>NC_052949.1:14460335-15712478 GCF_013358895.1 Oreochromis aureus
ATGTATCCTGGGAATGGAGCTGCATGCCAAGACCAACTGCATTAAGGCATTTTAATGGCTTAGGCACATGCCACGGATTTCTGTCATATTCTGGATTTGCCAAAAAGTCATGCACCCTCAGGATATCTGCTTCTGCGACCAGGCTGTGAGAAGGGGACGTGTGTGACACACATCACAGGACTCCTGAAGGCCTCTTCTACTGCATTACATCACCTGCTGCGTGACTCCTGTGATTCAAGTAAAATCATATTTTTTTTTAATTTTTTCAAATAATTACACTTAGATTAAAAGTGACATTTAAATCCCATAGTGTGTGTGTGTCATCAGAAATAGCATGAGAGTGACGCAGGAACTGTTTTCTAACCGTTGGCTACCAATACATCAGAGAGGTTTGAGAGTGATTAATCGTGTTCTTTTGATTTGAGCCTATTCTTGTGTAATCTAAGGAACATTTTTTATTGCTGTCAGCTTTATTGAAAATTCACTGGAACCGATTACTGCTTACCTACGTAATTTTTATTGGAACTACACCAACCACAGATTACTGCTTAATGCCCGTCTTCAGACAGTCAACAGACAAAACATCTGTTGACAAAACATCTGTTTTCCTGGGTTTACTCTTTTATTTTTATCTGCATTTATTGGGTTATATTTAAATATTTCAATAGAAGTATTTACAAAATGTAGATTTTTTTTGTGATCAATAATGAGTGAAATTTCATGAGTTCTACATTTTGGTTATACTGCCCTGATGAACAGACACAGGTTATCTGAGGGTGCCTGGTACTGTCTGACATGACATGATTGGTAGTGTAACAGCTGGGCCTACTCCAACACCAGAAATGGTCTCAATGGGGCTCAAACTGAGGCCCCCCTGCCGTAGCCCAGTGGTCCCCAACCACTGGGCCACGGACCGGTATTGGGCCGCGAGAGTTGAGGCTCGGGTGTGAAATTTATGCTTTTCAGGGTGGTTGGTTTTATCGTTAACTTGGTTTCCCTGGTCTTTTGTAGTGTTGTAGTTGTGTATCTTATTTTGAAAGAAATATTTAAGCGTTACTATAGCAACCAGAGAGCATTAAGGGGCAGAGAGGAGGATGCTACTCTCAATGTTGTTGGTGCATTTCAGGAGGACGCTGCTAATAAAGTTACACAATTACACAGTGTATTCACGTTTATTATTATATTTACAAAATACCACAGTTTTTGTCTTGGTTGTGTCATTTTATTTTGTTGTATTTATCCACAACACCTTAAAGGCTGGTCAATGAAAATACTGTCTGACATTAAACCAGTCTGTGGCGCAAAAAAGGTTGGGGACCGCTGCCGTTGCCTGTTGGTTTCCTACTCAAATTGTTGAGCAATAGCGGTCCTAGTCCTGAGCAGTTTTTGCTCAGGCCGTGTGCTGGTCCTATTGGTCTACATTCATGTTTACGTGGGTGGTATGTTCCCATGGACCCAATTTATTTCCCAGCAGAACATTGGGTTATTCACTTCACCAAGTGATGGGTCTAATTTTGTAGCTGATTTGCATAATTTGATATTTGCTATAGCTTGGAAATATTAATGAAATTCTGAATGCAATATTTAAAATTTAAGGCCTTTTTAAATTTAATTTGTGGTGGATATTCATGCTCCAACAAGGACAGTTGATTAGTGGTACTGTATCACAACTGTTTGGTTTTCATTTACTGGCAAAGTCTGAAATGCAGACAGTTGGTCTCAGAGTTATCCAGCACTCTGAAGCTAAATAATAATGCACTCTGTTTTCTTCTCTGCTGTCCGTGACTCTTAAGGACATTTGCATTAATGCACCTTCCGTGCCCTCAACACAGCAGTTGGTATCATGTGGCTATGCCTTTGTCTGAGACCTACATAAACTCTAAGGAAAGATATTTTAATTGTTTTTAAACTACTGCTTGGGTGTGAAACTAGAACAACCTTTTCTACCACCCACTGGCTACTGCTCATGTCTGGTTGCTGTCTGAAGACATTTTCTGTTTGTCTGTCAAATGATTGGGGTTTTTTTTAAACACTTCATTTAAAGATACAGCACACATGAGCGCACAGTAGCAAGTGAACACACATACACACACACACTCCAGGCATTTTGTCAGCAAAATGGATTAACGTTTTGGTATTTTGCTGAAATGCTGACAGGAATGAAAATATTGTGTCTCCAGTTCTGACAACGTGCCTTGGAAATCAAGCAGCGAAATGCAAAACCTGCTAAAATATGCAGCTGCCAGGAGAAATGACATTGCCCACAAAAAAAGGTTGACTGCAAATTAAGATGCTCTCTATCTGAATTCATGTCATAAACTGGTACAATTTGTGCATGATTAGGTCAACTGCAGTGAAGTGTACACAAAAATATGCATCACATTGTTTTGAAGCTTGAAGTTGAGCTGAGAAGCAGCCATGCAACCTCCATAGGGATAGGCCGCAACTCCCCTTCATAGATATCCTATTAATAAAGTTGGGTACAACATAAAAGGAGGGGCTGGATTGGAGACGGGTAGCAAAGCTGTCTGCAAGTCAAAGCAATATGAATAGTGGACCCCATATGAGATTTGTTTAAAGGGTATTAACTGATCTCATGGACCACGACAATGAACTAATTCTATGCTTGACTGCTGCAAGAAAGCTGTCAGGTGACCAGTTTCTTAAGCTAAACTTCATAAAATGTTTATATTTTTTACCTTAGCCACTGTACATGTGTGTTGTTTAGTGTTACTGGGCTTTAGCTCAGGAGGTAGAGAAGGTCATCTACTGTTCAGAAGGTTGTCGGCTCAATCTCTGGTTCCTCTAGTCTAGTCTGTTGACCAAGTATCTTTGGACAACATGCTGAATCATAGATTCCCCCTGATGTGAATGTTAGATAGAAAAAGTGCTGTATGAATGGGTGAATGAGGCGTGTTGTATGAAGTGCTTTGAGAGCTCAAATAGAGTAGAAAAGTGCTATATAAGAACCAGTCCATTTATTCACTGGACCTGAGCTAATTAAATTTCAGTAAAAATCATAAAATGGTGGCTTTGTAAAACCTTTGGCAGGTAGTTTTCACATCTCTCTCATTTTTCAGCTGTTCTTATGTGTAGCATTACATATGGATCAGTCTTTCGCAAAGTGGTGAAATACTAAAGAAGTGCTGTAAATGTGTGTTATGAGCATTTGTTTTTAGCTTGTTAGCCAGATTTTCAAGTAAGCAGATTTGCTTTTGCTTTTGTGTTTTGGAAAGGCTAAAGAAAATACATCAACCTTTAGGTTGCCAACTGAAGAAAGCCAAATCGTGTCTGCTGCAGTTATCAAGCTGTGACTAGACAAAGACTGTTAAGGTGCAGGGATTCATTTTCTGTGACTGTTAACTTTGCAGCATTGTTGTAAACCTATTTCCTTTTAACTAAAGTAAACAGCAAAACCGTAAAAAGTATTACAATAGATCTGTAATAAATTCAGCTGCCGTCTTTAATGCAACCTTGATGAAGATCTCTCGAGGTTAGATTGTCCTCTCTGAAGCCACTAAGGCACCAGCCTTCAGACTCACTCCATCAGGCAGACACCCACATTTACTGCAGCTCAGAGAGGAGCATCGAGATAGAAAGCTGCTAATTACTAAGTTCATGAGGCGGATAAAGCTGCGCACAGGCTTTAAATATCAATAAGTATGTGCTACACATTTGCTAACTGCTGTTCAGCTGGTGTGATTGGACGGAAGCTTATCTCAATTCAAGCAGATGGTGGCAGTTTATTTGATAATGATGTGCAGAATGCATTGTAAAGGGCAGAGGGTCAGTGAAGGAAACAAAACACACTGAGCAGCCCTGATAGTGCAATCACGTTAATTTCCCTGTAGATTAGCTTTATCTCCTGGTGCCTGTTTATCTTTTGTGGTTATTTTGGAGAATACATCATTTAAACAAAGTCTGTGACGTAAAGATAGCAATTCAAATAATCTGTCACCAAAAATCAAACCTGTAATACTCAAAATATTACCCATAATTCACCAGAGACCCTGATTTCTAATATGTTGCTGTAGTATTAACATTAGACCAGATAAGATGCAAAAAAAACTCAAGAAGTGAATCAGCTTCTGTTAAGTTGTATTTGATGAAATTTGCTTGCTGATTTGCTGCTTTGTGGATTAAAAAGAATAAAAAGGTTATGGAGACATGAGAGATTTCTTTTTCTTTTTTCTTTTCCACATGTGGATTTTACATGCTGTTGAAGCTTGTGTCCACAACGGTATCCTGTGATTTTCCTTTGACCAGAGGACACTAGTCCTGGATTTCACCTTGAACAAATTCAATAAGAGTTTATGGACCCTGGGGTGAAAATGGGCCCACAGTGGTTTAGGTGAAAGTAGGACAGATTACCACGGGGAGCCTGATCTGGGTTGGATGGTGCCCTGCAGGTAGAAACTCACATGAAGCCGCTGGCTCTGCCAGCTGCGTCTGTATGACTTTAAATAGACGTCGACAGCCAGCAGGAGAACTTGCCTGTTGGCTGCCAGTTGTGGCCTAAATGTACTTTGTCACAATAAAGATGATTTATTTAAAAACCACACAGAGCATGGCGGGGGCAGTATTTCAAGCCATCATGGAAATTAGGCCTTCACTTTCCACTTTTTGTTTCCAGCGGCGAGAGCTTAACGGAGCTGTCAATGGCAGTCCTAATGGATGCTAATTCATCCTCCAGAGCTCATCATAAATACCGAGCTCTCTCCCCGTTGTGTAAGCAACGAATGGCATCATCATTACTGCAAAAGCGCAGTGCACTAACCACTTCTGTTTTATGACTCAGAAAAGCTGTGTGCTTCGTGCCATTATGGACTGGAAAACATACCATTCAATTTTCATTATTTGACAATATGTTTTGCAGGCTTAACAGCAAATCTATCAACAGAGGATACTTTTTTTCTCCTTTTTAGCTACACATTCCTAATCCTGCCTTTTTGATTAAACTAATGTAATGACAGAGTTAACTCAAAGATTAATGTTAGATATAGGAAGAGTCTGATTTTAAGATCCCACCATATAGAATATACTGCACAGCCGTGACTGTAATGTTAGATTAGATGTATAAACGGGGCCAGAGTGAGATAGTTAATTATGCTCAATTATATTGTGTTATACAGGAGATGGTGGTCACCATAAAAGTATTTTAACTACATTCATTTTAATTTATTATGTTTGCAGATGCTCAAGTTATGATATCAAACACTCTGCATAACAACGTACAAAGTGTTTTAAAATGCTTAATGTCCTAAATAATAAAATTTTATATTATTTAAAATTATTAACTGAAGCACATTAAGTAGTGCGCCTGTCATCCTGCTCAACAGCGTGTTAAAATTTAACTCGGATAATTCAGATTTATGATGTGGCGAGGTACCGATGTCTGGAACAGCTTTTGGAAAAAAATGAGGAAACGTGTAAATTGCAGGCGAGATTAGGCCAAAAGACACAGATGTAACAATTTAAAACAGACAAATAACAGATGTTCAGCAGAAACTGGCTGCTTGTCCCATTTTAGAAAGTGGACCTGAACGCGCCTCAGCCTAGGCGTTCAAAACATGTATTTTTTTAAAACACACTAACTCATTAATAAAGGAATATGAGTCAGAAATGTGTAGCCATTTTTTTCTTTTTTTTTTTAAAGAGAATAAAGATGAGATAAAATTTCAAGCTCACCTTTTTAAAAAAAATTCTCTCTATTTTTTTCTGTTTACAGACACAACTATGTTAATATGGATGATGTGTTAGGAACAAAAAGATAACAGAAATAAAAATTATCATCCTACAGCGGGCTGAATTCAAAGACACCCCAAAAACCATAGTGAAAAAATGATGTGCCAGGCTACTCACAATGGTACTTATTAGTTTGTATGGCCCCCACGTGCTTGTATGTATGCCTGAAAAGCCTGAGATGCAACCTGCTGGTGTTGGACAAAGCGAAACATAAAGTCCCAGAGGTTGATTTAGGTGGATTTAGGTGGATTTAGGTCAGGCGAGCATGGGACACACTGCACCAGGGGAAGGTTCGACAATGGGCCCAACAATTTCATACCAATTCCTAATGCAGTCAGGGTGCTGTTGCTTAGCCTGTAGAGGTCACTTCATGCTACCTGTAGTGACCCTGACCCTAAATGCAAAACTAGTGAAAAAAACAACAATTTGTTTTCAAAATTTTGGTGTTTTGAAAACTGGAAGTGCAAACCAAGAGGTGGATTTATCTGAGAAACTAAGTGAGACTGCACTCTCATATGGTAGTGAATTCTAGGAAGCCCCACTCTAAATTTCAGTTTTCCTCCATTTTGGCTCTAATTGGGGTCATAATTAACAAAAATAATATTGTGTTTTATTCAATAATCTATAACTCTATAATTTGTAAAAACTAGCAACTGAGACCTTAAATTCAAACATAGATTGAAAGAGCAGTGGGTTCATTTTCCTATAGACTTAGGTAGTTGGCCATACTCTTCAAACAAAAAAGACTATTCCAATACTAGGACAGGACATACAAAGAATAAAGCTACACAAAGAAAGTGTTTACTGCAAGAAAACACAAAATGATCCAGCAGAGACACAAACACCGAGGGGAAAATGGACAAAGGAAACTCAAAGAAATTAGGAGGGAGGAGATCTTACAATAATAAGAATAAAAATGAGAACAACAACAAATTCCTAAAAACCACGACACTGCTCAGTTCAAAAATATCTCCAAATGAATTTTCAGATAAATGAAAGGATTGAGTGAGATTTTAAGAGCTAAGAAAAACGACTGTTCTGTTTAGCTTTTAAAATGTTTACATTTTTGACATGCATAGTACTTGATAATTGTTTAAATACCACAGCTGCTTACTATAAACCACATTTATCCAACTTAGAAATAATAAAGATCACCAAGAAAGCTAATCTGATTCATCGTGACCCCATTAATTTAAGGGGTGAAGATGACTTTAAGCTCATACCTGCAAGTTGACGTCAGGACAGTTCAAGTTTATTAACAGGGACCAAATTTTCATCAGTTTATTCCAGTTTTCATACCTCTTTAGATTCAGCTCACAACAATGACTCTGGTCTCCCAAACCAAATCAGATGAAAACAGTCTACAAGCCTCCATAATCCATTAAATGTAGTTTGAGAGTGGTAAAAAAAAGAAATCTGTGCTTTTTGAATTAAATGTTGCTAAATTAGGAAACAGCCCTAATTCAGTCGTTAATGTCACAAACCATTAATGGCATGCAGAGAAGGGATGTTTTTTTGGTGTCAGGAATGAGAGCGTGCCTGCACTCCACCATGTTGGTTCAGAGTGAACACAGAGAGTCTGGCTCAGACAGATAATCCCAGGAAATGCGTTTGCCATGAAAAGAGCAAAAGAAGCCTTTCCTCTGATGCTTTTACTGTGATTTGCCGCTATGGAAGTCTCTCACCCCCTCCCCCCTTTTCCTCCACCCTTCATGAAAAGATGCCATTTCCCCCCCTCTGTGATTGCTGTGATATTGAGTCACCCAGAGACTAATCTTGGAAATAATAGAGATTAAGCTTTTCCTCATTTTCTTTCTTACCATGCTGTAATTTCTTCAGCTCATAATCTTTTATCCTGTCTCAGTATGGGTTGGTTAGCTGCTGTGACCTACACTTTTAGCTTTCCTGCATAGAAAAAGAACATGAATGCTGATTAGCGAGCAGGGATTGGTTCATTTTGAAAGGTGGATTTACATTTATAGTATCAAGAAAGGAGTGAACAATACTTGTGTCAGTGTTGAGCTTTGAATTTCTCCACATGCTGCAGTGTATGTGTGTGCAAGGCTATAGGAGTGAGGCCCTTCATTTAAGGATTTAATTTAGGGAAAGGAGAAATGCATACCAAGATGCTGCCCGACTCCCAAGAACAGTGCTGGGCTGTTTGATGCAACAACTGCTGCTGTCATTAGATGATATGCACTCACCCAAGAAGCATTTTAACTAACCACAATTATAAGAAAAGGGTTTAAATGAGGGAAAATGTTTTTTTGAGTGTTGCAAATGAAGCAAGTTAGTTATCAAATTTGACCCAAATGTTCCAGTAACATTTGAAAAGCTGAGAAGAGCAATTTCGTCACTTTATTTCACCCCATTCATGTGTAAACACGAAGACGGCTCATTTGTTTTCTGCTTTGCATGTTCCCGATGCTCATGGCCAATAAGATGCCAATCCTCTATGGTCCTCTTTATGCCTGGAATTGCAAAAGCATGAGGAAAATACACAGGGGAAGCTCATAAAGCTTGTCTGCATACATGCTGCTGATCAGCTTTCATTTGAATGAATTCAATTTTACTCAGTACATCCATGATCAAGTATAAGAGTGTATTCCCCTTACTCATAGGTGTGATAAAATAATTTAATCATGTGTTGGCGTGAACAACATTTTTTGGCTTATGTAAAATCTTTTAAAAGCTTTCCTTTGGTGTTTGTCCAGGCAGACAGTACCACCCTCTTCCATTCTATCAAACAATTCAATTTAATTTATTTATATAGGACCAAATCAGTCATATCAAGATTTATATTGTAACAGTAACAGTATTTTGTAATAGTAATAGAGAGAAAACCTCAACAATCAGACGACCCCCCAATGAGCAAGCACTAGGTGACAGTGGGAAGGAAAAACTCCCTTTTTAACAGGAAGAGACCTCCAGGAGAACCAGGCTCAGGGAGGGGGCGGCTATCTGCTATGACCCGTTGAAGGTGAAGAGGTGGAGGCGGGACGAAGGACACACTGTGGAGCCAGAATTTAATAATAACAAATGATTTAAAGCAAAGTGGTGTATGAACACAGAAACAGTGAAAAGAAAGATTCCTGCAAATCAGAATATGTTAAAATCTGAATATTTTGTTAATCCCAAGGAGAAATTGCTACATTACAGCCTCACCCCAAAAATTTAAATATGACAGATAGAAAAAAATATGTTAGAAACTGTAATATAAATATGAAAGAGAGAAAAATATCAACTGTAATGTTTTGAAATAAAAACTCAAAAATTCAATACAGTTAAACAATTTTATATGCAACACATACAAGATAATGTAAATAATTCAGGTGTGAGTCTGTAATCATGACTGGAGGACTTTTAGAGTTTGACAGCTACAGGTATCCTGTGGCTTCATGCTGTATGTGCTCTTGTGGCTGATCACAGCACAGCATGGAGATGTTGTGAAGGGTTTTCCAATATTGTCTGCACGCTCCACCCCCAGTATGTCACTGGCCTTTTGTTGAGTTTGTCGAGTCTGTTGGTGTCTGCTGCCCTTAGTCTGCTGCTCCAGCACACCACAGCATTGAAATACTGGCCACCAGAGACTCCCGCAGATCCTCAGGAGCTGGCAGATTATAAAGCATCTCAGCAGCCTCAGAAAGTAGAGACCACTCTGCCCCTGCTTGTACAGGGCTTCTGTCATTTTTATGAAGTCCAGTTTATTGCCCATGTGAACACTGAGGTATTTGTAATCCTCTACTGTCTCCACACAGACCCCATGAATGGAAATAGGTGTTACTGGTGTTCTGGTCCACCTCATCCTCACAACCAGTTCCTTTGTCTCTTTCAGATTAAGCTCCAGATTGTTGCATTGTGTGAGCAGAACTGAGTTATGCAGCAAGGTCATCAGTGCAATAACTGCACATCTTAAAATCTGTTAATAAGTTGAATGTTCTTCATACCAGAAGTGCAGGCTTTGGGGTCGATCTCATGTCTGGCTACCTGGTTTATGTACAACACAGAGCTGATAGGGTTAAAAAAAAAAAAAAAAAAAAAAAAAAAAGCAAACTGGAAGAAATGCTGATTACATATCAAAAGACTTATTCTGTATCAAGTATGGGTTATATGAATATTAATAGCATATTAGTGCCAATGTAAACATAGTCACTGGTAATGATGCTTTTACTGTAGTTATTAGAAATGGTTCATAAACTAAATTCTTCTCTGCCCGACCTAATTACACAGTAATTGGGTTCACGAGTTTAGGGTTGTAATTTTAAAGTTACAGCGTTTTATTCCTTAACGCTTACAGAGTCATGCTGGTTAACACATTCCCATTATGACTGGATGAAACAATGTGACCATGGCATTAGTTTGTTTTGTCCAGTCTGCCAGAGTGAATCTTTTGAGATGCTCTCTGGACGTAAATGAGATGGGTAATTTTGAAAAAGACAGGTCCCGTCAAAAGCAAGTTCTTCTTGTCGGCAGATGTTGTACAGATTCTCACAGCTGATGGCAGTTT
Source organism: Oreochromis aureus (assembly GCF_013358895.1). NCBI lineage: Eukaryota > Metazoa > Chordata > Actinopteri > Cichliformes > Cichlidae > Oreochromis > Oreochromis aureus. The sequence continues at coordinate 14,470,588 of NC_052949.1, forward strand.
CTAGCTTCTTCAGCACCAAACGCAGTTAATTAAACGTCTCGCCCTGATGTGTTTTGTGAATATATGCATAGGAGATTAATAAGATCAATTACAGATTTGTGTAGGAGAGGGAATCGTTGTCCCCAAAAGTCATACTGACAGGGAGATTAAGCACATCAGCCTACTGGAGGGGGGGAAAAGGGTCTGTCCTCTGCCTGTGATTGCCTGTTTCTGTTCTTCTTTCGCTCTCTCATTTGTTGCTACTTTGTCATTCACTCTCAATACGGTGTTAATTCAGTTCAAATCACTTTATTGACACCAGTGACACAAAGAGTCCTGGTGGAGCATGTAAATGAATTTGGAATTAGAAAACAAAAGCATGTGTGTTTTATGCATGCATGATATTCAGGGAGATTAGCACATTGAAAATGCAGGATCAAATAAATAGTGACAATCAGCTCTAATCACTCTTCATTTCAAATTCTAATTCAAATAAGTACCTGGCGCAGTGGAGTAGCTGCAAAGCATCAAATAAACAGAGGGTGTGGTTGGTGGTTGTTGTCCAGTAGTATGTTCATTGGTTGGCTTATTGTTGATTTTCTTATTTATTGCTAATTTAGTGCTAATTTGTGCTGCACCTCTATATTTGTCTCAAGACGTGAAGTCATTTGGTAGCCAAGACTTGCTATTCTCTGCATCTTTACTGAGTTTATTGTGTTCACTTCTCTTTATGTTTATCAGTTTCAGTTTGTTTAGTTGTGTTTCTGTCCAGCTTGATATTGCATAAGCATCTGAGTACCTCAGTAGCGCCGGTCAGTTGCTGATAAGATGTGGGAATTTAGTCTTTAACCGATGTAGTTATCATTTTCATTTCAACTTCATCCAGGCGGGGTCCACCCTAGTCAGTCGCCAGCCTAACACAGGGCTAACACAGCGAAGCCATTCACATTTACACCTATGGGCAATTTTCAGATTAATCATAAATTTATCTAACTGTGTGTCTTTGGACTGTGGAAGTCAGAGTAACTGGCCAGATGGTGGATTCAAACCCAGGATATTTATGCTGTAAGGCGACGGTGCTGCCCCATTTTTAAATTTATTTGTTATTATGATAATAATATCAGTTCGATGCTTCAAGAGGGGGAAAAAGTTGAGATTTTCTCAATTTTAAGGCAAACAATTGAAGCAACTACCAATGAGAATGAAGGACAATATTGATTGACATGTGACAGGGCAGTAAATACATTAGTATTATTTAATGAGCCATATGATTCTTCACTAGCAGCCAACCATCACCTTCAAAGCAGGATGTGATGACTGGATTGCCTTCTGTGTGAACGCAGTTTATCAAATGGGTACAAATATGCGCATCATTTCATGCTCTGCTAAGATCATGAACAAAGACAGTGTTCACATTGTCACTGTGAGCAGCTGACTTTTTAATTTGATAGGTGGTACAACGCACCGACATAAGCAAGAATTATTGTCATTATTGGAGTATTGTTGCATTGTTGCAACACCCACCAGCCATCGAAATTTGCAAACAAATATTCTGATAGTTTTGTTTGGTTTGTTTGGGGACTGGAAACTTTGTGGTTTCTGTGATCTGTTTGAAGTCTGAGTTTGAGTGGACAGTCGTGTTTGAGCTGGCTTTGGCTGAAAAAGGTCAAAAGTCTGTATGGTGAGCAAAACAGGGATTGCCAAATTGACATGATCTGAGAACGATTTAGTTGAGATTGGGCCGTCTTTAACTAGGCACCGATTATCCAGCGCACAAAAGATTTCCATGAAGTCTTAATATTTTTTTTACATTTGCAGATCCTATTGTGTGCAACACTAGCTGGCCCATGTTGTCATGCTTCTGTTACTGTCCAGTCTTCATAGAAACTACTGCTTCCACGGTACCACAGAACAAGTTCAATGCATTATTAGAATTATAGTATCATCTTGGGCCTCAAGGATTGGTTCATGAGACCTCCCTGCAGCATGCAGTGTATGTGCAAGCATGAACTTCACTCTTTCACATGTTTATAGCCTTCATTACTTTCCTATAAAGTATCTAATTATGTCCAAACAAATTCTGGCAGGTTTCTTTACTTTAACATTTTCACAGTAAGAAGAAGGTGCCCTGAGGCTTTTGCAGTGGCAGGCAATGATAAAATAAGATAGGCTGTGGTGTCCACTGCTTCTTTATTTTCTGCCGTCTTCATTAAACACTCGGGCACCTGTGCAGAACAATAAATCACTCCCTATACTCTCTTTACATGCCCACTAAAAGCTTCCTTCTGCAGTATTGGTCATATCATTTCTTTTCACATATCATTCTCCAGTTTGTTTTTTTCTCGTCTCTTTCCAGTCTCCCCTTTGGTTTCTCTGCTCTTCTCAAATACTTTAGAAAATAGGACCAGATTAGTAAAAGCATGCTAATGCTCAAGGACTTTCAAACCGCCTCATCCCCAGAGATAAATCCTGAAATCCAGAGTTAAAAGAAGCAGAAAATTGAGGAAAATTGCCTTCTGGTTGCTAAGCTTTTACTGAAATATAACATCATTAAACTCCAACGTTATGATTGCATCTATTTAGAGAAAATGTTTAGGTGTTTATGAATAAGAAGTTTTAAGGAAGTTTGTTTTGGCGTTATGTCACAACAGTCACTTACATTACATTTTATATAATTGCCATCTATTTAATTCTTTTCTTCCAGATTCTCTGTCATTCAAGAAAGTAATGCTTAATATGCGTTATCATCATGTGCTGGAGATAAGCCTAATGTACATTATATTTTACTTTATCTTCTCTAAATCCATAATTAGTAATTTCTCTTAATCCTCCATCCTCAGTCATGCAGGTTGATCATTTTCAGTCCTGCAGAGGCAAAGCTCACCTTTTTTCTTACGCTATATATAAAAATATTGTGTTTTTATTTTGTCTTTTTTAAACCTCTTTGTCAATAAGATGCTTTATTTTCATCACAGGGTAAAGTTTGTGTAACAAAGTTCTGAAGCCAGTTTTATATTACATTCTAATATTTTACACATGACCTTTTTAGCTGAACAACCTCAGGACTTTCCATACACAGCCACTACAAACGATCTGTAATCACCATGCTTATGTAAGAAACTGTGGCTTTTAATGCGAACACACTAATGTTACTCTGGGGCTAGACAAAGGTCACTGCCATGTTGCTCTTTAAAGCATGAGCAGTCTTAAAGCATTTAGGCCAACTACAGTTAAGTGTGTTGAGACAAGAGGTCATGTGGAAGGAGATTTTAAAGCTGAATGTGCTGGTGAAATTCCAGTGAGATGTAAAGTAATGTATGCATAAGATAGAAAAATGGTGAACATGTACATCAAACCTCATTGCGATTCTTTTTCTCTGTATGTTGACTGAGCTGTTTTCTGGTTCAGACGAAGAACCGAGACAATCACAGATACTAAAGGGCAAAGACATTTGTCAGGATAAACTATAGACTTGTAAAGCAGGAAAAGGCCACACAAAGCATCTCGTCATTTGTCCCCCACTATTACTAAAGTCGTTAAAGCTTTACCGAGTGAATCGTTCACTGTGGATAAGCGTCTCGGTCTCAGATATGTGCTAAAATCACTCTTTGTCCTAGTTTGTGTAGAAATATGTCCAGCTTTGGGGGCCTAAAATGAAAAAGGCTGAAATAGAAATTTGTGTCTTTTCAGAATTTATTCTGATTTAATCATCCCTGCTTTAGGAGCACTATCCCAGAACCAAGTCCACCCTCTCCTGGGCTCCCTGCCCATGCCAGGTCGATCCCTTCAGCAGCAGACTCATGCCCAGCTGGAGCACTTCTTGCCGCTCAGGGTCAACGGCTCCTCGCCGCTTAGCCTCTTCCCCAATTTTAACACGGTAAGAACCCATTCTGCTTTTCTCTCGTACATGTATCATGTACTGTAACTTTGGCTCCTTAACCGTTTACATCTTTAGGTTTATCATTTACCATGCATTTGTTATAGAAACAGTCATCAGTCACAGTTTGCACATTATATTTTATGATGTTGTAGACTGTGTTGGACATATGCTTATCTTGCCTAAAGGTGCCTGCACACCACCACAGTGGATTTTAAATCAAGATGCCACTGAAGTGCAGGCTTTAAGCTTTAGCTCAAGGAGCTTAACAAAAAAAATTTAAATCATTTTTAGGAATCGACTCAATAAACTAATATTTAAATATAAAGATTATTTGTAATACTTAAATGATAATCCCTGCAGTTAATGACTGCATGAAGTCTAGAACCCCTGGACATCATCAAATGCTTTTCTCTTCTCATCACTGTGAGTTTCTACAAGGTGCAAGTTAATTTTGATTTTATATGACCGAAAAAATCATTTTCACAACTGTGCAGGCTCTTTTAGAGAATTTTGGAATAAGTCTAATCCGACCAGTGCTCTGCACCTTGCTGTAAATTCTCTGTATTTCCATTCTTGCATTTTTGCTGTCTTCTGTGGTCTTTCTGATTTTGGTTCTTCAGCCTAATGATGATGATGGCCTCCCTTATTTACACTGATATCAATTTGAGCCTTATATTAAAAATGATTATTTAAAGCTATAAAATACAAATTTGAGTCAACTTCAGATATTCTGTTTGTTTTATTTGTTACTAAATAACAAGGGGACAGCCCTCACCTGAGTATGAAACTGCTTGATGGGCAATTGTAAGATTATTTTTAAGGTTCTGAAAATGTTGGACTATTTATAAAAAGTTAATGCTAAATTTTTGTAAAACCCCCTTGAAATAAAGGTTCGAGTCTGCACTTCAGCCACACTGAAATCATGTGTACAGAGCCACTACAGCAAATGTTTTTTCTTTTTTGGATCTAGCTTTAGGTGGTCTTTGCTGTAGACAAATAAAAAGGATGAACTTTTTATCTAATTATTCACAAGAAAGTGAAAAAGTGTATTTTCCAAAAGGTCTGAATATGACTTTTATACTTTAAGTAAAAGTCTGCAAAAATTTAGAAACTCAGGACAACCACTTGTGATGTCAGCATACAGGGGAAAAGCACCAAAATTAAGATGAACAAATACATTTGAATGATTTTTAATTTACATATGTTATCATTTTTATGTGAAATACTTAACATGTTTTAACAGTTTAAACAGTTATATGAAAGCTCATGTCATCATTAGGTCAAATCATCAAGCATAACTCAGAATTCTAACTGCATAGCCACATTATACTTCATTTTTAATTACTTGCAATCATAAACATACATTAGAAATTCCAAATATAACACCTCTGTCTGGCACATAAAACACATGTTTTTTTGGGCGGCTTTTATAGTCACAGCTTAAACCTGTAATGAGTAAAGTCTGAGGAAAGTGCTAAATGTATCAGGCAGGTGGGAGGCTGGATAAATATGCATCTCTGACAACTAACGCTAAAAATATGGCCGGAATATCACAGCTTTACTGTGGGGATTAAAAACATGCTTATATTCAGCTCGTATTTAGAAAAATATACACAGTTTGCTGTCTTTAGATAAATTTACACAGAATGTTAAAAACAGACTTACAGCTCTTTGTCGCAGAAATCTACGTTTATCACACGCGGCACAGTAACTTTTTCAATCACAGGAGGACTCTAAGCAAAAATTTACAATCTTATTTAATCAAAGTAATCAGCAAAATCAGCACTGATTCATAATTAATCTGAAATACAAAGGAAGAAATGTGGGTAGTTATTTTGTACATCTGTGCAGATTCAAATCCTTGTTAAAGCAACACATTTTAACAAATAAAAATGCTCCATTTTGCAAACAAGGTCATTAGGAACGGCACCTTTTGAAGAAAATATGCTAAAGCATATTTATTTATATTTAATTATTGCACATACAAAACAACATCTCAGGTCCTGGATTATAAAATTCAATACTTTGGTGTATATGTGTATGTTTCACCTTATAGATGGACCCAGTGCAGAAGGCAGTGATCAACCACACTTTTGGCATGACTCCACCCAAGAAAAAACCCATCATCTCCTGTAACATCTGCCACCTGCGCTTCAACTCTACTGTAAGTGCTGTAACTCTACTTTTCCTCGATGTCACAAAGGAAAGTTTGTTAGCATCTAGAATGCAACCTTAACCTGTAATCATCATTTAAAGGAAACCAGTCTGCTAGTTCTATTGCCTTTTATTCCTTATCACATTTTATTCATATTCATTTGACTCCAATGCCTATGGAGTTCATTTGTACATATTTGCATTTATATTGTTAAGAGGTAACTGGGAGAATAAGAATGACTCTGCTTTCTTTGTGAAACTTAAAGAAGCAGGACACTGGTCCAGGCTGATTATCCTACTACTCTTGCTTCCTAATCTCCTTTTTCTGTCTCTGCTCTTTACTTTTGGGTGCACAGTGATGGAGTCTGTTTTCTAGCTAACAGGCTCTCTCCTCCCTTTGTGTTACCTGCAGCTGTGCTGAGAGTGCTGGTTGACCCAGGAGTTGGATGCCAGGTTGCAGGCAGGTACCGGGTCCCAACAGGGGGCAGCACAGTCCAGCAGGAATTTGCATTTCACGATTAAAGAGAAAGTCCAGAATAGCTGTGTCGCACTTTTTATGCTCATTGTTTGTGCAGTGCATAAACAAGTTATAGTTGAATAAATTTTTGCAGTTTTACATCCTACTTTTCATGCTGGACACACAGCTTCAACTTGCCATCGGAAAATGGGATTTAGCCACACCCAGTTATGCTGGTTTAAATATTATTTTTACTTGCAGTTGAATTTCTATTGTTTTACTGATTAGATGTTGCAGTAAATTGATAACATCTGCTAAGCTTTGTTGCTTTTCATTACCTGTATGCATCTTAGCATCTTTTAGCCCATTGTTTTGGTTTCATATTGTTTTTTTCATACAATGACCTTTTTTAGTTAACAAAGAGGCTTAAAGGTGGCTTGTGGACATGGCGTTGTATTCAAATGCTAGAGAGCTTTCCCGGAAGTTTGTGGAGAGAATTCAGTGTCTTATGGTTGCTATTTTCTTCTTTTCCACACATTTCATGGTAACATCTTGCTAGTAGAGTAGCTTTTTAGCACTAATGAGGATGTGAATGTATCCCTAATGGGAAGCTCAAGCAGTTTGTCCAGTATGAAGTCAAATAAGGATGACTGTGAAAGTAAAACCTTGGGATTGGTGTAAAAATTCCAGATTATTCCTTTAAAGCTGCTGAAGTCACTAAAAAGCATGAAGGTCTGACAGATCAGCAGATCATATATGATATGACCTAATTTTTCTGCTCCGTGGACAGTTCCTTGTTGTGTGTAAAGAGCTTCACTGATGTGACAAATGCATAAAGCAGCTTGAATGAAGGTCATCGGTCTCCTTCAGGTGTCTGTAACTGAGGATCTTGGTCTTGCAGTCCTGGGATTCTTATTCCATGCGTTTTTCTTTCAATGATGCTATGGTGGAACATGGTGAACTCATACTACACTGGCATGCCAGATAGTATGGCAGTATGCAGATGACAGCAGAGTCGTCCGCCTGACTCAGTGGAAAATCACGCTGAATGGTTGGTGTGCACTGACATTCAACGTAGCCAAAGGGCTTGTATACCCTTTGCTCAGCCCTCCATTCCCAACCACACACTTTGACCCATGGTGCCACCCTCTCTGTTTGTGTAGGAGTCCAAGCTTTATGCAAAGTGTTGACAGGGAGACCTCTACCCCGCCACTCTATGCACAGTCTGTGCTCACCTAAAGATCATGTCTGCACACTATGAATTTGAATGTGCATTAGCAAGGGATTTACAGTGTGTGCCTGGAAACCTGGTATGGATAATTTGAGCAATTACAAATTATCTAACAGCCTTGTGTGAAGCCAGATACTTGAAGTCTTGTCTCACTGATTCTCCGTTCTTTAGGAAGTGCACTTGTGTCTTTCATATACAGAAAGGCACCGGGGTTGCAAAAAAATATGTGCTCTTAAAGGATAAGTGTGGTTATGTCATCATATTTTTCTTATTGTTATATAAATCAATGCCATGAAAAGAACAAAACCATTACAGGTTATTTAACTCCAATACCTTTGCACTGATCCATGCAATTTGATTTAGACCCTTTAAAAATAGATCTGTCCTTTTTAGAAAAGGTTACTTAAACAGCTTTTATTTTATAGAGCCTATTTTTATTTGTTGTATTAGGTATGTTGTGTTTAGCATACATGGAATGCATACATACAGAGAGAAAAAAGGATTTTATGTCTCATACTATCATTTACTCATCTAAATACCAACTTTTAGTTTATTCTTATGCAGTATAATTATAAGAATTAAGTATGAATCATGTAACTATTATGCTGCATGAGGAAAATGGCAAATGGAGACATTTAACCTCTTGAAAGCCTACTAGAAGTAACCCTTGAAGCTCTTCTCTGAACTGAGAGGTTTCTGTTATATTTCAGGCCTGCTTAAGGAACAAAATGACTCCGTTTGCATCAGAAGTTAGTGAGGGTGGTCCCTGCCTATGCAGCTACCCTTGGAAAAACCCAAGAAACTATTCTAACTGTGGTCAAACTATGTCTTTATTGATATATACTCAAGTGTCAACACATGGGAAAATGGGAGGTCGTCAAATGCCATCTTTATCGGGGGAAGAGGTAATAATTAAATCACATAATTATTCCATTCATTTTCCTCCACTTATTCAGTTCAAGGTTGTTGGCCGGGGGGATGAAGGGGTGAGCCTGTCCCACCTGTCATGTGACCAAAGGCAGGTACACCCTAGACACGTCCCAATCTATCAAAGGGCTAAATTAAATTACATGTTTTTAATTTGACATGTCAAGAAAAGTATCGGCTGTCACCAACTTATCCTTTGAGTTCTGCTTGTTCTGTATTCTTGATGTGTTAGATTGTTTAGTTAAGCACCTGAAGCTATATTTGAACTTTTTGCCAACTAATCTTTGGTAATTTACCGTCATATACTGTATGTATTTCACAATCTATGTAAATGACTCACAGTTATATTCATAAATAAATAAGATAGAAGTAATTCCTTTTGTCTCTTTGTTCAAAAAAATAAAGTTTGCAAATCAGTTGTCATGGAGATGGTTTGGTTATAAAAGATGTCACGTAAATATTCAGCAGGACACCTATATAACATTTTGTGTATTTATTAATTAAATCATAAGCAAAATGTTTTTTTTTTCCCTTTATTTTGTTTCTAAAGATAATGCTAAAGATAATTCCTGTATATTAAATACTAAAATTTAATGTTGTTTGGACATACAAGTTTTTTTTAATCCTGCTTCGACTGTTTTCACTGTTGGTATACTCTGACATGAAGCTGGAAGCAGATCTTCTTCCGTAGAGCTTTGTCTACAGATATCCAGAGTCATATGGGGATCGCACGTATCTGCATGCGTCTGCTGTCTCGTTGCCACAAATGTGTTTTCTCTTACAGAGGGAGGCACAGAGGTCATTTTGTGTCACAGTGTAACGGACACGGGCCATTTTGTGTCAGAACGAATCAGTGGAAAGATGAGCCAGTGAGCTTCGAGGATGCTCATGAGATGCCATTAGTCCAACTGATGCTCATTTGTGCATCATCATGACAATGATGATTATCAAAATGGTGATGTGATTCTCCCTCCGAGTCAAATGCTTAAACGCATATTTTTTCCCCTAAATTTATGGGAGCATGTGAAGTCGAAGCAGTGGAACAGATGGAAATATTACAGTTTACTGATTTCGTGCTGTCCTTCACTAATTTAATCAGTCATTCTGTGCATATACTGTACGCTGACTTTCCCTTTTGCTTGTTTTGCCCTTGTGTGCACATTCCTCTGTGTGTTTGTGCGCGTCTGTGTGTGTGTATGTGTGATTGCTAGACCCAGGCAGAGGCCCACTACAAAGGTCACAAGCATGCTCGCAAGCTAAAGGCCTTGGAGACCCAGAGGAATCGGCAGAAGAACGGACAGAGTCAATCAATATCAGGCAAAGACAGAGATAGGGACAAGGGCGTGATGGGAGGAGTAACTGGGCCAACAGACTCGCAATCGAAAGACAAAACAGGTATACATTTTTCTTTTTTAAAGCCAGTCCTCTTGCCACCCTCTGAGTAATTAGATGTAATTGGGGAGACGTAAGCACTAAGGCTTGGTAGCTGCCACTCAGCTGGTTAATTACCAGCTATTACCTGTCCTACTATCATTGGATCCGTCAGACAGGTAATTACTCCCATCAAGCTAAGACATTCGGCAAGATGAGGAGCCTTAAAGCACCTCAGCAGAGATTCCATCTACAGAGAGATGTGGTAGTGTTACTGTCAGATTTTGGGTTTTATTCAACAGTGATACGAGTCCCACATCCAAGTTCCTTATTCCTGTTATTTAATGAGGTGCTGTCACTTTGGACATGTCAAACAGTGAAATTATGGAAAATCGGTCAGAAGTACGGGTAATATTTGCCCACGAGTATTCTTTTCAAAATCAAACAATGGTCTAGATGTAGCAAGCAGTGTTGGCTAATGGATGTAGCAAAGAACAGCATAGCAGGGGTTTCATTCTTTCCAGCTGCTTTTTTTTTTTTTTAAGATTTACTGCATAGATGGTAGAATTGAAATGTGTGTTTTAGAAAATAGTTTTTTAAAATTTTCATATTTTTGCACTGAAAATGGGTTCTGATCTGATTAATTAACTTATTTGTGCTTCAGTAGAGCTTGGAGTTCTTCAATGAGAAGGGCAGCAGAAATCATTACCAATTAATCTTTTTTTTTCCCTGTTAATTTTTCAATTATTTCTTCAATGAAATCCACAGACCACAAATCCCCAGAAAAAATATGGGGACATTAGTGCTTACTGTTACTGAACCATGTCCTTTCCATACTGTTAATTTTATAGCTATTGGCTGTATAGTTGCATTAACAGCAAAGAGTAATGACTTTGCTATTTGCTTTTTTACTTCTTTCTAGTCATTAGTCACTCAACTTCTCATTCTTCCCGACTAAAAACTCACCATCTTCTTTTCTCTCCTCTGTCTGGTTTTCCTTTTCATTACTGATCCTCTCTCTTCCATTTTCTTCCAGCGCCTATCAATTTCCCTCTAACCACATAATGATAAGCTTGTTACATTCGGTGGTTGCCATGGTTGTTGATTGATGGTGACAGAGGGAGCTTCGGCAGAGAGAGCGAACGAATGACAGCGAGACGCGGGGACAAAGAAAGAATGATTGAGATGGCAGGGAAAAAAAGCAGAAAAGATATGAAAATTAAAGAGAGATGAGTGTAATATAAGTATAATAGCAGGATTATATGAAAGGATGAGAACAAAGAAAAAGTTGCACAGGGAGGTCAGGGCCTGGTTCTTTTCTAAAGAAATAACTTAAGTCAAGAAAATGCATTATTCATACTTTGACTGTGAAGAAATCATGTTTCATGTAACTCAAATAATTCTGTAAGTTTAAAAATTACACGAGGTGTGGCCATAAATGCATAAATAAATTTACAAAACATCTAAAATGTATTTGAAATTTAAAAACAGTGAGTCTTAGCATGAAACACTCATAAAAATAGGATTTTAGTGATACATTTACAGACTGGTCTCAGTCTGTGGCTTAATCTGCTGCATTCAGTCCCTTATGTTACAATAAAAATATGTCTTAGCATTTGCATTCTTTGTAATTAGTGGTTAATATACAGTATTTTTCATACCCCCAGAAAAAAGTCTGGACTTTCTGTTAACTGTCTGTTTAAAATCAGATTAACATTAAATTAACATCAAGTTTAATTTAACATTATAATACGTGTTATTATCTTATAATTATTTTGCTACTTCTATGTAAAATTGATGGTCATAATGAGAAACCAACAGAGATGAGAGAGTGATCACCTGACCCTGCGTGATAGCAGTGCAGCTCTTTGAAACATTTTGACTTCAGGGATCAAAAAGGGGATTGACCCCTCATTTATCCTTTCTACATCTCAGTTTACAGCTTTATGGACTCTATAGGAAAGTATTAGTGCCAAACAACAAAAGATGTGCTGCAGAGTAATGAAGAACCTTGTATTACATTTTTCTCTATAAAATACATTATGCTTGCAGTCTAAACCAGTATTATTTTCATTTGCATGCAACCTTAAGGCCTTTGGGAACACTTATGTGATGCTTTCACTGAAAAGGACTTGAATATAAGAATCAGTCCCAGTATTTCTAGTTTTTCATGTTTGTATACTGAATTTTGGGGTGTACAAAATCTACGGTAGTCCTACAGCAGTTTGCTGGATAGTTGCAGAGCTCACATTTGTATTCTCATAACAAGATCAGTGGTTGTCGCCTGGCAGTTTGGCCAAATATTAATTTTGATAATGTGACATAAGTCAGGGAATTATATTTAGTCAAAATGCTACTATACTTCCATCTGCATCATTAATGCAAAATGAAGGGGTGAATCTACATAATAATATTCACCCCTTTGCCATTCTTAACTTCCCCTTCAGTCACCTTATCGTGGTACCTTGACTGCTCTCAACGGATTGTTTTTGCCACATTAGGCAGCTGTAGCCTCGTAATTAATGACTCTCCACTGGAAAGCAAATTAGATTCTAGTATTTCCTTGAAAATGCTAGTTTGGTCAGTATACCCATGATGAAAGGTTTTCTTCTTATGTTTATGTTCATTTTGTATAACCTGTGCAGCACTTTGGTGAACTAAAGTTGTTTAAAATGTGCTATAAAAATAAGCCTTGACACGACTTGATGTGTTAACAGGCCCAGTCACGTCGTCCACTTCTGAACAGCAGCAAACCGAAATCAGCAAAGGGAGCTCACTGGCTGCCACTCCCTCTTCACAATCTTCATCCACGGACTGCTCGTTGCTAGCCTCTCCTCACCTGTCCCCCCAAGTCTCCTCTGGCTCTCAGTCTTCTGACCTACCCTCAAACAGTCCACACGTGGAAGGGTGCAGCCCGGCCACCAGTTCAGCACCACAGTCTGAGCCTCAGGGAAGCTCCACAGGAGGCGAGGAGGAAGCAGTGAAGGTGGAAGAGGTTAAAGAGTCCAAGAGCAACAAAAAACATCTCCACTGCCCTACATGCAAAGTGACGGTCAATTCCAGCTCCCAGCTGGAGGCTCATTGTAGCGGTAGGTAGTTTATCAATTTGTTTTTTGCCCTTTCAATCTTTTTATTCTTTATTAATATTATTATTTAACATCTGTTCTTCCGGTCTGATTGGACTGATTGAATCAGGCTCTAAGCACAAGCAGATGCTGGATGGTCAGAACACCAGCCAGCCACAACGTAGGGTCAAGATGACATCATCATCCAGACCAGCCTGTCGACTTAAGCAGCGAATGGGCAGCAAAGCCAGACCAGCAAGACCAGTTGGTGTAAACAATCAGCCTTTTCACTGTGAACTGTGCCAAGTGTCTGTCAACTCAGAGTCACAGCTGAAACAGGTACGAATACTTATCCTACTATTTTACTTTGCTAATTTTACTGCTGCATAAAGCACCTGTCAATGTACAAAAGCTAAAAATGCAGGATGACTACTCTTTCTAGTCTACAAGGTAAATCTTTGGGAGTTTGTGTGAGCTGTCTTGACAAAATGACTTTATTCCTTCCTTTCTGTCCTTTTTTTAGCACATGAACAGCAGGAGACACAAAGAGCGTTTGGCTGGGAAGCCTGTCAAGGCGAAATTCACCCCCTATAATAAACTACAGCCCAGTGCTGTCTTAGCGGTGAGAATTTGTCTCTCACACAGACACACACACACACACACACACTTGTCCACTTTTATTTTTGTCTAAATCACAGATGGCCATTCAAGATCACTTACAGCACAAACAAAACATACACAAACTTGTCAGATGCAAATTAAGTTGCAACAATGCTGACATGTGCATTTAACTCTGAGCATCACTGTGTGTAAGTACAGCCTTACAGATGCTTGTTCAGACTGAACACTTTTTCTTGTCTTTGATTTCAGACTAAACTGGCCCTACAGAAGCAGCTATCCAAGGCCCTGCCACCGGGCTTCCTGACCAGCCCCCTTAATCCAGCTGCCCTGTGCACCATGGCGTCTGGACCATTGGCACTACGGCTGCCGCCGGGCCCTACAGCCATAATCCAGGGTCCGCTGATCAGCCCCACACTCTTCAGGCCTGCCCCAGGACCGCTGAGGGCCACACATGCTCCTATCATCTTCTCTCCTTACTAGCAGGGAGCATGATGCTGAAGGACCAACAGCAGAGCTGACCTAACCTAGCCAAAACTGAACTGGCAGAAGAGATTAACTGGTCTTCTGAGAACAAATCACAGCCCCCTCTGAATGACAAGGACACTACACAGATAAAGTGGGGACAACATATTATGTCAAGTTTGGCAAGTCATAAGAGCAAAAGGCACAATCCCCTGGTGTGGATTGAGATTTCGGCGCTGACTGACCAGCGTCTCATACTTAAAAATGGAAGGACCATAGCTCAGCTGTCTCCTGTCAGCAAACTGTTGAGTGCATGTTCCCCGGGGTCTGGACCCCTCTGGAAGCCATAAGAATAAGCATCCTCTAGTTTTATTTATAAAATAATAAGAAACTACTAACTACACTAGGGTGTTTAAGTGTTACACAGTGTTTGTTGCCAAAAAAATTCTTTCATTTTGGGAAGTTGTACTCTGGGAGAACAAGAAAAACACTTTATCTTTGCTTAAGTTTTCATAACTAAATCTGAAACTCCCAGGAAAACTGGTGATTTCCATATGCCAACATATTACAACAAAAGTGCAGATCTGTAACTTTGTCAGGCTGAGACGACGACAATGACGACAACGAATCCCGACAAATGTTACATTTTTACAGCCATCAACAAATACAAAATGCCTTTTTTTTTTTATAATTTATTTGATACTGAAGGTTGTAAGAGTGCTGTGCTTGAAAGCATTTTACATGGAAAGTGTGCACTACTATACCATCCATGTCTTACCATTATACATCAGAGCAAAGGATCAAGGGAATATAGAAGAATAAATCTTCATAACACTGACAAATACCAATGGTTTAAAAGTTCTAAACCAGTTAACCACCATCCTCTGAATATACACATAAGTGTTACAAGTGTTTGACACGTCCGTCTTTACTGTGCGACCCTCAATCATAGGTTGGCTCCCTAAATTGGAACTCGGTAATCAAAAACTCTGTATGTGTTTTTAGGAGAATTTTAGATGGATTCATAGGCATTAAAGTCCCCAGAATTACGGTAGCAGGTATAAGCACTATTTAAACATAAATGGTTTAAAACACACTATAATGTAGTTGTATTAAGATATAAGAGTGTTTTGTTTTAACAATAGTGCAGTGTATTTGTAATAATCAAAAATCAAAATTAGAAATCTTGATAAATACAATCCATTGAACAACACACTCCTTATATCTAGCAACTTATCTGTTTTTTTATGCTGCCTTAAAAAAAGCTAAAGAAGGGGACTTCAAGTATTCCCAGTGAATTAAAAAACTGTAACAGCTTGATGCTGTTTGTGCAATATGAACAGATGGATGGATGTGTGTTATTCATCATATCAAAAGGCTTTATCCACAAGTTTTTAAAGTGTCTTTAACATTATATTATAATTATTATTTGTAGAGTGTATTTAAAAAAGAAAAACGGTGTCCTCTCATTATAGAAATCTCTATCCTACATGGCTGTGCTGAATCACCCTAAGCAATATGTATTTTTAAGTGTCACCCAGTACAATTAATGACTAGTGTAACTGTGCATCAATTGCAATAATGTAAATTATGATGTGGTAAAAAAAAATGTTGATACTGTATTCTATATGAACTTATAAACAGCCCTGGTTTTTACACCATTGTGTTTGTGTTTTCTTTACAGGGAAACAAGTGTCTTTTTCTTCTTCATATTTCATATTGGATGCATGTTATAAAATAACACAGTTGATTGATACAAAACGGGGTTCAGAATTATTGTATTTATAATCAAACAAAATGAATCCATCATATGACATGAGTCTACAGGTTATAGAAGAAATTACACGTGGTGAATTATTGACGACTGAGGATTTGAAATATTTTTACCAGATTAAGTCGGAGTTGATCTGTCCTTGTGCCTGTATTTTAATAGCTTAGTGCCCTCTAGTGGTTGGCAAAAAAGTGTAAAATAGTGTAACCTAAGAGTGCACAGATGTTGGTACCTTTTTTTGAAAGTACAGAGATTGGTTTAAAAATGATTATAAAGAACTCTGGATATCGGGATTTTTATAATATGGCATATAATATTCAGAAACGACATGTGATTACTGGTGCGGTACTTACAGTCATTCTTGTTACCTAGACCTTATAGTCTGGAGTAAATGCTATTGTTTGCATATTGAGCACTTTCATAAGTAAATGTATTAGATAGCAAAATCCATATCCATATCCACATGTACAGTTGTTGGTTATTTTATCTGGAAAATCCTGGAAAGCATTCTGAGTAGGAGCAGGAGGAGTGGCATGCTCCCAGGTGAACACAAAGAAATAAATGAATAAATAAAGTAAAATACAAATGAAGGTATATAGATGATTTGAAGGTTTAAAGCTAACAGCATCATATTACTGGTTAATTCCTTTTTTTAACTTTTAGTAACATAAAAAGAAGATTTTACTTTTAGTATTGCCAGAAAATAACTTAAATTTAGACACACTGATATGTATGAATGTTTTTTCCGCACTTCCTAGCAATATTAACGAGCCTACTCCTGGAAAGTGTGTAGTGATGTGTATATACTGTAAACACAAATAAGAGAAATAACACTGATAACAGCAGGGAAGCAAATAATGAAGTTATGAAACCTAGAATAGGACGTGCCTATATACATCCTTCAAAATAAAAGTCCAAACCACCAATCGCACCGAATTCTCATAAATCTATAACATTTTGTTCATGAAATAAATGGACAGCATTGTACTACTACTACAGACACATATCCCGCTATAGGAACTAATAAAACTTGCGCGTTGTACATTTTACTGTTTTCTTTTCTTTTTATGGTGACCTATTTTTTTTCTTGACACAAATAGCCGTTTCCGGAAATTACGTCAATTCACAGCAGTATTTTCCAGAAAAAATGGCAGCTGTTGACATCGACGTGCCGGTAGAAACAGAGCCGCAAATCTGCAACCAGGAGGACCTTGAACGGTAAAAGTATACCTACTCGTCGGGTTTCACTGTGATGCGTGTGTGGAGTGAAAATAACCCGAGTGATATTAGCCGTTTAGCTGACAGAGCTCGGAAACATCAGTGCGGTCACCCCGGAGCAAAGCTAACCGTGCTAGCTTAACTCGACAGCGTTCTTAAATTTTGCTTTTTAGAAATCTCGGGGATTTGCTTTGTTATTGTTTGGGGAATTTACATTAAAAATAAAATTATGAACTCAAATTAGCCAGCCGGGCAGCTCGCCATATTGTTCGTTAAGAGAACAAACAAAACCAGTTGAACTGGCGTGCTTTGCCATGGTCAATATGAGGTATCCGATAATTCACGTGTGCTTAACCCCTTTGGGCGTCATTGAGCTGTATGTCAACATGTGTTTAAGTCTCATCCTTAAGAAAGCATCTTATTTATTGCACACTACCAGTTCCAGCTTTCATGTTCGAGAAACTTCCATAAGAGACTGTAAGGTATGATCAGCAAAAGCCTTCATAACCTAAATATGAAGTGATTACTTGTTTTCAATACTTTCCCGAGAGGTTTCATGCCATTTTACTGTATTCAAACAGTAACGAGACTATGCCGAAGGTTCTGCACCTAAAGGGAATCGAGCATGAGCGCCTCGCACCTTCAGCTCACCCGGGTGAATCGCATCGGAAACGAGTCATCAACGCGCGCTTTGCACGCAAACATTTTTTTTTATTGGTCTCCTTTCGTGCATGCGGCCTTTGTTACACTTCATCTTAAATACACCGTAACGCACCTGCGTGGGATAATAAAAGGACTGTTAGGTGTTATACCTTGTCAGGCTTACATAACGATGGACTTGAAAGATTAAAATGTAGGATTGAGTGAGACCTGGATTAATCGTACCGTAAATGTAAAATGTGACTTCACTTATTTTCAGGATTGTAATAGAAATATTTTTGACCTATTTTTAAGTTGGGTTTCTTTAAATAAAACATGTAACGCATTATTGTTATTAAATGGTCGCAACAGGAAGCTCCGTGGACTTTATATCGAACATAGTAATGCCACCTGATTGCCTTAATGATTTGCAGGCTTATTAATGAGCAGAGTCACTCCCCAAAGCCTAATTTTGCTTTAGTAGAATTATCCTAATGTTAAAGTTTGATAGGAAGCAAACTGATTGGGCAAGTAATCCTTGGAAAATCATTTATGACTCTTGTGGCTAAAAAAGTTAAACAAAAAAAATAACTAAAAAAATGTTGTGCATCGTGTCTTTTTCAGAAATCTATAATTAATTATTTGGAATTTCAAAATCAGGGATCAAAGTAACCAAAATATTTTGGAGCGGTGAAAAAGAGAGTGCTGGAGGGGTGGAGCAGTGGCAACAAAATAGCAAGACTGGCAGTAAGGCAAGGTTTGGAAGATGGTAGTGAGACTGTGATGATGTGTGGTTTGGAGGCGGTGGCACTAACAAAACGAAAGGAGGCAGACTTAAAGATGGCAAGATTTTCACTGAGAATGATGCGAATGTACAGGAATCGAAATGAGTACATCGCAGGGACAGTTTAGGTTGAGCGATTTGGAGTTGGACACCAGATTTATTCACTTAATTTAAAATTTTGAGTTGATTCCATTTTCACTCTTAAACTGCAAAAATCCATAACTCATTTGAAATGGATCAAATTATTCCATTGTTGTTGTATGCCTCCAAGCTTTTTTTCTCACAATTGCAAAACTGTGACATCAAACTCACAGAGAGAATTCAAGCTTTTTCTACACTGTGTAGACTCAGACATAATACAACTTTTATGTTTTCTTTGTATACAGACCATTGTCCAGGAATAAATCGGGAAATCCATTTAAAACGTAGGTTCTATAAACATCTATATGGTTTTATTAGTATCCATCCCTATGTTGGACTGTTGTTCACAGTTAAGGCATGCAGGTTTTCACAAAAAGACAGAAACACCACAGGTAGAACTTAAACATAACTCTGGTTTGGTGGGATCCTGGCATTAACACATCACATGCCTCTATAGAATTTTTTATATTTCATGAAGACATTTAATGGCTTTGCATTACTTTTTAAAAATATAATGATTTCCTTTTTCTAAATGAAGAATAGAATACAGATAATTGATTTTATTTTGAATTTACACCAAATAAGAATTCTCATTTGTGTTTGTTCACTTTAAGTGAAACAACAAACTGCAGAGTCTATCACTTAAAAAAAAGACTAAACCCTAACCCCTAACTTAAAAATAATATAATAACTATAGCAGGCTGTTTGAAAGTAATTATTAGTTCCTGATTTCTCATCAAACCTAGTTCATTCAGCTATGTGTGATTTGTGGTTGATCCACTGGTGAGTCACCTGGACTTGTTTCATCTCAGTTAAAGTGGTTTAATGTTTGCTTGAGTTTGTTGCTTGTTGGGTTTTTTTGTGTCTGCGTTTCTTAGGCGTGGCTAACAAATGTCGCAACAGCACCCACATTTACTGTATCATAAAAGTACTTTTATTGTACCTGGGTGCATTTTGGGCTACATAAAAACTGCTACATGAAATCATACATGGGAATCAGTGATGAGTTCTCCTTTAACACTTGGCACTTATGAAAAGACTGCAGCAGGTGAATTTCATGGCTATGTTTAGTACTTGAGCTATCAGTAGTCAGGACTGTATGTACCCAGCTCTGCTGTCCTAGTTCTAGGTGAAGCACAGTCGAGTCCTTGTGGACACTTCGCAGGCTGGAAATTCCCTGAAAAGTGAGAACTGGTACTAGAAGAAGTATCACTGTTTTACAGTCAAGGTCATTCATTCAGTTACAGTCAGGAATTTCAGCCATCAGTGGAAACTACAACATAAAAAGGTTTATAGGGGGGTTCGGGGGGGACAGTAGTTTAAATGTTTCCTGTATGCCACCTTCAGGGGGAAATTAAGTGGTTTATTGAGTAGTTTTAATTAATTTTGTCTTTTTCTCCACTCTCTAGTCTGGCTGAAAGTTTCAAAGAACAAGGCAATGCATACTACAGCAAGAAGGATTACTCTCAGGCTTTCAACTATTACACCAAGGCCATTGGTGAGTATACTCTGTAGCTTGATTTTAAGTTGTCACATTGTTGATTCTAAACACCCAACGACGCCCACTCGACATTTCTTCATACTTTGCTGTTGAGAAATGCTGCCAGTGAACAGTCCCAATAAAGGCCTGCGGTACAGTCATGCACTGATTGTTGGCACATGATTTTAGTTTGGCAGTGGCTGATTCAGCTGCACACCAGCCTGTAATCATCTAAGTTGGGACAAAAGAAAAACAAAAAATAGGGAAGTCAGAGTTTACCTTCTTATTTTTATTTTCTGATGACGCTGAAACACTACAGTTGTCAGTGTTGGCAAGCCCAGATGTTGGTCTCTGATATGCAGCTGTATCATTTTATTTTTGTCACATAAATGATTTTTTTTTTTTTTTTTTTTTTAAATCTGAAGATGCATGCCCTAAAAATGCCAGTTATTATGGGAACAGGGCGGCCACCCTCATGATGCTCTGCCGCTTTCGGGAGGCTCTGGAAGATTCCCAGCAGGCTGTGCGTCTGGATGACTGTTTCATGAAGGTGAGTTTGAACTGCTTCTCACATATAGAACATCACATGTATTGTCTGCTTTGCACATGATACAGTGCACGGTAATGATGTTCTGAGAAATGTCTGTTCCATCTCGTAGGGGCATCTACGTGAGGGCAAGTGCCACCTGTCTTTGGGAAATGCAATGGCGGCCAATCGCTGCTTTCAGAAGGTTTTGGAACTGGAGCCGAGCAATAGAGAGGCTCAGCAGGAGGTGGGAAGCTTTTATCATTTTATTTAATTACTATATAAAAACAAGCATTGACTAGGATCACATGCTGAGCTAAATATTTGAGTGAATCCATCTGTTAGTAATTATTGTTGTTTTTATTAATTTTAGAAAAAGAACGCAGCAGCACTGTTGGAATATCAGCGGATGGCAGATTTTGGCTTTGAAAAGCGGGATTTCAGAAAGGTAATTTATGCACTTCCTCTTGTTTTTTAGCATTCTTGTAAAGTATAAATTGGGTTTTGTTTGCCACTGTATGAGTGTGTGGTTGTCACCAATGCATAAATATACTGGAAAAGGATTTTGTCAAGTCTGTTTGATTAGATTAAATTTTAGTGTTTACATGTTGGACTTTGCTATTACTCATATTTTAATCAAAAGTACAATTTTGACATTAAATGATTATGAAAACAAGAAAATGGGCTTTCATCGCAAAGCCTTTGTTTGTTTGTTTCTGTGTGTGTGTGCGCGCTTGTGTAAATGCTTTCCTTTTCAGCAGTAAGCTTTCAGCTCTCCCTAAATGCTCAAACTCACTCGCTGTTGAGTACAATATGGCTAACAGAGAGCCTTCAAGCAACAAAATCTTTGTAGAAGAAACACAATTGTCACAGTTTCTGAGGTGAACCTGTGGAAGTATTAACAGTTGCCTCTGTCTCTAGATTACTCAGTGTCACATGCGGACCGATATCGGTGGAATGCGACAATTGGCTGGCGGCTCCGGCTAGCTACCTTGCTGGTCACTGAGGCATGCAAGTCTGCTGCCGCCTGGCCCCTCTCTACGTTCCCATCTCCACTGCAGAAATCCCGCGGTGGTGGCAAGCCGGCAGGGACCGGCAGTTGCGCTTGCGAGATGTGCTATAGTGCCCAATCTCAGAGTCAGAGCCTAACTCCGACCGGATGAACCTGCGTCCTCCACCACCTCCACATCGCTTTGTTTTTATTCATGTATTTGATTTTTTTTTTTCATCTAAATTTTAAAGTTAGAGAAAATCCCTCAGTCTTAAAGTTGAATAACTTGTGTCTTCAGGTAATTAAATCAGATATGGAACAAAAGAAATTGCGTGTTTTTTTTTTTTTTGTTGTTTTTTTTTTTTTTTTTTAAATTTGCTATAATCGGGCAGCCTTATTACAAAGACAACAGTCACTGCGTGCTGTGATGGATGGTGACCTATCCAATGGATGCATGGATTGTTAGTTAGTTCACAAAGCTCCAAATATTTCATTTTTTTCCAGTTTCTGAATGTAATATGAGGGTATAACTGTGTAGTATTTGGTTGTGGCCCTGATTCAGGTGGTGTTCTGCATGGACCGGGCCTTAGCTTTGGCTTCTGCCTGCCACCGCTTCAAAATCCTCAAAGCAGAATGTCTCGCTCTGCTTGGACGCTATCCAGAAGCTCAGTCTGTAGCAAGGTAAGAGCAGCTGATGGACAGTCATAATTTTTTATTCCACTTCTTTATGCCATTCTTTAAAGCCAGCCTTTTCTTTACAGTGACATCCTGCGAATGGATTCCACAAATGCAGACGCGCTGTATGTTCGAGGCCTGTGTCTTTATTATGAGGACTGCATCGATAAAGCGGTGCAGTTCTTTGTCCAGGCTCTGAGAATGGCACCTGACCATGAAAAAGCCCGACTGGCCTGCAGGGTAAGATCAAGCTACAGGTGGCATTATTAATAATGTTTGCAAGTTCTTTTTGTATTGAAGTTCCACAGTTGCAAACTAAGAATACAAGACAAAGTTAGAGAGGCAAGCTGAGAGGGTCTGGACTTGTGCAGAGGAGGTATATCGGATAAAGGATGTTGCCAGGCAGGAGGAAAAAGGGAAGACCTCAGTGGAGGCTCGTGATTGTAGTTAAGGGGGACAACCAGATGGTTGATGTGACAGAGTAGGATGCTAGTCATAGGGTGAGATGGAGGCAGATGATCAAAAGAAGATGAATGATTAAATTCAAGGAGCTTTGCTTTAAGGTAAAACACCTTGTGACCTTTTTCAAGGTCCTTCTAAATGGGTCCCCGTATTTCTTTGTGTATGTGTACAAGCACATATGTTGTTGACACAACAGATACTTCAGGTGATTATTTTGCAGTGATTTGTGAAAAGATAAGCAACCTTGGCACGGCAGAAGACCAAGGGTACACAGTAAAGTATCAGCTTTTAAAGGATGAAAAATGATCTGAGATGTTTTTAGACTTCAAGTTTGCACACAATATGTTTTGAAAAAAACATTGAAAGTACAAATAGATTAGCATTCTTAAAAATCCTTTAAAATAAAAGGACTGAAAAGTATCGGTGCCTTGTTTGCTCACCAGAATGCCAAAGCATTAAAAGCTAAGAAGGAGGAAGGAAACCAGGCATTTAAGAACAACAACTATGAAGCTGCCTATCAGCTCTACACCGAGGCACTCGCGATAGACCCCAACAACATTAAGACCAACGCTAAACTCTACTGCAACAGAGCCACAGCAGGAGCAAAGGTAAAAGCTTGTTTCATTATACCACAGTTTCCTCTCATTGTTAGCCATAATTTGCTTAATATTAGTAATCGTAGTATTCTGGGTCTTCTGGTTCTTTGTATCCTGTCAGCTCACTGTCATTATCTCTTCGTCAACAGCTGAAGAAAGTTGATCAAGCCATTGAAGACTGTACCAGTGCAATCAAACTAGATGACACTTACATCAAGGCGTATTTAAGAAGAGCTCAGTGGTATGTTGCAGGCATTCTGAGTCAGTTCTCCATGCTTTGTGTGTTTCGCTGTTCAGCATTGTGAAGTTTGTGTCTGACCTTGCGTTACCTGTAGTTACATGGACACAGAGCAATATGAAGAGGCTGTACGGGACTATGAAAAGGTTTATCAGACAGAGAAAACCTCAGGTGAGCTGCTTTTCTTGTTTTCGTAAGCTCTGATTAATTGAATTTAATGTTCAGTTTTTCTCACATGGCTTGCATTTCTCTTTCCCTCCAGATCACAAGCAAATGCTGAAGAAGGCACAGATGGAGCTGAAGAAGAGCAAAAGGAAAGATTACTACAAGGTGCTCGGGGTCGGGAAGAATGCCACTGAGGACGAGATCAAGAAAGCGTACCGCAAACGAGCCCTCATGCATCACCCAGGTAGCTGTCCTAGTCTTTCCACACAGTTCACACTAGTACAGCTCACAGTAATCAGGGCTCTGCCTAGAGTATTGGTCAGATTTAAGTGCAGTGTGCACTTAAATCTGACACAGTAGGTCAAGGCCAACCAATGACAAGACAACGCATCACTTTTTCTCTGTACTTTACACATTACAATGACCATGAATTGTGTTGGGATCATGAGCCAGCTGAGCTACAACATCACTTAACAGTTGAGTCTCACTTATCTCGAGGCTTTATTGTAGACAACTATTGAAATTGTCTTGCAGACCGTCACAGTTCAGCAACACCAGAGGTGCAAAAGGAGGAGGAAAAGAAATTCAAAGAAGTGGGTGAGGCCTTCACTGTCCTCTCCGACCCGAAGAAGAAGGTCCGCTATGACAACGGGCACGACCTGGAGGATGACGGCTGTTTTGATGGCGGAGGTACATTTATATTCCCTCTGTGCTCCTATCAGCTTTTCACATTTCTCTCAAAGAGTTCGCCACTGAGTTGGGAAACGGGTGCTTCTAAAGAAAAGAGTAACCCAGAAGACATTTTGACCTGTCATAGTGGGAAATAGCAATGGCTTTGTCATTTATTATAGGGCATTTGTTTGTACTTGGGTAATTAATAAGACCAATAGACCTTTTAGACCTAGTAGGAAACCCGGGAGATCATGATTGTCTGAACAACGGTCGTGTGTACATTTGAAAAAGGGCAAAAACCTTTTTAAGGGTTTTGGCTTTTCTATAGACTTCACATATGATTATTACCCAGTTTTACATGAGAAAGTTCCAAGACTTTTTGGGGGTCTCATTTAAATTAAACACTGAGACATGTCAACACAAAAAAAAAAGTACAAAGTGCAATTTAATTTCCATAATTTAGTTTCTAGAAACCCCTGTCCATTACCCCATTCGTGTCCCTGACTTGCTGTCAAACTGTCAAGACCTAATGGGACACTTTAACAGAACATGGACAAATTTTCATACATTACTAACCATTTTCTGCAATGTCAGCTAAAATGTCTGCTGTGTAAAAAGGCCTTTTATAATGTGGCATCGCATGACAGTCCCTACAAAATTAAGTGTCAGTCTGCCTTTAGGAAATGGGACTGAGTGATATGGCTAAAAAGAACAAAAACTTTGTATCTCAAAACTAATATCTGTGTGCCTAAGAGAAACTACGATATAGGCTACAAAATAAAATTGTTAAGTTTATTGTTAAAGTTTTACTACTAATTTTTATCATAAAAACCTTGTTTCTCTACTAAAATAAACAAAATATTTAAATAATTTAAAAAATGGTGTAAAATGTGTGAGAAGATGTGTGGAGACGGTGGAGTGCTGGCGGAGGCGTCACTTTGGCTTTGTTGGCCGTTGTTATTGGAAGTGAATGACATACTCTCCATCGCCAGTTTATAAGAAGCCGCAGCTGTCAGCAGTGATTAAGTCACTGAAATCAGCTGCAAAGCAGCAGTAAAGCTGATTGGTCCGACTCACGCAAAAATTTTCAACCTTTTCTCCTCCAGAACAGGAAATAAGATACATTTATAGCCAAAATGCAGACAAATGCAACATGTACGTGCTAATCCACATAGAAATTATGAATCAAATTTTACAAACACAGTTATTATATATATCTTCTACTTCTAATAGGTTCCGCTGTTTCTAAGTCTCATCTTAGAACATCACTTTATGTGATTAGTGGCAGCATGTTTTGGTCTTTTCAGTGTCACCCTGTGGTTTTAATTGTAATTGATCATGCTTTAGAGGTAAAATCTTCTGAAGTCACCTGTCTGCCTGCAGGAAATAAAATTTGCGATGCATGTTGGTGTCTATATACTGCTGTGGAGACAAAGTCCAGTAAAAACGATGTGCAAAATCTGCCTTTAGAAAGGACACATTTTTAAAGCTACTAATTTGATTCAAAAGTTGTTTTCAATATATGGACATAAAACAAAACTAACATAGGAGGCAACAATGTTGCATTGCGTTTTGTCCAGAAAAGTTGGCTGTAAAGTTTCAGAAGATTTCCATACTGTGACGTACACCAGTTAGAGCTCACCCGATTTATCAGCAGGCTGAAATTACCGGCTGATACTGGCTAATTGCTGATCAGCTGGTATCACATGTATAACAGCTGGGATGGAAGAAACCCTTTGACCAGGTTACGAGTGTTGATGTTGCACAGTTTGTTCACCAGAGGGCGCTTTGCAACTTCACAAGAGCAACAACCAGCTGATCAAAGTAGAACTAAACAAGTAGATGTTTGGGAATTTTTTTTTTTTTTGCATTGTGTGTCTGAAAAGGAAAAATATTGGCTGATATATCTGATTTTTAAATCGACAAATATCTGTACTGTTCTAATACTGGTTTGCCAGTATGAAGCCGTACATTTAAGTCCAGTCATCTGTTACAGATGGGACCTGTACTTAAAAAAAACAAATAAAACAAATGCTTGTAGTTCCTGTTTCTCTTTAAATTATATGTGCAATATATCACATAAATTGTTCTCCTTCCTGTATTTCCATTCTTTTCCCATCTTTGGCTTCCTTTTATCCTCCGTGTTAACCTTGCTCTACTTCCTGTTTCTACAGATTTTGATGCAAACAACATCTTCAGGGCTTTCTTTGGCGGCCACAGTGGAGGATTCACTTTCGATTCCAGCCCAGGTACGTTTCCTCTTCACTCCATGGTTTTTATATATACATAATATAGGTTTATTTAACACTAACTGAATATTTGTTTTGTGATTTATTACAGACTCTGGACCTGGAAATTTCTTTTTCCAGTTTGGCTAAAGCAGTGGAGCATACACTGGACAAAGTCAAGTCGGACCCACAGTCACCTCATGATGCTCATACTTCTGAGTGTCTTGCTAAAATCTCATTTTAAAAAAATCTTCTTTTTAAATACCGCATACATTCCTAAATTAACTCCCTTGCATTGATGCTCAGCCTTTGAGAAGGATTCAAACATTGATGAAGTCTTTAAAAAGTCTTTTAGATGCAGCTTGCATCAGCTGGGCAGAGCTTGTCTCTATTGCCAAAATTGATATTTATGTTCTATGAAATTTCATGTTGTTAAACTGCCTCAGTCTCTATGAAGGGGATCAACAGTGAGGACATACTGGCCATCATGTCTTGATTATTTTGAGAAGCTGTAACGATGCATACATGTTTAAAGTTCTCCTTGGACTGCACATCTCTAGTGGAAGAGCTGATGTTCTGTGGAAGTTCAGTGACAAATCTGACCTCAGGACAGCCTGTTAATGACAACGCCGTTCTCTTATGAGTGTGCGTCCAGATTTTACCGGCTCTCTTGCCAAATACAGAATCCAGTTGCAGGGTTTTTATTTCCTCTCCATTCTTCATTGTATATTTGACTCGAATGTAAAACATGTGTCCACACATTGTCCTTCAGTCTTCCCCGAGTCTATTTATATTTATTGTACTGTATATCCTAAAGTGTATGCAGCAAAATCCCAGTGATGTTTGTCTTCCTTTGTTTGTAAATGTTTTCGACCCCATCCTTTTCACTCATTTTTCACCTGTCTGAAATGGACCCACATAGGAATACATCCACACTTTGTTTTTGTTTTCAAAGCAACTTCACAAACGTCATCCACATGTTACACTGCCCCATTCAAATTCAAGTGGTGCCTTACCAGAATCAGTGAAGCGTCCTAAAGAAATCCACATTCTAGTTTAAAAAAAGGCAGAGGTTACACTTGTATAGCAATTTTTTGGTTTTATGATAATCTGGAGGAAAATCTTTTCATCTTGGACCCATGTCATCAGTCACACCTTGCTGTCATTCATCCATTCATCAGTACAACCCTTCCCCTACTTGTTCCACCTGTTTAAAGGGGCACTGATAGCTTCCACTGTTAACTGTTCTGTCACTGATGTGTACATTACGTTTAAAAACTTGCTACGGTATTAACAAGACCTTTTTTTTTTTTTCTTCCTTTTTTTTTTTTTTTTTTTTTTTTTTTTTTTTTGTAACTGATAAAATAAAGGCTTGTCTTTTACTGTAATGAGTTGTCTTTGACTTTGTTCCTGATGATTACTTTTAAAAGACAGGATATCTGGGTGCATGCAGGACTTTAACTTGTCCAGCAGGTTTAAGTAATCTCTTTGATCACTTACAGATTCATATCACACTGCATATGAATAATATTTCACTGGGAAAATGACTTTGTTTACAACTCTGGTTTTACTGAGTGCTGAAGTGAAGCTCTGAAAAAAGGAGGGGTGTTAAGAAAGTTCCTCTTCCTTTTATAGGTTTCACAGTGACTTCTTTTTATAATGATCTATAAAAATTGAGACATTCAAGCTCGTTGAAAGCTCCTCGGCACATTTTAAATCAAATAACCAGCTATAGAATGACTTGAATAAAACCCCCTTTTGGGTTTTCTTTGTAAATTTTAACCAACGTGCTTTTCACCTTTATTGATTTCAGACTTCCCTTTAAAATCAATATTTATAAACTTTGGCAAATTCAGTTGTTTTTTTTTTTACTATAATTATTTGTAGTGCAGGACCTAAAATAAGAGTTGTGTTTAAAAAAGGGGGGGGGGGGTCAATAAAATTTTCTAGGTTGGCCAATTTTTTTTAATTTTTTTTTTTTTTAACAATGCCGTGGTCGTGACTGACGTCACCACGTGACCTGTTTTAAGCCAATCAGGCACTCGTACAGGCGTGTAATCGGTCGCCAGATTATGGTTCGACAGGAGCGGAGTGAGGTGGCAGGGACTGGCAGCAGTTGACTCCGGTATAATAAGAGCTGGCTGTTTAGCTTTGTCATTTTTTGGCCTGGACACGATCCTTCTAGAAGGTGTGATTGTCACTGACAAGGTAACAGCTTTCACTCAGCTACTTTCTACTCCAGCGTTAGCCAGCTTTTCTCTGTAGCCTTTAACTGGCAAGTGTCCGCACCAATGCGAGGCTACAGCAGTTAGCTGTAGTGTTAGTCTTCAGGGTAGCGGATGTGAGATGATGTGAGGGCTGTCTGCCAAAACTGCAGCCAAGTGCTAGCTCGGCAGAGCAAGAACAAGTATGGTCTTTATTGAAATTGTTTTGCCCAATTTTATTCTTGAAAACAGCATATCTGAAGTGATGTACTTTACTTTTTCAGTGATAAAAGCAAGCTAGCTTATCCTTGCATCATCCGCAGAGAGGGAGCATCCTCCAGTTTTATTCCTTATCGTGAAGGTTTTCGTGCTGTATTTATTTCTTCTCTCCCGGAAGTTGTTTCTCTATTTACCCAGAGTGAGATAGCTAAAGTTGTTGTCAGACTTGCCTGGCTGGCTGGTTCAGGAGTGGGTGTGGTGGCTGCTATAGGAGCTTCATTCATAGGATAAGTGATGCTAACCCCTGAATTCGTCTGACAACAGCTGTGTCTGAAGCAGCACCCAACCCCCCTTGGTTGCCACTCTAACAGCTGCCATTAGGTCCAGCTTCTTCATCCCACAAGCTTGGACAGCACAACTAATTGCACGGCAAGGTAGCTTCATATAATACAACAGACCCGTGAATTAATCTGGGTAAATTCTGGACATCTGTCTCTAAAAGTGGAAGGATAGCCTGCTGTGATGAAGCTGTTAGATTTCTTGATTTCTCTAAGCGCTGCCCCTCCTTAGGTTACCAGAAGCTCAAATATAAACCACCATAAAATGTTATCAGTGACACGGAGGTAGAGGCGATAAGATCCACGTAATCAAGGCTCATTACTGCTCATTACAACTTTGCTTGGTTGGTGGTTGACTTGGTAAATGTACAATTTTTAGCCTTTTTAATGCATTTCTTTTTTACACACCATAGTGTGCTGCATCTTATTATACTGAACTTTAGGCTATGAACCAAAAAAACAGTCGCCTAAATATTCATGATTGTGTATGTTTGTGGTGAGGCAAAGTTGGTTGAGCACGCCCAACAACTTCTTGGGATGTTTAAAACAGGAATGACAAGGCCATCAGTGCAGGCTGTTGTGATAATCCGTCACGTATTTACTGTAAGATTGAGAAACAAGTTTGACTGAGAGCTTGTTTAGTATTTGGTTTATTTATGTTTTTGGTTTTCTAATAACTTGGTTCTCTACTTTTGTGTTAAGCTGCACTTAATCTGCAAAATAAGTCTTTTTAGATGTGTACATACAGAATTTGACACTCATCATGGGCATGAAGGTCATGGTGTCATGGGCTTTTAATGGTTTATTTTAACTGCTCTTTTTCCACAGTGGAATTGTTGCACAGTATACATCTTTATTGACTTTATCGACATACACCCCTACCAATATTTGGTTAAATGTCCCTTTGCGAGTTTTACCTAAACAATGCACTTTTGGTATCCATCAAAATGCACCTGTGCATTGTTTTAATTTTTAACTTTACTGGGAATGGAGTCCAAACTTATCAGTTTTCGTCCTTCCCCAAGGTCCTGCTCTATCCAGCGCTGCCATGTCGGCGAAGGCCATCTCAGAGCAGACAGGGAAAGAGCTGTTGTATAAGAACATCTGCACCTCGGCGGCCGTGCAGAACCGTTTCCGTTATGCTAGTGTAACAGCTGAGACTGACTGGGCCCGCCTCACACAGGACCATTCATGGCTGCTGACAGAGGTAAGACTGTTTGTTTGTCCAGCTCGTGAAGCCTGATTACAACCTTCAAAAGTTCATTTACCTACATGTTCTGTACTATAACAATCAGAGTGATTTGCATAGACTGTATAAAAGATGCACACAGCTTACAGGTCTGAAAGGTGAAGCCATTTTGCACTGCCTTTAATTGTCACCAGGGACACATTAAAAACAATGCAGGTTTTAGACATTTTGCTATCACAGATTACAAAAGATTTAAAGTACTAACCTTAGTCCTCAGTGTTTCAAAACAGGACTTCCACCCCAACCAGTGGGTTATGCCACATCAATCTTTTATAGTATCTGTGGTGACAGACTGGACAGATCTGAAATGTCTCTGAACCTTTGCTGTGCCCATGTGTCAGTGCAACAACATGTCTGGCTCACGTGTTTCCTGTTTCGGCAGTTGATTGGCTCTCTCACAGCAGGGCTGGGAAACCCCACCCATCTTTATTGTTTCTACCATAGTCATACCATACTATCATACCAAAAAAAGACCATGTGTGTCCTGTTTCTTCTATTTGCTCATCCCAAAAGAGGCTGGTGGTGAAGCCAGATCAACTGATAAAGCGGCGCGGGAAGCTCGGCCTAGTAGGCATCAACATGGACCTGCAGGGTGTCCAGGAGTGGCTCAAAGACCACCTAATGAAGGAGACCACTGTGAGTTAACTGTATTCTATCTTAGTGAGCATAAAACACAGCCATGACTGTCTTTGTGGCAATAAAGCACACATGCTGCAGTAGTTAGAACCACGAGAAACACATTGCATCATTTTCTTAGGAGGAATTTCATTCGAATGCAGTGACTGTTGCCAAGTAAAACATGACTGATGTGTTGTTCATGTTTAAAACATCATCAACTAGAACCATGTGTGAGGATGAATTTGCTTGACAAATACAGGGCTGTCGTTGAGCAAAAGTTAGCTCAACATTTTTGTGAGGTGATCAAGCATCCTTGTTTTTTTTGTTTTTTTTTCTGCTCTGTGTGTCTAAATAAACTTGCTGCATTGTCGTCATACAGTAAAGTTACTCTGAACCTAGATGTTATTTATCCGTCTTGAACAGCCAGAGCTGGCAAGTCTTTAAATAAATCAACATTTAAAAAAGTAATCCCCACAGAAACTGCAGTATTAATACTATATTTGGCCTCTTAAACACCACAAAGGAGCCTCATTTTGATATGAGAAGCACGTGGAGGATTTTGCCTCAGTTGCCCTACTGCTGCCTGTTTTTATTTGATATTATTTGCCCTTCTGTGTACTCTTAATAAGCTATTTGAATGTGAAATGGATGAACTAGAACTTTGAAGGTAGTTTGTAACGATGACAAGACCTAGTAAATGACAGGTCAATTTACATTTTTATGTTATTCTTAAAGTTTCACTTTCACTTGAATATATAATACATGTAGTTTTCCTCTCAGTGTGGTGTGTAGTGGTTTGTGACCAGGTGTTTTTCTTGAATAGGTGGGAAAGGCAAAGGGTGTGCTGAAGAACTTCCTCATTGAGCCATTTGTCCCACACACACAGGTAATGTATGCCAGTAATCTGTCTTTCATCTTGAGATTTTTAAAGATTTCGATTCAAAATTCACAATGCACTGCTAACACTCTCTAAGCTCTGAGGAGCTTAGAGAAGTTTTGTCGAACAGTTCAATTTGTGTCATCAGTGGTTATTTCTCCTCTTGTAACTTGAATTTGCTCAATGGTCTATGGTTTCTATGGTCTCAGCTTCACAGCTAGTCCCTTCTCGTCTTGTCTTGTGTGTTGTCAGCAGGACAGATCCTGTATTTACATAAATGTTTTATTTTTAATTAAGATTTGGTGTCATTCTGAATTTCCCTGTTCAAACCAGGTTGTCACAGCAATATATAGTTGAGCTCAAAAGTAAGTCGTAATTTACTAAATACAGACACTCATACACAGCCTATCAGTCCATCAGCGATTGCTTCATTTTTAAAAGAGGAGCTTGTTGTGATCAGCATGTTGATTTATACCGTTATTTTTAGTTTAAATTATTGCGTAATGGTAACTTTTAGTATCCCTTTACACTTTCGTAGAGGTAGCCTTAAACTTCTGTCATAGGCTATGAACCAAAAAACAGTCGCCTAAAGTACACGTATACTTTGCACCTTTTATTAAGAGCCAATGTGATATTTCCTGCAGCTGCCCTCAAAGAATTCTGAACAGAATGAAAGTATTGCATCACAGGACCTCTGATGTGAGAAGAATTTGTGAAAATGAGCTTCCTTTACTTTAAATGAAGCACACTGCTGCATCCTGTCGGACTGAAAGAGGGGAATCAAATTCTTATACAAATCAGCTGATGAGCTGCTGCTGACGACGTTGGCAGATCATCAGCTGGGGTCATGTCTGACCCGGATCATCCTCCCCCCAGAGGATTAATTAAATTACCTTGTGGCCTTTTAAAAAATTGGTCTGTAAGAAAACCCTCCATACCTACTTTAGAGAGTATTATTTGATTTTCCTTGGTGTGCTGTGCTTCTTTAAATATTTAGTAATAATTGATAAAACCCAAGTCTGATAAAACTTTAGTGCAGTGGAAAGTCAAGTTGTTGTTGTTGTTGGTAATTGGTAATAAATAATAAACCAATCTACAAGAATTAGTTCCTCAAACTCTGCCATTCTCATCAAATCCTCTTAGAAAAATTAAAAGGAGTAGAATGACTTAACCAGGATCAGTACTTCCTGGTTGACCCAGTCGATCTAGGACCTTATAAGTGAGAACAAGCTCCAGGTTATGTGTGTTCTGTCTGTAGGTCAGTGTGCATTTGATTAGTTTGTTGATTTTCTTAATAATTTCTCGCAGAGAACTGAATGTTGAAACCGCTTGTTGGCCTTATGTAAATATTGCGCAGCATTTCCAAACAAAATCAGTAAAGACGTATTTGCGTGTCCTTGCATGTGGCTGAACTCGCTGTTTACTCACTCAGGAGGAAGAGTTTTACGTATGCATCTATGCCACACGTGAGGGCGACCACGTGCTTTTCCACCACGAGGGAGGAGTGGAGGTGGGTGACGTGGACGCCAAGGCCCAGAAGCTGATGGTTCCAGTGGATGGCAAGCTCACGGAGGACCAAGTCAAAGAGCAGCTGCTCACACAAGTTCCCGACGACAAGAAGGAGTACGGAAACCTTTTTCTAAAATTGTCTTTATTATTTAAAGACCTTTATATTTCATTATTTAAATATAAAACAAATGGTGACATTTGAATCTGAGTCATTTTGTGCTTTGAACCTAATTGGGTCTCTTAGCAGTTCACAGTAGTAGTAGTTAGTGATCAGGCACTCTGTTAAAACACAGTAGAGAGACATTTGAGCAGAGATGTGATTAGCCAGAGACTGAATGAAAAATAATACAGGAATAACTGTGTGTATATTTAGTTTTGCACCTTCTTGTTGCTTTTTAATTTCTTTCTTAACCAAAGAGGCTCTCTGTATTCACAAAATCTTTTATCCTTTGCTGTTTTGACCTTGACTAATGTTTAGCTTCTTTTATGTAAACTTAGCAGTGTAAATACTCTTATCTCTTTTAAACAATACAAACTAGAAAGAAACAAAGATACGCTCTCAGTATTCAGTGTGGCTGTTTAGCGATACTCTACTACCATTTTGTTCTTGCCTAGTGAGACACAAAGCTTCACAAAAGTTCTCTTATGTGCTGATTAAGTCTAATTTTGTTTCCCTCCTCAGTGTTTTGGCCAGTTTTATAGTCGGCCTCTTCAACTTGTATGAGGACCTCTACTTTACCTACCTTGAAATCAACCCTCTGGGTAAAACTCTTATTTTCACTCAGCTCATTATGAATTGCAGAAACAAAAATGCTGATTAAATAGAAAAATTTAGATTGCTACCATGCTATGTTAGTAATTCATTGGTGGAAAATGTACAAATTAGCTCAAAAATTCTGCCTTTTCACAGTCGTCACTCAAGATGGAGTATATGTCCTTGACATGGCAGCCAAGATTGATGCCACAGCGGATTATATCTGCAAGGCTAAATGGGGGGACCTTGAGTTTCCTCCACCCTTCGGCAGAGAGGCGTACCCTGAGGTGAGATTTGAAGAGCTGTAATTGGACAAGCTGTTTGTTTATAGTTCTCTGGATCCTTTAATTTTCACTGATTTGATTTAAAATGTGACCTTAAGTTAGATCTACTCATGCGTACAATGATTGGTCAGTCCATTTCTCCATCCTTGTGCACTTACTGACCACAGTTTTCACCACTCTGTCTTGTTACTTGTAGGAGGCCTACATAGCTGATCTGGATGCAAAGAGTGGTGCCAGTCTGAAGCTGACTCTGCTGAACCCCCGAGGCAGGATCTGGACCATGGTGGCCGGAGGAGGTGCCTCTGTTGTCTACAGGTAGTCCATCACATACAGCATAAATTTGAACTCTATACCACTTCTTTGCCTTTATGGCTTGAAATTTCAAAGCTGATTAGACTGAAGTTTTGCTTTCTACGAAACCCCAGCTTGACTTTTCTGTTGCCAGCTTAATATCTTTTAAGGTTAATTACAGCTGATAGAATCGCATCATTTCTCTTCTTCAGCGACACCATCTGCGATCTGGGTGGGGTGGACGAGCTGGCTAATTATGGCGAGTACTCAGGCGCACCCAGTGAACAGCAGACCTACGACTACGCAAAAACCATCTTGTCTCTCATGACACGTGAAAAACATCCTCTAGGTGGGTGAAGCCTGGACTTGATTACATTTTTTGCTTATTTTCCTGGACGGTGTGAAAGGCTGGTGGGAGGAGGAGGCTACAACTGTCAGATAAAGCCTGCGTTTGTTTGCTGTGTCCTTGAAGTGTAGGAATACTTGGTGGATCCTTCCTCTGCTGTGTGAGCTAATTGTGCAGCTTCAGTGTGACACACTGTTCACTATGTGGGGAGTTGCTGGCAATAGACTTCATGTATGTTACTCGGGTGTTGAATTTCAGTCATGAGCATTTCGTAACACGTTTCCTTATCCTACAGGGAAAGTGCTGATCATTGGAGGAAGCATTGCGAACTTCACCAACGTAGCAGCCACATTCAAGGTGAAACGCACTGATATTTACCTGAAAATCTTCTGCACAGTAATAAAGAATCACTGTAACGTTTAAAGAGAAAAAACAGCTTATACACAATATTTAATTTCTTAAACTTTGAAAGATGTCACTGTATTTTCAGCAAGTCCTGAATTAGCAGAGATGCGTGTTATGTTTAATATCAAAACATTTATACCCATAGCTGCTCATACATGCAATACACCAACTAGATTGGTTCCTAATTTATGTCCAGAAAACATGTTAAGGCAGTGTTAGCCTAACCTGCCTTAACATGTTTTCTCCCATTACTTCAAAATCTGAAGGCAGGTCAGAGTAGAGAGCCATACTAAGGCTTTATTATTAATTATTAATTATTAAATGGTCTCAATAAAATTGCACTCTTACTGGTTGATATACTTGTACTTTTTGTGCATCACAAAGCTGATCTGCTTGTCTCTCCTCAGGGCATTGTCAGGGCCATTAAAGATTACCAAGGCCCTCTGAAGGAACACGAGGTCACCATTTTTGTTCGACGTGGCGGTCCGAACTACCAAGAGGGACTCAGGGTGATGGGGGAAGTAGGTGAGTAAGACTGGACTAATAATCGGGGCTAACTCGTGAAATAAATGACTTAAAGTATACATCAAAGTCGACTCCTTGGATCTATACTAAGGAGCGTTTTCTTCTATGCAGGGAAGACCACAGGGATCCCCATTCATGTGTTTGGAACTGAAACCCATATGACTGCAATTGTTGGGATGGCACTGGGCCACCGACCAATCCCTAACCAGCCCCCGATGGACGCCCATACAGCCAACTTTCTCCTCAATGCTAGCAACAGTGCAGTGGTATAATTATTCACTTACTCTTGGGTCAATATAGGATGGTGTGTCAGTCAGTGCCCACTCTCTTAAACAAATTAGATGTTAGATGGGGTTTTGTTATAAGTTAGCTAAACAGTAAGTGGTTCACACAAGTACATTTCAGTGTTTGAGAAAGGAGAAGAAAAGGGTTATTGCTTAAAATGACATGCATTTATACTGTAGGTGTCTCCATAATGCAGGGTCATGACTAGCAAAAGGGTGTAACCTAAATCGGATTTATTTACTTTTTATACAATTGAGTGTGACTTGTTTAAACACAGTTTAAGCTCGTTTAGCGCCTCTATAGTTTCATAGTGTGCGTGTGTCTTTGTTAGCTGTATGAACTTATGTTGTCGTTGGGGGTGAAGCCACTGTTTCTAACTATGCTATGCATGCTCTTTGGTAACCTCTGTCAGCCTGTCACGTAAATGTTTCTCTTTTCTTTGCCAGACTCCAGCTACAACAAGGACGGCTTCATTCTCTGAGCCCAAGTCGCCCACTGATACCTGCCCAGCCAAGAAGTCTAAAGCAGGGCTTCCAACAGGTAACAAACACAGTCATTCATGCTGAACTGCTTCTTATCAGCAAGATCCCATATTTACTCATGCACTTCTGCTTTTTATTTTATTTTTTTTCCCTCTCATCCTGGCTTCTCCTTTCCTGCTGAAATACCATGACCAATATTCTGCAATGTATCTTCCTTCTCTTTTCCTCCTTTTCTTATTTCGCACAAACTTACATCCGCCCTTTTCATGCTTGTTTCTCTAAGACTCGCTCCATTCTATACTGTGGCCTCTGAAGAATGTGGTCACAGGCGATTGGAAAGGTAAGTGATAGGTGTGCCATGGCCTCACTGCTCTGGGCTTCCTACACATTCATCACTGGTTTGAACTTTTTTTTCCCCCCCCCTTGTTTACTGCTCACCTTTCTAATCTTGGTGTATATGAAGTGCGTATGTTCACATCACATCGGGGCATCATATTCTTATGAATGCTGTGCATACTTTTGAATATGCTTTTTTATCTTTTTATAATGAATAAGTATGGTTTGTAATAAATACTATATAAATTAAGTTTAAATTAAGCATATTATTGTTTTTTTCTAAGGCCTCTTCTCTTCACACTGGATTTTGTGTTCTTTAGGATTAGTAGTGTTAAAGTCAAAAGCAGCCATGCAAACATGAAGTTTTGATTACTTAACTAAACTGTTTATATTGCCTTTTACAGCAGTACAGTAAAGGCATGCTCCATAGCAGCTGAGCTCTGCATGGTCTCTTCCTCTGCTGTGCTTCTAATGCAGTGTTTTCAGTGACGACACATGGTTGCAAAAATGCGGTGAAGTGTGTTGAGTGAATAACTTGCAGCAAAGTCGGACTCAATTTTTGTTCTCTTCTTGTGTTTGTGCCTGTTTTTTGTTGTATTTTGTGTTTCCGTCCTGTGGGTGTCACAGAAGCTCAAGCCTCTTCAGGCTGCAGCGGAGGTATGGAAGGGTGTGAAAAACCTGTTTTCCTGCCCTCTCCGTCCTTTGTCCCTCTGCTTTCCCCTCTAATGTTTATCTTCTTCTTTACACTCTTATGGCTTACTCGTTTGACACTGCCTCATAATCATTATTTTAAAAAACGTATAACAACACCTGAAGGAAAAAATCTTGAGCTATAACTGTTAGTAGAAATTCTTCAGTTCAAGATGCAGGCACAAGAATCAGTTCTGTATTTAAAATATTCTGCACAGCTCGGAGATGTAACGACAGAAGGCAGAGAGAAAGAGAGACTTGGGAGGACTGGAATAAGCTTGTGAGAATGTATTTTTACTAAACAGTAAGAGTTTTAAAGCACATGCACTAATGTGATCTCTGCTTTTAAGATTTTTCTTTTTCAAATTTTTCAGATGCTCTGAACCTTTCTATGTAATGTTATCATTACAAAAAATTTGATCTTTATCGGCAGTCAAGGATCTGTCAGACAGTTTGTTGCCACATGGAAATATAAGACATACCACAGATGGCACTCAGAAAAAGTCTTTTGTCAAATACTTCACTTTAAAAATGATGGCTGTATACTCCCAGCAATGGAGGAAGCGAAGGTTGATTTTTCTTATCCGGGGGTAAAAATGGCAGCTGCACATGTGGTGTCCATATTCTCATATTCTTTTCATACAAATGTCTTAATTTTTAATGATGTGACATTGCAAATTAATGTTTTTAACACTGTGGCTTGGAGAAAGCGGACAAAATAAATCGTGCAGATCCTGTGTGGGGTGGTATTTTTCTCTTCCTGGTCCATCTGTCCTCAGTGAATCCTGTCTTTATTCTGATTCTTACCATTCCCATTCCTGCTGTTTCCCTGAGCCAGAATTCCCTCTTCAACTGTGAATGGGTTTTAGTTCAGTTTCCACTTCTGACTCGTCTCTGTGTATTTTTTTTTTTTCCTCTCAGCTAAAGCAACCACACTCTTCAGAAAAAACACCAAGACCATTGTTTGGGGCATGCAGACACGTGCCGTGCAAGGCATGCTGGACTTTGACTACGTATGCTCCCGGGAAGCACCCTCTGTGGCAGCCATGGTCTACCCCTTCACGTAGGTTGCGCTATTTCCCATATTTCCGTCTGAATTAAATTAGAAGAGTGTGACTGTAGAATACTGAAAAAAAACTGTCCTAAATAGAGTTAACTGCACAAATCAAGTGATTTTATTTATTTTATTTTTTTTCTCTCTCTCTGCTCGAAATCTCTAAATCTACTCTTGCTGGTGTTTAGTTGTTTCTGTTTTTATCTTTGTCATATTTGTAAAATATGAGCCTTTTTCTAAAAGCATATTGTCAGCTTAGGCAGATTGTAAGTCGTGTACACATACAATAAAGGCTTATAACCTTTTCCAAGTCGCAAATTCCTGTAGAACATCTTAAGCTGCTTAATTCTGCCCAGTGTTCCTCTATCTGTAAGCCACTTTGCAACCCACTTTCAACCCAGCTCTTCCTTCTGATCTGTCAGACTTCGTCAGTTTTGTCTGTCGGCATTGTCTGATCTGTGCTGTATGGGCTTCGCCTTTCCTCACCTTTAGGGGTGTCCATATAGTAAGTGATTCACAGTGATGCAGCAACCAAAAACCAGACTTATCAATTGAGCTGAATTTGAGTTAAACTTCTGTTTTCAATCGGAAACCCCAAACACAAATGATTATAAGCCTTTAATGGACAGGGTTTAAGGAACTGACAGGAATTCATTTTGCAGTTGCAAAGTATTCATTAGTTGTACTGAATGGAGTTACTGCTGTGTTTCGAAAAAAGTTCTTCATACTTTGCCGATATGTTTCTTTTTGTTGCTCAGCGGAGATCACAAGCAGAAGTTCTACTGGGGCCACAAAGAGATCCTGCTGCCGGTCTATAAGAACATGGCCGATGCCATGAAGAAGCACCCCGAGGTAGACGTCCTGATCAGCTTTGCTTCGCTGCGCTCTGCCTTTGACAGCACAGTGGAAGCCATGCAGTACCCACAGGTATGAAGATCGACTGTACAGTGTGTTGAGCTTCCACTTAACTTTTTCAAAGTGAGCACAGTTTATTTAATTGTTTTCAGATTCACACCATCGCCATCATAGCCGAGGGCATCCCTGAAGCTCTGACTAGGAAGATGATAAAGATGGCCGACGAGAAAGGAGTCACCATCATCGGCCCTGCCACGGTACAGAGCTTCATCCCCCTGAACATCTTTGTTGAAAACATTTACACTCATTATTAACACAGCTATAAATTTATAGACTGTGATGATGACTACAGTGTAGTGTGGTATTTAATAGCCTAGCTAAAAGAGCTATTAAATCTTTCAGGTAAACATGGTGGAATTAAATGCCGATTATTCTTGTCAATTAGGTTGGTGGCATCAAGCCGGGCTGTTTTAAGATTGGCAACACAGGCGGCATGCTGGACAACATCCTGGCTTCTAAACTTTACCGTCCCGGAAGTGTGGCGTATGTGTCGCGCTCTGGGGGCATGTCCAATGAGCTGAACAACATCATCTCACGCACTACAGACGGTGTCTATGAAGGGGTGGCCATCGGAGGAGACAGGTACAAAAACTTAATTGCAGATCATTTACTTGAGAGAATTTTTTTCATTTAAAAAAAAAATACATAAATAAATACTTGACAAAAAAAAATTCTAGTTCCAGAAATGAATGCTTACTTCTCTCTGTCCAGATATCCAGGCTCGACCTTCATGGACCACGTCCTACGTTATCAGGACACTCCAGGAATTAAGATGATTGTTGTACTGGGAGAGGTGGGAAGCATTTAATATCTAAATTGTTTGGTCTGTGCTACTTGTATCAAATAGAATCCTGTTTTAAATATGTCCTTTACTTTGACACAGATTGGTGGAACAGAGGAGTACAAGATCTGTCAGGGCATCAAGGAAGGCAGGATAACAAAACCTGTGGTCTGCTGGTGCATTGGAACCTGCGCCACCATGTTTGCCTCAGAGGTCAGTTGGCTCTGGAAATGCTGGCTTTGGATTTTATTGCTGCTCTTACCTGGAAGTTCAATTTTTCCAGTAATATGTTTTACTGCCATCTTCAGGTTCAGTTCGGCCATGCAGGAGCTTGTGCCAACCAGGCTTCAGAGACAGCTGTGGCCAAGAACCAGGCTCTGAGGGATGCTGGAGCTTATGTACCGAAGAGCTTTGATGAGCTGGGTGACGTCATCAAGTGAGAAATACTTTTCATGCTAATTTCCCAAAGTTTGGAACTGCCAGGCTTGTCTGTTCCTCACTGTTATTGTGTTTGTGGTGAAACAGGACTGTGTATGATGAATTGGTGGCCAATGGTACCATCGTTCCTGCCCAGGAGGTTCCTCCCCCAACAGTACCTATGGATTATTCCTGGGCCCGGGTGAGAACTTTATAATAGTCCTTTTGTAAACTTACAGCTAATAATGTAAATCATGTATAGCAATACATTTTTATTATAAGCGAACAGTAGAAGCAAAGAAACATTGGATATAATGGTTATTTGTGGAATTTTGGGGCTTTTTCCAGGAGTTGGGCCTGATTCGTAAGCCAGCCTCATTCATGACAAGCATCTGTGATGAGCGAGGCCAGGAGCTCATCTATGCTGGCATGTCCATCACTGAGGTCTTCAGAGAAGAGATTGGTATAGGAGGAGTGCTAGGACTGCTCTGGTTCCAGCGCAGGTCAGTATGACGTCAAGAACACTGTTAGTTTTTAAGAATGTAGGATCAATTTCACACTTTTTTTTTTTTGTTTTTTTTTTTTGTTTAGGTTACCACGCTACGCCTGCCAGTTCATTGAAATGTGCCTGATGGTGACTGCCGATCATGGGCCTGCAGTCTCCGGCGCTCACAACACGATTGTCTGTGCTCGTGCGGGCAAAGACCTTATCTCAAGCCTCACATCCGGCCTGCTCACCATCGTCAGTACTGCTCACATATTGATCAGTCATTGATCATGTCATCTTTTGTTGTTTTTTTTTTTTTTCCCCAAATCTATCTTGTATTTTATGAGCTGCTCAGCTAACAGCATGATTTCTGACAAACCGGCCATAATGTTTTGGAATTGAAACGCAATTTATTCCTAAAATTCAGGGGGACCGTTTCGGAGGTGCTCTGGATGCGGCTGCAAAGCAGTTCAGCAAGGCATTTGACAGCGGCATGATCCCCATGGAGTTTGTCAACAAGATGAAGAAGGATGGCAAGCTGATTATGGGTATCGGCCACAGGGTGAAATCGGTAAGCAACACTCGACTTTATACAGTAAACAGCGCTCTAATCTGTAAATGAGGCCTCTTATTTATCAGTGTTTTGACTCATATTCATTAACTGCTTCTTCTGAGTTTGATTAAGATAGACACGCAGCCATTGTTTTAAGTGGGGTTTCGGTTTCAGATCAACAACCCAGACATGCGAGTGCAGATTCTGAAGGACTTTGTGAAGCAGAATTTCCCTTCCACCCAGCTGCTTGACTACGCCCTCGATGTAGAAAAGATCACCACCTCTAAGGTATTTTACACAGAGTGAAGTAGACGATGGAAACTTGTGTGTACAAGCAAAACAGTGAAATGATGAAATGAAAATGAAATGGCAACAGAAAGCTGCTACATCTAAACAACCTGATGACTGCATTGACCTTCAGGATTCAGAGATGGGGCTTCGTTGTCAAATAATTTGGTTAAACACTTTGAACAGAAGATTTTTATTTATTTTTACAGCAGGCAAGCAATTATTCTCAGTTTTCTGACCACACCTGCAGATTCCATGATTGACAGTGGAATGTAACCGGAACGAAGACCTGGATTTTATAGTCCTATAAATAATATTAAACATTAATCAGGTTTTTTTTAATCTCATTTAACACTTTTTCTTCTAATTTGTGCTTTTATTCAGGGATGTGTGTCAGAACCCACACCCAATGAAAACTTTGTTATATTTTTTAACTCAATTTAAACAGGAAATTCAACTGTTGAGCTTTTCAACTCTGCCAAGATGGAGAGAAATAACTTTTTTTTTTTTTTTTTTTTATATTTTGTGGGTGAAGCTGCAGCTACCAGAGAAAACCTGTGACATACAAACGCCATAGCAGAAGGTCCTGAACCTTCTTTGTGAGGCAATAGGGATAACCTCCGAGCCACTATTAGATCCAATAAAAAGATTGATAATATCTAGAATAGGCTGCGTGCTCTCTGCAGCTTTGGACAGTAAGTCCTTTCCTCAATTTCATGTTAAAATAACATGCAAGCATTTTGATTTTGATTTATTTTTTTCCCCAGAAACCCAACCTGATCCTAAATGTAGATGGATTTATTGGTGTTGCCTTCGTGGACATGCTTAGGACTTGTGGAGGCTTCACACGGTAAGAATATGAGATTGCATCGTGAGCTGTTACTTCAGTAAGCTTTGGTGCATGTGCTTTGATTGGATGGATCTTATCACCAATATCTCTTAAATATAAATAAATATTTCCTGTTGCTGTTTTTTTTTTTTTTTTTTTTTTTTTTTTTTGTTTGTTTGTTTGTTTTTTAAATTACAGCATAACAAAAAAGAGAAATACTGTATAAATAAACAGAAGCCAATAATAAAAGGGGCAGACAAAATGTGCATGAATATGCACTTTTTAAAAAAAAAAAATTTCCTTTCCCTTCTTTCTTCCTCTTCCCCTTCATTTCCCTTTTGTTCCTCTCTTTTCTTATCTCCCTCTCCTCCTCCTCCTTTCATTCCCTCCCTCTTGCCATCTTTCCCTTCCTTAGATGGAATTATGCAAAAGTGTTATCTGAGCATGTAAACACATGGCCAGGGATGATTCAAGTATTACACTTGTTAAATTTGTCAAAATGAATATGCAGTGGGAGAAACAGAACAGTAGGAAAATCAGACAAATGGATGAATAAATAGAGACACCACTACAGGGGCCACCTGATGTTAGTATTCCTGCTCTTTTAGATTAGCACTCTAAGGTAGTATAAACGAAATGTAATGAGTAAAAAGTGAAGAATACTACGAAATATTGTGTCAATATTATCACTGGGTGTTACCAGGAAGCCTGTAGTTGTTAACAGAAACCATAATAAACACTTTGGTATGATTACAGCTACATTATTTAGATTTAACCAAAAGTGCATGTTCGATGGCTTGTGGAGAATTCGGATGGCTGAGATGCAGTGTCTGCACTGTTGCTGTGTGTCGAGGGGACACTGTCCAGTATTGTTTCTCACATGAATGTTGAACTGTCTCCAGAGACGAGGCTGACGAGTTTGTGGAGATCGGTGCACTAAATGGGATCTTTGTCCTCGGCCGTAGCATGGGCTTCATTGGTGAGTTCCCTTTAAAATGGAGCCATGATATTCACTGTGACAACCTTTAAAACAGAGTCTCTAACCTGAGTTTGCTTTGTTAGGCCATTACCTGGATCAGAAGAGGCTGAAACAGGGTCTGTACCGCCACCCGTGGGATGACATCTCCTACGTGCTCCCTGAACACATGTCCATGTAATTCCCTCGTCACAGAATGGAAATCACTTCCAGATGATGATGTCAGGCGGTATTACACATCTCATGTAACTTGTATCTCCTC
Source organism: Oreochromis aureus (assembly GCF_013358895.1). Taxonomy (NCBI): domain Eukaryota; kingdom Metazoa; phylum Chordata; class Actinopteri; order Cichliformes; family Cichlidae; genus Oreochromis; species Oreochromis aureus. The sequence continues at coordinate 14,515,295 of NC_052949.1, forward strand.
TCTAGTTATGATAGCAGCTGCTGAGGGGGTGGAACTGGGCGGGGTTACTTTGGAAAGTGGGAAGTACTGTTTGTCTGAGGGACCTGGGTAGAAGTTTTCAATCTAGTTTTTATGGAGGAAAAAGGGGAAGTATATTTCTAGGCTTAGTTTTTGAGAACTAATTTCAAAAGTCTGAGATGTAACTTGTTTAGTTTTTAACAAAGAGCCACACCAATGCAAATCCTGGCTGCAGGAGCACAAAATCACTTGGTACGGAGTCAAAATTGAGAGATGGTTATGCTTAGTGGGTACAGGAGCAAGATTCAAGCAAAATTTCAGTCCTTAATCCTGCAATGCATAGTCTGCATAGTAACCTCTGTTAATGGCTGCTAAGCATTTTTTAAAATACTTAATCTGCCTGGTTTAGACCACAAGAAAAGGGTGCTTAAATGTGCTTTCTGGTTTTCTGAGTACTGCATCTTAGTTTAAACACTAGATCCCTTTTAAACTCCTTCACCATGATTCACTCCTAACAAAAAAAAAAAGTCAATCTCACCACAAAATTAAACCAAAGTTATTTTAGGGAATTTATTGTTTTTGTTTATTTAATTTAAAAAAAGCAAGATGCAGTGGTAGATGTTACAAATGTAATGAAAAGGATGCATCATCATGGAAATGAGAGGAATTAGACACGAGTTAGGAGTCTCTCCACCATTTGCCTTTCATGAAACCAGCCCGGGTTATAGTTGAGTTCATCAGTTTGTTAGTATTCTAATAACTGTAGAAAAAAGGAAGCTGTAGACGCATCAAAAAGAGGCGAACAAATGCTTCATGAATGAGCCCTGTGAGTCTGGAAAGCATCTTTTGGTGAGGGACCATGAAAGTAGTTTGCTTTACTTTGGAAACTTACAGCACATAATCCGGATGTTCTCCAACTTCCAGTAAAAACTCAAAACACTCTGTAACAGCCCACTGTAATGTCTGCTGTGCTTAATCTGTTTTTATTTAAATGTGAAAAAAGCTTTTTTTGTTTTGTAATATGCTGTCATAAAGTAGTAAAATAAAGAACTTATTGTTTTTCTTTTATTTTGTCGTCTTTGATGTCTTTAACAGCATCACGAGTCTGTAAGTTTACTTTCCTCTTGAATGGAAAATCCTTAAACGTAATTCTGAACATTTCTCTAACATGGACTGTAGTTACATTTAAATACATAGCAAAAAACTAAACACCCGCCTTTACCAGCATCACTGTCCATCAGCTGTATCCTGAGCTACTGATGAGGAATTGTTTGCTGTTCTGGATTTTAAAACTTCATTCTTCAGGTCATACCACAGTATATCAATAAAAAGGTAACTTGGATGTAAATGTGTATTCACATATAGATATATAGAGAAAGATGGATATATTGGGATGGCATTCAGACTCGAAGTGTAGTCGAATGCTAACGAGAGGGCAGCATTACAGACATTGAGGATGGCTACAGGTACCTGGGAATCCCACAGGCAACTGGAAATCATGAAGCTCCAAATACCTGCAAAGAGTAAGGCAAGTCCTGAGGAGTCAGCTCCTTTGGCCAGCTTATATGGTGATTGGATAAGCTGGCCAAAGGAGGAAATGGAAGCCACGGACATCAAGACAGGAAATGTACTGACCATGCATGGAGGGTTTCACCCCAAATCCAGCACCCTGAGACTGTACAGTAAGTGGAAAGAAGGAAGCCAGGGACTAGTGAGTGTCAGAACCACTGTCCAGGATGAGACAACGAACATCCATGAATACATCAAGAAGATGGCCACAAGCAACCATGTGCTTAGTGAATACCTCAGGCGGCAGAAACCCAAGAAAGAAGTCCAGGAAGAGAAACCATCATGGAAGGACAGGCCCCTGCACCTTATGTACCACCGGCAGATAGTGGAAGTGGCTGGACTGAAAGACAGCACAGAGGCACTAATCATGGCAGAGCATGAACAAGCTCTGAGCATAAGATCCATAGAGGCTGGGGTCTATCACACCAGATGAGACCCCAGGTGCAGAGACACCCCTCAGACAATCCACCCACCAGGATAAAGACCTTTCACAAGGCAAGAGGGGAAAATATATATATTTTATAAATTCACAGTTGATTAATGATTTGTGTTCCTCTCATTTTTGCCATGGTCACTGCAAAGGTGTGTTTTTGCCGTTACCCTTGGATTCTTTTTCACTTCTGTCACTGCTGCATGTTATGATCTCTCTGAGGGAAAGTGATGGAAATAATCCGGAATTTCCATCCTTTTGTAAATAATTTGTTTCTAAGACCCAGGAATAATTTGCACCAGTTAATTTTTCCTTGAGGCAATAACACTTTCTCAGTAAGCAGACTGTGTGGGCTTTTATTTTGAAGGGAGGGGCACATACAGAATTCACTCTATTAGTTTAATTAGATATGTTTGTCTTTATGACTTAGGTCAACTAAATGAAAAAAAAGAGACAATTTTACTTTTGTGTACACAGACACTTGTTTTTTCTGCAGTGACTGTAGGTTTGTTTGTTTGTTTTTTCATTTGGACTTTTTAGATTTAATTTCAGTTTAGTGTCAGTTAGTTTCCAGAGTGTATTTTCATATTTTAGTTTAGTTTTCGTTGTTTGAAAATGTTCAGTTTTTATTAGTTTCAGTGTTAGTTTTAGACCTTTTAATTATTAGTGTATATGCATATGTCAGAGGCAAGATTTTGCAAAATCTCAAACACTTCCATCAGGCAGGTTGTGCTACAATTTAGAATCAATCTAACAGATACTAAAACTGAGGAAATTTCCTCTGTATTTTTATTTGACTTTACTTAGCTTTCCAGCTTCACAGAAACGATTCAGTTATCCCCAACCCCAAAGACTAGTTTTACTTTTAGTTAACCACGATGTTTTTCCACCATCTCGTTAACTATAATAACCTGGTTTTGTTGTTGCTCACGTTGAAACACTCAGTTTAATTATTTTATCATCCATGTATAGCCTAACTCAGGTGTTATGAATTATTATTGCCAGTTTAAAGCGTTATACAGTTACGAACCTGATGTTACCTCATCACAAGATGCCAAAGTGCACATCACCGGCAGACGGATAACGGGCAACACGCATGCGCGCAACAGCCTTAAACAAAGGTAAACTTCTCTTAAAAAATAAAAATAAATAAAGACCCTTCAATACGTTATAACGCCACATCAATTAAATACGTCACATATTGCACTGTTTGCGTCAGAGATGTGGATATGTTAGCTTGAATCTGAGGACCTCTCCCTGACAGCCAGCTAAAAATCACCGCACCTTTGGAATATTCCTGAAGACGGAAGTGAGCGCTCCTGTTTTCTCACCAAGCCTCTGAACGCAGCGCATGCATGTCAGTCTCCGAATGCTTGTTTACATGTGTTGGGTACACCTGTGAATTATTCCCGAAGATAGTTCGGAGCTGTCATTTGCCTCTGAGTTTCACCCCGTGCGGTATGGCAGCGGCAATGGAGGATACGGAGGAGCGTGGCCGCAGCGGCAGCACCGGCGGCGGGGCGGTGCAGGGAGCGCTAACAGGTGACGGCGAACCTGAGGAGGCCGAGGAGTTCACCTGTTCGGCCTACTGCTCGGAGCTCTCCCGGCGGCAGAACGAGCAGAGGAAAGCCGGGCTGTTCTGCGACGTGACCCTGATCTTCAGCTCGGGAGTCGTGCCCGGGGTCCAGACGGTATCCGCGCACCGCTCCGTTTTATCCGCGGCGTCGCAGTACTTCATGCTGCTGCTGTCGGGACAGTTTTCAGAGTCCCTATCCGGGCAAGTGGAGCTAAAGGAGTGGAGCTCGGGTACGAGACCCGACCCAGACACTGTGGAAAGTGTGGTACAGTTCATGTACACGGGAGAAGTCAGGGTGACCACTGCCAATGTGCATGAAGTGTTGGAACTTGCAGACAGGTGATTTATTCATTTATTTTGAAATTATTCCGCAGGTGATTCAAATTGTGGATTTCACTTTGCTTATATGCGGAAGTATGTAAGTCACACCAGGTGGCGTGACTTTGTATGTTGTCATTACAAGAATTAGTCAGCAAAGTGCAGTTAGCTGGGTCATATTAAAAACAGACGTCCAGCGAGGGGGCAAACAACGACCCAGTTCTCATCAACAGGGGAGTATCTGAGGATTATTTCCCTTTTAATAGGCTCCACAAACTGCGACCCTGGATTAGAAAAGCGGAAGAAAATGGATTAATGGATGGATGGATTGATTTGAAATTTTCCCTAAAAAATAAAAAAACAAAACAAGGATCAAACTGATATATTTAAATTTGTTTTGTACAACCAATAAGCGGATATATACAGCAGTTTGTTATAACAGAGGGTCAAGCAAATTAGTAACAATCATTGTCGTAAAGCTGGATGTGTTTTTGGCATTTTGCTCAGTAATAAATGCCAAATTAAATTCTGTTTCATTAAGAGGAAAAGCATGAAACCCGCTTATCTCTTTATAGTAGATGTGGTCCACACAACCACCTCTTGCACTGTTTTTTGGCCTTCGGGTGTGGACATATTATTACTGTTATTATCAGGGTTAAGTGTTTAGAAGTTGCATGGTTGACAACTCCTATGTCGTTGGACCTGTAAGGGTGTGACAGCTTGCATGGTTACATCTTTGATATTATTGTTTACTATTCATTAGAGCTATTATATCCACGAATAATGTAAAAAAAAAAACAACAACAATTTTTAACATTCAGATTACAAAAATCATCATTGTAAAAGAACTATTGGCTTAATTTTGTTATCTGCTTCAGTTTCAAGGTCCTGATGTGGTTTATAGTGGTTTCTTGGCACTGTGTTATAGCTTACTGGACAGCTGAATAGAACAGTGTATCGTGGTATTGATTTCATCCTGGGAGTCTGTCTCAGTGAGGCTGTTTGAGCAGGTTGTCATATTGCTGTCTAACAAAAACAATTGAAGATACATTCACAAAACTGCACACGCATGAAGATTGAGTTTAAAGTTGCAGGTGTGGTTTGATCCATTAGTGCGTAGAGTAATTAGACTACACCTTTCTACTTAAAGTGCTTCCAGCACAAGTCAGGACTTAAACCATTAATCTTTGATTGTTACAGTTGCTTGCCAGGAGTGGGATTTGAACCCACGCCTCCAGAGGAGACTGCGACCTGAACGCAGCGCCTTAGACCGCTCGGCCATCCTGACACACAAGAGTTGTTCTCCTTCAGTGCTTTTACCCGCAGATTTTATTGCCTGTGCAAATTTTTATACCGTCATAAAATACTTTACATAGAGAGTCAGTATTTTTTAATTAATTCAATGAAATTCAATTCAGTTTTATTTATATACCAAATCCAAACAACAATCGCCTCGAGGCACTTTGTATTGTAAGGTAAAGAGCCTAAAATAATACAGAGAAAACCACAACAATCAAAGGATCCTCTTTAAGTAAGCACTGGAAACCTCCAGCAGAACCAGGCTCAGGAACGGGCAACTATCTGCTACGACCGGTTGGGGGTGGTGGGAGGAAGACGGGATAAAAGACACATTGTGGAAGAGAGCCAGAGATTAATAATAAGTTAATGTGGCAAGGAAATATAACATTTTTCATATGCTGTAACTTTGATATCTCACTCTGTCAGGTTTCTGCTGGGCCAGCTGAAGACCTTCTGCGGAGAGTTCCTGATGAGGAAGTTGAGCATGTCCAACTGCGTAGCCGTTCACAGCCTTGCACACATGTACACGCTGAACCAGCTCGCTCAGAGAGCCGCCGAGACGATCAGGAGAAACTTTCACAAAGTCATCCACAACGAGGAATTCTTCACACTGCCCTTTCACTTGGTGCGAGACTGGCTGTGTGATGCAGAAATCACCGTGGAGTCTGAGCAGGAGTTGTTTGAGGCAATCGTGAAATGGATCCACCACAACCCAGAGGAGCGAGAGAAGCATTTTGAGGACCTGTTCAGACTTTTAAGGCTGGCACAGATTGCTCCTACTTACCTGACGCGTGTCGTGAGGAAGGAGCCCTTAGTGGCAAACAGTGCAGCTTGTCTGGAGCTGGTGTCCAGTGCGCTCGAGGTCCACGCTGTTCGTTACGAGAGCCCCAAGAAGGCCGATTCAGATCTCGGTGACTCCTACGAGGCGACGATCCAGCCTCGATACGGTCAGAACATGGATGTGATCATGGTAGTGGGTGGTGTTTCGGAAGGAGGAGATTATTTGAGCGAGTGTGTGGGCTACTTTGTTGCTGAGGATCGCTGGGTCAGTTTGCCGCACATCCACAACCACCTCGATGGACATGCTATCGCTGTCACCGAGAATCACCTTTATGTGGCGGGCTCCATGGAGCCCAGCTTCGCCAAGACGGTGGAGCGCTACAATCCCAACCTCAACTGCTGGGAGTCGGTGAGCAGCCTGACCACACGCAAGCACTCGTTTGGCCTCACGTGCATCAGAGACACACTCTACGTCATCGGCGGCCATGGCAACTTCAGTCCAGGTTTCAAAGATGTCTCCATTTATGAACCCGAGCAGGACATGTGGCTCAATCTGGAGCCAGCGCCAAAGATCCTGCGAGATGTAAAAACAGTGAGCGTGGAGGATCGCTATGTGTACGTGATGGCCAGGACCCCCGTAGATATAGACAGCGATGATGGGCTGAGCACGGTGACCACCTGCTACGATACAGAAAGCTGCAAGTGGCAGGAAGTAGACTCGTTACCACTTATTGATACCTATTGTAGTTTTCAAATGGCTGTTGCATCCAGCAACTTCTATCACACAGCTTCCTGTTGCCCAAAGAACTACACGGTAACACATGAGGCCGCCCAGCAGAAAATAAGCAGAAACATCTCAGAGGATATCCTCGACAGCCTCCCGTCAGAGGTCCTCAGCCTGGAGGGCGCTGCCATTTGCTACCTGGGTGAAGACATCTTCATCATCGGCGGGTGGAAGAACAGCAACCACGTAGAAAAGCAGTACCGCAAGGAGGCCTACCGTTACTGCGCCAAGAGGAAGCGCTGGATGCTGCTGCCGCCCTTGCCCCAGCCACGCTGCCGAGCGGCGGCCTGCCACGTTCGCATCCCGTACCAGTACCTCTATGGCTCCCAGCGTTACCCCGTCCCCCACAACCTGGCTCGCCAGCGAGACCGCATGCAACAGATGCAGCAGCTCCATCGGCGCACCCTCAGCCTGCGGAGGCAAATGCAGTCTCAGATTGAATGTTAAGAATCAGATATTCTGCTTTAAGTCATTAGCACTTCATCTGCTGATAAATGCCTTGCTGTTATCTCAAGACTTTGTTTCAATTTTTTATTTTATTTTATTTTTTTTATTTTTTTTTTGCCTTAATTGAGGTGAAATGTCTGCGCCACTTTTACCTGAAGCGGTATTGCAGTGAAGGAAGCTAAACATTTTTGGCCTTACATGTTTCTTTAGCTTATGCCTTACTTTTTATCATGCCAGCAAATAAGACTGTGACTGCTGTTGGTTTTGTTTGCGAAAAAAAAATCACAGCTCAGCTTTTTAAACCGCGGCCTTTGTTAGCATCTTAGATAAAGGATGTCAATGTTTCCTGTGTGTGCAAAAGAAAAACAAAACTATGTCGTGAGAAAACTTTGTGTCAGGAAGCATACTTGGCAAAGTAAACGATGTCTATTTATTGTGATGTATGTTAGGAGGAAATCATCAATTACAAAAACTATTTCAATAGCTAACTTAGAAAAGAAGTATCCGCTGCTTTAACTGTTTGCTTTCCTTTCCGTTGTCATCATTGAGGGGTTTTTTTGTACAGTATGCATTGGAATAGTGATGATCGTATACTCTGTGCCTAAACAGACAATCACAATTTCGTAGTAAGGACTGAATGTTGACAAAAAGCACACGCTGTGCGACAGCTTGACTTTGGATGTGTGTGTGTGATTTATTTTAAGCTGGTCAAAAGAACAAAACCCTGTATTTCATATACACAATTTCTGGAAAGATGGTCTAAATACCACAATGATAATCCAAGTATTTGTTTTTGTTTTTAAATAAGACGCTTTCCCATTTCACATCGCAAGGACAACCGCTAACAGAATCAGCCATTGAAAGCAGTAACTTTGTGAAAATGTTTGGTTTGTGGGTTTTAATGGACTTGTTTGGTGTTTGCTCTGCATTTGCGCTTCTGGCAGAATCTGTTTAGTGTTTTTGTCTCGGTGAATGAAAGCACGTATGGACATTGCACTGTGGAAAGATTTTTAAATGTGCTTAATACACTAAACCAGCAAGACGATGTGTCGTTTTTGTGAATGGTTATCATTTCCTCACTGTGCCAATAAAAATAAGACCTGTTCCTTAGTGACGCCCTTGATTCATTGTTCTTACTGCATTAAAGGACCTTGAATGTTAGCTTTACCGCTGAAGAGCGTTCCTTTGAGCTTAGCGACCCCCTCAAACATACCATGCTGAGTGTAGTGAATAAAGAGAAACTCATTCAGTATTTTTGAAGCTGTTCAGATTTTTGTACCAGTTTGGTAAATTTTAGATCAAATGTGACACATTTAGCTTTCATGCAGCCATGTGTAAAATGTCTAAAAACGGCACACTTTTACTCTGAAGATCTCCAAATGTTCTAAATACGGATCAGTGCTCAAATACTTGTCATGTACTTTCAAGTCTTTTTTTCTTATAAGTGAACTATATTTACACTTCAGGAACTCTTAATATCCAGTCCCTGCGATCAAATGTGAGTTCTTTGATTGTAGAATTTTGCACCTTTTTAAAATGTAAAGCAAAAGTCTTGAGGCACCCCTCATTTTTTTATATTTTGCTTCTCAGGTCTTTCAGAAGATCTTTTCTCTGGCTGGTGGCTGATTTTTTATTTTTATTTTATTTACTCGTTTTCAGTCCAGCTCTTGAACCTGACCATTTCCAGAGGAATGCTTTATTTGTTTAGTATTGATCTATGAACCTGTGATCTATGAAAAACGTTCCTAAGTCAGTGGATGAAACAATGATGTGTCTGCACATAGCAGATAACTTAGCAAACAACAGATGTCTGCTTAAAGAAATTACGGAAAAGCTTGACTAAGACAGTTCAGGCTGTGTAGAAGAATAAAGGCGGTCATACCATTGTATTTATTTTATTTTCTTACTTTTTTTTGCCTTATATACTGCATTTCCATGAGTGTTAGCAGATGGTTCAATAAATAAATCGCTAACATGTTTCCCATTTTCCTAGCAAAATATAAAGATTTTTTCTTCTATCATCACAGTATCTCTACCATTAATAACTTGGCCTCGATATTCGTCTAGTGAAATTCTAGTACTGTGACAGCTCCCCTCAGTATTTCCTCACCATCAAGTAGGAACAAATGTATGTCGGAACCTTGGTTAGTGTGGTGTAGACGCGGGGGAGCTCTATGTCTGTGACAAGCAGAAATGTAAACAATTGAAAGCAGCAGCGGAGTGTAAACTGCATATAATTTGATTATGAAATGTTTGCACATAGATATTCAGACGTTTTTAACACAATGTGCTCTTAACGGTCCCTCTGAACAGTCGTTAAAACGTCGCTGACGCCCGAGCTCTCCGTGAGAAGATGGTAAGTTGTAACTGTCCGCGGTTACGTAATCGCGTCGGTAGTCGCTGAATCGGCTGTTAAAGTTTAACCGGTTGTGTTAGGATAACATGTTTTTGCTGGCAGCATAAAAGAAGTCTATTCATTCAGATGCAGCTCATATTTGTACGGCATTGTCAGCAGGCTGTTTATGAGCTGTAACAACAGACTGAAGTGCAGTTTGAAAACCAGTACTTAGGCCCAATTTATGCTTTTATTTTGAAAGAAAATAGGTACATACAGTGGCTTGCAAAAGTATTCGGCCCCCTTGAACTTTTCCACATTTTGTCACATTACAGCCACAAACATGAATCAATGTTATTGGAATTCCACATGAAAGACCAATACAAAGTGATGTACACGTGAGAAGTGGAACAAAAATCATACATGATTCCAAACATTTTTTACAAATAAATAACTGAAAAGTGGGGTGTGCGTAATTATTCAGCCCCCTGAGTCAATACTTTGTAGAACCACCTTTTGTTGCAATTCCAGCTGCCAGTCTTTTAGGGTATGTCTCTACCAGCTTTGCACATCTAGAGACTGAAATCCTTGCCCATTCTTCTTTGCAAAACAGCTCCAGCTCAGTCAGATTAGATGGACAGCGTTTGTGAACAGCAGTTTTCAGATCTTGCCACAGATTCTCGATTGGATTTAGATCTGGACTTTGACTGGGCCATTCTAACACATGGATAAGTTTTGTTTTAAACCATTCCATTGTTGCCCTGGCTTTATGTTTAGGGTCGTTGTCCTGCTGGAAGGTGAACCTCCTCCCCAGTCTCAAGTCTTTTGCAGATCCAAGAGGTTTTCTTCCAAGATTGCCCTGTATTTGGCTCCATCCATCTTCCCATCAACTCTGACCAGCTTCCCGGTCCCTGCTGAAGAGAAGCACCCCCAGAGCATGATGCTGCCACCACCATATTTGACAGTGGGGATGGTGTGTTCAGAGTGATGTGCAGTGTTAGTTTTCCGCCACACATAGTGTTTTGCATTTTGGCCAAAAAGTTCCATTTTGGTCTCATCTGACCAGAGCACCTTCTTCCACATGTTTGCTGTGTCCCCACATGGCTTGTGGCAAACTGCAAACGGACTTCTTATGGTTTTCTGTTAACAATGGCTTTCTTCTTGCCACTCTTCCATAAAGGCCAACTTTGTGCAGTGCACGACTAATAGTTGTCCTATGGACAGATTCCCCACCTGAGCTGTAGATCTCTGCAGCTCGTCCAGAGTCACCATGGGCCTCTTGGCTGCATTTCTGATCAGCGCTCTCCTTGTTCGGCCTGTGAGTTTAGGTGGACGGCCTTGTCTTGGTAGGTTTACAGTTGTGCCATACTCCTTCCATTTCTGAATGATCGTTTGAACAGTGCTCCGTGGGATGTTCAAGGCTTGGGAAATCTTTTTGTAGCCTAAGCCTGCTTTAAATTTCTCAATAACTTTATCCCTGACCTGTCTGGTGTGTTCTTTGGACTTCATGGTGTTGTTGCTCCCAATATTCTCTTAGACAACCTCTGAGGCCGTCACAGGGCAGTTGTGGAGCTGTTTTGCAAAGAAGAATGGGCAAGGATTTCAGTCTCTAGATGTGCAAAGCTGGTAGAGACATACCCTAAAAGACTGGCAGCTGTAATTGCAACAAAAGGTGGTTCTACAAAGTATTGACTCAGGGGGCTGAATAATTACGCACACCCCACTTTGCAGTTATTTATTTGTAAAAAATGTTTGGAATCATGTATGATTTTCGTTCCTCTTCTCACGTGTGCACCACTTTGTATTGGCCTTTCACGTGGAATTCCAATAAAATTGATTCATGTTTGTGGCTGTAATGTGACAAAATGTGGGAAAGTTCAAGGGGGCCGAATACTTTTGCAAGCCACTGTAAGTGTGTATGAGCTGCTTGAAAGGGAAACAGGAGTTTTATCGACTACTAAAACTGAGGGCTGCTCAGTTAAATCAGCTTGCAGCCACTGTTCACTTGTTATGAATATGCCTGAATGACAACTTTCCAATACAAGTTTGTTTAGTAAATAGCGCTATGATGGTGGGAAGCATGACTAAGAACGAAGGGGTGTTTCCACCTCACATTTCCTCCTCGATCATCTCAGTGTTGTCTAAAGGTTGCACGGTCCAAAGTTTGGACTGCTGTGAAATTTTAGCTTCACATATCAAACACTTTACCTTGGACTGACTTTCAGCATGTTTGTTTATTTATTTAAATCTGAGGCCATGCCTAATCTTGAACATCTCACAATTAATGATAAAAGAGTCATTCAATTTTTAGGAGTCAGTTTTTGGGACCCTGTAGCCCTGAAGGTGTCTGATAATTCATGTCCAAGAATAAAATATTGAAAGAGGTACCATGTGGGCAAAACAACTTAACCTTGCAAGGGTACTCCCATGGAGCAAATTACTAATACCTTTTTCATTACTCTTAATTGTGTGAGATATATACACTGTCCACTGTGCTCAACTTGGGGGCACTTCCGGGTCATGATTTCACTGGCTTCTACTCTCCTCCTTTGGCCAGCTTATTATCCCAGCAGGGTACCTGATAACCCTCTGCAGGTACTTAGTGGTTGCAGCTATCGTCTGTGAGATCCCCAGATACTTGTAACTCTTCATTATCATCCTACTACACTTCTCCGAATGACATTCCATATATCCTGGTGGAGTGAAGCGATCCTATTGGCTTGAAGTTGTTGTATCTTATATACTATCTATGAAGTTGGGCCTTTAAAAAAAAAAAAAAAAAAAAAAAAACTTTTAAATTGTAGAGTTTTCTCTCCCCCCTGACCTGTCATCCTGGCTCCCCCTTGCCATAGCATGTGTGTTGTACCTCATCAATATCTATCATGTTTATCTTTCACTCATGTCTGTGGGGTCTTACTGGATACAGACACCCCAGGCGGAAATCAAACTTGCAACTCCTGCTCCAAAGGCATGTAGTCTTACTACTACGCTACCCAGTTGCTATGTTGGGTTCACTATAAACTGATTGACTTTTCCAGAAATTAAACACTGTGTCTTATCCAAAACCGTAAACAAAGTAACTCACTAGGTGTTTTAGATAAAATTAACCTCTTATGGCTCTGCTTGCAGATATATCACGTTCCCTGGATCTATACGCCAGTGCGGACCGTTCTGGCAATTTGGCACCAGCTGACAAAAACCGAGGTGAGGAAGCTTCTCTGAAAATTACCATGTGATGGCTGAAATTATACGGAGCACAGTAAATAGAGTTTTCTTTTGTTTTTGTTTTTATCATAAATAACCTCCTGTGTGTGGGTGTTGAGTTTTCACTGAACTAAACAGTAATGCCTCACAAATGGGTCCGCATTGCAGGAAAAAAAAAGGTTAATTTATAATCAGCATATATTGTAAGTCCAGAGTCTTTTCTGTTCAGATCCCGGAGCTGGCCAAGTGCTCGGTGCTGATGAGGGAACGCAGCAGAGTGGAGGAAACAATCCACTGCATGCAGCGAGCAGGTGCAGGGAACCTGCAGGTAAGTGTGCTGAGTGCAGGTTATACACACAAACACACATTTGTAGATGCTCATTTGAAGAGTTTTGATTTCTTATGTGAAGATTGCAAACTCACTACAAGAGTCTTACAGAATCAAAAAGCCTTCACTGCTAAAATCATAGACTTTTGCACTATGCTGTAGGCATTCTTGACTTTACGAGATGTTATGAAGTTTTTCTTAAAAAGTGAACGTACCAGATTGTAGACTTCTAAAGCTTTTGCTATCCCACTCATAGGTTTATTTTGGTTCAACACTTGGAATCAACTCGAGATCCTTTAATAATGAGGGAACAGGTCTCACCTGGCCACGAAGCTGCTTGCCTGCCAATTGTCTTACTACTAATTAATTACTACTGATCCTCTGAAAATGGGGAATTATGTCTGAAAATGGCTGTAAATCTTAAACAGTTAATGCAATACCTCAAAGCTGAAGGTCTGCACTTCAATCACATCTTAATTGTTTGATTTTAAAATCCTGTATAATGGTGTACAGAGGCAAAATTACAGTGATTCCCTAAAAGCATATGGAGCTACTGTAACTGTACATTCATGTGTCTGCTGTTTTCACAGGTAATCTCAGACTTTGACATGACACTGACCAGATTCGCTCACAACGGCAAGCGAGTTCCCACCACTCACAGTGAGCACAAAGACACTTAAAGTGTTCCCATGATGTATTCCAGGATGTATATACAAATTACTGGATGGATAATGCAAGTTATACCTGTGTGGTTTTTGTTTGTGTCTTCTTTTTAGACATCTTGGATAACCGGCTGCTGATTAATGAAGAATGCACTAAAAAGGTAAGAGCTTTACAAACACATGGGGTTAATTACACTTTTGTCAGTGTTGTTCATCCATGATTTCAGTTAACTTTAAGACGAACAGTGTGTTTGTTGCCATGTGGATTGTATATAATATTAATGAGTGTTCTGTTGCTGTTCTGCTGTAGATGAGGGAGCTGTTAAACACTTATTATCCCATAGAGATCGATGCTAGCCGGAGTGCTGAGGAGAAACTTCCTCTCATGGTCGAGTGGTAAGAAATAAATGCGTCAGATATTAACTCATTTGATTCCAGTGGATCTTCAGAGCATACTGAAGAATAGTGAACTGTAATTTATATACACACTGACGTATGTTGTTAAATGGTTGATATCTTGTATTTATTCTGCTCTCTAAAGGTGGACAAAAGTCCACGAGCTGCTGATTCAGCAGAAGATCAGAAAAGACATGCTGGCCCGGGCTGTGAAGGAATCCAGCGCCATGCTCAGGTACGCACAGCTCAAATTACACAGAGCTGGTTTCTACAGAGAAGAATCTGTTTACAGTTATGAAGTGTTTTGTTATTTAAAATAATCTTCGAGGCAGATGATGTCTATATAAATCAATTTATTACACTGTCACAACAAAGCTGATAAATTACAGCTGCTCTGCAATGAAAACATTCATTTAGAGGCCAAAATACTTATTAAAAAGGAGGTGGGAACCAGTAACATCAGCCGTGTTTGGGTTTCAGATACTTTCAAAAGCAATGTTTAACACTGTAAAGATTATATGAACCATTTCTATTTAACCTCTGTGGTGTTTCTTCATGTTTCATGGTCTAATTTAGTCATGTTTGGTGTGTTTCTGTCTTAAGGGAAGGGTACAAAGTATTTTTTGACCATCTGGCTGAGCACCAGGTCCCTCTGCTGATCCTCTCCGCCGGGGTCGGTGATGTCTTGGAGGAGGTGATTCGACAGAACCATGTCTTCCATCCAAATGTCCACATCATCTCCAACTACATGGACTTTGACCACACTGTGAGTTTAACCACACTCAGCCTCACACACGTTTCATGTGATGGACATGACTGTGCAAATTTGTAATTTTACGTCACATAATTACTAATATATTACATACATACTAGTGCACAAGTCCATGTTTTTTTTTTAACACAAAACATGATTCACGGCTAACTGAGAAGAACAAACTTGTCTTTATATTTAACAAAAACTTTCATGCACATTGTTTTCCTTTTAACTTCTCTAATAAACATTAATAACCATGCACTAATAGGCATGCAGGAAATATAAGATTTATTATTGATTGATTGATTGATTGATCATACTTTATTCATCCCGAGGGAAATTGGGTTAAGGCTGCCAGCCGTGCCAGCGCCATCTTACCCATCCGACCATACATACATTACACAAACATCACATGGGGAAGACAGGTCAGAGGGGTATAACATGGAAAAGCACAACATGAGGAAAGATAAGGAGAAAAAATAACTCCCCAGACTGAGCTCCAACAGGAGATCAGTTTGAGAACAGAAAAAAACACCTCTGCACATAGCACATGAAAAAAACTCTTAATACACCAAAGAAACACATGACAAGCAGCAGGGGTGGGTAAAGGGTGAGAGACAGCCAATGTGGGCAGTACATCCGGGCCTGCAGCCTATGCGCTGGTCTCCATGATCCACCGTCAGCATCGGAAGGGAATAAGCGTCGAAGGCGTTTGGAGGGGGGAGGGGGGATGAGTGTATATCTGCATGTGTATATATGTCTGTGTGTGTGTGTGTGTGTATGTGTCCAGAGTTCAGCTGAGACAGTGTCCTTCGCCCTGCCAGGCTAAGTAAACAGTCTTCCAGCCAACCCAGGTGGCCTTGCATAGAATGGGAAGAACAGTCACAACACAGTTGTTATCAGGGTGTTGTTGTTCAGCTCCAGCCTTGAGACCGCAGCTGGCGCTGAAGGGGTATCCGCATGAAGTGATGGTGGTTTTAACTTTACTGCGAACAACTCATATGAATTTCAAAGCTGTTCTAACAGTCCAACACTGGTCACTCAAACTCCCGTTGGAGAGCCGTGAGCTTCTCCATGATGTTATCAAACTTACGCTCCGTGATGTTGTCATTCTTGTGCTCAAAGAGCCGATTCTGAGAACTCACGACCGCAGTGAGCTTCTCCAAGATGTGATCCAATTTGCGCTCAGAGGTGTTATTCCGAGCGAGCCCCTCCAGATGTAATCCAGTTTGCACTCAGAGGTCTTGTTCTGAGTATTCACGGCAGCCGTGCGGTTCTCCAAGATCTTATCCGTGCTGCACTCAATGAGCCCATTTTGAGAAACTCACGCCTCGTCCCATCGTTTCAATCCCAGCGGGCAGCCTTGTGGGGGTTTGAACAGCCGGTTCCGCTTCCTTAATTCTTCGATAAGCCAGGGCCAAGCCAGCTCCGATCAGCAAGAACCCTGTTATCATGGTTCCGAATAGGTAGATATCTTCAGCAGTCAGGCTCACCCGAGCCCAGACTTCTCGTTGAGAAAGGGGTGTCAATTGCATTCAGGGACCAATTGATCAAATCCATAATTCCTCTTTTAGGTTTTAGAGAACAGACTGTGAGAGAGTGTTCCAGGGAAAAGTAATACAAAAAAACACGAGACTAGACAAGGACACAAGAGGCTAAGCAGGGAAGCTAAGGGAGAGTAGAGGAGGAGGAAAAAAAGTGCGACCGCCTTCGCCGAGAGCAAGAGAAGAATTATTTTCTTAAATCTATGCTCTTATAATTGCTTATTATTGCACATTAGCTGAGTTCTGTCACATCTTGTAAAGTCTCATCATCTTGTAAAGTCTCATCATCAGTTTGTCAGTCGTCTGTGAAACACCTTGAACTGCATGCAGTTTGATTGACTGGTTCAGCACAATGGATGTAAAAGCCTGGATCACAATCTTAAAAAAAATAATCATTTTGCCAGGTTTAAAAGCTTTAAGCTTCCAGCCAAACCAGTCAGTTTAGACTAACCAGCATCCCACGAGGAATTACTGGCAAGTAAGTTTGCAGTTGGATATGTTTGAGAGGTGTGACAATACACACCTGGTTAGTTGAACCACCTGCCACGTAGTTTTTTGAAAGGAATTGTCAGTTTTTCTTTTGTTTTTTGTACAAATTTTCCTTACAAGGAAAGAAACTGTTACAGCTTTTTAGAAAGGATCCTTTCTACTGTTTCTTACTTTTTACTGAAAAATGTGTCATATTTCTGAACTGTTACATGTAATCAATACATTTAGTCCAGAAATGGGGGGTAAATCTATTTATTGTATTTATTTATTATAGTTTGGCATGTTCTGTCAGAGTGCTGTTGTTTCATGTTAGGTCATAGGGTGTTTTGAATACTAGGAGGTATGAATATGTGAATGGTTATCTGTATGTGTCCAGCATGTTCAGGTTTCGCTCTGCCTTTTGCTAAATGCTTGCTGAAGTGGGATCTAGCTAGAGCTCTGTAACTCTTGTCATGAGCTGTCATGCATCTTCGTTGTATTGGCCTTTTGAATAGATGTGTGATAGCTTACTTACCTTATTGTAACGCAGCATTTCTTCCTATTAAGGGGATGCTGCAAGCCTTCAAAGGTCAACTGATTCACACCTTTAACAAGAGAGAAGGCGCTCTGTCACATGCAGCCGGACTCAGAGAGCTGCAGGGTCGACCCAACGTGCTGCTGCTGGGAGACTCACTGGGAGATCTGACCATGGCCGACGGAGTCTCTGAGCCCCAGAACGTCCTCACCGTTGGGTTCCTCAACGACCAGGTCAGACTGGTGTAGTGCTGTCCTGGGATTTGTTACTTCGACATGGATCAGTTTTAAAAGCTCACTTCTCTGTTTGGTGTTTCAGGTGGAGGAGAGGAAGGAGTCTTACATCAACTCTTTTGACATCGTCCTGGTGAAGGACGAGACGATGGACGTCCCAAACGCCATCCTCAGGTACATTACCTCATCGAGAGACAACAAGTAAGATGCACAAGGAGGAGCCAGACTTAATGTCAAAAATGCACAGATTACCTCATTTACTGCATTCACGCTGTCGCATGCTGGACAATCTCACAGCCTCACTGACCTCATGACTGGATATTTGAACATCAAATCACACTCTGGACCTGAGTTCACTGTAATGCGGTGCAGATGTTTAAAAACGTACTATTCTGTTTCACAGGCACGGGCTGGGCTTTGTTTCAAACTGTTTCTAGTGTTGCATCTAACTGGCCACTTGTTACCTCAGCATAACTCACCGAGCTGCCAGAACAGTAAAACCACAGACAGGTGAAATTAATAACACAGCACTCCCCATTCTCAGAGCAGGACTATGCACTCCACTACACACTCCTCTCAAGAAACAAGCCTACAAACACCCAAGATCCCAATCCACTGAGGTGCTAACTCCATAACCCACAGGACCCAAACGATCCGCTTTATCGGCACATCCTGTTTTTATTTGCAGGCTGCCCTGCGGGTAAAAACAACAACAAAAAGAAAAAAAAAATCAGTCTGAACCATTAGCCTGCCGGCCCGTTTTACAAGTGTTCTTTAAATGACAGTAACTTTGTAACCATTTGTGCTAGAGACAAAATTCAGACTGTTCCAGAAAGAAGACGGATTTCACTGGGATATTTGGTATGTCATGGTAGCACAACACATTCACAAGGTACTGCTGTCTGAACGCAGACAGCACTTCACATTACCGCAATTCCTCAGTCATGTTGGGGTATAGAAAACTGGGATATAGAAAATTCAAATGATTCCTGAAAGATGAGACTTTTTTTTTTTTAAATTTTACACCTGAAGTTACAAAATAAGTCCAGGCGGCCTGTGTGATACTTTGGTGATAACAAGTTTTTCAATCCTAATAATTACCCTGTGATTTATTTGTTTTTTTAGGAAGAAGCTGTGTTTTATGTGTACTGTGTGTTACCTTTGTGTACGCTGTGAGTACTTGAAGTTCTAAACATACTGTGCACATGAGTTTCTTCATAGCATGCCGCTATGACAGTGCAGCGATCAGCCTTTTACCTCTTTTTGTTTTAAACGTTTTGGATCTGTGACAGTGGATGCAGACACATTAATCCTGCTATTCTATGGTAGTACTTCACAACGGGCTGTTACTGTATGTTAAATGGAGTTAGTTTGTTGAGCTTTCCCAAACGCATCGTGCTCAAAGATATGAAGATGTACATGGACTAGCAAGCGTTTATATTTAAATGTACTGTATATTTTTTTTCTTAAATCCAAAGAAAAAAAGATTTCCTCTTGATTTTCTATGCTTATTAACTAAAGCAATAATAAGACCCTGTAAGTCTAATAATAACAATGATAACAAATGCAGTTTTATGTTGTGAATCAGTCCTGCTGTAGCATTTCTTTCTATTAGAGGTGTCTAATAACTAATATTTTTAAATTGTTAACAATAGTTTGCAAGAAATTGAAACTAAATCAGTGCATTTTAGTCTTAACACATATGCTGGTGCTTTTCAAACAATGTTTTTACTGTTTTCTTGTCTGTTTCAAAGATTCTCATTATAGTTGTATCTATTATCTGGTGCAGAATGCAGAGATGCGAGATCACAGAGAGGAAAGAAACACACAGATTGTAAGAAAAAAGAAAATGGTTTTTCTACAAACATTTTAATGAATGTGGTGTTCAGGGACAAATAAAGGTGCTTGTTTGTTTACAGCAATCAAACAGACAATTGTAACACACACAAAAAATGATAGCGAAAAAGATCTTCTGCACTTCTTTTTTGTCATTTCAAAACTTGAAACCACTAAACCATGACTCTGTGTGGGGAAAAAAGTCTCTTGTTGCCCGATTCTTGGTTGTTGTGTTTTTGTTGGAGGTTTATCCCTGAGAGAGAACCAAACACTTTTGTCCTCATCACAACTCCTCGTGCCTTGCCTGTTCCCGCTCTTTGTCCTCGTCCACTTTAAGTTTCAGCTCGTTGGCTGTGATCACGCCGTCTTTATTTCGGTCCTGGTTTTGGAACATGTCGGTGACGACCTGCTCCATGGTCAGCCCGGGCTTTATGCGACCTTTGCCCTCTGTCACCTGCAGCTTGATGAACTCCGCAAACTAAAGTTAAAGAGATCGAGAACCATCAGTCACGAATTAGTCAGTGTTCACTCGCCTGTTCTAACGCCAAAGAAAAACCCTGTGTTTCATTAAGAGTCGCCATACGTGCTTTTTTAATTCATATCAACTTCAAAAATGGAGTATCAAACATAAATAATAATTATTTAAAATTAATATGATAGGTACTGTACAAAAAAAAAAAAAAAGATCAGTGTTGTTCTTAGTCTCACCTCCAGATGGCACTAAAGTAAAGCAAGTTAGGTACATTTCAGTGAGATATGCTACTTTTTCCTCTTGGATTTTTGTGTGTTGTCACTCATCATTAAGAAAAATTATGAACTCAAAGGGGAAAAAAGTAAAATAAGTCTTACAAAGTGAAAGAATCAGTATTTTGATACATAAAACATTAACAGTAGCTAATTGTATAGTGTGGGAAACAGAAATGCAGGCTTATACAGGCTAGTAAGTGCAGGCTAAACTGGCTTGCTTGCGTCTTGCCATATACAGAGGTTATCACCAGCTGATAAACTGCAGTTCTTGCAGTCGGGGGCGGCAAAACCAGTTATTAGGTTTAGGAAATTGCTTTTTCACTAGGATCAGGTAGATTTGGACATTTTTTCCCCCCTAATAAATAAGTTCAACTTTTAAAAACGGCATTTTCTATTTACTTGGGGCGTCTTTGTCTAATGCTAAAATTTGTTTGATAGATCTCAAACATGTTAGTGTGACAACTATGCAAAAAACTAAGAAATCAATAAGGGGGTCGAATAATTTTTCACAACACTGTAGTTTGCGTAAACAAAATTCAGTAAATACTTATCATATCGTGTTCAGTGAGCCTGCAGACTAAAAAAAACATAGAACAGAGTTGACAAGCATGAATTAAGCTAATGTTAAATAATAGTGTGATTATAAAGGAGGAACACAGACATGATGTCAGTAGACATATTAAAAAATCCATCGGTTACTTGGACTACTTATGTTGCTTTTCCTCACTGCCTTTTTTTAAATCCTACTATGTGAAATGACAGTTGTCTACGTACCTCCTCCTGTGGCACCTCTGCATTCTTGTTCATGTCCAAGGCTTCAAACAGGTCTGCAGGAGTGTCCTCCAGCCACACAAACAGGTAACCAGGCGGCACGCCCTTCTCAAAGCTCAGCAGCTCTATGTCAAAGACCAACACGGCGCTGCTCGGCACACCAGCAGCTGGCAGAAAGTTAAAAACACAACTGTCAACATTACTTCTGTAAGATGGCAACTTTTATTGGTGCTATGGCCATAAACAAGCGTCAGCCATACAGCAGAAATCTCACCTCCCCTTTCCCCGTGGCCGAGGTGAGGTGGCACCGTTATCACCCTCCTCTCTCCCACACACATGCCCTGCAGGCCCTGATCCAGCCCGTCGATCACTTTGTCTGAGCCCAGTTCCACGTCCTGAAGGCTGCCATAGTCGTGTCTGAGGACGAGGTCAGTTAGGAGACAAAACAAAAAGATGATGAATTATGCTGATTTCAAATTTGAATCAGTGTTAAAAGAGATGAGGATGTGCGTATTTGTGTGACCCACGAGGAAAAGAGCAGCGTGCCGTCCATGAGGGAGCAGTTGTAGTGGTAGCGGACGAGGTCGTTCGCTTCTGTGGTCTCGTTACACACTTCGGGTCTGTGGATGACCTGGATAGCCACCGTGTCGTTGGGGTTGTGGAAGTCGATGACGTGGACGTCAAAGACGAGCACAGCAGAAGGAGGGATCACATCACCTGGTTAGACCATACAGAGGTTTTATTTATTTATTTAGTTTCATTTAATGAAAAATGCACATCAACTATGACGGCCCATTAGCCAATGATGTGATTTGTTATGGTTTTCTAGTTTTTGTGTCATACTATAATCTATATATAAGCCAGGATAGGATTTATTAGGTATTACGTAGTAGCTTAACACTGCCATTTTACATTTTTATTATGCACTGCATTGACACCCTTAAGACATAATAAGATTTCTGTCAGTCTGAGTTGGTTTTATTTTCTGGAGGAGAGAACTTCCCTGAAGCTGGGACACTTTACACTGACTCACCTGCTCCGTTCTCTCCATATGCCAGGTGTGGAGGAATAGTGATCCTCCTCTTCTCCCCAATGCAGATTCCCAGCAGGCCCTGATCCATCCCCATTATTACGTACCCCATCCCGATGTAGGTGTTGTAAGTGCTGTTCCTCTGGTAGCTGGGGACAATAAAAAGGCCAAAAATGCAAGTTTATGTTTAAGCCTTAAGCTGTATTGGCAGGGATGGGACAGCAGTATTATTTCACATATAAAATGAAAACTAAGCTCCAGCCAAATCAGCAGAGCATGAGCTGACCTGGTATCAAAGGTGACTCCGTTCAGGAAGGTGCCGTTATAGTGGTACCGAATGTAATCCCCGACCACGGACCTGCGAGCGCATGACTCCGGCACCAACTGGTTCTCAACAGTGATGTTATCCTTCGGGTTGTGGATGTCCACCAGCAGGACGTCG
Source organism: Oreochromis aureus (assembly GCF_013358895.1). NCBI lineage: Eukaryota > Metazoa > Chordata > Actinopteri > Cichliformes > Cichlidae > Oreochromis > Oreochromis aureus. Next base: position 14,537,780 of record NC_052949.1, read on the forward strand.
AACACCAGAGTCGCCTGAGGGGGAATCTCGTTACCTGGCAAACAGAAAAGTGGAGAATTTTGGATGTCACATCTACTGATTGCAACATGCAAGTGGTTGGATATAGAGAAGAGTTTCATTTAGGTGAAACTTTTTAATTGATTGATTCAAAGCTGCAAACCACCCAGAAAGAAGAAAAAGGTTTGTGATACAAACTTCTGGTTTCACAGAGTGTTTTGAAGCGTCCTTAAGCACCAAAATCACGTTGCCTACCTCGGCTTTAATGTTACCGTCTCAATTATTTGACTTATTGAGTTTGTAAAAATGATTTCCTTTCACAAATACATTGATCAGCCACAGGTTGGACCCTTCTTGAATCAACATTTCAATCTCTTTATAAAATTCGGAGTTCCTCACCTGATCCCTTTTCTCCGTAGGCTTTGAATGGCGGGACGACGATTTTTCTGATCTCTCCCACACACATGCCCAGCAGGCCCTCGTCCATGCCCTTGATCATCCAACCCTCACCTACTAGGGTGTTGTGTGTCTGTTTCCTGGTGTAGCTGCGTGGGGCTCATACAAGCGCAAAGTCAAACACACAACTTCACACAGACAACATACCTGGATGACACAGTACAGACATGACTTAGACTTAGGGATAAAATTGCCTAAAAATATTGGTCCCATTCAACTCATGCTGGTTTGAAGAAAGAGTTAATAAACATCTTATCTTCTCCAGAAAACAGTCACCACAATCAGAATTCACCTGGAGTCAAAGATGGTGCCGTCGAGCAGAGTGCCGTTGAAATGGTAACGCACAAAGTCAGTACGCATCACGGAGCGCTTGCAGTCTTTCGGAGTGGTGATGGTTGTAGTTACAACCAGGTCGGCCTTGTTCCACAGATCCAGCAGGTGGATGTCAAACACGAGGGTGGCGTCTGGAGGAACAACGTCACCTGAAAATAAGGTTTGATGACAGTTAGGTGGAAGCCGCAGACAGATATGGATGGAAGCAAAACAAACAAATAACTTATGGTCACTAAGGCTTTCACACTGTGCTCCAAAATCCACACAAGCATTGATTTTACATGCATTTCCATAAGTGATACATTACAGATGAAATGGGATGTTGGTAATTTAGTTTCCGGCACTTTTTAACGACTACAAATACAGAAGAATAACTCTTGTTTAGATACATTTTGAGTGCCATTAAGTTTGCATTTCAACACTTGATGATGGTATTAGGTCACTTCAACTCTTTACCCTTTGAAAGCCTACCAGGAATAATCCTCTCCTAGCTCTAGCTCAAAATGTTTGTAGGGTGGTCTCTGCCTATGCAGCTACCCTTAAAAAACTAAAAAACAATACACAGAAACTATTATAATAGTATAATGGGTTGCAAAATGTCTTCTTTAAGGAGGAAAAAGTTCGTAAGCCTGCTAAACAAGCAACAGGCCTGTCTGCAGAAACCCGAAAGCATTTCTATGCTGGACAACTGCCAGTTTGTGAAAACGTGATTACAAAAGTTTGTTTGTAGATTTGAATCACACATGCATGGCATCTGAAATACAAACAGCCCACTAAGGGTAGCCAGGAAAACTATAGGCTATTTATGCACACTCTAAAACAGAAGAGCCACAAAGTAGCTGCTACGGAGCCAAGTTGAAATCCTGGATATGAGCTGTTGGTTAGAGTGGAAACTCTTGTGTGCTATAAAAACATTTAAAAAAGATCTAACTAAACAAGCCCAAATCATTATCATCTATGCAGTACATTGTTTTCTCTAGATTCAGAGCTGCAAACTCTTTAATCATCACACAACCATATTGCAGTCCAAATTGTTGTACGTGTCTACCCCTGTCTGCTGTGGGTTGCTGTCTTCTTCTTGAGTTGGGGCGTTTTTGCGCTGTACAAGTCAATGGGTATCAATAATCTATTGATAAAAACGTCCTTTGCAAATTAGTGCCTAATAATGTTCACACATGACCTCTGCACTCACCTGCACCGGTGTTTCCATAGGCCAGCTGTGGCGGGACTGTGATTTTCCTGCGCTCATTCACACACATGCCCTGCAGACCTTTGTCCATCCCAGCAATGAGCCGACCCTCCCCGATCAGGCCGACTTTAGCTGCTCCTTTCTGATGGCTGTGAAGGAAACAAAGGAACGTCATAAGTGGGTCAAGAACTCAGAGAGGGCTGCCTCTGCGGAATGTGCACGTAGAGCCACATTAACGGAATCTGCAAACTTGCTTGAACTTGTAAATCATTATCTCGGTATTTTTGACATTTCTAAATATCATTTTGCTGCTACAGCCAGCCTTTGCATTTTGGGGATTTTTTAGGGCCTCTGCAGCCGACAATGAAGTAAAAACGTAAATTATAACGTAATGTGGACCCACTCACCTCGAATCAAAAGTTTTTCCATCGACAAATGTTGCGTTATAGTGATAGCGCACGTAATCTCCGCTTTTCACTTCTCTGGCGCAGTCTTTGGGGATGAAGTATCTGTCCACGACTACATCTCCAAGCACAGGACTGGGGTTACACTCCACGAAAGAGCCGGAGATGAGAAGAAAAAAGGCAATGCAAAAGGAAAACATTGTTTGCAGAATAACTTAAAATGGATTTCAAATAAAAATACCAAAAAATAAAAATTAAAAGCATAAAAATTAAATCAGTTTAAGCCCTGCGTTCGAGTGCGCTCTTCACAGCGCAGAGGGGCCGGGCTGCAGATGTGGAGCTGGGCAGCGGTGTCTGAATGCTGTAAACGTGGACAACCTCCAGGTCGCTGTACAAACTTTTTTTCTTACCATAGTGGAAGGAATGTGCGAGCTGGGAGAGGCAAGCCCCTCCGTCAAACTTACCACAATAAGAAAAGAAAAAAAAAGCATGAACTCCTTCAAAATAAGATATAGCCTTATAATAGAGGTTTTACTGGGAAAAACACAAAGTAAGAAGCAGTAATGATAAACATAAGAGTGCATAAGTCCCCGGTCATCACGTGCTTTTTAAAATACAAATCACTTCAATCGCTACCCACTGAATGTTTTTTCCTCACATTGGTTTTTAGTTTAACCAAATACTGGCTTTGAAAATTGTTCTAAACGTCCTCATTCTGGCCTTTGCTTAAAAATTGTTTCTAATGCACAAAATGTCATCTTTTCAGCATATAACCACTTTGAAGTCTGTCAGTGCGTCTGGATACCTGAAAATGTAACGTTTGCTTTTTATTTTGAAATTACCGGCGCCTGTTCTTCTAGTGTGCCTTGACTCCTCAGCACCGCTGCACACAGATGCGGGCAGACCGAACCGCCTCTCTGAGCCGTAAAGTAGCCCGAGAGCCTCAAATGTTTCAGCTTTTCATTAATGCCGTGAAGTTCTGGATCGGTCCAACTCATGTGGTGCTCACTTCCTTTACGTTGTCAAAAAATCTCAAAGAAACACAAACAATATAGCATTTGTGTTTTGAAAACAAAAAAGATGCCACGTGTAGTTATCTGTACAAATGAAAACGAGCTATATTCTCAGTTTTAACCGAATAAGCCAGTTTGAGAAGATTTGGAACAAAAATAAAACAGTCACATGATCCCCAACAACGAGATTAACTTCTGCAACGTTCAGCTCCTGAGAGCAAATCATCCACGAGCTGTTACAAAGCCGACCAATCAGATTCTGTAGATCAGTCACCGAGTGCCGATTGCTAACATTTGGATATGAAGAGCTCTGTTATTTGTATAAATCTGTTAGAGATTATATGTAGTGCTTATTGCGTGATATTACTTAAATTTGAATTTATTAAATGGAACTAAAATGAATGACTGATGAATAAAGTCACCTTGGTACGACACAGAGTGATCGATGGAAATGATTTAGGTGTTTCTGTGGTTTTTTGTCTGTATTATATCTTGACTTGTGTTGTTAAATAGATTGTTGTCAACAGGATCTATGACGCATCCGTACCTACATTATAATCAATTAAGTCCTTTTCGGCTACCTAAAATTATTTTCTAGAACTGTGATGTTGTATTTGTTGCAATTTCTTCTGCCCTCTTGGCCAGACCTCTCTTGGAAAAGATCGTTTTTAACATCAAAGACAATTTTTACCTGGATAAATAAAGGCTATATAAACGTCACTGCGCCAAAAACCGATTGCAGCTTCTACATCGTGATCGGAATGATCTTTCCGACTGAAAATGGCTCGATATCGTTCTTAAGAGACATGTTTGACAGATTATAGGCCAATAAGTCATTTACAACAGTTTAAATACTGACAATCAATCCTGGAAGGGATTTTTTGGCAGACGAACGCTTTTGGGTATGACAGGCGCCGAGTGCACACTGGAAATCCCTTTTACGCACGGTTTTGTGCCAAATAAAGAATCGCGGCTACTAAAGGGACAGCTGTGGGCCTACACTGAGAAACTTGAGACAGCCGCGGCTGAAAGGCCCAATCCAAGAATTCCCACACACCCCTAAGCGGTTCAGCAGACCACCACCACACAGCAAACGGTAAAGCAGGAGAAGACAGAAGACGAAGGACAGGGATGTAATCTCACCATGGTGACATCTACAAAAGTAGACTCGCTGGTAACACTGCTTTGTGTGACCTTTGTTTTTATGACAGAGGCACAATTTGAAAACTACAATTTCAGAAAGTTTTCCAGAGAGGACCTCATGTCTCTCACCGCTGCGTACGGGAAGGCGCTGGATTATTACGCAGCGGGAAACTGGACGGAATCGATCCAGTACTTGGAATTAAGCCTGCGTTTGCACCGGCTTCTGAAGGACAGCGTGAGACACTGCGCGAGCCACTGTAACACGAGCAAGCATGACGACGAGTCTTTTGCTGGATACCCGGATCTCCGCGTCTACTGGAACTTTATGATGAAGGCGACCTGTCAGAAGAAGTGCAGGGCGCTTTTCCCCGCGTTCCAGCTGCCTCCTCCCGGCCGAGAGATCCTGGAGGATTTCAGCAGAAGATCTCCCTACAGATACCTGCACTTTGCTCACTCACAGGTCAGACACAACCTCCAATAAATTCACCACACCCATTTCGTTAAAGGTATTTGCAATGTGTTAAACTACTATGTTTTTTTTAATACTTCAGATTGGTTTGGATCAATATATACATTCTCCGTGTAGACTAATGACAAATTAAAGAAAAATAATAGGTTGATTTCACTTGGACGCGCAATAGAGCAGAAAACTTTAAACGTAGGCCTGCAACATCTGTCATGTTATCTTGGACCATGTGTAATATACCTCCAAATAAACTCTCTTGACTTTCAAATGTCGGACAAAAATAAGTAATTCTCACTCCAGCAGCGATTTTTGCGGTGATTTTTAGTTTGTGCGATAGAAAAAACAAACAAACAAACAAAACACACACCTCCGTGCGCTATTTCACAACATCCAAAGTAATTTGTGTGCACAGCTGAATGACCTGCAGAGGGCGGTACCATGCGCCCACACCTTCCTCCAGAGGAACCCTGAGGACCAGCAAATGCAGCAGCTGATGGAGGAATACAAGAGCAAGTATGACCTGAGCGGCTACCTCATCGACCACGAAGAACGACCCTACGAGGTGAGAGGCGCTCAGCCATTGTTTTTTACGTCTGGAAAAGCCTCACCTGCAATCTTTAAAAAAAGAAAAAGAAAAAAAGTATGAAGTCTGCAAAGCAACATCTGCTTAAGTCAAAATCAGTTTGGAAATTGTTTAGATAAAGCAAAAAATGGATTCTACTAAACACCGACTGTATTTACTACATTGATTGAGTCAGTCCAAAAACTGTCCTGATGGAAAAGTCATTATGTTTTCAGTTTCAATGCCCCAAAGCAGATCCAAACTCCACTTGGAAAGAAAAACAGAAACGCAAGCCAAAGCTTTTGTGGTGGCTCACACAGACTCCTGACCCAAACATGAGATCTTAAACATGCTATCCTGCAAGAAACTACCTCACAAGTTATCTGCAAGAACGAGTGGGTGGAAAGTTTGTATAAAGCTTCCTAGACTTATGCATTCATGCGTTATTGGGGCTACCACATACAAATCAGAAAACAATGAAATACTTAAATGAGACTGAACTGCTCAAAGTGTAAAAGGCGCCGTATTTACGATTTGCCAGCTAATGGTTTCTAATTTTCTTTCCAGACGTCGTTTCTGAGAGGAGTGAAACTTGTGGGTTTGGGCGACTACAGCAGCAGTGTTCAAGAGTTGGAGGAAGCTCTGTGGCTCTACTTCCAGGAATATGACCTGTGTCAGGCCGAATGTGAAGGGATCACTCAACTCTTACCAGACAGAGACTTCTATGCAGTCATAGCAGGTTGGTGTGTCATATTTAAAAATGTCCAGATTATCAATATACTCTAATGAGCATCTAAATGACACTAAAATCTTCTTTAAAAATAAATCTAAATGTAAAAGTTGTGATTTTAGAATCAGAAATGATTCTGGATCCAGTGTTTCTTCCGTTTTTCTGCACACTTCTGGTTTCATGTAATCTGAATACTTTCTGCTTGTTAACAGATGCCTACATTGACACATTAAGGTGCAAACTGAGGTGTGAAGAAAACCTGACACCGAATATTGGGGGTTATTTTGTAGTGAAATTTGTGCCCACTGTTTACCACTACCTCCAGTATGCCTATTATAAGTGTAAGTCCAGCATCATCACAGATTCTGAATATTCTTTCTCAACACTTTCTGCTGTTGAACCTCTGAGTGTTTGTGGTCTGTGTATTTTCTGCACAGTGAACGATGGCCGCAGTGCCGTGCCCTGTGCGTACAGCTACTTCCTGTTCGAGCCCGAGGACCCAGTCATGAAGCAGAACCTGCTATATTATAAAGCCTACAGTCAACAGTGGGGGCTTCAGTCCAACCACTTTACCCCCAGGATGGTAAGATGAAAACTGGGAAAGTTTGTTGCAGAATAAAGTTGAATATCGCTCTATAATAATCATGCCACCAATCTTTGTCTTAACAGGAAGCTTTCAAACACTTCAACCAGACAATAATGCAAAAAAAGATGTTGGCATTTGCAGAAACATACTTAGGTCTGTCTGATGAGGTGAGTTTTATACAAAAACAGCTCATTCTTTGGCCACATAAGAGCTTAGATTGCCTGAAATGCTGAATGAAATCCCTTAAAAACATTGATTATCCAATATAATCCAGTATAATCAATTTGATGTTTATTGAACACTCAGGGAGAAGTTTTATGGCCACATGTTTTAGCACTGTGTAATGTAATTGCGATCTGGATCGTTCTTCCAGGACTTTCTAGGATCAGAGGAGGCTGCACGCTCGGCCCCAGACTCTCCTGATGCTGAGTTTGAAGGTATTGGAGATTATGAGGAGTCAATTTACGCAAACTGGAAGCAACTGAAGGGCAAAGGGGATGCTGGCGAGTCAGACATCTGAAGATTTTCTGGAGTTTACAGAGAATAGTCTGAACAAGAAAAAAGGAAATCCAGAGAGAGGTCGTTTTCTGGTCATTCTGCTCTGGCCTCAGGCATGAACAAGGTCTTAGGACTATAAATAACCACTTGTTACAACCAAGGTATGCAGAAGAGTGTCTCTGAATGTGCAACACACTGCCACTCCTGTCATCTAAGAACAGGAAACTGAGGCTACAGTTCACACAGGATCACCAGAATTGGACTACAGAAGCTAGACTGGAAAACTATTGTAGTCTGATGATTCCCACAGTCCGGGTTCCTGCTGTGACATTCAGACAGTGGGGTCATAATTTGTCATGAACAACGTAAAAGCATGGAGCCACAAAGAATTAAGCATAAGCAGTCCTGAAGGTAAAAAGAGACCCAACCCTGTGCTAGCAGTACCTAATAAAGTGGCTGCTCACTGTAATTAGACTTTAAAACTAGTAATATTGCAGGTGTCACAACAAGCCGTGTCATTATGAATTATGAACATGAAACTGAAGTAGCAAGTTAGCCAGCGTTGCACAGATCGCCAACCAAATATTTACAAATGATCAAATACTTTCAAGCCAGATTCAGTACAGTATAATACAGTATATTAAGCAAGTCAGTAACATTGTATTAAAATTGTTTAGCTGTAAACGTAATCTGCCATTAATGTAACACAAACAATCAGAAACAAAAAAGTTTAATTATATCTGGATTTATAGCAGCAGACACTCATGCAGTGGATCAGAGTCACTCGAGTACAGGTAGGTTTTATTATGGATTGTAATATACAGTAATACGAGTATTTACACTGAAAGACAGGTTACCTAAAACTAGACAATGTTGGCTTTTAATAGTGAGTAGTGCCAAAGTCCTTTTAATAAGTCAAACTACAGCGTGCGATCACAGCTACAGTAAACATGGTGTGACCTGAGCTTCCAGCACACTCTCAAGGACAGACTTGTCCTAGAGATTTTTTCATGTTTTTACAGTGTTTACGGGTGAAAGAGTCCAACTGTAATTAAACAGATATGTTAACCCTTTAAATGAAGCCTGTGGTGACAAAGATTGAGCACATGTGACGTTACATACTGTTAAAAGTCTTTTTCTTGTCTACAAAACAATTTATACAACAATTTATTAAAGTTATTTTCAGGAGGCAGGAACCTTCACTAGAGATCCTTGTATGATGGACTTCAATTCAACGTATCAACACTCCTTTAACGCTCCTGTAGGTTGGCTGGCAGTGTAACTCGGATAATTTCTTCTGGCACCTGTGCCAACAACTCTTAATGCTATTATTGATAAAATACAGCTTTGTGTGACAATCACAGGAGTATGAGCCTCTAAACCTGATCGACACACTCTGATGTCCAGAGAGGATAAACGGAGAATGCGATGCACATAAAAGCTGCATTTTTAAAAACACTGGCAAGTCAAATTTCTGATACTCCATTTTTTAATCACTTATATACTGGTGATTATGTGGATCTGTTCAGTCAGAAGTATAGAACCTGTAACCATTTAGAGATAAAGCTTAATCAGCCAACCCTCAGAAGCCAAATTAATAATTCCTGTACATTTCTGGACTTGAGGGAGATCCTGCGAGAAATCTGTGTTGTCTCGTTATCATTTTTCAGCGTGAAAATCTAATACCGGCATGTATAAAACACACGGCCATAGCCTGAGTGACAGCCAGTGACATTTCTGAGCAGATTTCCCCTAACATGCAAAGATTTGCATCTCTTCTCGCTGATTACATCATCAAAAACAAGCAGTTTCAGGAGGGAAGAGTCTTCTCTCTTCAGGCTTGTGCTTCCATTCAGAGCGGCAGTGAGTCACTGCTGTCTAAAGGGGTCGGTACATTATATACAAACAGCACCCATGTTCAGCATACATGTATGCATACAGTATAGTTTGTATGCAGATTACAGGATCATACAGCGGGATGAAACATTGGGTGCATACATGTGCAGCTGGCCATCCAACACCATCCCTCGCAGGTTGGAACTACATGTTCATACAATAGCAATTATTATGTAAAAGCATTGATTTAGGATTAGGAAAGCAGCATAAGGGGAGAAATTATGGCTATTACTCTGGAATGTAAAGGTCTACAAAACAAAACCCTCATCTAGACGACAAAATGTCAGCAGCCTGATGTTTTTACACTTCTATTACAGCTAAAGTCACACTTCTGAGAGGAGGTGGTTGTGCTCTCCACGAGGTTAAATATGTAACTGTTCTCTAATACAAGACTTCATTAAACAAGTCAAGACTGAGCGAGGTGCATGGCCTACCTTCTGTGAAATCATTTAAAGGGGTGAAGCGTTTTAACAGTCAGTACAGCAGAAGACCTGCTGTGACCTGTCGAAGCGAAAAAAAAAAAAAAAGGAAAAAAAAGCTTCTGTGTGTGTCCCAGACATAAAGAAACAAAGATGTGGCAAAATGAAACAGGAGGAGGTGACGGCAGCAAAAGTGACTCAGACAGCTACAGCCAGACTTTATGGTCTGTAGGAGTGCCCTCAGAGCTTCCACACTCCTGATTTATTTTTCCAGGTGGCTTGAGTAACAACATAGGAAACAGGAAAAATCTGAGGGCCAGTAATGGAAGACATCTTTGTTTTGTCTCCTCAGAGTGGACTGCACACAGTGTAAGGAAGATAGGACAGCAGAGAGATATGACTCAAACTCCCTTAGATCTGGAAAGAGAAGAAGAATGGGGTGGAGAAAAAAAAAACAAGAGGAGAGGATAAGGAAGATAAAGAGGTGGGAGAAGAAGAAAGATTGAGTCCCAAACTGAAAAGCCAAAGACGAGCCTTTCAGTTTTCTACAATGTAAATGACACAAAGGCAAAAACTGAGGAGAAGCAATCAGCAAATGTTTATCTGCTTGAAAAACTGCTTTAATGACTAGTTTAAAAACAGCTGCCAATTAATTTTCTGTTTACTAATCACTAAAGCAGACAGAAGATCAAAATAATTTAAAAAAACTTCATTAATAAAAAGTGAACTTTTTTATTAATGAAATGATACAAATCAACACAGAAGCTATATTCTAGGAATGGCAACCAACTCTGAAGCGGCACGCAGCACAAATAAAAATGAAGCAAACTAGGATAACACAGTGAATAGGAGTTTGTATATTTTATGAATGGGTACTGCAGTATGCACAGGCTATATAAAGACTGTAGTATGTGGCATTGCTTTATGCCATTGTCTCTATACAAATACACATTAATTAAAAAAAAAAAGATCAAAAATGAGGAAAAATAAGCTTAAAGAAGCAAGTAACAGATACAAGTGAGAGTCCTTAGAAAAAGATCAGATGATTGTTACAAAACACGTGGCAATACAGTGATATAATCATCAGTGATTTAATGATGTCCCAGCTTTGGGATCAGCTCTGAAAGGTGGGATCGTACCTTCCTTTCCGGATATTTCTGGAAGTTATGCAGGAAAAAGATAAACAGGGACAGCAATATTATCAACTTTGGTGTTCAAGCAGCAGTGTGATAAAAAAAACATGCAGTGCAGAAAAACTGGCATTTACTTGAAATCTCACATCTTCATCTTTTGCTATCAACAAAGTAAACTCTACTGCCTGCCGGTGCAGGATCTGTCCGGGTAGATACAAGCTATAGTTATGAGATGAAGGCAAAAGATTATGACGAACGCATCCGTTCCTCAGCATACTGCAGCGTGCCACGGCAAAGCTAGCATGAGACAAGACAAAGCGGATAAAGCAGGCAGAAGAAAGACGACCGGGAGTCAAATCCAGCTGTGCACACTGAACTATGGAGAGACGTGCTTTCTAAGAAGGGATTCTAATATGTGCACCAGTATGCTAGAGAAAACTTCAAGGAGAGCCTCACCAATCCAGCAAAGCACTCCTAACATCACTAGAGTCATTACAATACATAACAATCCCAACCCTAATTTTGTTACTCTTCTTCAAAGAGGAGTCAAATTCTAATCATCATCATCATCTCATGCCATGATGCAAGTTTCAGGGAAGATTTTATGTAAACAAAACAAGCCAGCAAGCTACTGAAATGCTTTCATTCGTGCCAAATTCCTCGACATACCCGCAGATGGTGAACCATCTACTGCACATCCACCCGCTTTAAGAAGAAACCCACATGCTCTCTTGTGGCGAGTATGGATCAGGCAGTAAGCAGAGGAGCGTTCAGCAGCGAGCTGCAGGCAGGCATCTATGTCAGCTGACAGAAGGAATAGGGCAGGCACACACAGACGGAGGCATGCCAGAGCTCTTACTTGAATCCCCAACCAGTTCCCCCCAGGATTATCGCCGCCAGCAGAATAGCCCCAGCAACCGAGCCTATGATGATATTGGTACCACTGGGACCTGTGGGAGTGACGGAAGAGGCATGTAGGAGTGCTGAGAACCAATAAGTGACTTTTTGGGTAGATCAAAAATTAAACTTTAGAAAATCATAGTACAACAACAACCAAAGTTTAATTTTTATGTTTGTTTATTTTAAAAAAGTTAAATAAAAGTCTAATTTTGATTTTTTTTTCTTTGTTCTGTCTCCTTATTTGCCACCACATGTTGTTAAGCTCTGCTGGATTCACTGTAGCTGCAGTTTGTTGTTGAAGAGAAAGCAAATGCACTGTAATTATTTATTAATAATGTTTTTTTAATTAATTGTCGCATCTTTTCAATAAATTATTAAACAACTAAATATTACAAAAAGCACATCATATTAAACAGTACAAATAGGTATGAACTTAAGGGGGGACTTCAGATACGAAACCGACTTTTGCAAATGATTAGATGATCAAAAAGCAAATGAGCTCCGTTACTTTAGCAGAGCTGGCGGTACAGAGTCTGTCTGACGAAAGGACTAAACTGCTCTGTGAGGTTACCTTTATACTTCTCTGGGCCATCTGGCGAGGTGGGGGTTGGGATCGGGTCAAACACGCTGCAGTCCTTCCCGGTGTAGTCTGGATCACAGATACACTTCACCTCGTTACTGCACGTCTGCAGGACACAGAGGACGAAGACAGTCAAAGCTTTATAAATGAGATAAAGTTCTAAAGTCCAAATTTGAAACAAAGGAAGCTCCAAGGTGGGACAGATGGCGGTTGTGGACTCACCCCGTGGTGGGAGCAGATATGCAAGGATGAGGATCCAGGGCAGGTGCTGAGGTTGAAGGTGGTAACGGGGAGGCAGCGACGCTCCAAACACATCATGTTCGGCCCACATGGTGTCCCATCTTCCACATAGCCCAGATCCAAGCCATCATCCAGCACTGCGTGACCACCCCTGTGGGTCAGACAGTTATGTCAAATCATGCTTACCTAATACAATAATGTCTTCATGTGCAATCTTTTCCAAAAGGCTAACTTTCTGAGTGCATTCATCCACTACTGACAAGACAAAGAACTAAAATAGGAAAAACAAATAGATGAAACTGACACTTTTTCATGCCGAGGGTTTGAATTTCATCAGGCTGCCTCACCTGCAGTCCAGGTATCTGCTCTGATGGTGGATGGTCAGGCTGGTGACCTTTCCCTGCAGCTCGCCAAATCTCGGTCTGTCTGTCAGATTGGTGCAAAGCAGCAAACCACACAGAACGTCCCTGATGCAGGAAACCGAGAGAAGATGGAACAATAAAAGTTTAAAAATATTCCAGATAATCTAATTATAGATGACAGTTCTTTTGTTATACACAGAAAGTTATATTCACTGACTGTTTATTGCACGGCACCCATCCCTGGCCACTGGAGTGTGGACCACAGTTTCCTCTCTCCGTGCCCTCAGAGTTCAGCTTTTCATAGCAAAATCTGTCAGCTGAGTCTGGGAAAAGAGAACAAACATTTATTAAAAAACCTTACAGTGAGTGTTACAATTAACTTATTTAGAAGATGTAAAGACAGAGGTTATGGCCAAAGAAAAGCGTTAGCATGAATAGCCATTAAAAGGCAATAAAAAAAATAAATCAAGAAATAAAGCTCAATATCAAATCCAAACCTACTGAAGCCCCACAGAGTCTTGCACTGGCTATCTCTGGTCTTGCAGCGACCTCCATAACAGCGACCCTGGCAGGGAAAAGAGAGGAATTAAAGATGCAGAGCAGATAAGAGAAGGAGGGAAGAATGTGCTATTAAATATAACTGTAATTGAACTTTACTTGGCCATCTTCACACGTGTAGCCATCCAGTTTGTGGACATTATGGGGACACTGGAAGAGAAATAACATCATCTGCCTTTTATCGTCACTGTTGTGTTAGATCTCTGAATTTCACTGCAGGGTGCTCTTTTTCACCTGGCTCGAGTCTCCTGTGCAGGTCTCAGGAATGTCACAGTCATTCACAGCACTGCGGCACGTCACCCCTCTCAGCTCATACTGCATCAGGAGCAGAGGAGAACACAAATGTGAGACATGTGGAGGAATGGTGCATGGAAAATGAGATGGACACAGTCAATCTATGCTATCCAGTTAGCTCCTCCAAGTCCAAGGCTGGTCTACGGCTTTGAGCTCTGTCAGCCCTCACCCCACAGAAGTCGAGCTCCATTTAAATGTTTAATTTTGCCTCAGTTATGGAGGAAATAACGGTCCTCTGTTAATGAACCAGCAACATTGGCTGCACCTCTACCAAGATTTTATATCAGTTTGCATCATCGGAGCCTTTCCAATCAGTCTGACGGAAATGCAACCTTATATTCTCAGAGTCTAAGGTATCAGCACAGGGATCTCGGAGATGGAAAGAATTATGGTTTGATGCATTAAAACAGCTTACCTTACAGTCCCTGCAACAGAGCCCATTGCTGCACATGGCATTATGGGTAAGAGTGCACTTCTTGCAGCAGTTAGCTCCACTCAGGGCGCACTCCTGCAGGGCAGAGAGGGTTTTCTTTTAGGTCCTCACATCCCAAACTCATACAACTAATATCTACACTTACAATCTAACACAGTATAAAGACAAAACTAGTTAAACCATCATTGAATTAATTAGTTTATGCTCACCACCAGTGATCCACAGTCACATTCCTCTCCAAGCTCTACATACCCATTGCCACACTCTGATGGGTCTAGGAGCTACGCGGGAAACAGGCGGTAAAAACACATTTCTAAAAGGCACACTGTGAATCCATTCAGTCTATAGCAAGAAATGAGAGTTTTTCTTATATTTGTATCCCTATAAAAGAGATTAATTCTGACCTTAAGAGCCTCTGATAGTAACTGACTGTCTCTCACCTTTGTGGGCTTGTTGAAGAGGCAGCTGCCTCCTCCCTGCTGGAGGAAACGCAGATACTCATCTATACTGCAGCGAGAGAACTTCCTTGGCAGGTAGTAGCTGATTAACACAAGAAACAGAAAATATTTAGCAATTCATCGATTAACTGAAACATCTCTTGAAAATCATAAAACATCTGTTTTAGCTCAGAATTCTTACTAAATGTACAGAAAGGTTAATTTATTGTTACCCTGTATCCTCCATGATACAGCCCAGCCACGGATCTGGACACCTGCAGTCACCTGGAGAAAAGCAAAACAAGCCTGTGCTGAAACTGAGGATGTGCTTGTTATACCTGAAACAGTGAGATGATGTGTTTGCTCAGGGATAAATGTATAAGAATAGGCTCAGCGGGCAAATGAAATGAGTGCTGTTTATTAGTTTAGATTTCTTGTGGTGGTGGAGGGATGATGATTTGGGCTCGTTTTAAAGCCACAGGATCTGATTATCTTGCAGTCTCTAAGTCTAACATGATCTCCTCTGTATGCCAAAGTATTCTAATCTCAAATGTGAGTCTTGGTCTCCCTTTAAGTCTTGTGCAAGGCTTTAGTTCATCTCTACACCGAGTTTTACCAGCAGCTGTTCGCTCCTTGTTCCTTAGCATGCCGATGTTCTGACCAAGACTCTGAGACAATGTGATGGCCATAGGACCCACACTGCCAAACTGAAGAAACACACAATCAAACACACCAATAATTATCCTCACAAATATCAATATTTAGAAGTTTAGTAGACAGTAGAGAGCACAGATGTCACCTCATTGATCCCTCCACCCCGAGTCAGCGAGCAGATGCCCCCAATGTAGGCTGCCTCGCTGCGGCTGCTCATGAACGTCCTCCCTCTGTGGTAAAGACAAGACTGTTAGGAAAGAAGGAGAGCAAGCCGGAGGAGGATGAGGAGGAGAAAACGAAGACTCACGAGAAGAGATGCACAGCATCAACGCGCTCCTTGATGCTCTCCTTCCTGTACTTCATGAAGTCACGCAGGGTGAGCAACGGGTCATCGCCGACAGCCACCCTGTTTTCAGATGACCAGGTTTCCATAGCTACCAGGACGATGCGAGTGTTGAGCTGCTCCTTGTAGATCTAAAAGAGATAATCAGCACATGATTGCGCATCTTCACCTGGTGTGTAATCAATCATTTAAGTGCCCAATTTCTGTGAATAGTTGCAGTAGACCCCTCTGAAAGGAAGAGGGTGCTGTGGGATAAGACTGGACTAGTTCCTTCTTTTATAATAGAATACAACGGCTCAGTCTACAGCGTTAAAACAAGAAAGACTAAAAAGCTACAACAGAAAACTCAGATTGAAGAAAAATAGCTCGTCTTAGATGGTTCTGTCTATTTTTTTTAATGACAGCTTCATGAAGCAGTGTAAATTAAATTTCCATATAAAATCTTTTGTCAAAGCCAAATTTTTCATGGTTTAAGTAGGAGTATTCATACATATTGGAGGAATATGCAAATCACTAATATTCCCAGTGCAGCTGGTTAAAGATGCTTCAGCTAGACCGTAACATGTAAACCTGAGCATCTTTCACTCATCCTGGCAACGTTTCCAATGTAACCTTTTGCTGCCTACCTAAAAATCCCTGTCAGAGCTGGTAAACTCCAGATAATTCCATCTCAAATCTTTGGACACAATCTGTTAAGCTTAAATGTGATATATTAATTCATATTTATGAATAACAATGATTTAAATTGTGCAATATTGCATATAACGGAGACAGTTGTATCCATCTACTTCAGTGATGGAGAAGGAAGGCAACAGCTGGTTGCCACAGAAACCATCACTGTCCCCAGCCAGTGAAGGGTTTCACATGCTGAGGACAAAAGCATGGAGGGATTTTTTTGCTCTTCATTTGGCTGTTTTAGAGGATAATCATATGCAATCAGCTCCATTCCACACACTGCAGAAAAAAGGTTATTATATAAATGATACAAAAGGCTCAGAGTGAGGTTTCTGACTGTAAAGATTCATCGCTTTACTCTGTTCATAATAAACATCTCCAAAATAATTCATCCTCCACTGTAAGCACCATTTGTCTTACTTAAAATCTAAACATGCAACATTTTCACTTCTGTTTGATGTGCAATACTCTGCAAAAGTCTTGGCTCAGCCCTCATTTCTTCATATTTTGACAGGAAAACGGGAAATAAATGGGCCATTTATTGAAACATGTGCAAACATACATGCAAAAATAGTATAAAAGGTAAAAATAAAGTTTGAGAGTGAATATGGTTATCTTAACTCTTCAACACAGGTTGAACTCTACTAGTCAACCTTTCCTGTGATTTCTTTAAGTAGCCTTCAGAAATAGTTCACCAGGCTCATTGAGGAAAAAAAAAAGCTCCTCTTTGGATGTTGGCTGCTTTTTGTTCTATTCTGTCAAAAAAATTCCCATATTGCTTAAATAATGTTGAGGCCCGGCTCTGTGGAGGTCAGTCCATGACTGATGGTGCTCGGTTGTGTGCTTTTTCTATCCAGGTATGCTTTTACTGCACTGACAGTGTGTTTGGGATCATTGTTATCCTAAGAATTTAGGCCACTGTCAATCAAAGTTTTCAGTTGACAGCTCTTTGAGAATCACCTTGTTGGTGCAAAAATACTATTTTATGTTTGTCAAACTGTTATTTTTGACATTTTTAATAGATTAAACTAAAGAAATTGGAACAAATTATGTGCTTTTGCAACAGACTGCTAGTAACAACATGCCTAAAGACACCATTTAAGACACCTCTTTGGTTGTTTGCCAAGCTGTCATGTGTGTAGACACAACACTGGTTCATCCCTTGATTAAGGTGCTATTTTTTATGCTTGAATGATTTATGGGTGAGTGTTAAACATTCCTCTCAAAAAGGTCAGATACAAAGAAAACCTATTGCATTTGAGAAAATAATAAAAATAATAATAATGGAGATGGCTTAAAAACAAAGTCACAGTAAAATGGCTTGTAGGACTTTCCCAAATACAAAAGGGCAGCTGTCCAACTTAGAAATGTTTCATCTGCCAGAAAAGCCTCTGAAATGTGGCAGCAGCCATAAAGAAAGCTTGAGAGCCCCTGATTCAATATGAGGGGAGCCATGCTTAAAGAGAAAACAATCAAAACATAAAGAACTTAAACACATTTAAAATCTTACAGAGTCTTGTTACATTTATACCATCTATGCCCGTCCTTTAAGCACTGAACATCAAGGGTGTTATCTGCTGCAGGGCTTAAAACTATTCTTATTAAAAATATAAAAATAAACTCCTCACCAAATCTGCCATGTTCACCACCGATTTAGAAAAAATCTTCGTCTGCGTGGTCGACCGGCGTAACTGCACAAACTAAAAAGATAAGACCATGTTACTGCGAGACTCACAATCAATTATCATCACTCCTGTTACTCAAACAAGGTAAAAGAGAACTTGTGGGAGCTGCCGGGTTCACAGATACCAGTTCATAATCGTTGACCACCATCAGCTCGATGTACTTGGTCTCAGTCTGGACGGTGCGTTGGCCTCGCCTCACCTGGAAGAAGGCAAAATAAAATCCACAGAGCCAGACGTTTGAGCATGCTGTCACTATAACCTTGATACAAGATAAACAGACAGAACACCACAACACACACACACACACACCACAAAACCAGCAGGTGGAACTATTACTCACACTGCATGCGTGCACACATGCTGACACTGATGAAACTCTAGAGTTTGTCCTTGAGAAGGCAAAACAACGTGGAGATCATTCATTCATAAGCAGATTTTAGTTACTTGTGCCTGAAAAGATCGACTGCAGCTTGAGCATGTGGTTGCTTTAGATGTTTGATAGAAAGAAAAAAATGGCTCTGAAAAATAAATGTGCTCAGGTGGGTTTTCTTAGTTTTTTGTTTTTTTTAAAATACTCAGACCTAAGTACAGTATGTTGATCGAACAACTGTCATCACATTTTGATTCTAACTTTATTATACTGTGATTAGTCCAGAGAGCACGAGACTGACTTATCTCAACTGAAACCAGCTTTGCACTCATGAAAGAGCCCATTGATCACAGGTAAAAATGGGGTTTGCTGCCACTGAAGGTCATTTTTTAATTTGTAGTACTTTGGATAATGTTGAAAGATGAAAAGTTACAGGCAAAAAACGCATTATTATACTTGTTTTTAAGTCTGCTCTGTGCTAGCCTGAAGGATGCATACAGACATCTGTGCAAAGTCAAACATTCACCCTGTGAAGGTAAAATTAATGAGGAACCATAAAGGCTGTTGCCCAGACAGACATCTCTTCAACTTCACACCTTCACTTCTTTATACAAGTAGAGTCTAAACAGAGTTCAAATTTATTCCAGAGGTGTTGCCTGAGAAATTTTTTTCCTATTTTCTAGGACTGTTTTTAATCAGAATTAAAAATGAGTCATATCATCATCTGACTTATTTGTAAAATATTAATTTCTCCTCACTGATGATTCTTTGTTGGTCACTCTCTCAGCATTGCTGCTGCCAACATGATCCCAGCAGGCCAACTGTGTGTTTGGAGGTGTGTGTGCAGAGAAAGAATCAGAGCTTGAAGGAAAACTGACTTGTCTTCTTGAGCGTCGAAGACCTTCTGTGAGTATCGGCTTTTCTTCGGTAGACCAGCTGACTTCATCGCTTAGCTCGCCATCCTCTTCGCTTTGCCTGCGTGACTGCATCTTAGCCTCTGTGCTGTTCATGGAGCATCCTGCAACACACAAGCAGACACCACTGAGAGGGAAAAGTGGCTGTTATCATTCCAGTGATGGATGCAACCATGTATTTTAGTTCAGTGATCTGCAGGAGGAATCAATATCAGAGCCCGTGGTAGGGAGAAAAAAGGGGAGCGCATGAGCACAAATGGAGAGAGTTAGGGGTGAAGAGGCACAGAGGAACAGGAATGAGTGGGGAGGTGACTCCAGAGAGGAAGAGTAAGGGACAAATGGGAGAGGTGGAGAAGGAACGCAGCCAAATGAGATGTTTAGGAAGGGCGTGGAGGACAGATGGACAACCTGAGGACTCTGAACGTGAAGGGAGTGAAGAAGCAGAACCAAACAGGGGTTTGCATTACAGAACATTTGACTGCATTAGATAACTGTCAAGGACAAAAGTGTCATCTCCAAACAAGGAATAGCACCAGCCTTTGAGTTTTAGTAACAAACTGCATCCTATCAGGGTTTCATCAAAATAAGATCCAGATTTTTAAATGTATCTTTTTCACACCACTAACAGCTCCTCATAGTGAATTTCTGGTGAAATTCTGTATCATTAAACCAATGAGAGCTTATATGAAGAATACTGACATTTGGAAATTATTGTACGAGAAAAAAAACGAGTGGACTTACCTGGACAGGGAGGTGGAAAAATGTCAGTGTTAGGCATTCGAAACACAACGTGGTCATTGTGCTCCTGGAGGGCGACAGGGAAGAACACAGAGGGAGAGGAAGATGGAAACAATTTAATGGATGTCAATTTTTTTCTGTAGCTGAAATGCAGCAAGGGAAGCCAATAAATGACTGTTATTCCACGATTACACTTTATAGATCAAGATTTTACATTTAAAAAAAAACTTAGAATAAACTTAGATTGAAAGATTAAACCGGTGGTTTAACACGATATTGATTTTTATGACCACACACAAGCAGCCAGTCTTTTTCTTATTTTGTCTAGTTTACTTTTTTCACTAATCAGCAAAATCCATTTTTTTAAGAAATATTATTGAGGGCTGAAAAACTGCCTGAATCTTCTTTGCAGAGCCAACTGGTCTCAAAAAAGAGGAGACATAGAAACAAAAGGTGCAGAAGTAAATGATACTAAATCATTAAATGATTCTAAAAATCTGGAGAAATCTCTGTGGGGAAGTTTCCCACCCCAAAATTAGTCCTGGATGCCTGTGATCTTCATACCCTCAACCAGCACTGCATTAAAAACAGGAATGAGTCAGTTAAAGAAATCACTGCATGGGCTCAGGAACTCTTCCAGAAATAATTGTGAGCACAGTTCATTGTGCCATCCACAAATGCATATTAACACAGTCCTCAGGACTAAAGAGGAGCTAGTTGTTATTAGTGCTCAGTTCAAAAGCCTGCATCTCTGATGCTATAGGAGTGCATTAGTGCCTATGGATTTGGCAGCTTGTACACCTAAAAAGATATATACAGGGTTTAGAGCAACATATGCTCCCATCCAAATGACGTCTGTTTCAGTGACTGTCTTGCATATTTCAGTAAGACAATACTAAATCACATTCTCCATTAAAACAGCATGGCTTTGCAGTACAAGGCCTAACTGCTGAGCAGCTAGAATCCCATGTCAGGCAAAAACTTCATCTCATTACTCTTCCAAAACTCCAGCAACTGCTCTCCTCAGTTTCCAGATGTTTATGGGATGCTGCACAGAAGTAAACATGGTCTTTTATGACCAGGGAGTAACTGGCCTTCAATCAGGTACTCAGAGGACCTGTGCTTATGTGTATATGTCACTTATCTTGGGATTTATATGTCATAATTTTTAATGTTAAAAAAAAAATGTTTAAAAAAAAAATTCAAAGTGAACCAGCAGCAGGTTAAGTGGAAATCTGAGCCTTGAAAACCTGTACTGGGATTTGATCGATAGACGTGAAACTGCAGAAAGCATTCATTTAATGGATCTTAATGCTGCTGAAGTATTAAATATAGTTTAGAAAAACATATGCTTAAATCATACAAAACCTGAATGGACTTCTCATTGTGAACTTAAAGCTTCTGTGTGGAGAAAAAAAGTAGAAAGTGCTGATGCATATTTAATCAATCACGGGGCTGTCATAATGGCAGCAACTCCACTGGACACAGTGGTACACTTGAGCTGGGGATAAATACTTTATGAAAATGACCCATCTGAGAGAGAGCTGAGGAGAGAGGAAGAGAGTGAGGGAGTTTGAAGATGAGCTGAGAGGCTATTGATTCATCTCTCCAGTCTATGTAATTGAGCTGTACTGCGATCACTGTGAGCCTTAATGGAAAAAAAAAAAAAAAAAAAAAAAGGCTCAGCCTCTTCCTCTCTAAACACTTTTATCCCACTTACGTCAGTCACTCTGTTGAATCTCCATTTATTTTAAATGCAACTCTTTTAAGATCAAAATCTGAATATTTGTAAAGGGCCAAAACTTTCTTTTTGTCAACTTTTCCTTCGCTCACCTGCCTCTTTTCAGACACTGGAAATGCTTCCGTGGTGGTGGATTGTGTGTATATTCAATACTTTCCACACAGAAACTCAGAGATAGAGTAACACTGACGGTAAGTTATGGAGAGTGGAGATACTGTGAGAAAGGGAGACCTGACAAAGCAGCTCCCAAACATGATTCAAAGACCTACTACTGAAACAGAGTCTATTACATGTGGCCTGCTTAAATAAATAAATAAAAGTGAAAGAAAAATATGAACTCATTGTATTTTCACATGGTGTCAGAGTAATCTGAAAAAACTGTCTCAGAGTGGAAAATCTGGAACAACAATTTGGAAAGTTATACGTGTCATACATAAAAATATGGCAGATGAAAATAAATATTTAGATGACAGGTAATAAAAATCTGACTAGTAGTGCAGAAATCTGCATACCAAGTCAGGTGGAAACACTGTGCAATAAAATACAACACAGATCTTTGCAGCGCTCATTTTGTTGTCACGTTGTGACTTAAAGCACACGAACACAACAAAATCAGAGGAACGGCTCCCTATCTTAAGAAATGGGGGTCATGAACGAAACAAATGAACGCGTGGTTAACAAGTCCAACTACTCATCATTAACTCTTCACTTCAAGTCAAGTAAAAGTCAAAGTAAACTTTATTGTCATCTCTGCTATATACAGTACAGTAAATAGAGAGATGAGACGATGAGGCTCTATTTCCATTCAATGCAAAAGACAGCAATAAATATAAGAAGAGTAAGAAATAAATATACACTTTAAGACTAAGGTAAAGGTAAAAGGAATAAATATATGCTTTAAAATTAAGGTGCGAAACACAACAATACACAAAACACTGTAAAAAAAACAAAAAAAACAAACCCAAAACAAAACAAAACAAAAAAAACCCCACTGAATTTGCCGGAGCGCTATCAGCCGCTGCCTGCTCATGGTGCCGCCGGAAGTTACTTACCGCTCCAGTGCCAAGAGGTTCGATCCCGTAAGAGAAGTTCCCGTCAGAAAACATCCCCCTAAATAAAACAAAATTATCATGTATGATAATTGCTTCACCACTTCTTTTCTAAAATGTGTTTCTATTTATTAGAAAACAAATAGAAAGGTGGATCGGGGGAAGGTGAGAATTATTTATTTTATTTTAAACATAAATGATCCTTTAGTCTTTAATTAGATTAATTTCCACTGATTTTCAGGGTGTTTCGTGCATAATTTGGCATAGAAAGTCTGGCTCATTGGAAGCAAATATAAAGAAATGTGGCTCAAGACTTTTGCACAGTATACTGGTCTGTGTGCAATAGGGTTTTATTTTGAGCAATTAAAAACAATGCTTGGGTTCTCATTAATGTAGCCCCACAGTGTTGGACTCACTGCAGGCCGTGGCAGGTGGACAAAGCAGCCCAGGACCCTGGCACCCCTCGTATTCGCCCGTGGTAGAAGCAGTGCTCCCCTCCCTGAAACCAAACAAGAGGTAACAGTGAGACACCGATACTGTCATCATCCAGTAACATGTACATGTCAAATTTCAGAAAATGAAACCAACACTGTCTGCAAAGCCCTCAATGCTACTGATCTTTTGGCCCATATATACATAGGTATTTTCTGTCAGCGTGAGGCCTATGATCAACCAGGAGGGTCGTCTGAAGGAGATCAGTGACTACTGTATGATTTGGTGTCTGGGAAAACCTACACCTGCTGCAGCAGCTACAGCTGAGTAGAGTTTCAGCAAGGGAAGGGCAGTGTGCGAGTGAGTGGGTATGCATCAGAATTTCCTAATTCACTGGAAGATAGCAACAACTACAGCTTTCTGAAGCACAAAATTCATTAAAGTCAAGGATGAACCCATTGAAGTTATAAAACACATCTGTTCATTTTCAAGGAACTGCTCAGGTCCATCAGCTGGGAAGTACACAGAAACTCAAACTGTATCCATCACTCACACAGACACCTGACATGGGCATATTAGACAGGCACAACATCAATGATGTACTAGTTCACATGCCTCTTGATCCATTACATTTCACAGATTACTGTAATGTGTAAAATACAGAAAGAAAGTGATATGTTTTTCTGTCATTTTGTGGCTGTAATGTAGAAAATAATGAGAATTAAAATCCACCAAGAAGACTTAAGACATACAAGCCATCCTATCCAGAACAAATTAATCTTGTTGATCACAAAATGATGAAGTCCTTCTGTTCAGGAGTATCATGACTTAGCACTTTGCTAATGGTAAATGGACTGGTACTTATATAGCACCTTTGTACTCAATTTAAGCACTCAAAGCACTTCCTACTACAAGTCTTATTCACACCAAGCACACATATATTCATACAGTGCTTATATGAATGCTTAAGCACTTTATCTCACATTCACTCTTCATGGATGCATCAGGGGCAACTCGGGGTTCAGTATCCTGCCCAAGGATAGTTTGACACATAGACCGGAGGAGCTGGGGATCAATTCGCTGATTGTCAAACAACCCGCTGCACCACCTGAGCCACAGCCGCCATGAATATGGAAGTGAATATTGTTCAGTACATCAGGCACAAGTCTTAATAAAGGTTACGCTGTGAAAACATGCTTTTATTACTGATTATTTAAGTTTTAAGCTGACTTTGTGCTAAGCTAGCCGAGTCAAATTTAACTATGAAAGTATTTTTTTCTCTTTTTGGCTCCGTATAATGTCAGTGATTGCAGAGGTCCTGGACATGTGCTGTGGTTGTGAGCACAGCAGCCCCACCTCCAAACCTTCTGTTTGCAAGGGGCAGCCAATGAGAAGAAAGTTTAAAGGAAGGGACAGTAGCAGGGGATACAGCTGAGGGTATTTTAATGAGGAGAAAAGCAGTCCCTTCATGGAGCTGCTTTGAAAGGCAACTCTGGAAAGATAATTAATGAACTTGTCATTTTAAATCATGTGTATACATTTTTTCTGCTAAAAATAATTATAAAAAAGCTATTTTGGATTGACCCTAAAAACCTTTTTTCCCCCCATTGTAAAGAATGCAATGATTTAATAAACTAACCAATTTGGAGCTTGCAAGAGAGATGGAAAAAAAAAGGTTATATTAACACAACAGAAGCAGAGATATCTGACTTTCAGTCACTGGATCCTACATATTTAAACATGCAACTTTAAAGTGTTTCTCCAGACAGTCTGCCTGATAGACCTATACATTACACACCATCTATCAGTCAGCTGACACCACTTAATTTTCTTGATTCATCTGGAAAAATCCCCCAAAAAACTACAGACAGAATTTACAAGAGCTACAAAATAAAAAAGGTTCTAAAGGCTGATGAACTGCTTGTATGCCCCTCTACTAAAGGATAAAATTAGCTCTGATAATGAGTGACTGTCTCAATCCACAGCCAAGTTGGCAGAACCACTGGAAGGAGCAACCTGTACACCTCACTGCCAGATAACTCCACCTGATTATTCATAATCACCTAAAAGGCTCCAACTGAACGATCATGTTTTGAACGTAGTGTTTGTAATCTGCGTCTCGCTGTACACGAATGATCGGATTACGACAATCTGAGAGGAGACTGGCTACTGTCAGTCAAGTGACACGTGCATGCTTTTAAATGTGCGAGCTAAAAGTTGAAGGAGCAAAGAATTTCTCTAATAATAATCATGCATGCTTTAACAGACACAATGGAAATTAAAGTTTGGTGTCTTGTTTGCAAATACTTGGAACTCAGGTGTGTGTGTGTGTGCGCGCGTATGCATGTGTGTGACTGCGAGAGAGTCAGTTTCAGGTGTTTGTAATGAACCCCAATAAGTCATGTCTGCTACCCGATCCTGCTGTCATCCAGCACGGCCGACAGATCAAAAAGAAAAGGGGCAACTTGGAGCTGCTGTTCTTTATGCTTGGCCGACCTTTATTCTGAGCTCCAGCTCAAAGCTGAAAGCTCAGAGAGATCCTGTCGCGTCCAAGTTATCTCTCAGACACATGACATCCTTGTTACTTTTCAAAGACAAAGGGCAATGTGTAATGTATTTTAACTGACACTGAGTATTACTTTCACTGCAAGGTCATTTCAGCTGATCTTCTCGAAGGTGGATTAAATCTTCACAGGTACATCTGCACACACAGTCAGGCTACTGTTGATGACAGCTTTATATGAGGCTCGCTCTCTTGGAGCAGAATGCTGTCTGGCAGGGGCCATTTAGTCTGTGCTGGTATTTTATTCTGATTCAATTAAACTAAAGAAGCAATGGAAACTGCTAACTCTTAAAGCCCAACAGTTATGTGTGATTAAACTAAGATGATGTCTCCATGTAAAAAGTTGTAATCTCACAGTGTTCTGACCCGATTTATTCAAGGATTCAGAAAAGACATTAATTAGCTTAGAAAAGTTCTGCAACGTAACTAAACTATCTCAGCGTCGTCTTCATGAAAGCATAGAAACACTATATATAAATAAAATTTAAAGGAAAGAACATGTCTAGGGTGGGTCCACAATGCATTTAATAGGGTATAGTCAGCAGGTGATTCTACATTGCTGGGACTCTTATTCAGATTGAGTTCAGATTATTGATGCAGCCCTCCACAACAGTCACAGTTCCTCATGCAGATCACTACAACTGCCCCATGAAAGACTGGGACTGCACCAATAAGCTTAAAAAAGGCAAATAATTAATTTTAATATTGAGCAAAAGTGAATCCAGCTTATTAGAGAGGGCCTTCACAACAGCCACAGTTTCTCATGTGGCCTAACTCCTCCCATATTTACAACACCATAAAAATCATTGAATCATTTTCATTTGTAAGCCAACAGCACGAAGAGGCCAAATAATACTAGCATGGGCACGTACTGAGTGCACCTTGGGCATTTCACTCACATGTAAACATCATGGTAGGGCTAAAAGGAAACATGAGAAATGCCGACTGGCAATAATAGGCTAATAAGGAACAGCAGCTTGCTATATAGATTTATATCCAAAATTAAGGCTGTGAAAATCAACATTAAACTTTTACACTGATATATAATTTCAGAGATCAGCTCAAAGCTAACAACAATAAATTAAACATAGTGCTTCCTTCCAGACATTAGAGTAAGTCCCGTTATTTTTATGAAGCTTATTTACATGCAGCACCAGTTCTAGTCTGTCGAGGACTGAAAGAACATTCATCATTCATACCGAATAGTGAGGCAACTCACAGCACTTAGCAAGTTAATAAATAAATAAAAGGTAGGATTACGAGACTAAATGGAGGAAATCAAATTGCCTGACACAGCAGGCACACACTGACTGTCAGGGACTGAGTATGCTTTTCAGAGTTGCACTTCACATGATGTCCACTCACTCTTCCATTTAAACCATGCTGAAATTTCATTAGTGCTGGAAGGACAGCGACAAGTGAAGTATGACATTAAAACGGAGAAATTGTATGAATGAAAAAAGAAAAGGAAAAAAAAAAAACTGCTTGCACTCACAAATTGAGACAGTCACGTCCTGCAGAAACAGCCATACTGAACTTGACATAATCAGCTGTAACAGAATTAGAAAAGCTGGAGTGCTTGATGTCTGGACTCAGCATTGTTCAGAGTCTGAGAGCAGTGGGTGGGTGGCGGGGTATGAAATAATAGGTACTAATGTAAAGTGGAAAAGAGGACTGGAAAGAACAGAAGCATTACGTTTTAGAGTATTTAAAATAATGAGGAAAAACTATTTCCTCCAGATGCGATAAGCATCTGGTGCTGGCAAGAAGAGACAATTTTACAGTATTAGGAGAAACATTAAACAGACTTAAGAAGAAGGAATGTAAATCAATCTAAAAGACTCCCCATTTCTCTGTGTTTCAGAGAAGCTAATTCATCAGTCTTCAGGGTTCATTTCACATGCAGTGTTGCTAGCTGATAGTCTGCCGTAACCCATTGTGCATTAATCAGTCTGGCAATTATATCACCGTTTCATTACGACAATTAGAGTAAAACAGCACATATCATAGTGAAGTTAAATGAAATTTCCCATTGACAACCCATTTGTTTTCAGGTGAACACACTAACCCAACACAAGGAAAAAAACCTTTTGTAATGGTTGATAATAAGTTTTATTTAAAAAAAAATCTGCTGGCAATGTTATAACTCAAAAATGCAGCTCATGTCAATTCCAACCATCGTTATTCACAATTTAATTTCTCTGTTAGCTGTGTGTCACTGAGATTACATCTGAATGGACCGTCACCAGCTCAGCAGAATAACCAGGATCCACAGGGGCCAATGAGAAAAAGGCGACACACAAAGACAGGCAATTTACTGGCTTCCCTATAAAACTATATAAATCAGTATAGAGCAGATGGAAAGGGGAGGGGCCTGCATGAATGTTCTTAGTGCAGCTTGTAGGCAAGAAAATGAAGCAGTTAAGACATAGAAATCTAGTGAACAAATTAATCTTACCAGAGTACTAATTAAATTAACATTTTAGATTTTTTTTTAACATTTCACTTCTACTGCATTTATTACTACAGACCAGACGACTACTACTACTACTACTACTACTACTACTACTATACTACTACTACTAATAATAATAATAATAATAATCCTGCCTTGTGTATTATAATTTATAAAGGGTAGCAAAAAAATGGTGGAGCCGCTGGACAAAATAAGAAAAAATATAAAAAAATAATAACTAATAATTTTTTTTACCATATTCATAACTCTTTTATGGGCTTTTCAATAACAATAAATGGCATTAAACCTGTTTTTAATCAAAGTGTATTTCTAGATTAAATTAGCACAACATTCAAACACTGCCATTCTAATGTGATTATTTTACGGTGTTCCCCAGGGATCTATTATCGGGCCACTTTTAATCAAATTAGTGCAGTAATTCTCCATTTCTCTCATTCCGTGCTCAAATTGGCTTATTATTATTATTATTATTATTATAAGGGTTGTAATTTTAACATAGTTAGTAGGGAAAAAAATGGTAAAAAGTATCCTTTCTAAATATGTAGGGTCTGTCAGACTTTATATCTTTGGGGTCAGCCACATTACCAAAACTCAGTTATTAATATTATTATTTTTAATGAATTCAAAATCAAAATTATAAATTGAATCTTAAAAAAACCCAAACACTTAGAATATGACATAAATTTAGTTATTGAATATTGAGTCATTTAAAAGCTGATAAATGACATCAAAGTAAGAGAGACATTGGTCTGCCTTTGTGGTTAATTTAATGATCTTGATTCATTTTGATTGGTGAATAGTGTTTCATATTGAGACCATTGATAAATCTTTATGCCTCCTTCCTGCACTATTTAATTATTTGGCCTTTTTATTTCTTTGATTTTAACCGGTTGAAATAATCTTCAAATGTAATGTCTGTGCCCGGATTATCCAAAGGTCAGGGCAGAAGGTGGCTGTAAAATCTGATTTAGTCCTTTCTGGAAATGCACATGATTTGAATTCCCCTCATGACACAAAGTAGGCCCACACTGGTACTGCTGCTGTCTGCTGGTTTCCATGGCAACCGTCTACGATTGGTCAGGTGGTTCTTTGGCAGAGAGGATACAGACAGAGAGACACCGTCTCGCAGAGGCTGTCGAGAGTCAAGCTGTCTGCCCATCTTGGATTCATTAAAGGCCATTTTGCTCAAATTTATAATTCATGACAGAGAGGGCCATGTCAACAATCTAACCATCAGGGCTCATGCAGCTGTAGCCAGAAAGGTGTTTTTGGACACCTTTCCACAGGTCCAGGATAATGTGTGGACCTGATAACCTGAAGAGTTGTTATGGAGCAACACATCTGGGCTAGCACATATTTTGCAGTCATTTACACCTATTTCTAGACGTTCAAAAACATGCTTTTTAGGCATTTCTGGACAGGACACAAAAATAACGTTTTTGTTTCACTCAATTACTGATTCTGCTTGGTTTAATTCAGGTGGAATACTCCAAACTGGGATGGAGAACCATAATGTTTCTACAAACAGCCACACAAAAATCATTTTCAGCCTCAATCGTTTGATGTGAGAGCGTTTACTGTCAAAGCCACTGTCAGCAGGATGTTAGTTTGCTAGGTTGCAGGAGGTTGAAGTCAGTCGCAGCTGACACTAGGCAGTCAGTCACATGGCCAACACAAAGACAGAAAAGATTCATGCTCACATTCTCACCTAGTGCCATTTTGGAGCCATCAAATAACCCCACCTCGAAGTCCTTGGACTGTCCTTTTTTTTTTTTTTTCCCTTCAGGGCAGGTGTTAACCATGACTATTATTAGATTAATTAGGAACACTTGCCACAGTGTTAAAACTGTTTCTGTAAACCTACCATATTCTGTGACAGCTGGCCGTCTTCCTCAAAGTGACGCTCGACATAGTCTGTAGACAGCAGATTGCTGGAATGTGAAGATTGGAAAAATATTAGGAGCAAAAACAAAAAGTAAATAGAAATACTAAAAAAAGCACCTAGTACTAAAGTAATTAATCTCTTTTACAAGGGTTTCGACTTTTGCTTACTGGTCCTTTCATAGAAATAAATAAAATCAGCGTCATGAAAAAGACAAAAGTATTAAAAGGGGTGTGATGTGACTTGTTGTGACTTAAACCTCAATATAATATTAGGACACTTTACTTCAGTGTATTGCTCGTCTGGGTCTGAATATGGCCACATCATCTGTTATTTATCAATGTTTAGCCAGCACCCAGTTCGTGTAATATGATGTGCGAGAACATAGTTATGTCAGTAATTGTGGTGAACCACTTAAAGTGATGTTTAATGGACCTGAGGTAAGCTTTGCAGGTGTGCGGTGACTTACTGGTTGAGCTCCAGGTCGAGTATGAAGGATGTACCAAAGGCTTTCACCAAGAAGCTGCTCTGGGCCAAATGGATGGGCTAAAAGAGAGTGAGGGAAGGGGAAGAAGGAAGGAGTGTGTGAGCACCATAGAAGGCATAAATACTGTAAAGAAAATAACGGCTGCAGTTAATAACTGAATTTAAAATCATTTCTCATTTATGGTGCCTTAAAGAGAAACAGTCTGAAACGCTGCAAACATTTGATCTTAATTTCATCACTCTCAACATACACACATAATACTCTGTACACAATTTGTGCTGCCCTGTATACCCCCCCCCCCCTTTAATTTTATATCAACAGATACTAACATAATAAAACTGATATTTTATGATGATTTTAGAACAACACGCTAACGTCAGCCTGGTTTTATTACAATGTAACAACATCAGTCTGTTATAGTTCCACTGTGATGTTCTAACACAGTGGCCACAATACTCATGGCCATTGATCAATGCTCTTTGAGGGGTTGTTGTAATCAATGGTCATGACAATTTGCATATTAATGAACAAGAAACTGACCTCACAAACCACTGTTCACCAGTGTTGCTAGTTTCATTCATTAAGCAAATATACTCTTTCTAAGGCTGGGGAAACCTGCAGTCAGATAAGACTGAATAAGTCACTTGGATGAGTGACGAAACATTTTTCAGTGAGTTTCTCCCACTGAAAATATTACGTCCAGATGAACAGAATCAACTCTTTGGGATAGTTAATATAAAGTTTTTACTGATTTTCACATTCGGTGTGACCTAGACCCAATTTTCACCAAAATTAAATCAGCTGTTTTGTATTTACCGTCACATAAAATTTTGAACGACATCTTGAAAACTGTGGACGCTAGACTGCTAACAAACAGACAAGTCAGACAAACAGAACAGATTACATGCTCCCTTCCTTTGAGCAAATCCAGCTTTTACCAAGCCCGCAGCAAAACACTTGTCTCTGTAGATATTAAGGCTTGTTTTATTCACCACTTAGTTGCTAACTTTGTCTGACTTTTAAAGAGTCGACTGAAAATGAGGCCAAGCAAGCAGGGGAAATGAACCAAAACACAAAAGTCAAGCTAAAAGATGCTGAAGCCATCTTCCCTGTGGTTTCATCACTACGTCAGTGGACACTGTCACTGCCACATTATTCTGGGGAAAAAAAGAAAAAAAAACAAACCCCCACTGTATTGTATAATTACAAGAAACTAATTAGCTGACCGCTACATTTGCTGATCTTTTTGTAACGTGTGCTGATGTCAAATTTAGTGTGCAGTATGGGCCTTTTTCTTCTTTTTAACTTTAAAAAGATGGTCAAAAATCTAACGCAGACACTTTTTGCTGTTTCACAAATTCACCTCGGAGGGTTTTACATTTCAAACGAAAGATGATACCTTATTTCTTAGACCCTGGATAGAGACTAAAACTTGCTTACAATAAAAGGATTATCCTTCTAAGTAGAGCGGATATGCAGCAGAAGCTATAGGTGGCAGAAAAAATATAAGCAGCAAAATTACAATACGAATATCCTTTTTTAGGAATGTTTCCCCAGAGGAGAGACATCTTATCCACCCAGCGGCTTTTGGATAAAATTCTGTGCTGAGGGCTCATTGTCTCCGTCTAACCTTGCTCCAAGGTGAGCCCAATCCATATTAAAAGAGAGTTCTGTGGTAGCTCCCGTCAGTACTCACTGGCCAGCGGCAAGGCAGGTCTCATTAGTAATACCCTGCACTCTCAGCAAACCACTTAGTATCAATCTAAACCTCCACTGGGTCCATATACCATACAATAAAAGACCACAACGGGGGTTGTGAGCAGCAATACAAATGCTCCATTAGCACTCTCACTATTATATTTTTCTTATTTAAATTTTGATCATAATTCAGCCCACACTGCAATTTAGTTCCACACGTTACATTGTTGTCCACAGATACAAATGGACCCACAGTTTTAAAAAACTTGCACCAGACTATACAGTCACGCTAAAAAGGTTTTACGTACAAGGGAATAACAAAAAAATAACAAAAATAACTTAGCAGGTCTAAAAATTCAGTAGCTACAACCTCAGATGAACTACACAAAAAAAAGCATATAACACCATGTATTTATTTATTATTATTTACAGCTGCATCTGAACAAACCAAAAAACTTCTGGAAGACTCTCCTTTGCAGAGATTAGACCAGAGTGGAGACGTTTGGCCGTAATGCACAAAACCCATCACAGCATATCAACACTAACACCACATACCATAAGCACAGTGGTGGAGGGGTGATGATTTGAGCTTGGACGCGAGGCAATGATTCGACCGTCAACTCCTCCATATACCAAAATATTCTGGAGTCAAATATGAGGTCATCAGTCTGGCAGCTAAAACTTGACTGAAATTGCATCAAATGACAATGACCCCAAGCACAGCAACAAATCTACAATAGAATGGTGAAAGATACCAACACTGAAGGTGTTACAGAGATCCAGACCTCAAGCACGACCTTAAATGAATGCCTGAACTTCAATGGGCTGACCTACCATTGTAAAGTTAGGTCAGTCAAGTTATTGCATGTAAAGGTGCTTCTACAGTCACTGAATCCTGAGGTGCACCTTGTCTTTCCACACACCGCTTCTCCATTTTGGCTTAGTCTTTTTTACATAAATACTATGTCGTGTCGGTACTGACCTCAAGCTGTATTCTAAAAGCTTTAAGAACTGGTTATATTATGGTTATAATATGTCCTTAGAACTGACATTATCATGACTGTGTACTGTTACTTTAAGTGGAGCTTTACCCATTAAAAATATTCTCATACTTTCACTGGATATGAGAACTGGATTTCATAGCTATGACTCACAGATCAAATAAGAGTTTTTCATTAGTAAGGCCCACATTGTCCAAAGTCAAACTCAGAGCATCAGGTCACAAGTGCGATCAGCACTTTTAAGACTTATTTTTGGCTTTTATTGGTAGGACAGTAGCAGACAGGGAAGCAGAGGAAATAACATACAGCAATTGTAGCTAAATTTTGTATCCACAATTGAAAACCACCCTATCGTAAGTTTTAAACCAGCCACTTGATCTGAACGCCAGCATTAACTTCAAGGCGTTTTTCTAAACTGGGAGAAATCCCTGACTCAAATCTTTTTTCCAGTCCATAATTACAAATTTAAAGCTGAGGGCAATTTTACAGCAACATTAAGGGGAGCCTGCAAAGCTTTTCCTTGTTTTTGTTTTTTTTATGCTGTGTATATGACCAAAACTTTAAATACTCACATCAATGTGTGTGCAGGTAAGAGACAAAAGGTCAGACTTCACACTGCTCTAAACATAGCAGCCCCATCCACCTGGTGTTCAAACCTTCTATTTGAGAAGGGCAACCAGCTCAAAGTGTGGAGCTACACCTGCACGATTCAGACAGTTGATGAACTAAAGGGCTGCACAACTGCCTGGTATAAGTTAAATAAAGATTATTTTGAACTGAGAATCATGCGAAGCTACTTTGGTAGAGCCCAAGACTGAAAATATGAAGCTGGTAACAGGTAACAGGCCAACTTTAAATCCTTGTGATGCAAAAATCACATAAAACAATCACCGTGCAGCGATCAGCAGCTAGCACAGTGTAAAATAAGCCTGCTGATCGCATCTCATATCTAAATTCAAGTCTAAGGGCACCTCCGGTATCAGCAGAAAGAGATCACGAGACAACACGCTGACCACAGGGGGCACATCAAGGTCAAACCCGTGTCATATCCACTGACCTGCCAGCCGCTGACTGACAGCATTTATAGCAAAGGTAACAAAAGAGGACAGGTAGAGGTGTGAAATATAATCTGATGAGGCCGAAAGGAGCAAAAGGCTGAAGTTGAGGGGGTGGGATGTGTTTTATCTGCCTTTTTATGGTCTGGTGTGTGGTGTGTGTGTGTGTGGGTTGGGGGGTGTTAAAGAATGGTGTAAATGTGACAGACAGATGACTTCAGGAGAGAAGGCATAGAGGGGAAAAACAAGCTTGACAGAGAGCAGATTTATTACACAGTTTCCATCTTTTCTCTGTAGCAAACAGCAAGCAAAGGTTCATTTACACTTTCAGTGTCCAGCTTTATGCACAGTAAACTAATCTGAAATCAATACAACCTGGTTACATATCATGAAGATGACCCACATCAGCAAAACTAACACTAAACCTCTGAAAAATTCAAATGAAAATGGTTTCAGTCTGCTAAGAGCAGTGAACAGACAAACTTTCTACTCTACACTTTTACGATTTTCTGCATCACTGATGAAATTGTTCCTGCTGCATGTCTGACTAAACACAGTGTTAGAAAACATCTTGGTCGGGGGTCTACAAGGTCTACTCTTGATGTCAGTCTTGTCTTAATCTGATCTCCGTGTGGGGAAAAATGTAGAAACCGATATTTATGGAAATCTAATGACGATAAATGATGTGTTCAGATCTGATGGTTTGGACAACAGGTGTAAAAACCACAAAAAAAAAAAGAAAAAAAAAGGCGGTAACAAAAGCAGGCAAAGCTCACCTGCTCACCGGCTGGGTGGTTCTTGACCCGGGTGTCCAGCCGGCTGTGCAGGAGCTCCTCCTCAGTGTGGATCTGCTGCAGGAGTCGCTTGGGCTGAACGACCTCCTCCGCGGGCGGCAGCCTTCCCTCCGGACTCCCCCATTCTCTCAGAGCTGCAGAGGACACGCACAGGCGGGGCGAAAAGGTCATTTATGTTTTACTTACCAGAATCAACAACTGGCCGTGAGCTTCTTGTTGTCCCCACTTATTTATTAAATCGCGAGTATTTGGCTCTGTGTTTGAAGCGTGGGAGCCTCTTACCTGTCTCGGCGTACCGTGCGTAGACTGCAGCGAACAGCAGGCATCTCACCGCGAGCATGATGCTCACATAGTCCCAGTGATTTCCTCCGCGCAGCGCCGTTAAATGAACCGACACCAGCCGTGAGCGGAGCTGCAGCAGGACTCTTGTTGTTGTTGTTGTTGTTGTTGTTGTTGACAGTGAAGACAAACACAGCAGCTTGGTGCCTTCACACTGTACGCCCGCATTTCTCACTCCCTGTCCGCCTGCGGCGAGTTACAGACACCTTGAAGGGGCTCCTCCTCTAGGCTGGGGTAACATGGTGTTTGTGTGTCCGTGTCGCCCTGAGTTGCTCGGCTTCACACACCTGTCTGCCGGCTTCGTTACTGAGTGAGGCTGCGCGAGGAAACAAGCAGCACGTGGGGCGTGACGGGACCACCCACACTCTTTAATGGATCCAACACTCGGGCCCGGGAGCCCGAGGGGAAACACCTGATATCATCCTCCAGACTCAGGCATTATTTTAAGGACTTCAAATGCATGCCATCCATCTAATGCATTTCAAACAGTGGTTTATTATTTATAATGCAGATAAGCTAAGTGTATTTTCTTTGCCCTGTCGATTAGAATAAATACATTTTCTTATAATTAATATTGAATTAAAGCTATTATCCCGAAAGAATTATGTAAATGAATATATTTGAATTATATATACGCAATAATATGATTCACTTATCGGTTGGGTGAAAACTGGGATGAGGAGAACATATCAAATATTGTTCATGTCAGCTGGTCTGATGAGTCACACAGGACACATCGACCTGCTGCTGCCCTTGCTTCATCCTTCACTTCTTATTTAAGTTTTACATACAGTCAGCATTTATAAAGTCTTCACCACACTTGGAAAAAAAAACGTTTTTTAAAGCACACAGAGGGGGGATATTTATGAATAAAAACATTTATTCAAAAACACTGTACAAGGTTTCAATTCACATTCCCAGAGACAACTGACAGACTTCCATATGCAAAAATCATGTGGCATTCCCTTTGTCACATTGTGACCTTTTTTTCATGTTTAGAAGCAGCAGTGAGTTCTGGACTTCATAGACCATTTGATCATATCAAAGATGTCCAAAAATGGTATTTATTGGTAGATGACCTCATACTATATATCTAATAAACCTAACTTGTTTCTCCTTGACAAAGTCAGTCCTCTGGCCCACCTTCAAAATGCAGAAAGAGCTTTTTGACATTAATCAGGTGGTTTGGCTCACAGTTCGTCAGTCCTCCACCCTGTGAACGCCTCGTCTGTTTGACCATCAACACCAGCATATGTGGGACCTGATCCAGGCGCAGCACTCACAGTAATTGAATAATGCCCCCTTTCAGAAAGGCCTCATTAAATTCTCAGTATCGCCACGAGTTCCCGAACAGAGCTGCCTGAGCGACTGCAGTCAGCACAACACACAATACTATTAAGGGGACTATGCACAATGAGGGTTCAAGAGGAACATGATCATCAACAGGATTCAAATTCTTGGGAAGATATAGGATAAATTAACCAGCATCTAATGCAGAAGACAATTAAATCTGAAATTAAGCCCTAATTTTAAATATTTATTCAGTGTACAAAGGGCTTTTGTGCTTCCCATCTTTCACAAAAAAAAGTCAAGAAAATAACTGTCAGTGCTGAACCTCTACAATCTGTACCACAGTCCTGCTAAAAGGGTCTCTTTCTTCCCCACACATTGAGGCAGATGGGGTTGATGGCTTAAGGACAGCATGCAGGTGTGACTCGTAGCTCGTGTCGTGCATCCAGGGACACGGCCTGTGGAGTAGTTCCTTGTCGAGTTCACAGTTCTGCTCAGTGGATGCCAGAGGTGTAGCTGAGGTCAGGCCCAGCTGAGACAGCAGGTCACAGTCCCAGTCTGACTCTGAGGATGATGGAGAGAGCTTCGCCAGGTCTGGGATGAGGCCTGGCTCGATACAGATTGAGGTAGAGTGAGATACTGAACGCTGAGATTCTTGACTGGAAAACCCACTGTGACATTTATCAGTGTGGAAGTCGACTGGTTGAGTGGCAGCTGGGTCAATTTTGACAGAGGATCGGGTTAAATTCTGTGCACTCGGACAACAAAACGTACTACAAGTCTGTTTTAAACCAAACATATCCACAGTAGTAAATGTTGAAGAGACAGTAGAACTGAGACAAGACTGAGAGATTTCATAACAGAGCTTGTCCAAGAGTAAAGCGCATTCAGTCTTTGCTGTATTGTCACTTTGTAGTTTTGCTGGTTTAATATTTTGTCCTGTCCAGCTATCACCGTTACCAGTCTTTGTTGTCCTCATCCTTTTACTGTTGCTACATTCAGGGCTGGCAGATCGACAGCGCTTTTTGAGGTTTACTGCGATTTCTGACTGACGAGGAAGGGAACGAGATCTACCTGAAGATCGCGTGGTGCACTCCAAATCTCTGTTAGAACACACAAGTCCAGCGAACTCAACAAGGTTGTCCGTTTTTGCTCTTCCTGCAGTGGTCACAGCCCCAGAGGTAAGTGGTGGGGTGGGGAGAACATCTGTGAATGCTGAGTCAAATGTAAACACATCATCCTCAGTTTGTCCTTCCACAGGCTCCTCTGTGATGTATGGTTGAGGACTGAGAACAGGGGGGTCTGAGTAAGGACTCTGAGGATTTATAATGTAGGAATAGGGGACTTGGGGGCTGAGGACTGGAGGCAGGGAGAAAGGGTCAGAGAGGGGACACGGAGAGAGACGTTGAATTTCAGGCAGTTGAGTGACTGAATCCTGGGCTTCTACTTCAGGTTTTAATACAGGCATGACTGGACTCAAAGCCTGAGGATGCATATCAGGCAGCTGGCAGTCTGTCACATGATTGAAAGACTGAGCGTCAGCAGGCTGAGTGCCTGGATTTGGGACGGTAAACTGAACTCCTGGTGATGGACTGGCAGGGCCTGGGCAGGAAAGAGGACCCCTGGTAGGGCTGGAAAGGTGAGTATTTAATGATGAACCTCGTCTCCGCAGGGCCTGAACAGCATGCTCCGTCTCGGCATCAGAAAGAGGCTCCAGTTCACAGACATCATGGATAGGCAGAGGAGCTGGAGGTCTAGTAAAGGACACAGACGATCACAGTTGAAAACAGAAAACAAAATATATAATCTATATCAAAATATATCATAATCCAAGCTGACCTGCTCAGTTCTTCTTGCTGGGGTGGACTGGGATCAAATTCTGGAAGCATTTCAACCACAAGCTGATCCACCAAGCTGTAATTCGAAGGATTCAGCACAAATGTGCGGTGCTGATCGGACTGCAAGTGCTTCAAGGACAAAAAAAACAAAAAACAAAAAGCCCACAGCATGAAAATTAACAAAATCACCCAAAGGAACCAACTTCTATTTGATTTAAATAATAATTATTAAAAAAAAAATAAAAATAAAAAAAATTCCTACCTCTTCCAGATTTGTGAATGGTTGTTGGCAGCATTCACAGTAAGAATTGTCCTTTTTGCGTGGTCGCCAAGGTGAAGGGTTACAACTGAGTGGGGATTTACTTTGGGATTTTTCTTGAATGTTACTTTCAACTTTCTTGACCCTAAATAAGAGAAATACAAATATTATGAATCCTCAAAATACTTTTTACAGAATAACACTTTCTTCATGGAGTGCAATTTATTTCCACCATCATTTCAACCATTTATTCAAAAATGAAAAATAATCAAGCAGTTTGTAAGACATAATAATCAGTATTAGTCAAACTGTTAGCCAACCACATGTGAACAAACCTTGTTTTGGTTTCCTCCATGTCTGTCTTCCTTTCAAACCGAGGAGGAGGAGGACATTCAAAGGGACTGAATCGACCAGCGTAGTACAGATCTGGGAAGGTCATAGACTGCATGTGCAAAGGCTTGTATTTCCTGTTTACATGGCAGAATAACAGAGGGAGGACCAATAGAAAAAATGAAAAAACAAATAAAAATGTCTGTATCAATGTTTCAACATTACAATACTGAGAATCTGAAGACTGACTCAGTAATACAGTAATTTTATAGCTGAAGCATTCTGAAGCTATATTAACCACAAAAATTTATTTGCGATCGACTGTATCTAGCAGTCCAGATGCCATGAGTTCAATGTCATAGCAATGGCCCATACACATTAGCCAGATCACATCAATTAACTGAAATGAGAGCGCAAATGATGGGCTCTGTTAGCACACAGAGATCCCCTGCAGGAAGGGGCAGTGGAGCTTGCAAAGCCTCATCAAATAGAAATCGTATCCAATTGAGCTCTGGCCTCCTGGGGAGCTGCCTCAGTGGGAAGGGAGCTCGTCACATTACATGATGAGACTTTACAATTTCAATTAAGAAATTCATCTGGGCTGAAATGCACACCTCCAGAACCAGCACCCACTGGGGCAAGACGGGCAGAAACAATGGGATGGATCACTGCCCCCCACTGCTGCTTCACTGTCATTATGCTTAACCCTCTAAAAAAGGCTTGAATCTGACACCGAACCATTAAATGAGGCTTTGCAGGCCTTGGGGGGGGAAAAGAAAAACCTTCTTCCTTTGCCTTGCTAAATCCCAACTTGTCTGTCTTTACTGACTAGGATTTAATTTGGGGAAGAAAAAAAAAATTAACTTAAAGCAGTATCTTGTTATTTTAAGCTATTCTAAAACAAGGTGTGACTGATTTCTAAAGGAAAGAGAAACTTTCTCTTCCTTAAATATAAAATGAACTGCACAAAAGAGGGAACTCACCTGCTCAAGTCCTCAATTTTAAGATAAGGGGATCTCAAGGCCAAAGCTGTTGAGAGCAGATTTGAGAAGGAAAGGACAAATAAATTAGCCAAAGTAAAAATGTTGTGAGGAAATAGAATCAAAACATAACCACAGACTTACCCTTGACAGCAGGAGAGCATTGATTTTTAGTGCCAGTCTTCTGCAGTAAAAATAAAAGTCATCAATATGAAACCAACATCAACATCTTTTACTTCATTCAGTTTGAATTGGTCTCCATCATGTGTTTGCTCATTATCGTTACCATTTTCCAGCCTAAAATCTAAAAACCGCTACAACAGGAAATCTGTCAAATGATGTGAAAAGATAAACAGCTCAAACACCTTACCTCTGCCCTCTTGTGTTTAGTACTGAAGCTCTCTCGAGTTAAATGTTTCAGATAACGGAGGACATCTGATAACACGTTAAGGAACAACTTTCAATGTGCAAAACACAAATAATGTCTTTTAATCTGGGCACTGAGTTTAAAACAAAGTACAAAGATATCTCTCCTAAAAAGATACTTTTGAGTACTGAAAATAACACAGCAGTTCAAGTCCAGCCACTTTAGGAACAGTCTGGATTTTTTTTAGCGCTTTGCCAAGTTTCTGATTGTTCCCTGGACAAGATAAATAGCCACGAACTGGTACACAGCAGACAACTTCAATTAAAAGCCGCATTTAAATAGCAGCATACAAGAAAACATGAGCATCACACAATGCCATCTGCTGTGAGCATAGGCACACTGCATGTTAATCATGGCTTGTTGTGAAATTCCACTAAATTTAGTCAAAAGGATACCATCCACATGCAAAATCTTGACTCCCCATGATCGAGCACTGGACAAAACACTGATTCCCTTCAGTCGTTCCTACAAGGCAGATTCATCAGAAAAGAGACAGTGAAGAATTAAGATATGAAAATACATCATCAGTACTTATAAAGAGAATTTTGTCTTCATTGACTTACATTGTTGCGAATGGCTTTTTCGAGCAGCGCTTTCCCTCGACTGCCGCAAGCCTATAGACACAAATGCAGTGCAGTTATACAGTATAGTTCATTTTAACTTACACTAATGCCTAATGAGTTTGATCTTTTTAGTGATCTTGTGTTAGTCACAATCTTGTCAGAGTAGCTTTCCAGGTTTCAGGGCAGTAATGGGCAGTTAAACATGTGCCAAAATGCATTTGTGGTATTTGATAATTAATCAAAAGCCTGACAGAAAGTGATAAAAGGAGCTACAGTACCATTGGCCTGGGAGTTCCAGGTCGCTGCTTATCGTTGATGAGGCCATTGTCCCGCTGCTTAATCAGTTGTTGGGCTGATTGGCTTGTCCCACCCTTGGAAACAATACTCTTCTCGTCCAGGCCTTCTTTGTTTCCAGTCACAACAAAGTTTACATCCTTGTGTAGAAAACTCTCAACCCTCTTCAAAAGAAAAAAAAAAAAATTAAAACAATATCCATGTGAGTTTCTGCTGAATCCAAAATCTAACTTCAGTCCAGTGGATGTACTGTAAGTGTTCACTGGCCATTTGAACTTATCAAGTGTTTATCAACAGTAAGAAGACTTTGTTTTCTAAAGAAAACAGACACACGAGTACAGCCAATGAGATAAAAAAGAAAAGTTCAGGTCAGCGAGGAAGATCAATATAATCGTTATTAGGGTTGTATGGTACAGATTTCAAGACTAAATCCATTATTCAAAGGTTTAAAAGTCTCAAGATTGGTGCTTTTGTCATCTATGTCAAAAATGCAGTTTCTCACTTCTTACAGACACTTTTGAAGATATAATTTAAATACAATGCGAAAGCCTTTAAACAACAGCCTTTTAAGTAAAAGAAGGTTCCACTGGCAGGCTATCTTAACATATGCTTACCCCTCCAAAAAGAGATATGGATTCCAAAAGCAGGACTGTTGGCTGTTTCTTCACATTGTCCAGGTAGAAGGTCTTTCCCTCCAGCTTTTTCGCCCCAAGACACAGCTTCCCCAGAAGCCCATATCCACGTTCTTTTGAATACTGCTGCGGTTGCATGATCCTGGTGCAGTAAAGGCTGTCACAAGCACCAGGACCCTACAAAAATTAAAGGAACATCTGTCAAGATCCAAATAAGCTTTTAAGTTACATAACCGGCAAGCGTATAAATTCGCTTTCTAGCAACTATGTTTACAAAACAATGGTTAACCCTCAGGTCTTGTTCAAAATCACCACACTTTCAGCTTGTTCGTGGCCAAAAGTGGCCACCTACAGATTAGGTCTGTAATTTTTATTATTTTTGGTTTTTTGCCATTTTTTTCTGCATAAAGCTTTTAAGTAACTTCAGTTCTTTCCATAAATATAAAATAATTATTACTTTTTTATTTTTTAACCCTTTAAACACCAGTTTGTTTGTCCACTGCACCAGCTGGACGACAACCTCAAATCTCACAATTTTATATAATTGCATTGCTACTGAAATTTCTTGTATTATTAATAGTAGAGTCTGGGGCATATAATTGATTCACATCAACATTGATTATAATGCATTGTTATTTTTGTGCTGGGAGAACAAAAACATAAAAACTCCCTCTCAGCTTGTTCGTGGCCAAAAATGGCCACCCCCTGTTTACATTTACAAAATGCTATAAAATTCATATATATTAATAAAAATGTCCAGTTTTTTTTACATGATTTTTTAGATTAGCATCAGGGCTGTTCATGAAAATCAAAATTTCATTAAAATTCTGAAATTTAACCCTTTAAATACCAGTTAGAGCATATAATCATAACAACTCATAAATAGACAAAATCATAAAATCCCAGTTTTTTTTCTAAATAATACATGCCATCTGATTTATTTGCTAACCATGATGAAGGTTAGATGCATAGCAATAATTAACAGCATCAATGACATTTATGCATCTTTGTTTTTTTGTGCAGTGACAGAAAAACCAAAAAACTCCCTCTCAGCTTGTTCGTGGCCAAAAATGGCCACCCCCTGTTTACATTTACAAAATGCTATAAAATTCATATATATTAAAGCATTTTTCTACTTTCATTGACTTGATTTTTTAAATTAGCACCGCTTCTAGTCATAAAAACCAAAATATAATTCAAATTCTGATATTATACCCTTTGAATACCAGTCAGATTATGTATTATTATAGTAAAAATAGTAATAAAGTTCATAAAGTACATCTTTTAGCATATAAATGGTGAAACCTAATATGTTTTTTATCATCATTGCAGGTCAGTAACAGTAACCGTTACAATGATTTATTTCTACTTCATTTATTTATTTATTTATTCTTTCTTTTTTTGGGGGGGGGGTGGTGGGGGAATGAATGGCCAAAAGCAATGTCACACATGGTGTGTTAGTGGCCAGAAAGGCAATTTAATGACCAAAGTCTGAACCCCATGCCTTTTACTTCCTGAGAACTTCCAGTGTTTTCATCCAACGTGCTATGTATTGCTTTATTCTGGTGTAGGTTTTATCTCCACTTCATCTATAATCCTCCAATCCTCACACCTTGGCCTCCCGTGCAGGTTTGTAAGGGTGCACAGCAGCTAAAAGATCTCCTTTGTTATAAAAAAGTCAAAAGTAGATCTCAGGCTGCTAATGCAGGACTAGGGTGACCCCTAGTGGGTACTGGATTGTGGTGCAGTCTCTCTTCAGTAGTGGGAGCCACATGGTTTTCCTTTCATGGCGGATCCACTGAGTCGCCGGCTCCTCTGTCTCAGAAAATGCTCCTATGTTCTTTTTTTTTTTGGGGGGCTCCTCCTCCATGCCCCCAACCCCAATCCTCCCCAAAGAAGAGGATTCGGGCACTGGCTAGAACTCAACATCAGTGGTGATGCAGTCAGCCTCTTTGGAGATTGTCCCCTCATCTTCTGGAGAGGAGGTTTCTTCATCTTGGGCAGATGTATTTTCTTCAAGGGCAGAGGACTGCTTGCTGTCCTTGCTCTCTGACCAGATCATATAGGCAGTGCTTGAAGCAGTGATGATCTAATTGCCATATTGCCAGAATAAATGATCTGGAAGCTGTTAGACTTACTTACAGCAGTAGCTGTGTCTGCACCTGCATAAACTCCAGGACACGTTTACAAATAGTGTTTGTTGTTGTTTGCGCTGCAGCTGCAGGTTTGAACTCTGCAAAATGTCCTGTGATTGGGGTTTTTTTTGTTTCTAGAGTTGATATTTTGGGTATGGTATCTTTTGATGAAAAATACAAGAGTAAAAGTGCTTTTAACATGTGCTTCAAAGCTAAGTTTGACTGGGAACCTCAAAGCTCAATATCCTGCATCCACAGAAATTCA
Source organism: Oreochromis aureus (assembly GCF_013358895.1). NCBI lineage: Eukaryota > Metazoa > Chordata > Actinopteri > Cichliformes > Cichlidae > Oreochromis > Oreochromis aureus. Next base: position 14,582,318 of record NC_052949.1, read on the forward strand.
CTGCAGCCTATGTAATGTTTGAATTTATTCCAGTCTATCTTGCAAATACATGTTTGTACTGCAATGTCATGCACAAACACAAACTATTAGATCCTTAAGATCAAACCTATGTCAAAATTGTTTCATTATTTTGGCATAGGAGTGTGGTAGGCCAGCAAAGGCCGCTACTAGAAACTCAGAATATTACATGAAATTGCTTGCTTGGCCAAAAATGGGTAAATGATGTAATTTGGTAAAAAACATTAAAAACTACAATTTTCATGTGTTGAGTTTAGAATGAAAGCAATTTTACCTAAAAAGCATGAAATAGTACTGTCAATAACAAGGAATCAAAAAAGGTGGTTATAATGGGTTTCAATTGGCCACAAATGGCCACGATAGAACCAAGAGGAGCAATTTAGTGTATAGTGAATATTATTGACATTATTAAGGAGCTGATGTTGAAAATTAAAAAATCTGAAAAAAATACACACCTTTGGGAAGTTTCATTCTATTTGCATTAACAGAACAAAAATGGTTGAAAAAAGAAAAGTGAAGTGGCCACAAATGGCCAGGATAGAGACCAGAGGGTTAAAGTGCAGCAATTTGAATTTCGGTCACGTAAGATTACCACCAAAACGCAACTGCGCAGTTCAAGTTTCAGCCTAGCTACTCTGCTAGTTAGCTTTAGCCGTCTTGAGCGAGGCTAGCTTTCTCTAACAACAGAGAGAAACCATTCAATGTCGGCTAAATTTAACCTATCTTCTGCTTCTTTGTGACGAATAAACAAAAGAAACACGGCTTACTTGTGTTTTGTTCCTGTTCTGGAGAGAAGCGATAAACAAAAAAAGCTGCTATCACTTCAACAAGCTGGCGAAGCTGTAACCGCCGCTTTTTCAAAAACACTGGAGGACGTGCGGACATGAACTCGGCGTAACATCCGGTCTGACGTTGCCTTCAGGTGCTGTTCAGTGTGAAATCAAAAGTTAAAACGCCATCCCATTTTAACTTAGCACTGACGTCAAAAAAGAAAAGACTGTTTGCTCCTGACGCTGCCCTCCACATAACCTGTTGTCTCAAACGTGAGCCTTGGCTTTCATTTTCAAATATGCCTTTTAATATCTATTAAATATATTATGAGTTAATGGTAAGGTTCTTGCAGTCACCGGTTCCGACAGTATCCTGAACCCAACACAAAAACACCCTGGTTATCAATTTTAGCATTTGAAAAGGAAAATAAGACAAATAACTTATGAAATTCAAGAAAACAGAAAATAAAAACTCATAAAAAGCATCTTAGCTGTTTAGTTGATGCTTCATCTGACACGTATTGCAACTGATTATCAGCATTGTTAATTTTACCCTCCCTATACTTTTAATTCAGCGGGTCAAACACAATGACTGCAGAAAACTACAGTCTTTGGTCAAACACATTTCCAGAGAAAATCCCCAAGATTCATTTTTTGACTATGTTACTTGTCATGCTAGTTTAAAGGAGCCATAAATTAAGAATTTCACCAAAAAATATATTAGGTTTCTCAGTGATAAGCTTTTCTTTCAATAAAACTTCCAATATTTGACAAATTTAAAATACAGACAGAAAAATTTTGGTAAGTTTTATCTACAGGGATCCCACTGAAAGAGACATAGATCTATTAAATTATTCCCTCTTTGTGCCCAGCAGAGGGCAATGTAAGCTTAAGCTGACTACCAGTGTAAATTACCCACATGCTCAAATATTCAGAATTAAATTAATAATATAATTTTCATTCTAGCCTGACAATCAAATCATTGAAAACAAGACAAAGATTATGAGACAAATACAAACTCTTTATTCAAAACATGCACTTTTTGTTCCTAAAAATATTTTTTAACAAAACTAAACACTGTAACAACAAATGACAAATGGCCTTTCAGACTGAAAATATGGAAATCAAAGTAAAAGATTGATAAAAGAAAGAAAAGAATGAAGCATATAAAAGGCTTGATACACTCGTTCTTTTTTATGTATACTACTGGATGAATGGTTGAGAAAATAAAGTATGTTAAAAAAAGGTACTACCTGTACTATATTATTTATGACTTTTTTTTTAGTTTGCCTCTCGAAACAATAATGAAAACTTCTCTTTTCTTTCTCAAAAAATAGTGGGAATGCTTTTAAATTACCAAAAGAAAATATGGTGAAATTACCAGCTGAAACATGCTGTCTGTTATTTTTTTTGTCAGCTGTTTTCAAACACAACTTCTAAAAAAATTCAGCAGAATTAGACCAGGACATTGTTGTTTTAACGCACATAAAACAGACAGCAGGACATTCCAGTCAGCTGCATTTAGACTACCGGAAATACTCCCTGTGGTGGTGAGGAGGGCACTGCCTGACTATAGCGTGCAGGAGACAGAAAACAGGATGGCCACTCATTAGCTGTGAACTCAGCAGGATATTAGCTTCTCTATTCTTGATTTTGCACAATTAAACATCATGCATTTTGTACTAGAGAACTGGCATGTTAAAGACGATGTCTAATGATTCATACGGTTTAGGGCTGCAGTGCATATGTGAAAACAGCCTTTTTCTTGCTTGTGGGAAAACAATCTACATCAAAAAGAAACTGAAAAAGAAGAACAATTTTGAATATTCATTAGCAAAACCATTCAAATATTTAACTGTAGATGGCAATGAAAAAAAAAACTTTAATTCTGTAACATAAAGGGTTGCTCAGTTTGAATGAAGCTGCTTTTAGATGGTTTAAGTAAGGCACTTTCAATTGCAGCATTAAAGTCTCTGCTTAATCAAGGTAAATAAAAACAGGGCACCAGAATCTTAGCGCGAAAGGTATTCAAGATATTATTTCTGATACTTTCCCCCACTCTATTTTCCTGCTATACAAAGCTTCTTTACTGAACTGAGCTAAATAGCTACGCTGTTTTACATAGTCGTGTTTCAAATCCACTCTGAACCCTTAATGACTCCATATTTGCTGCTACTGCTGGTGCCGCTGCTACCTCTGTCTGTATCTGCCCTGCTGGAGGCATGTCTGTTGGTCTGCCGGTGTTTACGTTCACGGTGGGGCTTGCTGCGGTTGTTAGTGTGGCTCTGCAGCTGGATGTAGGTCTGATTATCACCCTCCAGGATTTTCTGAGGTCTACCGCTGTCCTTATGAACAGCCCTGGGTGCATCTCCCTTCCCAGCTCTGCACTTGTTTTCATCATTAATGCCGTTCTGTTGACGCTCCTCTTGGGGAATGTTCACGTGATTCTGCTGACATGCCAGCTTGGCATTAGTGAGAACAGTGATGGGTAGTGGTTGGTTGTGGTTCCCTGTACCTACTAGAGGAGGTTTGATGGCGATGTTGTACCCAGGTGGAGGCGCTGGTGCATTCCAAGAAAATGGGTAAGAGCTGTAGTCTTCCTCACTCAATCTCACCTCGTTAAGAGGGCCTTGTCCTCTTGCCAGCCCGTAGAGCTCCTCATTGGAGAGCTCTGTCTTGCGGGAGTGTATTATCTCATACATGGTACCTATGCCCAGGTGAAGCATCTCCCATATATTGAGTGCTAGACAGAGCAGGGAGACTGTGTACATGATGAGGAGAAAGATTGTCTTCTCAGTTGGTCGCGACACAAAGCAGTCCACCTTATGAGGACAGGGCTGGTCTTTGCATACGTAGGTGGCAGGAACGGAAAAGCCATAAAGGGCGTACTGACCACAGAGGAAAGCAACCTCCAGCAAGGAGCGCAGCAGGAGTTGGAAGACGTAAACGCGCATCAATCCATCCTCTTTGATACGATGACGCCCATCATGGCGCACTTTGGCTTTTACTTTTCTATCACAGCTGCTTCCCTTTTCTGCTTCACCATCATCGTTCTCCACCTCCGCCACTTCATAGATCATCGGGTCTTCCTCATTGTCATCCTCAGCCTCTTCAATGCCCCTGTGCTGCTTTCTGCCTGCAAGATAGTGCTTCTTGGGTTTCTTCTGGGAAAATCCATTCACTCCCCCACTTTCTGCCTTCTCCTCTGCCCGAGCAATTTTGTTGACAGCGTAGCCCAGGTACATAACTGAAGGGGTGGCCACCAGGATAATTTGAAAGACCCAGAAGCGGACGTGTGAGAGTGGAGCGAAGGCGTCGTAGCATACGTTCTCACAGCCTGGCTGGGCTGAGTTGCAGACAAACTTGCTTTGCTCATCGTAGTAGATTGACTCTCCTCCTACGGCTGTTAGCACAATGCGGAAAACAATGAGAGCAGTGAGCCAGATCTTGCCCACAAATGTAGAATGGTTGTGGATTTCTTCCAGCAGGCGAGTCAGAAAACTCCAGCTCATGGTAGTGGTGGAGAAACTACAGCAAGAGGCAACATACACGTCCTCTTACTCCCTGTGGAGAGAGAAGGAAAACTTTGGGTCATGCATGCAAACTTAAAAGGCAAATATCTACATTGATTCATTGAACACTGAGGTGGTTATGTCATCTCTTTTCGAGCTGCCAAGGGTAACAAATGAAGTCAGAGACAAAAGAAGAAACTAAAGGTTTACTCCCTCCAGGAATCGCTGCTTCTACCATAACCGAGTATGGCTGCCCCCATTCCCCTGCTGGCCTGTGCTCCAGTGTGTCTCGTTTGCTCCCTTTTTAATCCTTCTCCCTGTCTTTTCTATGTCTTAAACTAAAAAGGAGCATCATTACTTCTACTTCTATCAAACATGGTTTAGGGAGTGATGGCACACTGTCTTCTCACATGTCTTAAAGATTTATCAGTTAGTTAACATGGCATTTTTCATTAGTGCTGCAAGTCACATGAAAAGCCATTACAGGGATCTTCTAAAGGGAGGTGGAATTGCTAAGAAAATTAAACACTGGTGCATGCCATATATATATATATATATATTACACTTTGGCCTGAATAAGGCCACAAAGGTTTATTACACATTCCTTATAATCTTTACTGCAATTTAGCTTTTTCCTTCTATGTGAAAACATATAGTCAACCACGGTGCTGCTGACATAATACAACCACAATATGTGCATTAAAGATAAAATGAGCTTCCTGAAACAAAAAAAGCTCCAACAACAAACAAAAAGTGACAGCAACAAAAAGTTCCAAAACTTTGTATACTGCAAGCAAATTTGTTTAACTCATTGCTGTACATCCACCTGAAGGAGAAAATGATACTCTGAGAAACGGGACTTGACACATTGCTCTTGACATGCCCTCCAGGCTTACAAATGTACACAACTAACACACTTTTTCCTTCCTTTGACATATTATTTTCCATTTGAAGACAAACAAAAGTTCAGCACAGAGCTCTTCTTGCCAGAATCTGATAAAACAGAGTAGGAAAAAAAATGATTTCTTACTCTTTCCATTTTTGTATATCTTTCAATTTGTCTCTCTTTTTCCTGACACACAGAATGAATAGCTCAGCTTTTATTCTACAAATAAAGACGCCACACACTCTTGTACTGTACTCACTATGTGTTTTGTTTAGCTCCATTTGTTTGCACAGATGGGTATGAGCACTTAGCTGTTCTGCAGAATGCACACCTACCTCCTGATTCGAAATAAATCACAGGGAAGTACTTTGTCTTTCCTATACATGGTAATCAAATAGTGTATTTCTTCACAATAACAACACTTTCATCCTTCAATGATAGCTGTGCCTTGTAGCTCATGTCCAAACACATCCTCAGTATTAGTACACAAAGGGAAGAGTAATGAAGCAGATGGAACGCCTAACTGTAATTGCCATCATACTTTAAATTACACCTTAAAAACTAAAAGCCATTCAACGTTGATTTGTTAATTTACAACAATATACAATATATTTATTTCCCTAATATGGTAATGGATGCACTCCACATTAAAGTCTGATTGATATATTGGCTATCTGATATTACTAGCTGCATGAAATATATAACACAATGCAGAAAAAGATGCTTGCGTTCATATAAAAATGCTGTTCTCACACAGAAAACTGCCATTCATCTGTTTGCTATTTAAGGTAGGACCTGACCTTCAGTATTCACCTGAGTGTTATCTAACTGTTGTAGTCTTCATCTTGTCTCTTTGTAAGGCTCTGTGAACTGGCCGAAGACCTCTAATGTGCTTCTTTATGTGCTTAGGACGTCCCAGCGGAGTTCCGAGAGTGTTTGTTACTTGGTGGAGTTAGGAGATTCTGTTCGGGGACTTTGATTCACAGAACCTTCCTTCCATTAGATTTTGTACATATTGGACTCTTAAACCGAGCACTTCAAAAAGACTTTGTATATAGCACTATCTACACCAGCACTGTAAATAAACTCACCGCACTTTCATTCCTGAGTCCTGCATTTGAGTCCGGCCAGACAAATCATGACAGCACTGTGTGGATCACAGAGCAGTAAGTGCTGCTTAGTCAAGCAAGCATTCAAAGTAAGCAAAGAAGTTTTTTAAATATGGTGCTAGAAATGGATAAAAACACTGACTTATCATTTTCTTAAATCTAATTGCTAGAAATTAATGTTGGCGTAAGTGCTGAAAATCAAGTATATGTGCATTAACCTTTTATCCCTAATCCAATGATAATTTACATTTAAGTTTAGCCAAAGTAAAGCCATTCACTGATGTTCAATAATGGCACCATTTTATCATATTAATGTAAGCTGTTGAGGCCCAAATGTACTAAGCAGTACATATCAGCATGATATTGCAATTAAAAAAATGTGTTGATGGGTACAGAAAAAGAACACAGTCAGTTCATTTCAATGGTGATTGGCAATTGAATGAGAGTAGTGCAAATTAGTGAGTCAAAAACAGGCAGACCTGTTGCATGGGATTTAGATAAGAAGTTTGGAAGTAGCATGACATTTCATGAGATTTCAGTCAATGAGAGGCAACTGAATTCCAAGATCTAAAGAGAAGCTCTAAAGGGAAGGGGGGGAAAAAAGGAAGGCAAGAAAAATGACTACAACAAAGTTATTCTTTGTGTGCGCACTGCAGAGATAAAATACACAGACATGTGCACTGATCTCTGTGTAGAAGTGAGACTAACAGCCTGAAAAAAACATCTGTGCTCACGGTGACTTGGTCACTTGTAACCCGGCTGCCTATGAAGATGCAAGTTATATCCTTGTATGCATCTTTTATTGAGATTTTTCTCGTCCCTCCCTCCAATACCCCACGTCAAGTTCAGTTCAGTTCAGTTCTGCTACATTAATATACCAGTATTACTGAAGACCAGAAATATGTGGGACTCGGCTCTAAACTCAGTGAAGAGCTACAGCAGAGAGCCAAAATTTTGGCGCCGTGCTCACAGCTTTGAGTCATCCACAATTGCCAATTACCCGCTAGTTCTGATAACATCTCCACTTTCAAAACCCCCACCGGCAACTATCACAACCACATAAGGCAAAAAAACTAAGACAGGCCTTTTTTTGTGTTAAAGTTGGTGCAATTTATAGTAAACTGTGTGCCGCAAACCTTAGTAAATCCTGTTTGTGTGAGTCATTTAAATATTTTCCTCCTAAAATTTCTGGAAGGCTGCAATAAAGCCAGCCACAAAAATACCTGTGTCCACGCCTTTCAGTCACAAAACTGACAGTGCAACTCGTAAATACCAAAGGCAGTTTTTTTAAAAGGTTTTAATATAAATATAAAATTGTATTTTCAATTAAATTAATTTCAGTTTTGTTTATATAATGCCAGCAATACAAACTTTGTCTCAAAGTGGTTTCTATCGTGAAGTAAAGAGCCTACAATATTAGAGAGAAAACACAATAGATCAGACAGTCCCCTGTGAGTAAGCACCTGGTGACAACAGTGAGGAAGAGCTTCCTGTTACAGGAAGACATGTCTGATTAAACCAGGCTCGGGGACGCCATCTAACTCCAGGACATGTGGTAAAGAGAAGAAAAGGAGAAGAACACTTGAATTCTCTTGTGCACTACTACTAAATACTCTACCTAACCCCAAAAAACCTCTACGCCGAAGACACCCATCTGCTAAAACCTAGGGCTGCAGACGTCTAAAGTAAGTAAAGTTTTAAAGGTCTAGACTTCTGTGGGGCAATCTGTGCATGTGATGTGCCTGACTTTAGAGGCTTCCTAAGAATAGTTTGTATTCAAACAATCTAGCTCCTTCACTACTACTTGTAACTGTACATGACAAGAGGAGACAGAGACTGACGTGACACAGGAACATGACTGAGGTTGTGCTGGAACTGCCTATACGGAATAAATTATTTTGCCACACTGAATAGAGCATTCATCAAAAAAGCAATTCTTTAAAGCTTTATCTTTATTTGGTTCATTTATATCACAAGAAAATAAATTATAAAAAAAATAAATAAATCAAGTGACAAATCGAAAGGGTTACGCTACAGCTTATATTCACGTAACCTTAATACAAAAAATAAACAGGCAAGGAGAATTAAATCAACTACATCGTTAATCTCTAATCTTCTGGACACCACGTTGCAAGTGACTATTACATGTTACAATTTGAATATGTAATAATTGATTGATTATGCTATAATCCTTTGAATCTCTGAATGTCAGTGTATTTTGCATGTGTGTAACTGAATATAAACAATACCCCAGCAGCCTCAACTGAGGGGTAAAAACTTCCAAGAATTTATTATGACGAGCCATGTCAATTTCAACTGTACATAGTTCTTCAAATTTTTAATCAGCTTTTAGGTTTGATGTTAATATAATCTTAGAAACGGATTCTGACATGGTATTTGTTACAGGTAGTTCTCAGAAAAGATTATTAATTAAGACTATTTTTTTTAGAAAGCTGCCAAAGCTTTTGGCTGTTTTATATCATTGTACACTGAATGACACAGCAATTCACTCACAAATATGCTGATAACTGAAACAATTAAACATGTAATGGCCACTAGAGGTTTTCCTTATTTTCAGAATGTGTCACTTCAACAGCCCAGATAAAATGTGACATAATATACACCACATATTATACAAATGCAGGGCTCTATACACACACACACATACTGATTCCATGCCAGAAGAATTTTCCCACTAACGCTAAGTAATAATAAACATAGTGACACACTGTCACATTCAGTAAGTATGACACATTAAAAAAACGTCCCGCTGCAAACACAAGACTCAATATTCTTCCTTCCTAATGTCTCACTCCGTGAAGAAAAGAAGTTCTGAATGTCTCATTAAGAGTCACGTGCCCTCCAAACCTGCACATCTGGCCATGTTGTGTAATGTACCATTTGGAGGCCCAGTAGCACAGTATCACCACTACCCAAACACGAACCTTACCGACGGCCTGAAACTGGGACAATCCTTCACGTTGCTCGTTTTTTAACTCATCATCAGCCAGGATACGCATGCAGTGTACAGCAAATTTAAACATAAAAACAACAACCTAATGTAATTAATGTAGGCACACGTCTCACTTAAGCATAGCAAGGTACATATACAATAGTTTTGACTGATCCTCTTTAATCAAGGCAAAGAATGAAGCAAAAATAACTCCAAATATTCTGAATATTTTAAGCTTGAGAGTTCAGTTTTGATGAGAAGTTCCCAATATTATTTGCATTTTGCATCAAATCCATGTGTTTTTCTGCACTAAATCAAACACTCAAGCACAATAGACATTTCAGTATATTACATGATCAAAATCATAAGGAAACTGTAGATTCTCGTCAAACAGAGTAATACAAACTCAGCACAGCCCTACTCTGAACAGAGAACCTGGGTCTTTATATTTAAGCTTTATTCCCACTAGTCTTGATAAAAATTTCCTCAGCAAAAGATTTTTAAGGAGCATATTTGGGTCTGATGATCAGCAATCCTCCAATCCTAAAATATTTATTTCAAAATAAAAAACAGAGGCGCATTTTCACACTTAAAGAAAGGTGTGAATGAACATCTGTTTAGATAATTACCTTTCTGTGATTATGGCCAGATTTTGTGATAAACACGCCATCCACATTTGTTAAACACATATGCACCAGACCAGAGCCTGCTGTCAACACTTTTTTGCTTCCATAAAATCTCTTAATTCTATGGTGGGAGGACAAGAAAATAAACCTCACAGTTATGTCTTCATGTAAAGCCACCTAGTCCCTAAATGTACAGCTCCACGCCCCTTGTTACTTATAGTGCCACACTGAAAGCTTTCCCCAGATGTCTCCCAGACCCAGACCCGCCGCCTCCTGCTTCCTACACAGCTAGTAAAAGAACTGGGGTTGTACATGCCTATCTAAGAAGGCTTCAAGCTGTGGATGTGAAGGTTAGTGGTTTCCTTCAAAGCTGTAAAAGTGATGCTCAACCCAAAATCTAACGCTGAGCATGAAACAGTCAACAGCTATTAACTTAAAAGGGAACTGTTAAAAGTTTGTAGATTGCTGAGACTGCTCTTATTTTTGGAGCACGTTTCTTCTTGATGAGATACACGTTATATACACAGTAGAAAGCTGAATTAAAGGAGGGAAAGCATGCATCCCATGCTCCCTGCCTGGACTCAAACCAGGCATTATCTTAAATGTAACTAACAACCCCTTGCCCTGGCATTTAGACAGAAGAATGGGAATTGCTTCCACGCTGTGTCCCAGAGCGAATAAGTCAACAACAAACAAGAAATCATAAGATCAAAGAAGCAAGAGGCAGGTTTGTCGGGGCACTACACCAACGCTAATGAGGATGGAATAAAAAAGAAGAAAACTGTGACAACATGTCTGAGCTAACGTACATAAATAAAATAATGAACACGTAGCTGTCCCAAGGAAAACAACAGCGGTGTAGTTAAACTAAATTAAACCCTCAGCATCTCTTATCTCTGTACCTTGCATTTAAGATGCAAAGCCCACAGGGTATTTTCAGGGTCACTTTATGAGCCATCCACTCAAAGATGTCAAAACACTCACTATGACGCAACATGAGGAGCACAGTTTGATGTGGACACGAGCCTCTAGCTTAAAGAGTTTTTTTGCCTACCTGGAAAAAGTCAAGACAGGTACATTATGGTTATATATTCCTGCAATGCAGCTGGAAATACCTTGTGTAATAGGCGTAGCAATATTTCTCTTAACATTCAAAATTTACGACATGTTATTATCTATGCAGGCGTTCTCATACTTATTAAAAATTTTGAGGCCGAGTAAAGAGGTTTGGACTTCCACCAAGGAAAATGAGCAGGACTGTGATAAAAAAGATATTTTAACTGTTTTTTTTACGAGTGGGAAAAGTCCCAAAATTGGATAAACTGATGAAAATTAATGGAGAAATATATAAAATACCTTATATAAATAAGGTAACACAGACCCTCTGTCTTAAATATATGCTGAGCATTTGTGGTTATACTCACATTTGCCTATTCACATAATTAACTGTGAGGGGACAACGTAGGGTTGTATATTTTCAAAAAAGATAAAGAATAAAAGTATATCTCTTATGTTGATATTGTGTAACATTGCATACATAATTAATTTCATTCATAAACTCATGCTTGTGTACCTGCAGTGCTCAAAAGCCTGGCCACATTCACTCAGATGTTACATTAAGGTTACAACTGTGTATGTGGCATTAGTTCATGTGAACAGATGATTAAGAAATTCCTGAAGCAGCAGCAGCTGCCGTTTTGCACATTTTGTTACGAGTCTGAGTAAAAAACAGCTTGAACAGTAAAATTGTTTTAATTTTAAAAGATGAAAAAAACTCTAAAATGTTTTTGTTAGTTTCTTAAAAACTAAAATGCCGCTAAGCTGAGAAACCACATGGAGCATTAGGATCAGTCGGTTTAAAAAAATAAAATAAAATAAAAAAGCTTGTAGTGTCTCAAATGTTTGCTTCGACTTATGAATGATCTTTATGTCATATCACTCAGCCGTCATATCATCCAAAGTATGATCTAGGATTTTAGTATTTTACTTGGTTGAGTAATTTAAACAGCCTTAGAGCACAGGATCAAATTAATTAAAAAAGCCATTCTCGGTATTGTGATGAATCTTATTACCCTCTTGCTTTGTGCTTTGATTCCTTTCGATCCTTCCTGTTATCCCAACCAGAACTCAGAGAGACTTCAAACCCCATGTGCCTGTAAAATAAATAGAAATATATATATATTTTTAAAACTATGTAGTTAAAGGAAACCTGACAGGTTTTTAGTCTTTTTAAAAAATATTTTCACATATCTGTTTAGTTTTTAGCTCCTATAACTGTGCCTTGCCTAGCCAGAGAACGAAACTGTCTTTCATTAAACAAAAGAATTAAAATTAAAATAGTAATATTTAGACCCACACAGCTCTCCTCTTCCAACTACTAATTTGGTTCTTAGTTGCTGCAGAAGATCCACATGTTAGAAAAAAAAAAGTTATTCAGGAAAAATAAAACATTTTTGCTGCATACAGACTAAAATAAAATATTCCTAACAGGAGTTTAAGGGATTTATGCTAACTTTATGCTAATGCTAAAATAAGATGTCAAAATTTCACATAGAGTTTTCTTTTTTTGGGGGGGGCAGTGTTGACCAAATATATTGTACACACTTTTTAAATATATGAATTATTATAAACAACATTTGTGAAATTACAGTAGTGTAATAACCTGCAAAATAATCGGCTAACTGACTCTGCAACCAGGTAACCGAACTTGCTAGCAAACCTGAGTAACTTGCTAAACAGGCTAATCTAACATTATAGCTTCTTAATCAAAACACAACAAAATTGTAAGAAAAAACATGAGAAAGTCAAGTCTCATGGTCTTTCTAGTGCCCTACTGATTCAGTCCAATCTTTTAGCAATATTTCCCTCAAAACAATTTTCACAGTTACTCATCATTTATTGTAGCCACCTCACCTTTTCTGGCGGACTTTTGCTGGATGAGCATTTGAATCATCAACCAGCAAGATGTGGTACTCCCTGTATGTAGAGAAATACAGTCTTCACCACAAAATTAGACCACAGTGGTTAATAATCATCTCCATTCACATAAAAGCTGAGGGTGAGTTTAGCTCTTACTGTTTTAAATGTAAAAGTAGCTCCAGCAGGCTGAACCAAAGACGGAGGGAGCTTGGTTGTAGCAGAGGAAGGCAAACTGGCTAAAGCGGGAAGGAGGGGTTTCTGGGCATGTGTGTGTGTGTGTGTGTGTGTGTGTAAGAGAGAGAGAGAGTATGTGATGCATCATAAGGCAATTTTCCTTCTTGATTCTTCTGTAAAAATCAAAAAGATGACAGTTAAATGCCAGGGTTCTGGTTTATCTGCCTTTAAAGCCTGACAGTGTCATTACCATTTTTATTTACACGTTTCTGCCCAAGTATAGGGACACATTGCCTTTTTCTGTCTACATAAATTAGCTGGATGATCACTGGCTCTGATTTTAAGTGCTGTATTGTGTAGCCTTTTATTTTCCCCCAGTCAGGATGGGCATCTGATGTCAGATCTCGGCCAAATCAAACAGGAAGATCGGAAGTGAGAATCGGAATTAGATGTATGTGTACCAGGACAGATATGCAGGGGAGAGAAGGAGAATGGGAGTCAGTAGAGGGAAGACAGAATACGTGTGTGTGAATGAGAGGGAGATAAGTGGAAAGATGAAGATGTGAGGCGTAAATGTAGTGAAGGTGGATGAGGTCAAATATCTAGGGTCAGCTATATAATGAACAAGAGAAGTGAAGAAGTGAGTGCAGGGAGTGGGTGGAGATGAATGCAAGGGTTGATTAGTGACAGGAAAAGCTTTCAAAATGGTGGAGAGACCTGCTACAATGTATGGTGTGGAGACAGTGGCACTGACAAAAGGGCAAGAGGCAGCTGAAGGTGTTAACATTTTCACTAGGAGTGACCAGGATGGACAAGATTAGAAATGAATACATTAGAGGAACAGAGGTTAAGATGTGGGAGGACATGGGCAGAGGAAGGATAGTGGCTATATTAGACAAAGGATATTGTAGACCGAGGTGCCAGGCAGGAGGAAAAGAGGAAGCCCACAGAGGACGTTCATGAATGTAGTTAAGAAGGACATGCAGAGGATTGGTGTGACAGAATAGGATGCTAGGGATAGGGGGAGATGGAGGCGGATGATCTGTTGTGGCCACTCTTTTATTAGGAGCAGCTGAAAAAAGCAGAAGAAGAGAAAAAAACTGAGTAAATGAAGATGTAAAGTGAAGAATTAATCCCTTGTTAAATTACAAATTAGCTGTAATTAACTACATTTTTTGGAATGCGTGATGTAATTGATAGAGCCATGAATTCTACTCTCCTCCAGGATATCCGGAAGGATAATCTCTGGCCATTAGTTTGTGCCCTGAAGCTCAAGAGCACTCAGGATACGCAACAGGACAATGATCTGAATGATTCAAAAAACAGAATGAAAGTTTTGGAGTGATTTAGTCAAAGTCTGTACTTTGATTATGACCTTAGACAGGCTGTGTATGCTGGAAAACCCTCCAGTCTGGCTGAATTTACATTTCTGCAAAGACGAGTAGGCCAAAATTCCTTTACAGCGATGTGAAAGACTCATTGCCAGTTATTGATGGCAGTTCTTACTGCCAAGGATAGCATGACTAGTTGTTAGGTTTGGAGGGTAATTACTCTTTCACATAGGGGCGAGTTTGGATCGGGGTTTTTTTTAATTTTATCTTAACAATTTAAATTATTATTTAAAAACTGTATTTAGTATTTACTCTGGTTATCTTTGTGTAGTATTAAAATTTGTTTATTTGCTAAATCTAAGAAATCATGAAGGAGGCAAATACTCAGCACTCAAAAGCCATGGTGACGTGCTGCAAACCATTTTCTATCCCTTGTCCCATCTGTCCCATGTTTATAAAAGTAAATGTAAGAAACATGCAGCTAGAAAAAAAGACGTGCTGATATTTGAATGCATCAGTTGAAACCCACAGGTGATGATCAGACAGATCAGCAGTTGAAATAATAGTTTTAACAGTAATCAGAATGGAAAAGGGAATAAGCAAGTGTGCAAAGACTATAACATAAGACTACAAAAACACATTTTTAGCTTCAAGTCTGAAAATGCAAATACAAGACATGATCAGTGCCAGACCCTTGCCCACAGTTTGGATGTATTTAACTACTAAATATCAAAATCTGAGACCATCCCACCTTGGATTTCTTACTTGTTGTTTGTAGGAATCTGGTAACCCTGCTCAACCATACTTATGTTACCTTTTATATCTTACAAGTACTAAAGGAACAACTGCAAGTTCTGCTGACATTATAAACATCACAGTCTCAGTCCTTTGTTTTTGTCATGTTTTTATAGGGTTATAAGTATTTTTCGCTCATCTTTGTCTTTTTCTTCTCATAGAAGATCATGCAGCGATGAAGGACTTTACTCGTTTTTAATGCGCTTGATGGATTAGGAGCGAAATATTCAGTTCAACAATGAATGGGAATGAATGTGAAAAATGTGCTGTTAACATATCTGTAACCTCCACCGATATGTGGAGAAGGTTCATCCTTCTCTTCTTGCTGCACAAATGAAGTCATGAGCCAGGGCTTCATGAAAAGGGCAAAGGCAAGTGTTTTCAGACACATGCTGTATATGGTGCAGCCTGAGACTGAACAGACACCCACTGTTTGTTTCAACTTCGTCCGTTGGGCTTTGGTTACACAGGATAAAAGCTTCCTTAAAGAGCCACTGAATGTATTTCACACATAAAGGTCTGTTTGCTGCACTTCTGGAAGAGAAGACCACCCATACTTGAAAAATAGGTGTGTAATGGCATCTATACCTTTGGTAAGGTGACACTATGATCAGATTACAAAGTAAGAGGAGGTTTGAAAGATGGGGGACGGTTAAGCTGTAATTAGGGGTGCTGTGAAGTTGCAGTGAGGGAGTCCAGGGTGGAAACTATAGATTACAAAATAGGATATTTCAATTGCTGCTATGAAAGTACACTTATAATATCGCAAACACTGCCTGGCTTCTTGTCAGCTCCTCTCACACTGGCACACATTCAGCAGATAACTCAGAAATGAAATCTTCTCAGTGCAGGGAAGATTATTTTGTGATTTTTAGGATCTTCAAGGACATGCAGACACAATTCAGGCATTGTTTTCTCTGTGGCTGACGGTCTACAATGAAGGACTCTTGTTTTTATCTCTACAGCTCATCTCAAGGATGTTAGATAAACGTCAGCTTAGACGGCCCACAGTTCCCACTCCTTTTCATTTCTTTCTGTTGCTAACTTTCTTTTTAGGGAGGGCCACTGCCTAATGCTATTAGCATGACTTTTTGGCTCCCAGTGTTCTCTTAAACTATCACTAGAAGAATCAAACGCAGAGCAGTCAAAATGCTTACAAGCCAAATCAGCCTGATAGCACTTTGGCATAGAAAGCTCACATCCTAATTCAGAGTGACCTCTTACAAGGCCGGAGCCCCTTAACTGAGTTATCTCTCACCTCTGAGGGAGTAATTGAATGGAGAACAATCAATGAGGTTATTCATAAACGCAATCATCTGGCAGCACTGGCCGTTTAAAGCACTTCAACAGTTGAGTGTCATCTCTTAGTGGTGGGAGGAAGGGCTGATGTATGGTGCTACAACAGGAGGCTGTCATTGACCAGTTTGAGATCCTCAAATACGATTTGTCATCATTCTCCTCAAACTGATGCTAATTGTGTTTTCTATCCATTTATTTACCTCTGGAGGTCATCGAAAATGGGGTTGGACTACAGGCTGTCTTTTGTTTATTTGACTGTACAGACAATACATGTCCTCTCTCCTTAATACCGGCTCAATATGACCTCAATTGAAGAATCAATTCTGGTAGGATCATTTGTGCTGAGAGTTGGAAATCCCAGAGCTGGCAGACATGTTTTTCAAAGTGTGATGGATAGATCATACAGAAAAAGGAACTGCAGAACAACATATAGGCAGCGATAGTGAGGGCTACAAGTGTTCTGTACAGTCATCTTTTTGTTGTGTCATTATCATTGGGGTCCTGGACTGACAACAGAAAATATGATGGTAGACAACAACAATGACACGGAATCACCCGAGGGACGCAGTGACAGGATAAATCAGAGAGAAGAAATCAGATGTGGGGAGAACAATGTCCAAGAGAGTGGATAAAAAGATTGATCACACAGACTCGTCTTTATCTAATCTGACAGAAGTCAATCCACAGAAGAAGAATGGAGCGTAGAGAGACAAGAGAAGAAGCATTGGTTAAAAGGCAGCAACAAGGTTACAGCAGATTAAATATGAACAAAACAGGCCATACAAGCAAGAAAGCTGAATCAACGAATTACTTGGCAGACTTCAGCATCATCTTAAACTAACATGGTGACATGGAGCGCCTCATACGCCATCTCCATCACTGCAGCCTAGAGCCTTTACTGTCATATCCTGTGAGCCATGTTTCACGAATTCACATCAGCACTGCTGTTTGCGCCAGAGGAACCCTGCTTCCATTGATGTCACTTTGTTTTCTTATTAATCTGTGTTGGCTTAAATAATTGGGATAATGTAAGGACTTGCCAAAGTCACATTCACACTGGAGGGCACTCTTGAGCTGATTTAATAGCGATACAATAACTTGGCGCCATCTTCTGGTGAAAAGGTGCCTTTTCATATGTGATCCTGGGAACCTGCCCTTGACAAGAAATAGTCCAATCACCTCTGAAGAAGTCAAAATTCCCTAGGCTGGGACACACCATTTAAATTATACAATTTAAATCTCTAAAAGTTTAGTTTAGTACAAGTTTAACTTCAGACATTCTTAATGATTTCTTTTAGTTTTGCAGAAAAAAGTCACTCACAGATTTTCATTGCCTGTACAGTATTTCTCAAATTGACTGTAAAAGATGTGTAGTTCATGGTACAGTAGCATACAGTAGCATGATCAACCTCTGTAAGGATTTAACGTGCTACGAGTTAAATCCAATACAACAGCATTGTTTGATGTTGTCTGTAAAATGCTCAGTGAGTGTGTCACAAAGACACACACTTGGATTTACTGGAGATCTACTGAGAAGTTTCTCAGTCTAAGTTTCTAAACACTAATTAACCCAACAGCCTTTAAACTGGATAAACATGTTATCCAAATAGTGCTTTTATTATAAAGATGTCCCAGAAACTTTACGGTTTAACCCTTTTTCTCATTTTCACACACAATAATGAATCGATTAATTTTTTAACATTTCATCTCTGCCTCTTGTGCTTCTGCTACAAAAGTGGTATTATTCTTTCCTCCTCTTGCGCCTCATGATAAATAAACATATCATCTCCTTTGAGAAGGAAGATTAGATGTTCTGTGCCTCTGAGATGCTCACTGCTCTCTCCCCCACGTCACTCCCTCATCTTTTAACTTCGTCAACACAGCCTTGACGTCATCTCTCCCTAAACATAAACTTCCAACCAACAACATCAACAAGTAACAATTACAGACTCGTACCATCCCAAACTAAACCCAGACTTTACTGGTCTGGTTGCTAAAAAACATAAAGAAAAGAAAATTTAATGCTTCTTCTCTTTGTAAATGCAATCTTGACTTAATCTAAATTCACTGTTTTCAAGAAACTGAGTTTTTCTCACAACATAATTTAATTTTTGAATTTATCGTCATTTGGGAACAGCTATGGACAAAACAGTCTTTTATTAAAGTATTTTTCTTGGCTTGATGCTCTCTTCCAATGAGGATCCAAATTATAAAGTCCAAGTTCAACCGATCAGGCACAACATTTTGACCACGTGCCCAACTTTGCATTACCCTGTTTAAAAGAGGCCACAGCCATCAGAGAATACCATTTCCATGAAAGGGTGTATATGGTCTGCAACACAGAGGTTAGGTAGGTGGTACGTGTCAAAGTAACATCCACATGGATGGCAGGATCCAAGGCTTCCCAACAAAGCATCTTGCCTTCTTCCCATAGTGCATTCTGGTGTTCCTGTCTGTTGAATTGGACCACTTTTAACAGATACTCATCAATGCAGGCCGGGAAAAACACACAAAAGTTTTGGCTTTGGAGATGCTCTATATAATCAGAAATTTTGACTTACAGGTGGCAACAAAACATTCCTTTTTTAATCTGTGGCAGAAATAGGCTTCCATAAAACACAAATTAGTTCAATTCCTTTAAATTTGTATAGTGCCAAGTCACAAACGTTGCCCCTTTGTAAACTGTAATGTAAAGATCCTACATGATTAGAGATAAACACGAATCTGATCATCCTCTATAAGCAAGCAGTTGGTGACAGTGGGGAGGAAAAACTCCCTTTTAACTGGAAGAGGCTTCAGGGACTGCTACAACTATTAGCAGCTATAAAATAAACTTTTAGGTTTAGATTTTAGTTTAGAATTTAATTCATATTTTAGTAATTATTTTTAAATATAAGTGCTCAGTTGTCATAAAAATGATCATGTTTAAATCATTTTTACATCTATGTATTAAACAGGAATGGCTTTTTAGAGGAACTGGAGTCTAATCATCTTCAGTACAATCACTTGTGTACTTAACCTCCCTACTCCTGTTTTTCCAAGTATATGTGCTTTGTGACAGCTTCTGAAAATTTTTTACTGATAAGATCTCGCCTCTTAGAAATAATGCTACTTTGCGCAATAATAACACACACATTCCGCGTGCATTCTCTGCTAAAGAATTTAGGTCGACTTGATGGGTTTTGTGTGTGTCACGTTTTTATGTCTTACAATATTGGTTAGTGCTGTTTCACTTTAAGCCCTAACCGGTTTGTTTGCCTTTCCTTGAAAACCTTAAACCTCAGCTTGGTTATTTTTGATTCTTTTCTTAAACTTGACTTAAAAATCAAACCAGCTGTTAAAGTCATCTTTTCAGTTTAGACTTCTACCTACATTTAAAGCATGGGTTTCTATCAATGACCTTGAGGAGATCGTTCATGGTTTTATTACATCCTGACTAGAAAACTGCAATTTGTTGAAATATGAAAAACACTAACACTAATATCATGATTGCAGTTGCTGACTGGTATACAATTGAAAATATACCTCTTCTCAAAGGCCATTTCAGCTTGAGATGAATTATAACTGTTATTTTCTCCAGTATATTTTTTATACTGTAAAAAGATCTGCTGTGCTCAAGCTCTGTGGTGTTTTTACATGTGCTGTTATAAACTAGAACTCATCTTTACGGGGTGTTGATTTTGTGTCACAGATATAAAGCAGACAGCAAAACACATGATCAGATAATGGCTTTATATTCCTGTTAATATGACACATTACATGCATAATAGGACTTTTGATATAACAAATATTCAACAAACCGCAAAATCGAGTCCTAGCAATACGTACTTTTCTTTTTCCCCTCGTTGTTGTAATATAAGCATGGTTGTCTAAAAAACAACTGAAGTGATCTGTGGTTGGTTAAGCACATGAAAATATCATACGTCAAGTTTTTCTTTCATTACAACCTCTCTGTATAGAGCATTTAGTTATTGCACAAAAGTCTATTTTAGTTTTACAGGTACACAGATTTAAAGTAAACTAACATTTTTACAGTCTTAAACCGTGATCTCTACAATTACAGTACGATACAGAGGAACTCCAACAGCGTATTTGTAACACAGCAATGGATAAGAATTAGGTTTAGAGCTCAGTGAATCTCATGAACATCTACAAAAGTTTACAAGTACAACATGTTCAGTTGAAATATAACAGTACAAAAGAAACAAATCCTGCTATATGATGTTGCTTGTTTAAGTCTCCCTTCCCTGAGAAATTAAAAAACACCCCTTAAAGTAAATTTCCAGCACTTACACAACAATTTATCATTTTTTAAGGCTAAAAAAAATGTCACCAGTTACACACACTACTTTATTATTTTACTTCTTTTCATTAGCACCCACATTTCCCTTGATAAACATGGACTTTATTCAACCAGGAAACAGAACTCTTGAGTATCAGATTCTTCTCGGTAAAGACAGACAGCATTAACCTCACATAGTTCAATATTAGCTTTGCTAACGCTGAAACCAGTCTTACAAGGGATTCAAGACTCAACAGATGTAAAGTATTGCTGTAAACAAAAAAAGAAGAAAAGAATACCCTTCAATGCATTAATTAACTCTTCATAGTCAATACCAAACAATACTAAGTATATATTTTTCCCCTGTTGCAAGTTTAGTGAGGCAGAAATGAATTTGCATGCTGAGGTAATTATGCAGATATACTGAAAATCATCATCAACTGGGAAAGCATTCAAATGTAAAGAAGAACTTCTTTATCCTGACCCAAAATGAAAACATCTTATCAGTAAAAATAATCACTGGACGTTTTTAATATGGTATGATTCCATTCCATTAACCGTGCTAAAATTGGTACTGTGCATTAGGCTTTCTTCCATTGTTTCAGAGGGACAGGGAATAACGTTAGGCCGACCGGCAGCCGTGTGTCTACGGCATGCCTGGTGTAAATTACTGTTGTGCAATCAAGCCCAGATTAAGTATCAGTAATGGGAGGTGTGGAGTGCACAGGTACTGGCGTATGTCATCTTATCTCTTATCTCTTATCTCTTCTCTAACCTTGTTCTTGGCTACACAACATGGTCTTATGTCCCAGATAGTTTCATAACGCCTGGCCCTACTTACGTGGACGTGGATGGAGTGTTTTTAAAGAAAGCGTGACAACAGAGAAACAGTTTAAATCTCCACATGAATGAAATCTCATACAGTTAAGATGAGAAACAAACTGTCAGAGTTAGCATTGCTCAAAAATGTAAACTACACCTATACTGAAGGGGATGGTTGCTTCATAAACGGCAACTTCAGAGCACGCACAACACTTTGGTTACGATGTTCTCTCCCATTTATCAGACTTGATAAGGAGAACAAAGTGCATAATGAATACTGCATATCTATTATTGATCAAATAGCCTTGCTATTGCTTTCTAATTGAATTTGACTACCACGCGAGTTAGAATGCGGCATACATGATTAATACCAGAGTAATTGGGACGAAATAGCCTTTTGCATGAGGCTAGAATTAAAGCAGTTTAACTGTGTTTTGTCAAACATTATATTTAAAAACCGTTAGCATTATGAGTTAACCATTTGCTGGTTAGCTTATCGTAGCATAGAGAGTGGAAACAAGGGGAAACACCTGGCCTGGTACAAAAAGGAATTTGCTATTTAGAACCTCTTACTCCCACATTTGATCATTTTCAATTAGGAGTGCACAAAGTTAAAGAATAAAAATAAAATAAAGTTGTTTTTAAAAAATATATTTTTTTTTTTTTTTAAATTATGTGCGTGTTGTTTAAGTACATCTGTAGGATGGTCTGGTTGTTGCTCGGCTAAAATCATGCATAACCTGCCTGCCAGGTGGACTAGTGTTGGTGCACCTTTATTGCACTCGTTCCCCTCTCACAGACCTTCTTCCACAAGTATAGACATGCAGTTCTCATCTCTCCTCCACTATTTTCTTCAGGCAGTCTACTATGTCTTCGCCACTGACCCAAGGTACAATGTTTGCTTTGACCTTGGCAGACTGCTGAAACTCCTTTAGCAGCCTGTGCATTGGAAAGTCTCTCCTGGGGAAAGCCGTGTCCCGGGGCCCCAAAGCCAGAGAAGGGCAGGTGTCATTGGCCCCATCTCCAATATAGAAGACCCTCTGAAAGGGAACGCCGCCACGCTCCTTTTGCCGCTCCGCCAAATACTCCCGAAGGATCACTTGCTTGCACATGTTATCAGGACAACGGGGGCATGAGTGCGAGTGGAAAGGGAGGAGCACAAGCTGACCAGCCTCATTAAAACTGGACGGGTTTGTGAAAATCTTTCTGAAAAGGTCACGCACCCCAGCATGCCTAAGCCAGGTTTCAATAAAATACATGTTAGCATCGGAGACCACCACAAGCTCAAAGTCCTGCTGGTGGCTCTGCAGATACTGGAAGAGATTCATGAGGCCTTGATTTGGTGGGATCTTCTCCACTGCTGAATGAATGGAGTCTTTAGACACGCCCTGCTCAGCCATGTAGGCCAAAATCTTCTGCGAGTGTTCATTGTAGTGCCCCTCCCTGTAACTGTTTTTCAGCCAGGCAGGGAGCTCTTTGTCTGGCAGAGTACGCACCACAGCATCGTCGCTGCTTTCGCAAATGATGGTCTCGTCGAAGTCAAACAACACCAAAAAGCGTTGATCCTGTGGTGCGGCAGGCGTTAACGGAGCTGTCATCTTTGGTGAGTGATTTCTTTCTGGGGGGGGGGAAAAAAAGCAGAGGTGGAAGGAATGAAACAGAGAGCCCTTTTTTCTCACCGTCAAGGACAGCAGATTCTGAAGCACACTGTTTTATAGCATCCTGGTGTAAAACTTTAATGGCAAGAAGCCAAAAAAGCCATCAATCAGAGTTTAAATCACAGAGAGTTCAGGGTTAAATTCAACTGAAGCACCAGACCAGGCGAGGAAAACAACAACATGCATTAAGACTCTTAATGAGGCTATGAGCTGAAGGGGAAATGTGTGTTTACAGGAGTAAAGGAAGGGAGTTTAAATGAAACAAAAGTACCTCATAAACAGGATGTTCATTACAATTAATGAAAGAAATGAAAAAAACAACAACCCCAAAGAAGGGCAAATTGTTAAACTCTTTATCTAAATCGCTTTCCACACAGACATTCCTTCAGTCCTTTTAAAATCATTTATTTAAACTTAGAGGCCACAGCTTCCAGCAGTGCCAGTCTCTTGTTTACATAGCTGATATATAGCACAAGACTTCCCCTTTTACAGGCCTGTTGTAACTCCAGCGAAGAGAGGGCTGATTATGTCACAGACGTTTGTTGGGATGTTAAATCTACTGGAGTAGTTACTGTAAAATGTAGACGTTTTTATAAAAAGAGCGATGATTCCTCTGAATTGAAGATGAACAGGAGTGTATATTTTGAAAAATGTAAAGCTATAACAATTTTTTCTGTAATCTCCTCTTAGTTTGCATGCCAAGTTTTAAAACTTGACATAAATATGTCATATTTGCTGATATGGCAATTAATCTTTAGACGCCTCATAGCAGAAACGAAAAGCAAAGGTGTTAACAGTGGGCTGCATTCCACTTGTCGGGTGTGCGTGTGTGTGAAAATGAGCCATTATTAAATTCACGTGAGCATTTTCCCGCCAAGGTAGGAAACATTAAAAGTGGGAGATCAGAGAAAAGAAATGATTTGATATTGTTTAATAAAGACATACTGGCTTAATTCAGCTATTGCTACAACATATAAATGCTTCATACATGCCAACTCCGACTGACAATTAAGCATGCTTACTGAAAAATATTGGACTATATATTTAAGTAATAATTTAAAAAAACAATTACTACAAATTCAAAGCAACAACTTAATAACAGTGTGATGGCTAACGAATACGCCCTAGAGGCCAGGCTGATTTTATAAGCATGTTATTAAACCAGTACTGCAATCTAGCCGTACCTGTGACTGTGACAGAGGGCATTGGGTGCATACAGAAAGTAAAACAACAAGACCTGACTTGATCGATTCATAATATTTGCATAACATGTAAGTACAACAAACCAGCTGGCTCCAGGAACCAAAAATGATATGCAACCTGCAGCTTTGGTGCACACATGTGCCAAGTGAGCACAAGCCTGATCTCCCCAGCAGCCACTGCGTTATTAATAGCACGCATTTACACACTAAGCTATTTAATTTTAACCCCGGCGAACTATTTCTGTATGAGAGGTACCTCTGAAAGTCATTAGCCGGTCATTGCATGAACGGAGCAGAATAAAAGGCTAATGTAACCATTTAAATGTGACACACGTTAAAAATGAAAGAAGAAGAAAAATAACACAGAGAGGAAAACGGCCTACCGGTGGAGGGCATATATAAGCGGGGATGGTCGGCTAGGTGTCCGGCTCCAGGAACCGCATCCCAGTGACGCGGTAAGATTTTTTAAAGGAGACTCCACAGCGGATCGAGGGTATTCCCGTTTAAAGCCGTTACGTCAAGCGAGCCGATGTAAACACGTGATTTCCGCAATGACCTTCCAAAGTAAAAGCTTCAGCGAGTAGCATAAGTGTACTTGGTGAACCTATATTAAATGTATAGTACGCTGTTACGGTTATGTAAACAAATACAACAATAATAATAAGATGATTCAAAGTAGCTGGTAAATAATGGCAAAAAATATGGCAAAAATAAAATACTGGCAAAAATAAAGTAGTCCAGTGACACCATTTCTATGATAGATTTTTTCTTCTTCTTATAAAATAAATTTTAGAGCAGGGGTGGGAAAGTAATTTTCCCTCAGAACCACAGGGGAAACTAGGATTGTTTCTCATAGACTTATAGGAGGATATAAGAAGAGAACAGACAGAACTGACTTCAGCTTATTGTTGTGCCTCCTTACATGAGTCTCAGTTTCTCATGGGTACTTAATTGCTCACTAACTAACTAACTGGCAAATACCTCATATATTATTAATTATTATCATGAAGGACAGTGTGTTTTCATAACTTAAAACATTCTTAGTACTCTGTTAAAGTAGTGAGCTGATACCATGCCGAATGTGCCCAGGTATTACTTTTTTGTCCTCTACAAAGTTGAACTAAAATTGTACATTTTTGCAAATACAACAGTTATTGTAAATTTAGTAGTAGCTTAAATCTCATGTGTGGTGAATCTACTGAAAATCATCCCATTTTATCTCATCCAAGTACTTCATAATACATTCTTACTTTAACCTCCTAAGACCTGAACACTTCCAGGGCATTTTTAATTTCTCTTTGATATTTGGGCTGATTGCGGCCCGATTAATGTAAAAACAAAGAATTACCAGATTTTTTATTTTTTTTTTTACCTTATTTTTGTTTTTAAGAAAAATGAGAGCCACATATGAGGATATTCGTTTAAAATTTTGATAGAACAGTAGCAGTATAATGTCATTGTAAGTGGATATCAGGCCCTTGTAGAGCAAAATTGAGTATTTTGGTCTAAATAACACAAAATGTGATGTCCACATATGTGGACGCCAGGTCCTAGGAGGTTAAAGCATGAAACGCAACCTTTAAATAGACAGGAAATTATAAAAAAAAATGTGAAATGTCTGCGTAGCTTCTCAGTAATCCAGGTCATGGTAGTTGTAAGAGTTTCACCCCAATCCGATTTACTGTTAGACTTCTGCCTTACCACCACATATTTGAAATACAACAAAGGTTGTGTCACTCAAAGATGTTGACCTTTGAGTGACACAAAGTAAAGCTCAAATGAAGAAACACCTACTGGTTTATTCAAGATGACACTTGGTTAAAAATCAAAACGCAAGAGGTAGAGGTTTCATGAACACATGAACACATGAGCTGAGTGGATGAAAACATCACGTTCACCAAGAAAAATAGATACTTATTTGATTCCCATTGGAGTGGGTATTGTAGGTTAAAGAGTAGGCCAAAGAGTAGGTCAGAGAGTAGGTGGTAGACCACCCACGAGAGCATAAACGTTCCCTATGAGGCTGAAGGGACAAAAAAAGGAATACACATGTAAAGAATGCTCTTAAAACATATGATGGGATAGAACAATGTCTCAGAGGTTTCACCCCTCAGGTGTGATGTTGTTAATGACCATTTTTCACACCTTGGCTTATGTGGCAACACACGTGGGTTAATGACATGTTAAGTTCAGCACATGGAGTTATCGGAGCTTAAGAAGCTTTTAAAATGCACTTAATACAGTTTCCCATGGGAAAATGCATATAAAGGCAACATATGCTTAATTTTATAATTTGTGTTTTTACAGTGACTGTGCTCAATTTTGAAACATTTTTAAAATGATTTTAGTTTAATTTTTTTTTAAAGAAAGAAAAAAAGATATTTAATATATATAATTAATTACCAACTTGGTTAACATGTCCTGCACCACTGATCAAGTAATTTCTGATCAAGCTGACAAAGATATTTACCAGATAATACTTTCAGTCATTGTCCTTAAACTTTGCTAAAGCATCCATCCATTCACTCACTTCTGCTGATCCAGTTCAGAGCAGCACTTGGGCTGGGCCTGTCCCAGCTGTCCATCTCTCAAGAGACAGAGAGACAGGCCACCACTCACACTTGCGTTTCTATAAATGTGAGTAATTGAAAGTAGCAAGAGAAGTTTTACTGAACTTGCTTTTGCACACAGAAAACTTTTTACAACATTTCATTGTACAAAAATATTTTTTTTCTCCACCTTGTCATTGAAAATAGTGTCAGGGGAATGCTGAACTACGTCCCCTGTCACGGTTTACTTAACAGTGATCTTTTGTTCTGTAATGTGCTGTGTGTTTATAGCAGCTGTCCCCATGCTGTTTCTGGGTCTGGCCTTGGCACACCCTGTAACTGGACTCCATAGTTCAGTGTCATAATTTACAGAGCTGTATACGGCCTACCGGGTTTAAAGTACATTTCAGTTTATCAACAGTAATATTAGCTGACCTACAAGTCGGATAAATGAACACCTTTTTTCCCTTTTACTTCGCAGGCGATGTGTTGCAGGTCGGAAAAAACTCAAGCTGTCCCTTTGCCTGATGGTGGAAATATCCCTCTAAAAATATACAGAGGCATTCCTGTATCAGCAGCAGTCACAAGTATGAGATTGTTATACACAGCTAACAGCTAAAGGTTAAGAGGTTTGACATTCATAAATCCTAAAACATACATCTTCATTTCATTCCTCTGCATGTGTGTGAATGCTTCTTCTATAAGCCTAGATAAATTTTGCCTACATCCAATTTTTCGAATGGCTACTGGAATAACTTGTAGTTTAAAGCTTTGTATGTACAGTCACATGAAAAAGAAGGTTTTAATAGGACTTCATGAAAAAAAAAGGTTAACTTGTGTCTTTGGCAGCAGTAGCTTGTTATAAACATTTTCTATATGACTTTTGGCCCATTTTACAGCATAGCTTTAGGTCATTGAGGTTTTCACACACTTGTGAAGGGTCTTTTAACGACCCTTCACAAGATTTCAGTTGGGCTGAGATCTAGACTTTAATGGGCCATTCCGTTGCAAATTTGCTTCTGTGCTCTTTGATATGTTGCATGGCCTATTTCGGGCCACGCTTTAGCTGTGAAACGGCCTCACATTTGACTCTAGATTACTCTAGATTAGGCGTTCGGGTCCCGTAGCTGCAAAACAAGCCCAGATCATTACCCCTCCACCCCCGTGCTTGACAGTTGGTATGAGGTGTTGGAGGTATGGTTTTTACCAAATATGGTTTTGCAGAGACTAACATGTCCATGTGACATTGTTCCAGGTCTCGTGTTTTGTGCAGACACAACTATACGAATCTAAACCATGTTTCGAAGAGTAATTGCTCCAAACAAGCCATACCTGTTCAGACTTTTTCTTAATTTGACTGTTTGTCTAACTTTGACATGTCACCCCATCCCTGAATGGTTTTAAATACAGTTCTTGAAAGTTTTCTAAGTATTCCATTGTTTGACCTTGGGGTAAATTTGCTGGAACACCCACTCCTGGGAAAGCTGTGACATTTTTGTTGTGTTAAGACACCTGAATGCTGCAGAACGACAAACTGTCAAAACGTCTGCTTTTACAGACAAGGTGGCGATCGGTTAATTAAAGTTCATTTGAATAGCAGCGCTGGCTGCTACTTACTTTCTCAATCCTGTTGATGTTATTTTCTGTCCTACTGTAGAATATCATTAATGTAATTTTAGTATTTTGGGTTTATATACAGTGGCTTGCAAAAGTATTCGCCCCCCTTGAACTTTTCCACATTTTGTCACATTACAACCACAAACATGAATCAATTTTATTGGAATTCCACATGAAAGACCAATAAAGTGGTGTACACTTGAAAAGTGGATCGAAAATCATACATGATTCCAAACATTTTTTACAAATAAATAACTGCAAAGTGGGGTGTGCGTAATTATTCAGCCCCCTGAGTCAATACTTTGTAGAACCACCTTTTGCTGCAATTCCAGCTGCCAGTCTTTTAGGGTATGTCTCTACCAGCTTTGCACATAGTGACTGAAATTCTTGCCCATTCTTCTTTGCAAAACAGCTCCAGCTCAGTCAGATTAGATGGACAGCGTTTGTGAACAGCAGGTTTCAGATCTTGCCACAGATTCTCGATTGGATTTAGACACCAGACAGGTCAGGGATAACGTTATTGAGAAATTTAAAGCAGGCTTAGGCTACAAAAAGATTTCCCAAGCCTTGAACATCCCACGGAGCACTGTTCAAGCCATCATTCAGAAATGGAAGGAGTATGGCACAACTGTAAACCTACCAAGACAAGGCCGTCCACCTAAACTCACAGGCCGAACAAGGAGAGCGCTGATCAGAAATGCAGCCAAGAGGCCCATGGTGACTCTGGACGAGCTGCAGAGATCTACAGCTCAGGTGGGGAATCTGTCCATAGGACAACTATTAGTCGCACACTGCACAAAGTTGGCCTTTATGGAAGAGTGGCAAGAAGAAAGCCATTGTTAACAGAAAACCATAAGAAGTCCCGTTTGCAGTTTGCCACAAGCCATGTGGGGGACACAGCAAACATGTGGAAGAAGGTGCTCTGGTCAGATTAGACCTAAATGGAACTTTTTGGCCAAAATGCAAAACGCTATGTGTGGCGGAAAACTAACACTGCACATCACTCTGAACACACCATCCCCACTGTCAAATATGGTGGTGGCAGCATCATGCTCTGGGGGTGCTTCTCTTCAGCAGGGACAGGGAAGCTGGTCAGAGTTGATGGGAAGATGGATGGAGCCAAATACAGGGCAATCTTGGAAGAAAACCTCTTGGAGTCTGCAAAAGACTTGAGACTGGGGCGGAGGTTCACCTTCCAGCAGGACAACGACCCTAAACATAAAGCCAGGGCAACAATGCAATGGTTTAAAACAAAACATATCCATGTGTTAGAATGGCCCAGTCAAAGTCAAGGCAAGGCAAGATCTGAAAACTGCTGTTCACAAACGCTGTCCATCTAATCTGACTGAGCTGGAGCTGTTTTGCAAAGAAGAACGGGCAAGGATTTCAGTCTGTAGATGTGCAAAGCTGGTAGAGACATACCCTAAAAGACTGGCAGCTGGAATTGCAGCAAAAGGTGGTTCTACAAAGTATTGAATCAGGGGGCTGAATAATTACGCACACCCCACTTTTCAGTTATTTATTTGCAAAAATTGTTTGGAATCATGTATGATTTTCGTTCCACTTCTCACGTGTACACCACTTTGTATTGGTCTTTCACGTGGAATTCCAATAACATTGATTCATGTTTGTGGCTGTAATGTGACAAAATGTGGAAAAGTTCAAGGGGGCCGAATACTTTTGCAAGCCACTGTAAGTACCATTTATACCTGAGAAATTTCTTTTTCTGTGAAATCATTTTATTAATTTTCATAGGTTTATCAAATAAAAAAAAACCCTGAAGTAAGCAGTAATAGTCTAATGTTTTAATTTATGCAAATTTCCATAAGAATAAGTGGGTTTCCCGTAAGTGTCATGTAGGCTGATGCCCAAAGAAGGGAGCTCTTTGGATAGATTTTTTCTGGCCAGTAGTCCACAACAAGTCAGCAACAGCTAAACAAACCAAAAATAAAGTTGCCAATAAATAATCTTTCAGTGCCATAATAAAATAAAATAAAACACATTCTCTGAGTGTTTCTGATAATTAAGACATTTACAACTTGTATGTTTAGCTCATAATTATCACTGCTGCTTTACAGAATCCATGGCGGATGAGGGATATCCACACACTGGCTTCTTGGTGAGTAAATGAAGCTAAATCAAAGGTTACAAAAGTATTCAGGATAAAGAAAAGCAAATATGTTTCTTCATACACTGCCCTTCAGTTTCATTCTAAACTTACCAGAGATCAAAACATTACTGCAAATAAATTTCTTTCTGCTCTGTATTAATGTGTGATGTGTCATAAATGAGCAATGATCTGTAAAAACAACACAATGATCCCTTCCATTAGCGAGCTGGAAACAGCGATCAGCCTCTTAAACATGTACATACAGGGACCCCTGCTGGTTGCCATATATGCTTAAAAATCAAAATTCACAATTCAACTTTGCGGGCAACGGATGGAAATAAAAAATAAAAACAGCAGCACAGTACGGAAGCTGTGATCAGCTGTCGTGCAGGGCGATTTCATCGTCAAACCTAGTGATTCAACATCAGTCTACAGGTAGAAGTCATATGATTATAGAGTCAACTCAGTCACAAGATGTGATAATGCTTTAATAATACAGACATGTTAGTGCCATATGAACACAGAAGAAGTGTGTTTGAAATGTGTATAAAAAGGGGAAAAAGGAAACAGTAACACATTAAATAGTTTTGGAACAACACTGGCACACAAGCAATGGAAATAATTACACTGCAGATTAGATGCTGATAGATATTACACATGGTTTAGGATAATAATAAGAATGACTTTCAATGGTTGAACTGAAATTTTTAATGCAGCCAGAATTTACATGAGCTTTTATTTATTTTTAAACAGACAGTACCTCTTTGGATGTTGATGTATGAACCATCTGTCAAACTAACGCAAATCCACTTTAATTGGAGCTGTCTGTGAAAATGAGCATTTTTGTGGATGAATCCCTGTTTATTTCTTTGATATTAATATGACACATTTGATAATATAGTACAGCTTCTTAGTAGGCAACATTGTGGAGAGCTGCAACTCAGTGACCACTAGGTGTCGTTCACTGCACACATTAATTCTGCATAAGTTTACGCATAACCAACAATTACAGAGAACATGACAGGACGGCCACTATACACTGGCTCAAACCCGTTCATGTCTCCAATCACATTCATTTTAGTAAAGCGGCTTGCAGAGAGGAATTAGAGGGCTAAAATAAATCACCTGACTAACATTTGTTTATTCAATGTTGGTATATCGCCAGGTCGTTAACATTCATCTGTCATGTAGGGAAACACTGGGCTTGTGGGTTCACAAATGATTCAAATGAACAAAGCCTAAAAGACTTCTACGTGAACTCCCGCTGGAAACGTCACAGAATCACAAAGACTCCAGATCCCACTCAAAAATCCACATCACATCTTATTTCAAACTAAGAGAAGGAAAGCTGGCCAAACTCAACAATACTAGTCCAAGTCGCCTAAAGAAATGTCACAAATGTAAATAACATAAAACACTATCTGTGAAACTTTGTTACAAGTGCTCTTCAGAAACCGAAACAGGCTCTGCTGGAAAGGGAGGTGCAGTTTGAGAGTTAAGCTCTAGAGACAGAAAGACACAAAGCAGCACTGAGAGGGTGGAGAGAGGAATGTGAGGCGCTGGGATGGTGTGGACGGAGGGAAAACTCTTCCTCTTGTGCTCCACTTTTGCATCCTCTGCTTCGAGCATTGAATTACACCCACATCTGGACAAAACATCTGCACTACTGAGCCCCAACGCCACTTAGGTCATCCATTCAAAGGAGCAGATATGCAAGCGATGACCAAAAACGAGAAAAAGTAAAATGCATCACTGCGAGGAAAATAAAAGTAAACTTTAGAGTGCAAAACCCCTGCAGAGACAAGGAATTGCTAAGTAACACACGCTGTAATCCTGTAAACTTTAATTTTAACGATGGCAGTGAAGGATTTAAGAACGCAGCTAAAGCACAGGAGAAAACGGAGGAAAGAAACCTGCCTTGAAACGGTTTGGCGAACCGTTTCAGTGGGACATTCTTTGGAAGAAAACACGAGTGACTGCCAAGGCAGGGAAGTCCCTCTAATTGTTATTCACAGTTGGCTTGACAGCAGTGGTGAAAGCTGGTTTCAGATTTGGCACAAATAAGTGAGGAAACTGCAAAAGCGACACAATAACACACCGACACATGCCTTCCTTAAACAAAGATCCGTGTAACAACATTTGTCACTGGAGAGTAAGTGAAAAAAAACAAACAAAAAAGAGATGGCATCTCATCATTACACACATTAGTAGGGCAATAATCACAAGTGTTATTCGTATTAAGCAGGAAATAATTGATTATTGTTATTAATTCACATAATTAATGATCAGGATTAATATACTTAAAAAAAAAAAAAAAAAACTATATTTAGGTGGAAGGTCTTTCTGCATGACACATGAAGCCTCAAATGCATCATAACATAATTTTGGTCATTTTTCCCTGCACCAGCTTCAAAATTAATAAGAAATGTGGGAAATTTGGAGGACAGTGTAAAAGTGAATGATCAAAATCATGAATTACAAATTTTTTTTTTTTTTTAATAAACTTGCCAATCTTTTAATGGAAATTCTTTTAGGGTGATCACAAAATTCTCAGAACATGCAAGCACACCACTTACTTTGAATGGAAACACTATCCTTATTTAACTCAGTTTTCACCCTGAATAATACCCAAAATGACACACGCCGACACTGTATGTATGATTGAAGATCATTTTCATGCATAATCCAGCCTGTGCGGAGCTAGACACTTAATTTTTGCCTGTGTAGAGACAGGAGAGTGTAAAAACCAAACAATTGAGGTGCAGACTTTCAGCTTTGATTAAAGGGATTTGACAAATATTTTAGATGAATTGTTTAGAAATTAGACCTTTTCAGAGCCTCAAAATTAATTTGACAACATGGCGAGGTGAGAGCGGTTCACTTGTCATTAACGACAAATGAAGTAGACAGAATATCTGAAGTGTTGAATTTGTAACGTATAGCTTTTCATTGTAATGTTAAATATGAACCTCAGAAAGATTAGGCTAGAAAAACATAAAACCCATCAGTGAGGTAGCAAAACCTTTAGGAATGGTCAGATCAACAATATGATCATTTCTAAAACTACGTGCTGATCAGGTCAAGAACACCAAAAGCCCCAAAAGGCCACAGAAGACAGCTGAAGTCCATGATCACAGAATTTTTTCAATGATTTAAAAAAAAAAAAAAAAAAAAATTCTGTCAAACATGAGACAACTTTGTCCCACTGGACCCAGCCCACTAGTGTCTATTTAAAAACCAAACCAAACCCTATAAGTCCTAAAATGTTAATGCAAATTTTTGTTAAACCCCTTAAATTTATGCTGCAAGTCTGCACTTCAGTCAAGTGTTGATTGTTTGATTTAAAATCCACCATGGTGATGTACAGAAAAAAAAATAAAAAATTAACATCTTGCCCAAATGACCTTAACTGTATATGCAGTACAAAGCTGGACAATCTTTATAATGCAAGTTGTGATGTTGGTTCATTGGTGTGCCAATTTTGAAAAGGCGCCATGGGCAGATTGGATGCTGGGGTAGACACGATTGTAGTCTGAAGGCAGCGCAGTCACATTTAAACACTGCTAAAAATGCAATTTTTTGTTTTTAAGCAAAGCTCCTCAGTCCTACTTTTCAAAGTGATTAGTCAGTGTTCAGTTTTATAAGCACCAGCCCTGGTATGTTGTTATCACCAGTGTTATGTTAGAGCTGGGACTGAGCTGTTGTCATAGGAAACCAAAAAACACAAACACAAATAAATGCTGTCTTCTTTTGCCAACTGTGAATTTTAACAACAGTCCGTAATCAGAACACATTTTTCTTCAGGTGATGTATCAGAATGCAGTGACATTTTATTTAAAAGTTACAAACAAGTGTTCCAGACAAAGACACCACAGTATAACCATATTGCACAACAAAAATCCATCAACATTTCCAAAAATACTGACAAAGAATTCATGACATCTTGCTTTTTTCCTCCACCCCGCCTTTCTTTTTTTCCTTAAACAACCGAACAAAAAAGGAAACCCTCGAAATAAACACTCTTACTCAATCCTTTTCTGCTTTAACTTCCTCTTCTTTCTTCTCGCTGATGGCAGCATCATTTTTTTCCACATTTTCCCCAGCCTCAGCATTGGACTTTGGCTTCTCTTCCTCCTTCTTGGGTTCAGGAAGAAGGATGACTTTCCCAATATTTTGGCGTTCGTGCATGCGCTTCATGGCTTCAGTCACCTGAGAAGAGACAGGAGAAGAACAGATGTTCACATTGGGCAGTAAACTGAGTGCATCAGTCATTTAAATGCATCCAAAAACTATTCGCGAGTCACTAAAACCCTGATAAACACAATCTGCTGTTAAGTTTCTCTCTGGGCAACAACAGAAAGTTCTTGTTTGAATGTTTAACGGGATGAGAAAAAAAAAAAGACAGACTCATACCAACTTGGCCACATATGGCACAACAATGACTTGCAGTTACCTTACAAAAATCTTATCATTTTCAGCTAATGGATGCATATTTACACATCAAGGAGACAAGGAGACACGGAGCCCCCCCCACACACTAACATGTACAGGTTGCTTTGCTTCTGCCATGTTTTGTGTCCACTATTTCTAGAAGGAAACTTTCACCTTTTACAACTATCTGCTTCCCTACATTCATTTCCTGCTTGCTAAATTTGGTACTGGAAAACTAACCTACATATTAGAGAACTGAAGCTATGGTGGGTCAGGAAGTGCAGCTGATGAGTGAAAAGGCAATAAAAAGCAAAAGAAATTGACACTATACATAGCAACAAAAGACTGATCACTGTGGAAGATTTAAGTCCCCCACTTGATTTGAGCAGCTTTAATTGAAAGGTGAACAAAGTCTGCCCCTTGCTGGATTAGCCACTGCCCAGCCAAATAAGTCACAGGCTAATATTTAATTCACCCGCCTTTAGGGTTTGATGAGGTTTCGATGAGGCTATTCAAAGTCACATTTATTTCTATCCAGGGTGGCATTCATTTGTTGCCAAGATCTTGATTTGATGATGCAGCAGAGTCTTCGCCAACACATCCCAAAGATTCCCAGTGGGGTGAAATTGACATGTAATGTTCCCCAAACTGCTCTCTCATTGTCATCTCGGAACATGTCTGTATCATCAAGGGAGAAAAAGATGGGACTGATGGGAAAACCTGGCCATTCAGTGAATTCAAGCAGTCAGACAACCTTTTAAAAAAAAAAATAAAAAAAAAATAAAAAAAAAAATAAAAAAAATAACTGAGAGCACTGAATGCAGACCAGACTAACTGAAGTACCACCAGTTCACAAGACTGACCCTGCATGCTCATATGGTAGGCACTAAGCATCACTTTATTCACCCATCTTCTTACCCTGACACACCCATCACTGGGGAACAGGGTGAATCAGAATCAGACCACAAACCCTTTCAGTTGTTCCAGTGTCCTCTCTAGCAAACTAAAGCTTCTATCCCCCAGCTAGCCTACCTGATTTTTCTTAAGGCTACATGCTTAGTCCCAATCCCTTGAACTGTCTTGTGCATGTGGAAGGTGCTCTTCTCTTGACTAGCAAACA
This sequence comes from Oreochromis aureus, assembly GCF_013358895.1. Classification (NCBI taxonomy): domain Eukaryota; kingdom Metazoa; phylum Chordata; class Actinopteri; order Cichliformes; family Cichlidae; genus Oreochromis; species Oreochromis aureus. Next base: position 14,618,501 of record NC_052949.1, read on the forward strand.
CAGCTGTGAGCTTTCCTGTTGAAATCTCTGATCACAACCATTCAAGATTCTTTGCCTGCACTCCACCCATCCCTGCCAACATTTCTTCCTCAAAGATAATTTCTCACTACTCTTCTAGATTTTAATAATGTTTTTGTTATCCCTTAAGCCATCTGGAGTTTCAGCAAACTCCAGATGTTTTCTTTGTTTGATGCAGGGCAATAATTTGACCCGTCTAAAACTGGAGCAATGCCGAGGATTAGTCTAAAACTTGGCCCTGATTCTTTAAGAAATGAGAAGCTGCGCATGGGATCACTTAATAAATAACTTACTACCAGCTGAAATGCATCAATCACTACGATAATTATCCAGTGGAAGGCTCTTGCTCATTCGAGAGCAAGATAAATGTCAATGTATACTTCATCAATATGCAGTGAAGTAAATACAGAAACAGTTCCAACAAGCATCTTCAAAATCTAGGAACTGTTTTATTAGACAATTGTTTTAGACCGCAAACCCGATCAGACTTACCTCCTCAAAGTGATAGCTGGAGTCGATGCGGGGCTTGATCTTTCCCTGCTTGTAGAGCTCAAGCAGCGTAGACATAGTCCTGCCGAAGAGCTGCTCATCAGTGATGTATCCCAGGTGGAAGCCGCTGACAGCTTTGTTGGACTGCATCAGTTTCATGGTGTTCAGAGAGAGCTGGTTATACCAGGTCTTTGCCATGGCCAGCAGGTTCTTCCTCTGGCCCGTCACACAATTGGCTGCACCTGCAATGTCGAACAGTGATAAAGGGCACATTAAAAACAGGCAGACAAAAAACAAACAAAAAAAACAAACAACAAAAAAAAAACAAAACAAAACTTCACAATAGTCGTCTCACAACCTTATCATGACCTCATTTAACTTTAGCGCGTTGCAAATAAATGTTTGAGCATCAACTCTGATTTCAATTAAGTTTTATTTATGCAGCGCCAAATCACAACAACAGTCGCCTCAAGGCACTTCATATTGAAGGGTAGGTCGTACAATAATACATACAGAGGAAAAACTCAACAATCATACGACCCCCTATGAGCAAGCACTTTGGCGACACTGGGAAGGAAAAACTCCCTTTTAACAGGAAGAAACCTCCGGCAGAACCAGGCTCAGGGAGGGGCGGGGCCATCTGCTGCAACTGGTTGCAGTGAGAGGAGGAAGACAGGACAAGAAGAAGAAGAAGAAATATTCAATGCATCATGGGAATCCCCCAGCAGCTTACACCTATTGCAGCATAACTAAGGGAGGATTCAGGGTCACCTGATCCAGCCCTAACTATGTGCTTTAGCAAAAAGAAAAGTTTTAAGCCTAATCTTAAAAGTAGAGATAGTGTCTGTCTCCTGAATCCAAACTGGAAGCTGGTTCCACAGATGAGCGGCCTGAAAACTGAAGGCTCTGCCTCCCATTCTACTTTTAAATACTCTAGGAACAACAAGTAGGCCTGCAGTGTGAGAGCGAAGTGATCTAATGGGGTGATATGGTACTATAAGGTCATTCAGATAAGATGGGGCATGATTATATAAGACCTTATGTGAGGAGCAGGATTTTGAATTCTGGATTTAACAGGGAGCCAATGAAGGGAAGCCAATACAGGAGAAATAGAATTCTTGAATTTTTCTTGTAAGTTGCATGAGACAGACTCGCCATTAATCACGTGCATGATGTCAGTGGAGAAGATGCATCAGGAACAAACTACCCCACAAGAGAAGGCAAACAGTTTAATGCCCGTGTCTTTGTGAGTTTGAACCCAGCTTCATCTTGTCCCCAGTTCGGTCATATCTCGAATACATGTCAAAGCAAAGCTTTTCAGTTCAGTTTAATTAAAACAAAACAAATCTTAAAGTCATAATTTAAAACCTTTATCATGTTATAATTGTCTATGCATTCAACAGATGGGTCAATTAACACTGAATCATGGTAAGTACAGGGAATTCTGCTGTGCAAAGCTACCATCTTGCTAAGCAACAGTGGTGAATCACCACAGACTTGCTTTGAAAACATGGGATTACAGTCCTAGGTTGAAATGCTCTCATCTGACCAAATCCTGAACCTCTGATGTTCCATTCATAAGGAGAAAAGCGGCACAGCGACCTTTCAAGATTGAGCCATTTATTCCGGCAGTTAGAGGAGCAGATTACATGTGAAAAACATCCTCATGTTTTCACAACGGTGGACTCACCCCACGCCTATGGGGTCTGCTACCTTAATTAATGTTTACATCTGCTGAGCATCAACTCAGAGCTGGCTCCAAACCTGCTGATCCCATGTCAGAGAAACCACAGGTGTTGCTGCATTTTAGACTCTACTACCAACAAGGCTGTTCACCTCAATTTTATTTATACTGCACTAATTCACAAGACTCAGTTTACAGTGTAAGGAAAGTACAATATTAGAGAGAAAACCCCAACAATCAGATGATCTCCTATGAGGAGGCACTTGGCAACAGTGAGGAGGAAGAGTTCCTTTTTAAACAGGAAAAGACCTCCAGCATAACCTGGCTCAGGAAGGACATGTATGAATGCCTTTTAAGATATTAGCTTCTCTTCACTGGCTCCCTATTAAATCTGAAATTTATTTATAAAGTCCTGTATGATCATGCCCCATCATACTGCATCTTAAAGATCTTTTAGAGAGATGATCCATTGCCTTTAAGCACTGTATCGAGGTGCAACAGTTTTCATTTTCCTGCTTTTGAAGCTGCTGCATGTTATGGAACTTGGATACAGCTTTAGCCTTCAGCCTTGAACAGCTTGGTATTCATTGTGTAAAAGGAAAAAAAAATTAAAAATGAAGCCGACATTACAATGACAGCGCGTGTAGGAGGAAAAACAAATTATACACTCATTTAAAATACAAAATGAAACCTAAGCTACTTCGCTAAACTAATCAGGTCTCATTTTAAAAATAAATAAATTACTTAAAACACCATGACAGTTTAAATAAACCAAGTGAAATAAACCAAAGACCCCCCAAAGGATGTCTACACAATGCATTTTTTGTTTGTGCGTCTTACCAAAGACTATAATCATGCCCAGGGGCTTCAACAAACTATAGCCTTTTTGGGTGTCAGAGCCACCAAGGGGGTCGAGGACGATGTCCACACCTGCAGAGACAGAAATAAAAGGGAAAAGCTTTGTCATCTTCTGTTATCTAGACACTTACAATGTTCAACACAACGAAAATATGAGAGGCAAGGTTTTTCATTTGTGCAGTAGTAGAACAAGAGTATATTTGTTTTACCCTTCGGGCTGATTTTGCGGATTTCCTCCACGTAGTCTTTGGTGCGGTAGTCGATGGGGTGAGTTACCCCGCCTTGGGTAATAGTCTCATGTTTGGAAGCTGATGCCGTGCCAAAAACAGTCACATCCTGCACAGTTTGACACAGCTGGGTAGCAGCAATACCCACACCACCTACAGATGTGCAGACAGCAGCAAAGACAGGCATGAGAACAGGAGCAGCAGGTGTTTCACTTTCAGCACAAGAGGTTGTGTGCGGTCTCTCTCTGAACCACTCAGCGATTTTCTCAAACATTCAAACTATGCTTGCTTTGAATGTTGAGTTAGCACTCAACCGGGCTCCTAGTAAATACATTTTAAGGGGAAATTACAATGACGATACTGTTACCAAGCAACTGTAGTGAGCTTTTTAAAAATATAATGACTAATGATTGAGACAAAACATTTTACGAGATATCAACTTTGCCCATCTGAATTTGTGTAATCAGTTAATATTTGCATTTGATAAAAAGATACAACCATGAGAAGACAGGTGCATTTCATTCGTCACATGTGCAAAGTTCTGCATCTGTTGTATAACGTGTTTTGACCTTTTACACGTTTTGGCTTAAATGTCATGTACGCACTGTAAATAAAATGCTAAGTGGTTAAGAGCCAGATCTGACATCAATATGTAGGTGTCGTTTCTACAGCAGCATAAGTAATGCTGCTCCAGGACCATGACTGGAGCTGATAAATGATGTCATGGCTTTGCAATCTAAGGGTAAAGGTCACACATGGGAGCGTTTCTGACACCTGTTTAATGTTTTGCGTCCATTTTGACTCAATTAGGTTGTCCTTAAACTAACCAAAGTGTAACTAAAAAAAAAAAAATATATTTGAAAAAGAAGAAAAGAAAAAAGTTACACTTCAAAAATTACAGACTTTGTCTCACACAGGACACCAACCAGAATCTCCTGGGTGTCTGTTTTGCATTAGGCCCTCTCATTCATCACAACCTTTTCCAGGCCTTGATCCTCTTCATAAGACTTCTCTCTACCAGAAGAGCTTTAGTATTTTTACCTGACTGTAAACAAATGTTGAACGGAGCTTCCGAGTCTGAAGTCAAAGCACAAGTGCTTTAAATAGGCATTCTTTTAAATGGTCAGGAGGGAGAGATACACTGCAAAATCTCAGTACCGTCTCACTCTTTGCAGCCAGAGACGTGACCTTAATGTTAACTTGTGCACCATTTTGGGCCTATGAAAAATCTGCGACATTGTAGGGTCAAGGGAATAAAGGCCTACAGACCTTTGCTTGCACTACAATCAGCTGATTTCAGTTCGTAGAGGAGGAAAATAGTGACGCAGTCTGCAGCGTGGATATGGATATAACTTGTGAAACGACTGTATTATGCCATTATGACAACAACTTCAGCTCAATGCGAGCATGCTAACGCTAAGCTAGCCAAGAACCCAGAGTGAAGTTGGGTTGACCGAATGCTGACCCCAGCCCGGCAGCCAGACCCTGAACTTCACCAAGCAGTCAGGCTGCAGCGTGCATTTCTACCGGTTCACGTTTCTAAAGTAAAATCACTGCTTCAGTGAAAAAGCATTTCCCAAGTGGTTGCTAGAGGTTGATGAAGTTAATGGGAAAATGATTATTAAAACCCCAGTTCCACAGGCCTACAGACTGGTCAGTGACCCCTCAGACTGGTTTTCAACCAGTTGGGAAATACACATTTTTTCCCCTAGTAACTGGTGGTTGATTCACATCATACTGAGGACAACTCTTGAGCGAAGAGGTGATGAGAAACAAATAGGTGGGAAAATTACCCAAGTAAATATTTTATAGTTGAGTTTATGTGTCTTATCAAAATATTATCACTGATTTACTTCTTAATTAAATTATGATCCTCATTAGATTTAAATTGGCAATAAAGGCAATGCTTTAAGGTGGAGTCATCATGTGACTGACAACCTCATGAGTATTCACCCTTCATTGATTTCACAGTCAAACCCACTCTATGCTTATTTAATTCCAGCTTTAAAAGATGGCAGTGACATTTATAAACAATCCATGTCCTGTACGGTATGATAAAGCTAAGCCATCACAACACTGATTGGTCAGTGATTGTTTAGGAGCAACATTATTTATGATTTGGTAGGAAATACACCAGCATGGGCCGGTATTAAATCGGAGCTGGTCAGACTATTACTGAGTCATCACCTCACCCTTTTCCTCAAATGTCCTCTCGCTCTCCACATCACACCCAATTCCACAGAGACTGTAATTTAGAGATGCGACTTAGAGGGGGGAAACCTCAGAAGACAGGTGAACAAAAGCAGTGCTTTCTGATCTCTGTGGCCCATTTCCACTTAACAGTGAAAGGCTTTTGAAGATGATGACCACCTGGGCCTGCAGGTTCACCAGTAATCCTTTCTGCCCTCATCTTTACCCTGGCCTCATGATTCATACAGGTCAGCTGACACCCATCCACCCACTCAACAGTGATGAGCAGGCTTTGAGAGGGAGGATGCAGAGGAGCAGAAGAGCAACCGAGCATCACAGTAACTGTCCTGTATTCTTAGACTCCGAGTGTAGGGGGGGTCAAACACTGAGATATTTGTGCTGCTGTGACAATACAACGTTAAATCTTTGAATTCAAACTGACTAAAGTGCAAAGTTAAACAAACACTTCCTCAAACCTCTCAGCTCTAACTGGATTATACCATATGCTCATAACTATCACAGTTATATTGTCAAGTGCAGCTGTTTCACAAGTTCAAGATATTTTCAGTAACGATGTGAAAAATGTGCAGTCATCACAGCCTCATAGCTGAAGGTGTCAACTGCACATGCACTGCAAACTTTTAGTTTTCCTAATAAGAGTGTGGTGATCTCTATTTGATCAAAGGCAGAAGTGAAATGTCACACCAGCTGACCCTATAACTGACATACAGCTAAGAAAGGCCTTTGTTTACTACTCCTGGACATGCACACTCATTAAAGATGGTTTTGTGTAAAAAATTTGCATTTGAGAAGTGTTGCCCAAGCAACCATTTGTGATAATAATCCAGTTTTGTATGAAGATGTTTTGACATAACACACTTCGTCACCTCTGACTTTAAGTCTTTTAGCTGATAATCTTTCAGCACAGAAATGCAGCTGCATTCAAAGAGCTGATTAGCAGCCTGGAGGGAGCGTGCTGTGCGACTCTTTACACGTTGCCCAGGAGACTGACAGAAGGTTTGTTACACCTTCTAATTAGCTGATGACGAGAGTGTCGCACAACATTGGGGATGCCACTGAGCTAGTCTGAGGAGATCCTTCATTATCTATTCCTCAAACTAATTTTCACACTAAGGCTACACGTACGATTATAAAAATAATCAGTTAACCTCTTCAATTAACTGAGTAATGATTTGATATGACACAAAAACTGGGTCATTTGATAATTTTAGGATACACATCAAAACAGTGTTTATCATCTTATACCAGGGTGCAACCGCTGTTTCAGCTCCTCGCCACGTAATGTGCAATTTATACTTCTGCACCGTGTGGACCCTATGGTGTCGCCTGCACGAGTGGACATCACGATTCTCAGCATTTATACTCATTTATAGTGTCTCTGTTGCTGTGCAATCTCACAGAAACGAAGAAGAAAAAAAAACTTAGTTTATTTGGAAATTATTTTCAGGTGTCTCCATGAGTCTTACCTGCTGCCATGTGTATAAGAACACTTTTGCCGGGCCTAAGATTGGCCATCTCAAACAGCATCATGTAGGCGGTCATGTAGTTAATAGTTAAAGCAGCACCTTCCTCAAAACTCATCTCCTCGGGCATAAGGAAGGTGCGGTCAGCGCTCACGACAACTACTTCCTGCCACATGCCGCTGCGGGCCAATGCGATGACACGATCGCCAACCTGAGGGAAGGAAGGAGGGGGACAGGGAGAAGGTGGTGTGAGGTCAAACTAAAACACAGACGTTCACAGCTGTGGAATGATGCATTTCTTCATATCAACTTAATACAGGAAGCTTAAAAGTTTGATTTAGCAAAATTATAATGCAGTAAACTCCAATTACACCTGACGCTAATCTTAAAAAACAAAAGTGGGGAAGTTAAATGCGTGCTTTTTAAACTTTCCTGTCATTCAGCTTAGTTTCACTCTGATTAGTTTTCCTCCTGTGGTCATCTATGCCCCACTTTCAGCAGCTCAGTGCCCCACATTTTGAAACCTGGTGTTCTATTGATCTTTGTAGAAAGTAGAAAACAACTGCATATTTCCACTGTGGGGGAAGAAACCTCAGACTAATATCTCAAAGGCTGAACAATAACAGACAAAGTCTGTAGGACCAAAAGTAGGGAAACAGAGCGCCTGTAACTTGAATAGGCATCGTTTCTGAAAAGAAAAACAGACTGGGAAAAGAATCGTATTTGCTCCGTTTCTCATACAGTGCTGTGCAAAAATCTTGAGCCACCCTTTATTTCTTTTCATTTTTCTCTCGAGGACTTTGTCATTTTGTGGTCTCGAGCAATAGTTCTCCAGGGTTTCTGAAGGTCTTTCCAAGTTTTTCTTTGGACATTGGCTTTTTTTCCCCCTCTCCACTTCTAATGGAAAAAAACCCCAAGTCAGTCTTGTGATTATTAGAGATTTATATTTCATGCATCCTTTCCAAAACACATTCTCACTACATTATTGTCTTTGAGTCCACAAACTTCTGTGCCTCAGTGAAACTCACAGCACCCTCTCAAACAAACTAAAACCATTAAACAAAACGACATTTTCACATTCATTCTCTGGTCATGGGGACATCAGAAATGGGGGCTTATGGGAAATGCTGTTCATATTTAATGGCGTTCCTAAATTCAAAGAGGCATATGACCAACGTTGCGAAACATTCCAAAAATGTGAGGGGTGCAGGAAAGCAGCCTGATCTGATCATGAATGCTGCACAGTTTCCTGCTAAAACAGCTTCAAGAGCTCTGAGTCACACCCACTTCCTGCTGCACACAGCCCATTACAATAGACAGATGACACACACAAATATTTACGCTCGCAAACGCAGTAAACACACACATATGCATACACGTCCACATTTGGTATGTGTGTGCCTCAATTTTTGGCGAGTTATTGTAAGAACCTTAACTTCCACCTCAGATGACACGCTCGATTTCTCAACCCCTGGACTTGTGAAACATTAAAAACTTGCAGGATCAACTCAAATTTTTTTCCTTTTCTTAAAGGGCTGAGTTCATTTCTTGGAAGGTTGACATAAAGTGAAGTCACTGCAGAGACTACAGAGTGGAAATGGGACAGTGAAAACCTGCTGCTCATTTGAGTCAGTCTTGACAAAAACTAGCGCCACGCCTGGTTTTCTGCAGCTCAATAATAGTGCATCAAAATCTGTCTTTGCCACTAAAGCATCTCAGTAGCCCAGAGAAAGAACAGATCTTCATCCATAATTCAGAGTCGTGTGAAGACAAAAGTACATCCTCTTAATTCAAAACTTTTCATATCAGGGGAGAAGTAAGCAAACCCCACTGACTCAGTAGCTTGTAGAACCACAGCTATCAGCCGTAGCTTGACGTGGTCATTTGCTGTATGACTTTCAGTCAGGTTGCAGTCATTGTAAAACCTCGACTCTTTTCCTCTTTCAGCCAGTTTGTTGCAGATTTGCTGCAATTCTTGAGATCGTCATGTTGCACGACTCGATTTGGGCCAAGCTTTGACTCTCATAGCTTCACATTTGACTAGAATATTTTGGTATACAGAGAAATTTGTGGTTGTCTAAATGACTGCAAGCAACAAGCCCAAATCATCACCTCTACCACGATGCTTGACAGTTGTATGAGGTGTTTATGGTGATATGCTGTGATTGTTGGTCACTAAATGTGTCGCTGTGGATTACACCCAAAACCCCTTGGTCTTGTCTGTACAAAAGGCATTACCCCAGAAGTCTTTGCAAATCTCAGCTGTGCTGAACAAGCCACACTTGCTCAGTCTTTTTCATAATTATACTGTCATCAAGTTTAACAATTACCGTGCTAACTGAGGCTGGTAGAGTCTGAGATGCAGCCCACTCCCAGTTTTTCAAGCATGGTAAACGTGACCTTGGTGAGTTTGCTGGGACCTCCACTTTTGAAAAGAATTGTGGCATTGTGCTAACATGCACCTGAATGCTCAGACCAGCAAATTGCCAAAAACTGTTTTTGTATATTTTTAAACATGCAGAGCTCAGTTAATGAAGTGAATTTGATTAGCAGCACCTGGCTGCTGCTGAGCCTGTAAATCTTATGGAAGCAGTAGTTAGTCTTTCAAACGACTGCATACTATTCTGACTGTTTGTGTGCATTTTACAGCAGCCAATCATACAGATTGTTTTGTTTTTTTAAGTTCAAGACTAACACGTGCTCTAAACCAAAAACTAAATTAAAAAAAAATTCTGCAAAATCTACTTGAAAATGGAAAATGTGTGCCTTACACTAAGAAAGTTTAGTGAAATGGTTCCTAACTCCCTCCAGTATTTACGTAATCTAAAAGTTTACAGTAGTATAGCATGCAAATACTCCTAGGACTGATTAAATGCCTTGGAAAGAAAATGCAGTTAAGTGCATCGATAGCTTAACATTTGCACCACATGCACCAGACCAGAAAGCATGCACTGTGCCGACCTAAACACATAGCTTTCTGCTACACATCATGGCCTCGCACATCAAGTCAATTAAAGCCCATATTTGTCAAACAGGTGGCATCTTGCATCCTTTCCCAGGCAGTCAGCTGGAACACTGTAACAAAAACTGTCGCTCCCATCTTCCTGAAATAGCAGTAAAGGTGTGGGGCACAATTGTATATATTGTGCTTTTATTTTAGCATCACTAACAAATGGAAACTGGAAAGACAAGAGAGGCTGCATAACAAATCTAGTCTGTCTTCTTATGAAACAGCCACACCCTGAAGCGCTCTCATCTGGAGGAGCCTCGCTCCAGCCTTTCTCAGTATCAGTCTCTGAAAACACTCTGGCACCCCTTTTTGTTATTGTCTGCACTGCAGTCCCACCCACACCCTTACATTAACCTTAACCAACTATCTCACATGTTAACCTTTAAATTCCTGTTGGGATTTCTCACTGCTTCCTGCACTGCTGCGCCTGGTGCTTTGTGGTGTCTTGTGTTTTGACGTTTCCTTCCAAAAAGGAAGTGTTGGAATGAACCTCTCCCTCTATATGATCCACAAAAATGGAGGGAATGGAAAGAGAGGAGGAGAGCAGTAAGTGGTGAAGAAGAAGGGGGAGAAGGAGGAGGAGGGGGGAAATTCCATGCCGACACTTCAGGATTGGGAGGAGCTTCAGTGTTTCTTAGAAAACACACATTTAATGAAGCCATCATGCAATTAACTGCACGAATAAAGAAAGAAAAGCTGGATCTGGTGGGAAGAATATTCAAGTTCTTTGTACACAAACAGAAGTAACCTCACTGTTAGGCCTTCTTTAGACTACAGCATACATCTTAACACTCATATCTTACCATTTTATTCAAATGAAGATGATCTTTAACGCCCCAGATACAGAAACAATAATGAAAGTGGATTTTACATAATAAGGTCCCTTTGCAATATTGCGCTACTAATTTACAGGGATGAGTTCCAAATTGTTTAAACCACTGGAATAGATTTCATCCAAGTCTATGATTACCTTTTATTGGCACTGTCGTGTTTTTTCTGCAAAACAATCAAGTCAAACACACAGCAGTAAATCTTTTGTGCACCTGAGCCAGATACATGCAAGACTCTTTCTACACAGATCTGAAGATAAAAACATGTGCAGAGCTGCTTTTTCTGTCACTGAACAGGTATCGGGCTCGAATAATAGAATCAATAAGGCATCTGACCTTTAAACAGACTCGATGATGGTGCTGGAATCCATAGAAAACCTAATCTACCATCTTACTTGGTGTTCAAAGAGCCTGCAAATGCAGTGATAATTCTTGTTAGACAACAATCCGAGTTATGAGACCTCCCTGTATGACACAAGCTTTATGACTTCAACATGATGTCAATACATAACAAGCATAAACTGGGGCACTGATTTACTGTGCAAAACTCCCAGGAAGGTCTCATTTCACTTCAACTCATGCAGATCTTACAACAAGCAGTTTCTTTGTTTTTGATGTCAACATTCAAAAAAAAAAATTGAAGGTCAAGATCAACATTCATCCCCAACTTCTGCCTGGAAGTCATCCATTGCCAAGACTTGCATACAAACCAAATAATGCACCTACTGAACCCAGTAGGCTGGCTAAAAAGTGCCGTCAGTCATGTGCAGTGCTTTCCACCTTCTATTAGTGCACACAGAACACAAGAAACTCCTGTTAGATGGAAAAAAAAAACCTTCCTCTTTTAATTTCTGTGCAAACAAATCTGAGCCAACAAGTGAAAAATTACAGAACTTCTGCAAAAGGCTGTGGCATATAAATCCATGAATGTTACTTGCTATGAGTCACTTTGGCTTTATCTTACACATACCACTGTAAAACCAAACGCAGTGCATAAAAGCAACGACCTTTGGCCACTGAAAGATCTTTTTTACTCGAGTATGTGTTTAAACTGTGCCATAATGTAGCTGTGAGGCGCGTGCAAGGTTCAAAGAGGCTAAAATCAGCAGCTCTCTAAATATAATCGAGTATAATTGCCAACATCAGGTGTTACAGCTGACGAGTTTCCATCAGTTTCAAGAATTTAAAAGCAGGCACACACACACACTTGGTTTAGAAATGCGCCTTTTCATCAGAGAAGAAAAATACACGTAGCTTCTTTTGTGCAGGGGAGGAAATGTTAAAAACGCGTCAAGGACAGACTGTCAATCAAACACGGTCAGTTTTCATAAGTGTCACACTTTCCAGCAGCTGCTCAGACAAACACACTACGATTAAGGTTGTTTATTCAATTGTCGCTGCTTGAGAAAGGAAACAGCCAGTCTAAACTCACGTCAGCTATAAATCTGATTGAGCCTTCTGAGATTTGAGAGGAACTTAAATTAACAGCTATTAAAAGAAATTTCAGTTCACGGCTTTCACTAAAGAAACGTGGAAACTGATGACAGCAGCGCTCTGGGTTGGCGTTTGGAAAAGATTACGCGCGTCACGCACTGGCAAGAAATGCAGAAAAATTAAAGGCTTGGATAGTTTGCTTGGCAGCTGCGCAGCCGCTGATCTGACGCTCTTTCATGACCACAGTGGAATTTTGTGGGTGTGGGGAAAGCATTTAGCAGGCCTTTACTCACTTTCCTGTCATTCACATCCTCCCCGACTGCTTCAATGACCCCGGAGCCCTCCATTCCCATCGTGACGGGCGGGGAAGGCAGCAGCTCGTACAGCCCCTGCCTGCCCAGCAGCTCGGCGAAGTTCAGCCCGCATGCCTTGACGCGCACCAGGACCTCTCCTGCCTTCAGTTTCGGCTTGGCCATCGTCTTCACCTGCAGCTTGACTTTGTCGTAGCCCCCATGTCCCGTGAGAACCAGAGCGCGGAAGGAGAGCGGCTTCTCCTCAGCGGCTGGTTCTGCTGCAGCTGCTGGTGGTTCTGCTGCAGCTGCTGGTTCTGCTGCAGCTGGTGGTGGTGGTTCTGCTGCAGCTGCTGGTGGTTCTGCTGCAGGGCTGCTGCTGCCTGACTCCTGCTGAGGTGCATCCGAAGCAGCTGAGGGAGGCTCATCGGGCTTTTTCTCCTGCTCAGGCTGCTGCTGCTGAGTTGGATCCTCTTCGCCAGACATGATAACCACTTTCTAAGTGCGCTTTAAAGCTTTTCAGTTCGACAGTTGCGCCTGTTTGAGCGTTTCTTTCCAAACACTCCAAGAACGAAAAAAAAAAATCGGTTTAGTGCAAATTTTCTAGTATAAAAATGTGAAACGAGCGGCTGTTTCCTGCAGAGTCAAGTCCTCAGTAAGATGTGCGCGGTTTCCTGTGTATGCGCCTAGATCAACAAGTGCCCAGAGTCAAGAGTGGCGTATTTTATACAAGTTCCCGGAGTGATTTTCACAATAAAATACGGATGCCAATTTACCAAAACGTTTTCTTTTTCTTTTCTGTTCTTTTCTCGTTTTTGATGTGGCAGATAAAATTGAATTCAGCAATCCAGAAAGATTTAGATTAGTTTGTTTCAGGTTGTGCAGGTTAAAAAAAGGAGAAAAATGATGGCACCCATGAAGACCTGCCGAGAACTGATTTTAAAAAGTCTAAAGTCTGATTTTAAAAAGTCTAAATAAAACAACTTCATCAGGCAATGCATTCATGTCCAGTATTTTTCATGGGATGAAAATGCTGAACATGAAGATTTTCCGACTAAGTAACATAAAAATAAACAATTCATTTCTAATAATATCCGCGTTTTCCTGCATGAGGACTTTAAACACAAAAGGCATAACAACATTGGATGTACACAACACTTTTTCGGGTACTCAGAGGCGTTAATAGACAAAGCTATAACATATAAAAGACAGCTGCTCTTTACATCCACTGAGCTCCACATTTAAGCATTTTTATATTTCTTAACGTAAACCCAAATTTGGCAGAGATCGCTTCACTTTTAAAAATCTGCATAACCAGCTACAAGCCTAAGTATAAAAGTGATCTTTATAATCATGTTTCTGCAATGTGTCTAATTTCAGATGTGCTAAATATTCGCTGTGGACATGATCATGAGGTGTTTTTCTTTTTTCTTTTCTTCTCTCTGGAGTTTATTTTTTATAGTACATCATCAAAGTAACTTCCGGTTCACTTCTGCCTCCAGGTGGCTTACTTGACAGAGCTTAAAAAGTGACCAATATGTGTTGTTGGCAAAAAGCTTAGAGATGAGAGCCAGAGAGCCGTGGAGAGCGTCAAAGCCCGGACACTGGAGCCCTAGAAAGAGAAGTGGGATTATTAAGATCACGTAATAGTCAGGACTTAATAAATGTGAATAAATTATGTTCTCAAATATAAGTCAAATGTTTTGGCAGTACAAATTACTTTTAAATTCATTATTTAGCTGAATTTGAAAGCTATAGGAACCTATATGCCCCGTAAGCTGGTAACATTTGAAGTTATACATGAAAAAAAGCCTTACTGTAGAATAAATATCATTGTAATGTATTTAAAGCCACAGCTCTCCCCTTTGTTAGATAATTGTAGGATATACTCAAGTGAATTTAAAGGTCCGATCCTCTTATTTGCGATATTGCAGTGACTTATCTCAGTCACCTGACATGTATCCCCCCTCTCCAGACACACACACACAGACACACATACTTTGTGCACACTCACACACACACTCCTGCATGCTGCAGTTGGTTCAGACAGGAAGTGAGGGCATGGTGAGAAAGATTAGAGTTGCCTTTTAAAGAGGCAGAAAAGTCAAACCGAACACTTTGCATTATATATCTATATAGACATAAGGTAGGGTACAGCCTTCACACCACATACTATAGACATCTGGTAAATAAAATCTGGGGGAGGGGGCTGAGTCAGATTCATTTCACTTTTTGATTCATTTCACTTCTCACTTTTTTCACTTTTTTCACAGTTTGATCTCCAGTGGGTCAGACAAATAAAAAGCATCAATTTTCTCAACTCTTTATCAAGTTCAGGGACATGTTCTTGTTAAAGTATTTTTGAGCAGCTTCTTAAAGCAATAGATGAAAACAGATGAGATGACTTGAAGAAAGTGATTAAAATTACAACCCTTAATCTCTCTGGGCATGCTGGTTTTTACGGTTTACAGATTAAATAAAATCTGTAAATAAAACCCTCACATGTACAGTTTCTTTAACAAAACAGTGAAAGTATTTTATCTCAACTTTATCTCAACGCCTCACTATTTACACTCCTGTGCACAAGGTTAATACTGGCATCAGCAGGCTGTGTGTTATTGTGCATTTTGTGAAAAGCAAGTATTTAATGACTTCACTGCAGCTTTCACACTGGGTCTTTTCTAGCTGAGACCTCTGGCCTTGTACATAGCCTCACACCACACGGCTGGTGCAAATATGATGTTAACTGAAAACACAAAGAACTGTGGTTGCTAACTTTGATGTGAGGGGAAGTTAGCACTCTCAGATGCTCTCAGATGTTCTGTGCTTCGGTTTTACCCCCCCCACTGCTTAAAAAGCTGTTAACTACTATAGTTTAACTGCCTTTTCAGCTTTGCTGAAGCTAAAGTAATCAGTCTCTTCTTCTTCTTCATCTTCCAGCTGCTCCCTTTAGGGGTTGTCACAGCAGATCATTTGCATCCATCTCATCCTATCCGGAGCATCCTCTCTGTCACACCAATCCTCTGCATGTCCTCTTTCACAAGATCCATGAATCTTCTCTGAGGTCTTTCTCTTTTCCGCCAGCCTGGGATCTCCATGATCAGCATGCTTTGTCCAGTATATCCACCATCTCTCCTCTGCACATGTCCAAACCATCTCAGTTAACAGTTCACTGTTCTGTAGTGAGTCCAAAACCCATCATGAGTACCTGCATAAAACAAGTCAGATCCCCATAACAACTTAATATTTTTGTCTTGATGCATGCTCCATCATCCAGGTAAAAGTTGATTCTGTTCATCTGGACGTAGCTACGTCCAGATGAACAGAATCAACTTTTGGAGATTTAATGTTTTCTTTCTTTCCCCCGTCATTCACCTTTTGATCATGTTTACATGTCCATTTGATCATTTTTGTGAAGACAGACAATTTAAAAGAAGAGCTCATGCATATCTTTTTCCTCAAAATCGAAAATTAGGACGGCCGCTTTAAGTGTCTTTTTACTCTCTTCACATTGTCTTTGCACAAAATAAACTTGTATCTGCTGAGACTATCAAACATACTGTTAATAAATTCAGAAGATATGGTTTCCTTTTACATGTCACATTAAACTCTTGACGAGGCAACATTTTTAGTTTTCCAAGGACAATTTGACAGTTTACTTTCTTTCTGTTGTTTTAGCAAAAGCAGGCAAGCGCACATTGGCTGTGGGATTTAGTAAAATACTGGAAAACAAGCTATTTTTTCTCTTTCTCTTCTCTCTTTTTTGGCCAGAAGATGGAGCTAACAGGCTGCAAATGTTCTTTAGAAGGTCTAACGCGCTGAGGCAGATCACACAGATCTTATCCCTGGTAACAAAGTTCAGAATGAAGCTGGCATCCTGTGTTTATATACAAAAGCGCAGATTAGTCATGCGGGGGAGTCACACCAGAATCCTTCTATCAGCAGCAGTGTTAAAAACTGTCACTAAACTGTGAAGACTTGTAAAGTAAATCTGAGAAATGGGCCACGCTTATTCTGCCTGTAATCATATATATAAAGTAGACGTCACTAAACTGGCTTTTTAAAAATTCAGCAGATATTCAGTTGTTTTGAACAGAGATATATAAACCCACCTGGGTGGATATAGGGGGGGGTCGGGGGGGGGCTATGTCAAGCTGGGCAGAGTCTGTTATAGAAAGATGTGAACAGCTGCAAGTTTTCATTCAAAATAATAGACTGTTAGCCCGGCTGTATTAGCGCAATAACAGCAGCTGCTCGCAGGGTTAAGCTGCTGCTCTGCTAAGCAGCTACTTTTCTAGCATGACGCGGATGGAATAGACTGAGCGTTATTGTTGTTTACATAGCCGACACCACGTAGGCTTTAAATTTGAAAAGCCAAACAGGAATCTGCATTTTAAGGACGTGACTTTGACCGAAAGCATCAGCTGTGCGCCTCACTTGACTGGAAGAAGCAGTGGAGCGCAGCAGCGCGCAGAGCATGTAGCCGAAACTACACCAGACTGTGGAGTTGAAGTTTTCTTTTGTTTTGTTTTGTTTTTTTTTCTTTATCCGGAGTGTTTTATTCCATCTGTGGGAAAAAAATAAACATTTAAAGCTGCTCTTCGACATTATTATTTGCTGGGAGCTAAATGACAAGGAGGTAGCGACACAGAAGCACTCAGTGATTTAAAGAGGGGAAACCATGGAGAGCAAGGGATTACTTCGCTGTAAGATTGTGGTTGTCGGGGACAGCAAGTGTGGCAAGACGGCTCTCCTTCACGTTTTTGCCAAAGACTCGTACCCAGAGGTAAGTCAGCATTTATTAGAAATAGAAATACGCACAGCAGCCCTGAATGGTGCGACGGCACAGGTGCGTAAAGTCCCTGAAACCACGCGGCAGTGTTTTCACGTAGAGTGAGATCGCTTCAAGAAGGCTTGACATTGTGGATCATTGTGGGAGCTGATTGATACCGAGTTAAATGTGTGGCCTGTAAACATTTATTATAATGTATTTGTGCCGCTCTCTTTGAAAAATATCATGGAAGTTAAAACTCGAAACTGTAAATGGATGTTCTTTTTTTTTTTTTTTTTTTTAAAGAAACATTATGGTGTTCTCGTTGTGTATCATTTCATCATGTCAGGATTTTACCGGGGTTTGTGTTAAGCCTTATTTAAAGGGATGCAACAGCACCATGTAAATTAATAACATAATTAGAATTCAGTGGCCAGTTATCACTGAATCTTTGGCCTACGTGCGCTTTTGCGCACCGTGTCCGTCTGTTGATGTGGGACTTTGCAGGTTTGACCAGAACAGCAGCCGACCAACAACCCGCTGAATAACCGCCTGGGAGCTAGATTGTGCGTTTATACGTTGTGAGACACGAGATATTAAACCCAGGAGTGTGTAATGTTTTATAGTGGTGACCGAAAACCGAATAGAGGCAATAAGTTAGCACAAGTAATAGTTTATCTCTTAGAAGTAGTACTCTGTCTTCTATACTTTGTGTAATTAAAATCATGTAACCAATAGGCTACGACATCTGAAGTAAGTAAAAAAGTTATATATATATATATATATAAAAAAGCTTTTTAAGAACTCAGTTTATGACAAAAAACTTACAGATTGTGGATGGATAAACCCCGAAGCATATATTTTCAGCAAAACTAGAAAGGAATGCAGACTTAACACACTAACAACAACAGGAAATGTGTTTAGTGAGGAAGAAAGAACTTGTGCTCCAAAGGAAGAGAATTTTTATGTGATGTAAGAAATGCATTCTGTCAAACTCTTGAACTGTTGGGATTTATCAAAGCTTTTTGAACTAAAGTTCAGAACTTGCAAATAGGTCAAAGCAAAGCATTGGACTCATCTACTTTCCACACACACACACACACACACACACACACACACACACACACACACACACACACACACACACACATCTCTCGCCTCTTGACATTCACAACTGCACTTACCATCCCCACAGCAGCTATTTGAATTAATTAGGAATCTGACTGTTTTGTGTCATGAAAATCACACCATCTTTCTTTTTTACAGTGGGCATATCATCTCCTCCAAGCTTTGATCTAATTTTAGCCACCACACGCCTCTCGTTTCAGAATTACGTTCCCACGGTGTTTGAGAATTACACGGCTAGCTTCGAGATTGAGAAGCAGAGGATCGAGCTCAACATGTGGGACACATCAGGTGAGATTCCCAATCATCTCTTTATGTTCTCCTTTCAACTCAAGATTATCACACCAGAGTGATGAAAGGTGTGCCGCATCATCAAGCCGTGATGAGGTTACTGAGCGAGGAGCTCCAGATCGGCAGACAGCTGACTCCTTGGAGTGTTCCGCAACTTCCAGGCTGTGGGCCAAAAACATGAGCAACCACAATGTGTCAGGATAATCTGTTGAGAGTACTGACTGTTTTTTTTTTTAATTTCAAAATGAATTAATCTAGCCTGGGATGCAGAAACATAACGTGTGTGTATTTATATAACTTCAGTCCTACTTCAGAGCTAATCTGACACTTTCAGCAGCAGCCTAAGTGTTATGCGGGGCCTCTGAACAGCTTGTTATTCAACACATACCTACTCTGAGTAACAACCACAGCTAATCAACACATGAAAATGCAAATTAATTGCCTGCATACGTGATTTTGATGAGGATTTTGGCATCTTCACTGAATTCATGCAACATGGCACCAGTTTATTTGAGATAACAAGTGTTCTCTGTCCACTTGTAGCGCTGAGAGCTTGCGAAGCTGTTGCACAAACTCTTAAATGTGTTCACTGAACATTTTTTGATTTCCAAAGTCATTATATCTTTTCAAGACTTCACTTTGGAGAGATGATCAGATGGAGGGCCTCTATGGGTCTCCAGATGTGCATTAACTCTGTCCCTTTTTATCCTTTAGACCCCTTCATGTTTCATTTCTACTTACAAAACTCCCCAAAACTTGTTCTCACACAGCGTGAGAGCAGCTTTACTGCAAAGTGCTCCATTAACCTCCACCCGTGCAGACAGGGAGACCAGCTAGGCAAGCTGGAGATTAAGAGCTGCTGCAGCTGCCGAGTCTGCTTTGCGGTGGGTGAGGCCGCTCTGCGGTGTTTAAACAACACCCTGAGAAATTACCGGCTGGTTCACGCACACACCTTTCCCTCACTGAAACACTTAAACAGTAATTTACTCCGCCTCGGAAAGAAATGTAATTCACCTTTTTGTGCGAAGCAGGTGCCGTTCAGAATTGTTATTGTGACACATTATTGGAATCTGAGCGGACATGACGCTCCCAGTTGTGAATGAGTTTATGAGGTGTGAGGTGAAAGAAGGGCCACATGTTCAGCTTTTGTCAAAAAACTCCATAAACATATACAATACAAAAAAATCTGCTTATTTGTGCTACTGTGAAAGAAAAAGAGGAATTAGATTTTAATGTGGATCACTTTAGGAGGGTTTACAGAAGGATTTACTCAAGTCAGAGGGATTTTTCTTTATATTCGTGCACCCCAAAATGTTGCATGTCTAACTGAAATGGATTTATAAAGCAATACTATCTGATTTTAGTAGAAGTTTTTAAACAAAGCTTTATTATAACTGATAAATGGTACTAAAAGCTATAAAAAGGAGCCAATTCTGCAAGCACCAGTGGTTACAGGAATATTCTGTGTGCTCATTAGATGCCTTGATAAGAATCAGACGAGAGAACTTTTATTATACAAAGAAATGGCACCCATATTGAGCAGTAGGGGTTTACGGTAGCTGATCCAACTCTGACCTTAGGTGGCTTCTTCCAGCTCTCTTTAAGTGAGGAGGAGACATGTGTGTTGCCTTGCAGCATCCCTGCCAGCTATTCTGGGTTTGTGTCAGGAGACAGGTGCATTGGCAACTACATCAGTAACACCACAATTCCCTCTGGTACCTGCTGTGTTTTACTAATAGCTGAACGGGGGGTTACTAAACCTGGTGTGCTTACATGGAAGTTTCTGTATATACACTGCTGCAATACCCTTGACTTTTAAACTTTTGCTCCTGCTTACTTTATGCAATCACAGATTTTTGTGATTTGATAAAGAACATGCTTTAGCTGATATGTGTGTTTGTGACATGTGGCATGGCAGTGTGTGCAGTTTGTTTAACTGCAGGTGAACTGACTCAATGAAATTGAAGTTGTGGATGAAACACTAAATATAAAAAACCTCCCAAGCTTCAGAGCACCAGACGTTTCAAATATATAAGAGCACAAACTCATCACACATTTTAAGCTATGAAGCTTGAACTCCAGCGTGGAAAACAGGGGAGGAGATAAGAAGAGAAGGATCATGTTGAGTTGTTGTAGAGCCTCACAGATAGGAGAGTGTATTAGGCAAGGTGCCAGAAGCGGTCTCTGAGCTGCCCGCTTATTGTGCAGAAACAAACAGTGGATTTAATTAATCAGGCACTTGCTGTGTGACCGAACACTTGCCCCCTGTCTCTTTCATTCTTCATCTTGCCACACAACCCACCTCCTGCTTCCCTCTGCTACATCCAAACATGCTTGTAGTTTAAACTCCCTTCCTTGTAGGTTAAACTCCTTTTTTTTTTTCTGCCAATTTAAACTTTACTCTGAATTTATTGCCCACTGGCTCCTTACGCTTCCTCAGTCTTTCAGTCATTGTCATGTTGCTCTGTTTCTGTCTTCAGTCATGTGGCGCTGCAGGTGAGACCAAGTTGAGATCAAGCTCAGATAAATGGCAATGCCGTTCCAGTAAAAAAAGAGACTATTTTCTAAATGGTCCTGCACCATTTCCATCAAAACAAGAGTGTCAGTGCCAAAGGCTGGAGTTGGTATGCCATCACAAAACTAAATCAATGAAAAAGAAGTGCATTGAGTGTATTGTGGTTAGAATACACTATACCTGCTATGTCTGCTCATCATGACACAGAAACTCATTCATTGTCCTGTAGTCCTGTTGGCTGGACTATTGTAACTCATTATCATAAAGATGTTGAAAAAAAAATCTCCAGTTAATCCAAAACGGTGCAATGAGACTTCCATTGGCCATGCATTAAATAAATAACACTGACTATTTTCATCACAATCGCGATTCAAGACTGGGCCTCCAAACTCCGCTTATTGAGCCCCATCATATCTTAATGATGCCATAGTATTATATTATCCCAACAGAGCACTTTGCTCGCCGACTGCAGGCTTACTTGTGGTTTCTAGAATTTCTAAAAGCAGATTTCAGCTCCTGTGGAACCAACTCAAGAGACAGACACCCTATCTACGTTTAAGATCAGAATAAAGCATACTCTTTGATAAGGCTTATAGCTGGGGCTTGATCAGGTGACCAGGAACCATCTATTAGTTATGCTGCTACAGGCTCAGACTGCTGTGGGACTTCATGCAATACACTGAGCACTTCCTCTCCACTCACCTCTTTTTACTCCCCATATATTTCATTAAATTTTTGTCTTCTCTCTTCCTTAGTCTGTGTTTTATCCTGTCTCCCTTTGCTCTTTCAACCCTCGCCCCCACCCCACCCCTACCACCTACTAAAACCAGTTGTGGCAGATGGCTGCCTCTCCCCGAGTCTCATTCTGCCGGAGGGCTCTTCCTGTTAAGAGGGAGTTTTTCCTTCCCACCATTCCAAAGTGATTGCTCATATTGGGGATCGATTGATTGTTTGTGCTTTATGCCTAATACTGTAGGATCTTTACCTTACAGTAGAGGCTTGGATTGACTGTTGTTGTGAATGTGATTTATAAATAAACCTGTTTTGAACTGGTTAGGATACTTTAGTATTTATCTAACCAATCAACAGTGACTCCCACAGCAATGCTGTCTAGTTTATGCAACATGGGATGAATGCAAATAAGCTGTCCAGCTCTGTCAAAGTCAATCACAGATTGAGCCTCTACAGAATAAACTTAATTCTCAGAGGCCCCCACCCATTACATACATTACCCAAAGGATTTGCTGCCCCTTTGCCAGACAACATAAGATTACCCCCAAAGGTTTTGTGCCCATACCATGATAGATCGGAGATGTTTTTGTTAGCAGCAGGCGTGGCTACCCAATATTAGGTAGGTATTTTTAATGCTTTGGGTGATTGGTATGGGCTTTCATTCTAATTCATCTTCATAAAAAGCCTCTGCAATGTTTAATGGACAATGAATCCCATGGAGTCATCAGATCACAATTAAAAAAAAAAAAAAAAAAAAAAAACCCTAGAAAATAAAAGTAGTCTAAAATTGCAAGCATTATTGATTATGATGACACAGCAGTTGTGTAGCAAGAACTTGTTACTCTTCAAATAAAAAACAAATAAAAGTCCTTAAAAATCTGATCCCAGCTGACCTAATTTTGCCATAACAGTTTATATGTCTAGATTTGCCCTTCTCTGCAGTTTTCTCCTCCTCTCTTTAATTTCATCGATTCTTCCTAATATCCCCTCAGGCTGCCAGCCTCCCACCCGGCTCCTTCTCTTTCTCTGTTTCCAACAAGTCAAGGTCAGGAGTCCCACTGTATTGGGGCAGTGCCCTCTCAGCACTCTTGCACTTGATTAGCTTACCTTGCGTTTTCTTTGTCTGTCTCTCTATCCATCTTTATCTCTTCCTCACTTTTCACTCACTCCTTTTCTCATTTCCCATACTCCTTTCTTCCAGATTCCGGCATATGGCTCACTGTAATCTGTCTTTATACGCAGCAACACAAAGAAAAGATTTGGTTCTATACTGTACTGAAGCTAAGCATCCTGGAAGCAGCAACAAATAACCCCTAGTCAGAATGCACAGTTAGGTCCATAGATATATGGACAATGGCATAATCTTTATCACAATAAACCCAAACAGTGGATGGGCATTTTTGATTTTAATTTCTTGATGATTTTTTTTAAATTTAGGGTCATTATTAAGGCTCAAAATTACAGACTAAGACAATTCTAAATATAAGGATTGTTTTTTTATACCTGGATGAAAATCCTTTGCAGTCAGTGACTGTATGAAGTCTCAAACCCTGCATTTTGCTCAATAGCCCTGTACACTACAGAATTCAACCTGCTACTACTATCAGTAGTCACATCATCAATAAGCAGTAGCTACACGGGCCCCATACATGCATCATCTGTATCCATCTGTATACATTCTGTAATCCTCCACTTTAGTGTTCTTCTGAGTTCTTTCAGGCTGAGCAGGTGCAGTGTCTTTTTTTTTTTTTTTAAAGAAAAGTAGCAGATTGCTGATTTGACCAATCCTGATATTTTTGCTGTCTCTCTGACGGGTTTTATACTTTGTACATATATATAGTATTTTTTAGCCTGAAACAATGAAAGCTATAGCTGCTTTGGAATACAAATGTCCTACTGTAAAACCAAGACAATGGTTTTTACAGGGATGAGGAAGTAAAAGAGCAAGAAAACAAAAAACCAAAAAATCCTGTAGCGCCAAGGATGGCTTGCCAACAATGAGCTCAGGAATGTCTTCAGTTTGGATGTTGGATACTGTCGTGAATTCCAGCAACAACCTGCACTGGGCTTGGTTCTGTCTTTCAGATATGGAATGATCTCAAATGTGCTTATGGAACATTGTATTCATTTACAAATGAGAGTCAAACCTCTCACAGCATGTGCACATTTGCACTTACTGCAAATGTGCAGACTTGGCAGCTGTCTGCAACTGAAACAAAGAAGGCTGAAGTGACATGGTATGGATTTTTTGCGAGATGGTGAAAGAAGATTGACATGGAAAAATGTCGCTATAAAAAAGGGCAAAGGTGAAGCAGAGGCAAATTAGAGCTGCGGAATGAGTAGCGCTCGACTGAGTGAGATAACGACCCCTCCTATTAATGAAGTCTGTTATGAACAACAACTTAATTATATTGGATGCATTTGAAGATGTGAACTGCTTAAACAAAATCAAACTAGCATCACAAGCGGCGTGGAAGATGTTTGAGAGATGTCCAACAGATCAGAAGAATCAGATTTTGCACTGCTGTTGAACACAATGTCCACACAGAAGTACCCCATAATGATTGAAATGATGGAAAATCAATGATGATGGTCTCCTCGATTTGCATTAAAATCTCTTTGGACCTTGTATTGAAAGTTCCAGTGAACAGCGTACAAAAGCAAAATTAACCACAGATATTTTATTTGCTTCATATGCCATGGAATAAGAAGGGAGCAGGCCTCACCTGACCATGAAACTGCTTGTCAGTCCATTACCTTTGAGCCTCTGAATATAAAAATGGCTGTAATCCCTGAACAGATATCACAATATTTTTTTAAACAGCTTGAACTGAAGCTAAAAGTCTGTACTTCAGTCGTGACTGATTGCTTTGAAACCCACTGTAATGGTGCGCAGAGGCAAAATTACAAAAAGTGCATCATTGCCTAAAATACTTGTGGACCTAACTGTATGTGGGAGCTAATTAAATGTTTTCCACTGGCTCCCAGCGTGATTTTATTTTGCTGCACTGATTGTCCTGTGTGGCTTTGTTCAAGTCAAACATTTTTCTAACTTGAGCCGAAAGGAATTCAGATTTCACGAGCATCTGTTTTACTCAGATATCAACCGATCTTTGAGTGCGAGGCTTAAAAAGGTCATAAATCAGATTAATACATAGACTCCAGGGATGGCATTTACATTCTTAGCTAATTGTATGGTATTAATTATGAATATGCCCTAAAATGACTTTTCCCTGGATACTTAGGTAAAAATAAATCATGGTTTTATTATATTAAACTTCACATTAAATGGAACTTTGTCCTGGTTCACCTTCTAACATTATTTTTTTAACTATTGTATTTGGGAGAGTATGATATTAGGAAAAGCTAACATAACTACATGTATGTGAGCAGGTTTACTCCCAGTGACAAAGACACATTAGATTCTACTTTTAATCTCGGCATCTGTCAGTTACAGAAGTCTTCCTCTGAAGCCTTGATTTTAGGATTTTGGCTGTAGCTGTCTTGTTTTTTAACCCCAAAACTGACCATATTTAGATCAGAGGGTGGAAGGCTAAGTTACCAACTAGAGCTAAAGTTTTGTGATAAAGTCTTTCTTTATATTTTGTTGGAAAATAAGAAAATAGGTGCAGCAATGTGTTGAAAAAATGTGAAAACATGGAGTAATCTAAAGCTTGAAAGTCAAGTACCGAAAGTAAAAATTTGGTATGACCACCTTTGTTCTTCTCAACAAATTGAAATCTCTTTTTGTAATTTCAGTTCAGTTCAATTTAATTTTAATGACTCACTCCAAATCACTGCAACAGCTGCTACAATAATGTAGAGAAAACCCAGACAATCAGATAACTGCCTGTGAGCAAGCGCTTTGGCGACAGAAGGGAGGAAAAACTCCCTTTTAACGAAGGAAACCTCTGGCAGAACAAAGCTCAGGGAGGGGCAGCCATCTGCCACCATCTCTCCACTCAAAGTAGTCTTCAGGAATAGTTCTCCAGACTTCAAGAAAGACACCCAAAGCTCTTCTTTGGATGTTGGCTGTTCTCTGTTAAGATGACAGATAGTGTTCCACTTTGTGTTTTTTGCTATACAAATATGCTTTTTTCAGCAATGACAGTGTGTTTGAGATGAAAAATGAAGATTTTGCCAATCAAATGCTTTCCAGATGGTAATGCACGGTGGATCAAAATCTGATGGCACTTTTCTGTGTTCGTAATTCCACCAATTTTGAAAAGATCTCCAACACCGTTGTCTGAAATGCAGCTCCAAACCTTGACGGATCTCCCAACGTCAATTAAAGATGGCTGTAGACACTCACTGTTGGACCTCCCTCCTGAACTTGATGGTTTTAAATTATGATTCATTGATTTTTGGTCAAGTTCTAATATAGTTTGACATACCTCAAGCTTTTGTCCTTGTCGTAACCTCCTGACAGCCACCAGTCCTCTGAGACCAATTCTGATGAGGCTTCAGTGAAATGGATCAGTCAGCTAGTAACAAAGTGCATAAACATTCATTTAAAACAGTTTTTTTCTAGGTTGTTTGTTATGTGCACACACTCGTTCATCCCTGAATGATTCATAGGTGAGTGTTAAACAATCCTCTCAAAAAGTCGGGTTCATTGACTGGACTGAAAATGAGCGGAACAAACAGCCAATGTTTCATTTTTCAGCCCTAAAAGTTACCTTTAGATCTGATCGCTGTCATCAGCAGCATTTCCTGTTGCAACGTGTTGCTCTTTTAAGATATAAATAAAAAAATATCTTTAAAACGCACCTTAAATTACTTGCTCAGAACAAAATGGCACTGGGCAACAAGCTGGTAAACATAATGGAGCCAAGTGTTTTCCTCAGGAAATGAGGAGCCCGACATAGCTCAAAGGAAAGTGGATCGTGGCGTTACATTCAGAAACATGACTCTAAATAAATGAAAATGTTACTTTAATGTCAACCTGAAGTATAAATGCGCAGCTGTTTTGGTTCCTGCTCCTATCGAGTAGCTAAAAAAAATGGCAGAGTGCTTTGTTTCAGCAACATATTTCACACACGCAGAGTGTGGTCACATAATGAAATGTGACTGTTTGGCTTGTGCGTGTTTCTGTCGATGCAAAGAAATGACGTGTAGCTGAATTCCTACCTTATCCCCCCCGGGGCTACATGACGCTGAAATGACTCAACTCTGCATGATGCACCTGCCACAACAACAAAGGTGTTCAGATCACCTGGGTTTTACAGGTGACTGTGTGAACATGTGAGGTATGAGTTAATAAAACAACCGGCTCAACCTGCATTATCACACCTATAGCGAGTGAACAGTGAAGGAATGCACTGTTTTGAATTCTATTTCAAGTTAGCTTCCTGCTCACTGGAACTTTCCTAACTTCCTCGAGCCAACAGGGACATGCCCCGACATGTTAAAACACACACAGATACTTAAACACACATGCAGTGAAAATACTGTTTGCCCCGTTGAATCCAACCTTCCAATCTATCCCAGGTCAGCAGAGTCTGTGGCAGAGATTTCCTCAACAATCCATCATTTATAAGCTCCTTTTATGACCCCAATTACATGTTGGCTCCTTGAAAGCGGCACCCAGATGTGCTTTAAGCGAGCGTCTGAGCAAACGAGTGGCACTGGCTCCATGACAGGACGGAGCAGAGAAAATGGTCTGATGTGTCGAAGCATTTCAGAGGCTTTTTGGATAGAAGTGTGGATAGCAGGGAACTGGGTTTTTAGTCCAAGTGCTGTTGTTTTTTTCTTTCCTACTGAACATGTGCAGGGGTGTGTATGGTGATGTGTGTGAGTAAGGGTATGAGTAAGTGCTGAAAGAGATTACACAAGTGGGAAAATATATAAATAGGGACAGTGAAGGGATGGAGGAATGTAGAGTCCCGGTGGAGGGCTAAGTGCTCGGAGTCGTGGATGGGAGACGGTATATGCTGAGTGAGGACTAAAGAGTGTCAGTAGGTTTTCATGGTGTGAGCTTGTGCTCCAGCCAACCTGGTCTCATTCTCCTCTGCTCATGCAGCCCATTAGAAGACCAAGGGTGCATTGAAAATGAGTGGCCTAGATGCGTCTCTACTCCCATTCCCCAGGGACACGGAGTCTGTTTCTCAGCTAGTACCGGTAGTGTGTAACTCAGCAGTCTGTCTAAGACTTTTGAATGAACTTGAGCACAGCAGACATCATCATTCATTTAAAACATCAGGTAACACAACATGACATTTACCACCCAGCACAATGTGAAGACTTACGGAGACATTTTTCACGCACTACTGCATATGGCAAGTGGCATATAGAATATACTGCATGCCTGTTACAGCAGCTCTTTCTCATTTTTAATTATATGGCTTTATTCCTCTGCCAGCAATTTGTGCTTAAAATGGGAAATTATGCAGTGCAGATGTACTTTCTAATAATTGGTTGTCATCTCTCTTTTCTTTTTTTTTCTTTTTAAACCTTCGCCATGACTCCTCTGCCAAAACAGGAACTGAGGCAGAGGTTTGTTTGTCTGTGTTAGCGAGACTGTGCAAAAACTACCAATCTTTATATCATGATATTTGTTGGAGAGCTGAGAAAAGAAGGAAGCCTTTCATTTTTGTTTCTTCTATGGTTCACCTTTTATAAAATTGCACAATAGGGCATTGGTGGAAGAGAATTTAATTTTTTATTTTTTTTTGTAGAGCAGAAGCTGCTTGATCTAGTTATATATTCTCTCAGTATTTCCTTTTTATGAATAATCTATGAAGGGACTGTTTGTTTCTTTTTGTTTTTCATGATACATTTTCATTTTTGTTTACAATTCATTATTTTTGCTTATCACGGGTCTGGAAGCTAACAGGTGTTAGCCTGTGTCGTTGATATAAATGGAGTGAAGTACTGCTGGTCACTTCAATACATGAGTTGCATCAGTTTTAGCTAATGTAACTACCATGGCAACATCATGGCAATGTCATGGCAACTGGGCATATCACTCATGTAGCACCTTGTCTGACAGTGTGTTTAAAATATTTGCTTTTAACCTGATATAACACATTCCAGCAGCACAGGCCTTTTCACGTGACATTGTGTGGGAGACTGCAAAAGAAAAGCAAAATTTACTGGTTAATCCAGATAAGTAGAATGATAATAAAAGGTCAGAGTAAAATAGAAGTCCTTGGAACTGGTTAAACGTGCTCCAACATAGCAAAAAGTTAAACCATGAGAAGAAAATTATCTGTGACTGTAGCTCTATTGCTAACTTCCTTTAGCATTTATGTTATCTTTCGTATTCTCTGTTATATTCTGGTTCCTTTTCTTGATTTTGTAATATTTAGTTATTATCTTTTGTGATCCCTTTGTTCCCCCAGTCAGGCCCCAGTATCTGTCTGGTCTTTGTGTAGCTTCTGTCGCAGTGTCAAGTCCTCGTATCTAGTCACAGGCTCAGTATTGGTTATGTTTCCTGTTTTATTGTGATAGTGTGTTGTCCAGTGTTCCCTTTTTATTAATGATTTGCTCCTACTTTGTTTCCCATGTGTCTCCACTCCCCCTAATCACCCTCCTCTGTGTGTGTGTGTGTGTGTGTGTGTGTGTGTGTGTGTGTGTGTGTGTGTGTGTGTGTGTGTGTGTGTGTGTGTGTGTGTGTGTGTGTGTGTGTGTGTGTGTGTGTGTGTGTGTGTGTGTGTGTGTGTGTATGTGTGTGTGTGTGTGTGTGATGTCTCAGTCTCCTCTTGTCCTTTGTCAGAGTGAATTGTTCAGTTTCCCGGTGTTAGTCTGGTTCCTGGTCTTCGGCTCCTAGAATCTCAGTTCCTTAACGAGTTTATAGTTTACAGTTTTCCCTTAAGTTCTGCGTTTGAATCATGTTGTTAAATATATCAGCTCAATAAAGGGCTCGCCTTTACTTAACCCTCCACCTGCCTCTGTGTCTGCATCTTGGATCCTTCACTACTCACTGAAAAGATTTTATTACACACTTTGTTTAGACACACAGGCCACTCAAGGGGTATATCCACTTAAGACCCTCTCTATCCCTTATCTATAATGCACGATGCAGCTTTGACCACTCACTTCAGCCCCCCAGCACCTCAGCCATTACTCCTGCAGCAGGAGGTGGTGGATGGTTTTGACCTTGTTTCTACTGCATGTGATTCACCATAATTAAAGTACAAGCATGAGTGAGCCTGGTTTTCTGTTTTCTGTATTCACGTTAAGGTAAAGTAAAATCCCTGAAATACAAAGTAATGAAGTGAATGCGTCCACACAGAAGACAGGGCTAAATCAATGAGAACGATGGAGCAGCTGATGGAGATGCGCCACAGAAAAATGAAATGAACTGTTAATTAATCAGATTTAAAACGCACATAACCTACACAGAGGGACGGTGTCAGGGTAGGAAGAGTGATCCTGAAAATGTTGATGGTTCAGCTTTCTCTTACTGAGCTCAGGTTTGCATTCACACTGTGTCCCTCAGACTAGAAGGGGCTTGCTGTTTCAGCTACTTTTCATTGCTTCTAACAAATACACTCTTGGCCCAACTATTGCAAATTGGTGCTCCTGATTGGGTAATTAAGTTCATGACAATCTTTATAGTGGAAATTGTGCCGGCAATAACTTTTAGCCGAGCTGCAACCAACAATTAGGCGCACACAATCGGTTCATTCTCAGTAGATCACGTCAGAAGACTATAAATGTACCAACTCAAATGCCAAATTTACCTTTAATTGTTATTTGCTATAACATAAGATTTACATTTGAAAAGATTTACTTTTTGACCCAAATAATAATTAATGATCAAAATCATTTTCTGTCGGTTGATTAAATGATTGGTTGTCGTACCTCCAACTTCTTAAATGTCATGGCACATTAAAAATAATTACCGACAAGCACAAAAATGTGTAGTCGTGTAAACGCTGCGTTTAGTTACCACTTGATGACATTTCAGCTCTGCACAGAAGAAAACTGTGCTTCTGTTTTTTAATTAACTCAAATTTAGGCGAAACACTTTAAGAGCTTAAGCAAATGTGTTTTACCCACTTTACTAGATCATGCAAATTTGTGATATTTAAACTACATTCAAAAGGTCTGGTCCAGACAAGCGGTGAATAACGGAGGTTTTTATACTTTAAGTTTAAATGTAGAATGCGGTGCATGGAGTCACATACAGTTGGGCTGGTTGAGGCCCAGATGCCAGTCTGTTCCCTCTGTCATTAATTTAAAAGACTCCTGCTGGATTACTGCTGATTTCAGGCAAAGTACGCTCAGTGGCAGCGCTCTCCCTCTATGCCTGTTGAGTTAGAAAAATAACACCACATACAAGTTTTCAGCGAAATCCAGCCAGGTTACAGCTGCTACTTGGCAACGCTCTAAATGAAAAACTTTAGCTAGGCTTGGGTAAAGGGTATAAACAGAGACAATGTAATCTTGTTCCTGATGGCTCATAATCTGAAGATTTTCCAATAGAGCTGGTCCCACTTCAGCGTTCAGCAAAATAACAGACAGATCAAATACTCCAGCATGAGTGTGGTAAAGAAAATCCAAATCTGTTGTCACATTGCTGACAACCACATTGTGCAAAATGTGTCTGTCTGTGCCTGCGACTGCCAGGACCAGCTTCACTCAGTCCTCCACGCTGCTTCTCAGGCTATTATTGTTCAGTATTCAAGCAGAGAGGTATGCATAACAACAAGCACGGTGTACTCTGGTTACATGAATCTCTGATTCATGTACACCTAAAATGGATTATTCTCAGTACAGAAGAGAACGGCTTACCTTAGGAGCAGTTCTAGCCTTCTCCTCGTTTTTTCCTATCAAAATAAGAGTTCCAGTTATCTTAAATGTGGTGCGTGACGAGGTCAAGGCTTTAATTGATTTATATCAGCTATTAAGAATAAATAGAAAAACTCTGTAACATGAAATTTTTAATTCTCTAATGGCAGCCATCAGTCGATGGATTTACACTTGTCATGGCTCAGCTGCCATCATCCTGCCCATACATGACCATCTGTTATCGCGTGATCAAAGTTCCATACAAAGGTAGTATGATGACCCCTGTGCTGTCTCCATAGCAACTGAGAAAATTCCATCTGTTTATAAACGGTACTTGACTTTGACCTAATAGGTCAGGGGATGTGCGATTGAGTATGATGTAATTAGACATTTTCAGGTGCTTCACTTCCCAAACACAAACAAGCAGAGTCCAAGGGCTTAGAAGACTGATACGATATATCATCACTTAACAAGTTCAGAATACTTGATGGATGGAGCATAGGCCTTTCCCTCAATCCCTTATGTGATGAATTTATAACACAAGCTTTAATGGCTCAGTCACATTAGGAATAAAAAGGTACACAACCTGCTGGAGAATAGATCTTTCAGTCACTTTTGATTGCAAGATAGTTACACAGGTCTCCTGATTGGGTAGCAACTTGTCCCCAAACAGTTGCAGTTTAACTCAGACTGACTGCAGTGATTGGCGAATGTAAAGGTTTGCAAATAATCACCATCTCCTTGATAAATGCGTACAAGTCTGTCAGTCTGCGCTGATGAGCGCACAGGCAACACATCTGCAAAGGGGAGTCAACTGGTTGCCACCTGTTATATTCTGGTTTTATTCCTATGTAAAAGCAAGATTGCTGAGAGCCTTTGAAGTTTTGCAGCGAAATTGCAATCCTGCAGTAACTACGTCAGTATTTGTAGAGCAGTTTCTGACTTTGTTTCAGATCTCACAGGACTTTAAATGTAAGTAGTTAAATTGTGAATGTAAATTTCTGTGTATGCAAACAGCAACAGATTTGGAGTTTTCACCATTTAGCAGTTAATCGCCATATTATCACAAACAGATTGCAAGTAATTGTCACCTTGACCCTGTTGAAATGCAAACTGTTCAGCGAATCCGTCTTATTGCTGTTTTATCGTCGTCTTGATGCCCCGTGGTTCCCGTCTTCAAAGCAACCAGTTCAAAGGCAACGAGTTCACGGTTCCATTTGCCACAGTCGCAATAATTTTGTTAGTGCTGCAGTCTCCAACCGCTGTTTTCCTTAGTGTGACTTTAGCACAAGGATACTGTTATCTCCAAGTCTAGATAACCCTGATGACATCATTAGGGTGCTCGGAGATGATGTTAGACATCAAGCATTTGTTTTGATTTTGGCTTTGTTTGCTCCACTGCCCTTAGATTAGAAACATTAAAACGCTCTAATGTGTCTAGAAAAGTCTTTGTAGCTCAATAGCTTTGTAACTCGCTTTGTTTAAGTGGCAGACAGAGAGGGATCACAGAGGAAAATGAATAAAACTTTTATGTTAAAATGATGATGCTTTTGTTTTTTACAGAGCAGCAGACAAAGCAGCAGACTGTCTGCTCCGCACGGTGTCTCAGAGTGTTTACGAATGTACGCCGAGTGATCAGCCTCATGGAGCATGCATACAGAGTGGACTCTATCGCTGCCTGGTGCTCAACCGAACTTACAGGCTGATTCCATATTGTCTGCATATTTCACACAGCATGAGTACGTAGCACTAATGCTCAGCCACTGCAGGGGGCATTATTTATATGTTCGAGGCGCAGCAGATGAATGCATTAATCAATAGCATTCATTTCTTGTGCTGTTTTCCGTCTGGATGTATTTCAGGAATGAAAACCCAAACTATTTCTTCAGAAGGGCATGACTAGGACAAACAGGATTTTAATATTAATGAACATTTCTGCGCTGTGATGAAAGTTGGCAGGAAAAAGTGCCATAAGAGGGGATTAATAATGATTTTCTGTGCTAACATCTCAAAAGGTGTGTGTGTATGTATGTGTGTCTGTTTCTTCTGAATCATGCAGCGCTATGCATACAAAAGGCTACGACGAGTCTGATTGTCTCTTATCAGCCGCTTTACAGCTTTGAGCTTGACTAACCCAAGACATTACCCAAAACAGCACAGGAGGTTTAATAATGAGTTTTTACAAGTTCAGACAAAATATAAAAAAGGAGATATCTCTGGAGCACATATATAAAAAATCACTAACAAGATTTGCCATATTAAACATAAAATAGATAATATTCCTTCCTTATTTTCTTAATTAAGAAACCTGCCCGTCGGGGATCGTTTAAGGCTGCTCATCGAGGAATTCTGCTTCATAAAAAGTGAACTTCTCTAAAACGTGCAGGTGGCTGATGAATTAAACAAAAAACAAACGGAATAATTGAGAAAGATTACAAGGACTGATCAAATATCAGGGAGGATTTTACCGATAAGGCCATTCAGAGGATGGGGTGCTGCACTGGAACTGTTGGTGAGAAACATTTTCGGTGAGGTAAAGATTTTCTTTTCTACCATTTTTCTTTAGAGCAGCACACTGGCACCGTGCGTATGACAAACGTTCTTGTTTACTACGCGCTTCCCTCATCAGTTTACAGCGATGTGAAACAATTAGTTAGGAAGAAGTGTTGAAATGATGGAAAAGCTTTTTCCACACAAAACTCTTCTCCTTGCAGCTTTTGTAGTGTGAGCTTTTTTTTTTTATTGATTTATACTCAACAGCCACTTTATTAGGTACAGTTTGCTAGTACTGGGCTGGTCTCTGCTTTTGCCTTTAGAACTGACTTAATTCTTCAATCGACAACGTGGAAACATTCCTCTGAGATTTTGGCTTGTTTTGACATGACAGCATCGCTCAGCTGCTGCAGATTTGGTGGCTGCACCTCTGAATTCAGATCTTTTTTTGAGATTATCTGAGGTTTTTACATGGAGCATCCCCCTATATAGCTCCCATCTACTCCACCACCACTAGCGTGAGCCACTGATGCAAGGCAGGATGGATCCATGCTTTCATGTGCTTTACATCAAATTCTAACCCTACCATTCAAATGAGACCAGGCAATGTTTTTTGAATCTTCTGTTGTCCAGTTTTGGTGAGCCCATGTGAACTGTATGACGCTGTATCCCATCTGTTTCAAGGTTTATTTGTTATGTGTTCAGAGATGCTCTTCTGCAAACTTTTTGGTTGTAACAAGTGGTAATTGTAGTTCCAGTTGCTTTCCCATCAGCTTAAAGCAGCCTCGCCAGTCTCTTCCAACCTCTGGCATCAACCTGTATTCTTTGTAAACCCTTAGTGTGAGAAAACTCTAGCAGATCAGCAGTTTCTGAAACAGTCAGACCAGACCGCGTGGGCTTCTGATGCTGGGTTTGAACTTCAGCAGGTTCTCTTGATCATGTATATGATTAGCTGGCTAATTATTTGCAGGTGTAACTAATCTGTTGGCTGGTGAGTGTGTCCTGTATGGAGTTGAACTGGATCAGAAGACATTAGTGATTAGTTATTTTAATATGTCACTTTCAGTTCTTCAAAATTGGAAAAACATATATGCAGCTGTAGCCCTACATCACCTTCCCAGGCCAGTGTGATGCATCTCGTTGGAGTTCCCATCATCAATTAATAGCCAATGTTTCAATATTTATTAAACATCAGGGTGTGACGCAAATAAAGAATCTTGTTTTAAAGAGTCTCACAGCTCTGTGTAGTGACCACTAGACCCTATGGCAGCTTGTGCGCACTTTTTCAAAGCGTTTTGTAGAGTTTGACTGAGAAACCTTCCTAAAATGTAAAATTCAAGCAGCATCAGAAGATTTTTTTTGAAGGACAAACATCTCGAAACGGAGAGAACAGCCAAAGGTGGAACACAAGTGGATTACATAAAATTACACGAGTGCTTGGAGAGTAAATGCGCATGAGTTACAAACAAAGAGGAAAAAAGGAAATGCAGATTTTTGTAAGCACCAAACATCAAAGCATGAAAACCTCATGTGGAGTCACAGCATGGTGCTGCTGTTTCCCAGACTGCTTTGCATCACTGTACCAAACATTATACATCAGCCAAACATCTGAAATGTACTGACATTTATTTTCTGTAGATTGTTTACATCCCAGAGTTTTCCATTTGTGGAAAGTGCGTCTGGTAGCACATTTCAGTTCCAAGCTACATCTGCAAACTCTACTTAGCTGTAAATGCAATTAAGCATCCAAATCTTGTTCTGCGTGATGGCTGAAGTCAGTGTACTCTGAATGCTCTAAATGACAGTAACATCATTTCTTTGAGATCGCTAAATTCATGCAATACCCCTGAGGCGTCGCATGTGTCTTTTATGAGTTTGATCAGAGGGTTTTACTCAGAGACAGATGGACTGATCTTGCTACAACAGCAGGAAACTCCCCATGAGGGGCATCATACTACAAGTCCCAGAGAGCGTCAGAAAAGCTCAGATCAATACACATTAGCCTCTGCTCGAGTGCTGAACATGGATTAGCTGACTTCATGGAACCTTGAAGCTTCCTGTGTGTGTGTGTGTGTGTGTGTGTGTGTGTGTGTGTGTGTGTGTGTGTGTGTGTGTGTGTGTGTGTGTGTGTGTGTGTGTCAGCGTGGACTTGTTCTTTTGATGATGAGTCAAGTAAGCGCTGCCATTATCCTAGATTATGCCAGTGCAAGATTTATGAGGGACAGAGAAAGTGTGAAAGATTTCCTGATTTAAAGTATATTATAAATATCATAAAAACTATGAGAAATATAAACCGATCCGGTATAACACTGACAGGTGATATGAATAACGCTGATTATCTCTTCATCATGGCACCCGTTAGTGAGTGGGATATATTAGGGAGCAAGTCAACATCATGTCCTTGGAGTTGATGTGTTAGAAGGAGGTAAAATGGGCAAGTGGAAGGTTTTGTGCAGGTCTGAGAAGGGCCAGATTGTGATGGCTAGACGAGTGGGTCAGACCATCTCCAAGAAAGGAAAGAACAGTGGAACTAGCATCAGGGCGTTCCGATCCAACAGACCAGCTACTGTGGCTCAGACTGACAAAACAGTTCATGCTCGCTCTGATAAAAAGGTGTCAGAATGCAGAGTCTATTGCAGTTTGTTGCACATGGGGCTGCATAGCTGCAAACCAGACATAGGTGCCCATGCTGATCCCTGTCCACTGCAGAAAACACCAACAGTGGGCACGTGAGCATCAGAATTGGACAATGGAGCAATGGAAAACGGTGGCCTGGTGTGATGAGTTTTGTTTTCTTTTACACATGGATGGCCGGGTGCATGTTAGTTGCTTACCTGAGAAACATGGGAAGGAGGCAAGCCAGTGGAGGCAGTCTGATGCTACGCACAATGTTCTGTTTGGAAACCTTAAGTCCTGCCATCCATGTGTATGTTAATTGTTGTGTACCGCCTACCTAAACATTATTGCAGACATTGGACATCCCTTCATGGCCACAAAGCAAAAAAGGTTCAGGAATGGTTTGAGGCTTCCAAATTTAAACTGCAAATAATGTTCAGCCATGATAAATGTAGTCATATTATGTTATTTCATATACAAGAAATGGCCACAAATATCATGCTTACTGCTGCCTTACCATTAGTTTATCCTACTATTATGGATTGAAAGGATTTTAATGATGCCAGTAGCAATCTTTCTCGATTTGCTTAATAATTCCAATTCAATTTTCTTTCTATGGGAGATTAAAACGTACACAGATTTTCAGCAACGCAACAGTTTTATTATCTCTGAGTCAGAGCACGGTGTAGAAACGGAGTAGAGAAGCAAGTTGGATGCGTTTCAGGTTTGCAAAAGGTCAGCGTCTATGAATTTGTTGTAATGGTTTTGCAGCTGTTAAAAAAATCAGAGCCAGAAAATAATATAAGGATTTGATAAGCCCGGCGGCATGTAATACTTGTGTAGCTGTGTTCAGTTTTGTTGTACAGAGTTGAACTGACAGGATGTGACTCCAGGCGACTGAAATGAAACAGATCATTACACCGACAAAAATGATTTCTCTGAGTTTGAACGTTTGTTGGAAATATTTGGCAGGATGCGAATGCACAAGGTAATGAAATATGTAGAACTGGACAGGATGTTTTTAGAAGTTTTAATGCAGAAATGACACTCCTAATCAGGAATCACAAAGGACTGACTGCTATAACAAGTATGTGATGCAAGGTTATTGCAGTTAATTAAAACTAACTACAAACTAAAACTAGATGTGAAAAAAATGTATTTAGTTTTGTCTGATGAAGCACTGATGGACATGTTTATTGAGGCTCTGGGTGTCTACATGACTGTGATTTAACTGTTTTTAAAACGCTGTGTGTTTTTTATCGTATAATGATTAAAAAAACAAAATAACACGTAAACTAATAAAAAATAAACTAAAACAAGAAAATCCACTCTGGGAACCACCTTAAAAAAATGAACAAAAAGTCAAAAGCCAAAATGAAATAAAAATAAAAAACTATATTAGCTCTAATGTGATGCTCACATGTTGCAGTGCAGCAGAAAAGTGACCAATAAAATCGAATTAAAACTACATTAAGCTAAGTTCTGATGAGAAAACTAGACAGAAACAGAAACTTTAACAGGAAAACTTAGAGACAAATGATATATATAAAGGCCCGACTGCTTGCCTGTACAAAGACCGATATTACAGTGTTAAAAAACAAATGCCTTGAATATGATTTAAGTAAATAAAACAGTTTAAAGTGTAAAACATAAACCACCACCGTTTGAACACATTTCTAAATACACACTTTTCCCCCCTCTAAACTGGCACTTGCTTGTCTGAACTTTCAGAAGCCCTGATTCGCAGGAGGTTCACTGCATTTTGTTTTATTTTCATTAACATCCCAACTACTTTGGAGTCAGAATTGTACATCCTTTGGCATTTTGCAAGTCGGCATGAGTCTCAATGATGGTACCTGAACAAAACACATTACTCTGCACAGTTGTAGCCTATATAGACCTGGTGTAAGAGGAAGTGCTTACTGTGCATCTCTGCAAATGACTTCTTTTACAACATCTCATCCTACTGCCCAGAATGAGCGAGCAATATTTCATATAGAAAGTTTAAACTTGCATGCCTGTGTTTTTTTTTGCTTCTCTTCAGTTTTCTCTGTGACCTATATTTCTGCCACAAACCTAAAGGAGAAAACTGTGTCATAATCAAATAAGAAATATGTAAAAATGCAGAGGACCAACTGCAGAGAGAAAGACTCAAACTTTTGAACTTTATGACTGCCATCTGATGCAGCTGAAGAACAGCCATCTCAGCTACTACGCGTGCGAAGGGAGTCTGAGGAGGCCGTTCGGTGGTTTATGGGAACTGTCAGATGCACTTCCATGCTCCCTCTCTTTCTTCAGCCCTGCTTCCATTAATCATCCTCATTTTCTGTGGACGTTAAAGACGTATCCTGCACCTGCAAAATGCTAAAGCACAAAAGGCGAAAGTGGGTGTGTGTGGTATGTGTGAAAGCTGGGGGCAGGAATTAGTCAAAGAGACAAGGGAGAAAATGGTTGTGCCCTTTAGTTTGACATTTTTGACCACAGCAACACACGTGCGCGAACACATTTTTGCT
Source organism: Oreochromis aureus (assembly GCF_013358895.1). NCBI lineage: Eukaryota > Metazoa > Chordata > Actinopteri > Cichliformes > Cichlidae > Oreochromis > Oreochromis aureus. The sequence goes on from NC_052949.1 coordinate 14,657,809, forward strand.
TTGGGGCCAAATTCTGACGGCGCAACACTAATGAGGGTAAATGTGTCTACTTTTTTCTTTTTTTGCAGTCCTGTGCCTCCAGGTGTGAAGATGCTGTGTAATCAGAATTTGAAATGTCTTAGTTTTATGTTTTATCAGCTATTATGATAAGATTTTAATCCTATAATTGAATTACTAAAATCCGTAAGCTAACATGAGGCTGCCCCCGCCCCAAGGATTTATTTCTAACAAGTAAAAGGTTGGATCCATTGTAAAATTTTCAATAAACAACCCACAAACGGAGCACATCTGCTCACCTAAAATTATAATGAGCAACGGTAGGTTATAAATAGTTCAAACAGGGTCCCCAAACTTTTTAAAATTCTTCTGACTTTGAGTTTTTTATGCAGGTAAGGTATTCTAATAGCACTAAATCAAACAGCACTCACTGCCAGCATTTATTTTCTCAAGACTGGACCGTTGCCTCTCTGGCATTAATGAGAAGCTACTCTCTTGTTTCCAGCTGGTTCAGAATTCAGCAGCTCTGCTTCTTACTGGTTTCTGCAGACTGCATCACATCTCCCCTACGCTGGCTTAGCTCCACTTCCTGTGCATTTTTACAATTGATTTTCAAATTTTAATGATCACTTTCAAAGCTCGTCTGGATCTGGCCCCAAGGTACATAGAAGAACCATTTTTTCCAATAAGAGCACGCTCACAGCCTTAGATCATCAAGAGACCTTTGGATCTTCATTTCTAGCGTGGTGGTTTACACATTAGCCTGATAAGCAAAACATCACCAAAGTTTGATCACTAAAGGACACACAAATCCAGTTGGGGGGTTGTGTCAGGAATGGCATCAGGTGTTTATTTTAAAAAATCATTTTTTTAAGGCATTTTTTTACCTGTGATGTCTTCTCTCGTCTGGTTATTATCCTTTAGTTGTCTTGCTAGCTGCCTGCTCCAGCCCTCCATATACTTGACTTATTTTTTAATTCCTTTTGTCATATGTGTGTGTTGGGTGGGTAATATTAAATCTTTCACTAATCCACTGCAGTGTGATGTTGTTGCTTGCGATATAGATAAGAATACAGAGCAATGTGAGGCAGGTTGTTAAATGAAATGTACAGTTTTTACCGCGTCTAAGGCTTGATAAATGTTTGATTTGATTGGTTAAAGTTTGTCTTGTTTTACTGACCACCTCCTTCATAAGTGAAATATATTTCTTTCCCAGTACTGCGTATAGTTGGCTAACAGGCCAATATTTTTCAGTCATTTGAGTACAGAATGAGTCATAACACACATTTAATTATTCAAAGTAAAAGAAAATTATTTCCATCACCAAGAGAGAATTTAAAAATTAACCAAAGACCTCAAGTTGTAAACTTGTAACATGAATTAAATCCCACAAGCTTCATTACTTTTCAATTTAAAAGTTGGGCTATTTTTAAAAATAACTTAAAACAAGCCAAATTGATTTCTGTGCTTTGACACTTGTGTTGCAGAGGATTCTGTCGGGTTCTGTGGGAATTTTCTGTCAATGCGTTTTTTTGTTACGTTGCCAAAGCTCTGTGCACGGTGACAAAAGCACCGAGTGCTGAAGACAATGACGGCGAGGGAGACCGTGCCTTTCTCTCTGGATAGGAATGTGTCCCCTTGCCCAGGTCACAACGCTCAGTTCAGTCTGGGCCCCACCCCAAAAAAACGCACGCCACTCCATAAAAACATACCAGGTGACGCTTTGTTCGAGTCGTTCATTATATCGCTGTCACACGTCGATCCCTTTGACTTATTCAAGATGGTCAGAGGCAGACCTGTGGCCCCTGTGTTGCGAAAGCAATGAATCACACCCACTTGTAGTCATCTGCAGAGTGGGTAAGCTCATGGTAATTACATTTAATCATAGTGATTACCACTAAATGTGCTCCGTAATGACTCTCCTTGTGATGATAAAAAAAAAAAAAAAGTAAACTCTTCGGAAAGTAACTAAATTACATATAATCCATCTGGAAGTGCCGTTCATGTCTGTGTATATTTTCTCCCCGCAGGTTCAGCTTACTATGACAATGTGCGGCCGTTAGCTTATCCTGACTCAGATGCTGTGCTCATCTGTTTTGACATCAGTCGACCGGAGACGCTGGACAGCGTACTGAAAAAGGTCAGTGTCACATTGTTAGATGTGTGAATTTGTCCTCTTTTTTTTTTTTAATTTTAAGTGCATTTTGTCTCTAATTCGGCCAGTGTAGGTAAAGCAGCCATCTCACATTAAATATGCAGGTTGAAGGAGTCATCTCTTCTCTTTATACTGGAAATCGATTCCTTTATAGAGTGACTAGATCTACGTCATCATCCAGAGATATACAGCTTCCAGCTTTCACCATCACGTCTGTGTTCAAGTTAAGGCCACCATGTGTTCGTTCACTGATAACCTGATCCTTCGATCTACGACAGGGGAATGAAAGGAAACGATGAGAAAACATTGCCAGCTGTAGAGGTGGAGACTGGGATAACATTTAAGGTTGGGTAATGCTTGGTGAGAGGCATACACGGACAAGCCAACACATGAGATACAGAGATTAATGGGGATATTGGGAATGACGTGAGATTCTGAAGGAAAAAAAGAGAGAGAGAGCACGAACAAATGGTACAGAAGGGAAAAGGGGGAAGCGATAAAGAGTCAAGTAGTGTTCATGTAGCAGAGCATTACTTTGAGAGAATAGTCGTTGTAAAAGGAAAATTAGAGGTTGCAAAAATTGCTTAGGCGGAAGGTTCTCAGAGATGGCAGAACAAAAAGTGCTGTGCACTTATTTGAGACTGAAAGCTTGCAAATGGAAAATACACTTAAAGCAAAGCAAACTGCACAGAAACAAGACATGGCGGCAGACTGCCATACAAATTTAATTAGGTGCATAAGATCGTGGCAGAGGATAAGCTTTGTTTCTAAACTTTGGATAGAGTGACCGCTCGACATGTCACTTTGGCATCCCGTGCATGCATTGTAAGAGCGGCACATTCACCGCGATTACTAAGGTCATTTGATAAGGTCAAAGTTGAAGTTGGTTCTCAAGTGGACCCCCTGTAGACGTGAGAATTCGCTCGGCATTGGCAGATATGCGTTTTCGTCTGGTATTGATGAAGTCATTATGAATAATGGCACGGACGAGAGGAATGTGTCTTCCAAACAGAATCAATTAAACCCTTTTTCTCGTGTTTTAAGAAGATTCCGGCTTTCAGGGGATTCATTTTTCCTGCTTTATTGATGGTGAAGAAATTGTTTTTTTTAATACTTCTTCTATCTGAGGCACACAGCTCCATCTGTGAGCACAGAAGCTCCAACAACAACAAAAAAAAGAAGTTGGCTTAAGAGAACGTAGCTAAAACAGCTTGTGTTAGAAAACGCATGAACTCAGATGCACCTAGGTCCACTATAAGACATGATGAAGAGATAATTAATTTGAACTGTGGATCAAACAGGCAAAAATGAGCATAATGGGTTCACCTCTGCCTGACTGCTGTGGTATGTGCACGTTCTTGGTTTGCACACAGTGAGGAAAGTAGAAAAACAACCTCCGTATTTCTTTTTTGATAAACCAGCGCCTCGGCTCCAACAGCTCGCATTCTGCCTCTTTGTGCTGCTTACCAATTCTTAACATTAACACAGACAATAAGCCGCTCTTCCCATGGGCCCTTTGTGACTCATCTAAATTGCTGCTGTTCACCAGTTGCATGCGGTTTGGCACAGGGTCCTATTGAAAGGCAACAGCTCACTCTGCACAACGGCGCGCTAGAGCCCGTAACAGCAGCGACGCAGGCATCCAGGAGAAAAGATCTCTTTGTAAGGGAGAACAAATGGAGCAACAGTGCTCAAAGCGGTCGCCTCTGCCATGGTGTGAGGAGATAATGAAAGGAGTCTCGGAGAGAAAGAGAGCGATAGACAGAGAGAGAGTTTAATAGCTTGAGTCATGTTTTTGGCCTGTAATGAGTATTGTCTGTCTCGGTCTTTATACAGCATTTATGTCCATGAGCATTTCCCTTTTTATTCCCCCTCTTCTATCCTTTGATTTGTTGAGGGCAGTTTTCAAATAAACGATGGAACATTTAAGACATGGAGTGATATAAATTCCAGTTTCAGAGCAATGAACAACAGTGCCAGTGTTTCATTTTGATGGTACGGTAAGCCAGAAAATGCTGGTGATTGTGTGGGTGTTGCTCCAGCCTTCAACTTTAAGATTTACACATTTTTGATGATGTAGTGTTATAAAGTAATGTGCAAAAGTCTGGACTCCTCATTTCTTAATATTTTGCTTCCAGTGAGCCAAACTTTCTTGAAATGTTTAAAGTGATTGTGAGTTGTAGTTCTCTGGGCTTTCAAAGTTTTTCTTTGGACTTTGCCTGCTTTTTTATTCATTTTCAGTTCAGGCCGTGTAACGAAACTTTTTCAGAGGATTTTATTTTAAAGCTATAAAAACTCAAAGGGTGAACCACAGTGTTGTATCTACATACCGCAGAAAAGCAAAGAACCAATTTTAAATGATATCTTTAGGCACTTTACTAGTGGCCTGTCACAAAAACACATAATTTGTTCCTGTTTTATTCATTGAATCTACAAAACGTTTTGTCAGGCATAAAATAACATATTTGCACCAATAAGTTTGATTTAGCCAAAAACGTGGCATGTTGCAGTATGGCATGAGAGATGCTTCTACACCTTCAGATGATCCGTCTACTGTTCACTGAAGCCTCATCAGAAATGGTCTCAGTGGAAGGGTGGCTGTAAAGAAGCCATTATTAAGGAAGGGAAACTTAGAAAGTTAGAGGTATGCTACATTACACTGGACTGAAAGTCAGTAGCATCAGGCCTACATGATGAATCCAATTTTGAAATATTTGTTTGTCAATATGTACAGAGGAGGTAAATATTGAGTGTCTATGGCCCCTGTGTTGGCTTTGTAAAGCTTTGAATGTCCTTCAAGAAGAGAGAATACATATAATCCTCAAAATATTATTTGGTCATACCAAAAATCCAGGAATCCAAACGTTACAAACAAATGGTACGAGCTGGTGCTTTTCCATGAAGAGCTCTAAAAGTCAGAACCAGAATCTTAAAACTAACAAATATTTGTACTTTCCATCAAATATGAAGAAAGGTATCAGGTAAATAACCCGGAATAGAAACAAACTAATTGAGATAGTTTATCTCTATTATTAAGTTATTTTTAGAAATTCATTTTATTATTATTATTATTTTATTTTAGATTTTAGTGTTAATGTCTTTTACAGTTTTTATATGATCAGCCTGTCAGTTCCACATTTTGAATGCCATTAATCTGCAGTCTGTTAATCTGCAAAGAGACTGCACAGATAAACTAATTGAATATCACTGCAGCACAGTGAGAAGTTAAACTGCTGGACAGCAGATTTGCAGGTGGGATTAAGGCCCTCTCAAGGCAGGAGATAAGAATTTATGACCTGATGGAAAGGAACTGCTCCCAAGTCAAATAAATCTCAATTCAGTGCCTCATTTATGAGGATTTTAATAATTGTAGACTGTTCCCACATGTCTGCATACACGGGCATTTTTTAAGCTGTGAACTAGGCCCCTTCATTCCAATTATGGAGCTCTTAAAGCTACAATTTAAAAATGGTAATTTAGAGAAAAATGTGCTTTGGAAATAGTTTGAGGAAGATTTTTTTTCTCCTTTTCTCCAGTTCAGACGGAAAGGACTTGACAAGCCTGCAAATAAATCTTACCTGAAACTCACCCAGCCTTATTTCCAAACCTTATTTACTGACATCAACAATGTGCTCGCTTCAACCAGGTCCTAAAATCTTATGAAAGGCTTCCCAGAGGAACATATTAGTAAGAAGTTAATGTCCAAGGTTTTCAAATGAGATGCAACTATGAACATAGTGCTCAAGTATTCAGATACTTTCGTACTGTAGCATAATTAAGGTCATGTGCACTGATATATGTTTGTCTCTCTGATACACAGTGGCAAGGTGAAACACAGGAGTTCTGCCCCAATGCCAAAGTGGTGCTTGTCGGCTGCAAGTTGGACATGAGGACGGACCTCAACGTCATGAGAGAGCTTTCCAAACACAGACTCATTCCTGTCACACATGAGCAGGTGAGGAGTTCACAGAAACCACCGCTCGCCTCTAAAATTTGAATGGAAATTAGCTGCTTGCCTTTTTCTGTACCCTGGCAGTGCTGCAGAAATGCTGCCCGTGAACAGTTGCTTTTTTAAGAAAATTATAACTTTAAGAATATGCATGACGTATACATTGCAGTTTTCAGCTGCAGTGACATTTATTCGCCCGTAGTAGAAATTCTATGGTATCCGTACAGACAAACGGCACCTATTACTTTCCTCCCTTGTGCACACGGGCAAACATTTTTGAAAGTGCATTTGAAGAATGAGACTTGCGTCAGATCATAACTTCCAAAAATGTGAAAGCACAACGACTATAAAGGAGCTGGAACTGAAGGAAGAAGAAGACAAACAGCAGGATGTGCGATAATACGATTGTTTTGTTTGTGTCTTGGAGCAATGAGCAGCGGCACGCATGAATTTTAATAGCTTATTTTCATGTAAATGTGAATTTGCTCTCCTTGGCAGCCTTTTGTCAACAAATTAATATTTTCCCTCATCTCTGACAAAGCAAAGGTAACGACCTGTATTGTCCTGTCAATAATGACATCAAAATTGGTTCATCACAATCTCAGATTCGTTTCTTGTTATATATATTTTGCTTTGGCTCAAAATTCATAGAAGCTTCTTATTGGACCGAAACATCTACATATTTTTTTAAGACGTTACTGCAGCTATGCAGCTCATTTAACATGTCTTTTAATACATTTACATTGAATTATTTACATCCATACGTAATCATTTGACCACAAGTGTTAATACAGAGTAACCAGATAACAGTGGAAAAACAAAGGCTGAGTAATGTGATTGTACGCCAAATGAGGATTGGTTTTTCAAGGCCTCCAAGTGATGCCTGCTGCACAAAACACTGGATTCAAGTGGTGGGCACTCAAGAGGGCAGTTCAATGTGGCCCAGCCATCTGTTGCTTGCCTTTAGACACTCACTATAGGACATTCTGATGTTTTGGGGGGGGGGGGGTTTGGACAACAGCCCCTCAACCAGATCCCATTTGCCTCAGGAGAACCTGTTGGAGGCACGTTGCCCCAGACAATATTGCTCATGGGCTGAGTTGGGCATGCAAGCCCCATCCACTGCTATAAATTAGTGATTTTTGTGATTGAAGCTATTCATTTACCATTTATTTTATGTTCCTGCCCTTATTGCTATGGCCCTGAACCGTTTCTAGTGGCTGAAGGAATAAAACAAAGGGGCAGAAAGAGCTTCGTCTGCAGGGTGTCCAGGTTCACCGTCAGGGTCGGTGCTCTCATTTAAGCTTTCTTCCACATTGGAAAGGACAATCCTACTGTAGATCCCACACAGATGAAGCGTTTCATGCATGTCCTAGGTCTCTGGGTCTGACTTGGGAGGGGACTCTAGTGCAGACCTAGAGGATGATGGTACAGTGGGCCAAGATTAGTCTGCAGCCAGGACCCAGACCTGGATAAGTGGTAGAAAAAGGATGAAGGGATGGATCAAGTATGGTTAATCCATATTTATTGGTTGTAATAAACATTACATTTGATATGGTCCTATAATTAAAGGCCTTATGATGGTCCTTAATGTTGCTGATTTTATATCTGTGCTGACAACTTCTAGAGTGAAACAACTGATAAAAAATGTGGTCCGACAGGTGTAGGGGACAGGTTTTTGGTTGCCTAAGTAATTCGTGAAAGTGCGGTTTCTTAATGAGCCCTATTCAAAGAGCTGCACTGTAAACAGACTGAAACAAGCCGGGAACTTTACGTTTCACCCACTTGACCAGCTGATGTGAACCCCAGGGGAGAGCGCAGTCAGCAGAACAAACTGCAAACCAACTGTGTCACTGTTGCTGCAATTGGCTTAAGGGTGTCAAAATAAACACTTGAAGTGCTGGAGCGTTTCTAGTATTCCAAAATAATACAGCTCGAGCCTTTAATATTTTTCACACGAGTAGAAGTAATGTTGCCCCATATGGCAGCTAGATACTGCTTCAATATGGTTTATCAGTAGCACCAAAGGCTGAACACCTACGCTTTCATTTGTTGTACATTTTCCAAGGAAGTTGCATGATCAAAAAATAAAGAAATAATGTGACTCAAACTCAGGATGACAGAATGAAAATGTTTTGTTTTGCTACCTAAATCACTAGAAAGCACTGCTGGAAAACAGGTGAGCAAAATAGTACTACATATGAAGCCGAAGCTGTCCAGATGTGAAATGGGGCTAAACCTTATAGGGAATAATGTTTTTGCAACTGCAAAGAAAGGCTTTGAATATTTCATAGTGTGGATGATATTCTCCGTATGCCCTGGCTAGCAATCAGCTATCAGACCTCAGAGGTTGCAGGCTTTTATTAAGAGGGAGGTGTTAGTGCGCACGACCAAGTGCAGTGTTCTGCCATCCACAGAAGCAGGGAAGGGATTGTCTAGCAGCATGTGACAAATGCTTACAATAACAAATATTTAGAGAACGCTTTTAAAAATGTCCACTGTGTTTGCACTCAGAGTAATGAGTGGCTTTTAAAAATGTTGTGCTTTATTTTATTTCACTGGGTTACACAAGGCTTTCCACAGAATTCTAGTGGTTCAATGTGGTTTAAGGACATCTAAGAATAAATAAATAAAATAAAGCATAATTTCCACTACATGACCCCTTTCTCATCCACACACAAAGTTCTGTATGTTTTTAGCTCTAAGTACTAGCTCTCAGCAGCTCTTTAGGTGAGTCAGTTGCTTTTGGATGACAAACAAACACAAACTAAGCTGTATTTTAAAGCTACACTACACAACATTTTTATAGTAACAGAAACAAGTGACTGGATGTATTGTGAAGGCTGTTTTTTGCCTTGAAGCGTGTGCACCAAACCTTAGAATCTGCTTGCAAACTATTCTTCTCTCAAGCCATTGTCCCACAGGAACTCTGTATGATATTCAGAGAATGAAGTTGAGACGCATGCGAACACAGCAGGCCACTGTTAAGGTCAGATCTTTACGCAGTACTCAAAAAACTCAATTCGGTTTAGGTGAGGGATGGTGATTGAGTTGAGATTGCGCGTGGTAGTCACATGATGCACACTCGCTCGCTGTGAATTCTCAGGACAATTTAAAAAATGTTGCTCTCGGGGAGCTTAAAGGGTAAAGCCTGTTTATTGGTGGGTCTGTTTAATATGTCTCGCATATATGTCTGCCTGGTAGCATCTGTGCATGTTCAGGTTTGAAGGCCATATATAAAAATGCTTAGTGTTAGAGTCACACTAGGGCAAAGAGTGGTTGGAAATGGTAGCACGAATAAAATTACTGCAGCTGTTGCCTTTAAGATGGTTTCTTAAGAAGATGGGAATAACATCAACAAACACTTGCAGTCTTTAGTGCATTAAGGTGACAGAAAAACTGCAATAAGACTGACTCAGCCTGCTATCAGTCTGCAACTTGACACAAATCAATCTGCTTTAAAAATTCCAAACCTGATGTAGGCACGGGAAGTCACATTAAGCAGAAATTTAAATAAATTACTTACAATCAGAGTAAAAGTTTATAATAAATGGTGATGTAGTTCCTGCAGGATGGTGATTTAACTGTAAAGTGCCATAAGCAATATTACTGTTATAAAGGAATATAACCAGTTGGCAGCCAGTTGAGTTGAGCCCCATATTTCAAAGAGACGCGTTGCAGATTGTCGCGAACTGACTCGAACTGTTTGTAGGATGTTATAAATTAGATGGCAGTTATTTGGCGAAGATTTGCAATCTGTTGGAGAATGAATGCTGTCAGTCCAAGTCGAACTGCAGTTGTTTGGTGACTGTGGTCTGCCGCAGTTTGGCACTTGGTCTCAAAGTGTGTGTGTGTGTGTGTGTGTGTGTGTGTGTGTGTGTGTGTGTGTGTGTGTGTGTGTGTGTGTGTGTGTGTGTGTGTGTGTGTGTGTGTGTGTGTGTGTGTGGGGTGGGGAAATCAGTACAATCATCTCGAAACCACCGTGCTATTTTCCCTCTGCTGTGACTGACTGACATTAAGTAAATGCAGAATGAGCGAAAACAGCCCCACACATCTAAAATGACAAATCATAAACCTGTACTTGCCATCCTGCTGTGTATATATCCATAGGTTTACTTTATACCATTTGCAAACTGTGTGTCTCACATTGAAATGTTATCATGAAATGTATGCAGAAGGGACCAAAAGGCATGCTCGTAGACAGATGGAAGTAAACACAAAAAGCAAGCCTTTATAAAATAAACACAAGATAACACTGCAAGGAAACACACAAGGCACAAACAAAGCTAGAACGCAGTATGGCACAACAAGGAACTTAAGACAAACTGAGGCTTTAAATAGATACAGAAGGTAACTGGGTTGAGTGGACACACAGGGTAAAAAGACAGCTGAAAGTAATAAAGGAAGTAAAACGAAATACAAGACACAACCTGCAAAAGCTCATCAGAATAAAACTAACAGAGACGTATTAACAGAGATGCAGACTTAAAAGACTCAAAAGGATTCTAGATTAAAACTAAAACCTCATCTTAGTTTTATTTACTAGAAAAAGTGACATGAAGCAATTGCTGTGTTGTTCCTTGTGATGGTGCAATATTGTCAGTCATATGTAGTAAATACTTCATGTGTGATTGCACTCAGGTTGGAGCCACTCAGACACGAACCCAGTAAGAATGATTAGCCGGCTACAGCTCGCCTCTGCAGGGTGAAGTGTTATACTATTAACTCATTGTTCTGGTTTTCTGACCCACAGCTTGGTTTAGCTTTTAGCACTCTTATGAACCTTTTTTGGAAAAGCAGCAGGAGGCAGAAAATGTTTTCAGTGAAAAAAATAAAAACAACTGCATACAATTTTTTTTAAAGGCAGATAGAGAGCTAGGAACTAACTATTGAAGGCGCTGTAGTATAGAGCTGCTATAGCCACGAATTTCCCTCTAGAGACTAAAATCAAACGAGAAGGAGGCTGAATATTAGATGGAACTTAATATGTGGTAACACTACAGCTCATTAAGAAGTAATAATATGTCAGTTGTGTGTTTACATCTTGTTTTGCAACGTTCAAGTGGTCAAAACAGAAATTTTAAGTCTTGGCTTTTCATTTTTAATCCTGACTAACTCACATTCTGTGTTTTTAGGGAACCACTTTGGCGAGGCAGATTGGCGCCGTGGCCTATGCAGAGTGCACCTCAAAGTATTCGGAGAACAGCGTCCGCGATGTATTTCACGTCACCACCGTGGCATCTGTGTCTAACATTCATCGGCCTCAGCTCAAACACGCCGGATCACGTCACGGCCTCAAGCGGGTTTCCCAGCAGCCACCTCGGACTGAGATTCACGAGCGTCCGCCTGCCATTAGAAAGGACCGAGCCAAAAGCTGTGTGCTCATGTAGGACCAGAACCTACCTGCTGCCTGATCTGTGTGTGTGTGTGAGAGTGTGCGTGTGTGTGCTGACGGACCATGCCACACATGAACTTAACTTATTGGTGAATTGTTGTCAGATTCTTTGCACTGCATAAAGGACGATGTGATAAAAACGAGAGCGAACGCTATCCTGAGGAGGTCTTTGAAGGGTTGTTTGTCCATTTTTAGCAAAGCTCTGCTTCTTACTTTTCTTTGTGGCTGTGCGCTCATCAGGGGAGGACATTGTAGCAGCAAAAGCAATTTTCTTTAACGCTTGCACCTGAACAAGTGGACAAAAAAAACAGATAAATTAAAAATAAGACAGAAAATAGTGCATAGGGAGATGAAAAGGAAAAAAATATATATTCGAAAGATCGTCTTGCAGGAAGCAGCGGTAACCGTGCTGGTGTTGACCTCTATTATTGTTGTTTCCTGTTTTGAAATGCTCCTCTGTCTTCAAGTGTTTAAGCAAATGAAGCACAATACGATGCACGCAAACCGTTCTGAGAAGTCTGTAAATGTCAGGGAATGAACTCTGCTCTCCCCGCTGCGCATAACAAATTAAAAATGAAAATCTGGACTCGTGGGCTGAGATGACACTAATTTTCTTAAACCACAAGTGCTTTTAATATTGAAAAACGAAATAATCACTCACCACATAATATTGTTGTGCTGTGTAATTACTATTGTTCAAATAATCAACACTGGAAAGGAACGTCACAGAGGGCGTTGAGATGAATATTATGTTGTACATGTGATAATGAAATAAAAAAAAATCGTCTCTGCTAAGTGTTGGAAGATCTTTAATGTGACATATTTATCTCCTGGATGCTCGTCAAAAGTAATAAGTAGGAAATCTTTAACTTATTCTAATTTATTCTCTGTTTGCACTTCAGTTTCAAGACATTTTCTTGTCCAGACAAGAAAATATGTCTCATTCTGCCTGCAAAGATGTGGCTTTAGATTTGAAAAAGGTGAAAATAATAAATGAGACAAAAAGTACACACAATGCTTCGGAGCAGCGCAGACCCACAAAACCTGCAAATCCTACATTTCTGTGATCATGAGTCTGTGATCGTTGCAGCAGCTCTGGGAAGCTGTACTTCAGCACAGCAGTGCTTTCAGTTAAATGTGAACATGCTGACTCACCTGTATGTCGGTGACCTGTCATGTAAATGGACTAGCTCCTTTCGACTCTGTTAAGAATTCAAAGCTTTTTCTACTGCAGGTCTCATTCCCACACAATCACAAATAGATTCATTCTTTTATTTATGCTTAAGCGCTTCACATGCACTCGCGCTCTGAAGGATGTATCGGGGGCAACTCTGGGTTCAAGGATACTTCAGCATGTGGATTTTCCGAATGGTAGCTGAACCTCTGCCACCTGAGCCACAGCTGTACAGTAGTGCTGCACATCTACAGAAAGACCACCTATGACTTTTTGATGTCAGCAGGAAATTTCTTGGGTAACCGTTCAAATGGTGTGGGCGACTCGGTCGTGGGTTGTCCCAGCCCTTTGCACACTTTTATCACACACGTGCAACTCAAACGCTCCTTATGATCCTTTTTCACTCCGGTCTCTCCTAACCAGTCTGTTGCGTGCTCTGCTACTTTCTACTACCTCCTCTCCGGGTCCCAGCAAGCTACCGAAAGGTACTTGTGAGATATTGCAGTCTGGATCAAACTAGTGGACCAATCATCCAGTTTGCAGAGCTAACAGAAACGGACAACTCACATTTCCAATTGCATATTGTTAAATCATGTTAAAGCAATGGCTCTGACCTCCACATTTAGATAAAAGTCACCTTCTCACTCCAAGGTATAGAGAAAAAAACATGGTCTCATCAATGTTTGTCCATGTTTGTGACTTGTGAGTGCAGATCAGTGAATAACCACGTGTGTTTTCTCAAACACGTTTCATTTGAAACAGTTACTGGAGTGGTTTTAAGAAGGTCTTGACTAAAAGAGGCATTAATAATGAAAATCTTGGTGTTTGTACACTAAATAAAATATCAGTAGTCTAATTGCTGGCTCCTTAATGGCAGCAGGTATTAGAAACCTACATTAGTCTGAAATTCAGTGGCTATTTTGCACACGCTTATACAAAAAGTTGAAATATATATGTAACATGAATACACTGTATTTCCTGGATGTAAAGAGAGAAAAAATAATGCAGTTGGTTTTGCTGCTTTTATGAGCCTTGTAGTCTGACCTTTAACTGTTACTTTTGTTCCATTTTGTTTCCCGCCACCATGGATAAGGCCCCACAGCAACTCTCTGCCTGTGTGAGTACAGCAAAGTGACATTTTGCGGCATCACTGCCATGTTGCCACGCAGGGAGCGTTAGGTCACTCCACATGCTAGAGGCCAGGCCGGGGCAAACACCCAGTCGGGGGGAGACGATGTCCACACCAACAAATGGAGAGAAGAAAATCTGCTCAGTAAACTCTTGTATAATGATTCTCACTAATACGATGTAATTCTAAATAGAGTACATATGTAAATATAGTTACAATACTGGTATAGTTATAGTAGTAGTAGTTTCATGCAGTATTGTCCTGTGGTGGCTGGACTCTGCCAGGGCTGCCCTTTATCACTGACTCTTTACATAACTTATATGGACAGATTTTCTAGGGATAGCAAAAAGGCAGCATTGAGTTCCCAGTTTGGTGGCCTCTGTATTACTTCTTTGCTTTGTGTGGAGGATGAAAGCTTGCTGGCTTCAGCAAATGCTGATCAGCTCGTGCTGGGAGTGCAAAGTGGCTGACATCAGAATTAGCACTTCCAAAAATGAGGCCATGGGTTTCAGCCTGAAAAGGGTGGAGCTCTTTCTCCAGGTTAGTGAGGAGTTCACCATCACATGTTGGAGTTCAAACGTCTTGAGGTCCTATTCATGAGTGAGGGGAGGTTGGAGCAGTACCTGCAATGATATTGATGTTTTACCAGCTTTTGTGTCGTGAAGAGAGCTGAACATGCTGCTCCTCCAAATTAAAAAGGGCCCAATTACGGTGATTCTAGTAATCTGATTAGATTTCCTCCTGGACATCTCACAGGTGATGTGTATGAGCATACCAGGAGAAGACCCTGAGGCAATCCCAGGACATGCTGGGAAGATTATGTCTCTTGACTGGCTTGGGAATGCTTCAGTGTCCTTGCAGAAGAGCTAGCGGCGTCTGGTTAGTGCTGCCGCTATGACCGAGACTCGGATGGAAGGCTTGTTAGAATAATAGCGTAAAAAGCGAGTCGTTTCTTTTATAATAGAAGGACCATGAGAAAACAGGAACTAATTAGATTATAATTTCGACTACGCCAGCGAAAGCACCCCTCAAGGGTCAGTAAAATCAAGTTAAGAGACCAAACCTGCAGGTTAGAGCCGCCTGCAGCCTCAGGCACTGTGTCAGCCTTTGCTGCTGTTTCTTTGATGCTGCACTCAGTGTGAAAGACGTCACGTAATAGGCTTTCCAACCTCTTGGCTGAAGTGAGTAAACATATTTAGCAAACAGTCATCTCTCTTGTCCTTGCAGCCTCACCTGGCTCTGTAACATTCCCAGAGGTGGGAAATAACAAAATGCAAATACTTTGTTACTATGCTTAAGCGAATTTTCAACTATCTTTACTTGGCTATTTATTTTTCAGAATTTTTTTTTAACTTCCTAGATTTAAGAATAAATATTTTCTACTCATTTTTTTTAAACACCTTGTTCCTTTAAATCCTTTCGGTGTACCACTACTTCCTGGAGATACTTTCCAGTTCCTCCTGGGGAATCTCAAGGCATTTCCAGGCCAGACAAAATACAACATCTCTCCAGAGGGTTTTGGTTGTGCCTTGGGGGTCTCCTCCCCTTTGACGCTGCCCAGAAAGCCTCCAAAGGGAGGAGCACAGGAGGCATCTGAACCAGATGTCCGAATCACCTCATGCTGCTCCTTTTTTTTCCAAAAGAAAGAGGAATGGCTCTACTTCAAGATCCCTCCGGATGTCAGAACTCCTCTATCTCCTCTGTCTATGAGGCCCACCCTAGTTCAGCTGCATGTATTCTCATTCTTTCAGTCATTACCTGGATCTCATGACTACAGGTTGGAATGTAGATGATAAATCAAAAGCTTCATCTGGTCCAACTCCTGCATTATCGTTGATGCCAGTCCACAGGTTAAACTCACAGAACACCTTCCCATCACTTTTAAATGAAATCCCAAGATACTTCAACCATACTTGAACTTGAATCTAGGGTTTATACAACCTATTACAATGGAGTACATGCTTATGCAGTGTTTTTATGTAAGACCATTATCAGCTGAAGATTTTAATTTGTGTAATGCTTCGGCTTACATCCAAATAGCTGCAAAACACTCTCTGATATTTTACTAAAAAAACAGAAATAAAAAAAAAAACTCTTTTTGCCATTAGACAAAACAGAAAAAGTCATGAGATCACTAAGGTCAGCATGCTTTATCCGCTGGGAAACCACGCTGCTAACCTGGCTAAAGATTCCTGACTCGGGTGAAAATATCAGCTAAGCAAGCATCTGTTCTGCACCCCAACCTGAATGGAAAAGGACAAAAAGCAGCATTTTCTTCTAATCTAAGGCGATACAAATGGAAGCTGTGTGATAAGAGAACAAGAGTGGCCTGCTTATGAGACCTAAATGTGTATCCCACCACTGCATGCACTGTTTTTGATGAAACAGCACATTCAATAAAACAGCATCCCAGTGGTTAAAGTCTGTATACGAGAAGCTCATGCTTTACAAATCTGTAGCTCATGCATGAAATGTGCAGAATCATCTTCAGAATAACAGAAATTATTCATTTATGTCTTCTTCCCCAAGGAGAAAATTCTCTTTTAGCCTGTTGTTCTAGTGACGGCTGAGCTAGTAGGCACTCGCCCTGTTGCATGCAAGATAAAAAGTAACTTTCTCAATTATGTTTAGGGGTTCTGGCGTCAGTGTGATTGAATTACAGCTCTCAGGTAGGAGGATGATTACAATTAGACAAGTGGTTCTCAGTCCTCAGTATTCAGAGCCCTGCTGTTTCCAATCTAACCGCCTAATCAAAAGGCATTTATCAACTGAAAGTGTTACACTGAGGTAAAAATGAACTCTACCAACAGCCTCTAGGTTTTGAGACGGCTTGCATTACACAAGTCCCTTGTGGAGTAAATTAGCCACATATAAAAGAAGTCCCACGCGGTCATGGGAAATGTTTTTATACAGTTATGAAAACTGTGACATGTAAAATCCATTATGGTTTCATGGGAAAGTTTTTTCGTACACTTTTGAGCGAGACGGGAAACTGGTCGGGTGAATTGCTTCTCCTGCTTTATTATTATATGCACCATTATCTTGATACAAACACACTCTGCAGGGGGTCCATTTTTCATTTTAATTCTGCTATAAAGTAGCACTGATCACTGACCACCGAGGCTCAACCCTTTTGCATCTTTAATGTCCTTCCTGCCTGCACAGTGTCAGTAGCCATAAAACTGCACCCTAATGCTCCGAGGGTGGGATGTGGCCGACAGGGCTGCTCTATTATAAGTTGAGTTTTACTCAAATCTCTGCTTTTAAGACCACAAGGCTGGCAACAAGCATCAGCTACCTAATATAAGGCAAAGCAATAACAACACCAGGGTAATGACTGTCGTGTCAGCCGGATTCATTAAAAATGCAGGAGTCATTTAAACAGTATGTAAAATTGAGCAGATTAAAAATATATGTGCCCCGTGTCCACGAGCGGAAAGGCTGCATCTTTGCGTCTCTGGCTCTGAGTAACAATGAAGGCGACGACTTTGTAAAAGCACACAGACATGCAACGCAATACATGCAGGGAGCAGGATTACAGTACAGACTCACAAAGGCATCATTAATAAATGGTTAATTGGTAGTTAATTACATTTTAGGTATGTCAATAAAATTATACACACTTGGTTTGTAAAAAGAATCCAAATAATGTTCACAGAGCCTGTTAAGATATTTACTTTTGTTTTTGCTGCTTGATTATCATAACTTTTACAAGCTGTCTGGTTAGATTTAGATACCAAAAATATCCTTTTAACCCAAAGCAAAGAGGAGAGATTTCTATTTGGACAAGTAATGAAGGAGACCTGCCAGGGACCATTGCCAAAGGACAGCTTGTGCAGGAAGGAGGATCGTCTCACTGGTAAATAATAAAAGGCTTTATTGCAAAACAACAATAACCTTTCTTAATCATTAATGTATAGCAAGTTGTGCGCCAGTGTCACCAGCATGGAAATGTTCTTTGCTCTTATCAGCTATGCTATCATGAATATTACTAAACTCACTGACCAGAGCATTAGGTATACCTGTTCAGCTGTTCATTATGAAAATATGCAAATATCAAATGAGCCAATCACATGGTGGCCAGTTAATACAAAAGTCATGTAGACATAGATCATTAAAATTAAACTGGATGAGCAATAAAAGTGATCGGTGACAGACGGGCTGGTCTGAGTGTTTCAGATCTACTGTGATTTCCCAAACAACCATTTCTAGGATTTACAGAGAATGGTTTGCAAAAGAAAAACTGTCACTTTTCTGTATGACAACGTCATCTTGTCAGAAGTCAGAGGATGGCCAGACTCCTTTGACCTGCAACAGACATTCAAACAACGATTTGTTACAACCAAGATATGCAGAAGAGCATCTCTGAACATGCAACGCATTGAACCACATGGGTAACAGCAGCAGAAGACCGCACTCGATGGCACTCCTTTTAGATAAGAACTGAGGGTACAGGTCACATGGGCTCACCAAAATTGGACAACAGAAGAGAAAAACAAGAATTTAATGTAAAGCACATTAAAGCATGGATCCATCCTGCCTTGCATCAATGGTTTGAGGCAGTTGTGGTGATATAGTGATATGAGGGATATTTGCTTGGCACACTTTGGGCTCCTTAATTCCAACTGAGGATCATGTGAACACCACATCCTACGTCAGTACTACGCTGACCATCTCTATACCTTCATGACCACAGACTGGAACAAAATCTCTGAGGAATGTTTACAGCACCTTAATGAATCCATGGCATTAAGAATTAAGACAGTGCTGCAGGCAAAAGAGGGTCCAACCTTATTTCCAGTAAGTTATTTCACAGTTAACTATAAAATAATTATTTACTACTGTTTAAATAAATATGCTATAAATATTCCTTAAATTTATAGTAATAAAAAATTTCATTGATGATTACTATGAAGCTTTATTGACTTCCAGTTTGTGACCCAGCTTTAAGGAGACAGTGTTTGTGCTGCAGCCAAGGGGGTCGGACCAAAATACTGTTTAAATGCTCTCGGAGCCTTTGGGCCAAGAGGTTAATGAGGATCACAGCGGCAAAGTGCAAAAGCAGACAGGACCATCACGGACAAGTGCGCTCGTTATTCACAGCAGCTTGACTGACATGGGAGCGCATGTAATGTGCACATGAACATCTGAATTACTAAAGCAGGTGAATTAAAGTCGATCCTGACAGGGAAGCATGACTGGGTGCGTTACATTCACATTAGAGATCGCCGTCTTTTTACTCGGGGAAACAACGTCTGTGTCAGAGGTTAATTTTAGTGTATTGGCTCATTTGAATAAAAGCTTGAGTAAATCTTCTTAATTTGATTTTTCTTGTTAAAATCAGCTAATATGCTATTGGTGGGTGAGTGTAACATCGGAGAGCGTTAATCTAAGTTGTTGTGGTGGTTCTGCTGTTGTTTCTTTCATGACAGTGTTCGTGAACAGAACAATCTCACGCGACCACATGATCTCTTGCCACTTTAAAAAAACATAAATAGATAAAAAATAACAATACAAAAAGCAGGAACGATGTCTGCGCTTATGCCAAATTGGCTGGGAGGTAAGTTATTGCCCTCAGGTGTTGGAAGCAAATGGAAGTCAGCTTGTACATGTTTGCACACATGCACACAGATGTGCAGTTTCACAAACAAATAAGCACACAGAAATATTCCAGATGGTCAGGCAGATTGTTTCGTGCTAATTTCCCCTGTGAAATAGGAATATCTTTCACAGCGGGATACCCTGAACTACAGTGATGCATTAAGACTCGACAACTGGATGCATCCGTAAAGCAACCTACTTTTTACACAAACACCTATTCACCCATGCATCCATAATTCACTGTTAAAGAGGCTTGAGCACAGAACTGCATGCTACTACATACTATTTAATTCCTGTACTATAGTAACCTCAGCACCTGCTCGTCCAGTTCTTATTCAAAAGTTTAGAATTTTTCAAATTATGCTAATGTTCAACTAAAGGTTTTGCTTTTTTTTTTTTTTTTAAGTCTTGCACTTCGATGCCTTCTTGTCTGTTGGGCCACTATTGGGGCCTTGATTTAAATCTCTGGCCTGACATGGTGACTGCAGTCGGAGTGCAATCAGTCTTTGCCAAACACCATGAATGTTTCTGTCACTAATGATGCCTCAAAATTTTATCCATCTCAACGCTGGGAACACCGTGGCCTTTATGATTGGATGGTGGCCCACTCGCCAGAAGGGTAAAGTCCACCACTAAGATTTTGGTAATGTTTTTAACCAGAATTTGCATTTTGAATCTCACAAGCTCATTTAGTTTGTTTCTTTCAATCTAGAATATTTTTTTTTTTAATCTAATCTAGATTCCTGATAAAAAACAAAACATAAACTTCTTATTTTTGTGTTAACGCACACTTTTATAGATGTGCTCATACTTGCTGATGAACAGTTAATCAATTGCATTTAATTAGCAGTAATTAACTGCCACTTACTTCTTAATTCCTATGTAACCAGTAAAGGTGTACTCGCACACTGCTTCCACATCTTAGTTTAGTTTTCTTAAATAAATAATGTCACAGAATAACTGTCCTGTTGTGTAATTCATCTAAGGT
The DNA here is from genome assembly GCF_013358895.1 of Oreochromis aureus. Classification (NCBI taxonomy): domain Eukaryota; kingdom Metazoa; phylum Chordata; class Actinopteri; order Cichliformes; family Cichlidae; genus Oreochromis; species Oreochromis aureus. The sequence goes on from NC_052949.1 coordinate 14,678,197, forward strand.
TGTATTTCAATCATTTCAAGACCTAATTATTATTATATCCTTTGTCATGTCGGGTGCTGTGCAGCAGGCAGGATGAGGGACCCAAATGCAGGACTCAGAAATGAAAAGTTAAACTTAAAGCGCAGGTTTTCTTGCTGGAAAAACTCTTCATTAATGCAAGGAAACAAAACAAGAAACTCAAAGCACTACCTAAGAAACTGGGGAAACTAGAAAACTAAACTATAAACAAAGAACTGGAAACCTATCATGACACAGAGGTGAAGACAGCATGGTGAGGGTACAACATGACACAGAGCAAGGAAAACACAGGGCTTAAATACACACTGGAGCAATCAGGGAATAGGAGACATGAGGGAAACACAGGTGGGAGAAATCAGAACTAACAAGACAAGGGGAAGCAAAACCAGACACACTGCAAACAGGACAGGGACTATCAAAATAAAACAGGAAGCACACAACAGACACAGACTAGACTGAACAGAGGGGACACGAACCGTGACATCCTTAGAATATAAAGAGGGTGTCCTTTCTTTTTAATACCATCACTGTATAAAATCAGCCAATAACTTACAAAAATGTGCAAAAATCTAATATTTCCACTCTTGTTACCTCCTTTTTAAATGTATTATTCAGTCTTGCGCAGCATGCTTGGCCCCTGTTCTTCCTGCTTTGTTCCATGGACACATGTACAATATGTTGGGAGACGTGTGCTGGTTTTTAAGTAAAATGTGAAGCACTTTATAATTTTATCAGAAAATGTACTATTAAGTTGGGAGAAGGTATTTATGCTCCTTTCAAAATGAATTTTAATAGCAGGTCTAAATTTAATTTGCAGACAGTTTTATGCTCCGTACACTTCTATGTCCTCATGCGGCCTCACAGAGACGTAAGCATGACTGTACATTCTTAGTATTGTTTTTAAAAATGCTAGAGGCTTGAATTAAAGCAAAAAACTAAACTAGACTGTACAGAAGTCTCATTTACATTTTCAGTTAGTCATGGGTTCAGTTTACTGCTGACATGATACTGGAAAATCTACTTTTTGTCACCTGGCAGTCGATAAAGAGGATTAGCTTTTCTAAGTGCCACTGCCCCTTTGTCTGTCTATTAAACTGACAAGACACTAATGCTGCAGTTATTCAGCCAGCTGTACACACAATGGAGGTAAACAGTGTCGCATTGTGTGAGCGTCTGCCGTGTGCCGTGCTGTAACCCCAGGTCCCACACAGGGAAACTGAGCTGAATGTACGCTCGGCTGCAGCTCTGCACTGAAAAATCAGCTGACTGGAGGAAAGCAGCGTCCTGGCACGCTGGCGTCTGGCACCACACATCTGGCATTTAAAAGGCCTCAGAGCAAACAAGCTGACATTATTGTTTCACGCAGGCTCCTTTTCTATTTTCAGCCACCTGGTTTTTGATATCTGTTGTTGTCATAGCGATGAATGTCAAGGAATTCAGTATTTTTATTCATTCTGCAACCAAACGAAAGTCACAAATTCGCAATGCAGACGTTGACATAAATATCCTTTTCTCGGATCATTTGTTATTAATGGAATATAAATTCAATTCAAGTTAAAGAACGCAGTGCTGAAAATGATGTGGGCTGTGGATGTGGATATGCATTTCAGACCTGTGAAGTTCATGTTATTACAGACTTTTGAGCCCAAAAACACCTATTATTAAGAAAACATAGGAAGGTACAATCACCACCACTTTGACCTTTAAGCAAACATCTATACGGGCTTGTTATATTGTGTAGCCGTTCAAGCAGACTCATGTCCTTGAGGCATAATTGTTTCCAGCTCAAAAAGTTGAGTGTGGCTGCAGGAGCTGAATGGGTTATTTGTTATATCTCTGACCTTTAAACTCGCATGCCTATTTTCACGTTGATTACATTTTTCATCAGGCATGAGCTCTGGTTTGTTGTTACATCGATTACAGTTGCCACAGTTAAGACCACCAACGCATCCTGATTAACTGTGAGCTAGTGGTACAAGTGCAATATTAGGGTGCTATGCTTTTCACACGGACTGCATATATCTATATATAATGGGAATTAATTAGCCAGTAAATTCCTCAACAGTTTATGCAGCTATTCAACTCCTTGAATTAAAGCTGAAAGTTTGCTTTTGAATTTCATCCTGAATGTTTAAGTCTAATTTGGTGGCCTACAGAGCTGAAATTATATAAACTACATCAACATGCCTGTATTTAATTTCATTCACCTTCTATTATGTTTACTACTTCTCTTGGTATTTCTCTCACATCCCAGGCAGCCCGAGATTTTTTACTAATATTTTAAAAGCGCAAGCATATGTAACTTGTGTCCCCTGTCACTTATTACTTTCCTCACACGTCCTTGTTAAAGCATAGACATACTGGTCCATAAGATGTTTGCCTCTGTACACCACCAGAGGGGATTTTAAATCGAGCAATTAAGATGTGATTAAAGTCGGGACCTTCAACTTTAATTCAAGGGCTTTAACAAAAGTGTAGCATTGACTGTTACATTACAGTCCCTGTTTTCAGAGGCTCAGAACTAATGAACAAACTAGTTACATGAATATCAGAACTGTTTTTAATAACGGGATGAATATTTTCTGAGCTCCGTCGGGCCTTTACAGCAGCCACCTTCACTTGTTGCTTGTTTGTGGGCCTCTCTGCCTTCAGTTTTGTATTTAATAACTGTAAAGCTCTGTTTTGGGTTGAGTTCAGGTGGCTGACATGACCAATAAAGAATTTCCCATTTCTTTCCCTTCACAACCTCTTGGGTTCTTTTTGCAGCATGCTTTGGATCGTTAGACATTCGCTCTGTGAGGTGCAGGCTGATCAGTTTTGCAGCGTTTGGCTGAATCTGAGCAGAGAGTAGAGCCCTGTGCACTTTATAATTCATCCTGCTACTCCCAATAGCACTCACATGATCAATAAACACCAGTGACCCAGTTCTGCTGGCAGCTATATATGCACATGCCATCACCTTGGCTCCATCATGTTTGACAGATGATCTGGTACGCTTCGACTCATCATCTTCCTCTTTTCCCCTCATACTTTGTTCATTCTGTACAAGTTCATTTTTGTCATTAATCTGAAGCGTGTAGGGTTTTTTTTAAGATGTTTTCTGTCAAATCTCTCCTTCCTGTTCTTGAGTGTAATGAGTGGTTTGCTCCTTGTTGTAAACCCTTTCTATTAACATTCACGAAGGTCTCTCTTGATTGTAGACTTTCACAACAACACGCCTACTTGTTCAAAGTGTTCTTGACTTGGTTAGAAATTGCCAAAGAAAGAACTCTACAATAATGCACTTGAGTTATCTTCTGTGGTTTTTCAGGCTTCTTGTTGTTGCAGAGTTGGTCAGTGTATTAATTCTTTTAAGAATGTACCAGATTATTGGTTTGGCACTCCTGAAGTTTTTGCCTCTCTGTGGTGGCGTTACGTCATCTTTTCACCCCAGTGATGCCCTCCATCACTTGCAGTGACATTCCTCTGGGCTTTCCGTGTAAAATTACAGTGAAAAGTTTTTAAAAACTACATCGTTCAAAGTCCAACAACTTCAGGTATTCTGTATGCTTCATTTGTTCATGAAATAACAAGGAAGCAGGCCTCACCAGGTCATAAACTGCTTGTCAATCCAAATAAAAATCCTCAAAAAACAGGGTACCGTGTATAAAAACACCACATTTTTGTAAGACCTCTTAAAGTTTTCAAAATCTACCGTGTGGTATCCAGAGGCCAAATCCTAAACAAAAGAAAGAAAAAAAGAAATAGAGAAGAAAGTAGGCTCATGAAGTCATCTGTAAAATGTTTGGTTTATCCTTTTTTATAAGCAATAAAATTTAATTAAAGTTAACAAGCCAAGTTGGGGCGTCTATATTCCTTCACAAAACGCTGACACTACAAGTTTGAAACTCAGTTACACAAAGCAGGCATCTATTTTCTTTAAGTGCTTCTTCAGATTACTGTATCGTGGCAAATATTAGAACTTTAGTCTTTTTTATGTTACTAAATATTTTAGACTGTTGATAAGATTTAAAAAGGAAAATGAAACAAAATATTTCCTGCCCTTATCTGACCCGGTACAGTAAATCTTTTGTGCCATTTTATTCCCACACAGTGGCTGTTCAATAATGCAGAACATGTTGCAGTTTGCAAACCATGTTCAGGAAAACTGAACAGGCATTGTATAGTCCTCATAGACAGCACTGACATTTGTGCTTTAAAACCAGAAGAAAAACACAATTCAGGCCTCTTTAGTTGAGTACTTTATATACATCATATAATGAGACACACAGAAATATGTATAACAGGTGGATATTTTGGAAAAACAAAAAATGGAACAGTAAAATTCCCCATAAGAGGTCATTGTGAAGCCGTGGGAAGATCTCTGGGTTCCTTGGGTTATGTTCTGTAGTTGCTGTAATTTTGAAGGGTGTAGGTTGCAACTGTATCCAACAACCAACCACGGGTTACAACAGTAGCTTGTTTGGAAAGACCTGCAGAGAGGACAGATGTTAATGCCTTCTAAAGATAAAGTATTGAAAGTGTGAACATGATATGAAACAGGACATGAGTGTGGTGTAGGTGTAGGGTTAGAGCAGGTGAAATTCCAACAAAAAGCCTTTGAGAGCTTATAATGTCTCCAACTTTTACATCTGTATGGTTAATGCTCTAATAACAGTAAGAGCTAACAGCTGAAGGAGAATCAGTATTCATATTTTAATGCATGAGGCTTGTATTACTCTACATTGTCTCCATTTTCAGCAAACGCCATGAAAAGATCTTCCTGCAGTGTAATAGTCCAGCTCCCAGTCCTTTCTGACTACCCTAGCCTTTCAGTGGCTAAGTCCCAAACCAGCTGCTACTACTGAAAATATGGATCTAGAAAAAAAAAAAAAAATCAAACATGAATATATAATTTCATTTGTTGAAAGATGCCACATTCACTATTAGGAAAAAATAACACTGCATTTATCTGGGACTATTTTCAGCTGGGGAATAATTGTTAAGCATTTATGAGAGGATGATGATGCACTTATCTGTGTGTAGCTCAAGTTTTTAAATTGTATCCACAATATGTAAGGGGTTAGGTTCCAGCACACAAACCCTAACAGCTGTAGTCCTTTAGTGAAAACATACACTTAGTGACCACTTTATTAGATACATCTTGCTAGTACTGGGTTACCTTCATAACTGCCTAAATTCTTCATAGCAAAGATTCAACAAGGTGCTGGAAACATTCCTCAGAAATGTTGGTCCAAATTGACATGACAGCATCACACAGTTGCCGCTGATTTATGAACTGCATGTCCGTGATGTGAATCTCCCATTCTCCCAGATTCCAGTGCTGCTCCTTCGGACTGAGATCTGGTGACTGTGGCCATCTGAGTACAGTGAACTCACTTATGTTCAAGAAACCAGTTTGAGATTATTTGGGCTTAAATGATGCTCGGTTGGTATTATGCGAGGTAGCGTTTTTCTAGTCTACTATTACGTAATTCTGGTGAGTTAGTGTAAAATATAGCCTCAGTTTTTTGCTCTTGGCTGACAGGAATTGCACCTGGTGCGGTCTTCTGCTTCTGTAGACTATCTGCTTCAAAGTTTTACACGATGAGAGATGCTCTTCTGCACACTTTGATTATAACCAGTTTGGCCATTCTCCTATGATCTGATATCAACAGGGGATTTTTCTCCAAAGACTGGACATTTTCTGTTTTTTTAACCATTCTCTGTAATTCCTAGAAATGGCGTGTGGGAAACTTCCAGTAGATCAGCAGCGACTGAAATACCGAAACACTCGCACTAACCGACCTGGGACTAACAACTCTGCCGCATTCAAAATCCCTTAAAATAACCCCCGCCCCCCTCCCCAAATCTGATTCTCAGAAATCTGACAAAACAAAATAACAGTCCTTAAGTCAATGTTCTGTACTTACATCCCCAGATAAGGTCTTTTATAACACATGTCTATAAATGCTGCCTTTACACCCATGAATTATAGAGGATGGGCGACTGAGAAAGGCTGTGATTTCAATCAGTGGTGCCCAAGCAGAGGATAGAGGACGATACATAGCGGGGAACGAGTGGAGGAACTGCTCGTTTACCTGCTCTATAGGTGCCAGAGGACATGGAAGAGAAAAAGCTACATTAAATATGTAGCAGTGCAAATTAGGATGCCATGAGGAGGGAGACGGGGTGTTACTTGCTCCCCTTCTCTTTCAAACTGTCAGCTCTCCTCATGCAACATCAGCCCCTCTGTTCTGTGGCCAACTTGTTTTGACATTCCCCACGCTGCAATCTGACATTTACTCTTGGCCATTTCTCTGCTGCTCAACTCCCTTCACACATGCTTCCCTGAAAAGTCACTCTCCTCGCTCTTGTTGGGGACCTGTCTCATTTTGGTTGGCAGCATCTGCCATTTTCACCGTTCTGTCGCTCTCCAATTGGTCCTTACGGGAAAAATGCATTCGAAACCACGCACTGATGGACAGACAGGTGCACTGACATGCACAGCAGCCCCAGATGTCTGTGCTTGTGGGGAATATTCGTTCATTACAGTGAGTTTATATACAAAACCTCACCCTTAGATAATCTCATACCCAGTCACCAATGTAATAAATTGATTTAACTTCTAAATTTCTTTGGAAGACTGAATAGGATAGCATCGCTGTTAAATTGAAGATATTTTGGGGATGGCAAACCTGCAGTAAGATCCACCACCATGCGGGTAAACAAAAAAAGTTTTTAAAAGCTGCAAAATTCCCCCAAACTGAGCTTTTCAGCAGGGCATGAGGATGCTTAAGACCGGAACAGTGTGAGAGACTAATAGTGTTAGTTAGTATTAGGGTACTATATCCACATAAATTAAATTAAAGCTTTTTGAAAGTATGAAACTTGTATTACAGTGTAACGTACATCATTCAGAGAGCTAATGTTTTTATGCTTGTGACGACACCAACTATTTCCTCCTGTAGTGGGTGTCGTTTACGCTCTGTCTCTGTGGTGCTTTCATGGGTTATTTTTAAAGCCTAACCCTTTTGGCAATCATCAGTAATGTAACAGCAATAATAAAAATTTAAAAGGAAGTGGTCATTGCAGACAATTTTAAAACATACAAATTACTTAAGAAAAGATGAATTATGCCTAACTTTATCATAGTTCAATCATAGTAACACGTTTTTTTATTTTTGTTTTTTGTATTTTCAGCACAGCCAAATACAAGATAATGAATAGACCTTAGTAATGTGTACTGGCTAGCACTGGCTAACTAGACATCATCGTCCTTTGTGTCTCTACAATCAGATTAAATCTTTAGTTAATGTTCGGTTAACTGAATAAAATACTTTTATTTTGAAACAAACAAAAGTTCACTGGTAAAATCTACAGTAACTTGGTCACAATAGATTATAAGTAATCAACAAACAGCTGGTTCCCAAATGACTGCATTACACTTTTTCACATCCGCAGCCGATTTCGAGTAGCGGCAACCAACTGGTTGACCGTTTTCGATCACAAGCCAATTATATAGGTCGTTTAGTGCAAGGAAATCTGTCTCCTACAACTGCGGATTGATTGATGAAGGTTTGCAAACAACTGCTATTTCTTTTTTTCTTTTTTAAAAAATGCAGCTAGATTGCCATCATGTTGTAATCAATCAGAGTCAATTTGCCCTGATGATTTGTGATATGTCTGGAATGGGACTTTGATCCACTGGTTTCCATCTGTCCGGCTGCAACTACGTCGCAATTTGTCACTAATTTCTGTTTCAAATCTACGAAGTTACGCAGGTGGACTGTGAATGTAAGAAGGTATTGTGAACTTACGATAGCCGTTTCACAACCATTTCAAACCCAACAAGCTCTTTGCACACTGTTGTAATACACTGCAGAGACTAAATCATCAGCTAAATTAACTGGAATGCTAAATACTAGTTACAAAGAAAAGCCAACTTTCAATAAATCAATAAATAAAACTTTGTGATAATAATGATTAATTCAAAAGGTTTTGTTCTTTTCATTAAGAAAAGTGTTTCTCTCTTTTTCTTTTTAGCACTTGAGCATAATATTAAAAAAACAACAACAACTGACTCCTTGGCACAAACTCATCTTGTAACGTGAAAATCTTTTCCATCCATTATTTGCCTACAAAATGTGTCATCACTTGGTGTCACTTCTTTGTTGCACCATATCAAGACTTATGAAATCTCATCTTATATAATAACACAAAACTATATTAGTACACTGTGTGTCACACACAATTCTTGTCTGTCTCTGTGGTAGCCCGAACCCCTCGGTGAGGCTGTGCATGAATATGTAACCCCTGCTACGGGGGTCAGTCTAATCTCTGTCTTCACGAGCTCTGCGTGTGGAAGCATGTAATAGACTATGTGCTTGTGAGAGAGACAGAGAGAAGCCAATTAGGTTAAAATAAAGTGGGTTATCAGTTTGTTTGTGATCAGATATTAAAAAAATAAATTAATAAAAAGGTGAAAATTAAATGTTATTTTCAGCCAAGACTCACTGCTGTAAGTTGAAGATGATGACTCTGGTTTAGGCTGTACAATGACGAGCTGCCGGGACTTCTGTGGAACAAAAGGAGTAGAAAAAATAACCATTTCTCATCATAAAACGAAGCACAAATAGAACAAACAGTTTAGTACTTACAATCAGTCAAAATGGAAAAGCGCAGTATTTTTATCCTTGCCTGTCGATCGATCTTGTCTGAAACTTTCTAAATGACTCACGGCTGATTAAGCAGTGACTGTGATTACTGCATCTCTGACTGTCAGTAATAATAAATGTTGCCTTTTTAACCATAATTAGTGTCACTTCTGCTGAACAATTCAACATTAATGTGTCATTTTCAAAAATGAAATTAAACCCAGGAGACAAATAAGAGGCACTAATGCAGCTTTGTGAGACAAAGAGTTGCTCTGGGAGGCATCCACTTTACTGAATGCTGCCTAACTTGTACCCGTAATGGAGCGCATCACGGGGATCGTAAGTGAAACAGAGGCATTAAAGCTGAAATTTCATATACAGGAATTTTTTGCCTTCTCCCTCCCCTCACCCCGAACCAGTTGTGGCAGATGGCTGCCCCTTTCCCGAGCCTGGTTCTGTTGGAGCTTTCTTCCTGTTAAAAGGGAGTTTATCCTTCCCACTTTTGCCAAGTGGTTGCTCATAGGGGGTCGTCTGGTTGTTGGGGTTTGTTTCTTTATTATTGTAGCATCTTACCTTACAATATAAAGTGTAAGTCATCCTAGATCTAGTTTTAAACCAATCTTAAGATACATTTTGAAATAAGAGAGAAAAGCATGAATGTAGAACAGCAGTGGATCTTTGTGAAGTTTATTATTTTTTCAAGTGGGAGCGGCTAGACACTCTTACCTGTTTACCATCGAGTAGAAGTGGATCTTTCACTACAGCAGCTCCACAGAGCTCCACCATCCACTCCATGTCATCTATCGGAAACACACAAAAATGTCTGTATTTCAGGAAAATGAAAGATGATCAGATCTACTTTTACTGCCTCTAACCCCAAGGAGACACACAGCAGACCCATTTCAAGCTAAGCTTTACTTTGATCAGATGGACAAATACAGGTCAGCGGTTCACTCGCTGCTCCAGATTCATTTGTGCAGTTCACTCGGTCAACACACATTTAACTTCATTCAGAAAACTGTGTTTATATTCCAGCAGCTCACAGGAAATACCACAAGTGCCATCAAAAAGATAAATCAACAGCTTCTCTTCCTGGGTACGTTCATTCATGTCAGGAAAACACTGATGAGCGTCTTCTGCGAGCTCTAGATAACATCAATATGTATCAACCCGAGTGGTTAAATAATGCATGAAATCCCAGAAGAAAACAGCTCCAGCTCCGTGTTTGTGCCATGTTAAAAAAGAAAAAAGAAAGTCTTTTAAACGACTCACGCTAGCTAGCAGATGTCAACCCATTAGCAAAGCTTCATCGATCCAGCAAGCAGCGGGGAGGATGCGGCAGGAGCACTTTTAGAGCCCCAGGAAGAAGGAAAGTGAAGAATGCTGCCTTCAGGGGTTTTAAGTAACGAGGACCCCCCTGAGACCTTCACCCATGATCTCTCTCCATCCAACCATGTTGAAAGGGAAGAGCCAAGAATTATGTTGTATGAAGGGCAACCAAACTGCTTATAACCTTTTGTTGGGAGGTCATAAACAGTTTAAATCCTTGGCACCAAAGTTACAAACCTCTTACAGAAACTGCAAGACCATTCTGGAAAAGGAGTCTTGCAGACGCCTTTGTCCATGGTTGAAAGCTTATTTCCACTTTCTGTTCAGAAATAATTTCCAGACTCCATAGCAACTGCTGTGCAATGTGACAAAACCACACCAAAAACATCGCACACGACTCCTAAGTACGTATTCAACCCACCCACACGCTGGAATCACTTGTCATTGTTCTCCAGTGCTGAAATGACAGAGGTTAAAAACAGCACAGGTTTCAAGCTATTCTCAGTGTCAGTCAAAAGCTGTGTGAGCTACTTTAACTGTCCCTCTCCTTATTGTCTTCTTTCTCCCGTGTGTCTATCAGAGTCTTGCAGGCATCAATAAGATGGAATAAGGGTGGTCGAGAACAGTATTTCTTGATTGAGAAAACAACAGTGCAAACAGCAAGATGGAAACAATGCAATAAAACACCACCTGAGGTTTTCAGTCAACTATAAAAAAAGAAAGTTTTAAAATCTTTGTTTTTGCAGCCAGTAATTTGAAACACCATGTGGGTGTTGCACGCCCTGTGGTGTTTTAGAGCTTTGTTCCTGAATCAACCGGAAACAGAAAATAGAAATAGAAAAGTGGAGATGTTAAGTTTATGCAAAGTTAAAGTTTGCATAAATTTTAATGTGCAAAAGAAAAAAAATGCAGGTTCAATGCACAATGAAAATTCAACTTCTCTGCAAAGCACGTAAAATCCATGAGTCAGTGTTATATTGTGTGTTTTTTACTTCATTGGAAGTGTGTTTAAGATCACTGTAATACTGAAAAATAAAGTAGTTCCTAATCAGATGTTTTCCAGATGGTATTGCATGACGGATCAAAAGCTGCCAGAATTCGTAGCTCCATCAGTTTTGACAAGATTTTCAACACCGGTGGACCCAAACCATGACAAAGCCTCCACCGTGCTCTTTGGCAGCAACTAATGAGGGGTAGTTTGACACTTCTGCACAGTATTGTACGTTTTGGCCACTCTGGCGCATCTCTAACAGGGTTAGAGATAAATATTATAACAACGTCTGGTTTGCATGTTCCATTTTAGCCCTAACTTAACTGCAGTACACAGTAAGCATTCTTTCTGGAGATCTCGTGCCACATCATGTTTCTTACCTGTAGTCATGTCTGTAAAAGGCCCCTGGAAGCAGATGCTGAAGCCCTTCATGAGCAGCTGAAAACAAAAGGCAGACTTAAAGTTAGAATAAAAAAGCTACTTTAAAATGTTTTCATAAATATGTAGAGTGAAGCAAGTAAAGAGGACATTTACCCAGTGGATTTAACCTTCAAACAATGCTCAACAACACTGGATGAGAGCAGCCAACACTGCTATTACCATTACAGCTGAGTGCGTTTCTGAACTCTTCACCTGTGTAAAGGGTTACAGTGGTAGAGCTGAAACACCTCTCCAAGCATATCCTGCAATTTACAACATCTATTTCTCACTTACTGGGTAAAATAAAGCCTTGAGACCTCGTTGATTTTTTGCCCTCACTGTAATACAGTAAATGAAGTGATGAGTAAAAGAGAACAGTGCAAATAAAGCTACCTTCACCGAGGTAATATCACACTTAAAGGAGGCAAAGAAAAACGAGAGGCTCGACGCCAGGGACACCGTTTTATCACACTCAGGGTCAATACGCTTGGTTGAAACGGGAATGTAAACTTGTTTCCTTGAACTATGATAACCACTGAAAGGAAACTCATGGCACGGCCTCATCTACAGCGTTTGGCAGGATGGAAGTGTTTGAAAGATAAATGTCCGAGCGACAGGGGAGAGAAATACTAATTTCTCATGCTTCCCTGTACGTCCATAATCATCATTAGCCAGAGGTGCTCGGTGAGATGAAAAAGTGTTTCTGTTACAGATTTTTAATTTAGACAACAGCTAATGTCCTTCAGGAGGTATTAGAGTGTGATAACAAGCACACACAGACACACACACTGTTTCTTTGACTGATTTCCAGAGCGTTCTGGTGACAGACTCCCCGACTCTCCATTTCATCTGTTAGTCCGTTTGTCACACTAGTGCAGGTGACAGAAAGTGAATATGAACAGGACAATCTGCCTGGCTCCATCAAATTGCCGGCACGGCGCACAAGCCACTTAAATAAGCCTGAAATTACTAGCTAATTCAATTAGCAGAGGTTCTTCAAAGGCAGTGATACGGCCAACATGACATCTAGCCATTTCTAATTTTCCCCCTCAGTGGCAACAGTAGTGGTCCTGCTGGCCTTACACCAAGGGGAAAATTACAATTAGCTCCTCACAACAGGGTCTGAGCTAAGAGGCTGGTGCAACACGAGGAAACAAGTTCAAGTGCCGCTTGTAATTGGGACATTTTATTTGATTTTCCTCTCTGAATCACAGACTATTCTTTGTGGACTAACACTGTGCTTTTACAAAAATACGATGGCAGTGGTAACTGCCGATAACAGCAGCAGTTAATGCGCTGATTTGCTGTTTTTGCTTTGTTTTTCTAAATAATTGTTGCGTTCTAAAACAAATTTGCTTCATCCAGTCAACATGTTGACATGCTCCAAAATCTCTAAGCTACAGTAAAACAGACTGATAGAATGGAAAGGCATTGGTGGGCCAATGAACTGAACACATGAAGAAGATGTGCATCTTAGTGGGTGTATAACTAATGAAGCTTTGAGTATTTTATAGGCAGATTTAGGGAGGACCAATATAAATGTGGCAGAGCCACGAATCCTGTGGTGCGTGGCAATGAAAAAAAAAAAGAAAAAAAGTCCATGACGGGAAAAAGTGCATTTATATAGTTAGGCGGTACATTAGAAGGTATAGCTTAGATTTTCAATGCTATGTAGATGATACCCAGCTTTATTTAACCATGAAGCCAGACTGCAGTGTGTGTCTTAAAGACATAAAAGCCTGGATGACCTCTAAGTTTGTGCTTTCAAATTCAGATAAAACTGAGGTTATTGTACATCGTCCCTAACAATTGTAGTAATCTGGTATCTAGCCATATACCTTTTCTAGACGGCATTACTTTGACCTCCAGTAACACTGTGAGGAATCTCAGAGTCATTTTTAACAATGATATGTCCTTCAGTGTGCACATTAAACAAATATGCAGAACTGGTTACTTGCATTTGTGCAAACATTAGAAAATAGAAATAGGGGAGGAGATAACTCAGTAGGTAGAGTGTTTGCCCCATGATCGGAAGGTTGGGGGTTCAAATCCACTGAATAGCTCCCCTGAGGTACCCCTGGCAAGGTACTGTCCCTACACACTGCTCCCCAGGCGCTGGATTGGAGGCTGCCCATTGCTTCACTGAGTGAATGGGTTAAATGCAGAGAGAAATTTCCCTACAGGGGATTAATAAAGTATACAAAAAAAGAAAATCGTGTCCCAGTGTGATGCTGAAAGACTTCATTCATGTATTTATTACTTCTAGGCTGAACTACTGTAACTCATTATAATCGGGCTGCCCTAAAAGCTCCCCAAAGACTCTTTAGTTGTTCCAAAATGCATCAGCTAGAGACTAACAGAGAGACTAACAGGGACTAGAAAGACAGCGCGCATTTCGCCTCTTTACTGGCTCCCTGTTAAATCCAGAATCAAATTTAAAATCCTTCCCCTCATGTACATGGGCTTAACTAATCAGGCCCCATCTTATCTTGCAGACCTCATAGTACTGTATTACCCCAAGACAGCACTTCGCTCTCAGGCTGCTGGTTTACTTGTGGGTCCTAGGATATTAAAAAGTAGAATGGGAGGCAGAGCTTTAAGGTTTCAGGCCCCTCTTCTGTGGAACCAGCTCCTAGTTTGGATTTGAGAGACAGACGGCCTCTCCACTTTTAAGATTAGCCTTAAAACTTGGATTTTTAATAAAGATTACAGTTAGTGCTGGATCAGGTGACCCTTAGTTAAACTGCAAGTCTAAGCTGCTGGGGGACTTCAATCTGGTTCTCTTCCATAGTGTGTCTCCCTCCCCTCACCCTAACTGGATCACAGCAGGTGGCTGCTCCTCCCAGAGCCTGGTTCTGCTGGATATTTTTTCCTGTTAAAATTGAGTTTTTTCTTCCCACTGTTTCCAAGTGGGATTCACAGGGAATCATCTGATTGTTGGGTTTATTGCTCTATTCTTGTAGGTTCTTTACCTTAGAATATAAAGCGACTTGAGGTGATTTTGTGAAATCTTCCAGAAATCTTTGTTATGCACCTCTTTAACTGTACCTTTTGTAGCCGTACCGCTCTTACCAAAGTTTCGTTAGGAGCATTTTTAGATTTGTTTTAAGCCTCAAGCTAAAACATCTGTTTTAAAGCTATAATATTAATTTTATGTGGCATAGGGCTGCACAATTAATTGAATTTTAATCTTGATCACAATTTTAGCTTTCCACAACTAAATCAAGACGATCAACTGATATTGCTCCATCAATCGAATGCAAAGCACCGCCAGATCACTGCCTGATGATGTGCCTGTATATGCCAATCACAGCTGTTCCCCTGGAGACGAAGGTTTTCTGGATAGAAAGTAGCACTACATTAAAAGACTGCTTTACAACACATAATAGTCCATTAAAAACAAATTTGGATGTCTGGCACAGCTGAAACGAAGAGCTTGTCCCTCAAAGCAGATCATCATCCATTGTGTGGAAACACTCCAAACAACACAACAAGTGACAAATAATATGCAAAGACTGCTGGACGAGGGTGCTTGCACTGCAAAGGAGCACAACTCACTGACTCAACCTCCTGAAAAACGCACCAAACAGTATAACAAATGTATGAATATTCATATTGTTGTCTTTTGTATTGAATTGTAAATAACTGGACATGAGTTATTATTGTTTGTTGACAATACATGCCACACTTGATCTATGAAGGTTTATGATCAATTTATATTTTTACTATATGAGTATATTTATCAGTCCCCTTCAGTTAATAAAGCACTCACATTACTGTCTTCAGTGGTCCGAGCTCTTGAGGGGCCCTGGTGGTTGGGCCCGTTCACCACATCCCCTCTCACCTCAAACGGACTCTGGTTAAGAAGAAAGCAAAAAGACTCCATCAGGCATACATGAAGCTCACAGTTAGCCTCAAACTTTTCGCCTTGATTATTTTTTATTTTCATTTTAAATCAGCCAAGTGATTATTCAATCTCAGGACTAAATTTAAGCACAGAGTCTGTTAAGAGTAATTAATTTCTTCCCAGAGTCAGGTATGCTCTTATGAGTACACTGAGCATTCTTCAATGTGACAGCAATCAACTTTTAATCGTAAAGAGTGCATTTCTGTGTTCATGATATAATGCTTTTTTTTCCTTAAACTGCCCCAGTGATGGATAAAGTAACTTGAAATACCGATACTAAATGTAGCCTGGCTGGATTACACTGGCCTATCAAAGAAGCAGACATAGGGCTTGCTAAAACAAATGGATGGCTAATCATTTATGGTGGTATATCACAACAAGCCACAGCCAGAGATTCATCATGTGGCCTTAATTCAACATCGGGACAAACACAGATGTGACTGTAAGCCACCGCTGCGCTGATTCAACGAACATGCGGGCGAGCGTACCTCATCTAAGACTTTCTTTTGTTTGAAGCACTCAGAAATCCCTGCAGAGAGAAAAAAAAAAAAGAGCAAAAAATTGCGAGCTTATTATCTGACACACAAAAACTTTACTGTGTAAAACACCCTTTTATTCCAGCCTACCTTTTCATGCCATGCTGTTTTTTTTAATTAAAATTTAGACTAATTATTCTTAACTTATTAGTAAAGTTAAGTTATACTTACACTGGAAACTCAACACCCACTTCCTGCCTGCAATTCCCAGGAAGTATTTCAGTGTGCGCTCACATACCAGCTGTTCATCTGGCAGAGAGAGAAAAAGAGCAGACACATGAAAAGAGATGCAAAATACGAGAGCTCTTTCATGAGGTGATTGTACAAACACACCTCATACACTGTAAAATTGACCAAGATTCTTTTGAGGCCTACAAGTCACAAACTTGGTACGTATGAATCCAGGGGGCTATACGAGGGGCTAGAGATGCTCAGCTGGCTCCTTACTACCAACTGAGCATCATTTGAACACTGGCTGAGCCTTGCTGACATGTCCATATCTTTATGACCACGGTCTATCCATCTTCTGATGGCTGTTTCTAGCTGTATAATGTGCCATGTATCAAAGCTTAAATAATCTCACAGTGGTTCCTTGAACATGGCAGTTCACTGTGATCAAAAGGCCCCCCACACTAACTAGATTGTAATCAAATAAAGCAATATGGCATGTGATGAAACGGGAGATTCACATCATACATGTGCTGCCAACCAATCTATCCCATGAAGAGTTAAGGCAGTTAAGAAGACAGAAGGAGGTTGACTCAAGAACCAGCGGGTTGTACCTAATAAATTGACCAGTGAGTATAAAGGTTATTATATGTGGATGAAAAACCGTCTGTGCTCTTGGACGCAACGCTAAAAGGTTTCTGTTGCAAAACAAAGGACAATATATGGTTATAACTTCTGCTCACTCTTGCCAGAAATTACTTTTTTAATATGTTATCATTTGCAGTATTATCATTATTACATTTAAATTTAATATGGAAATCCTGGTAAAGTGTTGTAAACAAAGTATAGTCATTCTTTTTCATTAAAAAATAAGATTAACTGATGCCCTATAGATGCAATCACACAAGAGTTTTTACCTCAAAGCAAATGTAATCAGTAGCAGTGTTGCAGTGCAACTCAATAGACTTACAATACTTTGCGTTTCAAGTTATGAGTTATTTAACTACTTTTTAATAAGCAATCAGTTAATTCTAACATTTCTCTCCTTTCCTCTGTTCTTTCTGTTGCCACAAAAAGGATAAAGCCTGATGCAATCCAGCTGCTCTCCAACTAGTGTCAGTGCCCATGTGGCTCCGCTCACGAGATTGCAAGGAGCCATTTCTTCTAATATTTCAGATTTACGAGTGAAAAGGACAAGAACAACATCACAGTGAAATTCAAATTGCGTCTGGGTGATAATAAGTGTCTTTCAGGCACACAAAGAGCTCACTTCAAGTTTGAAGTAGCACTTTCAAGCTAAGTGTACCTTCACAACAGCTCCAAAACATCAACAGTTAGGTTTTAGTTCAGCGGAGTCTGGTTAAGTGGCGAGACGAGATGTTCCCAGTCTGAACTGGGAACGAGGTAAAGTCGGTGTACTCAGAGGCAGATTCACAGTAGACTGCACACACAGCACAACTGAAATGCCCAACTTGATGTGTGCAAAATGACTTAAACACACTTTTCTCAGTAGAGAATACGGTTACATAATTGCTATTAAATGGCATAAATCATGAGACCTAACAACAAGAGGAAGCCAAGACTGATCAGAAGTCAGAGGGTCTAACAGGTGATTTATAAGTCAATACATTCGTGTCAGTGCATGCACAGGAAAAAATGTCCCACTCTGGCTCAATCTGATGATTTAAAGGAAATCAATCTGCATTTTTTCTTCTCTTTTCAAACCCGTGAAAGAGGCAGACAAAAACTTTTTAATCCAGGTAAGAGTCAAAAATGCCCATTTCTGCCAGTTCTTCTGAGAAATGCATTTTAAAGACTTTAAACTTATTTTCTGCTAATGGCAGTAATATGAGACCTCCTGCTCCTTTCCCAAAATTTAACCATAAAGATCAAGAGGCCTACGATTCCTATTTTTAGTTGCCCAGGAAACCGCTGCCATTAAAAGAAAAAAAAAAAAAAGGACTTCTTAAAATGTGACAGTTAATATGGTGCTTTGGAGACAGCGAGCTTTGAAATTAAAAATAATCTATCAGAGAGGGTAATTAGCAACAAGCGGCTAAATGGAGGAGAGAGCGTGTGGGGTGGAGAGAAACAGAGAGCTTATCTCCGAGGAGCGCTTTAAAAGACGCATGAAACAAGCTGTAACTACACGTAGAAAGAAAATGTACTTTTCAAATTGCAAATGTTCTTTTAGAGAAAAAAAACAAACACAAGAGCTAGAAACAACTAAAGTAATGAGGATTTAATTGCTCTGTTGCCTATCAAGCCAATTTGTCCAGTGGCTCCCTTTGACTCTAAAAGGAGAGCATGTGACTGTACTTACCTGTACGCATAATGACATGAGTCACTTCTGGTGTTACCTGGGAAACCACACGGGCACCAACTCTCTTGGCAAACTTTTTCACCATAATCTGTTGGCAATAGCGTCATATCAGTTTATTTATTCTAAAACTGACTCAGTTTAAAAAACAAACACACTGACTGATTGTCTGAAAGGTCACCTGCTCATTTGGGCCCAATCCGGATGACACAAGCACCAGCTTAGCTCTGCATGCGTCTTTTGGAGGGCTGTTATTTTCTTTGTCTTCTTGCCCGTCGGACAGTGAACTGCTGTCCTTCTGAGTCTTAGCTGCTGAAGTTGAAGAAGGTGTTTTGGAGACTCCAGTGCCTTTGACACCGACCCCTTTATGTGCAGACTTCTGCGCTAATGGAGAGAAAAAACACAGGACACACAGTCACCTGACCTGACCCATTCCTCTTTCACCACTTTTGGTTATCCTTCATCAGAGATTAACCTTATCAACCACAGTCAGGCTAAATCAAACTGACTCATAAAAAAAAGTGCAGTAATGTCAAATTGCTCCTTTATGTTCATGTGATATTTCATGAGAAAGTAGAAGAATGAAGCTATCTGAAAAAACATGTTTCTACAGCTCACTTCATATCGATCCAACACTACAAGCAGCCTTACCCATCTGTGTATCACCTACAGGCTCTGACGGGTTGGGTTCGGGAACACCTTTGGAATCAGATGGTTCTGGGTTTAGGTACGGTCCCGCTTCTGGAACATCTTTCCTGCAAAACAGTCATGTCTGTAAGCTTGGAATGCATTGGTTTTAACTTTACATTTCCTGGATTTTTGACCTGCATGTACAGTACTGTGCAAAGGTTCTTTGTATTTCGCTTCCAGAGAGCCAATTTCATTGTAATATTTTAAGTGGTCTTAAGCAGTACTTTTCCAGACTTTGTAAAAGTCTATGAACATTTTTCTTTGGACCCTGGTTGCTACTTTTTCCATTCATTTTGCATTTAGTTTTTGTATCCAGTTTCGTATCCAGAAGATGATTGTTACACACTGTTGGATCTGTGGATCACTGCATATTTAGGATGCACCGATCGTCAAAGTTTTGATTTCAATCGGTGCATCACAGAAGGTGTAACAAATCGCTACATTTGAAATTGTTACAAATTCAAATGTAACAGATAACAAATTGCTGCACAATCACCTTCTGAATTTGTACAGTTGTTCCCCGATAATACTGTATTTCCCTGTGTGTTTTCATATGTTTCTATAAATCACTTCACTTTTTCCCCATCTCCTATAATATAATACACATACTACATATACACATAAAGAAATCTGAAGCAGCTCAAGACTTTTGCACAAAACTGAATTAGTACCACACGTCTCGAGTGCCTGTTCCCCTTCGAATAACACTCCAGTTCTAATTTCTAGCAGCACTTTAAGTTTGCAGAGCAGGGCTGGGACAAAATATCAATATTTTCCTCATGTGATGAGACTATGATGGCAGCAAATATCGGTATTTTTATTAAAGCATGCAGGCGCTCTAAATGGATACCCAAGCCCGTTTAAATGAGCAGAGTCACTATTCATGTCTGCTGATGGTGAATCTTACCAAATGAATCAGGATGACATGACGTAAAGTTAAAAAAAACATGCAGTTAAGAAAAAATTTAATAAATAAAAGAGCTAATGGGAGGGAAATGGTGAGAAGCGGGGCAGAGCTAAGTAACAGAACTGACATATCATTAAAACTGAACTCTTCTCCTTCAGTTACACAGATATTGTGATATTTCATAGATGGCTGCCTTGCAATGTATTGAGCAGACAGTATCACTATATCATGGATGATGTATTATAATATCATCAGTTACCCCAGGATTCCCAACTCAACTGCACGCTACAGCGTAAATGTTGATCCAGGACTTCACAAGGAAAGAAAGTTGATATCAGTGACGCATTCTTATATAGTTTTCAGCAGAGCTATGCTTTTATTCTCCAAAATGAATAAAGCTGGTAAAGTTTCCTTCCTTTGTTTTCTTTTGGGTTTATTTCTTCACTCAAAGTCTCTGGCAGAGTGCCTGCGTTTAAATTACCTGTAGCAGCTCACTGAAAACTTAGACTGCAGTGCCAACTAATCTTTCCAATTTCACTACTGCAGTTCTGGAATATGTGCTTTTTAATTTAGAACTTGTATAACCAAACCCCTCCGTGCTCTCATCCGCCATTTCTCCCACTCTCTCGCCCAAAGGACAGCACGTAGAACTCTGGGAGTCGAGAGGTTGTATGTGTGTATGTGTGTGTGTGTGTGTCTGTGTTTGTGTGCGCAATCAGGCGCAAGAGATAAATTACTGTGGCAATGCAAGTTTCCCGCTAAGTGCTCTAAATGACATATAAGATGCAGTCAGTAATGACTTTTTTATTCTCCACAGCATAAGCAGATTCTGGGTTCATTAGTGAGATTATCTGCCTGTCCTCTTGAGATGCATCACCCTCTGAGAACCACCAACACACACGTACACGTGCCCGCACACACACACACACTTGCCAATTTCTCCTTCAGTTACAGACTGAAAGAGACCAATTACATGCTACTTACTCCAGTTATTGTACTGGCTAATATAGATGTATTGAAATATGGCTCCTTTTAAAATCTATAAACAATATGTAGAACCCTCTAAGGAAAGACTGCAGCGCGGTGAGGCGGATGTATTTAATTACACTAATTACTGAAGTCAGGTTTGAGTTCGAAGATTGTCACATGACTGGAGGCCAACATTAGGCGAGATGATTGGTTAATTAGGCTGCTGAGCAAGCAAAGAAAACCTTCTGATGCTATGACTCATAACTCCTCCTGTGTCTTTCACAGACAGTGTTTTATTTTTTATTTATTTATGCAGTTATCCTTTTTCACTTGCCAGCAAAAAGTTGCAGGAGCTGCTCAGACACAAAGACACGTCAAAATGTTGCTTTGACATTAACTTATAACACAAAGGTACTTACACTCACACAAATGACTGGTATAAAATCAGACAGTCTAAAGCCTCGGCTGTTTTTAATTACCAGGTGAATACAACGGATTAAGAAACCAGGAACTCAGGAAAACAAACAGTTAACATGTGGAACTGGTTTCTAACTTTCTAAAAGTCATTTAGCTGTGATATTATCTGTTCCTCTAATCATTTCCTGTATTTCCTGTAAAGACAGACTTAATGTCTTTCAGCTTTCATGAGGTCATGGTGGACAGGGGTTAAAATAGTGTTTATTTGTGGTTTTTGCATCATGTCTATTGTTTCAAGGAATAAGTTTAAGTTTTTTTTTTCCATAGGTAAAAGAAACTGAGCAAAATAAATCAGAAACACTGACTTTTTTCAATGCTATTGTGACTTATGTTACAACTTTTTGCCCATCTGTTTGTTTAGATCAAGGAGATCTTGTGAGGAGGGAGTAAAACTGATTGTGGGTTTAGATATTTCTATGCAGCAGCACTGAGCAAGTCTATCTTTACAATCCTTTACTTGCCTGTCTGCAGCGTGCCCTGCGTCCTGGTCACGAGGAAGCTGTCTGTGAGCGTCTGGGCCTGCAAACACAATATTGATATTACATTTTATGACTTTCAATACTTCAAAAGACAGAAAAAAGACTTTATTTCGGGCATACTTCAGATTTTTGTGTTCATTCAGTTTCAATTTATCTACAGAATATTTCCTTCACAAATTGTCCAGCATGTTTTGGCCAATAAACGTCAGAAAAATTGTGAAAAATGCCCATCTTCATCTCACCAAACCTCAAATATATTTAGTTTACTACCAGGGGAAACTCACTCAGTCTTCATATGTATTTGCCTTTTGAGAGTCTGGAATTAATCAGTTTTGGATATTTTTCCTTCAGATGCTGTAAACACATAATTATCTACTCATCTTTTTTATGAACTAATCTTTTCATCTCTGAAAATAAGCAGATGCTTATTATCTTCTTACCCATGTCTCTGGTGCTCTGATGGGTTTGTGGGGGGATTTCTTTGGAAGGACTGCTCTCTTTCTCCTGAAGCACCTCTGAGACCAGGGCCATCAGCTTCTCCAGCCTCACCAGCTCCTTCTGCATTTCTATCTTTTGCTAAAAAAGAAAAAGGGGGGGAGGTAAAGCATATCAGCTCATAATTACAATTAAGTGACGCACAGAGGGGTAATAAGAAGAAAACAGAAATCTGCAATGCAGCATTTTACTGCATGAAATAAAGGGACACACGCTGGCGGCATATTTGATGTATTGCACTGATGTATGAAAATAAGTGACAACTGTCAGTCAGAGACGAGGGACCCACGCGCAGTCATTCACATCAATTAAAGGGCATTGGTGGCTTTTGAGCCAGTGAGAATCTATTGATGACTGTAAAATGTTTTCATGAAGGAGAAAGCAGGTGGTGAAAGCTTTTACCACCAGGCCCCGTTTCTAAAAGCGGGTGCTTTGCTTCACTACGCTGTGCTTTTGTTATTTTAATTTCCTCCTGTGAGTTTACACAGCAAGTGCATTGATTATGTAAAAAAGACGCACTGCTAAACAACAGCAAAGCTCTGTATTCTCTGATGTGCGTA
Organism: Oreochromis aureus; assembly: GCF_013358895.1. NCBI lineage: Eukaryota > Metazoa > Chordata > Actinopteri > Cichliformes > Cichlidae > Oreochromis > Oreochromis aureus. Next base: position 14,701,099 of record NC_052949.1, read on the forward strand.
ATCCTGAGGCCCCCCCCCTTCTAAACCCCAGGGCGTCAAACTTGAACTCCCCAGTCAAATCCAGTCGACAGATAAAAGTGAGAGCGCTGGAAGATGGATGGGGTAGAAAACAAGAATCATCTTCTAGGCGGCATTTCCTCTAACGTAAATGAAATGCAATTTAGAAAGCTGCTGAGGGGGACATTTTTCACTGAGCGAGGTAGTCTGTCATCCAGGCGGCTGACAGTTTGGTGCGGGGAAAATGTGGTGGCTGCCCTCTATGGGACGTAACGTGACGGTGCATCGCTGAAAGCACAACGAAGCCAGGTAAATGCTGAACAAGCGGAAGAGATCAGAGTGTTTAAAATAATGTCAAATCTCACTTTGATCAGAATCACAAGTTTCATATACTTTAATTTTACATCCTTTCTTTTTAACATCTGGCACGTTCATGCAGATATATATGAAACCAGTGAAAGGAATGCAATGTAAATATTGTATATGTACCTCTGACAAAGAGTTTATGCGATCGGTTTGGTTTTCGTGTTTGTTTGGTTGTTAGTCAAAAAAATGAACTGACTGGCAAGAAATTTCTACCAGAGGTGGAGCGTGGCTCAACTTAGAAGTCTACGTGTAGAGCTGATGTAGATCCAGATCTAAATCTCCACTTTTTGGGAGGACTTTCTTTTAATTTCCATTGTGACACACAGCAAAACTGCTTTTTTTAACCAGATCTTCACAAAGTGTTTTTGATGTCTTAAAAGAGAAAAAACTATCAGAACATAATCGAGATCCAGATCTCCTTCGTGCATGCTGTGGAGAGAATTTTAAGATATTCTGGGCCTGTTTGTTTACCTGTGTAACAAGGACTTCGCTTGAAAACTGTGACGATTCCATGGTAACACTGGTGTCATTTACCGGAACGTCACCTGCTGGGAGAGAATAGGAGCTTTTTCACTTATAATGGAAAGATGTTTAAATTCTTGAAGCAGGAAACCACACAGCAAGCACACACACATGTGCACTGGCTTAAAGGCTACTTTGATACAAGCCTAAAAGAAATTAAAACTTAAAAAAACGATTTCAGTTAAAGAGAATCGTCTTACATTCTTCTGGCGTGCCGAACAAGTCCACAGATGCTTGACTGGAATCAACGCAGTCGGGGCTGGGGCATGCAGGTGGTAACCGATCTGCTGCATCAGCTGTTCCCTCACATCTGTCGTCTTCACCGGAGTCGCTCTGATTCTGATTCCGAGCAGAGGGACGAGCTGATGTTCCAAAGATTTGTGTCAGAGTGGGTAATTCTTCTTTGGATCCACTGCTATCGGACTCGGATGAAGGCTCCAGTCTCTGAGCCTTTCTCTTCGTCCTCGGCTTCCTATTGATGGAGGAGTTGACGCTGACCTCTCCACTGTCGTTGCTGTTAATCTCTGCTTTGTGGATAGTTTGGACCGGTGAAGCTATAAGGTCATCAGGGGTCAAAGAAGACTCTGGAACTGCCCTATGTTCAGCTGTGTTGACTGAGGAACACTTTAAAGTGGCAGGTGCGTCATGTTCTATCCCCCTCACATCCTCACAGTCAGCCCGACTCTCTGTGTTTTGAGAGGCATCCTTTAGCTCCTCACGTTCAACGGCTGTGAAGCGGAGACCAGAATCTACGACCTGAGGGACCACAGAAAGAGGAGGACTTTCTGCATCACGTTTTGACTCTTTGTTAGGACTCAGTCCACTGCTAGGACTACTCCTGAAGCGACCTGAACAGTTTTGTTCAGAGATCGAGGCTTCCACTGCTGCCGGATCCGGTTTCTCAGAAACAGTTATACTCGGCTGGACCGGTGAGTTGGAAGGAGAGATGAAGTCATAAGAGGACTTGCCGGAGTCTCCTAAAGCCTTTTCTGCAGTTTCAACACCAGAACAACCTTCATGCTTCTTCTCTGGTTCTTTGATGGCGTCTTTGTCTGAACCGGGGCTGCTTTTCACGTCTGGACTTCCAAGATAGAAAGATTTCCTTTTAGTTGCTTTGAAGCTCTTGAGAAGTTGCTCCGTGTCGAGCTCACTGTCGTTCCTGTCCTCCTCGTTTTCTGTTTCGATACATTTAGTTTTGTGAACCGAGGCCTGTGACTGAATACTGTTTTGATTGTCACTTTCAAGCGTTGGCCCTACCACAGCTGCATCATCTAGCTGAGCAGAGCCTGAGGCAGCATTTAACTCTTTAACAGCTTCTCTTGGCCTCAGATTCGATGTTCTCTCAGCAGACTCCATGTTTTCAATCTCTCCTATGTCTTCATTATAAACACATCCATTTCTTTTAGCTGACTTTGCCACCTTATTTACATCATCAAGCGCTTCACCATTAGCATGTTCCGGCTGCTTTGCCATGCTGCTGTTTCTTTCAGTTGCCTTCGCTTTCTCGCTCGCTTGCTTGTGTCCCTCCTGGACTTCCTCAGCAAACAGCTGAAGTCTTCTGCTTCTCCTACTGCTCTTAATGACAGGAGTTACTTGGTCCTCGCTGCTAGGGTAATTCTCAATTTGAACCTGAACTTCTTCTGCTCTCGCTCTAATAACAGGGCTGGTTTCTCCATTTTGAACTCCAACCAGGACGAGGGGTTTCGCCACTCTGGAGGGCTTGCCTTTTACAGATCTTGTGTTTTTACCTTTCCTTTTGTCAGTTTTCTTTTGCTCACCACCCTCTGATTTTGCCCGAGCTTGCTCTTTTAAGTCGCTGTCTACCTGTTGCAGAACGTTGCACGTCCTTTTCCTCGTCTTCCTCCCCAGTTGTTGTTCTACATTATCAGGCACAACACTGGAAACGTCATCTCCACCTTTGTTTTGGTGACTTTCTGCAAAGTTGTTTAACTCGTCCACATGCATGCCCGTATCAATTTCTGTCCCGATCTCCATCTGTTCTGCTGATTTACAAATGCCACTGCCGTCATTTATTTCTTCTGTCATTTGCTGCTCATCCTCCACGTTACTTTCGTTTGTTTTTACAAAAGAAGCAAAACTGTTTTCCTCTCTAACACTGGAAGCATCTTCACAGGTCAATATTTCTTCAGCTATTGATGGCTCTGTAAAAACCTTAAGCAGAGGAGAGATGTTCCTGTTCACCCTTCGTCTGTAGACAGCCCCAAACACCTGCTCTTCGAGGGCTTTGGCCCGATCTTCTTTCTTTGGATTCAGCTCACTGTTGCATTGCCTGATATCTATTGTCGAAGAGGAGGAACAGCTGTCAGAGTCATCAGAGTTTTCGTCTGGTTTTTCTAACTCAAGACTTCCTTCAGCTGGAACTTTCATGAGCCACTCTGCAACTTTCTCTAAACTTTTCTTACGTTTATGGTCAAGGATCTTGTCGGGCTCCACATCTTTTTTCTGCTTCTTCCTCGAGGACTTTCTTAGGGGTTGGTCTTCGTTTTCATCTGGAATGAATGATGAATAAAGGGAGGCATTCTCCCGGCTCCTTTTGCCTCTATTCTTACGCGTTTTTGAAGTATTCTCCACAACATCTGACATTTCAGCTTGCACTGGTTCCCCGTTGTCTGTGGGGCTGGACATTTTCTTGTCAGAAGTTAGTGGAGCATCACCGAGCCCGCTATCCAGAGCTTCATTTTCTGTCGTCAAAGGAGCAGAATCGTCAAGCCCCATGAGTCTTGCAAATCCATTCTGGGCTGTTACAGAAAAAAAAAAAATAGTATAAGAAAATCACGTGCATTGGCAAGCTTTGATTAAGTCATATTCACTTCACATCCATCCCTTTACTCTACTCTGTCCTCTGTAAAGACTTTGCACATATTTTGTTCCCAACCCAAGGAAAAAGGTGGTGGAAATGCTGATTTCACACTGTGGGCAGCAAATATACACCTCAGTAGTGTATTCTATACCAAAGCACTGCCAGTAACGTGAGTAATATGACAGTTGATTTGAGGAAGATTTCACCTGCAATGGTTGAGGAGTGGGATTCTGAAAGATCACTACAGTCTGCATTTTGTACATTGTCAATGTCAGTGCCACATGCATCTCCAGATGTCAGAGTTCCTTTAGTAGTTTCTGCACCTGTGACACTGGATAGAAGAAAATACACAACGCTGTATCTGAGCAGACTGAGTCAATAAATGAGCGTTACTATGAAAAATAAATCTTAATTGTTCCTACCCTGCATGTCGCCCTTGCTGGGATGTTCCAGTGAAGTCTGAAAATGTATAGATGTAATGTTAACAGGTGACGTAATGCAAGCCAATTCCATAACATCATTTTATAAAGTCTGTCATATAACCTTACAGTTTGTGCCGGTGTCATGCTCATATGCTTGGATCATGTCCTGCAAACCAGCTACAAGTTTCTGAAACCCGGGGCTCTCCTGTAAGCTCCTGCAAGCAGAAAACCAATTACAGCTTTCACGTATTATAATACATGTTAAACCATCATCATATATATTCTTTCCAACCTTTTGGTGACTGTGCTTTTACACACGGGACAGTTGGCTTTGTTTTGTTTGGATTTGTCCAAAAGTTTCATCATGCAAAATCTGGTAGAAAAAGAGAGCTAAAGTCATAAGCATGAAGCCTGTGCATATTTAACAGAAGGTTTTCAGTTAAGAAGACACTTACTTGCAGAATTGATGGTCACACTTAGTAGATACCGGAGCAGTCATTAAATCCAAGCTATAGGCAAAAGAACACCTAAGTGAAATAACAATCTAAATCTTGTAAAAAATAAATAAATATTACAAAAGAAGAAGAATGATTTTATATCATTAACACAGGCTCTTATTCTAACTAATGCTCACCAAATGGGACACTGCAGAGTCTCCCAAAGCGCTGAAATCCCTTTCTTGACATCTGAGGCTGTTGGGGTTTTCATGGTGATTCTAAAAGACTAAAAGATTAAAAAAAACTGTGTATGCATTACTGTGATCAGCATCTATAACACATTAATATCAAGGTCAGTGTCAGTTGTATTTATATAGCATTTATCCCTGTGTCAGGGGCATTCTCATGCAGGGTGTACCCTGCCGCTCGCCCTGTGGCAGCTGGGATGGGGCCCAGCCCCCGCCGCGAATTGATGGATGGCACATTTCATCACACGTAAATCAATGTGCTTACCATAAACGTTTCTATGTAGCTCTACGATGTCTTCATACAATAAAAAGCAAAACAAAACTTTGAAAAAAGAAATAAAATACAAATGAACACACACAATTATTAACTGTAGGGCTGTGAAAATTTAAAGATTTCGACCTCACTTGTAAATGACCTGAGATCAGCAGGCAGCTTGTTCCAAGAACAGGAAAACAGTAACTGAATGCACCTTCAGCACACTTAGATCTAATTCTGGGAACAGTTAAAAGATATGCACCTGTTTACCAGAGGGTTACAGACAATGAGCAAGTCAGAGATGTACTGGGAGGTAATGCTGTATTCAACTGGGAGCCAGTGAAGTGGCTTCAGTACTGGGGTAGCACGTTCAAGCTTCTATGCATGTGCAAGGAATTTGTCTGAGTCATTCTGAATGAGATGAAGTCCAAAGAGTTCCACTGATGACTCGGATGGTCCTGCAAATAAAGTCCAACCTGCTTGGCATGAATGCATGGAGCCTACCTTTACAACCTATTGTTGACTGAATGTTTAACTATTCATTGCGTGTACTTTGCTCACTGTACACACAGCATGCACTGTTAGCTTGGCAGATATCTGGACAATAGGATGATAGATTCGGTTATGTTGCAGAAAATCATGTTGTCTGAGACGCGATGTTTTATTTGTACTGGGCTCAGTGGAAACCGCACAACTATTTTCTTATTATTTGAATAAGTTATTATATAAATGGCATAAGTGCTTCAATTATACACAAAAAGGGAGACCTTTTAAGTAGCCTGCTTGCTGAAATTACAACTTCAGCTGGTATTTAAGCATCATTACGTTGAAAACAGCGACCACGCAATGAAGCGGCATTGTGAAGTCAGTCAAAAGCCCTGGGTGTCAACACTTATTACATATATTGGCAACTTTATAAAACACCGTTTAATGTTCGTACACGGAAACGGCCGCTTAAAGTAGTTAAATCTCAACATCAGGCTGGCTAGCTGTCTTTGTTTTGGGGGCGTAACTTACATAACTAGCTCTGTTCTGAAACTTCTGAGACTCAGACAATCGACGAAAACACCCCGACAGACTAACATCTGATGAGAAGAAACAGATCGTGCAGGTAAATAACTGTACATATTCATAAATATTCCTCAAACTACCTGTTTTCTTACAGTTTGGAGCCTCCAACGTGAGAATCACCCGCTTCAGTTTTCCCGCAACTACCGTCTTCTTCTGCTTTGATTGAAAAGATGTTTTGCATTTAATGTAACAGCGCCCCCTATTTGATTGGGGAGTAAACCACACAAACACACACGCACACAGCTGTGTTTCACAGTTTTCCAGACTCCTGGACTGTTGGGACAGTATTCAAGGCAAATAAATGTGAGGCTGGTCACTAAGGAAGGAAAAAAGGCCTTATATCGGTTGGCTAGACAAAGAGCTGGAAAGGATGTGCAGCAGGTTAAGTGATTGAAGATAGAGATGGACATGTGCTAACCAGTGAAGAGAGCGTGCTGAGAAGATGGAAGGTGTACTTTGAAGAGATGATAAGAGAAAGAAAAAGAAAAGGGAGGATAGGTCAAGGACAGCTAATGAATTATGAAGCGAAGAGTATTAGTAAGTAGAAGTAAGGGCGGCATGATGAGTAGAAAGGCATTTGTCCTGATGGCATAGCTGTAGAAGTATGGAGCTATCTAAGAGAATGGGAAGTGTCTGGAGTTACGTACTAATCCCAATTTTCAAGAACAAGAATGGTGTGCAGAGTTGTAGCTGATGATCCATACACTGAAGCTCTGGGAAAGAATTGTTGAAGCTAGGTTAAGAGGACAGCTGACGATCAGTGAGCAGCGGTATGGCTTCATGCTGAGAAAGAGCACTACAGATGCAATGTTTATTTTGAGAGTACTGATGGACAAGTACCTAAAGGTCAGAAGGAGCTGCACTGAGGATTTGTGTACCTAAAGAAGGCATATGATAGTTTGCCAAGTAAAAAACTGATACTGCACGAGGAAGCCGGGAGTAGCTGAGAAGTATGTGTGTGTGATGCAGGACGTGTGTGAGGACAGCGAGACAGTGATGAAGAGTGACAGATGGATTAAAGATGGGGGATCACTTTACATTGTGATCTGTATTGAGAGCAGGGAGCAGGTGGAAGAGAGTCTAGAGAGGAGAAGGTACGCTCTGGACAGATGTTGGATGAAAATTAGAGAATGCTAGGGACAGGATGAGGAATCAGGAGTCAGGTTATCTATTGTGGCCAAAAGAAGTTTCCATTGAAAAACAAAGTGTTTGTAACTTGCATGCTTTGGCTTTGAAAAACAGTCTCTTAAATGCTATATAATATATTGTTGTGTAAAAGAGGGGTAGATGACAATCAGTTAAATTACCTGAGCAGAATTGTTTCTCAGCAGGTGGCTAAAAGCAGCAGCTTTTTATCCCTCATTCATGTATTTTCACTGGGTGATATAATTTGATTTGCTTTTTTTAAATTTACCAGTATTGACATGTAAATTTTTTAGTAATGCTAAAAGCACACGTTATGTTAAATAACAATTGATAGTGTTAATGAAATTACCATGCACACGCAATGTTAATAAAGTAGATTTGCTTTGGTGTATCTATACAACCTTGATGAAAATTGGTTACAGCGGGGGTCTGCCTCCTTTTATCTGCATATATAGGATCCCATTTTTTTGGCAGAAGGCAGCAATCAAATCAAACATTTGCAGTGGCAATGAAATGTCTTAATCAGATATTAGTTTGTGACCACAAAGCATCAGATCAGAGATGTAATAAAACTGCAATATAAGAATGATATATTATATCAAGAATTACAGAATTATGTATTAATTATGAACTATCTTTGGAGTAAACCAGTGACAGGCTCCTGCATCCACAGTGTGTAAAGATCTTTCCTCCCAGCCACCGTTAGACCACATGTATACTTGCATATGTTAATACACACATACACACATTGGGGACTGATAAATAAATGTGCAATGGTATTCAATCAGTAATATTCAACTCCCCCCCCCTCTCTCTATGTGTATGTGTTTGTGGTTAAAATTGTACTTCTGTTTTGTATAGTGTACATTTTTCTGTTGTTGTATAGTATTCTTGGGATTGCTCAAGCTGCATCTATCTATTATCATTTTTTATCTATCTATATCTATTTATTCTACTCTGTCCAGCAATAAATGCGAAATAATAAACAATAAAACATTACAGCTGTAATAATGTGAATATAGCAACGACGGGACTTATACAGTATATCTTATCTTAGTATTAATACGTTTACTAATAATAAATCACAGTAACACAAGGGCTCTTGCTTTCTCACGTGACTAACTTTTAACATGACGTCAAAAACCGCCGTAAACAACAATAAGGAAGTGGAGGCGGGATGGAGTCCCTTTAGGACGCAGCATTGGGATTATAATGCTGTAGCGTTTAATTATCACACACGACAGTGAGTCTCTTTTGTGCTTATACACCCTGGTTGTATGCTACACAAAAGCTACCTGCCAAGCTTACGGTTTGGCTGTACCCAACCTGCTGTTAGCAAGAGTTTAGCCAAACAGCTAACTAGCTAGCAAGTAAACGGTGACTAGACAAGTGTTTATGCGCTGCTATTAACCTTCGTCACTAGTCGAAGTGTTCCTACATGAGTAGATAGTCGTTCATTTAAAATAAAACGTTGTGTTACTTATTAACGTGTTTTTTGTTTTGTTTTTTAGCCAGCGATGGAGGGCTCCAAAACGTCGAGCACGACCATGCAGGTGAGCTTTGTGTGTCAGCGCTGCTCCCAGCCGCTGAAACTGGACACATCCTTCAATGTTCTCGATCGGGTCACCATCCAGGAGCTCATTGGTATGTTTAACCGCCGGATTTGATGTTGAACCTGCTCCATTTGTTGCCCTATGTATGACCTCTTTCCTCCTCTTCCTCGTCAGCTCCAATAGTCTCAGTGACCCCCAGCAAACAGTCTGACAACAGCGGAGGGGAGACGGCGCCAGAGGTAGGTTAATGCCGAGCTGGAAACTGCTCTTTGTAATACATTATCAAAAAGAAAAAGTAAATGATTTTTAATCAAAGTATAGCATCAAGCCAATGAATCTTCAGACTTTCTGATCTATTTGTGGGAGGAGCACGGTCCAACTTCGTCAGGCATACATAAGAGCAGATGGGGACTATATAAACTGAGTACCATTAAGAGTTGCTGCAAATAAATTTAAGCAAAATGGACTAGCTCATGCTACTTTTTTTCAGTTTGATGTTCATGTGTCTTTGAAATCAGGCCTCTGAAGGATACCACATAATTTTCATTTCCATAAAAAGATGTGGCATGATTATATCCAGTTATTTTCCTCCATTGAAATCTGATGTGTTTTCAAAGTTTTCCTTTAATTTTTTTTTTGCGCAGTGTATAAAGGCTGTATTAGCTCTCTGTCTCTCCTGGAATAACTTATAAATGCACTTGAGAGTCTCATAGCTGTTTACTGTGTGTAGAGGATATACTATTGAATAGTGTGATTGCTTTTAGTATTGTGTTCCCTCATCTGTATTCCCTCAGTTACAGATACAGATGTATCTGGTGGTGCTGTTTGTTATAACAGTATTAAGTGCTATTCTGGCCCTGTCACTCTTGGTTTTCAAAGACGAAAAACAAATAATTATTTCAGTTTTATGTGAAAATATGCTGTTGGAAAATGCGTTTGACTCTTAGACTTGGAATCTCTTCACAGGAAACGTTTGTTGAAAACAAGCAGGATGGAGTTTCGAGAAAATACATCCCTCCTGCACGGTGAGCACCCAACTCTTTTTTTTTTTAACTTGCATGTCCAACAAAGCTGACAGAATTGCTTAACCTTGAATGGCGTGCTTTTCCTCAGAATGATGTCAACAGAGAGCGCCAACAGCTTCACACTCATTGGAGACGCATCTGATGGCGGCACCATGGAAAACCTTAGTCGTAGACTGAAGGTGATACTTTTACTGTCAGAGAGTAAAGAAATTTAAGTTCAGTTATGTCAGGCTACTTGGAGACATCCCCACAGCGTGTGGGTGCCGTGATTTATGTTCATGCATTGATTTCACGGTGTGTTATCTGTGTGACAAAACCAAATAAGCTTTGCCTCTGAATATATCCCACCAAGGTAACTAGTGACCTGTTTGACATCATGTCGGGCCAGACAGATGTGGACCATCCACTGTGCGAGGAATGTACCGACACTCTGCTGGACCAGCTAGACACGCAGCTCAACATCACAGAGAACGAATGCCAGAATTACAAGTGAGCTGGTGCACAAGAATGAGGATCCAGTCTAAGCAGCTGCCCAGTTCTGAGAACCACTTAAAGTGCTGATTCCAAATGTTTGTGAATGTATTTCTAGGCAGTGTCTGGAGCTGCTATCGCACCTGCAGGTGGAGGATGAGGAGACCCTGTTGGCAGAGCTACAGCAGCTCAAAGAGGAGGAGGAAAAACTGGTTCAGGAGCTGGAGGCTGTGGAGGAGCAGAGGGCTACTGTGGCCCAGGACATGGCCCAGAGCAGGATCCAAGCTCAGCAGCTCGACACAGAGGAGCTACAGTGAGTGAGCTAGCAGTGGTGTAGACAGGTGATGGGTGTATTTTAAATGATACAGTACCTAACGCCTCTGTCTTCCTGTTTCTAAAGATACCAGAAGGAGTACAGCGAGTTTAAACGGCAGCAGCTAGAGCTGGATGATGAGCTCAAGAGTGTTGATAACCAGATGCGCTACTGCCAGATTCAGCTAGACCGCCTGAAAAAGACCAACGTTTTCAATGCTACATTTCACATTTGGTACACAAACACACGGTGGCAAACACATTGTTGTGTATGCTAAGAAATAATTTAGGTCCCTAAATCATTGTTGACTTTCAAATCTTTAACACAGACTATGAGATGAGCGTGTTGGCTGAGAATCCGACTCGTTTCTCCTCTTTTTCCAGGCACAGCGGCCAGTTTGGTACCATCAACAACTTCCGCCTGGGCCGACTCCCCAGTGTCCCGGTGGAGTGGAACGAGATCAATGCAGCCTGGGGACAGACGGTGCTTCTGCTGCACGCTCTCGCCAACAAAATGGGGCTGCGCTTTCAGAGGTACACGCTTAATTTAACTTGCTTTCTTCACCATTTGCTGTTGAGCCAGCCCCTTTATTAGGTACACATTGTCAGTATAATGTTGGAGCCTCCTTTGCCTTCAGAATTTTTGTGGCATAGATTCAACAAGGTACCGGTAACATTCATTGGATATTTTGCTCCATATTGACATGACAGCGTCACACGGTTGCTGTTGCTTGTAGGCTACATGATGGAAGTCTTCTTAGATGATCTTGGATTACGATCTGGTGACTGTGGAGGTCATTTGTGTACAGTGAACTCATTGTTATGTTTAAGATGATTTGAGGTTTTGACGTGGAGCTTTATGCTGATGGAAGCAGCTGTCAGTAACTGGGTAGACTGTGGACATAGTCAGCAACAGTGGACTGTTGAAAAGGATATACCAAACACCTCAAGGACAGTGCAGCAGCAGCTTCAGAGAGAGAGGGAGACGGAGGGATGGGATGAATTTTTAATTTTGTCTTTTTAAAACCAACCATAGACATGGTTGTCTGGGAAAAATCTCAGTAGATCAGCAGTTTCTGAAATAGTCAGACTAGGCTGTCTGACACCAAGAAGCACATCATGTTTAAAGTCTCTTAAATCACTTTTCTTTCTAATTCTGATGCTCAGCTTGAACTTCACCAGGTTTTCTTTACCATATCTACATGCCTACATAGCTTTATTACATCATTTACTTGATTTCTTACAGATTAACATTATCTCAATAATGTTTGCAAATCATGTTTTAGTTGACAAGATTAAATTATTCGCTATTATTTTGTCCTGGAATGATACTGATTTTCCTGTAATTTGCTGTTCTCATTGTCTGTTTAAATGTCTTAGTTCTGTAACCTTAATGAATCCTAGCCTCGAATCACTAAAATTTAGTGCTGTTTCCAGTTAATCTTCTGTTAGTCTGAAGTGCAATAAACTAGCTCAAACTCTTCTTTGTCCCCTCAGATATCGTCTTGTCCCATATGGAAACCACTCATACTTGGAGTCACTGACGGATAAGTCAAAGGTAGTGCATTCTCACACCCAGCTCTCCTGTGCTTATTTAAACAGTTGTCCAGGTTCTTATTCTGCCCTTTCTTTGTCTACCATTGTGTTTTCAGGAGCTCCCACTGTACTGCTCAGGTGGACTGAGGTTCTTCTGGGACAATAAGTTCGATCATGCCATGGTGGCCTTCCTGGACTGTGTCCAACAGTTCAAAGAGGAGGTGGAAAAAGGAGACACTGGCTTCTGCCTCCCCTACAGGTCAGATATCAGCATTATGCGTGTATTGTTACAGTTTGAATGTAAATTCTGGTCCAATGTCAGCCCTATTCTACGCAAGTGAACCTTTATTATTAGCATCTGAGTCAAGTAAGCAAGTTTAGGTAAGCCTCGACCCCACAGTCAGAACCAACGTGAAAATCTACACTTTAGTTGTTCCCTGCGAGCACATCAAGGTTGGAATATCCCAAATCATATTCATTCTTTAACAGACTGATCCTTCATAAATTTAAACTCTGTACTGTGAATACAGACATGTGGCCTTTGGTTCAATGTAAGCAAATCAGGAAAACTTTGGATGCTCCGGTGCAATAAGCATTTTAGCCTCTGTGAACATATTAAATTTGTGGATCAGGAATGTTACACTTTTCAGGTTTTTGATTTAATTTCAGATTCAGTGTTATATTTATAAACTTAGAAACTAGTCTGACTTTAACTTTTTTTTCTCCCTCATACCTCAGAATGGATGTGGAGAAGGGCAAGATCGAAGACACGGGTGGCAGCGGAGGCTCCTACTCCATCAAAACTCAGTTTAACTCTGAGGAGCAGTGGACGAAAGCGCTCAAGTTTATGTTAACCAATCTGAAGTGGGGACTGGCTTGGGTTACCTCACAGTTCTACAACAGATAAAACAGCTAGACAGTGTCAATATTTGATTAGTCACATTTACATCTGTTGAAGGAATATCATGCGATATATATTTGGATACTTTAGCCAAAGGAAAAGAATGGTTAAGTCTGCACTATACAGCAAAAAGCTTTGAGTGATATCGAACCCTTTTTTTACAAGTTACAGAGAATCCATTAAAGTCTATTTTGCTGCAACAGGGAGATTTAAAATTGTTGGTTCACTTAAAAAAAAAAAAAAAAAAAAAAAAATTAATACAGTTGTAGATATCCCCCTCAAATAAAGCAGGACGATGTTTCATTTAGTTCTTGCCTGCTTTATTAATACTAGGATATGCTTTCAATATTTCCAAGTTTGATGTATTGTCCACTTCCTGTTGCCCCTCACCTTTTAAAATTTAAAGGCTATGTGTAATAGTTGGAGTAGATTTTAGTATTTGATTATTCAACAAGTCAGTATTTCATTAACATTGAATGCAATTACCAGATTTATCATACACATAACTGCTGGAGGTGCACTGATGCTTCAGCCTTGTGTTCATACTCTGTACCAAATGTTTAATAATGGAATTGACTTAATAAAACTCGGTTTGGAAGAAAATATCTGGAGCTTTTTTTAGATTGCATATATTAAATCGCATTCATGTTTGAACTTAATCTAAAAAAAGGTTACACACAATTTCCCAAAATGAAGCGAGACACCACACAGTTAACCAAATATTCTTTTGTTTTTTTAATGGTTTCATCAGTTCAGTTTAATCTTACCTCGCATCACAACAATCACTCAGTCACCACCCACACACCATTCAAGTTTAACAGCGTTAGAGGTGGGGGTGAATCTCATGGAAAAATATGGACTTAACAATTAAAATAAGCTGAATTCCAGTTATCAAGTAAAATATTTCAAATTGGTCAAACAAGTCAGTCTTCTAGAGTCAGCCCTCTTCTGTGTCAAGTCATTTATGACCTTTTAAAGAAGCCGTGTCATCACAACAGGCCTCGAACTTTGGTCATCAGTCACTCGGAGCCCTTCCTAAAAAAAAGTTCCAGGTTCAATTCTATCAGAACACATTTAAAACGGACAACTATTAATCTGAAAATACTTTGATAGACGATGTATTTCAAGCAGTATGGGGTGACACTTAATTTATGCTTCCTCTTCAAAACCTTTTACGAGTATAGGCAAGAGATTTTCCACACATAGCATACCTCTGAGCCTGTCACAGTTGTGCAATTTTTCAGGTGCTTCATATATTCGTCATGTAAAAAAGCCTCTTGAAATGAGCCAAAGTTTTGTTAGTGCATGCATATGGGCAATTCTTTGGGTTCTACTGAGCCCACAGCCAGAGGCTGGCACATTTACACCACTTGAAAAACAGTGGTGGGCACATATTCTACTACAACGCCACACCATAGATTATTTTGGTTCCATTCACTCTTTTAAGATGCCTCATTCCCATCATGCGCTCTGCTTTCTCGCCATGACGAGAGCAAAGGAGAAGCTCCATCAAGGGTGTAACGTCTCCACGTGGCTTTGGGGTTTTGCTCCAGTTTCTTTCAGCTAGCTTGAATTGGAGGCACTGCTGCTGTAGCAGCTGGAGGTGGAAGGAATGGGAGGTGCTGGAGGTGTGCTGCTGCCCAGGGCTTTTCGGATGTGGGGCATGAGGAAGGGGTCACTGGCCAACTGCAGCACATCCACCCTGTCCTCTTTGTGGTAAGCCAGGCACCGTCGAATGAAGGCCTGTGAAGGGAAACCGTGACAAAAAGTGACTCATTATAGCTGAACACACTTTAATAAAAAAAAAAAAAAAAAAAAAAAAAATCCTTAAGCTAACTGCTGTTCTGTTAAAGCACCATGTGTAATACACTTTAGAAATAGTTATGCCAACAGGTCAATTTGTTGCAGTTTAAAAGAAATGAATACCAGACCTTTGCTTCTGTGGTGACCGCAGGTTTGGGGGGAAACTGCACCTCGGTGGCTTTTAGTATCGTGTTTTCTTGTAGGATATCCTGCTGCGACTGGTTATGACCAAACGGCTTGAAAAAGATCAAGTTACACACTTGTTGAGTTCATTTATTCAAAAAGAAAACAATCCTGAAAACTATTGTAATATAGGTCAGTGGTTACCTTGCGTCCATACAAGCTCTGGTAGAAGATGACCCCTACTGACCAAACGTCCACTTTGTTGGATATTTTAGGGGGCTCCTTGCCCACTACAAAGCACTCAGGTGGTAGATACCTGCAAGCAAGACAAACAAAAATAACAAATCATGGAGAAAAAAAAATTTTTTTTTCTCTGATCTCTCTTTATTCTCAAACTGCTTGCTGAATATCCATCCATCCATCCATTCGCTTCCGCTTATCCTTTTCAGGGTCGCGGGGGGCGCTGGAACCTATCCCAGCTGTCATAGGGTGAGAGGCGGGGTACACCCTGGACAGGTCGCCAGTCTGTCACAGGGCTAACACACAGGGACAGACAACCATTCGCACTCACATTCACCCACACATTTACACCTAGTGGCAATTTGGATTATCCAATTAACCTATCCCCACAAGCTGCATGTCTTTGGACGGTGGGAGGAAGCCGGAGTACCCGGAGGGAACCCACGCAAACACGGGGAGAACATGCAAACTCCACACGGAAAGACCCCGGCATGATGGTGAAATTGAACTCAAGACCTTCTTGCTGTGCGGCAACAGTGCTAACCACCGTGCTGCTGAATAAAGAATTAAAATTGAGTTAGCAGCATTACTGTGAAACCGTTACACATCTGCTTGCGTAGTCATACTGGTTGCTTGGTGACTAAATGCAGTGCAAAGTGTCTGTGTGTACCAGTAGGTCCCTGCTCCCTGCGAGGTCAGCTCCATGCCATCTGCAGAGTTGTAGCTGTCATCGTCCATGATCTTAGACAGACCAAAATCGGTGATCTTTATCTCCCCGCAAGCTGTGCCGTTGACCAACAGGATGTTCCCTGGTGACAGAACACATAAAATGAGGGTTCACAAGCATCACGAGTCCTACACTGTAAACATAGCCAGAGATGTTTTATGTTTAACTGAATTAGAATAGAAAACACATTTGTGTGTTGCCCATAAAACTCAGTGAGACTACCAGGCTTGAGGTCGTAGTGTATGATGGGTGGCCGAATCTGATTGAGGTACTTGAGGGCATTGACGAGCTGCATGACGATGGAGCGGCCCTCCTTCTCCGTCATCGATTTGTTCTGCTTCAAGTAGAAATCCAGGTCATTGCCTTCACAGTACTCGAGTACTGTGCAGAACCTGCACCAGATTAGATAACACATGGGTTAACTGCGAAGGCGTCAATGATCACCTACACGTTCAAACACATCCTAAGATGCCTGATGTGATAAAAACTGATAATATCAGCAACACTTACCAAATTTACAAAAAACATGAACAAAAAAAGATCATGTGCATCAGCCACATTATTATTACTGGAAATCTATAGAAGCTTTCAAATATTCAAAGCTTCTGCTTTCCATTTCTTTTCATCAAACATAGCAGTTTTAACATTTTCTAGCATTTACTATGAAAAAAAATTAGTAACATTGTTAAAAATAATAAGTAATTCTTAAATGTTGTCACCTAAGGCTCTCATCACCTCCATAGCCACTGCCACAGACTAAAAACTACACAGAACAAACTTCCAACTGAAACCCAAGCTCCTAAACGTCCATAATAACTACAGATGAGAAAATTAAAATTGAAGTTTTTGCCACTGAACACTACCGAATAACGAACACTTACAGATAATCATCGCATTAGTGCCACATCGTGAGCTTTATGTGAAATGAAGCACTTACGAGTCTGTGTTGAGCGAGAAATAGTCGTAAAGTTTCACTATTCTAGGATGATCGAGTTCTTTGTGGATTCTGTATTCTCTACAGGCGTGTCTGCAATGGAAAAAAAAAAAATGAATGAGTCCGAATTAATCACTTGAGTATAAATTTAAAAAAAATAAATCAGAAATATTTTCGATCACACAATAACACGTAGAGAGCACATTTACAGAGCGGCAGACTCACTTGTGGTAGTTTTCCTTCTTCTCTTCCCTCCAGTTCTTGTTGAGTTGATGGATTTTAATGGCCACGTACCTCTGCTCTGTGAAATCAAAAGCCTGTAAAAAAAGGTACATTTCACATCAATACAAAGCAGTTTACTACTGGCCTGAATTTCCCATTGAATTCTCTACAGTAGCTGTTTACTGCATACAGAAGTGTTGCAAGTCTTATCTTCCTGTACGTCACTCAAAGTTTAGAAAACAAAGGAGGAACAAAAAAGGTATTCACGAGGAATGGAAACCAAGTAAATAGCACCGGCTTACCTTAAAAACTTCACTAAAGCCACCTCTTCCAAGTAGTTGTAACAGCAGATATCGGTCATTCAGTGTGGGGTGGTCTTTAAATCTACAAAGTAACACGTCGTTAAAGTATTTGTTGCTTTAAAAAGACACCACAGAGCTTGAGTAGGGCATGTTAAACTGGGATGATACGCACTGTGAGTTGTCCTCATTATGGATTCTCTTAAGCTCCCGAATGTGCAGATTTCTCACACGCTCCAACTGGTCCAGCTCTGCATGGATCTCTGCTTCTTCCTGCATACAAGTGCAGAGATTTATCACCTACCTCATCGTTTGAAAGGGTGACTCCAAAGGAGGAAAAAAAAAAAAAAAGTGGGAAAAACAACAAGAAAAGTGAAAAGAAACATTGGCACCTTTTTAAGATGACCGATTCGAAGTTTGAAGATCTCCTCTTGCTCGCGATACTCTGCCAGTGACAACCTGTGAGAGATCAGAGAGCCAGAAATGCATAATTAAATAAGAAATAAACAAGATATTAAAAACAGAAAGCAAAGAAAATGTGAGATTTTACTGAAGAAAATATGTTAAATGTCTAAGTAATTGTGATCTACAGAGTTAAATATGCAGCATTTGACCTCTTACTAAATTTTTTTCACCCAATGCTGGTCGAGGTTAACGGCTTACTGACAGCCATCAATACCACTCACCACAAAACTGCATGACTGGCCCCCCACAGACCGGTAAACCTCATTATATTCAGGCTAGAAGCTTATTAATCCACTAATTGTTAAACAATAAAGTGATTTGCTCCGTGTAACCGTACGTTTCATTCTCTTGGCCGTTGCTTCTGCTTTTTCGTTTGTTGTGCTCCAGGTTGGGTGGAGGCGTTTGGGCCATGGAGGGAGGTTTCCTCTTCCCCAGCAGCTTCCTCTGCCTCTCAATGTCCTCCCGCTGAGAGTTGATTCGCTCTTGCTGCCTACAACATGCAGGGACAATCTGGCGTAAGCATTTCTGTATGCAGAATAGAAAAAAAATAACAATTTAAATGTACGCTTGTGCCCATTTGCGTTCTGACTTGATGAGATTCTGGAAGGCATATCCATCTGTCCACTGCTCGGTGAAGGAAGCTCCGTGGCGTACGGTGGTGAAGTGGCCCAGGCGTAGACGGTCCTGCATGCTCTTGTCTCTGCATGCCATCTTCTCCTGTCTTGACTTCAAACACAAATAAAGAAATAAATGAGTAAAACAGTGCAGGCACAAAAAAAACAACCTAGATATAAAGTATCAAATATTACTATTCAGTTCCACCTTAAATCACCATGAAGTCTTTCAAAAGTTACATGACGGCAATGCTTACATGCATAAACTGACTTCTTTGGTTTTCACATTGTACTACAGAGGTGTCCCAAATCAGGCAAACATACTTGTGCAAATTCATATTCACACCGACCCTCTCAATTAGCAGCTTCTTGCTCATGGTCACACACTTGTTTAGTCTCTCCTTGTAGCGCTCCAGCATCTTCTGCTGCTCGTCCACCTGCCGCCTCAAGTCACAGTTCGCCTGCCAAAACACGCATCATCACTCTGACAACCAATTCTCATTACAGCAAGGATTCAAGGCCGCTTTATTAAACTGACATGATGGGGAAAAACTGCCAGCATTTCAGTTTGTAGCTTGAATGAAAGTGGTGTAAATGTCAGCAAACCAGTGGCATTTAAAAGCTAACGAGCGTGATGAGCTATAAGCGGGCTGGGGAAGGTTAATTACTGAGAGATTTGTCATTGTTAGCCAAATAAAACATCTATGCATGTCTGTGCCTCTTCAAAGAAACCGATTTGGACAATAATGACTTGTCTCACAGTTGTATTTTCAATGGTCCAAGCTATCTGTTAAGAGAAACATTTGAGTAACTGCTGATTTTACCCTCAACAGGTCATCTATCCTCCCTTCCTTCTTCTCCAGGTCAGAGTTCTTGCTCTTCTCCAATGCTGTCAGTTTCAGGATTGTCAGGTCCGACTGAGGAAGGAGATCAAAAGGTAGCAAGCACACACACCCCTCACTAACAAAGGAGTCCATCACTTTAAATTTAAATCAAAATCAGCCACTGGTATCGCAAATATTAGAAGTGACTTCTAAGTGCTGACCTTTAAATCAGGCCAATTAGTGTAATTTACAAGAACAGCCGGATGTGTTGCAACTATTATGTCAGAAAACCAGCAGTGTGAGACCTTTAATGCCCTTTTAATTCTAGCATCCACATCCCAACTGTACTGTACTTTTTTTTTCTTATGGCATAACAAGATGTGCAGTGTTGCAACCTTACAAATTTTGTCAGACTTTACAAAACACTTAAACCAGGGAGATGCTTCAACATGACTGAGACTATAATGAAGGGAAAAAAAAAAAAAAAAAAAAAAAAAGAAGAAGAAGAAAAGTCAAGGTGTCAAGCAGTGATTTGGGTCAGTCTCAGTTACCTGGATGGCTTTGTGGGAATAGGAGTGTGTGGGGGCTGTTTTAACAGAGCTGCAAGATGAAGAGTCTGTGTGGGCTGATCCTGTGGACGAAGGACTGTTGTGCTGAAGCTGTATTTCACAGTGAAAGAAAGAAAATATCAGACTTGGATTCATAGACAGCATAAACAGTTTATAAAGAAGCTCAAAGGCATTAAAAGGAAAATATAATGTGGAGAGAATTTCATTAAAAAAAAAAAAAAAAAAGAAAGAAAAAAGAAGGATAGTTCTGAATGAGAAAGAAATATTTTGACAGTCCATAGTAGTTTTATTACAACTTTCCTTGGAGATATAATGGGACTAAATGCTAGCGAAGCATGCATTTGGATATGCTCCTGATCCAGAAAAGCTCTACTCTGGCAGATTGTGGCCGTGGAGCAGACACGCTGCTAATCCACATTGAAAGGAGCCATTCGAGGTGGTTCAGGCATCTGACTAGGATGCCACAGGAAGTCAATTATCGCTCCTGTTCATTTAGAGCCCCAACGCCATAAATTACTGCTTACGGAGCTGCTAGTTGCTGGGGGAAAGTTACGGCATGTAATCAAGTTATCAAATATATAATGCAGCCATCAAAGAAGCTTACACATTTAGTGCAAGCAAATGTTTCATATAATGTAAACACTGATCTTCAGGACTGTTCCCTGCTTTACATCCCAGCCAGTTGAGCCCAAAACTGAACAACATCTGAAGGCATGACACCAGCACTAGAAAAGTTAGCTCCCATTTCACTAGAAATCACCCTTTGGTGTTTCCACTGGCTGTAATGATGCAGACAAACCAAAGACATGCCAGTTAGTCCTCTCAGAAAAGAAGAAAACTCACAACTATCGACTGACTTTGACAACAGAGACGAATGCTGTGCTCACCATAGGATTAGACAGTGAATGTTGAGGAGACGAGCGCACCAGCATAGGGATGCTCCGAGCAGGACTGGTGCCAGAGCCGCTGCTACCAGCAAACTGACCACAGGGAAAAGAGAAGAAACAAAGAGGACAGAGTGGTTATTTACCAAAGGATCAATGAAGGGCAGTACTGATATAACCAGGACAAGAGTATGAAAGAGGAAAGCTTCAGAACTGAAAACAATGAGCATCAATGAAACAATGCATTCAATAAATCTAAAGCATCTTAGGTCCTCTCAGTTTGTACTCACATCGCAATAATCGCTCATTTTTTGCCCTCTTCCCTTTCCTGTAAACAAAAACAGCCTTTTATAGTAAAGGAAACATAAATGTGACTCTTATAACTTTGTATTTTAAGACTCCAGTTTTTTTTTTTTAAACAATTATTTAACACTACTAATTACACTAATTATTTAAGTGGTGCAACACTTTAAAGTTGAGCAGCTGATCATTTCTGAATACCGAGAGGCATTTCTGCTTTAAACACATAAGCATGTATGTGGACTTGCCTTGGCTGTTGTTGTCATAGGTGTCTCCTTTCCTCTTCCTGCTTCTGTCATTGGGCTTCTTCTCTGGTGTCTGACAAACACAGAAAAGTAGCTTAGAATTTATTAATTAACCACATTAACAGCAAAGAAACTGTATAAATGTAAGTCTTGGAGCTTTAAGTTTGAGTCTCTTAGTTAAAATAAACTTTTGAAAAAAAAAAAATGTAATAACATTAACAGCAGTTTTTTTTTTTTTTTTTATCCGAGTTTAGTATTTAGTAAACTTTGATGTAGCACTTCCAGTCATATTATAGTCATACCAGGTTTTAAAATTTGCCTATGAGGTGGTATGCTGGCTTATTGCTATGCCTCATTGCGTCACAGCAAGAAGGTTCAGGATTAAGTCTGGATAATGAGTCTTTCTCTGAGGGCTTTACATGTTTTCCCATGTTTGTGTGGGCTTCTTTAAGCCAGCTAGGTTCCCCATTTATCCATAAGCATAAACTAAAATTTACAAAAGCATTTTTCCTCTTTCTCTGGGTTAATTATTGGTTTTCTCTCAATTTCTTTTAAACACTTTAAATATTAAATTCTGTTACTATTTAATTAAAGTGTAAAAACAAAAAAAAGATTGATAAATTATTCTCACACACACACACACACACACACACACACACACACACACACACACACACACACACACACACACACACACACACACACACACACACACACACACACACACACACACACACACACACACACACACACACACACAGTGTTTCCATACACTACTGCATGTACTACACAAAATACATAACTAATCTGAAACAGCTAATACTGAAAACCTGCGAGCTGCACACACAAACATCAAAAACCAACCTCCAGTTCCTTGTCACTGAGTGATCCTGCACTGCACAAAGACTGGTTGGATGATTCGCTGTTGGCCGAACTCTACAGCAAAGAAGAGAGACAAAGACCCGATTGGTTAATCATTAACTACTCTTATGGACAGAACTGAAAATGTGTTATACGGGATATTTAAATGATCTGCATGCATGAGATACAGCAAAAGACGCCTGTGGCCTGTTTAGAGTCTGTCAGCATTACTCCCCAATTCATTTCATTGCAGATTTCTACAATGCAGTATTATCAAAAAATAAAACACCAACCACTATGGCAGAACTCACAACTGTCACACTATGACCCTTGTGAGTGCGCATTACACACATCACCCTGTTAATCTTCACTTGACTTCCAGTTGGCTGAATTGGTTGGGGTCATTAAAGGCCAGACTCTGCACAGCCTGATGAGACTAAGAAGAAACAGCAGGCTTTCTGGGGCAGGAGGCTAATGCTTTTTAAGGCCTGCTAGCTTAATGCTTTTCAAGGTCACAACTATAGCAGACGACTCCTCTCATTCCTTTATATTAACATCTACAGTTTGACTGCAACGTCCTAAATAGCACGCAAAGACATACAGTGGATATCTATAATGTTAAAATATATCCATCCATTCATTTCCAAACTTTAATGTGACCTATAACCTGTGAAATTTAATTGAAAAAACAAAGCAAAAAACAAAAGCACAATAACCAGAATTAGTGTCCACACTCTTAAATTAATACTTTTTTAAAGCACCTTTTGATTTAATCACAGCAATCAATCTTCTTGGGTACACAGCTGCCATTGATTAAAGAAACCCTGATTAACCCCAAATAAAGTTCAGCTGCCCTAGTAGGATTTTCCCAACATTTACTCCGTTGCAAAATAGAGCAAAAGCCAAGCATCAAAGAGATGTTATCACTGAAAGGCATCCGTCAAGAGAAAGGTTTATAAAAATAAGATAAAAAAAAAAATAAATGTCCACAGCATTGGATATAGCATGGAACACAGTGAAGCCAGTCATCAAAAAAGGCAGAAATATGGGACAACAGTGATGAAAAGACAAGATGGAAACTGGTCCGGGAGGCTGCCAAGAGCCCTACAGCAACACTGAAGGAGCTGCAGGAAATTCTGACGGTACAGGTTGTGTACTGCATGTGACAACAATATCCCGTATTCTCCATATGTCGGGACTATGGGGTAGGGTTGCAAGACGGAAGCCATTTCTGACAAAGAAAAATATCCAAGACCAGCTACAATTTGCTAAATCATCAAGTTTAAAATTAAGAAGGGTGGAAAATTGACATTGATCTGAGGAGACTGGCCACACATACATACTGAAAGCCCCAAACCAAAAAAGAGGAAAGAAAAACAACAAAACAAACCTAAAAACCAACAACACAAATAAATAAGTGGCATAATGCCATATCCATGTTGAAGCATGGTGGCGGCAGTATCATGCTTTTAAAACCTTAAGGCATCTGCCAGAAAGCTGTACATGAAGACGAATTTCCCCTTTCAACACGAAAATCACCCGAAGCATATATACACACTTAGTATATGACGTTTTATATATTTTTCCCGTAATGTTTGTTTTTCAGTTGAGTTAAGTAAGGTAAAGGTGGGTGGTGGTATCACTTTTAACAACACAAAAACCTGGCATTTTAACAGGGATGTCTAAACTTTTTATATCCACTGTATACCACTGGTATCATACCCACAGCCTTACATCATTTATCCTCCTATACCACAGCAAGCAGTCCTGAGAATAAATTTAAGAGCAAAATATAGGTCAAAAAAAAAAGAAAAAAAGAAAAAAAGAAAAAGGCTGCTTTCTTAGGAGCTGCCATTTTCTCAGATGTGCACCCTCGCTTATTAATACCCAGTTCAACAGCAGGATACAGCAAAGCACAGCCAACACTGTGAGCTTCAGCTGCTGTGCCATTTAAGCGTCACTATCCTCCACTGAAACAAAGAGCTGCCGACCAGCTCCTGTGTCAGCCAAAACAGAGCTTGTCTTGTTGTACCTTTAGCTCATGAAAACAGATCACAGCACTGAAGAAACCTCCTGAACACAGGGCACACTGTAAACAGAGAGGACTTCTAAGCATTCCTCATCTGAAAGACTAACACAGGAGTGCTAACCAATTGCACTCACAGTGGGGTTGTGGGATGAATTCCAGGAATTAATTCAGCAAGAATTGCAAAATTTAGCAAAAACAACATGCATCAAGTCCAGCATCTGCAGAAATGACCTGTACCTGCAACTGTTGTCATTTTAAGCAACAAAACAACCATTACAATGTTAAAATGTTCCAACCTTGGCCACACCGACTCCAGTGAACCGAGCCTCAAGTAGCTCCTGCCTTCGTGGATCCAGGCTGATAGCCTGGCTATGAAGTCCTTCCATCATGCCTAGAAAGTAAGACATAAACAGTAAATGGACTGGTACTTGTATAGCAATTTTCTAGTTAATTTGGGCACTCAAAGCACTCTCTTATTACAAGTCTCATTCACACAAGTTGTTTTTAACTAGGCACTTTTAATCTAACATTCCACATTTCACGTTGGACGAACCAGGAATTGAACTACTAACCTCCTGATTGGTGGACGACCTGCTCTACCTCCTGAGCCACAAATATTTAACTTATGTGGAAGACCTGGTTTGAGTTAGTGTCACACAATTCAATGTATATCATTCCTTCTGATTTGGGGAAGTGATCCAACAAGCTTGAGGTCTGACTGGGAAAATGTAACACCTTTTGTCACATTTGCATGGTAACCTAGGCATTTATTTGATCAGTAAACGTGACAGCCTGCTGTTCAAAGAGAACCTTTCCTCAAAACACAAACACCAGGGCAAATTTGCTTAAAGTGACACTCTGAAATTAATTTCAAGAAACAGGTTTTTAAAAAAACAAAAACAAAAAAATAGAAAAAGAAAATTAAATCTGAGAGCACATATGGGACGTGTCATAGCTCAAAAACCACCAAAGAATATAATAATAAAATAATGATATTCATTTCTGAGCAGGCAGCCCAGCAAGCCCGTTCACTTGTATATCAAAACAATCCTAGAAAGCATAAGTTACCTAAACAGAAATACTATCTAGCTCAATCTCAACACCAAAAGCAATCCCATGGGCTCATAGCTCTCCAATTCGAGCAGCCTTTCAGCAAAACCTTGATAAAAGTTGGTGAAAAAACCGTTTCGATACTGTTGACCGATCGAGTGGACGAGGAATGCCAAACTTAGCTAAAGCTAACGGTGCTAATCAAAATCCTGGTAACAACAACACAAAAGCGATACGCTCCCATCAACTGTCAGCTTATCATATGCCAATCGGCTGAACGACTCAATCGTTGCCGATAAAATGTAGGATTTGAACCTACCTACTACACAGCTCAATTTGACTAGCTAGGGTCAAGTGATGAATCGAGCAAACGCCAGCTACAGTAGAAGTCTCACCTGGAGAACCTTTTGCAGTTTTCACAGCACTCACCACCCCAGAAAGGATGTTATCCGTCCAACCGGCGACAGCAAACTCCTTAACACCCCCGAGCTCCCCGCATCTCAAATAAAGTTGTCTGTATTAAGTTATCCATTTACAATTATTAAGAAATCAGGGAAGACATTTGTTAGCTTAGCTAATGCTAGCTATAAAGACCAGTGTGGCTGGCTCCTGTCGGTGTCATCCGGACAGGAGGGCCGTGATCCTCGGGGTTTCCTCGTCCGTGTTGGTGCCCCTGCACGGGCAAACCGGGAGCTGTCAGTGCTCTGAAGTCTCCTGACAAGTGCTGTCACATTTCTGCTTCACTCGGTCTTCCTTTTATCGTTACAGAGCGATGCTTGCACCGGGAGGAGTCATCTCGTTACAGTCCATTATTTTAATGCTTAAGAAAAGATCATAACCTCCCGCAGCAAGGCCGCAGTGAGCTCCCAGGAGACCTTTTACAGTGATGCTTCCAGTGCGCCGGTTTACCACATAATGTACGCTCCCCCAAAACGGACTCAGTACTGTAGTCAAGGTTGGATTACAACCGGGTGAAATCGTTAACTTCCCAGGTCTCCACACCACAGGGGGCCCTAAAAAGCTTCCCTGAGAGCTGCTTTTTAAATCTGGATTTCAACCAATAAAGTCAAACTAGGTCCTGCATGTACAACATATTTTTGTTAGCTTACAGAATAATTTAATGCATTTAGTCGTTTGCCTGAACTGTGCATGGATTCTTAGAATAAACAGATGCATCAAATCACCACAAATTAAATGACACCAAAGAAATCTGTATTTTAAAAAAAAAAAATGTTAGTAAATGTTTAACACTGTATTTGTGTGAGCTTAATTCCTTATCATCACTGCTATGTAAGCTACTTCCATGAACTTACCTTATGTATTCAAATATTTTATGCTCAGCTAATTATTTTTTTACTTTTCACATAAAACAGCGGTGTGAAAACGAGTTTTCTCGTGAAGCTTTACAATCAGTTGAACAAATGAAGTACACCCTATGATTGCTTGTAGTTTATAGCTTGTAGAATTTAGCAGAAGTAAATGTTTTCTTTTGCAATGTTGCTTCAATTCCTTCAGGTTTCTGGACTTCTGTTTACACAACCCACCACAGCATTTAGTCAGGTTGAGGTCTGGACTTTGGTTCATTGCAACACCTTCATTCTTTTCTTTTTCTGTCATTCTGTTGCAGATTTGCAGCTGTGCAATTGATCATTGTCCAATTTCAACAAGGTTTTAACTGTTTGACAGATGGCCTCACATTTGACTCTAGAATAGATTGGTTTATGGAAGAGTTAATGGTTGACTCAATGATTCTAAAGTATCCAGACCCTTCTACTGCAAAACAATCCCAAATCATCACCCTTCCATCACTGTGCTCCCACATGGTATGAAGTGTTTGTGCTGATATGTTGTGTTTGGTTTTCACCAAATGTGGTGCTGTGCATCATGACCAAACATTTCCATTATGGTCTTGTGGACATTGTTCCAGAAGTCTGGTGGTTTGTTCAGATGCTACTTTGCAAACCTAAGCTGTGCTGGCATGATCTTTTTAGATAGAAGATACTTTTCCCTAACAGCACTTCCAAAAGAGCAATACTTGATGAGTCTTTTTCTAATTGTGCTTTCAAGAACGTTTTTTTCCCGCTTTCATGAACTTTAACATTTAAGCCTGTAGAGTCCGAGGTGTATCTCTTGGGTTTTTGGTAATGTCACTGAGCATGGCATGGTCTAACCTTTGGTTGGATATCCACTCCTGAGAAAATTGTGATCGTGGCTCAAGAGTTGGGAGTTCACCTTATAATCGGAAGGTTGCCGGTTCGAGCCCCGGCTTGGACAGTCTCGGTCATTGTGTTCTTGGGCAAGACACTTCACCCGTTGCCTACTGGTGGTGGTCAGAGGGTCTGGTGGCGCCAGTGTCCGGCAGCCTTGCCTCTGTCAGTGCGCCCCAGGGTGGCTGTGGCTACAATGTAGCTTGCCATCACCTGTGTGTGAATGGGTGGATGACTGGATGTGTAAAGCGCTTTGGGGTCCTTAGGGACTAGTAAAGCGAACAAATACAGGGCATTTACCATTGTGCTAACATACCTTTAAACTCCACAAACCTCTTATTTTATAGCGGTGATCATATTTGCTAATACTACTACTTCTACTATTGGTACTGCTACGTTCTTAATTCCCATTGAAGCACAAAGGGTGAAGGTAGTTTTACTTCCTTTTTTCCTGTAAATCTCTGCTGCTTCAGAAGATTTTCAAAATAATTCTTCGGAATGACCAATGTCATTGATCCATTTCAGTTGTGTAATTGGTCAATGACCACCTTTGAATTGTGTATTTTGTCAGTAGGTATAAGTCAGTTAGTGCTGAGTTGTGCAGACTTTTTGGAAACATCTCACCAATCAAAAGAGAATTATATTGATGGCTGTTTATGTCACCCCAGGGTCAGGAATCCACATGCAGTGGGTCCAGACACTCCCAAGAAAAAGATATAAACACTAATGTGAACACTGAGGGGCTTTTGTTTTTTCATTAGCTTTACTCTATTTTAAGTTGCAGTTTAAACCAAACTTGTGGTTTGATTTAAACCAGTGTTTCCTTAAATGCATAGTCCAAAGACAACAGGTGACATGGTGGTGTATACATCCATCTTTTATCTACAGTCTGTGCTGTAGGATGTACTCTAATGGAGGCTTAAAGTTAAAAAGGCCAGCTTGACGTCATATCTGTACATGTGAATTAGTTTCGTTCAATTAATCTTTTTTAAACCACCTCACAGGTTGTTTCCTCTTTCTTCCACTTGGTGGAGCTAAATAGCTTTACAGGCTTTGTCAGAGCCAGTCAGCTGGGACATGTTTTTACCTATTCTCTTTCTCTCTGTCTCCATATTGTGTTCTGTTGAGCAGATGAAGTGCACTGTGCACACAAACGAGCAAATTAAACCTGCAGTTTAAGTCCAGGAGATGCGAGTAGTGCGCTGCATTCCAAAAACCCTGCACAGTCAAGAGACAGTTGAGGATGACTTAGTTACACTAATAATTATGATAATAGGTTTATCATAATTATTATCATGAAAAAAAGAAAATATCCTTTTAAGCTGATGCATGCACAGACTGAGTGTACAGCAAAATGGGCTTATGGACAATATTTTAATAAAGACTAATTAAAGGCTTACACGATCGACTGTAAATCAAATGTATTTTGCAGAAAAGCAGATCTCTGATTGTCTGTTTTATGTGTTTTTCTCAGTTTCGTTCATCACATTTTTAACATTTACAACATAAACACAGCAGGAATTAGTCAGTGTTCTACCTTTACTTGTTCTCAAAGCGTGGTTTCAGACAGTTTTTTCTACTTTTGAATCAATATTACAATATTAATGAGAATGGATATCGTAAATACAATAATCACGAGTGCTGTGAGCACACAAGCCCCACTGACCTATAGTTGACGACTTCCGTTTTCTTTAAACGCCATGCTTTAACTTTAATGTCTCAAATTATGTGTTTATAACATCCAGTGCATTACAAAGAATGACTAAAAATCATGTTTCATATCTTAAAAGAAAATTATATTAACACTGTACGCACTAGAAATGTTCACTTTAGTCCAAACCACATGATGGCAGTTTATCTTTGTGGTTTCCCACTGGGTGTCACAAACAGGAAATTCTGTGAATAGTTATGTCCTACACTGGCTTATATGAACTGAGTTCACCCATATTACTTTTTTAAAATATAATTTTTACCATTTTGCCACATATGCAGTCATGTGGATCCTTTTGGTTTTATTTTAATAAGCACAACATTTCCTTTGCTGCCAAGTTTTTTTTTTATTCAATGTTAATGTTGATGTTATCTTTGGATGCCTGACTACTATTACACTGGGAAGTATATAGCACTTATCAAATCTTAAATATATACTTTTTGCCTCTGCCAAAAAGGTTATGTTGTTGGTAGCGCTTGCGTTCACATCTTTTTTTCTGTAAAGACAATGGCTAGAAAAGTTATGAATGAATTCTGATAAAGCTTTGTAGGGGTGTAGGGTTGGGTCAAGTTAACAGTCCATTAAAATTTGTCAACGTAATGATTTGATGGTCGAAAATTGACAAAATGTTTTATAACTTAGAAACTATGATTCTTACAAGTGTGGTGTTTATTGTCAACATATAGAGAGTACCATATCTAAAGACTTAAACCTCTTTTTGACTTCTGACATGGTAATAATGCTATATAGAGCTATTTAAAACTACGTTTCTTACTGCCGTTGCCTGTATTGACAACATATAGGTATATAGGAAATGACATATGATGATATATCAGGATTTCTGATCTTATTTGACTTCTTCAAGGTCAAATAAGACGAGACTTTCATAAAATGAATTTACTTAAAATTCTGCTGTCTTTTTTTTACATTGGCAACATTTAGGAGACAATCCTGGTATATGGGGTTTCTAAATATCACATTAACATCTGCGTCCAAATATCCTGTCACATCTGACCTCACTTTTACATTTGACATTTGACGTTGTCATATTGACCCCAAAATGTGTTATAAACTGCAAACTACTTAAAGTAGGATTAAAAAGAACAAAGATAACAAAATTAATTTGTACAAAACACAAAACTTCTCTTACGAGTGCCTCGGTGAAAGTTTGCGCTCTCTTCGTGCTTCTCGTTAAATTTTGTGCTCTTGATTCCACTCTCGCTCTCAACAGATGGACAAAAAGCTACTGTTGGAGAACTAAACCTTTATTATGGGCTGCACAACAAAACAATTCTCATTCAAAACAAAACAACAAACACCTTATCTAACATCGTAGTACAGGCGGGTGTTTCGTGTCAAATCCCTGATAAAATGTCTCCACGGAATGATTTCTACATATTTACAAGCAAATAATTATTAGTTATTGCGTGACAGTAGAGGCCTGCACATGATTCGCTGCCTTCTCAGAGAGGATTGTCGAAGTGCATTATTTCCATCCTTTATTCTCCATCTTTGTTCAGTAGCGTCAGTCTTTTCCTCTGTATGTGATGTTCGTAAAGGTTGATGTCGCTCCCTTGTAAAGAGGATTGTGCCCCTGTTAGTCAAACACACACAAGGAGATACGAGTCAAGGGGCGGTTTATGGTAATGACACAATAGAAAAGTCCACATTTAAAACAGCTATTTCATGTCACCATTTAAGCAGACATGCTAACTTGAGTGTGTGGTTTTGTGTTACTTGTGAGCAACTTAAACCTACTGTGATTCCTTGTGGTTTGAGGCCTGTGGGATTTAGCTGTGTTCTTTAGGCCACAAACAGGCTTATTACCAGTAAAGGCTGATTAGCGCTGGCTAATTTAAACCCAGCCCTTCCGTTGGCTGCTTTTTTGTTCTGCTGGTAGTAACAGCGTGTAACAGAAATAATAAAAAACATCTTCAGAAAACGGGAGCAAGACACTGCGTGTGTGGGCTTTTTTTGTGTGTGTGAGTGTGTGTGTATAGGAAGGTGCAGGCATGTTTGCATACTTGTGTGTGTGCAAAGACTGCATTGAATCCTCAGTGCTTTCTATGATAATATTAAACAAATGCTGCACTTGCAGTTTCCAAATTCACTACTTCAGAGTCCGTTCACTCACTGTTTCCCACTTGGCACGAGCGCGTTCTTCCTCAAATTTGGCAAACTCCCGTCTGTCGTGGATGGTAACCAGCAGCTTCCAGATAAGCAGAGCGGCCAAGCCCAGGAATAAAATGGCTCCTGCCACTGACAGAAGCACCACCAAAATGTCTGGACCCTTGGGGCAGTCTAAACAGAAGGAGGAAGTGATAAAGGAATGAGCAGATAAGCCAGAGGTCAGGCCAGAGGAAATGATTTTATAACCGTGTTTCATCTCTGTTTCTTGTTTTCACTCTTATTGATTTAATCTCGCTAATATCGCAACGCAGTCCTCTACTAACTGCAGTGAGTTTTCAGAGTCAGGAGTAATAACACCTGTTATATAGGCAGATGTACAGCTTTAAGCTTAATAGCATGGTTCTTTTTAGCATGACTGACAGTTTTCTAATTGCCATCAGGTTTTCAAGTGCTGGAAGAGAACAAGGGAAGCATAACAGTGCTGGACAGGCTGTTAAAGACCAGAGAGAAGAGTGGAAGATGGGCCAAAGGGGAAAACGGTAACCTCTTACAGCAAGGCCACAATCCTCTCCTCCCTCACTGTGGTCTGGCAAAACTCTCCAGTACTCTCATTTGCACAATGACGGGCATTACGCTCCTTCAAAGAGTCACGGACATGAACCACTCCAAAAGTGGAACAACTCATCACATTTGCTAGCCTTGTCCCCATGACTAATTTCTCTTCAATAATTCCCCCAAGTATGTTTTACAGTCAACTAGAGGGACTGTGAAAATTTAAGTTGCTTGTAAGGTTTGGGAATTTGAGGAGCAAACGTGTCTTTTATATCTCTCAATATCTCTTACAGTAGTTCACTAATGTTTTGGCTACAAGTTTTGAGGCTTAATTAGTCCCCAGAGTGCATTGTTGCTCCAAAAAAGGTCTGCAAAAGGCCTGCAGTATGAGTTATTTCACATGAGAAACTTCTAGATCTTTATTTTTCCACTGCGGTCTACTTGGTCAATTAAAGTGGATGTGACGCAATCAAAAAAGCTGATGAACTGAAAAATATTCGAGCCAAAATGTGATGACAGATATGAGGTAATCAAAATATTATTCAACCACCCCCATACGATTCTAAATTTAGAGTTCTCGGCATAAAAAAATGACATATTTAAAGTTTTTTCTTAAGCTTTTGTCATTAAAAAAGTGTTATGGTGCTGCAGTGAATAAATGTGGTACGCTTGTATACATCGGACAACCAAATGATGAGGCGAAAGATGCCAAGGTGTTTAACAGGAAGAATGCTCCTAGAGCTGTAATGCTCTATGGGTTCCTCATAATGTCGGTATATCTGTGTAGCATCTGGTTACATGCATGTGAAAAGCAGTGTTGTGCAACCGAAGCAACGATAGTGAACTTTTACGGCCAACATCAAAGCTGCTCTCATCTTCCTCCTTCTATCATTCTAAATTAGCTTTACTTCCTGCTCTTCAGCTGACCCTTTAATGCTCATAGCCCATCAAAGTCTACATGGAAATGTCTTGGCTGACATTATTGATTAATGTGATTTACCGACTTTTTCTTATGTCTTGAATTTAAAAAAAAAAAAAAAAAAAAAAGCTTAGTCAGCTCTGAAGGGTGAGTGATACAGCTTCACATTTCCTTCGCTGCTCTTTTGCTTACTTATTTTCTTCCATATCCTCAAGAGGAGAGCACGAGAGGGCATTCTCTCTAAGATATGTATAGTCAGCATGTTCCCGGAGGAGCTGGGCAGCTATTTACAGCCCTCTTTGACACGGCAGGGTGCCCCGTGTTCAAGGCAAGTTGTGGTGTATTTCTCTGATACCCAGTTGTGCTTAAATTAAACACACACATTCATTAAAGGTAGACCCAAGTACAGATTTTCTCTGAGGGCAGAAAGCTATTTTACTGCCCCACACTTTTTCTATTTGGCCACTTAACAAGTGAGAGAGCAGGCATCGGGGAAGTGACAGCTTGTACTTGGGTGAAGAAAAAGCAGATGATGGTGAAAGTTTGTTGTTGTAGGTTTATCCTCATCTATTCAGCATTTGTGTTGATTACATCTGGTAGCAAATTCAGCACACAAAAGGCAACAGATTCATATTTCTAACCCCTAATATTAAATGACATTAAATTAGCAATTAACAGTAGAGATGAATCTATTGACAAGCTAGGGAATGGAATCGGATTACTCTTCTCTTTCATGCACGCACAACACGTACACAGTGGCGCAGGCTAGGCCTGGCCAGAGCTCAGAGCCAATCACAGGCCAGCCACAAGCCAGCAGCCTCGGTATGAGCAAAAGAGCAAAGGAGAAAAAGGTGAATGTCCTGTTATTTGGTGAAGTTATAAACATGCTGGAAAGTGATGTGATGTTCTCTAAATCTCTTGCTGCTTTAGTTTTGTAAAGTCATATGTGTCAGATAAAGGTGGGTGTGCAGCAGTTCATTTTATTTAATTATTCGTACATCCAGCAGCAGAGCACTTTATTTTCAGTTGTTTTAATAAGAGAAGATCGTGTAATTTACTACAGTGTGGGTAACATTGTAAAGTTTCAACTTTACAAACAATCAGAAAACAGCATGGGCCAAATAAACATCAATCTTTGTATCTCTTATCATTGTTGAGGTTTCTTACCTGGCTCTTTGACAATGAAGAGGATGGATTTGCCACTGGCATCTTCATAATACTGAAAACGCTCCACGCAGTCGTTCTCATCTTTGTAAGTGCAATTCACCGCATTTGTGTCATGGAGCTCTGTGTGAAAAATGTTGACGTTACATTACAAGTTACACAAAATGACCCCTTTAATGGATTGTTCCACCTTGTGCATTTATGGAATTATTATTAACATTAACCAGCAGTGCCAAAATACAAGTTTTGTAATCCACAAACATCTCACCTAATTCATCCACAAGAACAATCTCATCCTTGCAGATTCGAGAGCAGGTTTTGTCCTCAATCAGTTTGCCCCTCTTGAAGTGCTTACACTCCACACACTCCCTGTTAAAATGTAAAATATCAACTGGGCCATCAGCTGATTTTAAGGAGCTAAATTGAATATCTCTGTATGTAAACTCACTTCTTCATGGTGCAGGCGTCGGGGCAGGTGGGACACTTGTCACACGTGGCTCCGTAGGCACCTGGTTGCGTGCACTCGCAGGCTCCGCACACGCACTGACCCCTCCCGCTGCACAGGAGGCCCACGCTGGACATACAAGTGTCTGTACGTCTGGAGCAGTTACAGTTCTCA
This sequence comes from Oreochromis aureus, assembly GCF_013358895.1. Lineage (NCBI taxonomy): Eukaryota > Metazoa > Chordata > Actinopteri > Cichliformes > Cichlidae > Oreochromis > Oreochromis aureus. The sequence goes on from NC_052949.1 coordinate 14,735,674, forward strand.
CCCTGCCAGTCTGGTGCGCACTGGCAGAAGCCACAGTTACAGACACCGTGCCCTGAGAATAAACAAAAAACAAGAGGAGGACAATGTGACAAGAAATTTTATGTGAAAAAGAGGGCGCGGCACGAGTTGGGGAAGAAGGACGCTTTTGGCATCTGGAATGGTTGTAACTTCAATCATTTGGCATCATATAGTTTACACACTGTCTTACACAAACTTATTTATTTTGTTCCAAGTTTTGACAAAAGCTTATACGCATGCTCATTATTTTCATGGCTTTATTATTAAAGAAATAAATATTACGCACCATCTTATAATCTGCTGGGCAAAAGGTACCTTTACAAACTCACAAATGTAAAATAAATGCAATTGGGTGGACCTTGTTTAGGTGGTCAGCATGAGTTAGTAATGGCTGGCCACTGCTTGTTAAGTGGTTATGACTGAATTGACCACAAACCTGTGTCATACAATTCTTTTTTTCCCCATTTATGGGCTCTTCTCTGTACCCTGAAAAAATGTACCATGTTGCTTTGCCTTCAAACACTTCAAACACAGCATCCATAACAGCCATGCTGAAGTCAAGCTAGCATTTCATGGCAATAATAACAGCCAGAAATCTAACTTAAATTAAATTTAAAGGTTTAAATCAATTACATTTTATTTAATTAGCACTAAATCACAACAACAGGCAAAGATGCCACAATAATCCAGCAAAACCCCAACAATTAGAAGACTTTTTAATTGTAGCTAGTTCAAAATAAGAATTATTTCTTGCAGACATTCAGTGGTCCTGTAAGTTCATGACTTTACACTATAAACACTGGAAACCAGAAGCGGACTATTAAACTGCTAGAGGTTAAAAACCTATTTCACTGTTTGTCTGTGGTGACTGCATTGCTTTTATTTTTGGCTGCGTGATGAAGCGCATATCTGAGCAAATTTGTACACATTGTCTTGTTGTTATTCCACGAAACTCTGTGTGAATGTGAGTGTACATGCCAGTAAGAGTGACGGGGCAAAAACATTGTGGCTTTCCACCACAAAAAACAATGCCCAGATAAACAATGACACAGGAAGCTGCTTGGCACAGTCTAACTGGATAAAGGATGATCCATGGATAAACTGTCATTATCACATGGCCACAGGACTGCTAGCTTTTAATTAGATCATTCTGTGGAAGAAAAAATAATGGTCCACACACTGAATAAGATATTTCAAGACAACAGAAGACTACGTTCTGCACACACATAGTCTCTGAACATTTCCAGTACTCTCCCTCTTGGCCAAACATGAGTTTATATTTAGCATCATTACACCACACCAGCCAATGAGTAAGAATAAAGGTATTTTCATGTTACTCTATGGACTTTGGGGTGCACAGGAAAACATTTCTTTGTGAGACCGGCCGAGATGGGGATGGATAGTTTAGTGGCATATGAGCTCTACCTAAAAACTACCTAATACAAGCTGCTTAGCAAATAAATTCAACCTAAATAGCATCAGGAGGTACTAGTGCATAAGTTTAATGACACTATGTCTACGTGATATGAAAAGCTGCATTTGTATCAAAATAGCTGTCATATCATTAAAAACAAAACAAAAACAAACAAACAAACAATGAACTAAACTAAAAGGAAACTGATCAAACCCACACTGGAAACTAAATTAAACTAAACTGAATGTATAAAAATGTAATGTAACAAATTTAAAACTCTGTGAAGAACAGTAACACTGTGAACGCTGTTCACCAAGTATAGAGTTCAGGGTCAATTAGCTTACTTAGCTTAGCTTGCTCGTTAGCAAAAAGCAAAGAAATACAGCTAGCCTGGTTATCCTTGCAGCTGTTGTTTTTAATTTTCTTTTGGCACAAATTGAAAATGGGAAAAATAAAACATTTTATTAGGTAAGTTTTAGAAGTGTTGGAAGGAGTATTTGTGATCTCTGCAATTGGCTAACATTTCCCCCTGCGTTCAGTGTTTATGCTAAGCTAGCTGCGAACAATATAGCAAGAAAGTTAAAAAAAAAACAAAGAAAACTTTATTCTTACTTTGTTTCTGTTACAAGACTGCAACAGACAGTCATAAAAACAGCTTACAGCTTCTATCAAAGCATTCAAATTAAATATTAAAGACATTAATGACAATTAAATGTTGGGTTCAGTTTAAGGAAAAGTGGCTAAACTTGATTACATTTTGGATTTTTATTAATTGGGTTCTCATAAATGGGGTTTGGAATTAACAAAATGCAAGCACCGCATTAATGACATGAGATTGATCATTTCATCAAACTTCTAAGAAAGCAATAAACTTTTTTTTTAACCATTAACTCAATTCTAACATGAGCCAACATGTCTTGCCAGCACCCCCACTGATCTCATATGCATAATAGTTTTCCTTGAACATGTAGGTATTTTTTTACATGACAGCATGTGATGTCATTCTGATACTTTCATGGTTTTGACTCAGCAGCATGGTTTTTATTTAAAAACACTAAAACATTGAAAGTAATAAAAAGTAAAGTGATAAACTCACTCCACTGCTTGAAAATCTCAACCACAACAAAGACACAAAGTCTCTCGTGTAGAAGAAAATCACCATCAGGATGTTTTGTTGTGTGTTCATGAATCCCTTCAAATTCTTTAGTACAAAAGGTTTGGATGACACAAACATATAACCTGAGCTAACACTCACACGTAGTGCACATACACCAAACCAGATGTTTATTGTGAATGTAGCCCATATCCAGAGGGGAGAGTTTTTACTGTATATAATTCTTCCCAGATGAGGTGGGTGGCAAGTCAGTGTGGTGAAAGGGACAAACGACCTCAGCTACAAAACTGCGCGCATTCTACGAAACTACCACAAGCATACAGAAAAATCAAGATAGAAGTCAGTGGGTCATTTTGACCTACTACAGCTTTCGGGGTGGGGGGGGAACAGCTAAGGTTGGGCTATCTCTTGGCTGGGTATATCTCAGTTGTTTGCCAGCAACTTCACAGACCACTATGGCCGGCCAAAAATAATAATAGAAAAAAAGTACAGCACATACAATCTCTCCTGCACTAGTTGCTGCCCTCACTAAACCCCAGTGTACCATTTTAAAGTTAATCCTTGAACAGAGCTACTCCCATTTTTAGTCTTCCTTTAAAAAGCAAATACTGGTTAATAATTAAAGATAACTAAAGGTATCTACAGCAGGAAATTCAATATTTATTGGGAATAACAGACTATATTAGACTGTCCTAATATTTTTTTGTAAATGGTCTGATTCTTATGTATTGCTTTTCTACTCTCCCGGAGCACTCAAAGCGCTCTATACAACATGCCACATTCACCCAATCACACTCATTCCTCTATACATAGTGCTTTCTAAGTACATTCACACACATTCATACTCCAATGGATGCATCAGAGAGCAACTTGGGGTTAGTATCTTGCCCAAGGATACTTGACATGCAGACTGGAGGAGCCAGGGATCGAACCACCAACCTTCCAATCAGTAGATGACCTGCTCTACCTCCTGAGCTGTTGACTAAACTGTTGACCATTAAGCACATCACTGATTAATACTCATTCATTTAAAATCCTAAAGCAAAGTAAATACACAAGAATCCTGCATGTCTTTCTTACTGTAACTCATGAGGCCTTACCCGAGCAGAGTTCTCCCTTGTAGCGCAGGCAGTTGAAGTCATCGCACTCACACAGCTTTCCCCACACTTTCCCAAAGTCACTGCTGTGGCACACACACTGGCCACACACGCAGTCTCCACGGCCACTGCAGATAGCAGACTGAGGTCCTCCGGATCCTGCAGGTCCACTGCAGCGATCCTGCGCCATGGGGTTGTAATCACCTTCGGCACATTCGCAATGTGGTCCTAAGCGACCTTGGTGGCACAGGCACATGCCACACTCAAAAGTGCCATTGCCGTTGGTACATTTGGGGCTATCAGGCTGGGCTTTGGCCTGGCACTTGCAGTCGCACTCAAAGGTGACGGTGATGGAGAGGGCGTCCTTGAAGCCCACAGGTTTGATGATAAAGGTTTTCTTTTTTTTGGGTGGGCAACCACGAGCACGAGCCTCCACACTGAAAGAGACCTGCCAAAGAGCGCAGAAGTGAAAAGAAAAAAGGAGACGCTTATACTCATTTTTACTCGTTTCTTCTTTTTTTTTTAATGGCATCCAGACTCAGCATTATCTAATCACTGTCAGAGAAAACAGCACAAAGCAGATGTAACACAAGGAATGCCTCCAAATGTATTTAGTCAAAGTAATTGTTCAGCACTGCATGCCAGATCTGGTAAATGTGGGGAGTTACTACATCTGGAGAGATGGCCATATATGGAAATAATAATAGGAGCTGAGGTAAAGAGAAAGAAATGTGTAGAGGCCAGAAAATGTCACCTGGAGTGAGGAAAGACAAAGAAAAATAGCCATAGATGCTTAGATAAAGAAAAATGCAAAAACTAACAAAGAGAACTATTAAAAAAAGGATCTTAAGACAAAAAAACACGAAGAATAAAAAATAAAGTTAGAGACTCTGTCATCCATTTTTCCATCGTTTACTCCTTGACACTATGAGAAAAAGGGAAAATCCGACTCAGATAGCAGAAATAAGGGAAATGGAAACATACCAAAAAAAGACCCATATGGAACTAATGTGTTATTTTTGTTTATAGGGAACAATGGTCTCTCGAGATGGGTTATATTTTGAGTATAAGCAGAATCTTTTAAACATGAATTGTTAGAATATTCCTTGAAAAAACTAAATGCGTTTAGGCGACTGTGTCCTCCTATAAAAAAACATTACGGTAACAAAAAAACCCCCACACTGAGAGTAAGTTAATTAGTGTCATGAAGGATGTTTTCCTGAGTGTGGCCAGTACAGTATGTAAACAATCACGATCACTGTACCTCCTTATCTGAAACAAATAAAGCAAGGAAACAACCATGTACAGTCAACTGGGTGTGACAGAGGTTATGATTGTAGATAAAGATCACAGTCAGATTACTGCCTTTCTCCCCTTTCTGTGGTAATTCAGAATCTACCTTATTAATCCTAAATCTTCTTTTATGTGGGTAACTTTTTTGGGCCACCTGTCTTTGGTTACTCATGTTGTGACTACATTGTAGAAAAAGTGCACTATTGATCTGAATATATAACTAGCTTTATATGTAATACTCCATTTAGTCAAAATATCACTTAACAAGCAGGGGCCAGCCATTACTAAGTCATGCTGACCACCTAAACAAGGTCCACCCAGTTGCATTTATTTTAACTATTTTATATAACTGTTGATAAACATCATAAGTGTTATAGTATTATTAGTAGATCATGAGTATTACTGTTTACAGTAATGTGAAAAAGTTCACCCTCTTTCAATTCTAAGATTTTACATATGAGAACACAATATAAAGTCCTTAGCAGGTCCTAAAATGATTTGAATACAAGTTCGGATGAACAGCAACACATGAAATATAACACTGTGTTATTAGTTATGTGGCAAAAACTAAACCAAAATGGAGAAGCAGTGTATGCAAAACCATGTACGCCCATGTGCGGGCTGACGCCCACTCACATCCTCGGCCTTCTGACCTCAGGAAATCACATGTTAGGGTGGGGCTAGGTTTCACAATGAGTTCACCTGAAACCTTGGCTGATTGTGACCTATACCTGTTTTCACACCTTGGCTTGTGTCATTAGGTAGAGAATCATTAGGGCGCCCCATGGGGGACACTCCCATAGGGCTTAAATCTGGGACCCTCCACCATTTGACCTTAGAACTGAAGAAGCTTCTCGGATGAGAGGTGAAACGTCTTCAAGCAACTTAAAGAAGTCCAGACGCTTTTCTTTCCAAGCTCCTTAGACTACAATGAGCTGGAGAACCATCACAGACATGTACGCCCTTACTGTTTCCATAGCAAGAGGGTAAATAACAGCCAGGTCAAATTCATTTTGATTTTGGCAGATGGCCGCGCTGCCTGTACTGGAGGTTTCTTCCTGTTAAAAGGGAGTTTTTCCTTCCCACTGTCGCCAAAGCTCTCGCTCATAGGGGGTCATATGATTGTTGGGAGCTCTGATTTTTTTTTGTATTATCGCAGAGCCTTACAGTATAAGGTGTCTTGAGGTGACTGTTGTTGTAATTTGGTGCCATATAAGTAAAACTGAATTGAATTTAATATATTGATCATCAGTGGTTTGTGTAGTTTGTTGGTCTGGCACATTCAGTTGTGTGTGATGTCCAAAAAATGTATAATCCATTATTCTACAATGAGAAAGATGATTTATAAATAGCAAACATTCAAGTATTTACCAATCTCCCCAGGAATGGACCGTTGGAACGTCCAGTACTCAGAGACACTGTAAAAAACCCAACTCAGACTCTACAGGCCTCTGTTAGCATGTTAAATGTTAAAGTTTGTGACAGTAAAATTAGAAAAAGACTGACCAAGTATGACGTGTTTGGAACTTTTTCCAGGAAAAAACCTCTTTCTCCAGGCCTCTCTAAACAGAACATGGCAGTATGGCTTAGAAATGCTGTGGGGGGGGGGACCTTAACAAAGCTCTACATGAATGAAGGCTTGAAAATCTCAGTTAAGGAGGTGGTCATGATGATACAAACTAATGAATCATAGGGCGTGCTTAGTTTTTTACACACAACTTCTGTTTTTGTTCATTAATCATGTGTTGCTGTTCATCTAATGATTTAGAACGTGGTAAAGACCAGAGCTGCCTTATAAGAGTCCAAAAGTAAAAATATGAAAGTGGGAACTCCACTCCAACTCACACTGTGGTGATTTTGCTATACTGACCACAGATAGATGTACAGCCACGTCTCTGTAATATGAAGCCAAACCTTGTAGTTGCAGTGCAAAGTCTAGAAGAACTAACCGTATCTCCTATTTTGAGCCCAGAGCAGGATTTGAGGCCAGGAATGACCTCTCCATTCAGGCAGGTGGCGTTGAAGGAAAGAGACAGTTCCTCTGGGACGCCTTGCAGCTCCAGTTCCACCTTGGAACGAATTTTCTGACGACAACAGAAAAAAGCAGGAAACACAAACACGCACACATAGGAGGTGGTTTTCAAGACGGGTCATTTCCTTCGCTTAAATATGAGTCAAACAATTAACTCATAGCAAATTATACACGACATCTTACTGACTTCTCTAACGACTTGAGTGTATATTGCAGTGCAAACAGCTAGAATTACTTTTCAGCTCATTCACCTGCCGTCCTGCGTAATAAACTCACGTTCAACATAAATAATGAAACCCAGCCAAGAACCTCCTACATTTGGTCAGCTTCACACTTCAGCCACGGGGGAATTTCTCCTGAGACTCTGGCTCTACGCTGCGTATGACTCACATGCTGTGGGTGTGTGTCAACAAGCACATGTCATCCCCTCAAAGACTGTCTCGCCAAGGATGTGTGAACGTGTGTGTCTGCATGTGCGTGTGTGTTGTACTCACTTTGTACGCCTTTAATATGAGCTGAATAACATTTCCCGAGTCATTGGACAGAGTTCCCACTGTGGTGCCAGGAATCAGCTCACTGTAGTTCTACAACGCACACAGACAGAGAGACTGTTCTAATCCTGCATCATCAGGGAGTCTTTTAATCATTTATCGATTGCTGCTAATGTCATCTGCATCTCATTAGTTGCAAACATAGAATGCAACCATCCAATACCCACCGAATAAAGATAGCTAATTATTTGATATTAAATCATTACTGTCAAGATGATATTTTACTACATTTTCATTAGTTAATTTCTTCCAATGGATCGCTGTTATATTATCCATCCATCTTGTTGTCCCATTCATGGTTGTGGTAGGCTTACCACAGGGTGCTATAGGTGGGGTAAACCCTGCACAGTCTGTCGCAGGGATAACACAAAGAGACAGACAACTATTCACATTCACATTCACACCTTTGGGCAATTTTAGAATCACCATTTAACCAAACCCCACCAACTGCACATAAATGGTAAGTGCCTAAGTGCTTTCTATCTAACATTTACACCCATTCAAACTCTGATGAACCCATCAGAAAACAACTCAAGGTTCAGTATTTTGCCCAAGATACTAAACCCTGACCCTGTGGCATGTAGACTAGAGTAGCCAGGGATCAAACCACCGACCTTCCCAATATTTGGTCGTAGTAGTAATAATAGGTTGCTTTACCTACTAAGCTACAGCCAGCCTATGTCTTTGAGCTGTGGGAGGAAGCCAGAGTATCCAAAGAAGACCCACAGACTCCACACAGAAAGGCTCCAGCCAGATGGTGGACCTTCTTCATGTGAGACAACAGTGCTAACCACCGTGCTACCATGCTACTGAAAATTATAAACAGTAATTTATATCGCAAGTAAAACTAATACTAAAATATTTGTATGTTTTTTCTGTTGTTTTCTGAGACAGTAAATGGCAGAGCAAGTACAAAAAGAAAAACCAATAGTGTTTATTTAGAGAGATTAAGCCACTGTTTCCGCTAGCTTCCGTGGTTTCTCACAATCATTTTAGAGACGTTTACAGTTACGAGTTACATCAAATGTGTGAAAACTGAAACATCCAAAATGCATGATATAAATGTGACGTGTGCTATTAGTGCATGAAAGTCGCATGTACCCAGTCTTCTTTTTGTGACTTTACAGTCACATTTTTCTTTCATTTATCAGTTTGGAATAATTTTATGTAATTATGATATTTTGTTGTTTTATTTTTTAGTTCTGTTTTTAGCCTCTATGACTGATTCCATGTCTTCACCTGTAATTTCCTGCTAATACTAACTTTACTGGGAAGTTCTGTGGGTCAGCTCATGTTGTTTTTAAATGTGCTGTATTCATAAAAGCTACTTGGCTCAACATGCAATAGTTTCCATCCAGTAGCCAAAACTATGTATAAAATACTGTTTGACAACAGTTGGATGTAGTAGTGTTTCCAGTTTTGGAAAAACTGACTTTGTCTCCTTCGGTGTCTGAGTAGTGTGCAAACAGTGATTTCCAATGCAGCATCCAAGAATTTTTCTTTTTTTTTTAACAAACCAATGAGGTTCAGTGGACCTCTCTGAAAACACTCTTTCATATTTGTTTTCATTTTTAAAAAATGCTTAGTTTATGTTTGCATTTTTAGTTTTTTGAGCAATTATGTTGTAACAGAAGGGAACCGTGTCCACTGCAGAGCTCCTCACCTGGTAAAGGGTAACCACAGGGTTGGTGACTGCAAAGATGAGGTTGATGTTGTTCTCTGACATCTTCTCCGTGATCAGAGCAAGAGATGGATAATCCTGTGGTAACAAAAGGACAATGAAGTTAGCACATGCTGCTTCCGTGGTTTCCCTTCATTGCCGTCTGTGCACACAAATACCCGGCTTTAATATGCGCTAACCATGGTCGTAGACTTGCTGTACATATTATCAGAGTTCAGGTGGCATCGTCCATCGTTGGGCTGCACGATTCCAGCCAGACGACCATCCAGAGCCACGTGAGTCTTTGCGTCTGAGGTGAAGATCAGAAGGTGGGAAGCATCTGGACGCCAGCCGATCTGCTCCTGGTTCCCATCAAACCAGGTAACAGAAAAGGAGGAAAGTAAACAATAAAGAATTTTTCAGTTCTTTTCAAACAGCAAATCTCCTTCTGATTAACTTAATTTTACCGCCCAGCCTTTAAATATTTCTGAGCTTAGGTGTGCGTGACGGAGGAGTAAAAGAATCCCAAACCAAATCTCAAGTTATGTCTGTGAGATGGGGAAACGTGTGTGCTCGTGCAGTCTGCCTCTCCACCTTGCACACAGCAGCCTGGATGATGGCATCAAAGCCTCCCTCCGGGGCATCTCGGTTTCTGGACACCATCTGCTTCTTCACCTCCTCCGTGAAGCGGCCCACTTCCTCCGTCAGAGACAAGACATGTTTGTAGCCAAACTGTGGCAGACAGGTGGTATTAATGCTGCCAAGTAAAGAGAAATTAAATGTTTACTTTGACAGAGAGCATCAGGGTTCATCCAAAAGTGGTGTCAACTCCAATAACTGATGACATCTCCACCCATCACCACCCTCAAGAACAATGTTTATGTACAATATAATATGTATGCAAGAAGCATGCTTAGTAAGCAAACATGTCCAGAGGTCATTCAATTAGAACAACTACAATTTTGTTATGAAATTGAATGCAAAATCTTTACAAAGTGCAGTTGACCTGTGTCCTGATTCGAGATATTGAGAACCAAACCAAAATACCAGAGGCCCAGAAGGATGCAATCAAACAGATGAGTTTATTGAACACACGCGTGGGAAGAAGCACACAGCATCACATCTGGGGGGTTCTTCTCCCAAAATACACAGAGAAAGGTTTTTATAACGTCGGGGTTTGACGCCCCCTCTTGCGTTCTATAACATATTTTTGTATTTCTAAGAACATCATTTGCATCTTGTACAGACAATAATCAATTTTTAGAACTAAAGTCAGACACAGACGTTCCTCTTTCTAGCATCTTCTTTCCAAATACGACGATGATTTCAGGCCCTCCAGGTCCCCGTGGACATGACATCCTCTCTGATACATCTTCAGTCATCTGTTACTAAGCAAACTCCTATGTAACAGGTTACAACAAGAAGCTGAATGCGTTCGGGCCTCTGCTCAGGCCTGTTCCTAGATTATATGTATTATATGTGTTTTGTAAGCGTGTATGCTGTTTTAACCTTAATGTTGTGTGTACACACAACATTATTATGGCTGCTCCTGTAATAAAAGGTTAATGTGAGACCAACAGGTTTTAATGAACATCTTAATGCAGCATCAATGCTGTAAGTTAGATTGTTAATGCAAAGTTAATGATGCAGGTTATATTATAGCTGTAACATAATTTCTTCAATTCCACACCTGCAAATGTCTTCTTGGTTAGTTATCCTTTACAAACCAGCTAACTATATTTTCAAATTTTCGACATCACTGGTATTTTAATGTTAAGTAATATATACATAAACAAGAGCGGTTAAGAGTTCAAGTCCCCCCGAAGGGCAAGGCCTACACTAAAACTTTGATGCTATATGCTGATGTCAGCATTGTTAATATGGAAATCGTTTTCTGTCATTGTGAAGTCCTATAATGTTGCATTGAAAAAAATGCTTTAAAGAGCTCAGATATAGAGACTGCTTATGTGCTACAATGACTAATAGTCTGGAGACGATCCAGTGGAAACTAAAGCTTTTTCCTAATCTGTGTGACCCTGACCTTTGACCTATGAGCTATGACCTTGAACCATTACATACTAAAATGGTGTATTTATCTTTACCCATACAATAGGAGCAGAATTTGCTGGCATCTATAAGCTCCAAAAACTTGAGATTTTAAGATGCATGTGCAGTCATGCAGTGTATGATCATTGTGACGTTGTAGGGCGTCGTAATTGAAACAACAAAATGTGTGTTGTACAGTTCTCAGTATTTTTTTTATTGATTTTGACATTTGCTGTGACCTTGACAAGATTTTCACCAAAATTAAATCATCTTCAGCTTTTATTGATATCTACCATCACACAAAATTTGAAAATGATATCTTGAAAACTGTGGATGCTAAACTGGTAATCTTTTAGTTGTTAGGTGAAACATATAAGTCTAGAGTTGTGAGCGGTAAAGTCTGGGCACTGTTGGTCTCATGCATGTCAGTTTTTGACCAACAACCAGAGTACAGAGTAATATATCTATATTATGGCTAAAGCACTTCTGGATGGATGCATTTCGTTGCCTTGTACTTGTGACATGTGCAATGACAATAAAGTTGAATTCTATTCTATTCTACAATGTCATCCGAAAGCCATCAAATGGCATAGGCAAAAGGAAAAACAAAAAAACCTTTAAGAGATTTCTCCTTGTTCATAATTCATATAAAAAACTCTTTACTGTGAACGTACCCTCCTCTCGCTCTCTCTTTCTGCTGCAGCCTACTACAAATTCTTCACTTTTCTTATCTTTTATCAAAACATTCCTACAGTCTGGGTCTCACTTTACATGAGCGGGAAAGCAAATGACCCTGGAACCATCAAATCAACGTCACAGGAGCCTCTGGCTGCAGTTATAGCACTGGGATGCTCTTCCTCCCTGAGTAGATTACCTGTGGCTGATTCACAGGAGCTGACCAAGCACTTAGGAGCCACTGTGAGCCTTTAACAAGTGCTGAGACTCCGAGACTGCTCGCGTTATTGCTGAGCAACGCTGTGTTTAAATATGTCTTCACAAGACTGACATCATCTGCGTAATGCAGGTACTTAACACACGCAGACGTAAATACTGAAACCACTGAAATCAACACCGGTGGTGACATATGAAGCGTGAAAACACATTATGGAGAAACAACACCAGCATAATAAACTGCAGACTGATCTGGTTTAAACCTAGGATTATATCTTAGATTTACCTGTAGCAGGGGTTCTTTACAGCCTCTTTTGGTGAAATATACATGTAAGGCGAGAGCGGCTTGTCCACAAAAGCTCCAAAGCCCATGCGCAGGTTGCTGGTGGTGCGGTTCATGGCCTCCGCCAGGCCTTTGCCGAGCGTCCTCAGGCGGGTGAGATCATCATTCATGGAGTAGGAGAGATCCATTAAGTAGTAGAGATCTACGGGGTAGTCCTCCACCTGCCGCACCTTCACTGTGAAACGCTTAGCATCATCTAGAAAATGAGATTTAGAAATAGTTAAACACTGCTTCCTGATTTGACTGTTCTTCTCATTCCCTCAGAGAGAACAGTTTCACTCATTTCCTGTGAAACTGTGTAAAAAACCATATATCCTTATATGTAGGTGCTCACTCGGCCTGAGGGTGATGTGTATTTTCTGAGGCTTTATCTGGGTGACGTCTTGTGTCGCTCCCGCTGCCTTGTTGCTGAGGGGCCGGTCCTCGATCACCTGCAGTTTGCTGGTTGGAAACTCCAGAGCTGATGTGGTACAGCCCGCTGCCAACAGATTACTTTTCAAATCACAGCGGGACAGGCCAGCAACTCCTTGGCCAAAGTCCTGAAAAAAGACGTAGGACATTTTAAAGAGAAAAACAGACTCGTTGATCTGAATGTAGATTAATTTCTAGTTGTAATTAAATTCAAGAAAGCAGAGCATATCTGACTGATTTAAAGGCTAAAGTGCAACAGGGAGGACCGGGAGTCTACAATGGCCTAATCTTAGGTTTCCTTTTAGTACTTTAATAAACTTGTACCCTAAAGAAGTTCAGCCAGTTCCTCTCTTGTAGAGGCTGAAGTCATCCTGAAAAAGTATGTTGACTCCTATACTTAATTTCACTATATTAAATCACTGCACCCATTGGTTTGAACCAGAAAATATGACTGCATCCTCGTACACTAACAAGATGTCAGTCACTGAGTTCTGAGTCCCTAGACTCACATAAGCATCCCACTCAGAGTCAGTGAAGCAGTTAAAACCCTTCATTTTCTGTCCTTCTAACTTTGAAAGAGACATGTTGTCTTGTTCACAAATCCAAACCCAAATATTTTAGAATGTGCATGGAGTCAAAGACTAGAAGTGGCTTCACCACAGAGACCACTGAGAGTGTTCTTCCAAACCAGATTATAGCTGGCTGATGAAGAGATCTGTACCACCGTGTACCAGTCTGGTTGGCAGAAAGCTCAGCTTGTAAATGAAGTGAAGTGGGGGGAAAAAAAAGGGACCCCACCTCTTTGGAGCACCACGCACAGCTGGGGTGCACATCCAGACACTGCTTGCATGTGCTGGCTCCTCTGGAGGTGCAGACATTTGAACCTGGAACCAGGAGAAGAAGCACTAGATTGATTTAACTGATACTGATTGGTTCCTTTCACTAAGAGGAACATTTGGGATCATCTGCTTTACGTGGGTGTGAATTCTCTTGTTTTTTATGAGAGATTTCAACTTTTTGGTTTGAGAACAGAATTTTGGGTCATTTTTCATCAGAAAGATGAAGCTCAAAGAAAACGTGTCAATCAAACAGAGGGTTAAGAACACTCTTAAACTAGCAATATATTACCAAGTAAAACCAGTCTCAGACATGTTCATGTGCTATGCAGTGATAAAACAAGGCATTGAACCGCAAACTGCAGCTACAAGGTGAATTGTGGTTTAAGATAAGTTTGGTAAATTATCAGCTGCATGTGGCAAGAACTTTGTTTTCACTAAAGCTAGCACAGGCATCTGTGTTGTCTTGAATATAGGACTATATTTCACTGATATAGTCTTCAATACTGCACCAACATATGAAGAAAACAATTTTAAAGATCAACTCAAAAAAATGTAAACTGTAAACTTCTGCATTCCTACATGCTAGGAAACAGTGACCAAGAGGGTTTATGAAGATCTGTTTTTTAAGCATGCTCATGAGACTGCATGTATGTACCCACTCTGTGTTATACGTTATGTTCAATCCAGTCGTTTGTGCCACTTAAAATACCTTAATAGAACTGTTATGTTATAGCTGTTATATTTTCTGCTGCCCTCTTGGTCAGGTCTCTCTTGAAAAATGAGGCTTTTATCCGGATAAATAAAGAATTTGCCAAAAACTGATTGCAGCTTCTACCTTTCCGGCTCAAATAACTTGATATCATTCACAAGAGGCACGTTTGATGGATTGCAGCAGTTTAAATACCAGTAATCATTTCTGGCAAATACCGGCAATCACTTTTTGGCAGATGATCACTTTTTAAAGTCTTAGCAGAATTCCTTAAAGGAAGGAAGAGACAGAAAACAGCTAAACTCACCACAAACTGCTGCTATTCCCGCAAAGAACAAAACCCACACGCACAACATCCTCTGCGTCTGGAGAGCGCTCATGGTGCTGAGGGCTCTCTGAGAGGACACAGCGCGCCAGTCAGCTGAGGTGTGTGTATGAGGAGAAACGAGCAAGAAAAAAATACAACCCTCTGTAATCCAGACAACTCCAAATAGAGTCAAATGTCTCAAAGCCACCCCTCTACTCCCCATGCTGAGCTCTCATTATTATACTACTAAATATAGTGGGCGGGGAAAGCGCAGCATCCAAAATTGCGACTTTAGGAAGTTTTCTGTTGGCGGAGGGCAGGTTTCGTCATCTGATATGTCAGATTAATGGAGTACGTTTTTGAAACACTGTTAATAAATTAAGTTTCGTAGAAAAAACCCAATAAATTAAATATATCTAAAGCCTAAATGTTATTATTTAACGTAAAAAAAAAATCGGTTTCTGCTTAAATGAAGTTTGTTTGTTTTTGTTTTTTTTTAACACAGTGGGAAATATTAAACATAAGTTTTTAATTAGGATTTACCGAGTAATGCCCGTGAACGTCAGGGACACCGAGTGCACGCTGCCCACTAGTGGACAATAGCTGTAAGGACTGAAAAGTCGTGTCAGTATATAAAACAGTGCTCCTTTTTGGCAGGTCTGAACAATTGCGCTGCAGGGTGCAGGACTGAAAGAAATATCCACTGTTTCATAAGTGAGTAATACAAATGTTTTTTGGCGACTTAAAGACAACAAAATTAGAAGAATTTAGTTTGTTCTGGAAAAAAAAATAGCCATTCATTTAAAACTAATGAAGCTAAACACTGACTGATGGGCACATAGCGAAATTATTTATTTTCTGCTTCTCCCTTTAAAGTCCTAAGAAGCACTAATTTTGAATGAACTGAAGAGTTCTCCCTCATGTATGCTCTTAAAGGCTTTTATGAGGAAAGACAGATCTTTATGCACATGCCAGGTTTGCTGGTATTAATGCGTCAGCCGGCTCCTTCAACTAAGGTATTTTAAACTTAACTGGAGCTTACAATTTTTAGTCTGATGTTGAAATACTATAACGGTACCCTGTGTAGTACCAGCTATGTCCAGCAGATGTCAGTCTTGCAATATGTGTTTTTTAGAGCCACCGAAAGCGTCTGAATGAGTCAATGATGCATCTATGCGCTGTGTCAGACAAATGCAATTTTGCAGCTGCAGTGTCAGATTTGGGCTTTTAGCAGTAAGACTGGTTATGAACACTGAACTGAATTTGTTGGGATGCAAAGATCTTTAGGAAAGGAAAACTGGGACTGTTTGCGGGTTTTGTTAAAATCAGAAAACCCAAATAGTCCTATCTATTCCCAGTTGTTTATAAAATCACTCAAGGTAAAACTTCACGCTTGACTTCGATGACTTTATGGATGTTTTGACTTCTGGACTGAAAAACTGAGATTTTGTTTTCCTGATGTTATAAAAAGTGGCAATGACAGATGTGTCTGGTTAGATGAGGGATGATTTTTGCTGGATTGTTTGACTCAAATGAAAGTTACAGCTGAGCACACTTGGTCTGGCAGGGTGATGTGAACGAGACTGGCGAGCGGGATCAGAGCTTTGAGGCATAACATATGTAAACAGTGGAGCCGCAGAAATACAATCGCTGGCAGAGACAGTGAGGACTGGTCTCATTCACTTGAGCTTGTTTATTAGAAAGCCACTGCTGCCACATGCAAATGTAAAAGCCTTAAACAGAAAAGCACATTTTGCCTTCATCCACTTTTGTCCATTCACACCGTCACTCAGCCACATCTTTTTCTCTCCTGCTTTTCCCTCCATCCTTATCGGGTTCTTCCTCTCTTTGTCTTTGTTACCTTTTTCCTTCCTCCTCCCGAGCCTCCTGTTGCTCAATTTTCCATATGCTACTTCTTCTCTTGGCCTCACGTTTGCTTTTCCCTCTCAATTTTTTTTCAAGCTTCTACAAGCAGTTGCACAACATTCTGGGAGGAAAAAGCTCCCTTTTTTCTCCAGCAGGCTTGATTGACAGCACCCCTTGCACGCTCTGCAGTAGTCGTAGTGTGTGTGTGTGTGTTTGTATGGGATCCATGCATCTCAGCATCGTCCTGTGCCTTTTAGAAGTTTAACTGCAGCATTTAGTCTTTTTGCAAGAGCCTGTGTAGGTATGTTTTTCTATGTATTAGTGCTTTGGGGAAACAGAGCTACAAAAGCCAGTTCAAAGGTTGCAAAAGAGCTTTCACACTCATTCATCTGTGGACTGCAAGCGCATGTGCACGCACGTACACACACACACTCACACGTGCGTGCACGCAGACGCAGGGGTTGTGTGTTGACTTAAGAGTTAATGAATGGATGATTGAGGGCTGCAGGGGTTGGGGAAAGCAGTGCCGTGGAAACAACCCCTCTTTCCCAGGAAGGGAGCACAGAACAAGAGTTAGAGACAAAGAAAGGGATGGAAAATGAGTGTCTCAGAGGCAGAATGAAATTCAGAGTGTGTGTGCCGAAAGCCCAGGGGGCTGTGGGGCAAACTACTTGAAGCAGAAGCATTTGAAGCCCCTAATAAAGCAAGTAGCATGTACTTGACAAGCACCCAAAGGGAAAGAGAGAGGGAGAGAAGCAGCTGTTGGAGGAGGAGAGTGAGACAAAGAAGGAGCAGGGGGCTGTCCTTACTTGCTCTTCACTGAGAGGACTGTATGTGGGAGGAGGCAGAGAGAGAGCTGGAGAAAAGAAGGGGCACAAGAAAGAAAAAGAGCAAGCAGGGAGCAAGCAGTATGTGTGGTGTGTGAAGGAGAATACATCTGAAATCCTGTGAGTAGTTTGCATAGTTGCAGGCAGCCTCTTCGCCAGCCTCTCCTGCGCTGCACAACCTGGGCTAAGGGACCATGCAGCAACCCTGGACTCTTCCCTGGCTCTGTGCTCTCCTGCTGGGGCTGATGGGGTTCCTGGTGTCGGGCTCAGACTTCCAGCATCACAAATACGAGGACATGGTACGAGCTCTGTTTGCAGTGCAGAGCGAATGCCCCTACATCACGCGCATTTACAGCATCGGGCACAGCGTGGAGGGTCGCCACCTCTATGTCCTGGAGTTCAGCGATAACCCGGGCATCCACGAAGCATGTAAGTAACACCTGATCCGTTGTTTGACAGCCCAGTGACATGCTGTACAATGATTTCATGTTGTATTTTATCCCGAAGTGGATAATTGGCAGAAAACGTGATGGATGGAATTAATTTAACAGCTTAATAATTTAATCCCAACTCCTCAGCAAAGCTGATAAACATCTGCAAATGATATTAATCTATGATAGATTTTAAATGCACAACCTGTGCTACTGGCTCCTCATCTGTCTTGTACTTTTTGCCACACACAATGAGAATATAGCTGGCAGGAGACAGAGCAGTCTGCAAGGGGCTTCGGTTTTGTCTCAAGCTTTCGATTTTGCCTTTATGAAGCCGAACCACTGTGTTACTTAACAGTGAGGAGGAAAAGGTGAAATGATCCCGAACTGGCTGCTTTGAACATCACTGGCTGTAAACTGAGGAAAACTCAAAAGTGAAAACAAAAAAAAAAAAAACGGAAAAAAAGAAAAAAGTGAAAGAATCGAGTCAACATCTGTGATTCATTTTGATTTTTCTTTGCCATCCGACCACTGACAAAATGTAGCAGATGACAAAGAGATTCGCTTTGAGCCAACAAGGATTTAACCCTGAATACACTCCCACAAAAACCACTGAATCAGCTCTTCAGGTATTTAGTTTGTAAATCAGTTTGAAGCTACTGCCTGATTATATCCAATGTTTGCATTGGAAATTGGCCAAAATGTCATATCAAGGAAATGCTGTGGAAGATTTTTCCATTCTTGCATTTAACAAAAAAGCTTGACAACTGAAGGGAATGCTTTTTTGGCTCCAGCCAAGCCTGCTTTTTTTCTGTGTGTTTGCATACTCAGAAGCTTCCTTCAGTAGAATTGAAGGATGTAGGCCTGTTCTGTCGCAAGGTGACCGAGGGTGAAAAACAGGAACTGAACACTTCATGAAGGGGGAGTGACCTGAGGTGTAGTCTGGGTCAAGCCTCCTGCACTCTGTACGAAGTTCATGTGTTTCACATACTGCTGAATGAGTGTGTGTGGGTTTTCTTTCTTTCTTTTTAAACTACATGCTGGAGCCAGCGCTGTTTTGTGAACTCATGGCCAGTTGGAACTGTGCTAAAGAAAAAGAGGGGAGTTGCAATGCCCAGCATGCCATTTGGATGCCTGAAACAATTAGTAAAGGGCACTGACAGATTTGAAAGTATCAATATCTCACTGATGAAAAAAAAAACACAAGTGCTTATTCTTTGATGTGTTGGTTTTAGTGTCAAATTTAGTGCAAATTTGTATCTAGTGTTAAGTCATAAGTCTGCCCTTTGGCAGCCGTGCTTGGGGGTTTTTGCTTCCCTCAGCAGTGATTAATAAAGGGATCCTCAGGGGGAAGAAACCCTGCACAGAGAGCAAGGCTGATAGATTGGTGGCAAATACACATAACAATGGCAGATAAACTCATCCAGATAATTCAGTCAGCACAATTTCCCGAGCTTGCGTCTGTAAGAACATCCTTATCAAGAAATTTCTGCAATTGTGGCGTTCTGCATGTGTTTCCTCAGGTCATCTGTTTTAAATATGGTACTTGACAGCTCTGTGTGGCTTTTTTCTTAACTTCGTGCCCCCTCTGCTTCTCCACTCCCTCCCCAGTGGAGCCCGAGTTCAAGTATGTGGGCAACATGCATGGCAACGAGGTGGTTGGGCGTGAGCTTCTCATCAAGTTGTCACAGTTCTTGTGCGAGGAGTACCGAGCCAGAAACCAGCGAATCATGAGGCTGATCCACGACACGCGCATCCACATCCTGCCTTCCATGAACCCCGATGGCTACGAAGTGGCTGCCAGACAGGTAATTTGAGTTTCAGGCTTAGACGTGCCAAAACAAAACTCCCTCTGGGACGTCTCTGGCTGTGTTTTTTCAAAGAAACCGTCTCCCGCGCAAAGAAGGAGAAAAAAAAAATCCATATTTTCTTTTCCCTTGGTTTTGTTCTTGGCAGTGGAAATATTAGAAATGTTGAGGTCCCTGAGTGAAACTAAACACCTGCGAGCCACACGGCTCAATCCATCTGATAACGTTTTTGTTAAAAAATTCTTTTTGGATTTTTAAATAAATACATGTTTGTGTGTGTTTGTGTAAGACGAGCGACTACGAGTCAAACAGTAGTTGATGATTTTTCTCCACCGTTTGCTTGCGTCTGTAATAATCCCATCTATCAGCTTCCCAAGAAAGCCCCTAACTTTGTGTCAGGGGTAATTATGGGCCGTGAAACAACTGATACACACGCAGACTGCTCCAACACAAATACACACACAGTCTCTTGCTGGCTAATGATATGTCCTGAAGCGACCAGCTTCACATGACAGTCCCTCTCTTTGCCACTCAGACGACACATACATACTGCACTGTAATTAGTTGCGTCAGCAGATGTTTGGGTGCAGCAGCATCTGTTCAAAAACGGCAAGGCAGTTTCATTTTAAAGCATCCTTGGCGACTCAGTGTTGTGATCAAGCTTTTAGGGAAAAAACAACAACAAGAAGAAATCTTATCAGAAAATGTAAGCTATAGACACCAACATACAGGTCAGTCAGCTCTTTTGGAAAGTCTTAGAAAGTCTCGCACTGAAATACAGAGGAAAATCAAACCAATCAAAAAAGAGCTTATTAAATTGCCCCTTTGCTTTACTTGATATATAAAAACATATAGTGACATTTAAGATTAAAGGTCCGAGCTAAAGATGCAAACAAATAAGAAAATTTCAAGGCACTCATAAAATAAAACAAGTCTACAGTTAGTGATGCCCCTGTGATGCTGCATTTAAGCAAAACAGACCTTTTAACTAAACTGAAATGTTAGCATCCTAACATGCTTGCAATGACAGTGCTAACTAATTTGATGTTTAGATGGAGTATTGTTTACCATGCTCACTGTAGTGAGGGGGAAAAAAGCTGTTCCCTTTAAGACAGCTTTCTTCTGATTGCCTGTCCCTTGCAAACAGAAGGCATAACAGCAGGTAGGAGGGGCTTCTGTGCCCACAGCAGGTGAACCTGCTGTCTACGACATCATTAAGATCCAGCAGTAGAAAAAAACTTGAGCTTTTTGCTTAAAGTACTTTGACTTTTGCTACTTTTAATCGATTGTGACAGTGGATCTGTCCGGCTATTAGCACACTCAGTACCATGGATTTGTTGCACGGTCTAAAAAATCCGTTTTAGGAAAAACACTTGACTGTTGTTGCTCTATAGATAGCCTCGAAGGACTGGGGAATAATAAATTCAGCTTTGTTTTACTGCTTCCGAGAAATTTGAGCTCATAACTTGACCTCAGGAAACCTTAACGTCACAAGCCAAAATATGATCATTTAATCATTCTGGTGGGAAAGAGCAAGATTACTCACCAGTTTAAAAAAATGTTTTTTTTGTGATCTGTGCATCAACAGGGTCCGGAGTTCAACGGTTATCTAGTGGGTCGAGGGAACGCCAGAGAAATCGATCTAAACCGTGACTTTCCGGACCTGAACGCGCTCATGTACTACTACGAGAAAACCAAAGGACGAAACCACCACCTGCCCCTCCCGGACAACTGGGAGCATCAGGTCAGTTCTGCTGAATACACGGAAACCGTTTGAGGGTGTATGTGTGTGTTAAAGTGTCCGTGTGTGTACGCAAGTATGTGTGGCTCGGAGCATATGTGGGTGAGAGAGAACGAGGGAGCGAGGAGGAGGATGGATGAGTGCATTTATCATGCTCGTGTGAGCGTGTGAGCGAAGCTGAATAATGAGCAGCTGTAACATAGTTGGGTTATCTTGGCTTTAACTTTGTTGACATAAACAAATTCATGAGATCTGCGCTGGATGAGATTCCAGTGCCAGCTGTGTCTTAGCTAAATAATAAAAAAAGACTATATATTTAAACTGTGAGTGGACTCAGTAGACTCCTTGGTAGGTTCTCTGTTTCATTTTGTGACTTTTTTCCATGTGCCTGTATAGCCTAGACCTGTTTGCTTATCTTGCATATCGCAGGCTATAGCTCTTAGCATAGACACTGTGGTTGCCCTCATTTGGATTTGGAGTCTTTGAAACATGAAACAGGTGGGGGAACTGGCAACCTAGCTCAGAAAACTGGGACAAACTGAAAGCGTTGGTAAGTCATATAAGTTTGTATATTTCTTTAGATGCTGGAGCTGAGAAAATGCCCCAAGAAGAAGACCCCCCCCCCCGCACAACAGCCTTCTTCTCTGCATCATAACATGTGATTAACTATATGCACTGTTTATGAGGACTTTGAGCCTCAGCTAAACATTTTTTGGTTTTCGTCACCATCATGAGAAGTTACAGTGACCCACTCTGCGGCGTCAGAGTGTAACTGTTACCCCGAGGCACTGGCTGACTCCTCACTTTGCTGCGATTTTACCCAAAACCCTCTGCACATTGCCATGTCTGCACTATGAAAGCACAGATGCTCTCTACATAGAATAGAAACTATATAAACCTGCCACACTTACACGGTGACTGAGACTAAGGAAGAAAAATGTGCCTCAGAGTTTCGGAGTAAGCAGCAGAGTTCAGATTGGCTGTGGGAGAGACCTGGCTTCATTCTGGGTGATTGAATGGCCTTTGTAGCGCAATGTGTACTTATTTCAGATCACTGAAGTGTAAAATGAACAGTGGAGAGTAACATGAGAGTGCGTGCTGTCAAACAGTCCACTAGCCTGCCAAAAAGTACATTTTAACTATTAAGGTCAGATCCTTGGGGGTGTCTCGACTGCAGCCTCCGTTTCAGTGGGGCTGTTGTTCATAGTTTCCTTGAAAAATAAAATTCCTCCCTCTTAAGGACAGCCAGTTTTTATTATAACTGCTAGATAGCTTCATGTTTTGAGAACTGAAATATGAACCCAAAGTTGATTATATCTCGAACCGTCTAAATTAAAATACTTTGGCTAGATTTAGTGATAGACTGTAAAGAAAAGATGGATATAATCAGCGTGGAAGTGTCTTAAACATACATATAAACCCTTCTTCTTGTGGGCAGTCCCATCAACTTCATCGACTTAGGCGCAGGTGTGGAGGAGGGGCGGGGGTATTTCAGCTGTCACAGGGCAAGAGGTGGGTAGAAGCCTACGAGAAAATGACCCTCATTTGGTTTATGACCTCTGTGTTTTCCTTATGCATTTATGGTCTCACTTGCTCGTGTCAAGTCTTATTAAATATAACATGTTCACTTTGTAAATTATTTATTAGGGGGGAAAAATGAAACAGGCTATGCTTTAGGACAGGGTGTCAAACATAAGGCCCAGGGGCTAGAAATGCCCAGACAAAGACAAGGGTGTAAATTTGAGACTTTTAACTGCATTTTTATAAGTTTTACATTGCAGCTTTTCCTATTAATAAAGCCCTTCCCATGGACATTCATACTAGCTACACTAAAGTAATTAAATAATACAGTCACAATCAACTATAGACATTTCTGTTGGTCTACAGTAAAAAAAATGAAAACATTTTCTCTGGATTAGCAGTGATAGTCTGTTCTATATTTACAGGACAGTCTGCGCAATGAGCTGCCAAAACCTTTTCTGTAATTTTACACGTTTAATTCTTATAATTTAAAACCAGAGTCGTGCTGATGGATTTCTTTAATTTAATACAGCAGCATGTTTGTTACCATATCAGAAACACTGAGGTGAACTCTTGAAATTGCACTTCTTTGTCTTATATTAAGACATCTCATGGATTAAAGGTGTAGTTTACTTCTTTATACTGACAGAAATGGAAGTTTCACTGGTCCAGTTAAACTGGAGCTGTATATGGCCCGCAAAATGAAAAATAGAATGAGTTTGACATCTCTGCTTTAATCCAGTTGCCAAGTGGATTGCAAGCATGCGATGTGCTTGATTTCAGTTTATGAGGAGTAAATATTATCTTTTAGGAAACAAAGAAAGTCATATCAGAGCTTTAAAATGAATGCGTGATTGATTTCTCTTCCCTCAAAATAACTCTTTTCAGTGTTTTAAGCAGTTTTGACAGGGCATATCATTACACAGAGGTGGTTTCAGTGTAGTTTTCTTTTTCTTTCCCTTCTTTCACCGCTTTTGTTCCCAAGCAAAGGGGGAAAATTGTGTTTTTTAACCTCTAACTGCAAATCCAGAGAGCCAGGGAGTCTGTACATATGACTGTCTCCTGATGCAGAAACACAAAAGGGTAACTGTGCTTGTCTTACAGCTGCTTCATTTATGCTGGTCAGGATTACATTCTCACATAAAGCCTCAAGCCCTGCAGGCTCGAGAATGCAGCTTTTACTAATTTAGCTAAGTGATGAAACTTTCTTCACTGGAACAAGTGCAAGACTAAACTGAGTGTGCTCCGTAAGATGTGGTAAAATAAGACTGAGAACTGGGCAGCAGCACATTTTCTAAGTTTCACTTTCATTTCTCTTAGAAATGCCTTATTTACAGAGCCCCAGAAGAGCCCGACATAAAACAAGGCTCCTTTTGCAAAAGTATCCACTGACATTTGACTGGCCTCCAGAGGACATCCCTCACCCAGTGTGAAAACTAACTTCAGACTGTCAGCGATCCTCTAAGTGATCCAGAATGTTTGATTTGCTTCTCTTTGCATTTAATATGGGGTAGTATCCTCTGTTGTTAGTAGAGCTCTTTAACACTGCGATATGGCCGTGTCTGTCCTTCGTGTGTAACCCTACACCGCGGTGACAGCTCTTACTTCAAAGGATGCACAAGTATATATAAAGATCTACAGATAATAAATTCCTGCCGGTGTTCAAAACGGGAGCCAGACTTCTTGGTTACAGCTGCTCTGTTCAAGGTCACTGGGCTCTGATCAGCCTGATTATTCTTGAACAGAGTCAGACTGTGTTTATTGTCCCACATACCATATTCAAGGAGAGGTATTACGCCTCGTCTCCAAACGTGATAAATGGCTCTGAGAGTGTGAGGAGAGTTAACGCTGACAGAGAAAATAAATGGCAGCCCCAAGTGGAATTTCAAGGTCTGCAGCAATGCAATGGAGATGCCATCTGGCTGAGGCTGATCCCGTTCATGCAGAATTTGATGAATTAATTAGCAAAAAGACCTTTAAATCAGTTTGCATATTATGAATTATATGTACACGTAACTGTACCTTTCCACTCCTTTGTTGCTAAGTCCAGCTTCAGTTTGTGAACTTTGTATGTTCTGATTGAATTTATCATAAACTGAAATGGTTGGTATTCTTTAACCATGAAGCTAACCATGCCTGATGCAGTTAGGAGGAGCTCGGTGAATCATTAAATGTGCTTGAGCAAAGTAGAAGATTCTTTAAACTCTAACCATTTTTGCAAAATGATTAAATGAAAAAGAAAGGCAGAGAGAAAATATGTGCATAAGGCAAAGCAGAAGAAACCGGGGTTTGTCCAGATAAGCAGCCAACCAGAGAAGCCAGCAGCTTCGGGTGAAAAGAAAACCAGATGTCAACCCAGTGATGTTATTTGGGAAATATCTCAGGTGACGTAAAGACTGTACGGGATCCTGAATCATAACTTATTTGATGATTTAGAGACATTTTGACAGGTTCTCAAGTGGGATTAGATTGTTTCATTTGGGGAACTGGAATAAAGATGCATGCACGTGGTCCTGCAAGTACAGTAAATCCTAAATGTCCTGTTTCCCATCCTCCCCAGGTTCAACCAGAGACTTTGGCTGTGATAAAATGGATGCAAAACTACAACTTCATCCTGTCAGCGAATCTTCATGGGGGAGCCGTGGTGGCTAATTACCCCTTCGACAAGTCGAGAGATGGCCGCGTTCGAGGACGGACCACCTATTCGGCCACGCCTGATGACAAGATCTTCAGAAAGGTGTGTCAGATTAAAATTTCCAGATGTGACACACATGTCATACCGTCACTGTCTGTTGTGTGTATATGAAAAACGTGGACAAATGGGCCCGTGTGCTTTTGTGTGTGATGACAGTTGGCGAGGACCTACTCATACGCTCACGGCTGGATGCACAAGGGCTGGAACTGTGGTGACTACTTTGATGAGGGGATCACCAATGGGGCCAGCTGGTACTCGTTGTCCAAAGGTGAGCAAAACGTCTTCTCCTGAGCAGAAGGGAAGACAACAGAAATGCATAGTAAAAGCACAAGAGACTCACTTGGAGCAGTCTCTAAATTATTACTGAGGCTGGCTTTCGTAATTGAATTAATGGTAATTCAAACTAAATTATTTACACGCTGTTTACATCTATTTTTGGCCAGTGAGTCTGCATCTGGATTTGTATTATGCTGCTTTGGCGCCACAAAAGTTAGTGCTGTAGCTCAACACCAACAACACTAACTGTTGTTCTGACCTCTTAGGTTTCCAGAGAAGTACTGGTTGCCAACATTCCAGTATGTACAAACTCATAATATAAACAGCTACTTAGAAAGTAAAGTATTACACCCCCCAGACATTTTGGAATTTGAAGGCCAAAGGAGATAATAGCTAAATTATCAGCTTAAATAAAAATAAGCTGAAAAAATGCCCACAGTCCACTATCCTACATACAAAACACATTGTTCCTTGCCTACATGCACAATTTCCATGTGCTGTGGAACAATCGCTGTAATCCTCCTTCTAAAGAAAGACAAGCCCATCTGAGTGATGGCTTCCTGCTGTCATTACCTTCAGCATGAATGAAATGCACTGACTGGCTCGTAAGGCACGCTTCCCCAGTGTCATCATGCACTGCGCTTGCCTTAAACCCCCTTACCTCCTGCACACTGCCAGCTGCTCTAGCAGTAGAGCAGCGGACAGGGGGTGTAAAAGCCACCCATTCAATGCGATCCGCACCATCAGCAGGCAGCATGCAGCACTCTGAAAAAGTCTTGAGTCACCTCTAATTTCTTTGTATTTTGCTTCCAAGAAGCCAGACCTTGAGCAGTAGTTTTCCAAGCTTTCTGAAGGTCTTTCAAAGTTCTTCTTTAGACTTTTTATTTTTAGTGGAGTCTTTGTACCTGAACATTTTCAGAGGAATGCTTTTCTTCTTTTTAGTTGACTCCATTTTTTTAAATTTGATTTTTCTGGCAATTATTTATTTCATGGTCCAGGCTTCCAAGGGTTAAAGTCTACAAGGCAACCTTAGCGATAGTGGTGACAATTCCTGTTTTTCTTTAAGTGAAGGATCCTTTAAATTTTAATTAAGCTGGAGAGGACCTCGCCTTTTAGTGAGGTTGAAACGAATCATACGGCTCAGCTGGCCTTCCCACCGCTCTTTTTTTTTGTTTAAAATCCCATAAACTCTCTATAAATGGAACTGAAGCTTGAAGAGAGTTTTGAATTTTGTGAAATTTCTTGTTATAGCTGAAAACATGCATTCATTAAACCTCCTCCTCATCCTGGCCGAGACCCTCTCAGGAGTCACACAGCCTTAGGCGCTCGCACGAAACTTCAACTCCTCACCCTCTCATGGTTCGCTTAAAGGCTGGAAAACTTGTGTGCTGCTTTTTAATGAAAGCTTACAGTAATACACTGTTACAGTAATGAATTCTTGGAAGTTAAAAAATACCAAGTTTATCCAACTCTCTGGGCATATATTCAGTTTCAGCTCAGTTAATCTGTAACTGCAACAATAACAACCCCCATTTCTTTGATGCGTAAGTCCTGATCTGGGCTGCTCTGGTTTCTCCTCAGCAGTGTGAGTCTGATGAGCTTTTCATTTGAGTCATGCGAGCTTTTGAACTGACTGAAAACGCCCAGAGTCTCACTTAGAAGCAGCATGCTATGTTTATTTTACCAGGTCCTTATGCTCCAAGTGTTAAGTCGAGGTCTGTGGGGTTACATATGAACCTTCCCTCCCTCCTGGCTCCTTGTACATTTGTTTTTGATGAAAAGTGGAGCCATATTGTAAAGCCAAAAACAGAAGATTTTTTTAAAGCAACTTATACTCCTAAAATTTTGAACAGCTCCCTTAAGAGGCAAAGAGTGGTGGAAAAAAACACTTTGAATCTATAAATATAGCTAATGTGTCCTGTTGCAAAGACCTGGAAATCTAAAGTGAAGAGCCACATTAATACATTTATTGTCCTCCTAAAATATTTATCTGTTTCAGGCATGCAGGACTTCAACTACTTGTACACCAACTGCTTCGAGATCACTCTGGAGCTGAGCTGCGATAAGTTTCCTCCGGCATCAGCACTGCCGAGAGAATGGCTTGGCAACCGGGAAGCGCTGGTTTCATACCTAGAACAGGTTTGCACATGACAGAATTTGGCAGAGTTATACTGAAAGACTATTTAATTTATTGGAGCTCAATGCACCACACATACACAGCTACACTGTTACACATTAAAACCCGACTGCCAAGAGTCGCGAGTCTGCTGCCCTGGTGTCTTGTGAATATTGGCAGTCGCCTCCGGGATAAAGTGACCAAAAAATTAGATGCGTGAAATTCTGAGTAATATGAGTAATCTGACTTTTACCTTGCTTCGAGGATGAAACGAGGCCGTGGTCTGAGGCCAACAACATGTCCTTTATTCCACTGAGATTCAAAAAGCGATGCTTTGCCACTAATAATGTTTCTGTAAGGGTGGGCTCCAAGTTGCATACATTTGTTGCAAAGCACTGATTAAACAAACTAAACTGGGCCTGCAGATGCTGTTCTGGTCTTTCTTTAGCTGCTGAACACTGCTGAGCCTAAGGAGTGTTAATTAAGTCTGAGGTGTAGAAATGTAGCTTAGGATTCTCTCATATTCACACGTATTTATTAGCACATACAGTATTTTCTTTAAAAAAAACGTCACATTTAAAGTATATTCAAGTATAATCTATTCTCTTGTAAACATTAGGCAATAGTTTTTACCAAAATGCAACTGAAATATATATAAATAATCAATCATTTGGGAAAATATGTTTGGTATAAACTGAATGTATACCAAGAAAGTAAATTTCATTTGAACAGATTCCATTAAATCTAAAGTTTTGTAACAAAATGTACATGCAATCAAATCACTTTAAGTCAGTATTTCAGACTTTAGGTTTCAGGGTTTTGAGCGTATGTGCTAATAAATATGAGTAAGTGCAGAAAGCTTTGAAGAAACTTTCTGGATGAGGTCAAACATCTTCAAAAAAACGTAAAGACGTTCAGTCACCTTCCTTTTTTAAGCTCTTAAGACTACAGACAGCTTTACACATCAAACAGATGATAGGAATCCAATTTCCAAACCATAGATTTTATTAAATATACTTCAATATTTAAAGTATGTACACGTTTCGTCTTTTCTCAGGTGCATCATGGGATAAAAGGCATGGTGTATGATGAAAACAACAACCCCATCAGCAAAGCAGAGATCTCAGTAGCTGGCATCAACCATGACGTGACCGCAGGTAACAGGGACTTTTGGTGTATATGTGGTTGTTATTTTTTTTCTTTCACTCCAAAACTTGATAGGTGTGGAAGCTGGATTTATAGTGACTGATTGTCTAGTGTTCCAGCCAGTGAAATAGAAAACCAGTGTTTGATAACATCCGGATCAGTGTGTCATTTCAAAATGAGACAAGGACACGTACTGCATGACTAATGGCAGACACTAACAATAACTTCTGCATGAATCGAATGCCTTGAGCAGCCAGAAGTCGACTTTGAGTCTCAGTTCCATAAAAATATGATCCTTTGGAAATGAAACAGAATGAAACAAGACGCAACCTCTACAAGACTTTTAGCGATGTAGCTAAATTTTAGTATGATATCCAAATTTTAAAAGTGCATTCAATCCTCACACGCAAAAGGACAGTCGAGTGCATCTAATGGTGTGGTGTGGAAGTCAAGCACAGATATAACGGAGCAAGTCACCCTCTACTGGTCAGTGGTGGAAATGCAACTTGGGAGAAATTAAAGTCACATACCAAGACGTGCAGCCTGTACACTCACCAGCCAGTTCAACAGGTGCACCTTGCTAGTACAGGGATAAGCCCCTTTTTGCCTTTAGAACTACTTTAATTCTTCATGCCACATATTTAACAAAGTACTGCAAACATTACTCAGAGGATCCATATTGGCATCATGGCATCGCGTGGTTCATCATCAGTTTCCAATTTAGCACCAACAACTTTCTTTATTTAGTGGGAATTTTTTTTTTATGTTAAAAACTACCGTCATTGTTGACATATTGGTGGCACTCCAGGCATATGTTTAATTAATTAAGATACAGTGACTGTACGAGTCTCATAATTTTCCCTATATGTGCTCCTCCAGGAGTTGATGGTGACTACTTCAGACTTCTGTTGCCAGGCACTTACACTGTAACAGCCTCTGCGCCCGGTTACCTCCCTTTCACCAGCACTGTCACAGTGGGACCAGCTGAGGCCATACAGGTTGGTTTCTGCTCGTATGGTTGGTCTGAACAAACTTGTGGTTATTGTGTGATGTGTGTGTTTTTATGTCTTCTAAATAAACTAACTCACACCTTTTGTTCCATCTGGTCCCTGACAGCTTCATTTTTACTTGAAACCAGCACCAAAACAAAACCTGAAAGTGAAGCCGCACCACGGCAGGAGGAACCTCTCGTCTCCTAAAGCCCCCTTGAAGCTCGGACCAAGATGAGGCATGGACAATCATTTAGATGGCACACAGTCATAAACAAATACACAGAAGAGCTCGTACAAAAAACATACACATGCATACACGTATGAATTATGTAAATGATACACGACCATAACATACCTTTGTAGTCCTAGCGTCGTCTATTACCTTTTTGGGTTTTGTTTTTCTGTATCAAGAAACTGTTGAAAGGCTGGTGTATTTATGCAACAGTTTTAATTTGTATGAACACAGCTAGCCTGTATTTGTAAAGGATATTTTTTTGGTTTTGATTACAATAATTTGATGGTAAGTGAAAATGAAATTAAAGAAATGTTTTTACCATCTGTATTTAATACCTCTTTATTATTGCTGGCTTATTGCTCTGAAAAACAGGGCAATAAAAAAAAATGCACTCAGGTACACATTTAAAGCATATAATAGATATTAATACACTGATTCGCTGAAATGGACATTCATTTTTAAACATTTTGCATTTATTGATTTCAAAATATTTCACAGAATTGTCTTTTTCACATTATAAAATACTTATAACAATATAAATAAAATACTCATTTTAATTGGCCTTTAGACTTGATCTTAAAGGTTAATATTATTTACCTTTTTTTGATAATAACAATTACTTTTCAAAAAATTTCAAAAGTGCAGACAGAGATAAAATGTGAACTCAAAAGTAACAAAACTGAAAATGACAATACAAACGCACACAAGCAGCAAGAACACAGTAAGATGAGGGAAGATCACAACACAGACAAAGGAAAACACAGGGCTTAAATACACAGAGGGAGCAATCAGGGAATGGGAGAGAGGAGGGAAACACAGCTGGGGCAAATCAGGGCTGACAAGACAAAGGAAGCAAAACCAGACACATTAACATGAGATATGGACTTTCAAAATAAAACAGGAAACACAGACTGAACTTACAGACTCACAAGCAGACACTGCAACAGAGGGAACAGAGACGTGGGACCAGGGCAGACACAGACACCGACTGGACACAGAACAGAGGGAGTATGGAAGCCCAAACTTAAGAACTACAAAATCATAAACCAAGAAGGACCGGGGAAAATCCAAAACAGATACCAAAACAGAAAAACAGAAACCAAAACCTTCACAGTAATAAGCCAAGATGAGAACACAAATAAAGGTGCAAAACTAAAAAACACTCAACGACCCAGGTACCCTAACAATCAAAGGGAATTGTTGCTGCAGT
Source organism: Oreochromis aureus (assembly GCF_013358895.1). NCBI lineage: Eukaryota > Metazoa > Chordata > Actinopteri > Cichliformes > Cichlidae > Oreochromis > Oreochromis aureus. The sequence goes on from NC_052949.1 coordinate 14,767,263, forward strand.
TACAGTCATCTGACTTTACATCTTGCAGCAAAATAAATAAATAAAAAATACATAAATCTGTTTTAATCATTTATTTTTGTATGAAAGTGCCTATAAGGAGCTTTATAAGGAATTTCAGTAAAATATTTATTTTAGAAGTTAAATATATTAAATATCATCTTACAAAATGATAATAAATTTCTATTTATTCTTTATTTACCCTTTTAACTCCTGTTTTAATTTATATTCCCATTTTTTATTATATTTTTACATTTACACATTTCTTCATTTATTTATTTTTGTATTTCTTCTCAACAGACTGTAAATTTTTCCTCAAACTAAAATATCTATTTGTTTTCCTTTCTCACATAGTTCTGTTTTATTATGCAAGCGAGTCTTCCTCTAGTCAGGAGAATGCTAAAAAACAGAGCTGATTAATCTATTTAAATGAATATTTATTTATATTTATTTTATTTATTCATTTGGGTTCTTTAGGACTATTTCTGTGTGTGATGGAAATAATATATGGACTCATAGGAAAATGTGCATTTCAGGGTGCATACAGTAGATGTCACTGATGCATAAGAAACAAAGCAGGACTTAGTAAAATAGTTACATATTCTTTAATTTGAATTGAATTTCTCAACAAAAGGACACCTTTGTTTTTTTACTCCAAAAGATATTCCCTCACACCGGATTTAGATGGGTCCAAACTGTCCCACAGATGTCAGAGCACATAGAACATGTTCAAACTTCAGGGAGCCCTTGTTCCCATCATTTGTTCCCATCGTTTGTTCCCATCATTTGTTATCATTAAAAGACACCGATCCCCTCAGCACAGTAATGTTTCCTTACAGGGTAATGATGGTCCCTCAGAATAACCGAATAATAAGAATAACCTAAAATTATTCCTGCCTTTATACATGTGGACCGTGGCAAAGAGTTAAATCCCCTCACTTTAGAGTTAGTGGCTTAGATGTTTAATTTCTCACCTGATGGTTTTATCTTCATACAGATTACAACACTGTTATAAGTACATTTGAGATGTCTGTGATGTAATGTCGTTACTATTTCCTTTTGTATGGCAGCAGGATGCACTCAGACACTAGTTTTTGATACTTGTAGAGCCATATCATAGTGCTGACTTGTTGTTATTTATTTGGTCCTATAAGAACTCACTGAAGTTTGTCTATTTGAGACAAATGAACAAACTGCTGATCAGTGTAGTGCTTCAAACAAATGATACACAACAAGCTAAAGTCACAAGACTGAGCCTGCACTTCCTGCAGATGGCAGCAAAGGATGCCGTTAGGTGGAAACATAAACGTCACTGACATCATCATGTTTCATGATAACATTTTGTAGGCAAAAAATTGTTGTGTACTTTTATGATATGTTTTGTTGACCAGAGAACAAACCTCTAAACATGTTTTTCAAACTGGAGTCTCAAACCTGCTCTTTCAACAGGTTTCTCTCAGGCAGGTTGAAACTAAAGTGAAACTATGTATGATTTATGACACAACAGATTTTCTGGTTCTATTATGCTGACCTAAAATTCACCTTCAATTCTTTTTTGCTGTTAAGAGTTGACGTGTGTGTGGGGTGGGGGAGTATTCTGCTCCAGATAGATACTTTAAACACTACTGCCTTTCTGTGTCATTCCCGTAACAGGCACAACACAACACAGCACAACACCCTCTCTCTGACAAACAGGAAAGAGGAAAAGCGTACTTCACCAGGCATTCTGTGAATTTATGACCCCGACCTTCCACAGAAACATGAGGAAATCCATAAATAGTTAAATACAAAGTAAAAACAGTAGATTACTGTAATTCAGCAACACATTTTATAAGTGATAATGCACTGAGAATCGCACACGTTCATATGTTTCTTTGTGTTTAGTTTCTGATCTCTTCTGTTCTTTGTAGATTTAGTTGATGTGTTAAATTTCATCACCCAACTTCAATAAGAGTGGCATATGTTTTAATAAAAACCAGATATTTCCCCTTTTTTATTTTCTGAAGAGAGAAAAATGAAATGGTGCTTGGATCACACGACTGCACAGTAATCCTAAAATCAAAAAATGACTACTGTCTGCTTGAGATTATCATGTGACGTTATCATGTGACATTAAAGCTTTTGTTATGGTAAAAATGAATCATAATAGTCATTAATTCATCCTTACTGACATCAGTTCACGGATCAGTCTGGTAACTACAATAACTTTTCTTTTGGCCAGTCAACCATCATAGCTCATGTTTCTCAGAGGCAACACAATCGGATGATTGTGTGACAGCCAGTGTATTCTCTTCACACAAACCATTGTAGTGACGCTTAACTGGCAGGAAAATATTGAAAGACAACAATAGACCCACATTTTGCCCTTGGATGAAAGTGGCTACTGTGAAAAGAAACAAAGCTGGCGATTCATAAGTGGTTAATGATCTGGAGTGTTCCCAGCTGTAGTATGCATGTGTGTGTGCACGTGGGGTTGCACTTGTGTAGATTGGTTAAATGTGGCGTCAATGAAGCCCATCAACGGTCCACCAGTGCCAGGCATCTCCCACACTGATTTACCCACATTCAGTGAGTCAGGATGATGGAGACGTTTAATCCATCAGCTAATCACACGGCAGCAACTCTGTACATTTATGCATGTAGATAACACAACCAGCTGAAAGGTGATTTAGTTGATCCAAAATGCTGCAGCAAGAGTACTGACAGAGATTAAAAGACAGAGAGCTTTTCTTCCATACTGGCTTCCTGTTAAATTTAAAATCCTGTTCCTCACATACAAGGTCTTGAATAGTCAGATGCTCTCTTATCTAAATGACATGATAGTACGGTATCACCCCATTAGAGCTCTTCACTTTCAGACTGCAGGCTTACTTGTGGTTCCGAGAGTGTTTAAAAGTACAATGGGAGGCAGAGCCTTCAGCTTTCAGGCCATCTTTTGTGGAATCAGCTTCCAGTTTGGATTCACTGTAGGCTGCTGCATTCCCATGATGCATTGAGTGTTTCTTCTTCAGTCCCCTTTTTTACTCACTATGTCTTTATACACTTCTCTGCATTAAATTATTAGTTATTATTAATCTCTGGCTCTCTTCCACAGCATGCCTTTGTCCTATTTTCATCTGCTCACCTCCAACTGGTTGCAGCAGATGGCTGCCCCTCCCTGAGTCTGGTTCTGCTGGAGGTTTCTTCCTGTTAAAAGGGAGATTTTTCTTCCCACTGTTGCCAAAGCACTTGTTCATAGGGGGTCAAATGATTGTTGGGGTTTTCTCTGTTTTTCTCCGTTTTCTTTACCTTACAATATAAAGCGCCTTGAGGCAACTGTTGTTGTGATTTGGCATTATATAAATAAAACTGAATTTAAAAAAGTTGAATTTAATTTAAAAGAAAATCCTTGGTCGTGTCAGAGGACTATGGCCAGATTGCTTTGACCTGAAAGAAAGGCAACAGTAACTCAAATAACAAGTCATTACAAAAGAAGGTTTGCAGAAGACCAGATGGCCTACAGCAGCAGAAAACTAGGCATCCACTCCTGTCGGCTAAGAACAGGAAAATGAGGATAAGATGCAAATGTCCTCACCACAATTCGCCTGAGGTGATGATTCTTGATTCTTGAGGTAAACATCATGGAAGCATGGATCCATCCTGTCTTGTATCAACAGTTTAGGCTGCTGGTAGGGGTGTAATGGTGTTGGGGAGTATTGTTGATGATGATGTCCATTCCTATATTATCAAACTGGTTTCCTGAATAAGACAAGAAACAAAATATGGCAAGAAGAAAGTGAGTTCAGCGTACTCACCAGATCTCAGGCCAAAAGAGCACCTTTGGGATGTGGCGTATGGGAGATTCACATCATGGATGTGTAGCTGACACACATACAGTAACTGTGTGATGCTATCACATCAATATGAACCAAAATCTCTGAAGAATTTTCCAAAACATTTTGTTGAATCTTTGCCATGAAAAATTAAAGCAATGCTGATTACAAAAGGTGTTTCAACACAGTGTCAGTGCTTCTAATAAACCAGCATAAACAGAAATGGTAAGCATTTCTGTTTATGCTGGTTTAAGTCCATTTCTATGTAGGCGACAGTGTGTCCTCTCCTGTATCTTTTCCTTTTCCGTGTCCTCTGCTCAAAGCTAAAGCATCCAACTGACTGTTTCCTCCCATTGTTCTGCATATACAAGATCACATATGAGGAAGCTGTCATTACTGCAGACGCAGCAAAAACCGATTTCGCACCACAACACCATGGCTGAGAAAAAATCTACCCAACATATAATTGCTCATGCAGGCACTATGATTTTCTGTCTCTAAAAAAAGATTTCAGCATCCTAATGACTCCAAATGAAAGAGCTGCAGTTTGAGGAGACAGCCACATAAGAGGATACTAGTAACACCTTCCTACTGGGTGTCAGAAAGCTGTATTAAACTAAATTCTTCTTCTTTACATTTACTTCTAGTCCCAAAACACTTACCACATTAAAGAAAACAATCTCAACAGTCAGGATTAATTTCAGTCAAATGACTTGTGCGGTCACCGGATAAAGAAAGACGGAAACTCACAAGTTCCAAACTTGGGGATGATGTTACTTCCTAAAACTGCTGTGAACACTTTTTTTTTTTTTTTTGTTGGTTGGTTTGGGTCAACGTCACAGTACAAACGAGTGCTGACCTGTGGTGGAATGAGATTGAAGAACTGAGAAAGCATTGGTATATATATTCCGTGCCTGTAAAGGAGTTTGTTCTGTGTCTCAAAGGGCTTCTACAGGCAACATGTGACTGTATTATTAAAACTGATTAAAATGACAAGGTTAAGCAGCAAATTCTAACGTTTGGATACATGGTTTACAAAAATATTGCCTATGCTAGTCCAAGAAGACCCTGAAATTAAACAGAATTAAAGATCTTGAAATTTAGAGAGCCACTGTAGTGGATTAAATTTGAAAAACTGTAATCAGCCAATTGACTGATAATTGAAAAAAAAAGTACTGGATGCTGTCTGTTCTTGTCTAATAATAATGTGTCATATGTAAAAATGGCCCAGGTGGAGGTAATTTTCAGTGATCTATAGATATAGAGAGTAACCGTAATAAAATACAATACTGGATACAAATTATAAGAAGACCCAAAGTTTCAGATCATGAAGATAGAATATGCATACGCCAAGAATATTCAGGCTTTAGACTCCTCAGACATTGAATTTCCCGCAATTTTTTCCTGTAATCGGCTCTGTATGATGTCAAAGACAGGGAATGACCAGCCGCACCCATGTACTGTTTAAACCTTCTATTTTGAAAGAGCAACCAATCAAAAAACTTGGCTTAAAAGGGTGGCCTTAACAAGAGATAAGGTTGCTTTATACAGTGGAGTAACCTAGGGGCTGCTAAATTATGAATATTTGAAACATGACTCATGCCAAGCTACTCTAGCTGACTTCAGGAGTAAAAATATCAAAATGTGTTTAGCAAAACGTAAACTAATGGGCTTCTGTACTGAAACAGGCCCCAATGGTTATCACGTATCTATTTATCTATAACGTGATCTATTTATTTTAAATAAATAACACTGCTTTTGAAAAACTTCATATAAAGCTAGAGTAAAAGTAGCCCGGTTGCTCTAATCTTTTCAGTCAGGCATCAGCCGAGCCACCCGCGGGTCTGTTCGGGAAAAGTGGGTGGCGTTGAACGTACAGTATGTAGGCATGGAGAGGAGAGTCGCAGAGCAGCTCGGCTCTTCTCGTGGCTAATGTGATGACAGCTGATTACATCGACACCCGCAGAGGACCACAGCCGTGCCGCTTTCTGCGTGTCAACATGTTCTAATGCCCGCAAACAAAACCACGCAGCTCTTCTAGGAAATAATGACTCGGCGAACACCTCCGAGGCTGTGGGACGCGTAGCTGTTAAAAAGTTGCGGTGTCGTGGAGAAGGGCAACTCCGCCAACACCGCACCACATCACCAGGCTCGAGAAGTTGGGTATCTAGTCTGACTGGATCTAACGGCCTGGTCCCAAAAGGTAAGCAAAGCGCACTGAAAGTCAAACTTTGACTGCTACACGGTGCCAGTCCAAGTTTATATGCATAAGGGTTCAGTTACATAGAAATACGCGGGTTTTCGTCTATAGCCACGACATCAGTTTTTTCTCTACTAGACCTGAGACTTTTACGATTTGTTCATTGAACTGTGCGCTCTAATAGCGGCACTTTTGGGGTGTACCCCATACATGGCAGTCTGCAGACACGTCCTACGGTGTGTTAATACGCAGCTATTACTCCAGCGGACTACTGACGTGAGCTGAATGAGTGATGGCAGTAAACACAAGTGCTGCAGACTAAATAATCCCCCCGCTGTCTGTCTGTCACCTGTGGTCGTCGCTGTCAGTTGTTATGCCATGTGAGCGAGATCAGCACACACACACACAACGGTGTTTCCATCACCTCAGAGGATATAGCATTAGTGATTTACCCCCCAACTCTTGACTAGCGTTAACGTGAAGGGGGGATTTCTTCTTGATCTTTTAAGAAAGTCAATCACCCACATTGTGATTTTGTAAACAGATGTCCTCAAAACGAGTACCACAGGCGACATTGTGGTCTGACGTAAGTGCACGGGATGTTCAATGTTACATCACATACTTCCGAGATTAGCGATATTGGTCTTTTATCGATATGTATATAATAGCAATAATGTAACTTTGCAGATATCTTTGTAGATAAAAGTTTGATAACTTAGAAATAAGATCTGAGCGTGAAGACTGAAAGATCACGAGTTTTTGTTTCTGTTTTTATTTATTTATTTGTACCTCTGAGCTGCTTTCCAAGTAGTTTGCTGCTTGAACTACTTGAAGCTCTCCCGGTTTAGTAAAACAGGCTGTATACAGATGTAGAGACAAACAGTGCTGTATATGGTGGACCAGTGATGATACCAGTTTTCAAGTTAACAAAAAATATGATATTGTTATTTCACATAAATGAGGTGTTTTAGGGTTATATTTAAAAAGGAAACGGATCTGGTCATTGTTTATTACCATCCTAGTAACTTACCATGAACATGTAGGTTTCTCTGCTACCTTCTCTGCAGACAGAATAACAATAGTCCACTAAACAACAGCATCAGAGCCAAGCTTTAATTTGTTTTTTTCTGTAACAAGGAAAACAGGAAAACACTTGATTCTCAGTACTGTTTTCAAGATGATAACAGGGTAAACTGAGAACAAAAAATTAAGATCATAAACAAAAAAACCAGTAACATGATAGCACACTTTTTAAAGTTGCCTGACGTAATGAAAAACAAATATAGTAACGTTAAGTGTAAAGTGTGAGAATATTTTTATCTGGTTTGAGGTAGTGCTGTGTTTCTGGTGACTTGGCACCATGTCTTGTTTTGACGTTACTCAAATAGAGTTGGTAAAGTAGGCTGCTGCTGTTTCTGTCTAGCTGCTAAATTCTAGCTGGTAGATTTTTCTGGACTTCAAAAGAAACATAACATTTTTCAACACAAACATTTTTTATTTTTGGTAAGTTAATGCTGTCTGTAGACGTTACTGATAGGTAGGACTGTTGAGGTTTGATTGCTGCCTGTCTCCAACATTTACATTATTGTTTTATTATTATGCATAGCTACTAGTCAGCTATGTATAGTACTAACAGATGGCTAATGTGGCTATTGGGTAATTGCTAATGGTTAAACAGCTGGTGTTAACCTGTGCAACAGCCAAGTTACAGTAAAATACCCAAGTGTTTTTGAAACAGAGCTTTACTGACCTTGCGAAGTACCCCAGAAAGAGCTGTTTAGTGCTGTGAATTGTTCATGTGTTCAGCTGCTAGTGAGGGGAGGGGCTGTGTGCCTGCCTATCTGCAGCCGTGATACTTGAGATGAGGATGGCACTGTTTGTATCAATATTGTTGCAAATGCGTAGCTAATCTGTTCATTTTTTTACAACCCTTACCAAAATAAAGAAAGCCCAATAGTGTGATGGTTAACACATTCACCTAATTCCTGGGGATTGCATCAGGTGGGGAAGCCGGTGTAAAAACACATGGCGCTTCTTGCTATGGCGCTTCTTGCTATGGCGACCCCTTGTGAAGAAGAAAGTTGAAAGTACCTCTTTTTTTCCTGAAATATGCAGATACCTGGCTATCTATGGCCAATAGCAGCTGAAAACACACTTTACAGAAAAACTAAGCAAGCGGCTCCTTAGCATTTTGTGTACAACTAAATAGGGAACAAGTAAAGAGTTGGATCTGTATGAGAAACTGAAGACACTGCGTGCTGACATGACCCGTACTTTACAGGGTAGCTACGACCTACAACATAATGTACAAATAGAGCCTCACGTTGAGTTAAAATGGTAATTGAGATCATGAACTCAGTAGGAGAGTGTTTACTGAGATCATAAGGAGTTTCGTGACAGACTTGTATACAAACTGACTTCATTTTGCAACCAGAAGAGTCGCCCTCTCCTGGCCACTCCTGGCACTTTCACATTGACTTCACGTTTTAGCATCGGAGGTTGTATCAACTTTTATACATTCTTTGGGCCCCATGGTGGGTTTGTCATTGAAGATCAGTCCTGTACATATACATCCCACTAACTGCTTAACAAACAGAATATTTACTTTTATGAATAAGCAAAGAGTGTTTACAAGAGAGTAACTGTACTTTCAGTTTTAATGTGTCCATTTCCTGATGTGCATGCTTTTACAGTGAGTTAATGGGTAGAGTGATAGATTAACTAGTTCCCTCTTGCGCACCATTTATTGCTTCATGTCTCTTGCAGGACAATGTATGTATTTACTTTGACCGTGCAGACTAACTTATCAACATGGATTCACTCTGCTGGGTTGGTGATGTTTGAATCTTAATTTATCACCATCTTTGGTGTTTGTTGTTTTATTCTGCTCCATATTTGCATGAGCATAAGCAACAAAAATTGTTATGTTATTTCGGTTTTGCACCTTTGACATTTTTAACGCAGTAGTAAAGTCATGTGCACATGTAGAATCACACCATCGACTGGCAATCAGTCAGAGTGTCTGTAGTCTTTGCTTCAGTTTCTATATTACACCTTCATGGTTAGCAATTGCACTGCTTTGGCAGTGACACACATCTGTCAAACATTGTAATCCAACTGAAGTCAAAAAGCTACTAGCTTTAATGAAATTTTAGGTATCTGTTTCTATTATCTCGCCCTCTTTTTTTGTTTACCGTCCAGTCACAATTTTGGATGCACAGAAACTTCCTGCACACTAAATTATTAATACTGGCAACAGGGTCCTATATCAGCAAAGACACCTGAGATGTTTGACTCAGTTTGCTTGTATTACATGCTGCACAAATGTTATACAGTATTATGACTATTACAAACAATAAAATGCACTCAACAGCTGCTGCACAGTATCCAGAAGGGCAAGTAGCAAAAGTAAAAGTAACTTAAGAAAGCATGGGGAATTCCATTATTTCATCCGATTACAAAGTATTCCATCACTTCCGAGACAAGGTATTTCCCACACCTTAACAATGACAGCATCGCGCGCAGTCTTTGTTGGCAGCACAGTTTTGGTTTGGTTGGCTTAATGATGAGAAGGGTTAGTTATTTTGGACTTGATGTAAAAAAAAGTGAAGTGTCCAAAGGAAGAACTAAAGCTGTTTTGAAAGAGGGAACTAAGTAAATTAAGGCCTGTTAGTGTTCATGGAGATGATACGAGCCAGTTAAGTTGGCACAGTAAGACACATTGTTGACAAAAAAGCTTAAATCTAACAGACAAGTTGGGACAGTCAACGAGGCGGAGAGACTGACAGTAGTTTTTCTTACTTGTAATATGATAGACTAAACAAAAGGAACTCAAAACACTTCACCAAGGCTGAGTAATTTACTCAGTTTGATAGCTGGTAGACATTAAAATTATAGACCTCAAGCTCGGCAACCCTGAACAAAGAGGACAGCTGGTGCTGCTATGATTATAATAGATGTAGCTTTACTTCTGAGTAAAGCTACATCTTGTACTTTTTCTTTCTATGACTCATTGTTAACTTTGTTGAGCTTTTACACCCTGTTTCATGCAACCATGTTCATTTTTCTCAGATATCTTCTTGTCATTGCACAATGATTTAAAAATAGGTGTGGTTCTCTCTTTAGTGTTTTTGGCAGAATTTGTGCCAAATTCCTACTAGGCTGGTATTTCAGTTTTGTGCCCAGATGATTCCAGGCCAGTCCCAGTAAAAGTTATCCCAAGATATAATTAACAAACATCAAGCCCCGTAAGGAAAACGCGTTAAAGAAGCATACGAATTGCCATCTTGGAAGTCTCTTTCAGTGTCCTCAGTTCACCCCGAATTGTGTAAAAGTTTGGAGAGAACATGCGAGAGGTTTCACCCTCCATGAATTTATAATATTTCTGCAGGCATGTCATGATTTGATCCCAGAGGAAAGACATGTTATGTAACAGCTCATATGCAAGCTATTAGGAGTCATCCATGTTTTAAGGGTGCGGCATATCCTCGGGTACCTCTTGGGTCCTCTCAGGAAAAACCCTCTGCCATCCAAACACATCTCTTGTATCTATGACAACGAGGCCTCGGCTCTCTGAGTGCAGTCGTCTGAGCTGTGCTGCTCAGTGTGGAAATGTTTATGCAAACGAGCAGTTCCACCCAGTGTGTGTATACTGCGTGCGCGCGTGTGTGTGTGTCATGCAAGCCATTGATATTCAACACGTGCAGGCTTGAGAAAGGAATGGAAGGACAACTATGTGAGTGGAGCGAGTCATGGGAGGAAAAAAAAAGTAGTCAGGATGAAGTGGAGTCTGAAAAATAACTGCATTCCCTTGTGGAATGTTTGTGCGCCGGCCAAGCTGCAGAGATGCAGGAAAGCAAACTCAATGAAAATGTGAAGGCGGAGGTGGATCTGGCTCTATGGATGAGCCAAAAAAGAGTGTTTCCACCCAGGGTTTTCCCCTACATTCAGCAGCAACACTTGCAATGTTACTTCAACTTTCCTCATAGCTTTAACCTTACCAGCTCCATAATGGGCATTTAAAGTCAAATAAATAAGTGAAATACTAAATGTCATTGTGTCATAAATAATTGACTGCAGAAGATTTTGGTATCTAGAGGATTTATAAACAAGACTGGGTTGGCTGCACTGCTGGAAAACATAGGTGTGGAAGATGACTGATATGAAAGGCACCATAGATGGGCTTGTCTTACCATGACCCAGTTAACTGTTAGGAAAGAAAGCAAGTAAGAGCTGCTTTGTATTGCAGTATGTTTGGCTAACCAGAGGATATTTTTGCATAATACTCTAATTTTACAGTCCTCAGACAGATATGACACTGTGTAAGATAAACAGTATAACACACAGGTCTCAAGGGAAATTCTATAAAATAATGACATGGCTTCAGGAGGTGGAGAAGTGTCTTCATTTGTTTTAAAGTCTAACTTTAAAATTTCATTAAAGTTAGTAGCTTTTTGACTTCCCTAATGATTTCAAGGTTTCAAGGACTAGTTTAAATCTAATCACATTTGTTTTCTAAAAACAAGTTGGTGACACCATGATGGTTAATTCCAATAATTATAGTTTAAAGGCATTTTCAGTTTAAATCTGTTTATTACATTTTCAGAAATATCTTACTGACTTTCTTCTCCTTGCCTTCTTTCCTTCCTGAACATTACGTCGGCATCTTCATATGTCTGAGTCACACAGGCGTAGAGACCAGTCGGAGATACCCTGCAAACATCTGTTAACGATTAATCACCAACCATGAGTGGCTGGTGTAGGTTACTGACAGTCGTTAGCAGTCGTTGCCACAGCTGCCTGTAGTTTGCATGGCAAGCACTGACCTGTCAATAAAGACTCGTGAACTAGTAGCCGAGCAGTATTTAAACTTGAGAAAGTGCGACTCAAACTGGAATCTTTAAATATTTGCCTTCAAAGTAAAAGTTGCACCTTTAGAAATGTGTTGGTGGTAACAGTGAAGCACAATGTTTGCTTTTTTTGGTGCTTTCCGTGCAAGCTAATGGTGACCGCTGCGATCTAACGATCAAGGCAGGATTGCAAGATGTTTCTGTGCACAGCATATACCTCCTTGCATTTTTTTGACGGTGGTTTTCACATGGTTGCCAACCAGTATCTAGGCCTGTGTATTAGACTAGTGTCTAATATGAAAATGTAGTTGGCTCTGTCATTTTGTCAACAAAAATAAGCTATTGTTACCATTAGAGCTGGGCCATATCATACCGTTCACGGTAATACCGGTATAATGTTCGGCAACGATAAGAAAATGAAATATCGCGACAGAATATGGGTAAAACCCGCATGCGCAGTGCCTTTGTTTTCATATGCACATGGTGGAAAAAGCATGGCGGCGACTGAGAATAAGAAGGGTGAAAGCGGATCGTTGAATGAAACGGATGAACCAGAATTGGTTTGTAAAAATGCTGCAACTTCAGTGGTGTGGAACTGGTTTAGCTTTCGTCCGTCAGATACATAACAAAGCACTATTTTTGGTAGAGCATGCTAGCGGGCCGTCGTTATTACCGTGTTTTTTGGAAAATACGGCACACTTAAAATCAATTCTTTGATTTTTCTCAAAATCGACAGTGCCCCTTATAATCCCGCGTGCCTTATGTATGAATTCTGGTTGTGTTTACTGACCTCGAAACGATTTTATGTGGTACACGGCGCTCGAAAATCTGTCAGATGTTTTAGTACGACTTTGCTAAGCTACGAACCCGCACCGCTTGATGGATTGTCGGAGCATTACGGCTATCGTAGGCAGGAGCCTCGCGGAGTGATACGTACTGTGCTTCAACATAATATTACCGTACTGTGTGTGTATAACCTCTTTGTGGATATTATACATGGTTATGCTGAGGATATGTCGGCCAATTTCCACTGGAAATGCCTTTTGGTTAAACTGTCAGCAAGGAATTTGCATTTGCACTGTTAAATTTTTATATAACTTTAATGCATATAAAAAACAGCTGCTTGTTTAAGTGAAGATACATTAATGGGTTTTTTTGCACTAATAAAGTTGTGGAGTTGTAAAGTATTTTGTCTAGTGTCAATTATATCGTCAGTTATATCGTTATCGCAAATTTTCAAATGTATATCGTGATAAATATTTTTGGTCATTGCGCCCTGCTCTAGTTACCATTATCATTCTGTTCTTGTATTTATGTGTCCAAAATACTTATGTTACATGATGTCTTGTATATTACTTCACCCTTTACACTTGAGTATGATTAGAAGTAAAAGGAACTGTTTTTTTCTACTATAGAAATTGTTTGTACTGAAATGCAAAGTTGGCGTGTTAACATGCTGTCTAGTATTTTTGGATGCTTTTGCAGTTTTTCTCTGTGTAGTCACTGGGGCCTGCTCACATGTCTGAGTGGAGCAACACGGGTCCGCCAAATATTTAAACAAGAATTTGGCATCTGTGGTCATTTGAATCAGCTCGCCAGATGTGTTCTCTACATGCAGCTGGCTGAGGCCATGGAAGTGCTGCCTCATCTGGATGAAATGCATTGTAAAGCAAGGCTGCACTCCTGTTTTTCCTGTGCCCTTTTTATTTGTTATTTAGAGCAATGCAAGCTGCTTTTTATGCATGCGTGTGCATAAGTTGATTAATCCAGTATTCTATATGGCAGCGACTGCTAGAAAAACAATCAGCAAACATTATATGGAAGTAAACAGAATATTTTTGTACTTTCACATTTTTTTTTAAATTTTCCAGACATTTTTATGACTGATATTTTATAAAGCAGACATGGAATATAACATAGATTAGACCATCAATCATTCTAATATCGTAAACTAAATAATCCCATGTTTACGCTCTGGTTCCGGTCTTTGTTTGTTTAAAATAAAACTCCACTGATATCTCAAGCCATTCACTCTATAAACACATGGCCATAAAACCACATGACTTGTGTTGACAACTGTCAGGCCATCTCTTTCTCTCCCTCCATCCCATGTGCTGAAAGACCAGATGGCCAAAAGGGAGACAGCAGATGTCCCAGTATTTCTTTTTTTTTAATATCTAGAACAGTCCACCTGCTTTGATTATGCTGTTTCGGGGTGAATGTGTTTCGCTGGACTCAGCATTCTGGATGGAAGCACGCTGCACTGCTGCACAGCCAGAGTCCCCGGTAAACAAACTCAATGAAAAGACACCCAGCCAACTCCAGAGGATTCTAACAGTGCATTAGTGTGTGTTTGTGGGTTGCACAGGCACGTGCCAGCCTGCCACTTTAATATGTCTGAATAGGATGAATGGCACAGAGGTCACGCGTCGGTGCGAGCCCTGTCCTGGCAGGCACGTAGATAATGAGGCAGCGGCTTTATTGTTGGCATCAGAGTGCGTTCAAATAAAAGATACAGGCAGTCAGCAGATCCCACTTCCTCCACTGTGGTCTCACACCGAGTCAGTGCTTGAGCTGGAGGCTACCTGTGTGCAGGGAAAAACTCGAGATGCCACGCAGCAGTGGCAAAGACGAGCTAATGTAGTTGTAAGAATGCGCTGAACTCCTGTCGCGTCATTAAAAAGCAGTTATGGAGCATAACAGCTGCAGCTACACAGTTTTGTTCTCATTAGTGATTCCTTTGCTGATTGGTTCCTGAACAATCAACTCAGTGTTTGATCTCCAGAATGAAAAAACATGCAATCATTTTCAGTTATGGCTTTTCCGAACTCTAGACAACACCAAATGCTGGTTTTTATTAGATCACGCACACACTGTGTGCTTCTTGCTATGTTGGAGTGAACGCCACAGCCGTAATCCAAAAGACAGCATTAATCTTGTCTTGAGTTTTGAGGTTTAGCTCATTAAGAGCTTGTTGTTAGCTTGATGGTTGTAAATCGACCAACGCTCATTTTTTTCTCCCAGTAACCCTGTACACAATATTAATTGGGTTATTTTTATGTATTTTTTATTGAGTGTTTTTGCATTAACTGAAATGAAAGAATTAAAGTGTGTTAATCTATTTTTCTTAAACATATGCAGACAGACAGAGTTTACTAAAAGGTGAAGATGTTTCAGGGCCATGTCCCAGGTCAGACAGTTGGTTCATTGTGCGACGTGTCAGCTGTGAAGTGTGTGTATGTTTACACTGTGTGTGTGTGTGTGTCAGCTGTTGACTTAGCTGTCTGTCGTAATCCTGTTACTTTCTCCAGGACGGTGCCAAGTGACACACGCTAGACCCAATGAAGCTGTTTCATTCTCCCTTTCTGCCTGAAATAATCATTATGTACTGTTGTGTATACTGTAACAATGTATATAAACCTGATATTGAGCTTTACCAAGACCTCATTAATCATAGTGGAAGGACGAGATCTTCAGTGAGTCTTCTAAAGAGGATCTTCCGCTCTGTGAAATGGCCCTTGTACTTTACAAAGAGGCATTTTATTGCTTTGGATTAGCACCTAACACTTTACAGTCAATTTCATTGATGAACGCATAATAAAACGAACATGTGTCGATGGCTTCTAGCTTTCTGTGAGTTTTGTTGTGGGCATTTTCTAAAGTTAAAAGGTGTGTCATTCATAGAAGGACAGTAATCTGTTACCATACAGCACAGGCCTCCTGTCTTTTTGGTTGAAATGTATTTTCTCCGGACGTGCCTTTCCCCCCCTGACGCGACTTTGTTTTTCCCCTCTTGTTTTATTTTTCTTTCATTCAGATCCAGGAAAAATAATGCTCAGCTCTTGGTGTTGTGAGTCAGGATGAGTCACTGACATCTTGAAGTGTGTTTTTCTTTTACAAAATCGGGGGGAAGAAACGACCAGCATGTTGATTATTAGACATGTGAAATGTGTTGTTGTTTTGGTATTTGAAACTGAGGGAACATAATTAAGGAGTATCCTGGCATTCTTTATGTGTTTTTCATTGTTGGGATGAGTGGTCTGCTGTTTTTGGTGAAAATATGACACTGGCCTGATGAGTAAAATGAGCAATAATTAGCTGAGATGACACCAAACAGACCGGCTGGGGCGTGTTTTTAAAGTACAGCTGGGGCTTATTGTGATTGAGAGCTTCAAGAGGTTTTGCCTTATATTATATATGGGAATATATGTTATGTTTTCCATATTTCTTAACTAATTGTATGCATAAAAAACGCTAATACTGATATTAATATAATTGATTTTATATGTGTTATAATGATGATTAGCACAGGTTGATTGCTCAGTGATGTTAGTGCATTATCAAAGCTTTGGTTGTAGATGCTGCCACGTCGCTTATTGGTGTCTGAAATCCTGTTTTGAACCCTCGAGATGAGCGTTTCTGTCATCACCATGTTGGCTACAAAAAAACGGATGTGGCGAGAAAGGCAGGTCTGACTGAAACTGTATCCTGATTGGCTCCTTTCTTGTGACGGACAAGTTTTTACCCAGTGAGTATCTGGTTTTGTAACTCAGATAAATCCCGAGTTAAAAACATGGTGTGACCAAGATTTTAAAACTAGAAATATTTTGTCATTTTCAATATTTTGTTCAGTATAACTCAAAATGTATGAATGAGGTGGTTACAGAGGTTGAGACGGAAACCTGTTTTCTCATAGACGTCTGTAGGACCGCAGAGATGGCAACCACAGCAATCGCCTTCTGCTGGTCATTTCTTTTTAACCTAGAAGCCACCTCAATGTTTTTAACTTTGTACAGCTCTTATGAGTTTTAAAATCCTAATCTTGCTTTAGAATGAAATTTCAGAAACCAGCGGATGATGTAACAGTAGCCAAGTCCACCTTTTATCCTGTTCATGGTCACTACCTGTGTGGACGCCCCAATGTTCTGGTATTTTAACAGAGCAGAAAGTAAAGCGGAGGGATGGAGAATAGTTCCCACATGCAAGAAGGATTTAGTCCCAGGTTATATTACAAGCAGCAAAGTTACTTTTTTACAGCGAGCAGAGTAGTTCGCAATGTTTCAGGTTTCAGTTCACTTTTCTACAGAGAGCGGTCTATATTGAAAACTTCAGAAAGCACCAAAGCCTCTGCGTTTGCTCTGTCTTTATTTAGCAGCATCTTTATTTACGAGTGCGTACACACAGAGCTCTGCAACATCACTTTCATTTCCCACCCTTTTTGGGGGGTATCTTGCAGAACTGTTAGTTGCCCATAGCTGACTGTGAGTAAGATTCTTTCTTTGACTTTAACAAATGCTTTAAGATTTGCATTAAAAAAACAAACAAAAGACAGCAACTCGCGCATTTATTCACGTGACACATCAGCATTAAGTTCATTAACCAAAGCTCGCTCAGGATCTGATGGCAGATTATGTTTGGAGGTTTTATTCTGCACATCCAACAGGTTGGGTGTAATAGGCAGATGTATTCAGGTTTATACAGTGGACCTGTGTGTAATAACTACAACTGAGTTGAAGTTATTCAGCTGACTACTGTTATTGTGAGTTGTTTACTTGTAACCTCGTCAGATGTAGTAATTTGGGACCTGCTTTTGCACTGATCTTTGTGAATTGTGCTGATGATGATGGCTGAAATGAACTGGCTGCATTCGATTAAAAAATGTGTGCATTGTCAGAATTCCTACAGAATTTTCCACTGCCTTCTGCCACACAGTAATTTTGTTTCCTTAGTAAATCTGTTCCTTTTTATAGGCGTTTAAAGGAATTGGACAAATTGAAAGTTGGCTCTGATTAAGGTGTTAGAGGCATGTTATGCAATCAACAAAGTCAGTTTTTCCACTTCTGGAAAAGTTTCATTTTATCAGTTTATTTATTATTATTTTATTATGCGTGTCTGAAACAGATCTTTCTTGTAAATAAGACATTGAATCTCAGTGGGACTATCTGTATAAATAAAGATTAAATATATAAAATCATCATGTAGTTGTCATGGTATTTCACTCTTTCCACTCTTTCTGGGGACTGTTGTGTTGATATATATATATATGTATGTAGATAGATGTATATATGTGAACACTTGGATCACACATTAGCCAGTGTCAGTGTTAAACTGCCAACTTGCTTGTAAACTCTGTGCGATGCTGCTTTGCATCAGTATGAAAATACTGATCAGTGTGTTGCATCATGCATGCACTGTCCAGCTCCCTCGCCTAAAGCAACACAGGCTGTTTTTGGAGTGTGAAGACTTGTGAAGTTATAGAAAAAGTACGGCTGTGAAAAAATGTGTCGACCTCCCAGAATTGTACATAATTTGTGTGGGAAAAAGTTTCTTGTGTGCTTCATGCAACCTTTTTATCTGTAACAGAGCCAGTAAACAAGTTTGTAGTCATGCTCAAGCCTCATTATAATATTCATTAATGTAGTAAATATTCACAGTGCTACTTCTGTGAAATATTTGCTATTTAGTACTGCGTTTAGTGACGGCACAACCATTTATATTACTTATCAACAGCATTTTAGGAGTGGATTTTCTGTGTGATATACATAAAAGCTTATTTTTATGTGAACTGGTTCCAATTTCATTCAGACTGTGGTCAGTTACTATATGCTTCTGCTGTACTGCTGGAAAACTTCTACCTGAAGGCAGCTTTTCTCATCTGCCAGGGCACGGTGGAAAAAGCGGCAGGGGCCGCTGACACACTGACGTACCCATAAATAAAACTAAGAAGCTTGTCTGGCTGGACGTGGATCTGAGGATTAACTTCAAAAAAGATCCAGGATCCCACTTACCCGTGGCAGGAAAGAGGTTTGGCTTTCTGGGTGTTGGTTGTTAGCTTTACTGTGATGATGGACAAGACGAGGCTGGTTGAAGATTAAGAGACCGAGGAGTAAATATCACCTTTTTTTCCCCCAACTGGAGATGCAATTTGAGAAGTATAATGCGACTTTGAATATCATTAACATAAACAAATACGACTTTTGCTGGGAAGATCGCCCATGTGTTTCACATTGGGCGATTTTTTTTTTTTTTTTTAAGGGAAATTTGCTCAATGTTTACAAAACACTTGTTTATATTTCATGATTCATGACCGATTTATCGTTAAGCAAACCAGGAGCAAACTGCTCATGAGCGCAAACACTTACACTCTCACACAGTGAAACGCATCCCAAACCATTGACCCATTTTATCTTGAGTTTTAATAGCAGACTGCTTTGTTTCAACTTCTGGTTTGGAGGTTTCAGCACAATCAGAATGGATAGGACACTTTGTACGCCACAGCTGTACATAACAAACCAGCCTGAAGTGGCTGAGCTTTGTAAAACCCAGCTGTGTGCTAGGTGTGGGTTCATAGTTTCACTTGTGTTTTGTAAAGCGGTTCAGCGACTAAAGTTCGAAGTTTGAGTTGAGTTTGCATTGTTTTAATTTGTGACTAGCTTGTCTACTCTTGTTCTGTGTCATTGTGAACTTTTTTAATCCTCTCTTACCTTTAATGATTTATTGTCATTTACTCTAGGAGGGAAATACATTCCTATTTATTCATTTCTAAATCACCAGACACAAAATTCAGGCACTTGTGTTAAATCTTCCAGTCTGTATTTGTTTACAGGAACTGGTCTTATTTACTCCCAGCCTGCTGTGAGTGAGATAGATCAGTATCATTCATTGTTTCATGGAAACCATTCCTCAGAGGTGCGTGTCAGGGCATGTCTAATCACTGTGATGTTGAAGATGCAGCTGCTGTTTTACTGTCTTTTCAGGGGCTATGAGCCGATATATGCTGCTTAAGAAATTAAGGAAACGCTTAAATGATGCATCGGGTCTGGATGAAAGAAATATTTAAATCCTTACTGACATTAATATTTACTTTTACTCAAAAAGTAAAAAAAAAAATATGAATATTTGTATAGACTGTATGAGTAATTTGATATTTAAACTGTTCATTGCGCTTTGTAAAGACATCTTTCAAGACAGGACTCTTCGTCCCAGCTGAGCCAGCAGCAGTGACCAAGCAAACTAGAGAGTGATTAATGAGAGGGAGTGATGCTGGCGGTTACAGTGGCTCAGAGAAATAAATTTGCTCTAATTGTTTGACCACAATTAAATTCAGAAACACAAAAAGACTCTCAAGTCCAGTCATTTGCAGCACTGCTGTAACGTGATGCTGAATGTTGCGTGAATGCAGCTGTCATCTGTGGCCTCTGTTTGTGTGTATGGGTAGCTTTTTATACAGATGTGACCCAGATGTGACTGCAAATTTCCCAAACCCCATAAACAGCACATTTGCATAATGGCTGACGCTAACACCGCTGGCTAACAATGGGCTGTGTGGTCAGTTTCATGATTGTTAATATGCAAATTGTCATGACCAGAGAGTTGGGGAATGGCTGCAATCACAGCATTGTAAGATGGCCTTTTCCTTTTCACGTGCATGGCCTCGTTGACTCCCTGCTCAAACCAGCGTTACTCCCTGTCCAGGATGTGCACATCATCAACACTGAAGAGTGGCCACTGGCCTGTAGGTGTGAACAGACTACTGAGTCCTGGACTGATGGAGTAACTCAGCCAGAGGTTGTTTGGTTCACCAGAAATGGCCTTTGAATGAATATGTGTGTTGTTGTTTGAGGTATGCCTGATTTTTGAGTCATCTGGGTTACTTCCTCATTCTCTTTAGAACCACTGTGGCCCGTTTACTGCACAAAATAATAATAAGCACTGAACAACATAGTGTTCTTCATAAATGATTAAATGGCCCATTTGTTTTTCATTGCCTGCTCTGTTTTAAGCCTCTGGTTGGGCCTCTCCCTTTGGCTTGCATTAGTTACAGCCTCTGCTTAGGTTTCATTGAGGTCTTTATGACTGAGCGGTGTTGAGTTCACAACCTGCCACACAGAGAGCACCAGTTATGTTTGTTACGCAAAACAGTGTTGGTTAACCTTAACAGTGTAAGACACAATAACCCGAACACGCCCATAGACTCGGTTGCTTAGGAAACCTCTTTTTTTACAGCTGGTCATCTGCTCCTTTATTCCCCTCGTCAGCCACATCCAGGATAATCTGGACCGCGTCTCTCTCTAGAGACGGTGGCACAGAACTGGGATAGGGTCTTGTTCCTCTCCCCCCTTTCAGAGACAGAGACCCCTTTCACTGTGACAAACTGCAGCCCTCTTCTCTCGTTTCCAGTCTCCTTCAGCGTGTCTATCCCCACCTGTGGTTAGTCTGTCTCCAGATAATGATACACAAGGCTTAGGATGTTTGGGGTATTTGCTTTTTCATCCATGCATTTAATTATCCAAACACTGTGTGTTGTGCTTTTTCAACCATAGGTTTAGATGATTAGACATAATTGGTGAATTGGTTAGATTTGACCCAGTTATTATACTGGTGTAGTATCCCCTTAGTATCAGCTGAACATCAATTAAATGCCTGTCTGAGTATTTTGGTGTCCATCCCTTTAAAGCTTCAGTGAACCATGTCACAGAGACTAAATAACCTCAGACTGGTTTCTTAAACATGACAGTGCCACCAGATCTCAGTCCAACGGAGCACCTTTAGAATTTGGTGAAACGAGAGATTTCGATCATGGATGTGCAGATAAAAAATCTGCCGCTATCATGTCAATATGGAAAAAATCTCAGAGGGATGTTTTGGCACCTTCGCAGTGATTTTATTTCTTTCCCATTGAGGTTTCTGCTTGGTTATTTATTAGAATATTATAATAATAATAATATCAAAATCTTTAATCAGTTGAGGCCTGATGAGTGAGGATTTATAGATGTGATGGAGAACATGTAAAATGCTAGGTTCTTTGCATCATACAAAAACCAAAAGCAGAAGCTCAAACTTGTGACTCGTATCCAGGTTTTCATCTAGGAATAGTTTATCTGACGGCCAGTTTTGCTCACTGCTCAGAGATGACTTCACTAGAAAATCTGCTGTTTGCATATTTCTGTGATATAAAGCGTCCACTGGAAGGAAGGAGTGTGCAGCTTGAGCTGATGTTGCTTTCCTTTCTAATGTTTATTTCCTCAGGAGAAGTCAAAGAAAGAGGAGAATAGAGGAGAAATGTCCTTCAGCCTTTCTAAATGGAGCGCTCTCTTTTTCTTTTTCTCTTTCTTGTCTGTCTCCTTTCTATTGATGGTTTCTCACGCTCTCGCTTCCCCTTTCATTTGCTGTTATTTCACCAAGGCTAGCTCTCTCTCCCAGAGGCTGTAGATCTGTGTAGCGCAGAGGATTTTAAGTAGCACCCAGCCTCTTTAAGAAAACAGAAACTCTCTCGCTTTTTTTTTTTTTTTTTTTTTTAACAAATCGCCCTTTTAATTGAAGTTGTACATGGACTAGTTTGAGAGTGACCTTTCAAATCTCTCTGTCTGCCTCTGCAGGTTATGAGTAATGGAAGCAGGATCTGTGGTGCGCGCTGTGTTTGAGTTTCTCCCCAGCGTCTCCGAGGAGCTACCACTATTTACTGGTGATGTCATCGAGGTGCTCAGTGTCGTGGATGAGTTCTGGTTGCTCGGCAACAAAGATGGCGTTACAGGTAAATTGACCTTTCTCGTTATTACTCTTGAGGGACCTGCATGAATGAAGGTTTCCATAAAGATAAATGGAGAAACCTACTAAGAGTTACTAAACATGGAAACAAGCTACATGGAATTTTAGTGACTTATTGCTATTTTGACATTCACACACTCATGCACATGATCCTTTCTTCTGTTTGTAACTTAACACTTTCATGACCGGTGAGGGTGAGACAGAGAGGTTTAAATTATTAACTAGTCTGGAAATAGTCAAGTAGCTATGATTATTTGTGATCATCTGTTTTTGCCCTTGGGGGTGGGGTGGGGGTCCAACCCAGAGAAATCCACTTAAGCTGTTTTCACACATGCCTGAACTTTCCTGTGTGTCCAGCCAAACTGGGTATTAGACAGTGTTTAACCTACAAGAGCACAACACAAATTCTGTGACTGATTTGCAGCACAATACATCAGTGTGAGAATATTGCAGGTGAATGCACAGCTAGCGAGTTCCCTTTATCCTGCAGCTTCTGACCAGGAAACCTCCTCATCTTAATCAAGTCGAGTTCCAGAAGTAAACCTGAAGTGATCTGTGTTCATGTGTGAGAGAAACCTAACAGTCAAACACCCATATTCACGCAGGGGAAGTCAACAATAGCTTGTTCAGCTGATCCTGAAAATAGTATTTGTTGATATTTTGTACACGTGTGCAAAATGTCAAAAAAAAAGTGAGATGGGTGTAACAGCGAAGCTGCAGGGAATAGAGGTAGTGAAGACAGATGAGTTTAAATATGTGGGGTCAGCCATCCAGAGCAATGAAATGTACACATGAGGTGAAGGAGGTTGGAGTGGGTGGAGATGTGGCGTTCATGGGGTGCCAGAAGGATAGCAGCAAGAGTGGAAGGGAAGGTTTGGTAGTGAGACCTGGTGTGATGGTTTGGAGACGATGGCACTGACAAAAAGACCGGAGGCTGAGCTGATGATGTGGAGATTTTTCATTGGGGCGAGCGGGATGGACAGGTAGGGACAGCTCAGGTTGATTGGTTTGGAGACAAAGTTGGAGAGACAAGGCTGAGGTGGTTTGGACATTTGGGGGCACATGATCTGCTGTGGCGACTCCTAAAGAGAAGAATTATTCAGGAAGCTGCAACATTTAGTGTTGTCACTGCCTGAAGTTTCAGGCATTTGTAGGAGATGTCTTTAATGAATTTACCGATGTTGTTCACATCTGTTCCTTCAGGTCAGTTCCCCAGCACCTTTGTGGAAGAGGTCACCATTCCCAGCACCAAGCCTGGAGACAGACTGTATGTGTGCATTAATGATTTCAGCTCAGCAGAGCCAGGAAATCTGTCCCTGAAGAGAGGTACGAACATACTGCATGCCCTCTCACACACAGCCGGTGCTGACTTGTAACATAATAGCAAAAGCGTGAATGACTACATGACTGCTTTTCGTTTGTCGTCTGATACTTTAAAATGGCGATTTTGCACGTGTTGTGAATTAACACACTTGTTGCAAACAGCGCTACATATAACACTAACAAATCATGTTTTCTCACTTAGCTTAACACTACTTGTTGATGTCGCAATACTCAGGTAAACTGATTTTGTGTCAGAATGTTCATGTTATCTCAAAATTTCAAGTTATTAAATCAAAATTTTGAGATTCCTACTTTAAAAGTATGAGATTTTGAATTTTGAAATTCAAAATCTGTTATCTGATTGGCTGGTAGGTATGAACTCCATGTATACATTAAGATTAAAGATGTACTAAGGTGTAAAGGCATATTAAGGTGGTGGATTCTAATTTCAGTATATTACACAGAAATGAATGGGGGACTCTTAGATTTCTCTACGGAGGTCATAGCTCTTGCGGGTTAGCGACCTACCAGCCAATCAGATAACAGTATTCCTTGTTGCTGGGGTACATTTTTTCCCACCTTAATGTATATCAGTATGTTACAAGCATTCATCCGTCAATGTAGTCCATCATAGGATAATCAGAAACCATGTTTCTTACCTGTTGGCTGGTGCTGGTGGTATCCCATGAAGGAGCGGTGGCCATCTTTATCCAAAATGCTGACACGCCCACAAACACAAAATAAGGGTCAAAAGTCTGAAAACTGGAAAAAGGGTTTGAAACAAAAAAAAATTGAAAGTGTAAAAAAAAAGAAAACCGGGATTTGCATGAAAACATAATTTATTCAAAATAAAAAAAAAATTGTATTTATTTTTATCAAAACTTTGAATTTCAGTTTCAGTTTACTTTTTCAAATGAATAAAACTTTCGACCCTGATTTAGCTCCATACATTTAACTCAAACTAGTCACAAAAGCATGCGGTGCTCTACACAGTAAGATGATTGACGGTGAACATTATAGTGTTTTCTGCTTTTAATACATTGACATATTTTTGCACAAAGAATAAAGATATGAAACTCAATACAGCCTTTAGAGATTTTACCTCTATTCAGCTCATTGTGCTTTTCTGCATGAAAGCATGATCAGATCATTCTTATTCACAATCCTCAGAGTAAGAGGCTCAAAGATCAAGGCTCAATCAAATCTCAGTAAATATGTCCAATTTTATTCATACAACATAAAACCAGCAGGTATCTTTTGATGGTAGCTTTTTCTCAGGAACAATAATCAGGTAAAAAAAAATCAAAAAAATCTGGTAATTCTTTGTTTTTACATTCATCGGGTCCCACTCAGCCCAAATATCAAAGAGAAATTAAAAATGCATGGCACGGAAGAGTTCGGGTCTTAGGAGGTTAATGATAAAAACACAAAGCTGATTTCCAGAACTGGCCACTAGATGTCCCCATTGGCAAAATTTAAACCAATGTCTCTAGATGATGATTTTTTTTTTGTTTTCTCTGCATGTTTCTGTTTCTCATTGTGGTGTTTTTTTTTCTTCTTTTTTTATGATTTGTCACTTGCAACACTCTCAGGCAGACAGCACAGATGTTTGCACAGATCTTTTATATTGGTAACACTTTTCATACTTTTAATGTTATTACTGCTAGTAGTAGCAGTAGCCTTAGAAGTAGTTGAATTAAGTGACCTTTCACCCTGGGAGTTGCTATAGAACAGTAAAAACCCATGTGACTACACCAAAAAATACCCTTTTTCCCATGTTCTGTTGTGTGATTGACTTAACATCTTACCACACTGTTCTTCATACTCTGACTTATTTGATCAGTATTTATTTTCCTTGTTCTTTTTATTGTTTTTTTTTATGATCAGTTCCTATTGAAATTCCTTATTTACTTAATTACTGTGTACTATTGAGACATAGCAGTTTTGTTGTGTGTGAGTATTCATTTAATGACAACAAAGATCTTCACGCTTTTCAGAATTCAACTGTAATTTAGATTTTAAACAACAGAATTATTTTAAATTCACTGCTGGTCATGCTGAAGCATTTGAATCCAACTGTAGCAGATAATTAGTTAATAATTCACCCAGCTTTCTTTTATTATCCGTACATACTTATCATTGTGTTTGCCTTCGATTCTTATCATAGCCCATTATCAGCCGTAGTCAATAACACTTGTGCAGCGCAGTGTATGTTTGTATTGTCATAAATAGTAGAGGACACATAGAAAACAGTCATCACTGGCCAGCCGAGAGTTGAAGCGTTCATTTCCAGTATGATTTCCACGGTCAGGATGGCTGTGTGCCAGTTTTGGTCCCAGACACAATGGGAGGTGGAGCTGCAGGTCTTTGGAATGTGACCTCTATGACTCTTCACCATCCAACCAACATTCCCATAATCCCGGATTCTACAGTTCTATGTTAGGGACAGTGTAGACCCAAGAAAGGTTATTAAAATACTACAATTAAGCAATTTACTTGAGCCAAGCAACCCAATTTCACACAAAAACATGAAAAAGAATCAATGTTCTGCAAAAAGTGAAGAAAAACAAGTAAATACATATCACTAAAATTGCTCTTAGTTTTTGGCCCCACACAAGCAGGCGTGCTCTTGTTTAATTGGTTGAATCGTAAGAATATAGACAACATCTTTACTGTAGATTTATTTAGGGAACTAGCATGAGTTCTTGTGTGCTTAATGTGTATCTTATCAACAGTCATGTCTGTTGTCCTGTAATAATCTTCTTTTCATTAATATCCAGATGAAATTAAATCCTCTTTATTCTCTGTCTCTTCAGGTGATGTGGTAGTTGGGGAGGCGGGAGGGTCCGTGGACCTTGGGGAAATCTGGCAACGTGGCTGTAATGCCTGGGGTGCCCGTGGTCTCTTCCCGACATCATGTGTGAAGGAGCTGACCCTTTCGTGCCGTTCCCGGCAGCTGTCTGAGCGCTCAGCCCAGGCCCAGGCGTCAGAGCTCCCACCTTATGCTCTAGGTCAAGCCCGGGCCCTTATGAGCCTCCATGCGCAGCTCAGTGAGGAGCTGGACTTCCGTGAGGGGGACGTGATCATCATCACAGGCCTGCCTGAGCCGGGCTGGTTCCAGGGCGAACTTGATGGCCGCAGGGGAATCTTCCCAGAGGGGTTTGTGGAGCTATCAGGTCCCCTTCGGTCTCCTCAGGAACCTGTAGACTCCCAGTATTTGAATAAAGACCCTCAGCCGTGCATCTACGAGGAAACCTTTGAGGCTGAAGAGGGGAATGAGGAGGCAGGAATGGAAGAAGAGGAGGAAACGTTGAGAGAGGAAGAAGAACAAAAAGTAGTCGAGGAAGAGCAGGAGGAAGAGGAGGGCGGAGTCTATGGAGTAGCACTGTATGAGTTTCGGGCCATGGAACCAGGCGAGTTGGACTTTGATGTGGGGGATCGAATCCGTATTGTCGGTACATTGGAAGATGGTTGGCTAGAGGGACAGGTGCGAGGGCAGCGGGGTATCTTTCCTCATCGCTTTGTCAAAATAGAGGGGCATGTGCAAAAAATTGCTGAAGAAACAGGTGTTGTTGAGCCGGAAGAAGAGAAGGAGATCAGCAATACTGAACACACCTCTGATCATTTATGTCCCAATGATCCAGAGAAAGAGTGGAGCATGTATGAGGATCACACAGTGTGGGACCTGGACTACTTCGAGAGGGCTGAGGAGCACCAGTGGGCATGTGAAAACAAAAGTACTGTTGCTCAGACTGTTAACGCAGGGCAGACAGACTGTAGTCAAAGGGCTGACTCTCAGCCACGTAGACCTGCCCCCCCAGCACAAAGGGGGTCTCAGAGACCCAAATCCACTCCTCCAGCAAGGCCCAGGCTGCCACCAAGGCCTAACTTTCCCCTCCATAGCCATAGGCAGCACGCTGGCCCAGCTTCTAGCAGAAATCTGCCTACCTCTACCAATGGTAACCATCGGCCTTTACAACCCAAGCTAACTCATAGCCTAACACTTCATAACACCCAACCTGGGTGGTCTAAAGACAGCAAATATTACCAGAGGCAGCAAAGAAATAACGCCTCCATCAATAACAGAGGTCAGGCATTAAACAGTGTGGAGGGCCAAAAGTATAAGAGGCTAACTCGCCATGCAAGTGCCAGCGATGCTGATATGATGAGCTCTGAGATCCGCCTGAGGAACCAACAGATGACACGTCGCTCTAATGGGGTGCTGCCTACATCCGTAACCTTAGAAACCTTGGCAAGCTCGACCAGTGACCTGGAGACGAAGCTGTCACAGCAGCTCTTTGAATTTGAGAAAAGCTTGAGCAATCAGCCCCATATCTCACGGCACTTTTCTATCCTGGACTACAAAGATGAAAGGGATATCATTCGAGGCTCCTCGCACTCTCCTGTGTCCCACCTCCTGCAGTCTGACTCTCATTCTTTGGAAAGACGCAGAACCCTCCGCCCTCCGCCTCCTCGTCCCAGAGCCACGCGCCCACCAGCCCCAGCTGCGTACAAACCGACTCGCCCGGCTCCACGCCCTCCTCCCCAGTGCCTGAGACAGAATCGCACTACTCCTCCAACCGGCAACTCCCTCATCAACACGCCCATCTTTTACACCCCTGATGAGCCAGCTACAGACCTCCTCGACCAAACAACAGGAGGCCAGGTTGAGCCGGGCGACCCTGAAGCTGCCCAGGAACATGAGATCCAGTGTCAGCTTGAGGCAGAGCAAGAGCTGGAGAGAGATGGAGAGATGGAGCTAGAGACTCAGACACAGAGGGAGGAAGAGGAGGAGGAAAGGCAACAGCTGTTGCTACGGCTACAAGAAGTGGAGCGCGACATGGAGGCTTACGCACACACGGCGGAGGAACTCAGGGCGATGCTGGAGGAGGAGGAGCAGGATGAGACGGCCCGCGTCCAGGCCTTGGAGAATCTAGAGTTCTGCAATTACACGCTGGAGACACTGGCCCTGGAGCAGCAGCAGCTACAAGGTAAGATGGTAAAACTGTCGGAGGATCAGGTTACATGGGATTGCAAGTTTTATTGGGCGAGACCGTAAACTAGGTATTCTCAGTTATGACGACATGATAGAAGTCATTGGAGTTGGAGATGAGGGCTAGATTTTAAACTTGTAAATATCTCAAGGACAGATTGAAATAGAGCTATGAGAAGAGTTTCAACAGTAAGTCGAGTGATTAATTAGGTGACAGTCAACAAGAATCTAATATGCAAATATTCTGATTATTGATTTATCAATTAAATATTCATCGTCTGGAGACAGAAGTTTGGATATTTTTAACTATATAACAGTGCATGTTACAATTGTTCAACTGCTATCCCCATCAAAGGTATATTTATTTAGTCTGAATGTGATATTTTAACAGAAAGTTAGATTTGCTTCTTCAGAGTTCACATCGGCATCTCCATGTAGATGTTTTCCACAAGTTTTCATTATATTTAACGGTTTACTTACAGAATTAGTTGCATACACAGAGAAACAATGCAGAACAAAACAAATCTGAGGAAAATCTTGTTTTTAGTTGATGTCATAGCTGCTCTCTGTTGCCCGTGGGTTACTTCACAGGATAATCCTCATTCACCAAAGACAAAATGTAATATAAAAAGAATTTTAAAATGAGACACCGGTATTCACTAGATTTCCTCTTTGACCTGTTGTCCAAATCTCTGAGACACACACTTGTTTTCATATCTTAGTGGGGACATCTAATTGATATAACCCTTAAGCCTAACTGTAACCCTTAACCTAAACCTAACCACAACCTAACTATAACCCTGAGACTAAAACCACATTTTGAGTCTCAAAAATGCCTTCAAACTCGTGGGGACGAGCATTTTGTCCCCACAAGGGACCGTTGCTCCCCACAAGTGTAGTAGCATTCCAATCATGGTCCTCACAAACATATCTAAACACACACGCACACAGAGACATAACACACACACACACACACACACACACACACACACACACACACACACACAGAGACATAACACAAATATAAACAGTTTAAGCCAAACATCCCTATTTACTGTCTGCAGTCATCAACGGAAGGGGAACTGTATATTTAAATTAAGGATTATCATAACTGTGTGTGTGTGTGTGTGTGTGTGTGTGTGTGTGTGTGTGTGTGTGTGTGTGTGTGTGTGTGTGTGTGTGTGGGGGTTGCTTTCCCTGTGTACAGTGCTAATGATAAAACTACAGCAAATGTGGCAGAATCACTGTGGAGGTTTTTATAGCTGTTCACAGTTTTTGTATCTCGTTTACTGTCAGTGATTTCCTGCTTCAGCAGTAAATTATTTCCATAACTAAGTGTTAGAGTATCTTAAAAATGTAATTATTTGATTGGTAGATAACATGAAATTAAATGATCTTTGTCCAGAGTTGTAGATAAAATAAACCAGCCACTGAATGTCAGAAATCATTGTTCTTTATAAATTAGATCAATCCAAGCTTTATGAATGTTTGTGCCTGATGTGAGAACCGTGGATTTGAAAACAGCAGCTGATAGATCACTGTCATTCAGAGCTATTGGGCTTTCATTGTTTGTACAGCTTGCTGCCGTCCGGGCGCACAGTGCTGTCTTTGGTAGCCCAACATTTTTTCACATAGATATGAATTGCATTCCTGCACATAGTGAGAGGGTTAGCAGTGCCACATAAGTGGCTTTCGTACTCACTCCAAGTTCCTCCCTCTGGACCTTTTCCCCTGTTTCCCCCCTCCATCATCGCTTCCTTTCCAAGAGGAGTAAAGATCCCGGGGGAACTGGATGGGATTTGGGGAATTTTGTAGTAGCGTAAAGTGGAGACGGAGCATGGCCCACTCTAGAGTGGGAACCAAAGTGTGGTTGTGGCGAGCTGTGACATGGCCCGTGGCACAGCTCTCCTCACTGTTTGGACTCACACAGAAAGCAACGGCAAACAGAATGGCAGGTGAGACTGAATTCTATGGGGATGTAGGAGATGTGGTTATTAGATATTTACCAGTCTGTGTTGTATTGACTGAGTAATTTATTTAGCTTTGGATGTAAGCTGCACAACCAAAGTTTTGATCCCTGCGGGTTATAGTATAGGAGTTGAAGGTTTAGTGCTACTCTGAAAATATTAAAAATATTCACTTATAACAGAATATTATGTTATAAAATATGTTTCCTATGATAGCTACCACTTCTCAAGTTTTATATGGCTATTAAGGTAAATCCTGCATTATTTAGCATTAATGTAATAAATGATTTTGAGGTATTTTCCCAGTGGATAATGTCTTTAAACTTCTATATGATAAGGAGTTATATTACGCAGCTATTTATCTACATCAGATAGTTATGTCTGATATTATTTATGCCCTGAAACCATCTAGCAATCGGCTAAAATGTCCCATTTTTAGCATTTGTACCTTTTCAGCTCCTTATGAAAGCATTGTATGATTTTAATTTCATGACAGCAGAGTAATTTATATCCACAAAGCTTGATTTTATTATATATATTTATATATATATATATATATATATATATATATATATATATATATATATATATATATATATATATATATATAGATCTATATATATAGATCTATATATATATATATATATCTATATATATAGATATATATTAGAGATGGCACGATACCACTTTTTATGTCCGATACCGATACCGATATCATAAATTTGGATATCTGCCGATACCGATATGAATCCGATATTGTGTTTTTAATCAATAAAACTGTTTTTTTAATATCTTGCTGCATTTTGTATAAGTTCATACTCAAGTTTAAATAAACAACAACACTAAAGCTATTCTGTTATACCTGTGTGTAAAAATACACTGCACCCAAAATATTTCATAGTTCAGCAACACTGATCAATCTAATAAACCTTACCTAACTTAAAACCTAACTTAAACCTACTCCATCCTCCCTATTCTGGTATTTTAAAGAGTACTTAGCAGAAATATTAAGCAACCTAACTAATAGGGTTGCAAACTCCCAGCAAAAAAAAAAAAAAAAAAAAAATAGGGAACCCCCCACCCTCCATGATGCTTAATCGATGTAATCAACTTTAATTTGATGCAGGGTGAAAAAAAATGCACAGAAACAAATTATTTTTCAAGAATAATTAAATAGATTCAACATCTTTCTTCAACAGAATTGCAGAATTCACAGATGGTACCTTCCCAAAGGAAAAAGTACTATAGCTTACTAGGGTATATAGACTTAAGAGTTAATATACAGTTAAGCCCATAATTATTCATACCCCTGGCCAATTTTGACTTAAAGTTACTTTTATTCAACTAGCAAGTTATTTTTTGACTGGAAATGACACAGGCGTCTCACAAAAGATAATAAGATGATGTACAAGACGCATCATTGTGGAAAAAAATATAAATATAAATAAAACCTGAGAAATATTTTTTTCAACAATGATGCCTCTTGTACATCGTCTTATTATCTTTTGGGAGATGCCTGTGTCATTTCCGGTCAAAAAAAGAACTTGCTTGTTGAACAAAAGTAACTTTAAGTCAAAATTCGGCAGGGGTATGAATAATTATGGGCTTAACTGTATATAGTAATGGACTTCTATACATTTTACATCAGATTAAAACTTTGGGTGTAAGATTCAGATAATTATTTATTAAAAGCTAGACATTTTAAATGAGCATAAGAAAGAAAAGTATGTCTTTGTGCCCCCTTTTCCCTGTTCATGCCCTATCGGCCCCCCTGGCTAAACTTTGCTAGATCCGCCCCTGCACAGTTACCAGCCGTCAGCTATGTAGAAAAGGATCCTGGTGTAGAAAGTAATATTAAATAAATTCTAACAACAGCTTATCAAGCTTAAACGTGCTGCTGTTGTTCAGCCGCTGGTTTCCTCTTTCTGGCACGAAGTGGGCCAAAAACAAAGAAGAGAGACGGACTCGACAGAAAAGCCGATCAGCTGATCATTAAGCAGTTTCATGATTGAAGTAGCGGCAGGAAGGTGAGGGAGAGAGAGAGGCACTCGCTCCATATATCGGTTGTTAAGCTTAACATGGGAACGCTTTACAAACATTCAGAGATGAACTTACACACTTGCTTTACTTCTCTCTGGGATAACTTCCTCGGAGATGAAATGCTGGTTTGGTAGCGGCTACAAATACACACAGCCGCTCTATCACATGAGGCATACTGCTGCAACGTGCTACGGTTATGAGCCGAGTTACGCGGTGTTGCAAGTTTTGTGAGATGCTTTTTTTGATATTTAATGGATCGGAGTACATTTTTTATTTTTCGCCGATATCCGATCCAGTAATTTAGGTCAGTATCGGACCGATACCGATACGTAATATCGGATCGGTCCATCTCTAGTATATATATGTATCATTTTTGCTAAAATGATTTGGAGCAACATTTCTCTAGGATTTTTGGAGGTCTTTCAAGTTTTTCTGTGGACATTGGCTGCCTTTTCCCTCATTTTCAATCTAGTCCTTGTACCTGACAATTTTCAGAGGATTTTATTGCAGATAAATAACTTCATAATGATCTAAAGATCATTCAAACATAAACAAGACACCTAAGGAACCAGTGTTTCTAGACATAAATTCGAACATTACGCACTTCATACTAGCAGCCTGTCGCAAAAACACAGAATTTTCTTTAGTGGAATTTGTGAAAAATCTTAAAGATAACACACCGTTTGGCAATAATAAAATATTTTTGGACCAATTAGGTCAAGTCGAGTCAAATTTATTGTGTCACTACACATCCAAGTGCTTTACACAGGGATAGGAAGAGGAATATAAAGAGACATTTATAACATCTAAACCATATAAATGCATGCTTGTCAAGCATGTGATGCCCAAACAATTATGATAGAAATATAATAATACTTAGAAGTGGAAAACCATTATAAACTTGGTAAAAGCAAAACAACTGTAAATCTATGGGAGGAACCAATCCTCAGCTGCTTTACTCTCCACCGTCTCCTCCATCTTTAGACCACATGTTGGCATGGCGAACAGCCTGTTAGAGGGAGACAAACTATCTACACAGATGAATAGTATCTGAAAGCCACGTCCTTAAGAATTATAAAGATGGTTACATCAAAGGTTGACTTTTACTGATAGAATTGTACAAACTCAGTTTTTTTGCCTTATATGCTGTTTACATGAATGTTTTCATGTTTCTGTAAATTGAAGCACGTATTTTTTCCATGCTCCCAGAAACATAAAAAGAAATAAGGGATGACTTTTTTCCCCAGGACCTTTTCACAGTAGTGCATTTTGATGCCATCAAATTGCCTGACAACCATCTAAGAATAGACTAAAATGATATTTTTATAGTAGTGAAGCTCAAAAAATGGACACTTAAAAAAATCAGATCCATATTTATCTTCTGTTTATATAAACAGCACTCTTTATTACTTTTTTCATAGTGAGTAAGTATAGCACTTTGTCAACAGCACAAGCAGACCAGATAACACTGTAGTATGGGCATGTACTAGTTTAATTAATTAATACACTTTAAAATTGTTTTTTAGTCTTTGTTCATTAAGAAGCCTTAAATTCAATCACTCATAATGATTATATTTTATCAATCACTCTCCTGTGCTTTTGAATTCTTGGTCTTGGTGTTTGCTACTGGAAACAATCAGCCTCAGGGCAGGAACAGGAACTGGTGGCTACAGGTCCCATTAAGGGTCATACAGCCACATAGTTTCTGTTTCCTTATAACACTGCAGGAATTGTTTCACCCACTATTCACAGCAATAAATCAGATATAGTCTCCCTTTTCCTTTGGTATTTGCCACACTGTTAGATGTGGAAATTGTCATGATTCATAGGAGCTGAGACTTGCTGAAGGGGAAAACAGTGTTTGACATGGTAATCAAAGCATTGCAAAGAAAAGCTTTTAGTCTACAGTGTAAGTACAACATTAGAGTTTTCTTTGTTATTCCTATTTAATGCTTAGCTGAGATAAAGGTGTGCACATATCAGGAATTCTTTCAGGATATTTGTAGCAAAAAAACTTGTTTGTCATCCTGATGCTATGTGTCTGTATAGACACACTTAGGAATGAATGCTTTTACAGGGTGTGTTTATAAGTGTGACGTCAAAAAGACAATAGAAGCTTATTGTGACAAGGCAGGGAGTAACTTCAACACTGCTCTGCCTTTTATTTACTTTCCTTAGGCCACTTCAAAGCCCATAAACAGGGATAATATTTTTGAACACATGCTACATTAATTCAGGGTTTATTAATAAGTTTTAAGTGTTCAACATTTGCCTTTTTGGGGTGAAATGTTAAACGAGATTTCTCCCACTGAAAACGCTACGTCCAGATGAACAGCATCAACTTTTTGGGAGCAGCGTGTTATAAAAAGAGGAGGAAAATGCATTTAAGTATTGTTTGTATGGTTGAAACCTATAGCTGATGATGTATGTCACAATATGGCTAATTGAGGTTAATCATATAATTTCGATATGTTTGTGGATACTGTAGGACAAAAATGTTTTATGTGATACAACTGTGCCAAAAGCTAATGTTTTGATCTTTTTGTCCAAGTAATGCCCTATGTTCTATATGCTATAGTAATTATGTGACAAAGCCTTTTAAAAAAGCCTTTAAAAAGTGCTTGGTGGCAGTAAACAGTACTCCTTTTCTTACAGACAAGTGCAGGGTTTTCTTTTCTCTTTAAGCTCTTTGACCTTGAGTACCCTTTAATTAAAACGCCTCCCCTCAACTTTCAGGACACCACAGCCCGATTCTGATCTGTTTGTTACGGTTTGCAGTATCCGTTTCAGATTCAGGTTTCCCTCAGTTGGCCCACTATGAGAAAGTAAAAAGGCTGCAGACATTTTAATATATGACCTTATTTCTGGACCTAACTTTTGCTAGAAATCTAATTATTAATCAAGTCCCGCACACGTACATAAGCTGACACAGCCACAGAGAGGAATGCTGTATTTGACATTCCTGCAGCCGAAGCACACAAACACAGTTTCGGTCGTGTTCTGCTATTGAAAGCTGAGATGTTGAAAACTGATAATTAAACAAGTCTGATGTAAGAAAAGAACAATGTCTAAGTAGGATTTCTATGCTCAGTCCTACCTTGTGAAACTGAGGATGAGTTGCTAAATCATGGATATTAAATACTTACAGTAATCAAGGCTTTAAAAACAGCAGTATTTTGTAATGTATTCACAGACTCTGAAGTCTGTTTTAGTTGCATCTTGTGTTTCATTTTGACTTTTCTTCTCTGAATTTAATATTCGTAAAGCCTTTTATTGAGACATAAGCTCTGGTTTTATAAACTAGCCTGGTTTTATTTGCCCTGTAATTCCTAAACTAGGTATTCAGTGAACCAACCAGTTATGTTTTAGATTAAAACTAGTTCATGTCTATGTTTCTGTGTGTATCACATAAACATTAAAACGTTTTAGTTTAAGCAGGTCCCTTTAAACCTGTCCCTTTGGAACATGCCTCTCTGATGCCGATTAAGGGAGGCGATCTTATACTCCCGCTTTATGAATAGCCCAGTTTTTTTTTTTCTCACACTCAAAGGATCGTGTCTCTTCTGAGAGTGGGGACAGTCTCCAACAATAGTTCATTGTACACACCAGCAGCTACTTTTTCACTAGCTGCTCTGGCTTAATCAGGCTGCATGCTTTCAAAGACTTTCCCTCGCCACACTCGGTGAATAAATACAGATACTTTACTTGTTTGCTGCTTCATACTCATTTTTTAATCATTTATACATTCGAAAGCGAAATTCTTTCCAACGACATCACGTGGCAGTCTTTGTGCCTTAGTGGTTGCACTTTCATGATATGCAGGGGCAAAGTCAAACTGCTAGGATGAAGTTAGTTCAAGGTTAAAGATAACACCAGAAAGTTACAATAGCAATACTAAAGCTGGTTGTACATGCAGCAGAAAGTGAGTTAGCATGGGGATGTGGTGGGAATTGCACTGAAGCCCACAGGAAAGAACAAAAACAAAGAAAACAGGATACAAGAAAAGACAGAGGATTGTTCATGCGGGGGGGGGGGAGAGCCATGCAAAGGCAGACTGTGAAGTTTATCCTCATCTCCCTTCAAAGAAAATCTCCAGACAGGCTGCTTTCCTGCAAACACAGCTACTAACCAGTTTAAACAATGGGAGGAGCTGTTGGGCTAAGCTTCCACTCATGTGACTCTACTGAATCATTAACCCAAGGAGGCCACTCCTTCCCTTCAATAACCCTACGCCCCCTCTCCTTCCATGATTCGCTGAGGTGGCTACGGGGAGGACTGTTTCAGTTGCGCTGAGGGTTGGGGAGGTGCTTTGGCCAGGCAGTCCTGCGGAGGCAGTGGAGAGGAGGCAGAAAGAACAAGTGGAGAGTTACAGACAATATGTCAGGCAGGTGGAGTCTCCCACAGCGCTTTGTTATGGAATGCAGGACTTTGGAAATAGTTTTTAAGCCACGTTGAGCAAGAAACTGTATCAGCTCCAGGCAGGCTGACTTAAACAGCAGGAGGCATGAAGAGCCCCGCAGTTTATGGCAACCCAGTCATGTTTGGTCCAGTGGATTGGAATCATCCAGATGGTGCTCCAATGAGGAGAGGAAAGAGCGTGGAGGAGCTGGGGGACGCTGGCTTGGCAAAAGAGAGGGAAAGGATTGCCCATCTGCAACATTTGCAACAACTACATCAACTGCAGCAACAGGTTGGATATCCAGGGTATGGAGTCGTTCCCCCTGGCACTCCTCAGGGACCTGTCTTATTAGTGCATCCCGGTGACCCACTTCCAGCTCCACCTATGCCAGTACATGGTGGCCCAATGGTGCCAGCTGGCCCAATGGTGCCCGTTGGCCCAATGGTGCCCGTTGGCCCGGTACAGCCTCCTATGCATGTACCACCTCCGTGGCAAGTGCAGTACCAAGCCCAAGTTACACAGGGCAACGTCATCCACCAACAGAGCTGGGAGTATGAAGACCGTCATAGGGCAGCTTTCATGGATACAAGGCCTCAAGGCCAGGACGTTTACTTTCACCCTCGTTCAGAAGATGGTCACCTAGACTTGAGGATATCGGAATGGAAAGGCAAACATTGTTTTTATCAGGGTCCTGAAGATTACAGCCACCAGGACTACAACAGAGTGCCACAAGAACAAGGAACTCATGATTTCAGAACTCAAGAAGGTTATAGTACACTGGACAAGGACAGAAGGAGGGATGGCAGGGTAAGAGAAAATGACTCTGAACGTTATGACCATCGTAGTCACAGTGACATGGAAGAGTATGAGTACAATGACAAATACAGGCACAGGGATTATTATGAAAGGAAATACAATGAGCGTTCCGAAGACAAGGAAAAGAAATACTATGAGAGCCGGAAACACCGTAGACATGATCTCAGAGAGAATGAAAGTTACAACAGTGAACTTGAAGACTACAATGATCATAAAAACACTTATTCACACAGACACAATTACAGGGACCGTGAATACTACAGTGACCCTGACAGGGATTATTATGACTCAAAAGACAGGCATCGCTCCAGAGACAAGGACTATCACCATCGTCGAGATGAGGACCGCTACTATGATGAGCGAAAACAGAAGGACTATCACTACGATCGGCGTGCCGACCATCACTATGACCGCAGAGAAGATAACAGGGACGCTCACCGAAGAGCTGACGAACGGTACGCCAGTAGAGGAAGAGACCAGTATGAATCTGAAGTTGATGGACGCTGGAATTATAAAGAGAGGGACCCGTATTACAGATACAAGGATGCAGGAGATGACTGGAGAGATGATCAGTATGACCACAGACAGAACTACAAAACAAGGGAGCACCATGACCGGAGAGCTGCGGGCCACTACGATCACTACGACCGTGAGGATGACGGCCGCTATGAATCTAGGGAAGAGTATCGAGACAAGTATCGAGACCGATACCGAGATTTGCGTTCACTGTCTATAGATTCACAATATGAGGAATACCCTACAAAAGATCGTAAGACGGAGGAGTGGGTTGAGCAGCAGAACCAAAAACTGGCCCTCGGTGAAATACAACCATTTGAGGATCCTGTTGTGTATCAGCACAGTGATGAGCAGGAGAAGGGATACGAGTCGAGCGGGGGGAGCGCAAGTTCAAAAATGGGCCGGAAGCCTGTTTATGTGGGCTCACTGGATCGTAACAGCATCTACAGGAAGACTGCTCCAAGCTCCCTGCAACACTCCCAGTATGCCACCACCAGGAAAAAAAAGCAAGGTAAACAAAAAGATACTGTCACATGAAAGAAGGTGCTTCCCATATTTGCACAAGTTGGGTCACTTGATCAGTTGTAATTCTGGTGAACATCACTCTATAGGCCATGAAGGCCTCAGTCACAGTTATTGTGGGTAAAACAGGCTTAAGAGGTTGACAGTCCTCACTTGTCATTTGTGACCTCTAGAGGTGCTTTTCTAATCAATGCTGGGGGGCCTCAGAGTGCTGACTAGTCAGACTCACCTCCTACCTCCTTTAAGAGTGAGTGCTGAAAGTGGTGTGTGTGTCTCAGTATCACCTATCTCAGATGAAAGTGAGCTGTCATGTTTTTGTAGTCATAAGAAACTGCAGAACAGGTTTTGTAGGTTCTTTACTTGGCTTTTGTTGGCTCTCCTCATTTGTGTTTCCTGTTTGTGTTCATGCTCTCCACTCACTGATGGTGTGTGCACATGTAACTAGTCTGCTCAGTTCTTGCTTTACTGAAAGGTCAAGATTTTGTCGACTTAATTGTTTTAATGAGCCTGGCTTACAGTTAATGCCCACTTAAAAAGGTTGTTGCCTAAAGTGGCTCTGATTCTGACACAATTTGTTATGTTTTGTACACAAACTTTGTGTAAATTTACACATATACAGTTGTGGGCAGTTCACCTACACTTATCGTTGTCTTTTAAAATTCTTTAGAACTGTTCTGTTTCCAAAGTTTACAGCATACATTTTTAATGACTAAAAGTCAAGAAATTTAATTTCTTTGTTTATTTTGTATTTTCTCTAATCAGGGTCAAAATTATACTTGAAAGCCAGGAAGTCAACCAATTTAAATGAACTCTCCCATTTCTGCTAAGAAGAGTGATCAAATATTGTACTAGAATTATACCAGAAGCTTGTTGATGGCTATTAAAAGCACCTGGTCAAGGTGCAACTTGCAAAGGAATATTTAACCCAAAATTAGTAGAAGTGTGTGTATATATATTTCAGCCTGTATGTATACCTTTGAAAAACAGTTAATTAAATTAACAGTAATTAATATTGAAAAGCCTAAACTTACCATGACATTCTCATGACTCTATGTAAACTTCCTACCATAATTTTACATTTGAGCCAAATGCAACAAAATCAAAATCACTCAAAAATTGTTTTCAAGTGAACAAAAGAGCAGCTTTTATAACTGGATAGTATTTGTAAATGGCCACGATACCTGAGTTTTAGTAAAAGAAGGAAAACAATATCAATCATTAAAAAAAAATATTGGCATTTCAAGAACCTCAGAGGAATTTGGGGGTTATAAAGAAGGTTTAACCCCCTTAAAATTAATTCTCTTACATATATAAAATTCAGTACCTGAATGAATGAAAGATGAAACTGTGCATTAAAAGTATTGACTCTAAAAACTCATAGTATACATTAGTTAATGGGAATGGTCACGTACATTTTTAATGACTAAAAGACAAGAATTCAACACACAAATTTCTTTGGCTACTTTGTTACTAAGTTATTAATATTAAGTTCCAAAAACTACATAAAAACTTGGATATGTGGGATTCTATTGTGGGTTTTTTCATGGTAAATGTAAGGGAGAGCACTACTTTGACTCACTTTGTTTTGTCTGAGATGAAGCAGGTGGCGCCCCATGACCCCTCCCCCAGTCACCTAGAAACACTCACACTCAGACACACAGAGTCCACATCAGCCCCCACCGCACATTTCGGCAGTCCAAGTATTAATCCCTAGCGTCAGCATGGTGAGTGGATGGTGGGGGTCTGTCTGGTGCCAGGCAGTGGCCAGCACTACCCTGACTCCTTCTCTGCAGGACTAGACTGATACTCTGAGTTCATGTGTGCATGTGTGTGCGTGTGTGCGTGCATGTGTGCTAGAAAGGCCCTGGAGGCTTATTAAAGAAATAATTGCATTTTTCAAAACACACACGCGCACCACTTGCCTCAGCAGTGTTTTGTCATCCGTTAATCTTGTTACACTGTTTCATCCCCGTCAGGGGTTTGTCCCGAGTAAAGCATTTGATTGCTGGGCTAAAAACATTAGCCCCTCCTTTACTGGGCTTACGCTGTGACATTGAGGTGTTGGTTAAGGCTTTTTGAGATGAACCTTACACATAGACAAGAGCTTCTATTCTTTGTAGTCCAGAATTATTAAACAGCTCCCTGGTCCTAAAAAAAAAAAACCCTATTGAGTTGAACTATAAAAATTACAAAATGAAAAATTAGCTTGTTTTTTTTGTCCATCATTGTTTCTGTTACAGGCTTCCTTACTTTAAATAGGAGGGTAAAACAATTGGCAAAATTATTTTCTTGAAGGAAGTCATATCTTAACAGTTGAGCCAATTTAATGCACAAACGAGCCTAATAAAGCTATTAAATTGTAGTGGTGGCTTTATGATCCCATTTTTGAACTTCTAACAAATATAATCTGCTGTATATGCAGTTTTTCATTGCCTGTGTGTGAGTAATGTGTCGTCATCCATCTATGATCTGGCAACATATGCTGTGTTGTCCACTGTAATCCTTGAGCAGTCGCTGCTATTGGTGGGCAGCGGGAAAGGAGCTCGGGTAGGGGAGCGAGGAGTTAAGACAGGAAATCTCACATCGTCTGACAGCTATGCTGTAAAGACGTCTTATCTCACTGCTGGCGAGCAAAAAAAAGTCAGTCGGCAAAAAATTAAGTGAGCTTACTCAAGTCTGCATGAGTCACCAGTAACCACGCTTGTATGGTGTGTCCATTATTATACTTGGTCCATCCTGGCGTCTTAAAGATTTTGTTTTTGAATTGTGTCATCAGGCTTTCTTAAACCGTTTGATAATCATGCTAGTTTCATCTAGATTTTGTGATAGTTTAGCTTTTCCATCTCATCTGAAGGCGCTTTTCGTTTACACAGCTTTTTATCCACTACTATGCGATGTATTATTTAAGGTGTTTTATTTCGAATTTTAAATATACCAACTTTTCCAAAGAGTTTAAAGATTGATGGTGCCACAGCAACTACAGCATTCAGATCTCTACGTGCTTTATTTTTGTGTTAGATGACACTGCTGGTACCTGCATGAGTCAAGACGGATGTTATCTGTTTATTTGACGTCACACTGTGGGAAAAGATGCAGCATATTTGTTTTTGACCTCGTGGACTTCCCACTTTAAGTACAAGTTTATTCATCAGGCTTATATAGTTGTCAGTCTTCACGTAGGAGCAAATTCCAGATATTTAATTCATTCACCAAAGACATTACTTAAATATTTTATGTTGCAACAATAGCTGTATTTTCAAGACTTCGTCTGTGGCATTATGTCTTAATGTTTTTGGTTGAATGTGTGCATATCTGTTGGAGTTGTGGAGGGCACTTCTTTTAATTTTGAACAAACAGCCATTTGGACTCAAGGATGGTAGTCCGAGGTTAAGTTTATTGTGATGCAACATAATGAAAAATGTCATTGAGTGCAATCTATCAGGAATCTTTTTGGACTCAAAAATGAAGCTTTTTAAATCTGGCCATCTTCATGATATATATCATGAGTTTGGCCAGACTTGGGCATTAACCTGGATGTTAACCTGTTTGTTGTGCTGCCAGTCATACTAAAGATTGTATTAATTTAAACAAATCCCTTCAAATTCTCAAACTGTGCTTGTTGTCAGTGACGGAGTATCATCTGGATCTTTGTGGTAAAGGGTGCTAAAGC
Source organism: Oreochromis aureus (assembly GCF_013358895.1). Taxonomy (NCBI): domain Eukaryota; kingdom Metazoa; phylum Chordata; class Actinopteri; order Cichliformes; family Cichlidae; genus Oreochromis; species Oreochromis aureus. The sequence goes on from NC_052949.1 coordinate 14,809,915, forward strand.
CGATATTTGAAGTATACGAACCACCACAGTGGCTCACAGAGGTGATCTTGCCTATAATGACACTAGCTTGGGGAATTAATCTGTTTAGATGCTTTTACTGTTCTCTGGGGTGGAGATTTAATTTTCTTATTTGAGCTCAAACACTATTATGACTATCTGAAGCCATTTAGAGCAAAGTTAGTATACAGCGTACAAGCTTAGCTTATCTTTAGATGCTCTTTAGGAAGCATGAAGTTTACTATCTGCAGCATTGAGACATTCATTGCAAGTGTACAACATATTTCTCTTTAGCTGTGGGAAAACCGACGATGCCCCAAGCAAGGTCTTTGTTATTACATGTCTAAAAATTAGCAAAGGGGATAAGCCCACAAGTTTCGTCATCCCAAACTCTGAAAACCGTTCTCACGCTCTGTTCACCCTGCACTTATTTTCCCATGAAGAGCAGTTGTTCTTGGGCCGTACCTCTCAAACTATACATGAGTGTGAAAATGTAGTATAATGGCTTTTTTTAAATGCATTTGCATGCATGAGCAGGTGACTATTTAAAATAGTTGCACTGTCGAAGCACCTGTGAAGCCCAAAAGACTCATTGTCTTCTTCCTTTCAGTCAGGCTGAAGACTGTACTGCATTTGTGGTTGAATAGATCCCCACTTAATGCTTTTACTTCCTGCACATTTGCAAACCTCAAGATCTCTTGAAGTAATTGCATATTGTTCCTTACAAAAATCAAGGGAGCTGAGAAACTTAAAAGAAACGAGGGATCAGACTCTTGGCCCCATTTGGTATGCATTGTACCAGCTTTTTTTAAAATTCAGTATGTTAATTAAACTGTAGCCTCATGTTGTTTAATTACCCCATGAGCTAGAGAAGAGCTCTAGCTGTTCGTACACTTGGTCCTTTTTGTTAACAAGTTGGGTTGTGTCACTAGGCGTCCAAGAACGAGCACTAAGCACAGAATCAAATCCCGTATCAGCACACGGTCTGCTTTTCTTATATGAGATTTGAAGCCAGCCGTGGTAGACAGAGGTTGCTGTGAGAGTTTGCCAGGAGCAGGAATGTGACCCTTCTGACATTTGAACCTAAAAAAGATAAACAGGATGGTATGTCGCTGAGTAAACTCCTTTTTTTCCTCTCCATTTTTAACTGACCTTCTGCCTGGGACAACAGCTGGTCATACACAACGTGTGCAAATCTAGCATATTGGCTTTTCTTGTGTATTTACATGCATGAGCAGGTAGTTGTTTTGAATAGTTGCACTATTCGGACTAATAAAGAAAACCCTAATCTTTTTCAGTAAGCTGTGTGCTTACTCAATGAAGGTCTAAGAAAAACTGAAGAAGTTGACACAAACCGGTGTCGCCTCTTTTTTTGCATCCAGTAATCACAAGTCAAGGCTTGTGAAGTTTAAAAGCCGTTGCAAGTGTTGGCATTTTATAGTGAGCTTGTGCTCAAGCAGCTGCATGTCCCATCACACACTCGTAGACTTGCCTGTGTGAGCATTCGAGTAAAAAAGCACTGCCGCCTTTTTAAAACTTTGTTTGATATAAGGAGGGGGGGGGGGGGCTGCTATTCTTGTTGCTATGGCAACCGTGCACTGCGTGGTGAACTTTGAAGCACAGCACACAGCACTGATTGTGTCTGACCTTAGAGCGGCCTGTGCAGGGCAAACTTTCGACTTTGCACAGCTATTAGCGCAGCAGAGAGAGAGACAAGTGTTCTTGGCTGTGTTTGTGAAACAAAGTCACACATCATGAACTCACAGAAGTTCTTAAAAGGAAAGAATTTCGTTGACTTTACTTTGAGGATTTTATAGATTATATAAAAGGGTAAAAACCAAACAAACAGATACTTAAGTGCAAGTTTAATAGAAAGATGATTTAGAGAGTAGATACTTAATCCCAGCTTCCTAATTTTGATAAAATTCAGGCTGGCACAGGAGGACCCCAGAAAGGTGTCAGCACATTGGGAAACGTGAACTAGATTAATCTCGGGAGTGGACTACACTCCCAGACACTGGACTTCTCCCAATCTCTTTCACAACTGGTGCTGTAGCCACATGTGAGCTCATGAGGTGCAGTAAATCAAAAGTGTTTTTCCATCAAGAAAGCTGTGTGAAGAATCCAAGAAGTGGCATGGATTTTTTATTATTTATACAGCACATTTTATTACATTAAGGACGCCGCATGTGCTTTACATGAGGTGAAATACATTTAGAATCATGTATTTAGCTGAGATGCTTCTGTCTGCACTGTATTTGGGATCAAGAGGAAGCAATATATGAGAAGGAATTTAATTTTTCTCTATCAAAGCAGCGTATTTGACATAAATTATTCCCACATATAGACTTAAATAGCATCAGTACTTTCAATAGAGAAATCAGCATTTGCACACAGCGACAGATGATTTTAGCCAAGATAGATCTGTGCTCACACAGCAGCTCATAGCAAACTATCCCAAATCTGCACAACATAATGATCCCAAGCAGGAGATTATATATTAATAGAGTCAAAATAAAAGTATACTTACAGCCATTCTGCAGCAAACATTTAGTTTTTGAGGATAACACTGATGCACACTGTATGCAGCATGGATTTAGGTCATAATTTGGTTAAAGCAGAACACCTGAGCAGGCACAGTCCAGCTCCAGGTTTTACCGTCCTCCCTGGTGTGTGCATGCTTGTGTGTAACGATGGTGGGCTCCCATCCATTCTCATGGTAATTGGAGCTCTGGAATGGACCTGCACGTCCTCCACAAGCCTCGGGAGCTGGACTTCAGATTGACAATGGTCTGTCTTAGAATGGGTAGCATTGTTTGAAGCGCTATGCGTGAAGGGGCGTGTGCTTGTTTTTGGAGCAGTTTTGGAGGAAGTTGCACGCAGCAGGTGGGTCAAGCCTCAGCGTCTTGTCTTCTCTCCCCTTTTTTTCCCTTGGTAAAAACACCTTGCTTTGCAGAGACATAGGGAATATCTAAAGCTTTGATAAAGGGCTGTGAAATTAAATCTGTGTCTTTTATGTATTTTATATTTAGCCTACTTGGGAATTTTCTCCAGTTGAATCTCTTTTTTGTGCATTTTTAACCCAGGAATTGTGACAGAGTTGCCTTTTGTTTGTTCCATCTGATATCTGAACTCATGGTGGCCTGTTCTAATGTATCAGCTGTGACTGTGTCACTCACATAACAAGTATGTGTGAGTCACCCCGGATGACAGAAGGTTGACAGCGCAGTTTAGCAAGAGCTGTGTCTGTCTTACATCACTTGATAGTGCTGCTGATTGACGTACACTCCCTGCTGAGGATTTGTGCTTTTATCTATAAGCTCAGCGCTGAATGTGATTCATAAGGCGGAGGTTTGTCACTGAATTTCCATGAAAGCTTACTCAGTAAATCCCAGAACCATCCCAGCATGAAACTGAAGGAAAACTTTTTATTCTGCAAAGATATAAAGATACAGGACTGAGTAAACCAGTTTTATGGGACAGGCCTCAACTCTTCTCTCCACCTGTTCCAATTTCACCTGTTGAAGCCTGTTGATCACAAATAGTGACACCATGCCTTTGTGAGCCCTGACTGTGGAAATAGACATTTAGTATCAGGAAGTCATGGATTATTTACCATTTAATGTCCTCAAAAGAAGCCCTAACCGCTTCTTGTCATGTTTTTACAGTCGTCTTTCTGTATATAGGACTTCTTTTTTTTATTAAAGGTGCAGAAAAATGGCAGTTTTTGCTCCAAAATCAGCAGATTCTGAAGTATTTCTATAGGACATTTAGAAAAAAAGATTTCTTTTTAATTATGTCCCATATTAGTTATCCTGGATAGGGCTTTAATAGGAAGTCTTTGTTTGTTTTTAATGCAACCGGGTCAGTGTTTGAATGTAACTCACAGAAACCCCCCTCCCAGTCTCCTGGTTTGTACCTCGTAAAAAGCTGATCAAACAATAACCACTTTTTTTTACGTGCCAGCCCTTCTGTGCGTGTATGTGTTTGCTTACTGTATACTATATAAACTTGAAAGCTCTCTATATACTGTGGCACATAATCTCCCACATGGCTGAAGCAAAACATACACACCCCGACCTATTCAGATGCTGTTTTTCTCCATGTGACGCTCAAAAAGCAAAAAAAACCCAGGTGTTTTTGTGCTTCAGTGAAACTACAAGAGCGCCGTTACTTTAGCAGGCACTGTGGATTTTAAATGTTTACTGGTTAGCAATCAATGGTGTTTAAAATGAATAAAATTAGACCTTTTTATATTAAAAAGAACTCTTTTACAGAACTCATCTGGCTTAAAATCATTGAGAAAGCTCATTACTTATAACATGTACTGTTTGTACTGAGGGATCGGCCTGATGATTGGCAGTAATCACAGTTGTCTCATTCCATACAGAGATATGGAATTATTGTTGTAAGGGTGTTTCCTGTTGGCTGAGTTTACTGCTAAGTGACTTGTTCTTGACCTGTTTCTGGGCTCGTATTCGCAGCCATTAAAGCAGGTCTACAATAAACCCTCTTTGCATTATTTTACACAACAAAGAAAAATAAAATTCCACACAAGTGGGTCAAAATCCGGTCTGGCGGCCTCACGAGTCGGCTGCGATGGAAACAGAAGCGTATGGAAAAACATGTGAAGTGGAGCATGTGTCATCGCCGCGTTTGTGTGAGCAGGATCAAAATGTGGGAATGAGCCGATTGCTTCCAATTAAAGCGGGAGCCTTTTGTTTTTCCTCTCCCGACTGTGTCACCGTGTGACTTTCAAAAACTAATTGGTGAACTAGTTTCTCGCGGGTGGGAAGACGCATGGGTGTGGGCGATGAGAAAAGCTCCTTTGAGTCGAGCTTTAGCCCCGTCACGTGAGGAGAGTGAGGAGGAGGGCGAGGAATGCGCACACAAACACACGCTGCAGTTACAAAGTGTGGATTTATCCAGTTTTTTTTGTCTTTTTAAAAGGTTTTCCAGAGTCTTTAAATTCATCTTCAACACTCCTTAAACATGAAGGTAGTTTAGATAATCTGTAGTCCCGTTAGGGATGTGACGCAAGACTATGACTTTGTTGTGGTCTGAATGTGTGTTTGTGTGGCATACTGCTGCACTGAGGAACATGAGGGTAAGGAGAGTTAACTTCATTAAGCATCTGTCAGTGGAGGCAGGGTGACGTCACCCTGTCGGTCGGTCCAATACGCCACACTCTGGATCTACTCAGTGTTTCCTCTTCTTGAGCCAAAACCTAGAGGGGAGAGTAAAACTTTAATGCCCCAGCAGGGTCAACGGATAGTACAGGAGAGAGAGAAACAGTGAAATTTTATCGGTTATGGTTCAATTAAAACCAAAAAAGATGTACATTTGCACTAATGTAAACATCTAATATGTAATATATGCCTTAATTTGATGCCGTTTAATTGTTTTATCTGCCACACTGCAAAAAGGAATATTTGCATTTCTTACTGTTCTAATATCAGATGATAGATTAATGGCTAAATTGTTTAAATGCATGATGAATAATTTCGGTGCTCATACACTAACACTTTTTCTTTCTCTAAATGGACCTTGGACTTGCAGCGACGTTTATTTTTTGCTTTGTGGGATTGAAGGATTTGCATGCGTCTTCCACCTGCAATGGGTTTCAGCGTACGTGTGTGACACAGATGGATCCCGTTCACATCACCCACCAGTTCTGTTATCTTTTCATCCTCCCTTCCCCTCGCTAACTGTCTCATCTTTAAAGTCCCCTAGAGCCTGTATGTCTGTAGTTGCTGTTGCAAGCTATTGTCCTGCACACAAAAGGCTCGAGTCCACTCCAGTTTTATGCCCATTCATAAAAAGCAGCGGTGCGTAAATAAGGCTTTCCCTCCAGTCCTGAGCTCCCGAAGAGATCAGGCCTCCGTGAGTGATAGCAGAGACATTGATCAAAAGCTAGGCGACGAAGAGCAGCGGGCAGACCGGGTGGGTGGGCAAGAGTGTGTTTGGTTACAAATGAAAGGAGACGTGGGATGGGAAACTTCTTCTCTTGACTCTTCTGTCACCTTCACGAGAGCAGAAAGTGATAAACTGGAGAGGAAATTCACCTCTTAACAAAAAAATTCCAAGAACTAGATTTTAAAATATTATTTTGACAAAAACATAAAACACTGATGTAAAATGTTTGAACGCTCTCCTGTTTTTGCAGAGATGACACTTTTGCCGTCTGAACCTAAAACTCTGGAGTCCGCCCCCGTCTCCACGACGCCCACCCCCAGCACGGGCTCTGAGGATCCAGAGACGAGGATGCTAGAGAAGAGGTCAAAGGTCATCGAGGAGCTGCTGCAGACAGAGAGGGACTACATCAAAGACCTTCAAATGTGTGTCGAGGAGATCATTGAGCCTCTGCAGCAGAAGCAGGTAAAAGGATGGTAAACATTGTGTGTCCAGTAATGAAGGGACGTAAAGGGAGTTTAGCAAATACAAGATAAAGCAGGTGTGTGTGGGACAGTTGGTGGCGCAATATTCAATTTAAAAAAAACAATAATTTTTGCTTTTTTTAACACGTTCTGTCTTCCCGAAGGTGAAGAACGTGGATTACGAGGGGCTCTTTGGCAACATCAGCTCAGTGATTGACCTGTCACAGCGGCTGTTGAATTCACTGCACGAGACAGACTCCATAGGTAAACTGTTATTTAAGAAAAACAAAAAAAAGGCTCGACAAAGAGGATCCTTCTTTTCCGTGTTATGCTTTTTACTTTTCTGCTGCTTTAGTTAATCCAAATCTGTCACCTAGTTGAATTTTACCGAATGAGCCTCTGAATATACTTAAAAATCAATCTGCCATCAAGGAGGTAATCTGCAAATGTGCGAGTGCGATTTTTAAGAAGAATTATGTTTCTACAGAAAATCTTTGTGTATTTAATTTTTTTTTTTTCTTTTAATGAATGGACATCTTCCTGCACAGTTTGCTTTTTATAATGCATTTCTGTACCATTCCCTCTCAGGTAAGGTATTCCTGGACTTCAAGGTAGAATTGGAGGAGGTTTACAAGCTCTACTGCCAAAATCACGATGATGCCATCTCTTTGCTGGAGGCCTACGAGAAAGACGAAAGCATCCAACACCACGTGTTGGAGTGTCTAAAGAGACTGAGGTGAGTCTCACACACACGCACAAAAAGCACCCTTTAAAGGTTCACTCTGTAGGTTGAGTTTCAGCCATGTTGCATGGGAGTGACTGAAAACACATGCTGTGTGAGCATGAAAACACAAAGGCAAGAGTGGGTTCAGTGGAACATTAACCGAGTGTTTGCCGAGTGAGTTCAAGAAGTGGAAAAATGATTGAAACTCTGTTATTACGTTATGTGTTTATTAAAAAAAAACATTTTCATAATGTCACCGGGTCATCATACTTGGATTTAAATGAGTTTTATAACTGAAAAGCTGAAAAAGAATACTAAATATACTATGTAATGAATTTTTGTATAGTATACGTTGGGGCTTTCCTGTTACTTCACAGCTTGTGGAAGCGATTTCTGAACTTTGAACTGTAGTGCGTAGGCGAGTTATGGAAGTGAAGTTAATTTTCCAGTACATCTGTAAACTAAACAGCTGATTAATCAGCGAAGACGAGAGAGGCGTCTCATTTTTAGTCACTGCTGAAGGGAGTGTGCTCTGTGTGTCTGTAGACCTGAGTTATGTGAAGCAGTTCAGAAATGTGCTCTACCTGGTCTCACCTGTCCAGTTTCAGCATAAGTGACTCAGATACTTGAGTTTACACTGGCGCGTTTCTGTTATGTGTGGTTATCGCTCTAAAGTTAAAGATAAACACGGGTTGTGTTAGGCCGAAGGATGTTAAAGGGAAATAAAGGAGGCTGTGTTTGGAAAACAAAAGGAAAGAGGACATTGTACAGCCCGAACTATGCTCTCTGCTAATTCCTTGTTGACAACAGGTTGTTAGTGTCCTTTTTTTAAAAACTTGGTAGCCTTCTCTTGGTGTTAGCACTCTTTTTAAATATGTTGCAACATACAAGGCTTTGAAAAGGTCACGTGTGCTGGCCTGTTCCAGAAACTGCCAGTGGTTGTTGATTGCGCTGAAGTTTTACTGCCAGCCTGGGCATCCGTCCAGGTTTCAAAGAGAATCCACCAAACAAAACCATAACAACGGCGGGTGGAGCTGGCTTCAAAGTCTCATTCGTTTCGATTCGCCCTTTAGTTTTTAATCAGATCGTAAGACAAAGTCAAAGATCTTTATTGTCGTCTCAGCCCTATGGAAGTGAACAGAGACGAAACTAGGGACGCTCCGGGTCCAGGGCCCATAGTGGGATTAACAATACATTACACTTAAATGCCAGTATTTACAAATATAAGCTACAATATACCAAATATATGTATAATATGTATAGACCAGTATGCAAAATACAAAAATGAACTCTATGGTTTAAGATTTTAACATTCCTGAAGGTTCAGGCTAAAGCTCACGGTGTAAACCTTGTTCTTGTCATTTCTCTATTTCTTTCCATTTATCTTTCAACAGGGCCATTTATCTCGAGTGGTAAGTCTCCATAACGAGTATTGTCCTGATTTCCAGCATGAGAATCATTCTGACAGCATGACTGTCGCTAACTAACCTGTTAAAAGTGATCCGTGTTTGTGTATGTGTGTGTTTTACAACGTGCGATGGCTAAAAAATGAGTGTGGAGGACTTTAAAACCATCTGTCCTTTTAATTATTTCCATTTTCCTTTTCTGGATTGAGCTGGAAAATGGAAAATATTGCGTTGTTTGTGTTTTGCATGCGCATGTGTTTTGTTTACTGTTGCTATGCAGACAAATGTTTATTTCAGTGTCTTTTTTTTTAATCCTCTTCTTTCCCGGTGGTTGGATGAAAGAGTTTGATTAAAAAATGATCTAATTATGGAAGCTTGCCTCCATTACTGAAGAAAACCTTTTTTTTTCTTCTTTTTTTTTGTCATTCAAAAGTCCAAACTTTGGGTTATTATATCAAAATTTCAAGAAAATAACTTATTATCAGGTATTATCAGTGGTGGAAATAAGCTTCTATGCTCATCTGATGCCATCTCCTGGACTAAAATTGCAGCAGAGTTTTATATTTTTTGACAAAACACTTGAAGTATATTTATGGCCTGCTGGTCTGGACAGAATCAGGCTGTAATCAATGTCATAAGCTTGTGAAATTTGGTGAACCTCACCTATAAATTAAAGCTGATACCCAGAAAAATTTAGTTCCAGCCGAAAACAACCAAATTAAATGATTAAATTGTTTTCACTGTCTTAATTCATCCATTCAGGTTTACTTGTGTGAAATATTAGTCCTGTAGATTGCATTAAAGCTAAGTAATTTTTTTCCTCTGCCTCCCCTGCTATGATACCTGCCATCATCAGAGTCCATGTATATGTGGTGATGGTTACACGTCATTGGATAGTCCTATCCACATGATCGCCATCATACTGAGACATGTACATGGGAGGAAGCTGTGGCTTATGTGCTGAAGTGTAACATGTTCTATTTTTCCTCTTACCCAAACGCTGCTTGTTGTCTCTGCCCTCCCTTTCAGGGGTAAAACGAATTACATCAACCTGGGCTCGTTCTTGATTAAGCCGGTGCAGCGGGTGATGCGTTACCCGCTGCTGCTGACGGAGTTGCTTGGGGCCACCCCGGAGAGCCACCACGACCGGGCCCAGCTCACTAAGGCTGTGCAGGCCATCAAGGACATCAACGTAAACATCAACGAGTACAAGCGCCGAAAAGATCTCGGTAAAGCACCCGGGTGTTAATTAAAATCCACATTTTGGCCTCGCGTATTTCTGGCAAGCTCAAAATGTAGTCACAGGTGTCAGTTTGTTTTGTCTGTGCTTGAGTTGTGCTTATCGGGTTCGTAAATATGTGGTCAGCGCTGGTTTGACGGCTCAAGTTTTCCCTCTGCTGTCCACAGTGGTGAAGTACAGGAAAGGGGACGAAGACACATTCATCGACAAGATCTCCAAGCTGAGCATGCACTCGATTATCAAGAAGTCGAACCGCGTCAGCAGCCACCTGAAGCAACTCACAGGAATTTCACCACAGGTATATTCCCCGCTGTGAGCGGAAGTGTTTGGAGAGAACGTTGCAGATGAGAGCACGCTTGTCTGAAAAATGCTTGATCTAATGTTCTGTGTTTTCCCCAGATTAAAGATGAAGCGTTTGATGAAGCTGAAAAAAGGTTCAGGCTGCAAGAGAGACTCATCAAGTCCTTCATCAGAGACATTTCCCTGTACCTGCAGCATATCAGGGTAGGAGTTCATTATCTTAATAGTAACTGAAGCATTTATTTAATTAGGCAGTCTTTAAAATGATGGTAGGCCATATTTGCATAGTGTTTGACGTATTACCTAAGACATTTTGATAGTAAAATACAACGTCTGCATATCTTTTCTTTTCATGTTCTGTATAATAACTGTGAAAATGCACCTGTCATCAGGAATCGGCATCTGTGAAGGTCCTGGCAGCCATCAGTTTCTGTGACATCTACACTGAGCGCAGTGTGCTGGATCCCGACCGATTTCAGAGAGCTCACCGCTACATCAGCGACAAAAAGTTTACAGAATTTGTAAGTGCTCTTCTTCTCCTTACCGTTACTTACGCTGTGAAAGCACAACCTCTGATGATACCTTATCTGTCCCCATCATCTGCCGAGCAGAAGGAGCGCACAGAGGCCTTAGTCATCAACCCGCTCACCCAGCTCCTCCTCATGTTTGCCGGGCCCCACAAACTCATCCAGAAGCGCTTCGATAAGCTGCTGGACTACGACAACTGCAAGGAGCGCGCCGATCGCTTTAAAGACAGACGCACCCAGGAAGAGCTGCAGGTGACGCGCAATACTTACGAAGCGCTCAACGCCCAACTTCTGGACGAGCTACCGAAGTTCCACGGCGTGGCAGAAGAGCTTTTTACAGGCTGCGTGAGGGCTTTCGCTCAAGCCCAGAAGGACTTCATGAAGACGACGCTGGGAGAGCTGAAGCCACTCCTACAGGTTGTGAGTGTTTGTTTATGACAGTGTGGGAGGAGCATAAATCTGACTTTTTCTTAATAAAAATACATTTGGGTATCTTTATTGTAAAAAATACAGTTTAAAAGATTTAGATGTAGGTGGCTGTGGCTCAGGACTGTGATCGGGCCGTCTAAATGCAGTGTGAGTGTGCGTGGATGTTAGATTTGAATGCACAGAGTAAAGAACTGTATGAATGTGCGTGATGTGAGAAATATGCACTTTGAGTGCTCAGAGTAGAATAGAGTTTGCAATAAATTGAAAAAAATACCTGACGTAGCAAATGTGATACAAATTAACATCATATATCCTGATTAATTAATCATCATAGGGTTAAAAGTGCATTGCAGAAAGGCTGTACTCTGGGCCAGTCATGTTTTAGGAAGTTGCGCATCCTTTGGACACACACCTAGCTACATTATTATTTTTTTTTTTTAACTCTGATTTTTTTTCTTTACCTTTATCTCCAGTTTTCTAACAAAGTTGGCACAGGGAGCAACCTGATTTCACAGTTTCAAGAAGAGCACAGTCAAGTCCTCCAGCTTCTTCAGAGCTTTAGCTTCTGCCCAGAGAACCTGCCTCCGGCCACCGCCGCCACAAAAAAGCCCTTTGAGAAGAAAACTCTGGAGAAGCAGACTTCTAAAAAGCAAGTCCAGGGACCTGTGAGTAGAATTGTGACATCATTTCATTTCTTATTCAAACAAAACAACAAAGGAGTTTTACCAATGATCTAAACGAATGTCTTTGGCATCCTTTAGCCCAGCCATGTCCCGCAGACAGACGAGCACCGTGCAGAACTTCTGGTGCGCTTTGGCCCTGAGAAACTTTACCAGGCAGATAGGAATTTTAACGCTGCGCAGGATCTGGATGTCTCTATACAAGAGGGAGACCTTGTGGGTGTAATCAAGCAGCAGGACCCCATGGGAAGCCAGAACCGCTGGCTAATTGATAATGGAGGTAGTATTTATTTTTTGTCTACGTTAATTGATATACTCTTCAGCCAAATGTTGCAGCAATATAATCTTGATATTCTTGTTTTCCAGTCGGCACGGGTTTCGTATACAGCTCCTTCCTCAAACCCTACAACCCACGAAGGAGCCATTCAGACGTCTCCATCGAGAGCCAGTCGTCCAATGAGTCGGGCTACGGCGGCTCCTCCCCTGTTTTCTCCCGCCAGAACAGCAACAGCACGCTGACCTTTAACCAGGAAACGGCCACTGTCAGCTTTACGCAATCCCAGAGCCATTCATCCCCACAGCCGTCGCTGGACTCCGCCTCATCTCGTAAGAGTCACCAGAAAGACATAGCCCAGCCCGACTCTGCCAGTCAGAGCAACTCCATGAACTCTTCACCCCGAAACCCCTCAAACCGCAAGGAGTTTTCAGATCAAACGCACCGAAATACCTCCAGTCACAGAGAAGTAGAGCCTTCTTACCGGCACTCGGGCAGTCACAGAGACTCGTACGACACGAGTTACGGAAGTTCAAGTGGACACAAGGAGATGTCGGACCTCTCTGAGACAGACTCTTATTCTTCACAACGTGACAATCGCTCACAGCGGTATGGAGACACGGACAAAAGCTACAGTTCATATCAGTGGAGAAATGGAGACAGCAGCAATCAGAAGAAACCTGTTTATTCCAGAGAGGAGTACATCGAGCCAGAACCAGAACCAGAACCAGAACAGGAGAGTGAAGTGGACGGACATCAGGTAAGATTTTATTTGCTCAAATGTCTCTATAAATTGATTTATGATGCCAAAAGAGCCGACGTCATTCAGGCGTTACTGGATGTGTAAATAGGCAAATATTCCAGTTGTATTGGAAAGATCTGCTGCCCCCTAGTGACCAAAAACACTAATGGCATCTCTGACTTGTTCATTTCAGATCTACTATGCCCTCTACTCCTTCACTGCCCGTTGCGCCAATGAACTGAGCATCTCAGCCAATGAGCGACTGCGAATTATCGAATTCAAGGACATGAACGGCAACAGCGAATGGTGGCTGGGGGAGGCGGGCGGGCGGCGAGGATATGTGCCTTCCAACTATATACGCAAATCCGAATATACATGAACAAATGTTGCGGGGAAGAAATGAGACTGAACTTTAAGAGGCATTAAGAAGGTTTTACTCTGTGAACAAAGACAGAACAAAGAGACAAGAAAGTGAAGTGTTGTCTGACCAGTGCTGCAAACCGCCCCTGAAAGTCTATATTTATAGACTTTTTCTTTTTTAATTATTATTTTTTTACTTGCTGAAAAACTGCACGCTCCCCAAGCCCTACTCAGTTTCCTGTGGGGGGAAAAAAAACCTGTGAATTGGAACAAACTTGCCATATTTCTTTTTTGGGGTTTCAGTTACGAGAACAGTCTTTAGGATCAGCTCATTGGGAGATTGCAATGAAGATGTGAATGTTTTTAGTTCAGACTGACTCTTAAAGCATTGAGTGGTATGTGCACAGACTGACCTGACACTGTGTTAACCCCTTTTTTTCTTTTTTTCCTGCATGTGGTTTGTTCCACCACTGTAGTGGTAACTATGAGATGAATTTATAACATTCAGTTGAATAATCAGTGTTTGAGGCAAAGTTTGAAGTGTCTGCAGAGCCATCAGCAGGAGTTTGGGGTGTTGGACTGAAATCAACATTCGTCATATAGTTTACAAGCACTCCTTTTAACTTTTGGGTGAACTGACTCCCTGTAAACTGGTTCTTTAAGAGAACAGGAGAGGGAGACTTGCAGTCTGATTGGACCCTTCTTCACATGCTTCCCATGTATTTTATAGGATATATGATGCTGTATATTGAGATGGTATTGTACCCACTGTAAAGTGATCACTGAATAAAAAACAAACAGCTCAGCTGAAAAAAATGATGACAATGTTTGTTGGTGTTTTTTTCTGGTCAGCTTAGGCACAGTGGGGTTAGTAAACAGTGGAGTTACAGTGTTGTAATCTGTGTTACGTTCCCACAGGCACGCAAACAAAACAGCACAGTTCCAAAATGCATTATTATCCTCATAAAGCTATGGATGAGTGGACGCTTGTTTCTGCCTCTGAAAGCAAAGTTTTTTTTTTCCCATCAATAAGTCAGAAATTCAGATCATCTCAAAATTTTTGACTAAACTAAATTAACTAATAATAACAATAACTTTATTGATCCCGAGAGGGAAATCAATATGTCTGATTTGGCTCATCTGCTAAATTAATAAAGTTTAAGGTTGAAGTTTAATAAAGTTTAATAGAAATCTCAACATTGAAAAAACTAATGTAGACTTTGTAGTTGCAGAAGGAGGCATCCATAGCATCCGAACCAGCTATTCTGAACTCTGTAAAACTTAAAGGACTGGTTTCCTTCTTCTGATCACTGCAATCAACAGAGATTTATATAAAGCAACAGTGACATATGACATAAAATACAACTCTGGGGCCAGGATGGATCCCCATCAGTCGGGTTTTGAACAGGAAATATGAAATTTGAACTTGTCACTGTGTTGCATCATGTCGTCTTTCAACGGTGCTCTGTTTATGAATGTAGGACACCAATTGCTGGATTCCTGAAAGCAACATGGTTTGCTACTCCTGTCTGTTTTTTTTAAATTCACATAAAATAGTATCACATGTGGTAAATTGGCTCTCATCTGTAGAGTTATAAACCATGCCGCTCTAACAGGTGCAGAATGTGGTTTGTTTGAGACATTATCGAAATAACACATCTGGATCGGCTAGAGGGCAACATATGTTCCTCCAAATTCTGTATGTTAAGTATCAATTTGCAGGAAAAAAAGGATATATATGTTTATTTTTTGTTTTTTGTTTTAAGAATATTCACCTTTTTCGTGCCTTGCATTTATTTTGCTTATCTGAGCTCACTTTAAAGTTTAATAACTCTGCTGTAGTTTATATACTTTTTGTCCACTCGTGCCTTGTGACTGTTATATTGAAAATGGAGAGACAGTCAGTGTGACAGAACAAGGGGACGAGTATCTGGACTGGAATTCTTATTTCATCATTCAAAGTGGGGAAGATCCTTTCACCACATACTCAGACTTTCTGGGTCTGTGACATAACAAACACTGCAGGTATGCGTCCCTTATGAATTCAAATGCCACCACTGCCTTGTTCTCATTCATCATATACTCTTTATTTTAGGAACCCTGATGGAGATCACAAACCCTGGTGTTTTATGAAAAAACTATTGGAACTACTACAAAATTAACAACTGCTTTGAAAGTGATTACTTTCACACAGTAATTACTTTCCACTGTACTTTCACTCAAACACATAAACACAAAAAATATATACTTTTTTTTTTTCTCCCAATGTTCCTTAGTTCCAGTTCCACTTGCTCCACCCGAACCGGAGCCCACCCAGTTCTCCCAGTGTGGAAAATCACAAACATTTCACTCCAGCAGAATTCATGGGGGGACTTTCCCAAGTGCCCACTCCTGGCAGGTGTCCTTGCAGACCAGACCCAAGGATTCGTTCTTTGAGTTTTGCCACATCCTCCTCACATCCTGCTGCGTCCTCACTGCTGCCTACTGTGTGTAGCTCTTATCATGTGCATTTTTCCCTTTTTTAATTTGTCTGCCACAAACTAATCTATTTATGCATTTATTTATTTTTTGAGTCGATCAACCAATGTCATCCAAGTGGTTTTGGGAGGTGTGAACATAGACAAACAAGAACACATGGACCAGACCATCCCTGTAATAGAAACCATTGTTCACGAGCACTACAGGCAGACTTTACAACGACACTGGTTTGCCATATTTATGAAATGTAGTGCTTTTAATTCTTCTTTTTAAAAAGAAAATTAGACCCTGGACACTATAATTAATATAACAGAACCTGTGAAGGTCCAGTAAAGGATACAAATGCATGACATAGGCAAAGACAAGCACGGAGGAGAATTTGAAGCTAAATAACTCAAAAAACAACTTAAAGTATGGAAGGCTTTATAAGAATGAGGTCCAAAATTATGGCAGCAAGAGCGATCTAAAAGGCAGGAAATAAAATTGCCTAAAAACAAAACACGCAGGGTAAGATCATTGAAGATCATGATCATTGAAAGTAAAGACGGATGGATGGATTTCACTAACTTATCTCCACAAATCATTTTACAGAGGCTATAGCAGCCATTGTAGTTTACACTGAAACATCTGTAATCTCTCTTAATGTGGCTCTAATACTGCGTTGTAAGACTGTAACATGACAAAATGTGAAACAAGCACTGTGAGTACTTTCCGGATGCACCGTATATCTGTTGAATTTGGAAGCGTTCTCAAGCACAAGCTGTTAAGAAAGTCAGAGACTTAATTTAAAGGCAACTTGTATTTTATTTTGTTTGTTCTGGATCAAAGGAATCCAAAATTGTTGCAGATTGCTTTTACATCATAAGATGCATCACAAAATGTCAGTGATCCTTTACATAAAACACCTTGGTCTGTCTGACACTGCAGGCGGATTTTGGAGGCCCGTTGGTGTGTGTCAGCATATATTTTTTTTGTGTTTGTGTGAAAGTAATCACAAATCACAAACGGCATGCACTATGTCACTCTAGTGGTGAGCTGTGGACAGAAGAACAAGCCTGGTGTCTACACCAGCGTCCATACATGCCTCAGCTAGATCAGGAGCAAGATCAACTCAACATCAGTCATCTGATTCACCTTTGCTGTGTGTTTTTCTGTACTTAGCAGTCATTTGTATTTTGGGAATAAAAAAGGGACAATAGCTTAGTTTGCCTGGGAAAAAAAACAACAAAAACAGTTTATTAATCATTGATAAAACCAAGAATTTACTCCGAGCCCAGCTTTGAGTTAAAAGAGACACTTACAAACTCACAAAGCTGAACCTGCCAGACAAAAGTAGATCCCATCACTTTAGTAGGCTTATACTTCTTACTCATTGGTTGAAAGTGCATAAAATGATCAAACCTGTTTTGCAAGACTGCAACAAGTTTTTGTGCTTTCATCATTTGAACTTTCAGCATACAGTATTTATCAGATTTTTTAAAAAAGGACCAAGCAAAGTGTAAAAAAATGAGTGTTGAAATCCTTTGCACTCTGCATCAGTGGCCATATGACAATCTGGTCCAGCCCATATTTCTTCCAAATACACTCAGTATATGAAAGCAAAAACTTTCCTTCAGCATTCCATTCAGTTTGACCTTCAACCTGCAATAACCTTAATTCAGCTTTGGTAATCCTGGTGTTTTGCTCGAACTTGCTAAAAATGGTTCTTCAGTTGAAATTTACACCTTTAAGAAGTTTTGAAAGAATGGCAATTTTACAATTTATCACAAACACCAACAATCCTTCCAACAAACATCACTAGTCCTGTCCTGGTTCAACATGCTTAATCCCTCTCTTAATGATATGAACTCTCCTGCTGTTTGTTATTACATCTATAGCAGCTCTGATAATATTGTGGCTTCTCACGTAACTGCAAAGTCACAATTATCATTTCATCAAAGTAGTAAAATAACTCAGTAAAATATAAGCACACTTTCTAAAAGTGACCATCTCTGTCTCCAAATGTCTCATTTGCTCTACGCTTCTTCTATGGCAGCAACTTTACTGGACTTGGTTGTGTTCTGGAGGGTGGCTGAAGACGAAGACGAGGTGGTGCTGGACTTCTTCTCCGTGGATCTGAATGAAGTTGTGGTGGTGCTGGACTTTTTCTGCACAGTCTGGATGGTCTTCTTCCTCTTGACATGAAGAACTTCCATCGCATCCATGTTGACACCTTGCTGGATCTCCTCGCTGGTCTCCACCTGCTCAGACGCTTGCTGTTGCTGTTGTTGCTGCTCCTCCATCATCTGCTGGTAATGCAGCTGAAAGGAAGACAGAGAGGAAGTTTTCAAGACCCTTTGCTGTCTAAGGATGTCCTTATTTTATATATTTATTTTTTTAAAAGACACTGTACTGATCACTAGTGTCACCACTCCATGATGAACTTACCATCATGTGTTGCTGATACTTCGCAATAGCCTCGTCAGCGTTAACTCCATCAGCCAGCCCCAACTCTGCAGCCCGGCGGGCAAGCTCTGCTTTATGAGAACCAGGAGGGGTCCAGCCCACTCCTCTGATCCAGTTCAGGTCCGACTTGTAGTTCACCTTGAATAAAAAAAGAAAAGAAATGACAGTGGTATATTTCTAATACAAATAAGCAAGTGGCACAATTTTAATACATAGCATTTTTAAATAACTTGGGGATTAATGTTATTAATACATTTCATACAATCTTTGGAAGATTTTGGTTAAGCCTGGGCTTATAGTCAGTTTTTTAATTAAAAAACATGAATTATGATTCTGATTAAGGCAACAAAACAAGCCAAAAATAAGTTGCTCTGACTGAGCAGTTATACTTTGTGGCTTAAAACTGCACTAATGATTCAAAAGGTCCAAAAACACGGGATCTATATACTGGAAAACCAAAACAATAAACTCAAAGAGGCTAAAAGAATTCACAGAGTCGGTGGCTCATTATTAAACCAATAAACAGACCAGTTAAATAATGAGAACGCTCTAACCAGCAACCACAAAACGACCCCAATGTTATTCCATGGGGCAATTGTCCGTGTTAAAGTAAACATGCTTGTTTTTTCAGGATCATCATGTGACTAAAACTAAACACTGAATTTGGCTCATGCCATAAGTCACACTGATGCACAAGATATTTGCTTTTTGAGCACCTAACAGTGCTTCTTCCCTAAATACATATCAATAAATAAATAGATGACACATCAATAAATGACAATAATTATATTTTCAGATCCATGTTGCACGAGCATCACGACTTACATCACTCTGCAGTTTGTAGGCCTGCTTTGCATGCTTGACATTGAGCTGTTCGGGGTCACAGGTGTAGTCGTGGAGCTTGTGTCGATAGGTGAGGTCACTAGCCTGAGCCTGGCTCTTTTTGGCGTGCAGGAACTCGGGCTGATCTGGGCGGATGTTGTAGTGGGCACGTTCCTCCTTGGACTGACGTTTGTACTCTAAGTTGCTTTGGAGTTTGCTTGCTGCCAGAGAGTGCAGCATCTTAGGGTCATCCTCCACACAGCGCAGGCCTACCTGGTGGCCCTTCTCCTTCAGGTGAGCCTCCTTGTAGCGCAACTGTTGCAGGGAGAAATACAGGGTCAGCTTTCAGGTAACTTTCAGGCTGCCTTTAAATGCCTTTGTTTAATACTGTTACTGTATATTATAAAAATGTTTGTCCTGGAATAATAGCATCAAAAATGTATTTCAATGCAACAAGGCCCATAACTCACATCACTAGCGATTTCTCTGGAAGCCTTGGCAGTTTGGAAGGGAATAGCATCCAGCCTCAGGTCATAGCCCGATGTCTTCACTTGCTCCCCAGACGCCTTGTAAACTTTCTTCACAGAAAAATAATGCTCAAGATTAAAATGTTATGTAGAGATATTATCATCTTTTTTCGAGGATTTTTAAAAATATTATTTGCAAGTATTTAGCTGATAAATGCGCCTTACATCACTAATCTGCTGGGCATTCATCTTTGCTCTGATGAAGTCTGGATCATCTGGATGTAAGGTGTATTTATGCATGTCGTCATTCTTTCCAGATTTGTACAGCCTCTGTAGTGGATGAGAGGCACAGGCATGAACAAGGTAGCAATATCACCACCAGCAGCTAAGACAACAAAAGCCTCTTAAAGTGGAATCAGGCTTGTGAATCAGTTCTCTCTTATAAGCATTTCCATCTTCTTCCTACCTCACTGCACTGCTGATAGCTAGTCTTAGCGTGGACTATATCAGGAGAGTCAGGCACTGAGGTAAACTTCAGGCTGTCTGGCAGCTGGCGATACCTCTTCTGCAAGAAGGAAGACCACACACACACATTTAGACACAGATGGCGAAAGCTTTTAAAGCAATACTGCATAAATGCTAAATTCAGCTTCATATGCAGTCAGAGCTGGAGCTCATAAACGGCAGCAATATTATAAATTAACAGGTTTCAGTGCATTACTCACATCACTTATAAGTTCTCCAGCCTTTTTGGCAGACTCCAGCTGAGGCGCACCCACTCCATCCCAGGCTACCCCTTTCATGAAATTGAGGTCTGACTTGTAGAGTTTCTAAACATAAAGTAACAGAGCAATAGATGAGTCAGGACATTTGCACTTCCTATTAATAATTTTATCTCTTCTTCACTCCCAGCTCTCACCTCACTCTGCAGTTCATAAGCCTTTTTGGCCCATTTGACCTTCATGTCGTCAGGGAGCACCGTGTACTCGTGCAGCCTCGTCCTGTAGTCCTGGTCGCTGGCCAGGGCCTGTGCATTCTTAGCTGCCACCAGATTAATCATGTCTGGGGTGAGGTGGTACTGCCCGCTGGTTGTTAGTGCGTCCTTGCGGTACTCCTGGTCGCTGGCCAACCGGCCGGCCTGCAGGCAGTGCAGCATATGTGGGTCGTCCATGATGCATTTGACCCCAATGCGCTTCCCCTTTTCCAGCAGGTGGTTGTGTTTGTACTTGTACTGCGGAGACACGAGTTAGATTAATCAACTGGAACTGATCTGCAAATTTTAATGGATACAAGACCCTGCATACGATTCCTACTTTGCCAGAGCTTAGATTGAGCATTTTTAAAAACTTAATCATGGTTGATTTAACTCTTTAAATGCTTGGGTTTTGCTGTGCTGTTCAGCGTGAGCTTACATCACTGGCGATGCCTGTGGAGCTCTTGGCAGCCTGGAAGGGGATGTCCTGCATGGTGAGTTTGTATCCCTGAGCCCTCAGAGTGTGCCAGGACTCTCTGTACTTTATCTGCAAAGAAAAAAAAAGTTATCTATATTGGAATAACGCATATAACATTTGAAAAGAACATGCTTATGATCACTGTATGCTGTTTAGTACCTCACTAAAGTTGGCTGCATTGATCTTTGCTTGTGTAATCTCTGGCCTCTCAGATGTAATAGTGTAGTTGTGTCTGTCATTCACCCCTTTCTCCTTATACAAACGCTGTGACAGAGAGATAAAACCCAGTTTATTATCATTCAAATCATCAAATTTTTCCAGCAAAGTAACGTGCCAGGTTATTTTTAGTATCCTTACAGAGGAACGCTGCAGCTTAAGCAAGCAAAAAAAAGACCTGTAGAGTACATTTACAAGAAAGAGAGAAACTAAAACAGTAAGGTCATTGTCTTACTTCATTTGCAATCTGTGAACTGTGTTTGGCATGGATAATATCTGGAGAGTCAGCAACAGAGGTGTGCTTGAAGTTGTACGGCTGCTGACGGTATTTTTTCTGTTGCAGAGACAATAAAAAAGTTAGTTTTTGGTGTAAATCAAGTCAATGTTTTGAACTCCCACCAACAAAATCAACATTTAAACCCAGAAAAATTATAGTGAAACATTTCTACCACTGAAAACGTCAGATCCAGAATCAACTATAAGATTTCCCTTGATCATGCATCAAGATACGGTGAATATCAGCAGCCTAACATGCACTAAACACAGTAAAAAGGACAGAAAGTAAATAAAAAAGCATAGGGGATAGCTCACTTCACTGATGAGGTCTGTGGCCTTCTTGGACCCTTCAATCTGCAGAGCACCAGTGGCGATCCAGGCTGCGCCACGCAGGTAGTTCAGGTCAGAGCGATACAATTTCTGCAGGGTGGACAAAAAATAAATAAAATAGGAATATTACAGAAGCAAACATGATATCATTTTGTTACTGTCAGTTAATATCTGGTACAAGTTTCAGCCTTTAATAATCAGTTTGCCTGGTAGACTTGTACTGTCTGTTATGGAGATAAATAAACCAGCATTGTAACCAGCCTCAAACACACTTTAAGTATTTAAAAATAGCTGTTTCTCTAAATAGCTTGGCCTCAACAACTGTCACTAAAGTCTCATTACATAGAAACAAGTATTGCAAAGGGGTTTTTTAACCTACAAATACAGCATTTCATGTCCTCACTGATTTAATGGTTTAAAATTGTAAAGTACAAATAATGTTGTCTTTGTGCTCTTTTTCACAGCAAGCTCAGTCGTGATGGAAGAGCGTTGTTAAATCTATAAATAAACGATGCTGCCTGCAGCTGTCTGCCGTCACTCTCACCTCACTCTGCAGGGTGTATGCTTTCTTGGCAGCTTGCAGCTTTAAATCATCCGGCAGCGCGGTGTATTGATGCAGGGACAGCCGGTAGTCCTGGTCACTGACTAATGACTGTGCCTTTTTAGCATGTGCAACCTCCAGCATGTCCATGGGTAGGTGGAACTTTGAGAGCTCTTTTGCAGAGTCCTTCTTATACTTAATCTAGACGGGGAAATGTGGATACGAGAATATTGTATAATCATTTAAATGTGATCGTTTCTATCAGCTAAACTGCAGAAACTAAGCACTCACATCACTCTGTAGCTTGCTGGCATAGACTGAGTGAGCAATGTTCAAGTCATCCTGCAGTCCCTTCAGCCCGATCATCTTCCCTTTGGTCTTCTGAAATTCTTCTCTGTACTTTTGCTGAAATGACGCACAAAACACACAAAGCATAGTGAGGAGAGATATTTGAAAATCTGTGTCGAATGAGTAGTTTCAGTTCAACTTTTTCTGCTAAAAAATAGTAATAATGTGGCTTCATATGATGAAATGGACTCTCACATCACTGAGGATCTCTGCAGACGCTTTGGCAGACTGGAAAGGAATGGCATCCAGACGCAGCTTATAACCGCCATCACGTATCTTCTTCCAAGATTCCTTGTATTGCGTCTGAAATGTGTTGGATGGACAAACTCAGTTTCACAGCGAAAACGTCATATAAAACCTGCCACGGAGAAGAACTTTTTGACTGACTAAATGTGCCTATGTACGGTTTTACCTCACTGATATTCATGGCATTGAGCTTGGCTTGCACCAACTCGGGTAACTCTCCGCTCAGAGTGTAGTTGTGCTTCATGTTTTCACCCTTCTCCCTGTACAACCTCTGTAAAGAAGAACGAACAGCATTAAAGATCTTCAATGAAACAAGCCTTAAAATAACTCAATCCGGTGAACTTCTAGGTGCTACAAACGTCAGCTGAACTTACATCAATCGCAAGTTTGTTGCTTAGTTTGGCCTGGATCATCTCTGGAGTGTCTTCAACACTGGTAAACTTCAGAGCGCTCACGTCCTGACGATACTTTTTCTGGAGAAGAAAAATACCCCAGTGATGAACACTAGGCAGTAACAATGGGAGGCAACCATAAAAGACAATGCATATACGTGTTGGGACCACTAGAGGGCACACACTATTTCATACATATGGATCCTAACAAATAAACTACCTATAAAAATCAAAAAGATCGACAAACAAAAGGAGACACACATACAGCATACAGAAAAATGCTTGCTCAGGACGGGCTCCAAGATCTGTTCTATTTGTGTTTCATAAACTAATGATGGTAATGTGAGTGGAATGACACTTTAAATAAGTGGCTGCTCATAATGAGGTTATGAATAGTGCATGTAGATTCCAGCCTGGACTAGGAGGATCTTCGTGTATCATTTGCAGAACGTTACATAAAAGACTCCACCAGATAAAAAGAAGTAAGTTCTGAGAAATCAGAGACTTTTACAATATGGGCTTCTGGAAAATTTAGGTACCATAAAATGGCCAAAAGCATTTATCTGAATGCAAAGTCAGGCCAGCAAAGAACCCTGAAGGCTTTTACTCGGATTGTATCTAGAAATGCTAAGACGCACGAGAGTCAAGAACGTTTGCTAAACAGGGGGAATCCGGATTTGAACCGGAGACCTCTTAATCTGCAGTCAAATGCTCTGCCACTGAGCTATACCCCCATTCCTTTTGTAAAAGAATATGACAAAATTTGTATGAAATTATAAGTTAGAAATGAACAAAGGTGAAATATTAAAGAACTGTATTAATCTGAATGCAAAGTCAGGACTCCAAAGAGTTTTTGTTAAGTAGGGGGAATCCGGACTTGAACCAGAGACCTCTTGATCAGGAGTCAAATGCTCTAGAACAGGGGTCCCCAATCCCAGTCCACGAGGGCCGGTGTCCCTGCAGGTTTTAGATCTCACCCTGGGTCAACACACCTGAATCACATGATTAGTTCATTGCCAGGCCTCTGGAGAACTTCAAGACATGTTGAGGAGGTCATTTAGCCATTTACATCAGCTGTGATGGATCAAGCACACATCTAAAACCTGCAGGGACACCGGCCCTCGTGGACTGGGATTGGGGACCCCTGCTCTAGAAGAACCCTGAGAGCTAAGGCTTTGACTCCCATTATGTCTGGAAATACTAAGAACAAGGTGAGTCAAAGGATAGGACAAAATTTGTATGAAATTATAGGTAAGATATAAACAAAGGTGAAATATTAAAGAGTTGCATTTATCTGAATTATAGTCAGGCCTGCAAAGAACCTTGACAGCTAAGGCTTTGACTAGGATTGTGTCTGGAAATGCTAAAATCCACGGGAGTCAAGAACGTTTGCTAAGTAGGGGGTATCCGGACTTGAACCGGAGACCTCTTGATCTGCAGCCAAATGCTCTACCACTGAGCTATGCCCCATTCCTTTTGTGAAAGAATATGACAAAATTTGTATGAAATTATAGGTTAGAAATGAACAAAGGTGAAATATTAAAGAATTGCATTTCTATGAATGCAAAGTCAGGCCTAGAAATAATGCTGACAGCTAAGGCTTTGACTTGGATTGGAAATGCTAAGATCCACGAGAGTCAAGAACGTTTGCTAAGTACGGGGTATCCGGATTTGAACCGGAGACCTCTTGATCAGGAGTCAAATTCTCCAGAAGAACCCTGATAGCTACAGCTTTGACTCTCAATCTGTGTGGAAATGCTAAGCTGCGTAAGAGTCAAGAACGTTTGCTAAGTAGGGGGCATCTGGACTTGAACCAGAGACCTCTTGATCTGCAGTCAAATGCTCTGCCACTGAGCTATACCCCCATTCCTACTGGTCCAGGAATATGACAAAATTTGTATGAAATTATAGGTTAAAAATGAACAAAGGTGAAATATTAAAGAATTGCCTTTATCTGAATGGAAAGCACCCTGGTAGCTAAGGCTTAGACTGGGATTGCGTCTGGCAATGCTATGATGCACGAGAGTGTTTGCTAAGTAGGGGGCATCCGGACTTGAACCAGAGACCTCTTGATCTGCACTCAAACGCTCTGCCACTGAGCTATACCCCCATTCCTCTTGGTGAACGGACAGCACAAAATTTGTATTAAAATATATGTTAACCCCACAACTGTACTGGAATCCCTATCCTTGTCGCTATCAAATAAAGATGAAATTATAGTCAGGAGAACAGAAGGTGATAAATTAGATGATGCCAGATCATCGCTCTTCTGACTTCAACATGAGACCTGGTTCCTTAGAGCAGAACTCCCATTATGCATCTGGAAATTATAGGAAGCAGAAGCAGGGAGCTATACCTTCTGAATCGAATTAAAAATCCACCCCTGTAGCTATCAAATTAAGATGAAATCCACATGAACTTATCAGTTAGGGCAACAAGAGATGCTAAATTACATAAGGCCAAATTATATGTCTCCTGTACTCAAAGTGAGAACTGGTTCAACAGATACTTTTGCCTCATTTTTACTAAAAATGGGGGAAATGTTAATAAAATTTAACAGTGATTGTTTTATAGCTACTGCAGCAATGCCTTGTGAGTCACAGTACTAAACATTACCTCGCTGACCAGCTCCCCAGCTTTCTTTGCTTGCAGGACATCCAGAGATTTCGAGGCCTCCCAGCCAACGCCCTTCATCCAGTTCAAATCTGACCTGTACTGTTTCTGAAAACAGACGCGCGCACATATCAGTATCAAATTCTGCAGCACTTTTGCATGAAATGATTGGTTATTCCAGTGCCTAAAAGTAAGATTTACATCGCTTTGTAGTCCATAAGCCTTCTTCGCCCAGGCAACATTAATGTCAGTTGGCAGAGTAGTGTATTCATGGAGTATAGTCCTATAATTGGTCTCGGTTGCCAGGTCTTGAGCCTTCTTGGCATGGCTGATGTTCAGCATATCCAGGGAAACACTGGAAATGAAGATTAGTTTCAATGAGGCGCTTTGTTCCAAAACCGCAGAAAATTAAAGGTCAGTTATTGTTGAGTTATACTGAGTCGATGCTCTTTGCTGATTGGGGTCTACTTAAAAAGAAGGACAGTACGCTTCATTTTACTTTGACTTTATTTGGGGTGATGGCTCATGCAGTCTTTATCAGAGCTTGTTTGACCTTTTGAAATGAGATGTTCTGTAAAATTTTCTAAATTACTGCTGGCGTGAAAAGAAAGCAGGATATTGCTAAGGAATCTGCTAATAATGTTTGTAATAATTTAAAAGCTTCTGTCAGTCGTTTTCCTCTTTAACTGATATCTGATAACTGATATAAACTCTTTATCTCATTTTTAGAGCTACTGAAAGGTTATAACACATGCATGATTACCCTCTGAGGTATAAAAGCTGCACTTATGACACCAAAGGATAAGAATATTAGGGCTAAATGATCGTGCTAACTCAGAAAATGCAAAATGAATGAAAAATGAATTGCTTCACTTGTTACCAATTAATTGAAGAAGACCATGCGATACAGATTTAAGAAACTATACCTAACTATAAATAACTCTCTTTACTTTATCTGTAGTACCAGATGCATCTGGGTCTGAAGAACTAAGCTGGGCCTCACCTGTATTTGGTCTTAGTGTCCTCGTAGTTCTTTTTGTAGTGGCGATCACTCTGTAGTTTGGTGGCCAGAGTGGAGTGAGCCATCTGAGAATCCTCACTGACCGCTTTAATGCCGATCATCTTGCCTTTGTTTTTCTCATACGTCTCTTTGTATTTCACCTGCAAAAAGACAAGAAATAAATAGTTCGAGATGCTAAATGCTACTTCTTAAAGAATCCAATGATTTAAAAATGTTGCAACTCAACCTAACCTAAGGTTATTGCAAATTTCAGAGTAAAAGAGAAAAGAAACTCACATCACTAGCCAGGTCTCTCTTGGCTCTTGCTGTGAGTATAGATAGGGAGTCCAAACGGAGCTCAAAGCCCTTTTCCCTCTGCTTCTCCCAGTTGCTCTTGTACACTTTCTGCAAAGACAAATGCATGAGGAAAAAAATCATATCGGCACCTCACACGAACGTATTGAGAAACCCGTTAAATTGCTTTCACCTTCAGGTGGAAACACAGAAAACTGTGAGTGCTGCGTGAGACAGACTAGAGACAATTTGTGAGGCAAATTAAGCGTGAAAGACAATTTCACGTTGAACGGTGCGTGAGCTGCTACTTCAAAAGACTTAAAGTGCATTATATCACGTCATGTGGATTTTTAAAAGCAAATCTAATTTTGATCATTTTAAATTATTGGACTGAATAACTGGCTAACCAGCTTGATTTTGTGCCGTATGGAAACACTAAATAAGTTCAGCTGAATATAAGAAATTGGCTTAAATAGATTCCGCTTTCTGAGAACAACTCTATGTTGAATCAGGTCACAGAATCAAACTTCCTTGGTGTTTTTAGGAAGGTAAAATACAGTTTGTTCTATATTTTATAGAAATAATTTAAAATGAAATTAGTTTGCATTTAAATGAAGCAAATTAGTTAGGAGATTATTAAAAAATAGCCTCTTTTTAAGAATATTTAATAATAATACTCTAGAGCAACTACACTTTAATCGGTCTATTATTTTCTTATACAGTGCTGGCCCAAACACTGTACCCTGAGGTAAACCACACATCATTGTGATATATATATACATGTTTGGTTGATATATGCAGTTTTGTGATGATACCCTATGATTCAATAACTTCTAGAATCATCTTCAGCAGCAATAACTTGAAGTAATCGTTTTCTGCACATCCTGGTTGCTAGTTTTTTACCTTTTTAATTTCTATGGAAGAACAAAGGATGTACTTGGTATTCCACAAAAAGTCCCTTTAAAACATCATTTGTCAAAAAATTGTATGCATGAACTTATACCAGTTCACGTGTAAGACACACGGCAGTCAAGTGCACATTCCTGAGGAGTTTGTATAATGTAGCAGATTACAGATATAGTTTAAAAATGTGCCTTAATTTTTTTCTACATCAATTTTTCATAAGAGAACTTACTGCACTGAGAAGGTCCGCGTTAGCCTTTGCTTGTCTGAAAAGAGGTTCGTCCTTTGTGATGGTATACTGGTGCAGCATCTGCTCTGTGTTTGCTTTGTAGGCCAACTGAAAAGTCACATAGATTAGTATATACTGCGAGAATGCACTAGAATGAATGGCGTCTCATTCCGGCTTTAAAGTGGAGACTTACGTCGCTCTGCAGTTCCTGGCTTTTCTTTGCGTGCTTGATGGAGAGATCATCGGCCACCTGGGTGAACCTGATGCTGTCTGCCTTCTGACGGTATTTGGTCTGAGAGAAAAAAGCAGCCAAATAAACGGTGTGCTTGAAAGAAAACAGCAACAAACTAAAATATAAACACAAGCACATATTTCCACTCACATCACTAAGCAGCTCTCCAGCTTTCTTTGCCTGAGTAATGTTGAGACATCCCTCGGTCTCCCAGCCCACTCCTTTCATCCAGTTCAAGTCTGAACGATACTGGTTCTGCAGAGAGGAACAAAAATGTCAAGAAAGACTTCTGCAAAAGACTTCTCTTTGCCTTTTTCTTCATGTCTCTGCATTTAAAAGGCTCTCTCACCTCACTTTGGAGGGCATAAGCCTTTTTGGCCTGCTGGACCTTGATGTCATCTGCCATGACTGTGTAGTCGTGGAGCTTTGTGCGATATTCCAGGTCACTGGCGAGTGCCTGGGCCTTCTTGGCGTGGCTTAGGTTGATCATGTCCAGAGGAAGGCTGTACTGAGCCTGGCTCTCTTTGGAGCCCTTCTTGTATTCAATCTGAAGTTGTAACAAAAAACAATACACAACTTCTGAGGTTATACTCTGGGCTTGGCAAGTCTATGCCATTACTTTGCATATCAAGCAATTTCTACTT
Source organism: Oreochromis aureus (assembly GCF_013358895.1). Classification (NCBI taxonomy): domain Eukaryota; kingdom Metazoa; phylum Chordata; class Actinopteri; order Cichliformes; family Cichlidae; genus Oreochromis; species Oreochromis aureus. The sequence continues at coordinate 14,838,898 of NC_052949.1, forward strand.
ACATCACTGCTCATCTTAGCCACTTGCAGAGAGTGCAGAGTCTTGGAGTCGCTCACGTTGACCCCCACAGCCTTCTCCTTGTTCTTCATGTAACTCTCTTTGTATTTAATCTGAAACACATGCCCGTCTGACTTAATTTCATTTGCCAGCTTTTACTTCTGATTAAAGCCACTTAGATTTTTGCTTAGATGTCTTTGCAGCAAAGAGAAACGTGAGTTTACTTACGTCACTTGCAAGGTCTCGGGAGGCCTTGGCTGCTTTGACGCTCAGATCGTCCACACCAATTTCGCACGCTTTAGACTTTGTCTTCTCCCACTCCTCTTTATATTTAATCTGAAGCAACAGCAATGGGTTATGGCATCATAATGTCATTAATAAGATAGATCATGTGGATTGGTATTGAATTCTGGGTGCTTGCACGAAGCATGAAGGTAAGCTATTGATGCAAGTGTGAGAAAAGTGAACTTACATCGCTACACAAAGCAGCATTGGCTTTGGCTTTTTGGATTTGGGGCAGGTCTTGGGATAGTGTGTACTGATGCTTTGTCTTCTCATACCCGGCTTTGTAATTTAACTAGAGAACACATGAATTACATGTTTAGAAAAACTGATAAAGTTATTAAGTGTTGTGCCTGGTGTTATACTGTTTACTTACATTGCTGACAAGCTGAGCATTTTTCTTGGCCAAAACAATGTCAGGTGTGTCTGTCACCGACTTGTACTTCACCTGGTCAATGTGCTGCCTGTAGTTCTTCTGCAAGCACAATGACAACAGTGCTGGGATGAAGTTTGCTATCTGAGAACTGACTTTACATTTTAATAATTTTTCTGATTTTAAATGCTCTTTAAAAAAAAATCTAACGTTAAAACGTCCCTTTGTCTTAATTAGATTGCTGGAGACTGTACCTCTTTCAGTGGATCCAGTTTTCTTTGGCTTTGGTAACCTGGTGTAAGATTGGCCGGGTAGTTGTATTCAGCTTGCTCCTGCTCACAGCCTTGTTTATAAGTAATCTGACATATGCAGGACAAAACCACCACATCAATAAAATCACTCGCACAGACAGTTGACAGTTTATCATTTTCTATTTACAAATTAAACATGTAAAATGGTGTCTTTTTAGCCATGTTATATGAAATCAAATCCAACCAAGCAGATCTAATACACTGATTTGATTAAAAATAAGACTTACATCACTTGCCAGCTTCCTCGCTTTCATGGCATGCATGGTCTTCCTATCAATACCCGAATCTTCATAGTGGCCTTTCATACCAGTAGTGTATTTCTCTTTATATTTGTTCTATAGAAAATATTTTTTAAAAAAGAAACATTTTCATGTGCTGATATCAAGTATTAATATATAAATAAGTTGTGTGTGGGGTGTCAAAAAATCTACAAAATGATCAAAATGCATATATTTGACACTGTTTGTGATTAAACTTACATCACTGGTGAACTTGGCAACCTTGGCGGCATTTTGAAACTGTGGGGTCTCACAGAAATTGATGCTGTGTCCTTTGCTGTTCTCCAAGTCTTTTTTATACTCCACCTGTTAGCAAACATGTAAAAATAAAGCAGCCAAATTTACAGTAAAGTTCCTCCCACTAATCAGTCACCATCACTGACACTCCATCATCACTCGAGAGTCTCTGAGACCAACCTTTAATCTTAAACATGCTTTGCTGAGCTTAACAGTAAAACCATTTCCCTATTTAACATGTCAGTCTCTTTATCATTAAAATACCACACGGGGGAAACCTCACCTTTAAACACTGGCGCTTGAAATTATGTGGTCATGGTTGTTATTGGGGCCATCTTTTTTGCTAGCTTTTAAGCTCAAGTGCACTAAAAAAGGTCACTGATCTCAACCTCTTGATGCTGTTTGTATTGTTGGAGCTGTTTAAAATGTTTTCTTAAAATTATGTGAGAAATATTTGTGCTCCAGTGGGGTGAGTGAAATACCAGTATCACATTTAGTACTAATATAAAGTCTATGGATGCACCACGCTAATCAAGTTTGCTAGTGTTAGCTAGGGGTGGGTAGATCGACTCAAACACCGATAGCATCGATACCAACGCAGCCAGAAAGGTTTGTTTTACTGTATAAACTAATTATTGTGCAAAGTAAAACTGACAGTGATTAAGTGTTTATTAAATGTGTTTAGATTCTGCAAACTGATGATGATTCGTTTTATAAATCATGACATGCTGCTCTTCGCTAAATAAGCTACCTTTATAGGTTATAAGCACCAGTATCAGTATTGGTATCTGCAATACTGGCCCTGTATTTACTTGGTATCAGATTGTTACCAAAAATTTTGCAATATAGAGCCGCAAAATTATATCTGATAACTTAACACCCTACCTTCTCATCTAAATATTGGTACTTTTGGATCCAAAAGCCAAAACGACTACGCTCCAGGGTTTAAAATGCAACTCACCAACCATGGTTCTCTATTTACAGTCTGTCATTATATCATAAACATTATTAGAAGCAAAAAATTGGGAAAAAAAAACCCTCACATTATGTGTCTGCGTGGTTTTGGTGGGAAATTAGATTCAGAATAAGAGCTCATTTCTAACACACATATTTTAAAGGCTAAGAATAGATGCTTAAAAATAAAGCGCAGTGTGAGGTAACCTTGGTTTGGCAGGATGTGCCATGACCTTGGAGGTAAGCTGTCACCTCACCACACAAGCATTTCAGAGATGCTGAAAATGCAATTCGGGAGGCTTCATGTCTGCTGGACGCTGACACAGTACACCCAATATCTCCCACTCTTAAACACACATACATGCATGTACCTGAGACTGACTGTTGCTTAGACAAAAAGCTATTTGAATATTCACGTTGTTCTTTCCCTGAATAAATCTAGACACACAAAGGTATTTAGTGAAGGTTGTATGCTTCTCACGGGCCTCACCTCACTGACAATCTTGTTGATTTTTCGTGCGTTCTTCAGTGCCAGATTATCCTCAGAGGTCAGACTGTGAAAGTGTGACGTGCCCTTCATCTTGTTTAAGTCTTTCTTGTATTTTAACTGGAAAGAGATGAAAAATTACTAAGCGTGTTGTAGGAGGAGGAGGACAAACAGTTTTGCTCCTGCAAGGTTGAGGAACACACACAGAGTCAAATTCAGTCACTGCGGATAGTTTAGAGAATGATGACATCAGGAGGTCTCCTCATTGTTGTCCCTCGTCTGCTATTCTGCCCGGTGTTGACAAGGACACTTGATTGATGAAGCTGAAACTCTTACACACTACACTCTGCAATGTTTTGACAACATTTACAACTAGTCCACATGACTAGATGACAGATACAAGCTCCCTTTTTAACTACACCCAATCCTTCCAACACCTACACAACAAAGCATCTAAATGTTAGACTCAACATATTTGGGGTGGCCGTAACTCAGGAGGTAAAGCAGATCATCTGCTGATCGGAAGGTTTGTGATTTGATCCCCGGCTCCTCAGGTCTGCATGCCAAATATCCTTGGGCAATATACTAACCCCAAGTTAGTCTCCGATTCATCCATCAGTGTGAATGCTAGTTAGAAAGCACGTAAAAGCATTGAAGAAAGTGAATGTGGCATGCTGTAAAGCGTTTTGAGTGCGCTGGGAGAGTAGAAAAGCGCTAAATAAGAATCAGTTCAGTTACCAAGATGGACCAATTACATGTTTGTCAAAGATACTTAAAGCTTTAGAAATATTTCACTGGGTCCGGAGTCAGATTGATACTTACATCGCTAGCAATTTCCTGTGCCTTCTTTGCAAGGTGATAACCAGGCGTAATCATGGCGGGGAAACTTCCTTTGCCTCGCTGTTGCTCGTATTCTTCAGTATAGGCAATCTGGAAACAGGAGAGCACTTTGCTTTATTTAGTTCACTTTGAATTAAAACAAACTGATGAGACAGTGACAGTGATTTTCATACGTGGCTGAAGTTCTCTGCATTTTCTTTGGCATGGACAATCTCAGTAACGGCCGCTTCAGCGCTGGCCTTCCCCTTTATCTCCTGTTCGTACATCTGACGATACTTGATCTGGTTCAGCATGAAAAAAACAGCATTTAAACAATCAGTAACAAACATGGATTAGTATTTACTTGCATATGTGTGTGCTGGTTTTTTTGTACTACTTACATCACTGGCCTGCTCAGTGGCCTTCTTTGACATTTTGTATCCAGGCGTAAGGTGTGCAGGGAAACTACCTTTACCTCTCTGCTGCTCATATTCTTCTGTGTAGGCATACTGATGAAAAAGAGGTGACGCCGCATATCCATAAATATATTATTGTAACAATATATTTTTATAGTTGAGCGGAGCTAAAAAAAAAAAAAAATGTCAACAATGTCTGAAGGGCTTACATCGCTAACAATTTGTCCTTGTTTCTTGGCCAGAATCACCTCAGGGGGGTCCACGAATGCTGTGTATTTGGAAACTCTTTCCTCGTGTCCTTTTTTATATTCCAACTGAAGAGAAAGACAACAAAGCGATTGTGTTTGGCCTCTTGAATTTTTGATAAACTTGCATGAATTGTTTAACAGAAAGGGAAAATCAGTGAAGTTTAATCTTTTCTGTGAGGTATAGAAAGCTAAATAAAATCTACTTACATTACTTGCTAAGGTATTTGCCGTCTTGGCAGTTTGGTAGCCCGGTGTGATCATTGCAGGGAAGCTGCCCTTTGCTTTTGACTGCTCATATTCTTCTGTGTATTTGACCTGCACAAAAAAGAAGCCACAAAATCAGCCATGTGACCAACACTGCTACAAATTTGAAGGTTTTTTATATCAACTATTTAAATAGAACATACTCATGATATAACAACACAACCAGTGAGAAAAAAATCATATGTGTACTCACATCACTGATGGGATTCTGTGCCTGGGACATTGTCACTATCTCCTGGTTGCTCACCATCCCTGAATACCAGGTCTGCTGCTGTGAGAACTCAGACTGAGACTGAAATGTTGTTTATATATAACAGACAAACATGATCGATTACAAATGTTCCTAAACCAGGTAATTCTGTATCTTGCAAGGCTTTTATGAACTTGTTAAATAAGCCATGCAACTCTTTTATGTGAAATGATACAAAAAATAGACAAGTGCTTACTCATGACAGACGAAAGATTTGGCTGAATTAAAATACTAAAGTAGAATAAGTAGGAAGTTTAAAGAATAATTTTTAACTCTTCTTTCTTTTATTTGATAAAGATAAGAATTTGGGTTGAAAATTCCCTTTAACAGGGTTCAATGGCCAGTTGCTCTCCCGGGAGCTCACCTGGCTGGACATCTGATTGGCTAGGCAAGCCTTCTCCAGCTCCATGGATCTCGTGTCACAGTGGAAGGTGGACATAAAGCGTTCGCCATCTTCGCGATACTTCAGCTACAAGGATGGCACATGGATGACAAGCATTAAGCCAAGGCCAGCAAGCATTTGCACGTGCAGACACTGTACATGTGACTGCAGCATCCATTTTGGTAGCTGGATGCTGCTAATCACCCAAAAATAATTATAGTTTTTTTACTGCTAGTCCTAACTGGTATTGCTTTACTTCAACAGTGCCAAACATCACTCTATTCTTGTGCTGCAGGAGAACCTGAGCTGAAAAGCTAAATGATGAAGGGATAATGTTAGAGAGCTGTTATTAATAACTAAGATGTTTCACTCAAGATGGAACAAGACCTGCCCAGAACGAACCAGAATAGAGTACTTTGTATATCATCCTAGAGCTGTAAAAACCATCCCAAACTAATCTTAGAATAGCTCTATGTCAGAGGAAGAGACAGGACAGAGTGACGTCTCCAGAGCATCATCGCCTAAAGGGTATAAAGTACAATCAATAGGAATAAGAAAGTAAAAGCTGCATGTTAACCAGAGCAAGATATATACCTTTTTAAATGTTCAGTGGGATAAATCTAGACAGGGTTGAGGGCCACTCATGATCCGAGGTCAGCCCTCAGATCAAATGTCAACATGTTAATTCCCATATGCCTCCAGTGGCTTAAAGCAGTAGCCGAGGCGCTTGCTAGCCTACTGCTAATATAAGCATGAGAGCCTTGCGTGAACTTAGAGACACAGACAGACTCAGACAGACAGAAACAGGTGGCTAAGCAGAGGAGAGGAAGGGATGTGAAGCTGTTTTTCCTGACATTTAATTTTAGCCCGTTGAAGCATAAAGTGGGCTAAGTGGAGGGGGGTGTCTAGCCCCTGTCAGGGAAACAGAAATAACCTGAGCCAGTCTCCATTCCAAACCACTGCCGTCACCACGGCCTCAGAACCACCGACCACCTCTCGTAAAGAAGGAATTAGACCTTTGTGATCCAACAGTAATGGATATAAATGCTTAGGGTCAAATCTCAAGTTTTTTACTGCCTTTTTAGACCTCAGTGTTCAAAATAAATAACAATATTTACAGTAGACACAGCCATAAACTGTCTTTCCTCTAGTGCCATAGACAGTAACAACAATCGCAGTGAGTCAGAGGACTGAAACATGTTGTATGGCATGCATGATGCTGCCGTGGTTTTGCTCATGATGTCCTCTTACCTCACTGCTGGCCTTACTTTGCTTCTTTGCATTAATGTTAATGGGGGTCTCATAGACGCTTGTGAATGTGTTGTTCCTTGGATTGTGCCTGAAAGGATGAGACACACATATAGTTGCCAACATGGTCACACCAGGTGTAATTCACAACGTTAAAAATGGGACCCCGGCTATTGTGCAATCGTGGTTTACGAAGACGCAGTTAATTTGCCTCCTCTGTGCTTTACTCATTAAAAAAGATTATGTTTTTATTTATTTTTATCATGTCTGGTGATTAACTACAAATGATCAATAGGCATTGCAGTAGTATTGACTGCTACTTACACAGAGCAGTATGGCCTCTTCTTGTGGCTGACAAAGTTATTTGGAGTGAGTACCATCTTGCAGACGTCACAATGAAAACATGCTTTGTGCCAATTCTGCCGAAAATGAAAGAAAGAAAAAGAAAGAGCATGAATCTTTAAATCCGTGTTGAGACGAAATATGACTGGAATCTAGTTCATCAAGCAGAGAAAAAACACTGGACAAGTAATTTCTGGTATATTTGATTAATAAGAGGCCCAGAATAACATCAGTAATCACATCACATTTTTCCACATGGACTTAATGACTGATTCTCTAAAGCTTTAATGTCACTGTTAAACTGTAAGTCTTTTTTTTTCTTGTCCAGTCTTTTAATTAAAAACAATCTCATATCAATACCCATTGGACAGCTGTTATTAGTTTTATGACTAACACAGACACATTAGCGAGTTCATTTTAACCCAAGAAGGCATTTATTTATAAATGCTTTAATGTATTACCTGGTCAATGCAGTTGATCTTCTCCGCTGGGTAGACCACAAACCCACACCTGGCACAAGACTGCATGATGAATGCTTTTCCTTCTTCCCAAAATCTCTCAAGAAAACCAGTAAACTAGCATGAAGTATTGGCCAAAATGAAGTCAGGTCACTCAGACGGCCGTTAAGCTGAGGAACTGGGAATCCCAGACAGTAGCGGTAGTGCGTCTCTGGTGGCTGAAAACTTAGCTCTGTGACTGTGGGACTGTGAAACCGTCTCTTACTTCACACCGTGTCCCATGATGGACCACCCCCCTTCTGTGCCCCGTGCTCAAAGACTGGCCGAGTCCAGCTGTCTGTCTGCAGAGAGGGGGAAACAGAGTGACAGAGAGTTCACATGTCAATCTATATGTGTAATGATCCTCAGTTGGACAGCTACCTCAACTTTGAGTATCTCCACATGACTAACAACATAAAACTGTGATTCCCTGTGTAATACTTTTACTTAGTCACTTCATCAGCCATGCATGTAAACACAAAGTGTAGGCTGCTTGTTTTAGGCAGGTTTCTGTACACTTAGAAAAGACGTAAAGAACAGTGACACAGGATTAATAGTTGAAGCACAAGACCCCTCTGAAGCTCAAAAGGGTCAGAGCTGTAACTGTAGGAAGACTGTCATGAGGTTGAGGTTTTTAATCTATCTGTGATAATAGGTCACATACCTTGACCTCATTGAAATTTATTTGTTTTGTGATTTTTGATAGATTAAACATGCAATAGGAGTAAATATTTGATGCTTTGAAATTAATTGCTTATACTTGAAGGAAATAGTTTCATATTAGGGAATTAGTCAGTTTTAACCCCCAAAATTAAATAGGAGAACATATTACTTTTCTCTGCATGATCAGAGACGTTCGATGTTTGAGGTTATTAACTTCAGTCTATAATGTGACATTTTATCTGTGATGTCTTAAAATGCTTCTTTGATTTTCTGATGGATCAACTATTTTAGTCTAAGATAAAGTAAGACTTCTTGTAACTTTTACAGTTTCATTACAATAAGAATATTAACAGGAGCAGAAACAGAAATACTCTGTTAGAGAAAAAACTGCAAATATAATTTTAAAAATAACTAAATAAGCTTGAATTACTAGCAACCAAGATACAGAAAATAACAATTAAATGTCTTAGTGTAATAGCCACAAATAGAAAGGATCTCTTGTAGTGCTCAGAGATCCTTTTGGCCAATGAGGCTGTTGCTGCATGTGCTGCAGTGACCAATCAGAGAGGCATGTGTCAGATGGGATGGATTGCCCATGATGCTGAGAAGTTTCTTCAGCATCCTGCTCTCACACCTCTACTGTAGTCTGATGCTCCACTCCCTGAACTAAACCAGCCTTTCAGTTTGTTCATTCTGCTGGCATCAGCTGCTTGCACCCTGCTGCCCCAGCTCACATAGAAAACCACACTTGCCACCAGAGTGATAAACATAGACTGATATTGAAGGTTCTGAGCTTCTTTAATAGAGACTCTGGTCCTTATTAAAGACAACCTCTGTTCTCTTGGACCAGTCCAGTTTCTTGTCTATGTGTGCTCTTAGTTATCTGTATTTTTCAACCACCTCAGCATCAGTTCCCCTCACAATGACAGGGGAGAGAGGAGGAACCTGGCTCAGTGATAGAGCCAACAAAAGCTTGTCTTAAGTCTAAAGTGTAGAAGGTGAAGAAGAAGGATCATAAAACAGTTCCCTGTGCTGCCTGGTAGTTTTCTTACCGACTTGTTCAGATGCGGAGGATGCCTTTATCTACCTGTACTCCAGTGCTTTTAATACCATTACGAAAACTGCAATGGGTTCAGCTCCACCAGATGCAGATGACAGAGGATTAGCATACAGTTTTAATTCGCTATATTTGATAGGTGCTTTTCAATACCCGGCGAGGTATTGAATAAGATTTTCTTTAAACTTTATTTTCTTTTGCCTGGGTGGCAGCTCTACGCTTCCGTAGGGACTAAGAGACAGAAAAAATATATAAGAAACAAACTGCATTTGTAATTTAGGGCAACATTAAACAAATGAATATACATACCTGGCATAGATTATTCGATTTATGCTGTATTTTTATGTCTTAATTCACCGGCCAGCACAGAAAAAAGTTTTAATTTACGTTTGTGAATATAAATTTGATCAATATACTTCAGGTAAATGCTGTCACGAACATTTCTGCTCCAGAGCAACTAAAGCCTTTCCCATTTGGGAGAGAAAAAGATAAACTTTCATAAATTAATCTTGCTCTTACTGCATCCTTTATTATTATTGTTAATATTATTATTATTATTATTATTATTATTTGCACATAACTAGTCGTTTTACTCCTTGCAGAAAACATGTGTGCCAAGTGTGCAGGATGGAGGGACGCAGTGCTGTGACGCAGTTACGCAGTCGCGAAAAGTCAAACCGTACTTTCTCTTTCTTTCACAAGGAAGAAGGGGCAGAAACTCAGAAGGAGACACTTTGGAGAACGAAAATAAGTCAGGTAACTTTAGTGCTACAGCGAAGTTCACGTAACACACTACGATTCAGCTTAAGTTCACTCCTATATATCAATCTCTTTAATCATACTTAAAGAAAATGAAAAGTTTATTTATGTATTTTTAGCTAAGTCGCTTTTTTGCTACATGCTAACCAGACATGAAGCTAACAAGTCAAGTTGAATGCCTCAAAGTGTCAAAGTGTTAATAAAAGCAGTCTAAATTTAGCTCGCTGTCCGTTTTCAAACAGTTGAGGTGGGACTGAACACGGTTAAGGAAGTGAGGCAAACTTGTCTCAAAATAACGCCAACGTCTGGTTAGTTTACACCTAATGTACGGAAAGCAGTAGGTTAAGTAAACCATAACGTTATGTTCGATTTGTGTACTAGAAGAAGATGGCTGGATACGCCGGTGAACCCTCTGAACTTGGAGAGGGTGGGGGAGATGGGCCGGTGACAGACGAAACAGACGCCAAGCCTGACCGCAAAGGGAGATTTCTGCTATTTGGGAGGTGACTTCCTTTTTATTGTTTCTAAACATGAAAACCAGTAAACATTCGAGCGAAAAAAAGGTCATAAGTTTGGGCCCTAAAAATAAACTCAATATAACTCAAATAATTTACGTACTGTAATAATATAGGTTTTAAGCGGTGGGTTTCGCTTTTATTATTATTCCCTCACTCATTTACAAGGTCTGTGTTCATTTACTGTGGTTGTATCAAGATAAGGTACATGTACTGGACTTTGTTAGGTACACCATACTAGTACTGGATTGGACCTTTTCTTTCCCTTCAGAAGTGCTTAAGTTATGGAAAGGTGCTTGAAACATCCCTCAGAGATTTTGGTCCATATTGACATGACAGCATCACACAGCTGTGTAGGAGATTTGTTGGCTGCACATCCATGGTGGGACTCTCACTCTCTGCCGCATCCCAAAGGTGGACTGAGATCTTGGGGATCATCTCAAGTTCAAGAAACCAGTTTGAAATTATCTGGATTTGTGACACAGCACGTAATTGTGCTGCAAGAAGCCGTCAGGAGGTTATTATACTGCAAGCATAAAGGGATGGTTAACATCCCTCAGATAGGCTGTAGTGTTGAAGCAATGTTAAAGCTCGTGAGTCTGTGTGAAGGTGACAGATGCTCTTCTACTTAAATTGATTGTTACGAATGTTATCAGCTTGACGGAGTCTGGCTGACCTCATCTAACCTCACTGGATAGTTTCTCTTTTTTTGGACCTTCCTCTCTAAACCCCAGAGACGGTTGTGTGGCAAGATCTCAGTAGAATAGTAGTTGAAATACTCGGACTATCCCATCTGCTACCAGTAACCATGCCACATTTAGTCGCTTAAGTCACCTTTCTTCCCCGTTCTGATGCTCAGTTTGAACTTTAGCAGATCATCTTGACCATGTCTGAGTTGCACTGAGTTGCTGCCATGTGATTGGTTAATTAGATGTTTGCAATAACAAGCAATTGAGCGGTGAAGTGAGTGTGTAGTTTTTAAATCATCCTATCATCTGTAGCATAATCTATGTCTGTTTTAATTTGCTTATATTTTTCTGGTGATATTTGTCACCTGTTACGATTTGTTTGTGTTGGATGTGCAAACTTTCTTTTTTATTTCTTGGTTCTTCCACATCTGTTTATGTCCCACAGATCTTACAGTACACACACATCATAACACATAAACATAGCAAGCAAGCTAGCACTTTGCATAAAATTCAAATGAAGGTTTTTACAGAAAACAAAACTCTATTTCTGACTGCTTCAGTATTCCTGTAGATACTATTATAATTGGTTTGCAAGTAATTTGTGGCTTGTCTTTTCATTTCATTGGTAGTCTTCTGTTGAAATTTGCTTTATTATTCTCTAATTTAGAAAAGAAATAAAACCCAGAGACTATTGATTTAAATTACTCAGACATGTATTTGCTCATTTTCTCAAGTAAAACTATTGTGGTGATAAACCACTTCCACATAGGTTTTATGTCCACAACCACACAGTTATTTTTGGACTTCTCACACTGAGAAGAGACCACACACAGCCGAGCACTCTCAGTAAGATCCTGGATTCAGTATCTGAAGGTGACTGTGGTTTCACAGCTAATCAAAACCTAAAAAAGTAGACTGTAAAAATACCCTTGATTTTACACAGCGACCTGGTTTTGAATAGCCCAATTAAGGCAGTGGGTCACAGAACATGAAATCAATCTTAAGTCTAATTCAGGGACAGGGGTCAGTCCTCAAGTGGCTTCTCAAAATTAGACCATAGCTGAGGCCAAAATCATTCAAAATGTCCATTCATTATATTATAGAGTGCGGGCCTTTTAACAGTATGCAGTTTGTTTTGTAAACTGATCACTGACACAAAGAACTGTTTATTCCAGTCTCACTCACAAGGTGGCACTCTGGACCTTTTTAATGGAGAAGTATAAAGTACGGCAGCTGTGTTTTCCCTCAGACACTGGTAATCAAGCAAAAAGGCTCTGCGCTCCGTCTTGAATTTAGATTCTTACCCAAAAATACCAAGATAGCAAGCAATAGAAGATGTAAAAAATACTATATTAAGGAATTATTAAGGAAATTCACATTCATTTATTAATTATTTGTGGTGTGATTTGGTGTTCATCAAAGGAATATTTTCTTGGAAATCAGTTTTTTAGGGTTTTTTTTTTTTTTTATTCGTACCAGTTTTTATTTATTTACTTATTTATTTAGTTGCCTTTTTGTCACAAGTATAGATAACAAGTATGAAAATCCATACAGGTGGATTCTGTACCTGTCAGCAGAGGAGCTACTTGTTGCCCTGTCTGACCTCACCAGGGAGAGCGAGGCACAGGGGCCATGTGTGAATAGGCCTTTAGAAAGCACTGGTGTGATGGCGAGGTTGCTGACTCAGGGGCCTCACAGTGCGCCGCCCCTGTCCTCAGCACCTGCTAGCCCAGTCAGGTCTCCATCCAGAACAGAGAGCATGTCAGTATCCTAGCACACAGCCAAAAATTAAGCTTCCAGGTCTGGAGAAACTAGTTTTTTTTTTGTGGGGGAACAAAAGACACAAGACAAAACCAACGCATTTCAGATGCAGAGTGGCGTAGCGCTTAATGACGAACCCAGGTAAGACAGATGCAACGGCCTCCTATTCCTCTCGACTGTCCTCCTGCTGCACCTGCAATGCCCAGGGTCGCAGCTCTTTGCGCAGCCTCGTGCAGTTGTTTGGTACAGTTTGTTGGCACAATTTGGAAGTGGGAGGGGGCTGGAAAAAGTTCTGGATCACATGTTTTTTTTGTTTTTTTTCTAATATGGCTGGGCAGCCTGTGAGTGAGCACGCAAGACTGTTGGTACACATTGCTGTGCATTGTTCCCGTGCTTGAGTAAGCTGTTGACTAGGCTCTTCTGGAAAAAGCCTGGATTTTGTGAGTCCCTAATGGGTCACTATTGGCTAAGCTATCTGGATGGATCTTGTAAAGAATGGAAATATGACAGGTGTGTGAGAATTACCACTCGTGGAGGATTGCTTCTTGCTCAGTATAGATTGCTGTTTTTATGATTTTTTTTTTTTTTTCCCCAATTATCTGCGCTAAGCCAAAATGTTCTAGTTTCTCCTTAAATCTTCCTTTGGATTTCTGCAACCAACTTTGGCCGTGACTTTAATGCCTTATTTGGAAATGTATGTACCTTTTGGTTTCTAAGTAAGTGGTTCAGTGTGTTTTCAGTTTAATGTGTGTTATTTGTTTTGAAAAATTTACTTAAAGATCATTCATTTGTAGTATTTTTTTGTATTTAAATAGACATCTCACCTGCAGGAATTTTTAGCTGAGATAAAATTTGATATTATGTTTCTTTTCTAATTTCATGGCAGTAAATTAATTTGAAGGCTTTTCATAGGTCAGTAAACTTAAAAACTGTTGTAACCATGCAATATAATTTAACTGCCTTTTTTAATTGTCTTTGTATAAAAGCAGGAAGAATAAGGATGGCCAGACGCGGGAGCAGGAATACTCTTCTGAAAGCCATTACAGAATTGTTTCACCAACATTCAAGTATAAGATGAGCCACCGGCGAGTGGGGAAGTGCATCATCATCAATAACAAAAACTTTGATGAAAAGACAGGTATAGCAAACCTTACTCAAACGTATGAATTTAGTTTGGCTCAGGGTTATTGCATATTGAGTTTGTAATGTAAGCGTTCTTTCTTGACAGGGATGAATGTACGCAATGGCACGGATCGAGACGCAGGCGAGCTTTACAAGTGCTTCAAGAACCTGGGCTTTGATGTCATTCTTTACAACGATCAGACATGTGAGAAGATGGAGTGTCTTCTCCGAGAGGGTAAGTCATGTCATGCTGATACCGAGACTTTTTTTTTTGTTTGTTTGTTTTTTTACATTTTTCTTTTTGTTGTGATGGTGTTTCATATTTAATATTTAGATCAAATGTAAGCACAGATTGTCTTTTGTAAGCCACTGTAGTTGACGGAACGGTTAGCAGCACAAAGTGTATTATTTCTGATATGCATATAGTTACATACTAGTAATCCGGTGCCTTATAATGTGTAAAACAGGGAGGCCTTTGGTCATATACACCCTCTTTGATCTTTTGTGGGCCCGACCAGTGAAACTTCCTTCTCTGTCATTGTACAGATATTTAACTACACATTTAGTCAATTAGATATTTTAATATTAGAAAAATAAGCACAAGTTCAACATTACGTCTAAGTTTTTCAACATGATAAAGAAATGCTGCTTTGGTGCATGAAGGAAATGTTTCAGTATGAGTCTTTGCACTTAAATTGTAAGAAGCAAATGTGTAAAATGACAGAAATCTATCATTTAATTACTTAGGTGTAATATGAATGGTGATAGAGACCTGTAAAATTGTGAAAATACAGTAAAAAGTACAAAACTTAAGCTCTCCTTCACATTTTTCAAAGCCATCCAGTAGGGTTGTTCAATATAATGATATTGAAGGTATCGTTTCATATTACGGTATCGTTCGTTTTGTGGTGTCGCAAAATAAACTGTTTACGGCAATATTTTTTCATCGTTTCGATGGTCACTGTAGTGGCTTTATTAATTTCTTAAAGTCTCTTTCTCTTATATTTAAAATAACCACACTACGGACAGACAAGCGACTGTTTTTACACGTTGTCATTAGCAACAATGCTGGTAAACCCAGCGTGTGGCTCCACCGCCCTTTGTTTATTTTCCACATAAACCTTTCACAATAAAGCTGAAGATCCTGTTGAGTTTTTTCAAAATAATCTGAAATGATGACAAACAGAAGGACCATTCAAAACAAATCAAGGACTTTATTTCTAATTGAGGGGCTACCTCTGTAACATGGACATGGTTTGGTTATGAAAAGTCTGACACAGACCAGAAATCTGTGCTATGCAAATTATACATGAAACCAGTCCCCACCTCAGACTCAAACGCAGCAAACCTCTTCAACCACCTATGCAAGAATCACATTAAAGAGTGTGGAGAGAGTTTAAGAATGAAAAGCAAAAAAGAGCCATCAGGTTCTCAAAATAAACCTTAGACTTAAAGGTTAGAACAGGCTTTTCCCAGCAGCACGCCGTGTAATAAATACTCACAAAGACAATGGCAGCCATTACAACTAATGTCTAAAAATGTATAGTTTCATGCATTAGTCAAAGCACTCAACTCCAGGAACACGTGACCCAGCTGAAAACACTTCACACAAGTTGAGTTGCCCGAGATTCACAGAATTTACAGAAAATGTAAATATTTTTGTGATATATATCGTTGTTGAGATGATAAATGTCTTATATCGGGGTGTGAGATTTTAGTCATATCACACAGCCCTACCATCCAGTGGCCTGGGTTAAAGTCTTCCTTGGTCCGATTCTGCCTTATTTTAGATATCCCTGTAAAATAACAACATGTGCAAGTTTCAATTAATAATTCTTGTTTCTTAAAAACCACCACTGGTATAAAAGTAACACATCCTACTACTAAATTTAGCCAAATGTGTTTCTAATCAAAGTAACTGGAAGTCCGGTAACCAGGTTTTATGATCATAAGACTATATGAACCTCTCAGGTCAGTGATGCTGATAAATTTCTTCTTATAATAAAGTGCTCACTGGCATATTTCATATTTTGATGGGCTGCATTATAAATCATTCTTTATCAGTTAAATATATAACTTAGCTGAAATCTCAAATTCACGCTAAATAAACTTCAGACGTAACTATTAGGGACTGACTTTAATCATTAATCTAGAGAGGTTTAACAAGGCCTGAGTCGAGCTAGGAGTTCAGTGTTTGTTTGTTTGTGTGTGGTTCAGCCTCGGAAGAAGACCACAGTGACAGCTCGTGTTTCGCCTGCATCCTGCTGAGCCACGGCGAGGAAGGCATGATCTACGGCACAGACGGAGCCATGCCCATCAAAACGATGACCTCGCTGTTCAGGGGGGACAAGTGCAAAAGCTTAGTGGGAAAGCCAAAACTCTTCTTCATCCAGGTGTGCATGATTCATACTTGATTGTGTGACTGAAGTCTTTTATTGTAACAATAGCAGTGTTGGGTTATAGATTTGTGTGATCTTTTATTTGTTACTTTTCACCCAAATGGGCAGTTTGAACAGTTCTTTGCTGTGGAAATAGGTGAATTTGGCTTATCTCAGCTTTTAAAAACAGTTAATTTTGAATTGCTTCACCAGGTCATCGATGAGAAAGCTACTCAGGATCACAATGAAATGTCATTTCATTTACTTCACCAGGCTTGTAGGGGTTCTGAATTTGATGATGGTATACAGACAGATTCAGGTCCACCAAATGATGCCCTGGAGACAGATGCAAATCCAAGACATAAGATCCCGGTGGAGGCTGATTTCCTCTTTGCCTACTCGACTGTGCCGGGTAAATCTGAAATCCCAGTTTAAACAACATGTTTTTCCTTACAGTAAAATACTATTGGTATATATAAGTGGAGAAGCATTTCCTGAAGAGTCTAGTTTGACTGCTTTCTAGTTTCTAGTTTCATTCCTAACTTATGATGATTTTTTTCCAGGATATTACTCATGGAGGAACCCTGGGCGTGGCTCCTGGTTTGTACAGGCGCTCTGCAACGTCCTGAACGAGTTTGGAAAACAGCTGGAGATAATGCAGATCCTGACACGGGTCAATTACATGGTGGCCACCAGCTTTGAGTCCTGGTCTGAAGACCCCCGCTTCAGTGAGAAGAAGCAGATTCCCTGTGTGGTCTCTATGCTGACGAAAGAACTGTATTTCAACTGACTGCCCATCCACCTGACTGTACTGTAATGATGCCACAGTCTGACCGACTGACTAACTAGACTGACTAGACTAGACTGTTTCAGGTACTGATTAAGCGGTCAAAGCATTCAGGGATGATTCAGGCCTGGCAGGACGCTTCACATTTCATGCACATATGACATTTTGCATGTGGACTTGGGGCCGAAAAGCACTACATGAGGAAACAAAAACAAAAACAAAAAACATTACAGTGGCACACGGCGTTCATGTGTTGATAGTGAAACTTCTTCCTCTTCTTCAGGTTCTTCCACTTCTTCAGAATAATGGTGTCACATTTGATCTGATCTTTGTCGACAGGCTTTGTGAAATATCCATGTTATTCTACCAGCCCAGAAAATTTGCTGCCAGGTTTTGTGGGTTTATAGAATCGTCTATACGTCAATCCATTTTCCAGCATTTGCAGTAGATAAGGACTGTACCCTATGAACGCGGGCAAGCAGGGATGGGCAAAAGTTGGCTTTTGGTATTCTGAGACTCTGAGCGGAAAAACATCTTGTCATTTTGATTGATCTAGTATGATTTGAAAAACTCAATTAAGCCCCTTTTAGATTCATTAGGCACTTTATAGAAATCTTCATTAGAAAACTGAAATGAGTGATTACTAGAACTTTGATTGCTGTAGGAGTGTTGAGGGACCTGCCTTCATTACAGACCCTGTGCAATGAATTGCTAAAGAGGAAAAAGCCTTGGAAAATGAATTAGATAATTTTCAGCTACCTGTATTTTAAACTTTCTCCTGTCAATTGTCAGAAAAAATGACAAAAGAAACGACAAACATCCTCTGATCAGAAACACGTCAACCCTCTTGCCAAAGGCTTTGTGTCTTAGCCTTCCTAGCAAGTTTAAGTTGGTAGCAGAAAGCTGGTATCCTCAGGTTCTTTAATGTCCATGAAGTGGGTAAATGTCATGTTAATTTCATATCCGTAGTGGTTAGGAAGATGTGATTGTTTGCTGTGTAGTGATTAGTTCAATGAGGTTTGGGTCAAGTGCATAGGATAGAGTCCGCCCTATTAAAAACAAGGACCATTTTACCACTATTCTCAATGTAATGTTGAAGGCCTCACTTCTTTAAACTCAAATAAGTTCATTTATGCACCATTATGCAGTCCAAAAAACAGTGTAGTAGGTTCCACCAGAGTTAGACATTCTTTTTTAATATTTTTACTAAATAGTGAAAAAAATGCTGTATGATTATAACACTAGATAGACAAAAGACTGTCTAAAGCTGTGTTGTAAATTTGTGAAATATCATAGTCTTAACTTGGACTGGGGCCTTAAGCACAAATGCCAAATCATTTTACTGCATACATTTATGTTCTCTAAATATACACTACACAGTAGTAAATGGCTAACTATCAGTCTCATACCAAATCTCTTTTATTTATCTTTTTTTTTTTTTTTTAAACTGTTGCTTTGCTTTCTTTATGCAATTAAGACATATAATCACCACAAGAGCTCATGACCAAGACACCAAAGATCCTTAAACTTCTCCACTTGGAGTATTAACTCGTCCCAGACCTAAAGTGGGCACTGTATCCTTAAAAAACATGGCCTCTGACTTGGAGGTGCTGATTCTCATTCCCATCACTTCACACTTGACAGGTCGAGTGTGAAGTGATGGGTCGCTCCACGGGTCGCTCTGCGTTCCTGCCCTTAGAGATAGGTGGAGTTGAGGAAGTAGAGCCACTACTTCTTCATATCGCAAGGAACCAGTTGCCCAGGCAAACCCAGGACGCTGAGGAGATTACATCTCTTGGCTGGTTTGGGAACAACTCTGTGTCTCCCAGATGAGCTGGAAGAGGTGGTGGGATGAGGGAAGCCTGGGTTTCTCTGCTTAGACTGCTACTCCTGCAATCTGAACTCGGATAGGCAGCAGAGAATGGCTGGATGGGACAGACAACTTTCTAAATAATTTCCTTAATTAATTAAATAATATTTGTTACAACTTACACAAAGTTTGTTGTCTGCAAATATGGTGTCCCAAAGTGTCTTAATTACAAAGGCAGCTATTACACATCTGAACATACACACTCCACATGTCCACAATTCACAATCTTGCTTTTTCTCCGAGGTTTTTCCATAATTCATATAACTGCATGTCTCAGTACCTTAGGGGGGAAGTTCAGTTGCTTTCATTTCTTTAGCTTTTTATGCTATTTTATTTTTTAATAATTAATATTATTATTTTTTATCAGGATGGCATTCCCCATCCATGTTCATTGTATCCTCAAGTGTTAAATCTTCTCAACACATGGATCTGTGATGAGCGATGTAGTGCCTGACCTCTGCCAAAAGGGGTTTTTGCTCCACTTGTTTTGAAATGGAGTTGAAAAAGGGGGAAAAATGTGTTTGGGGTAAAACTTTATATGCTTTCACGTTTTAAATGCTGTTGTCCTCAGGAATATATTTGAAAAGATTTGGGAAAATGATTGACTGAATTAATGAATTTTTAAAAAATTTTTTGGGGCAATACAATATTTAAATAACTTCAAAATAAAGAAATGCTCATGTAAACAGTTTATTGTATTAAACTTACACAGTTTATAATGTAGTGAAGTCTGTATCATTTGTCTTGCACATCTGTAAACAGACCCCACTGAAAACATTGTTTTATGGTAGGACGGTGCTTACATACACACAAACACATTATGAAATCACTGGGTATTTTTAAATGTTTCCATGTGTTTCACTCAGTGCTCAGTTAAAATTTGGGAGTTGTGCTTGTATCGGTAAAAACTTCCAGGATCAGAATGGATATTAAAGGTTTTTAAAACATTTCTCTCATTGTCATCTTAAAAACATTACATTTTTTTCTCTAAATCGTGTTTGTCAAACCATAAGACCTGCAGACAAGCAGTGGCCTAGCAAAGTGTCTAATCTGGCTCGCTGAATGGCTTTACAAGCTCTGAAAAGTATAGAGGAGGGGCTCATTTTTGGACAATTTTCTGTATTTGCTGCTAGGAAGCAGTGATTTATGTTGTGAGAAAAGTTGTTCACTTTGCTCATTTCAACCAAGCCAAAGATCTGAATCATCTTACTAATAACATCATGCCCATGGCGGCCTATGATTAGATTTTTACCGTAAATCAATCTACGCTGACATGTTTCTTTGAATTATGAAAACAGTTCTTTGTAATAATTGAAAGCGGATATCGTATTTTCTATAAGAAAACTCAGCCTATTTGTTTCTGCTATTTTCAGATTGGTGTGTGTGTTTAGTCCACAAACTAAAATCTGGAATAAACATGAAAATACTGATGGATTAATCATTCAAACATAAAAATAAAATAAAAATTATTTGGACTGTAAATGCCGTAAAACCATACCTGGATAGAAAAACACAGAATGGAACAGTATCAGTCATGGATTGGCCTCCCCAGAGCCTGGATGTGAAAGTTATTGAAGCAGCGTGGGATCATCTTGACAGAATGGAACAAAAGACAGCCAAGACCCTAAGAAGTGTTTGAATGTCCTTCAGGAAATCTGGATAATTATTCCTGAAGAGTACCTAAAGAAATCATGAGAGCATAAGAAAGCTTGCTTTGAGAAAGATGAGGCTTTATTGAAGAATAAAGGTGTTTCAAATATTTTCTCTCAAGCTTATTAGAATTACACAAACTTTCACTTTTCCTTTGCCTATACTTAATTTTACCATGTACAGGGAGTGCAGAATTATTAGGCAAGTTGTATTTTTGAGGAATAATTTTATTATTGAACAACAACCATGTTCTCAATGAACCCAAAAAACTCATTAATATCAAAGCTGAATGTTTTTGGAAGTAGTTTTTAGTTTGTGTTTAGTTTTAGCTATTTTAGGGGGATATCTGTGTGTGCAGGTGACTATTACTGTGCATAATTATTAGGCAACTTAACAAAAAACAAATATATACCCATTTCAATTATTTATTTTACCAGTGAAACCAATATAACATCTCCACATTCACAAATATACATTTCTGACATTCAAAAACAAAACAAAACAAATCAGCGACCAATATAGCCACCTTTCTTTGCAAGGACACTCAAAAGCCTGCCATCCATGGATTCTGTCAGTGTTTTGATCTGTTCACCATCAACATTGCGTGCAGCAGCAACCACAGCCTCCCAGACACTGTTCAGAGAGGTGTACTGTTTTCCCTCCTTGTAAATCTCACATTTGATGATGGACCACAGGTTCTCAATGGGGTTCAGATCAGGTGAACAAGGAGGCCATGTCATTAGTTTTTCTTCTTTTATACCCTTTCTTGCCAGCCACGCTGTGGAGTACTTGGACGCGTGTGATGGAGCATTGTCCTGCATGAAAATCATGTTTTACTTGAAGGATGCAGACTTCTTCCTGTACCACTGCTTGAAGAAGGTGTCTTCCAGAAACTGGCAGTAGGACTGGGAGTTGAGCTTGACTCCATCCTCAACCCGAAAAGGCCCCACAAGCTCATCTTTGATGATACCAGCCCAAACCAGTACTCCACCTCCACCTTGCTGGCGTCTGAGTCGGACTGGAGCTCTCTGCCCTTTACCAATCCAGCCACGGGCCCATCCATCTGGCCCATCAAGACTCACTCTCATTTCATCAGTCCATAAAACCTTAGAAAAATCAGTCTTGAGATATTTCTTGGCCCAGTCTTGACGTTTCAGCTTGTGTGTCTTGTTCAGTGGTGGTCGTCTTTCAGCCTTTCTTACCTTGGCCATGTCTCTGAGTATTGCACACCTTGTGCTTTTGGGCACTCCAGTGATGTTGCAGCTCTGAAATATGGCCAAACTGGTGGCAAGTGGCATCTTGGCAGCTGCACGCTTGACTTTTCTCAGTTCATGGGCAGTTATTTTGCGCCTTGGTTTTTCCACACGCTTCTTGCGACCCTGTTGACTATTTTGAATGAAACGCTTGATTGTTCGATGATCACGCTTCAGAAGCTTTGCAATTTTAAGACTGCTGCATCCCTCTGCAAGATATCTCACTATTTTTGACTTTTCTGAGCCTGTCAAGTCCTTCTTTTGACCCATTTTGCCAAAGGAAAGGAAGTTGCCTAATAATTATGCACACCTGATATAGGGTGTTAATGTCATTAGACCACACCCCTTCTCATTACAGAGATGCACATCACCTAATATGCTTAATTGGTAGTAGGCTTTCGAGCCTATACAGCTTGGAGTAAGACAACATGCATGAAGAGGATGATGTGGACAAAATACTCATTTGCCTAATAATTCTGCACTCCCTGTATGTTTGCATGTTTCAATAATTTGTTGCACTAATTGTTTAATTATTGTTTCAATAATCGTATTACACCACATACTGGATATATATACCAAAGTTTATTTAAGTCTAAAGATATGTAAGCTCTTCTATGATTACAAGTGAATGACTATAAACAACACTGCTCTGTAAATCTAAAATAGAAATGCTTTAAAAACAACTTTAAACAAACTTAGACTTGCTTGTAACCAGGTTTGTGATGCTGTATCAACAAAGTAAGATTAGGCTGCTGATGTGCAAGACATATGTGTCAATTTCTGCTTAGTCCCTGCAGCATTACTTCAGAGAACAGGAGCTGAAAGGATTGCAATTTTTCAGGAACTTCCAGTTTGTGTCGTCATTGTTATGATGAGCTCAAAATGTTTGATATAAGTTGCCAGTAAAGGTCTCAGCACTAGGGATAGGGGAGGAGTCTGTGGACAATCCTTGTTATGTGTTTTTTACATGACTCTGTCACCCTTGGAGGAGATGATCGGCTTGGGGTGGGCAATTTCAGCATCCTGAACTACATGCTGCACTCGTGAAAGACAAAAGTAATCAATACATTGGTATAGAACACTTATCATGTTATCTACCGTACAGCAGTTGTTCCTTTGACAAGGCTCTTACCACACAGTGTGGTAAGACCGACTGACCACAGTATGTGAGAACTCAGGGCTGTATGTCGGACAGGGTCATCTGCAGTATGGGGGCCCACAGGGAAAGGTTCTGGCTCCATTCCTCTTCACCATCTACATTGCAGACTTCTCCAACAACTCCACCCAGTGCTTCCTGCAGAAGTTCTCTGACGACTCTGCAATAGTCGGCCTCATCACTGATGGGGACCACAGGGAGTACTGAGAACTGACCCATGACTTTGTGGACTGGTGCCAGCAGATCAACACTAGAAAGACCAAGGAGCTGGTGGTAGACTTCCTCAGGCACAAACATCCAAGGTATGGACATTGAGGCTGTGGATAGCTACAGGTATCTTAGTGTTCATCTGAACAATAAACTGTACCTGCTACGGAGGCTCAGGTCTTTTGGAGTGAACGGCCCACTCCTAAAGGCCTTCTTTAGCTCTGTGGTGGCCTCAGACATTTTTTACAGTGTGGTTTTCTGGGGCGGCAGCATCTCTGCAGGGGACAGGAAGAGACTGAACAAGCTGATCTGGAGGGCCAGCTCTGTTCTAGGATGCCCTCTGGACCCAGTGGAGGTGGTGAGTGACAGGAGAATGGTGACTAAGCTGTCATCCCTGTTGGACAACTTGTGGTTTGCATCTTATCTGTACTCTAATTTAATAACTATAAAGTACTCTGTTTTGGTAATTATTGTCCATGATGTAAATATGTCAAAATTGTGCGTGTTTCTCTTCTGTGTCCTGTGTCCTGTTCTGTTTGTATATGTGTTTTTTGCTGCTGTTACAACCAAATTTCCCCTTGTGGCACAATTAAGGATTATTCTATTCTATTCTATTCTATTCTATTCTAACATGGTCTCTGCAGAGGACCATACATGTGCAGACAGACACACACACATGTCCCATACACAATTGTAACTGTTTCCCTGTCTCCTTGATGTGCAATGGCACCAAGTGCAATTGTCCCTATGTAACAAAGTATTTTATTCTATTTGTAAAGTATTTTATTCTGTTTGTATAGTACTTAATCTATTGTATGTAGTATTCTTTCTATTCCATGTTATTCTGTTTATCTTATTCTATTATATTGTTTCGCTGTTTTTCTCTTTTTTCTCTTAATTTTTTACTGCTCTTGTACTTTCTGCCGTGACCAAAAATTTCCCACGTGTGAGACTAATAAAGTTTATCTTATCTTATTTCTGGGTAAACTCATAGCTTGCAACATCTTTTCAGTGACAGGATCGTGGGATCTGATGAACAACAATAGACTGATGTAAGACTTAGAAGCTGTTTATTGTTGAAGTCATCCATCTCAATCAGGTCTGGATCAGCTAGTTTCAGTGTCTTAGAAATTCCATTTTCACACAAAAGAAAGAGATTAAAGAAGTAATGAAAAGCTAATGAGGTGCTTTTAATATCTGTCGATCAAAATTTTAACCAGAAGTTTAATCTAAACACTGGATCTTGTGAGTCAACTAAGAATCAGTTTGTCATTCCACTGCACCAGGAAATGCTCCATTTGTTTTCAGTAAGGGAATACAGGATGTGCAGTAAATAAAGTGGGCCAAGATACCGGTAAACTCTAGAACTTGATTTTCAAGTTATTGTCCCCTTTCGGCATTTCACCAAAAATATGTTTGGTATGTTTCGGCACTCTGTTAAAACATTGTACTGTAAGTACCTATTGTATCAAACGTGGATAATATATACCTCACACAAAGAGTTTTTGATGAGTTGTTAGCTCATCAAAGAATGTATGTTAATGATATTTAATGCCAGGGAGAAATATGCATTGAAATTCAATGAGTGAATATTACTTTCCTCAGCAGTGATGTTGACCAGTTTCTAGATCCTCTGTGGCCTTGGGCCATCTACAGTTCACTTTGCATCGTCCTGTTTCTTTTTTATTTGATTGTTTCCTGGTCTAGTCTTTATCTGAAGTTAAAGTGGCCAAGGATTTAACACCTGAGCAGACTACACTGTAAAGAACAAAGGCTTGCGAAGTGTAGTGAAATGTCTTGGATAGAAGTCAAACTGTAGGCAGAGCTTTGTTTTCAGGCATGCCAGGCACCAAATCTGTCACAGTGATAAATGTTTGTGCAAGAAAAGGAGGCCAGTTCAAAAGTTCATAATATAGTGTAACACATTTGTTACACAAACAGCAAAGAAAAGACACTAGAATAAGGGTTTATTTAGTTGTTTATTTATTTTTGGTGTGAGGAAGAAAAAGACTATTAAAGAAAACAATTGGTAAAATGTTTCGCTTGCAAATATTTTTGTATTAATCAAATACCTAATCTAATATTTTTAAAATTATTTTTAATTCTAAGTTTCTAATCTAAGTGCAACTCTCCATGAATTGCACCATTTGCTTTCCCAGTTGACAGCAGGAGGTTAGCTAGCAGGGGCACCTCGCCTTTGGAAGGGTCTCCCAAGGCAATCTGAGGAGCCAAAAGCAAGAATGATTCATAACACCTCTATAAAGACATAAACAACCCAGAAACCTTGCCCATAATAGGGACGCCAGGTCCCTGCCCTGGAACAATACCTGGAAGAAGTGGCCTTTGGTGAGTCTCTGGTGCCTGCCTGGGCTGACTCTCTTGTAAGCCCATTGCTTGCAGAGTGAACTGTTGAGTTGTTGAGTGCTTTTTAGATGAGATGACACTCAAAGTCAGAGGCCTGGGTAGGCTGATTCCTGACTATTAAAGCTAGCTTTTAATAGTTAGGGGGTTGAGGGTCTGGCTGTTGTATATATTTTCTTTGTTTATTTTTCCTAAAGAAGGAAGATTTGATAGTGCTTTCCAACTTCAAGTAGATGAACCTTCCCAGCCTCCATGAAAAGGTCTGTGGGAGGGAACTTGGAAGTTTGCCCAGCCAGTCTGTATGTGGGTTATGAGTATTAGAGGCTATGAGATCACTGTACAGCCTTTGTGAAAGCATTGCAAGTAATAATCCATGGTGGCTGTCAAACTCCTCCAGAGCCGTCCTTTGTCAAGAATTCTGTTCATAAGTTGTTAGGTTGGTGTTTGGTATTTGGTGGTCCTGCATGATGATACATGCATACATGCATATGAAAGCAGTCCACTAGTGCAGATGAATAGCAACAAATGCATCTAATAGCAACTATGCAAACTAATCCCAGATGTAAATCAGTATTTGTATTGTATTCATTTTACTGAGACCCAAACACTTAAAAGTTAAAGAGAACAATAGACATACTGTTATTTCCACCTGCATGGCTGCCAGTTACTGGGCAGCTATGCCTCTCTTTGCCAGTGCAGGTGCTGCTATTGTTTCAAAAGAATTTTCTGAAATACATACAGGCAGAAAACATGAAGAAAATCAAAAGAAAGAGTTCAAGAACTCCAGATAAAAGAAGTCCAAACATCATGAAATGAATCAAAGTAATTGAAAAGTCTCCTTTAAAAGTGAACGCGTCAGTTGTGCCCTTCCCACCAACTTTGCTAATACAGAAGTACAGTACTTAGAAGTGCTACGTCAACCTCACTAACCAGTGGCCGCACAACCACGAGGGCTTTTATTCACCCTCCCACTGATGTAAATGCTTTGTTGTCAAAGAAGGGGAGGCTTGGGTTAATATATGTCACCTACTGCCTCTACTGTACGAGTGATCTTGCCGCATGTGCCTTACAAACTTTGAACACATGAAGTTTTCTGGCAAAGATGGTCAAACAGACAGCTAAACTGTCAGAATTTCTGAAGAGTTATTCCATGTCCTACTAAACATAAAGCCCCTAGGAGGTCTATTAATACCAGCCTGACACTGGCCTTGATGCATGTGTGAGAGTGCTTGTGACCCACATGCACATTTGAAGTAGTTTGTGAAGTTTTTGAAACATGGATGGCGCTTTGACGCTCATGGACATTTCTATAGAAAGTGCCTAATTATTTATATATCAAGTGCACATGTGAATGCCTGCTGCCAGAGAAAATTAAATTCATCTTGTTGATGCATGTTTAAAAATTCTTGCCATGACCCAGAACCTTCAACATGCCAGGTATGAATGGCTCAGCAGTGACACTCAGTGCACCAAAAGCAGCTCTCTAGTACTTAAAACGACATCTGGATTTGGTCATTCTAACGTCATAGCATGTCCATCTGAATCCTGCCATTTCTGAATCAGTCTGTCCCGTCTCTTCTTGGCATATTACTAATCAGACGACATGGAAGAAGTGGCACAGCACTGCGGGGCACAGCTTCCCCCCTGGGGACTACATCAGCTGTGATCACTGATTCACATACATTGCAAGATAATTTCTGAAATAGATTTCCCAAAGCCACTATTAGCACTTCATTTCATAACATCTGATTTTACCTCTCCTATCCCTAGTGCTGAGACCTTAACTTCACATAGTTGCAGTCAGATAAATATATAATGATTTAAATAGATGTAAAAGTAATATATGAATATTAGAGTGCAAAAAAAAGTAATGGCAATATATTAAAACACTGTAAAACACTATGTCTCTTTACAGGAATGCTGAAGTATTATGGACATTTTTATTGTGGCCATTGTGTCTCATTTTTCTGGTTTTGGGATACATTAATTGCTGTGGAAGTGACAGAAACCAGAAGAGACAAGCTTAAAGAAACAGAGGATTTTGTAGTGCTGTCCAGGCGGGAAAAGATGCAAGGTAATGTGTGTTTTAATCTCATGAATCATATAACACTGTAGCTACGTTTGCTATTAGCCGTGTACTGTTAGCTTGTTAGGTTCATAACTATTGTAATTGTCAACCTAAAACACTTCTGTTTTGTTTAGTGAGTTTTGTTGTGTTTTGCTTCGAGGTTTGGTTTTTTTTTAAGCTTTTACAGTGCTTTTTTTTTTTAAATTTCTGTAGTGTTTTATTTAAATTTCATTGATCTTTCTTCTATTTCCGTTGCGTTTTAGGCAACTTCCGTTTAGTTTTACGAGCTTTTGCAGCATTTTTCTAGTTTCTTAAGTTGCACTGCATGTGCCCTGTTAGGGCTACTATGCATTTTGCATCATGTTTAAGATAACTGGATGTAGTAGGAAAAAAAATTGTGGGTATTGGCAAATTAGAAAAAAAAAAATAATGGGGCAGGTGCTGAGCTGTACATCTATGAAAAATCAACAGCTCTCATTGTTTAGGTAGCTGTAATGTTTCGAGCACATTTTCTTGGAAGGGCCTTTTCCGAGAAGGTGCACTTGAAGTTGTCTCTTTAGTCTCTTCAATATCTTTTTTGAATCCCATGAATTAATCTCTCGATCTCCTCACTTCGGAAACAAAAATCTCTGCATAAATTATTTGATGTCAAGAAAAGCTGCCATCAGACATTAATTTTGTTGTCACACTTTGCACTTATGAGGGGGCAGGGTTCAAAGTCACAGGACCCCAACTACCCAGCATTGAAGACAATCCACTCAATTTTTACTTGTATGCATTCATGTTTTAATATGTTTTAAATTATCTTTAAAGAATGACAGTGATTTATATGTCTTGCTGCTTAATTCAAAAAGGTCAGTTCTTTGGAGTTCGTTTTTCTTAAAATGTTAAAGATAGGGGGACAAAGAAAAACAGAGTTCTTTAAGGAAGCCTGCACAGTTTATGGCACCTTAACAAGACAACAGGAAGACCTGAAAGGAACCAGAAATTCCACCTGTAAGAGGAAAAAAACGACCTGCCTTCTTAAGCAGTCGCAAAGCTTGCCAGAGAGCGCGAGGTGAACAGCTGTTCCACAGGTAAGAATGCTTATGCTGTACTTACATTGTAATTATTACTTTTCTGTCTTTGTATAGTTTAAAGTCCATTCAAAGGCAAGTTAGTGAGATACTTTAATGCCCTTTATGAGTTCATACTTGAATTTGTTGATTTTGAATGGCTCACTTTCTTCCCTCGTGTGCTTGCACATGTGCATTATTTCTCAGTGTTTACATTCAGCAATGTTTTTCTTGACATAACCTCTGTGTTTGAATAGATTTGACTTTATGCTGTGCATTTACAGAGGAATGTGCATAATGAGGCTAATTTGGTTTTTGTTTTGAAAGGTGGAGTTTGAAGAAGAAGAAGAAAATGAAGAACCACAAGCCAGGTAGTGTATGAGATCTGGGAAACTTGATGGGTGGTTTTTGTTTGTGGCGCTGGTATTTGCTGGTGCTTTGGCAGAGGCTTACGGTGTATTAGAAAAACCAGTTTTTTCAGGTGAGCACAAAAGTTTAATCTACATAGACGCAGTCATGTTCATTAAAAGTCAATTAGCCAGAATTAAAGCTTTTCAGTTCTTACTTATTTTGCTGGTATTCCCAAATACCAGCAAACATAGAACTGGGAATACAGATTTTTATTAATAAGGCTAACCTTTAAGCAAAAGACTACTCAACAGGCTTTTTGTTGCCCTCAGTTGGAGGCAGTTTGTTCTATACCCATCACAAAACAGTGACAGAAGTAAGAGCTGGATACCTGCATAAGTCTCCTCCTCTAAAATTGATCACAACAGAGGTAATATAACCCATTCAGTGATCCAATAATTGTACTTATATTTGCAGTTCTTTATGTAAAGTGCAAAACATTGTTTAACATCTTTTTTACAGAAAGCATGGAAGAGACGTTTCTTTATCCTGTTCAAGCTCAGTGACACAGAATATCAGCTCAGGTACTTCAAAAGCAGTGAGGAAAAGGACAAGCAGGCTGGAGAAATAGACTTGTCACAGTAAGTTCTTGCACAACAGTTTAAAAGCTATCCTTTATTTTCCAGCATATTCTTTCACCAGCCTTAATGTGTGTTGAACTTTTAAAATACCAAATCTAAAAATACAATTTCATGTTTATATGTGTTCCTAGAATTTCAAGTTGCACGATGCCAGCAGGGCAGCTCTGCTTTAGAGGGTTTAACTTTTTTCAATCCTCCATCAGGGTCTCACTGTTGCATGTAAGTCCGCAGCATCATCCAAAATGGAACTGGATCCAGAAAAGCTTTAAATGCTCCCCTTCCTGTGTGCTCTACATCAGGGCTACAGAACGGGACTACTTCCTTGTCGGGGAGAACAGGTCAGTCAGCTGGGCTTTATAGGCCACATAAAGCTGGCATGCATTTTCTATATCCCATTTCATCATTCGTGCATTTTATTACACTGTCCTGTAAAAGGTCTGGGCAAACCCCAGTGCAGATTGTCATGTGGCGTTCTTCTGTTTCTTTTGTCTGTTGTGCCCAAGTACTGCCTGCTGTTGTGTGTATGGACCCCTAGAATACAGATTAAAAAAAAAAAAGGAATCATAAATGCTTTTCAAAATAAACTGCTGTCATTTTGTTATAACAATGTCTGACTCATCTGAAGTGTGGATAAAAGCAGCCAACTTTAATGGGTGTAACTTTTTCAAAAGAGATTGGTTTATATTGTTTTTTTGTTTTGTTTTTTGTCCTGCAACTTTCATAATATGTTCCTGTAAATGTAAACTGCATTAATTTGAAAGTCAGCAATGGTGAAACCAAGAAAACAGGCTTTCAATTACACTTTCTCACCTCCCCCCTGCTCTTCACACCCTATTACTATTTTAGGAGGTTTGAACAATCAAAAAGACACCATAATGCTGCTTTCTGGTTTAGTAGCATTTATCATCTGGTGACGGCTTTGCTCAAACTAAATTGCCCCTTTTTACTAAATTGTTATTATTTCCACTCTGCGTTTAGTTTTGGTATTGAATTTAAAATTAAACCCGGTAGTCGTCATTTGTGGAGCCTAAAAAAGACCTTCACTGGTGTCCTTTATTCTTCCAGCGACGATGTGGATGGCTGGTTCTCTGACCTGTTTGATGCAATGAAAAGACGACCACATAAAATCTCCTCTTCAGAGGTATATTTAACCTTTCTTTATCACAAAAATAATAAATAAAATGTCATTATATGCAGTGTTTGCTTCTTGTGTCACTGACGTGGACCATCCTGCTCCTACAGGAGTTCCCTTATAAGCAGGCAACGATTGAGGTAAATATTCAAAATGTACTTGGCGATATCTACTCAACACATGCACAGCAACTGAGGAAAGCTTTTACATTTTTTTAAAAAATACATTCACTTCACATGGAGTCAGTAGCTGGTTACCTCAGCTTAGTTAAGACTGGAAACAGCTTGCCAGCTAACAAAATCCACCTACCAGCAGCAGTCTAACATATATTTTGCTCGAAATCTGTATACAAGTTAAAAAGTCATGTGTTTATTATCTGCCAAAGTATTTCATGGTTTACAGAAAGACAATAAGCAGTACGTTCAACAGGTTAATCCCCTGCAAACTTCTTTCTTTCCAGTCTTTGTGTTGAGATAAACAAGCTATACTACTTCTAGGTTATGTTTGATCTCTAGAAAAGGAAGCAGATAACCTTGATTCCAATATACAGTGCCTTCTTTTATGACAAAAATAACAACTAAAACTCTCTTTTTTACAGGTAATTTCTAAACCACTCATCAGAAAAAAGAATTCTTTTGCAGAGGCTGAAAAGGTTAGTCACCAAAAGCCCTGTGTTAATTTGGCTCATGCTTTCAAAACCAGTGTATGCTGTTATTGTGATACTAATTCAGAAATCCAAACACTAAATTATATCCTTACTGTTTTTTTCTTTCTGCAATTTTCTTTGTTCTTGCAATTCACGCTTCTCAATTGCATAAAATATTTTTATGGGGTTTGTCTTGTCAGGACAATGCAAATGTTTGAATGTGTGCGTGTGTGTTTTTACTTGTCAGGGATTCCCAAAAATCCGGTCAATGTCTGATCCGTCCTCAAACACTTTGGAGAATGTCACTGAAAAACCCGAGGTGCAACATCTTCACTTGACTTTTCGTAGATAGTAAACAAAATTACCTCGCCATATCTGAATATGGAATTAGAAGAATTAGACTTGCATGCATTATTGCTTTGCATCTTACTCAACAGGAGCAAGAGGAGCCTAAAAGACGTGCATCTGAGCCTGTGGAACCAATCTATGAAGTTCCAAGACCACAAAAAGTACAACTGGGATTAAAAATTCTTTTCATTGCTAATTCTTTGGCCTGATCAATCATGTGTTTTCTCTATAAAATGACAAAAAGAATATGTTCATGCTAGAGTTTTCCAAGGTCCCGGTTTGTAAAAACGCAGCACAAAACCTAAAGATAAACAGATTCGTAGCATATGTGAGAAATGATGAATCACATCTTTGATCAAAAGTACAGTGGCTAAGACTTTTAGTAAAACCAATTTCTTTTTTCTTTTTTTAATTATGCACAGAATGTGAATAAAGAAGGACGAAGAAGTGGGAAACGTGTGGAAGCATTGTAAGTATTAATTAATGTTTCCATTGTCATACAGACTTCTTTAAAACTTTCATCAGCGTTGGTGAGCACTACATTTCATATTGTTTGTTTTCACTTAGATATGAAACAATGAGTGGCTTTAGATATATTGAAGAATCAGCTCAGCCAGAGTAAGCGTACTGAACTTTTTAAGATAATGACAATTTTTTAAGATAATGACAGCTAACTGCTTATAGTTGCTGAAAATATAACCATCCCAAATGCCTCTAGGGACCATGAAGTTGAGGACGTTAACAAAAGCACGCTGATGAGGACGGTCACTCAGACCTTTGACAAACTGAAGACACAGGTGTCCCCGCTGCCCCCGTTTGCTGAGGAGACAAATGCTGACGACAACAGGTAGCTCTCACGCGGTTAATGCAGTTTCTCTTAACGCTTAGGGTCCTATCTCTGTTTGGCTTGTTTAATTCAGTCTTCTGTATCAGTGCCCAGGAGCCTTTCGTGACATGTTTTGTGAGCACCCTACATACCAAAAATAATAATCACAGGTAACTGTGGTGCCACGGGCACAAACACCTTGACAACAGCCAGATTTATTTTTAGCGCACGGAACTGTTTACACTCCAGGAAGAGGCAACAATTTATGAAAGGCAGCGTTTCAGAGCCAGTTTAGCAACAAATGTGCTTGACGACATGAAACGTATCTTCTTATCTTGAGAAAAAAGTTATGTCTCAACTCTCACACTGCCTCTACACTTGGACTGAACATCTTTACTGATTCACTTACAGTTAGGCTATGAATGTGTGTTATGACACAACTGAAAAAGACCTTTATATAAGCTAAACATATCAATCATATATCTCTCAGATTGGGTGAAACAGTTTAACATAATCTCTGTCATCTGTACGCGAATCCAAACGCGCTTTTAAACTAAACTTACTTGTGTGCATTGTCTACTGTTGATGTCTGTTACAGATTATTTACACAAATTAATTTTTTAAAGTCGTTTTGCTTATGTAAAATGCCTCTTGGCTTGCGTACAATAAAAACATTGTGAAAAGGTCAACTCAGGTAGCTTGCCTAGTAAAGCGTCTCTTTTGTTCTGTCTTCCCACCCTCACCCACAACCGATCGCAGGAGATTTTTTCTGTTAAAAAGGAGTTTTTTCTTCCCACTGTCGCCCAGTGCTTGATTATAGGCGAGTCATTTGACCGTAGGGGTTTTCTTTGTATTATTTTAGGGTCTTTACCTTACAGTATAAAGCATCTTGAGGTGTCTCCTATTGTTATTTTGTACTCTACAGATAGAATTCAATTAAACTGAATTTTATCCTGTACAAATGTTTCATGCTTTTTGCACATTGGGTTCCCTTTAATTCCTATACTGCAAACCACTCACCCTTCATGATGTCTTTCTTAATAAATAAAAAGAAATCCCATCAAACAATACAAGGTTTCATCATCTTATATTTAAAGCACTGACGACAAACTGTTTCTTTCTTGCATTCATGCTTTTCTGTTTAACAATGATGTTCTTTGTGCAGCGAGGCAAGAAGGAACTAAAAATGTTAAGTGCGTCAATCTGAGGTGGAGTCCTAGATTTTCTTTTTCCTCTGCAGAGCAAGTTTTAACCAATCAGTTTGACCTTCCCATACTGATCACCAGAGCAACAGATCGGTGTTTCTTGCCTATTCCAGTTTTTAGCCATTATCTCCTGCCGCTGTTTGCCTTACTAAAATTTCTGTGATACTTACCTGTGTAGTAATTCTTCCATTTCACACCGATGTGGCTAACTGGTGTGCTGCCACACTGAAAAATTGCTTCTCTACTCCCTCTCTCTACAGTGTGGCATAAAAACTCCTCCACTGCTTCTACATTTTGCCTTTTTGAATGTTTTGCCTCGTCCATGCTGCTTTTATGATACATTTGGCCCTCTTTTTTGTGTATCTGCAAAAGACACTATCACAGGGGTAAATGTGGATGTCTGTCCATTCCAGACTTGCAATACAGTGCCCTTGTCTGATGTTGTATGCATGCAAAGTGTATGCAGCCAGACTACACATGTACTAATATCTGATGTTTTATTTCCCTATGCTATACAGTCAACGCTGGTCTACAGATCTTAGCAGCAGCTCTAGTGACTGCAGTGCCATGTCCCCTGTAGAACTATTGGATCCATCTGGAAAAAATGACTCCAATGAGAGGTGAGATTAGACGGGAAGGTTTTTTTATTTTTAAATTCAGTTTCATAATAAGCAAACAAAATGTGCCAATAGATGTTAACCTGTTTAAGGGATAAGTTGCTTTACTTGAAACATGCACATGGTGCCATTTTAAAACCCAACTGTAGCGATGTCTGTCATATAAAAGTCAGAGGCAGCTATGTAATTTTTACAAAACCCCCACAAAAAAGTTGTCACCACAATCAGGATGACTCAGTAAACTGACTTAAGCAGAATTGAATGCTGACATGTTAGACTGGCTGGAGTGGTTTCTGGAGATTTCCACAAGAAGACGATGACAGCTGGTAATAAGCAGTGTTTCGAAACAAAACAACAACGAGTCATTGAAGTTTGAGCCAAGAGTTTAAATAGTTACATAAAGAAAATGTAATTTCACTTTTTGCTTTGTCTTTTCTTTTACGTAAGAGTCTTACCTGCTACTGTTTTCTTTTGTGTCTTCATGTCTATGTATGCGCATGTCCCATGTCTCTATTTCAGTGACATCATGGTTTATGCTGAATGCTTTTTTTCTAATACGGGTTGCTGGGTGTTTTCCCACACTCTTTGACCTTTTAATACCTTTGTCTTACTTTTTACCCTACACTTTATGGCCTGTATTTAGTCTGTGTGCTTCCCCTTTGCTTTTGCTGTTCACAGGTTGCGATCTTCCCCTCATTTCACTTATTGTTAACTAATTTGATTCAAACTCTGTATTTTTCATAAGGCTTTTTGGGTAAATTAGTACAATTAATGAGTAAAATATTACAAATACTATTCAAGTTGTGAGGAAAAGCTGGATGATTAGCTTTAGCTGTAGATTTAGATGTATTTCTGTTACGGATACAAGATATAACACTCCCTAATAAAGCTTTTGTCTTTTAATTTTCTTTCAAGTATTGACAGAGAGATTGATGTGAAAGACACATATTTCAGAAGAGAGTGCACACTAACTGAAGTAAATGGACAATCAAGGTATAAATGTGATATTAAAGTATGAAAGATCACCCAGTTTGGACTGATTTGAGTCATACCTTTAAAGATTTGATAGAACAGTGGATGTTGCTGTCTTTTCTCTTTCTTTCAAGCCCTGATCACAGCACAGAAGAGCGGGATATTGTGGTGAACCAGGCAGAACTTAAAAAACACCTGACCCTAACAGAGGTGGATAGGAAGCCCAGGTGGGTTTATCAAAAATCAGGATGAAATCCAACAATCGTCAAACTGAAAATTTATTCATGTAGGACTGCTTCGAGCTGGATAACTAAGAAGCCTTGTCTAAATGGAAGCTGTAGTGTCAAATGTTTGACTAAATGCTTTCCAGCTTATTAATATTTATGGAAACACAAAAATCTCAGACATTTGTGTCATATTTACTCAGGTCTGTTGATCAGGTTTCGTTTAATCCTGCATATCACTGGCAAAGCTGGCCACAGCTTTGCCAAACTGTTTGTCCTTACTTGCGCTTTTGCAGCTGACGAGGCTTAATATTGTTTATTTGTGGCATGTTTGAATTTATTAGGCTATTTCTTATGTCAGTTAAATTGCTTTTCTCTTTGACTTCCTGTGAAAAACTCAGCATGGCCCATGATGGTAGCTTATACAGACACTTTTAGCAGCAGTAGCTGTTTAATTTTGGACCACTCTTCTTTAGACCATATCTTCAGTTCATTGAGCTTTTTGCACAGCTCTCTTAAGGTCCTGCCACAGCATTTCAATCAAGTTGACATCTGGACTTACTGGGTCATTGACTCTTTTTGTTTCCAGCCATTCTCCTACAGTTTTGCTGTTTCACTTTGGATCACTGTCATGCTGCATGACCAGAGTTTGGACAAGCTTTAGCAGTCAAATAGGTGGCCTCACATTTGTCTTTAGAATACATTGGTATACAGAGGAGCTAATGGTCAGCTGTAAAACAAGCCCAAATCATCACCCCTCTACCACCATGCTCTCCCTTTGTGCTAATTTTTGTGCTGATATTTTAGGTGCCACTGTGCATAGCATCCATCCAACATTAAACATGCTAACTGACACCTGTAGAGTCTCAGAAGATTACATGTTCTGACCTTGGAGTAAATTTGCTAAGCCATTCACTCCTGAGAAGACTGAGGCATTGTGTTAACACACACACACAAATGATCATGAAAACTGACAAAACTGCCACATTTTCTGCTTTCATAGACATGCTCAGACTTGCTGATGATCAAGTGCATATGATTATAAGCACCTGGCCTCTAATGAAATGAAATGAAATGCCCATGGAAGCAGTAAGCGTGCACTTAAATGCAGTCCTGTGAAAACTTTATTTTTCTTCGGTATACCAAATAGAAGATCCAGAAGCTACAGAGTGCAAGGAATACTCAAACCTGTCTTTGTGTATGTGTGTCAGTGTGTCTGGGTGGACGGGACAGCCACAGACCGTGTGCCTGTTCCACAAAGGCGACCAGATTCTGGCAGTTAATGACCTGCATGTCAGCACTGTGGAGGAGTTCACCATGTTTATCAGCAAGTCACTCAAGAATGAGGTATGATCATAATCCGCAACCAACCAAATGATAACGCACAAACAGATTATCAGAGTCCATGATATAGATGTGTTAATTCATGCATGCATTCAGTCTATCTGAAAGGCCAATCTGCTTTCAGGTGAAAGTGACCCTCCTGCGTCAACCTGGAAACCAGCAGCTGCACCTGCCAAACTTCACCTGCACTGATTGGCAAAACGCTAATTAAAAATAAGAAGTTTCCTTCTTCTACAAGCCAGCATGTGTTTAAATGACCTCTGCTGATAGCTGACAGTATTTTCCCTTCCCTTGCTTTTTTTTTTTTTTTTTTTTTGGTTTTGTTTTTAAATCTGTCACCAGTTTACTCAACAAATGAAGGATGAAAATGATTTTGCACCTTGCATAAACCACATTTGTGACCAGATAGATGTGATCTTCTTTTGGACAAGTGCTCAGTGTATGTTTCAGTGCTTGTTCAGTTAACTGCAGATAAGAGGCCTATTGTCAAAAGTTACCAAAGAAACAAACAAAGGCAGACATTAGGCAGAAAACTGTTTCCTCATGCCACATTAACGGTGCCTTTTGTCATGTTCCCAGGCTGACGTCAGTGTCTGCAAGATATTAAATTGTACATAACATGTTGTGAAGAAATGGTGTATATACTGTATGTAGATGACAGTTACAGTTTTGGAAGCACCAGCTAACAGATTTAACCTAAAAAGTTACGGTTGAGTTCTTTTTGATAAAGTTATATATTTTATGTATTTTGAAAATATACACGTGTGCATTTAAAGTATTAAAATCCCATTTTATTATATTTCTGTAGCTTAGGAAAGCCAAATATCTAATGTGAATGCTATCACCGAGAAATGCTGATCAATCTCGTTTGCCTTGTAGACCACTGAAGCCTGGTGATCGAGAGCAGAGAATCTTTGTATATATGCAGTGATTACATGATTGCACAAATAAAATAACTCAAATAAAATGCTGGTATACATTTAATTTTTTCTATTTAGCTTCTTTTTTTTAACTCAAGGATTCCTTGACAGTAAGTCAAGTAGGAAGTAAGCAAGGAGGAAATGAACAATGAAGAGACCATTAGGTGATGTCCTCAGCACCTTGGGGAACATTGATATGTAGACAGAACCGTGTTGCACCGCAAGCTATGTTTCACCTATTTGTGCTGTTTTGAGACATGTATTAGTGACTCAAATAACTGAGGACACTTGCACACTTTACTTTGTAGGAACTGTACTTTGTACTCGGTTGTCATCTTTTTTGTATTGTGCCAAATAACCAGCGCCGTTCCAGGTGAAGGTCCAGCATTAAATGGACTCTATCTGCAAGGCCTGTTCCCTTGAACTGCTGCAAACCACTTTGTTCAGAATCGATTCATTCTTTCATTTTTTTACGCAAAATACTGACTCTACTGTTTGAATGTGGCAGCAGAAATTGAGACTCATCAGACCAGGTAATATTTTTCTAATCTTTGGTTGTCCAGTTTTGGTGAGCATGGTTAAACTGTTTCTTCAGTTTCCTGTTATCTAACAGGAGATGTCCCTGGTGCGGTCTTCTGCTGCTGTAGCCCATCTGCCTCGAGGTTTGAATGTTACTTGAATCACCTTTCTTCTCAGTTTGAACTTCAGCAGGTCATCTCCACCATGTCTACACGGTCTAAATGAATGGAGTTAATGCCATGTAACTGTATGATTTGATATTTCCATAGCATAACACGTGAAATAAAATGAGAGGGAAGAGGAACAGGGAATGAAATGTCTAATATATATATATATATATATATATATAGACATCCATCTATCTATATTTTTTTTTGCCAAAAACTAACATAACAAGTTAAATTTAAAAGCTGTGAATTAATATTCCAAGCAGCTCTTCTGAGTGGTTTTATGCAAAGAGGTGATGTGGAAACCTCTATTCCTAGATTAAAATTGCATAAATAAATTGTTCCCTGCAGTGTACTACACGGTGTGTTCCACATGGTGGAATCTACAGGACAAACATTTCTGAAGTGCAGAATTCAGCTTTTATTGTTTTTTTCCCTTTCCCCTCCTCTTACTCTGGCATCTGATCCTCAAAATACACACGCACGCACCCTGAAACACCTTAACACATGATAAGACAGATGGTTTAACTTAAGGACAAACAAAAAAATAATCAGAAACCATCTCTGTATGTCTGCTGACCCAGAGATAAACTCCTGAAAAACTTGACAGAAGACTTCAAAACAAGTTTTAAGTTTCCAAAGCCTCACACTCACTTGGCATTCCCTCCCAACACACTGCATGGGGCTGAGGTTCATCAGTATGAATCACAACATAACATTCAGCAGTGAATATCCACATGTTGACTGCAACCTTGCAAACTGACCATGTAAAATTAGCAAATTAGCCTAACAAAACAACTATTATCAATATAATACTTAGAGTCATTATATATCTTATAAACCTATAAGCTTTGGTGGGCTCTTCTAGGTGCTTTTATGTAGATTAAGGAATAAAATGTATTGTTTAAAAAAGGCAATAGAAATATCAAATATTATTAAATATAGAGCGATTAGAGAGAAAAGTTTATAAAGTGGTATTGTTCCAAAGAAATAAAAACAAGGTAGAAATGTTATTTTAAAATATTTATTTCTTCAGCATAAAACTTTGATCATGTACAACAACAACAAAAAAAAAAATCACAATAAAAAAATTGCACAGTTTCAGAGCAGCACCTGCAGCATATCAAATGAATGAAATGGTAAAAGAGTCTGGATGACCCTGGTCCAATTGTAAGTTTAATACATAAATGATGTCATATAACACAACTTCCAGAGTTTTTCAGGTCTAAAAATCACAACCGCTCCTCTAAATTTAAATGTAAAGTTAATCAAACAAATAGCGTTAAAATAAAGAGTCCATACAACGCTTCAAGCATCGCATACTATTAAGGTGTTCCTTTAGCACCAACAGGCAGCAAATTGGTCACTGAGACCTGTTGTAAACTGGAAAATAAGTCACCGTTTATTCTTAACTTCCATGAGCCACTCACTGAAACACTTCTCCATAGCCTTCCTGTTGGCCCAGCTGCCATTGTTGACTGTAGGGATGATCTTGAGGGGCTGGAGCCACTGGACAAACCGCTTCAACTCAAGAAAGCTGCTGTGTTCACTATAGGGGATACCTGTCAGAGATACAGATGGGTTGATATTATCATAAACCCACAGCTCTTTAAAAAGCAATTAACTCATTTGAAAGTTTTACTTCTCCTTTGGGAAACTTAGAGTTTAGTCAATTCAGAGGGAAACTGGTTTGCAGTAAACAACGCTGGAGACAGATGTTAAACACACAGGGAAGTCCATCAGGCAAGCAAAAGGGCAAAGCTTTGAAAGCCGGACCAGATGCTCAATGAAGACGTCCACAGGCTCAGACTGTTCCCCTCTAAGGGACAAGGCAGAATTATTCAGTTTTCAGTTCACGCAGAAAATAAAAACCTAGCTTGGAACCAATGCAGAAAGCAGATGCCTTGTGTTTATCCACATTTTAGCCCTTCAAAAATTTTATGTGCTCCTCTGCTTTAAACAGGTCTAGCTAGAAAAAGGGAAAAAAAAAGCCTATTCATGGATAAAGTCAGTCCGTTTCCACATGCAGAGAACATTTGCAGCAAATGGCGGCATATGGCAGGGAAGAGCAAGAAGGAGGAGATAAACAAGGCAGAGAGAGAGAGAGGGAGAGTGCAAATTGGCTTCCGCCTGAGTGACACACAAACTGCTGAGAAGGAAGAAAATATATGTGAGTGTGCACCCCAGAAGCCTCTAGCTGGTGATTGGAGGTTACGAGCCAGATGGCTGATGCTTCTGATGGATCTATTCAGAACATGAAACGGGGGTTGGGAAGAAAAACTGGCTAAATCTGCAATTGAAAAATCAAGTCATGGCCCAAATTTAGAACTGGGATTTAATGCAAGACTAGGAAGTGTTGTCTACAGAGGAGATCCACGACCCCAGGACACTGAACTTGTGTATCCTGTTGCCACCGAGCCAGAGCAGTCTGAAGCCAAGCAATGGTCTATTGTGATTCTTTAAGACTCTTTTAAGCTTTACCAAAAGAGGGAGCTGCAGGCTAAATACAACAATATTAACAACACTCAAATTTTGTTGTGGGATAATACTCTTATTTATTACACTTCTTTTTCCTTTCCAAAAACTAGAAAAAAAAAAAAAAAAAAAAAGGTTTTGTGCGTACCATATATGGTGATGTTGCCGCTTTTCTGAGGCTGAATGTTTTCCACTGATTCTATCTGCTGACTGAAGGTCCAGCCGGTAGGCTTGAAGGCCACCAGCTGATCATACTGACGAGAAAAGCGTGCCAGGTGATCCTGCAGTTTCTGGAAAGAGAAGGTAAAAAGGGAGGAGAAAAAGGACATCTTAAAAGAGCTGCATTGTCGGGGGTTTTCCTGCCTCAGCATGGGCCTGGTGGAGTAAGAACCATATGCGTGACTGGTCCACATCTCTTAAAGGCTGTGTTAGCTTATCTAGAAGAAATCTGTGCATTTTCTCGTCATTCCCGATCATGTCACAAATAAACTGTGTATTGCGCTCGAGTACTTTTAACTCAAATAAGCAACATTTATACATATAATAATTTGATTACAGTGTTGCTAATTTCTGCAAAACCGGTCATACTCTGAAGATGCTATCAAGTTCTCTCAATGCTTTATCTATTGCAACCACTTTGCTTCCTTGTTTTATTCTCCAAAAGTCACCAAAAGGAAGTTGTTTCCCACCAGTCTTTGTATAAACTCACAATGCTGTAGTTTAATCTCACACATGTATTTTAGTGTCTCTTTAGCTTGTGATATGAGCT
Organism: Oreochromis aureus; assembly: GCF_013358895.1. Taxonomy (NCBI): domain Eukaryota; kingdom Metazoa; phylum Chordata; class Actinopteri; order Cichliformes; family Cichlidae; genus Oreochromis; species Oreochromis aureus. The sequence goes on from NC_052949.1 coordinate 14,880,787, forward strand.
CCTCAGAACATCGCTCATTAAGGAGAATAAACCAGATATGAAAAGCTACATCTATTCTCACCTCTGTGACCTACCTGTGGTAATATTTAAACACCACTTCTCCAAGAAAGATGTGTTTTTTACATAAACATGACGATTTTCTGACCATTTTGTTGCTGCTGGTGTTCACATTTGGACTTAATGTGTGTTGCTAACGTGGCTCACATGCCATAATTAAAACGTGCATTGTAAATCTGCTCTTTGTTTTATAAATATGAACTTGAAATATTAAGAATGGTGGGACTTTGGGAAAATAAGTCATGAAAAATGCACCCACTCTGAAGGACAACTGCATCATAGGCAGCACGTGGACCTGGGCTGCCTTCCAGTCGGTAGTTAGACGCCCTTTGATTTGCTCCGACTCCAGACAGCACATGGTGTTGTACTTGTCTCTAGAGAGGCAAACTTTAGACCCCAGAACCTCTGCCAGCGCTGCAAATGAAGCAGAACGAGGTCCGTGTGAGAATGAAAACTGCAGGAAAACAGTGGATTTTAGTTTTTGCCAACATTACTGAAACAAACTCTTCAAACTCAACAGGCCTTTATTGAAAAAAACAAAACAGAAAACAACTGACTGACTAAATATGGCACTCCCTGCCCTGTAAAGTGTTTGCTGTAAGTGTACAAATGCTTTTGTGGAATAACAGAAGGACAAAAAGGATGAGTAAAGTGCTACAGTCAATTAAATTAGCCATCTGTTTTTGTCCCCACTTCATGCAGCGCTTGTTGAAGCAGCTGTGATTAAAGAATGAATGCATGCAGTTTCCCCTTCTGTCAGTTAAACACTTGTTTTTCAGTTTTCCATTGTACTAAAGTGCTTCAAACTATCGTCCATGTATCACAAGAGAACAGTTTGCCTCCACTTGAAAACAATGCACTGTGAGGGGCTCCATTTTTTAAACAATGATGCTACTATTTCAATATAGAAGAAATATCAGATGAACTTCTAATAGGACAGTTCAGCCACAGACAGAAAACTGCAGGGGGAAAACTATCCTACTATTAGGTTTAGAAACTATTTTGCTTTCTGTATTCTCAGAATGAAATCATGCAATATTTAGAAAACCCATCTTTATATTTATTTTAAGTATAACTACTGTTATTAAGCGGTGAATAGAAAACATATTTCTTTCTGTATTTATACATTTGGGTCAGCCCTGTCTCTCATGCCAAGATATCAGATTATATCTTAACTGACTTTCTGATTTTTGAAGTAGTAAAAAATGCACCATACAGCTCGAAAAAAGAAAAGAAAAAAAACATCAAAAGAAAGTGTGAGTGTAAACTCTCCTCCAAAACACGTACCCAAAAAGACCTTCTCTTTCCCCACCGAGTACGACCCGCACACCAGAAGCGTACGTGGACTGAGTGTCACCAATTCAAATGCAGTGCTGGCTGCAAAGTTGATGACCTCTTGCTGCCTGGGGAAGGTGTACTCAGGGCTGCAGTAGCTAGAGAGATATAAGGGGTCACACTGAAAAATCTGAGTTTCGCTGCTGGAGTTGTGCTCAGTTTACCAAAATCAGAGAGAAAGAAAGCAGTCGTCTTTACTGGGAGTTGCTACTTATAGCAACAACTGAAAATGATGAAACTGAGGGGTACTTACGTGGTATCCAAATAGAGTGTCTGTACCCTGCAGCTGAGAAGCTCAGGGCAGGTCTCCATTGAGGGGTCAGCTCTGAAGTCTCCGGTGTGAAGAACCGTCTGTCCATCGGGCAAGAAGAACAGCAGCATTGCAGCACCTGGACAACTGAAAGAACACACAAGGATACAAAAGAGAGGTTTTAATCAAATTTAGCATGTTTTCATTGTGAGAAATTCATTTAACTCTCCAGGGAAATATTACGAGGAGTAAATAGAGTCATTAAGTAGAAACTATGTAGCACAACTGTAAAAGATGTGTTCTACATTCAAACGAATTATTACAAACTTTTAAAAACATCTGCCAGTATCCCCAGTGACATAATGAATAGGCTATTAGCTTGGTGGTGTCTGAATATAATTCAAAGTGCCTCAATTTATCCTTTTATGACAATTTTAATATAAAGAAAGTGGCTACGGTAGAAACTTTTGTATCTGCTCCGGAATGCATAAATGCATGTTTTTGTAGTCTGCTAATAGCGGTGCATATGTTATAAGTGACTCATTGCATCCTTCTCCTCTGCACACAGTGTTTTCAGGGCTATTTCTCTCGCTTTTAGAAAGATCATTCTGAAAAAATACCAGGTCAAGTTTTAATGCATGCTAGTGGAGAGGCAGCACGTCAGCGAAAGAAAAGTCCATTAACCTCTGCTGCAAATCTAAAACACTATTTAAATCTCAAAGACAGAAAATCAACCTTCTGGTAATAAACCAGCTGAATCTGATCAGCATGAAATCAGCAGCGTGACAAAGCAGCTCTCATGTGTCACAAAACAGCGTCACCAGTACTGATCCCTGCTGATGTCACAGATGACTCACTGGTTAGCGTCTAGGAGGATGACCCGGACCCCCTCCACAGTGACTTCAGTATTCATTGGGAGGATGTGGACGTACTGCTCGGCCACCCTCAGTTTGCTCTTCACCAGGTTCCCTGTAATCTAATCGGGAGACACAACTGAGAGTGAACAAATCTTTGCAGTTTACAGTGATGATCAGGTTTCAAACAATCTCAGATATTCATGTAACTGTCTGCAGAGTAATTCACCCCCCCGCCTCCCAAACCCTGGCCTTGAAATCTTATTTACACAATCTACTTTCTAATTACCCTCTGTGATTATGATCAAACTTTTCTGGGCTGTGATCCACCTGGCGCCCACGCTCAAAGTCTGTGGCCTAGCAAACGGAGTCCCAATAAGTACTTATAAGTCTGTTTTTAGCCTAATCCCCAGAAAACACACACACCACTGTGATAAACCTGACCCACTTGATAGCAGAACTCCCAACATCTCTAGTCTCTTGACTTTTATATTATTTCAAGTTCATACCTCATATCATACCTGACATTATATATTGTTAAGTCATAGCTATTTGAACCAAAAATAAGCAATAAAGTCTGAGCTAAAGATTTTACACTTATTTAACTGCAAAAGTCAGTTTATTTAGATAATTCTTTACATTTAACACACCTTCACTGATGTAGCTTTTTCACAGTAACAACAAAGGGGATGGCAAACAACTGGGCCCCAGATAAACTTATTTTACTGCACATCAAATGTTGTATTACTGTGTCCAAAAGAAGAAAAAAAGATCCCACAAAGGTCTTCGAATTTTAATTGACTCAACTGTGATCAGAGCCATTTGAATATTGGTATTCATAGCTGCCAAACCCAAGCCGCTTTTTCCATTAATGTGAGTCAAAGCAGTGCAGAGAGATAACAAATGGATCAAGTGCTTCCTCTATGAGTTCTGTGGAAGTGAGGAAGCTTTTTAATGAGTTGAAAGTAAATAGGATTTCTGGCGGCAGAGAGGGGTGTGTGTGTGTGTGTGTGTGGGGGGGGGTTATATCATTTTCAAATAAGTGAATCGCTTCCATACCACTGAAGAAGAAATACAGAAACTGACAAAATGTCAGCCTTTTGCTGAGATTGTGTTGGATATAGTTTCAACCGTGGACTCAAAGCAGGGATAAAATCCATCACCCTGACTGTTTTGTATCATAGAAAAACAGCAACTGTCTTATGCAAATCAATGCATATAATAAATCATAGTGGAGTACTTGATTCTGATTTCAAAACGCAGATTGTGCAACCCCAATCATCTAAATCCTGCACAACATAAGCAAGAATGTATTCATGAGAAGGCAGACATCTCTTCATCCAATATCTTCATAGCTGGGTACCTCACAGACAAATGTGATTTAAGGGTGAACTGTCCCTGGCACTAGGTGATCTGGTACCAAATAAAAACAAAACTAAGTAAATTATTTCATCAAAACTACAGATTGACTTACTCTGTTGCAGTAGATGGGAACAGTGGAAGTCTTGGTCAAGCCTCCGTAGTGGTCTGAGTGGAAGTGAGTAAGGAAGTAGGCTGTGATGCCCTCGATCTGTCCATATCTAAAGGCATCAATGGCAAACTTTGTGCCTGGGGAAAGTTTTTTGCAAAAGATTACAAATTAAATAATAATTAATCTTTAAATTTACACAGCAAGAAGAAATGTACATTTGCTTACTAACCTGGGATTTTCTTATAGAAAGGGCAACGGGGCAGCTGTACTTCTCCATCAGCACTGACTCTGTTCCTCCACCTCCTCCTCCCTGTGGCCCCACCCCTCCCCCAGACTTCTCCCTGTCCATCTACTGATGGGTTAATGGTTTCTGTGGCCTGTGGCGTATCTGCAGGTGTGTCAGCTTTATTTTTTCTCTGCCGCTCTCTTCTTTGCCGTCTCTGTCCCGAGCTCTTCCCAGCCGTTGGAGTAGACGAAGCGTTGAGGTCATTTGGTCCACTCTCTGCTTCTTTCTCCTTTTCCCTCAGCGGTTTGAGGCCAAAAAACACCCCGATGTCAGTTTGTTTGAGACCCGAGACTTGACCGGCTTTGCTGTGGCCCTTCTGAGGGGGCATGGCTTGAGATCTTTGGACAATGGAGGTTTGAGATGAAGGCACTTGAAGAGAAGCTGGTTGCTCTGTTTGAATAATGCTGTTTGAGTTTTGGGAGTGTGAGTTATCTGAGCTCAGAAGAGTGTCTCTCAGGCGCTCTAAGACAATACTCTGTGGAGACTGAATACTAGTCTTACTGATTTCAGAAGCTTCTTTCCCACCTGAGGAAGCAGCTCTGGTCTCAACAGCTAACTGATTAGTGGGTGCTAATGAGGAAACTGCACCCAGCTGCGTGTTTGTAGAAGGCAGATTCTTTCCTTGCACATTGCTGGCTCCTGAATTGCTGTTTATAAAGTCAGTGAGGAGCTCATCTTCACTGGAGAAGCTGTCACTGAACAGCGTCATCGAGTCTTCATGCTCATTTTGAATTGCACTGTCATTAAAAAGAGATTTTCTACACTCTGTAGTATTGATTTCAGTCTCTGCAGGGAACTCAGAAAGAGGAGAGTAGGATATCATGTCATCATTTTCCAAAGAATCCTCACTTTTGTGTAAATCTTCACTAGCCTGCTGTCCACTGTTTTCCTTGACAGGGATGGATAAGTCCTCTTTATTACTTTCTTGAGAAGCAGTGACAGAGTTTTGGCTTTTAGTAGATGACGACCAGCCTTTCTTTTTCTTAAAATCCTCTGGTCCAGGAGAACGCAGGAGCAGAAGGCCATTTGTAAGTTTTGACTGAGGTGTTCCGGTGTGACTTTGGTGAGGTGAGGAGCTAGGACTGGATAACGCAGAAGGAGTTAGAGCGGTTTGCTGTGAAGAATCTAAAACAGACCCCTGATTTTTGATCAGTCCTGGAAAACAATCCAGGCTGGTCTCAGCCTGTTGGGACAGACTGAGGAGGGCTGTGTCGCTGCTGGCTCGACTGTGGGCCAGAAGTGTGTGGTTGAATTTCTTGTAATGGTTTGGAATGGTGGAGGAGCACCGAAGACCATCTGGACATTCTGTATGAACAGATAAAAAAGAGTGCCTGAACTCATTAGAGCAGGGTTACAAGAGGATGATATTTATCACTTTACCAACTACGCTATTCTAAACTAAACTGAACGGATGATACTATAAACGTATCTTATCATCCTGCTGTTCAGGATAAACACAACTGAGCTAAGTGCATAGAATCAGTGCTACACTGTCAGTGCACATTTCTTTTAATCCTTTGAGCTGTTAGGCTATGTAGAAGCTTTCATGTCATATAAGGAATGGGAATCCCTTCTACCATCCAACAAGCATGAAGGATACTATCACAATGCATTATGGGAAATGAAGGGAATTATCATAGATATGTCTGTATGCCATATCTTCTTCCAGCTGTTCCTTTTTGGGAGACACCACAGGAGATCAACCTCCATCCCTATCCCGAGCTTCCCCTTCTGTCACACTACTCTGCATGTCCTCCTTGACTACATCCATTAATCTTCTCTGTGGTCTTGCACTTTTCATTCTCCCTGGCAATGGATACATTGGACAGAATCCTTTGTCCATTATATCAATTATCCCCATCCCACTATGCACCAAACATCTCAGCCTTGCTTCTCTATCTTTGTCTCCAACCTGCTTCCATTTTCTTTCTGCCTCTCTAACTTTAAGATGTATGATGAGTATGGATGTCTGTACCTGTGCACGTATCCCTGGGGGTGTCAATACATTCAGCCACGTGCCATCTTTGGGACTGCACAACCAAAATGAAGAATGGCATCTGACAGATGGGGCAGAAGTCTTCAGGGGATGGGCCCTCGGCTGCAGCACTGTCACTTTGATTTGTTTCTTTTGTGGGAGATCTCTTTGAGTTGAGCTCCCGTGCATTTAAGCTTAAGTTACAGTCGTCTGTTATTCCAGCTGTAGCACTGACTCCACTTTCTGCCGCTTTGGCTTTTGCGTTCCTGTCTTGTGGCTTGATTGAGAGAGAAGATGCGTCTTTCTTGGAGGATTTCCTTAAAGTGCATTTTCTTTTAGTGTTTTTAGGCGGCGATTCATGCCTCTTCTTTTTCTTGCCAAGAGGTTTATAGTCCCAGATGTCATTTTCATTTTCTTTCTGTGACATTTGGAGCAAAATAAAGCGTAACGTGCCCGACGTTACCTCGAAACCATTGTTATTACACAAGGACTGGTGTTTGGTAACATTCCGCGATAACTATTTTAATCACAGCAAGTTAACGGCTACTGACAACTTCCTTATATATTATATAATACACTGCGGATATTTGTTACTGATAAACCGTTGAAGCTCATTATTTAACAACTACATGGAGAAATTTTCCTTCTTGACACACCGTTTACTAACATGTCAGCAGCAGGACTTACCGCCACTATGCTACAATGAATGGAGTAAAAACAACTAGAAAGGGACAACAACACTTTCTACACGTTTTAAACGATTAAATTAGCCAATTGTTTGATTTGAAGGCTGAAAAAAATAAAAAGCCTATTTTAGAGGGTATTTAATTCGGATAATTGAAACTGAAACTCTTTTAGAGCCCTTATAGTCGATAAGATTTTTTGCTATTCTGTCGAAATCCGCGGTATGAATCTCCTCGCTGCTTTACCGAGCTAGCTGGTTGTTGTTGCTGGAAACATGGCGTCCCGGTGCAGCGTCTCTACACTGTTTCCTGTCCAAAGTCAGCTGGATAACGCCCTAGATGACGCTACAACACAGCAAGAAAAAGAAGATCTCGTTCAACAATATCTTAAAAAGTTAGACGAGAGAGAGGACCTGAAGATACCCGATTTCCAGACAGGTTAGACCAGCTTTAGCTTAAACACTTCGCCTCTCTTTCGTAGCAGTTTGACTTGAGTTTGCCAACTCTGCTCGTCACTACAGGACTCGGCATGTTCATTCATATATACATTAAGAATGCTGGACAATCACAGTCTATTTAGGAAGAGCTCTCTTTCCTTTTAAAAGCTAACGTTACAGTACCACACGCCTTGTAACCCATAAACACAAGTTCTTCATAGTCTGTCAATTAATTAGCTAGCTACCTTATCTACTCCGGAAGAGGAAGAAAAATTACAGGCATTCATGTAATTTAATAATATGTAAAATATGTCTATTTGTCAATGCAGTACATCGCAGTAGGTCTCACTAATATCTTGTAAACCTTCCTTTTCATTCTTGCTATTTTCCTTCTGTCACAAATCACCCGAGTCACTCGTCTCCACCCACTCCACCCTATCTTCTTTACCACTCTTGTGCACTGTCCGCTGCTTTGGATGGTTGTCCCAAAGTATTTTAACTCATCCACCTTCACCATTTCGACACCTTACAGATTACAGTGTAGTCTGCAAGCATCATAGTCCATACCTGACCTCACCTGTTAACCTATCCATCACCACTGTAAATAAGAAGGGGCTCTAAACTAATCCCTGATGAAACTTTAATCTCTCTCAACTGCTGCACAAAGTCCTTAGACATACCCTGCGCCACCCTCACATACTTCTCTGTCACTCTTGACTTTCTCATGTGGCACCATAGTTCCTGTCTTGGCACCCTGTCGTATGCTTTCTCTAGATCCACAAGAAGGAGTGCATCTGATCTTTTCTGTACTTGAATGGTCAGAAAGCTAAAAATCTATTTGAGTGTTACCACCATCTCACATATTGAGTCAATGTTCTGCAATCTGATTAGCCCTAGTTTACATAAGTGGATAAGTTGTTGGGCATAAGTTGTTAGCCACTGAACATGCAGGGTTCCTTGGTTTTAATAGTCGGATCAGCATCCACTTGTCTTTTATATGCAAAAGAATATAAAAACAATCAAATCCTATTCTATTCTATTCTAAACAAAAAATAAAACAAATACATTTAATTAAATATTGTATTTATTGCCCCCCAATTAATTGGTAATGTAATTAAAGTTTAGTTGTGGGAAACTTGGGTCTGCTGCTGAAGGATGCAGCATATTGACAATATTTCACCACACCAGTAGGTGGTGATCTACTGTTAGAACATCAAATACTAGAGTCACACAAGGCTCAATGTGAACATAACAAGGTCCCCACAACCCGTGCTCCTTTTTTTTTCTTAATTCAGAATTCGTTCTAAATTTATCTAATTGGACTCTCTTCTGCACAGTCAGAGATAAAGAAGAAAAGGAGCCTTTAAGCTGCTCCGTACTGTGCTAATCTTTTATGCATGTGAGTTTTTGGTTTTTTGGGGGTTTTTTTTAGATTCTTATCTGCTGCCGCATACCAACAGCGAGGCATATGATCGGTCCCAAATTCATTCTGCAGCAACGATTCAAACATACTGTTGGAGTTCTAAAGAGTTATCTCATCAACAAGAACAAGGTGTCATGCGGCTGTTTGCAAAACACTGTGTGCAAGTGCACTTAAGAGATCTAAAAATGGGGATGAAGTGGAGATTTGTTTCGCCAAAAAAACCCCTTTGGGGCTAAACACTGAAAGAGCAACTAGATTCATCACTAAAAAAGCACACATCTTTACATAGGTACCCCATTGGCTGATATGATTATGAATCTATGTGATTTGTTTTGTTCTTCCTCTTTTGTACATTTCTTTGAAAGGTTAAGAAGGGTTTAGTCTTGAGCAGATTATCAATGGAAAACTTAGGTGGAGGTATTATTCTTTCACTCTGTACTGGATTTTGATACCATGCTGTAAAGTGTGACATTAAACTTATCAAATGTGCACGAGTTAAGCGTGACAAATGCTATCAGACACAATTTAGAGTGCACATGAAAGAAGTGTGAAACAAGCTGATCTAAATCTACAACAAAAAACCTTTTTATGGTATTTAACATAACACTTGGGCCACGAGAACTTTCAAGTCACTGCTTTGATCCATCAAACTATCCAACTTTTTCTCCCATGTGACACAAACGCTGTGTCAGGCCCAAGACAGATATGCCTTTTAGGTGTTTTGTTACTATATCCATAGCCCTTCTAGGATGGTAATGTAAAGCATTTGCCTACACCGTGACTAAACATAATTAAAAAGATGACAACATCATTTTCCACTCTGTGATTTGCTCCAGGCTTAGAGTGGCTGAACACGGAGGGGCCTCTCTCTTTAAACAAGGAGCTGGCTGGTAAAGTGGTCCTGCTGGATTTCTTCACTTACTGCTGCATCAACTGCATCCACATCCTTCCTGACCTGCATCAACTAGAGAAGAGACACTCTGTAAAAGGTTTGTACATACTCTACTAACTACGAGGTAGTTTCCATACAGCTAATTTAATCAGCTCAAGGAAAATCCTAAAGTAGAAAAACTGTGAAACTGTGTATTGTTTGAAAACCCTGCTCATCGCTTTCCCTGCTGTCCACATTAAATATAACGTAATGCTCCGTAATGCTTTGCTTGATATTTATTAATTTTTTCCTTCCATCCATCTGCCATCCTGGAAAAGCATGTTTTATCAATCTTTCCCCATTCACATGTTTGTCTTTTGCCTGTTTGATAGAAAATATGTCTGACGTGCGTTCTTGTGCATGATGTTCCCAAGTAAACTATTTCACCACATTGCTAAAAAAAAAGTCAACAGGCTAAACTCAGATAGTTCGTGTGAATTTCAGCCCTAACCTGCCTTATCAAGAACATCATGTCTGTGAGTGAAATGGCTTGTATCTGTGACAGGCGATGGCAGATTAAAACTAAATGATAAATGTCACTACAAGAATGAAAGCAACAATGTGTGGTTCCCTCCAGTGGCACTCAACCACAAGCCCTGTCATACCCAGTGAAGATTTAAATCAAAAATATTTGGGGCTGGTTTTTAGCACTGTTCTCAAACAAGAAAAGATTGTGCTTTTGTCAGGGCCTGTTGCCAAACATTATTAAACATCTTTTTTTTGTAAATAATTATGGGAATGTCTATTAATGATGTGCCCTGTGTGGGTCAATAATTCACTCATCCACCCATTCATTTATTTTCTTAACTGCTTATCCAGCTTAGGGTCATTGAGGCTAGAGGCTATCCCACTTGGTATTGGGCTAAAGCCAGGAAACACCCTGTCAGGCAACAGTGCTAACCACTGCCCTACTGTATGAAGTCCACTGACTCAGTTATGTGTATTCAGAGTTTGCAGTAGCTTATTATTAAGCTCAGATTAGAAAACTTACACTGGTTTAGGGTTGTGATTTATCAACAATAAGAATATTGTCTAATGGCTGTGACATCTAATGGATGCCACAGCCTCGGGGAAGAAGCTGCTTTTTAGTCTGTTTGTGCAGGTTTGATGGTGCGGTATCTCTTCCCCCAAAGGCAAAGGTGTAAGCAGGTGATGACCTGGGTGTGTTTTTATAACAGACTTCATTGATGGATGCTGTCACTTACAGTATAATTTCTTGGCATTATCTCATAGATGCTGGAGAAACTGAATTTTTCTCATTGCAGTGAGTTTCTCATTGGGTACTGGCAGATCACATGGTGCTCAACATCATACAGGATAATGCAGTTTCATTGTCTTTAGTGTGTTTAAACAGTATGGTAAAAAAAAAAATGCTTATACAAATAGCTTTGACTTGCTATAGAACAGTTTAAAGTATAGACTTTGGTCATTATTTGGTTACTGTTGAATGGGTGGACGATAAAGTAAAGCACTGCAGGACTTTATAGTGTCTTCTTAAAGTCACACTTCAGCTGCACGGGGCCACTCTGGAGATCCACGATTTAAATTGGTCCTGTGGTCATGTGTTGTGGAGCAGCATCCCGGGGCCATATTCGTTGGAGCAGGGAAGCTGCTTCTTTTCCTTAGGCATGTAGACCGTTATCTCAGCTGTGAAGCGAGAGTAGCTAAAAATACTTTCAAGACTCAGTGTAAGTAAGCATAGGTATAGCATACATCTGCCCCTCTGTAGATCATTGTTTTGTACTTATATGTTCACAATTCCCAAATGCATTAAAACCATGACTGATGGCCTGCTTTTGATTTTTACATTCTCACATGCAGCTCTGAAGTAATATCTAGAAATGTTCAGGGCTGCAGTAATGTATGAGAACAGTTATATATAGCAACTCCATGTAAAGGATAATCTCTGGCATTCTAATGGCCTTTCAAACAGGCTATCTATAGGTCTTGAGAGGTCTTAAAAAGGATTAAATTAGCTCTTTTTTTCTTGTTATAGGTACAAACTGCAGGGGAGTGCAGACAAAGTGCAACATACAATAAATAATAGATTCATGGATCTTGTCAGAAAGTGCATGAAAGATATCACTGAAAATATAATCAAACTTGTATGATGATAAACAGGCATTACATTTATTTACATTCAAATGTTTTATCATCTGAGGAAGATGTGCCACTTGAAATTCATTTGTGAGTTGAACATTACATAAAAGACACGCACACACAGGCTGCAGTGCCACCACACATTATCGTACTTGCCTTATCTCTGGCACTGCTATGGGTACATTCTGTTTGCTGCTGTGGTCACTGAGGTGTGGGAGCCACCCTGTCCAGTCACTCCACAGTCCACCCCGACCCACCCATCGTCACTGCAATCTGTGCCGGTGCTACGCTGCTTGGCAGAGGCCGCGGGTGACGAAATCCGCTGCAGACCGTGTCGAGTTTGAGCGTTTGGAACTGAGCGGTTTTAACTTCTGGTGGGGTTCATTTATGAAATGCATTTTTTTTGTGTGTGTGTGTGTCAAAAAATTTGAACTAATGCAACTGTATACTTTTTAGCTGCTTTGTAATTTGTTGGTTATTAAAGCGCTGAACAGCTCAGGGCTGTCCCTGGAGTTAAAATCTAAACTGAAAAAACCACATAGGGTTTTATGCTCCATATATCTGGAACAAGATATCAGAAAACTTGCTGTACCTCTTAGTTCCCTCAAATCAGTGCCTTATAATGAAATTAAATATGGGATTCATGCCTTTTTAAATAAATAGTGTGTATTAACGCGTCAGTGTTTTGAAAGTGCCTTGTCACTGAAAGTTGCTCTGTTGCTGTGTTTCTTGTGTAACTCTATCAATGAAAACAAGTCTTTTTATTCCATTTAGAAAGTTGTTTTGCTCTATGTACAGTTGCATGCAATCAAATTGTAAATAGTAGATGGGAATGTTTAAAACTGCACAAAATCAAACTTGTTATTACGTAGAAATCTTTTTTTATTTTTTAAAATCTGTGATCACGCTCGATTCCCTGTGAATAAAGCATTCTCAGAGCGACAAGGTAGCTTTGACATTTCTGCCGGTCCGCTCGGGCTCTGTTTACCCAGCTTATTGTCGAGTTTTTGATTTAAGGAATGACAGAAGTACAAAAGTGACTGTTTCGATAGAGAGTTTTACAATGATTGTAAGGAAGGAAGGAAACTAATCACGATATCTGCTATCTGTGGACTCTTTGGCGAGTTTTAGTGCCACAAAAGCATGTGTTAAAAATAACATCACCAGCCTGTTAGATTCATAGTTCTAGGCAATTCAGTTGCATAACATTTGAAAGTCTGCAGCCCTTGTACAAAGTCACAAATTATAACCACTTTCTGTCTTTAGCTGTATAATAAGCATAGTGTTTACTTATCTTTGATGATTACTGAGAAACTGCTTTTCCAGAAACCTCACTTAAACCTGCAATGTGTTATGCTTGAGGTCTGGTTGGTTTACAAAGAAGGTCTCTTAAATTTTACAGTGGAAAAATCTTTGTGCTTAGTGCATCTTTGCATGTATGTTTGTGACATGTGTGTCTTATGCAACACCTTTCTGCCTAAACCCTCACTGTTTGCTGTTTAATCTCTTTTTCAGATGGATTGGTTATTGTTGGTGTGCACTCTGCCAAATTCCCCAATGAAAAGGTATGTTTTGTTTTTTTGGAAACTTTTAGGGAACCTTTGCTTTTTTTCGTTAACGCTTCTAAAGTATCTACGTCTATACCGATGAATTTTTACTTTGTTCAAATTACCAACCTTTCTCCAAGTAAAAAGAGGGCTGTAGGAGCCAGGGTGTAAATTTGAAGTTTTATACCTGTATACAAACAGGAGAATAGGATTTTGGCAGCATACAAAAATTGCAAGAACTTACTTTCTTTATCAGTCCAGGACCAGAAACTCTGTTCTTCAAATATTCTTCTTAATATTCTGCTAGTGGCTCCCTTTTGGGTTTTTTTATGAAACCTTGTGCCAGCTTGGCAGGAGAATAATCTGTACTCTCCAACTGTGAGGAAATAAATTATGCTTGATATGCATAGTACTTACCCTACTTTTTTATCAAAAAAAAAAACAGGCAGGCAAAGTTTTATAAATTTAAACAACAAAATATCTGGATATTGTATGGTTTACAATGATATCTAAGCTCGTGGAGAGTCATTTGTAGCGTTCTGATGCAGAAAAACTGTATAAATGTAATTTGCTCTACACAGATGGGCTCTGTAGCCTGTTATAGTTTGTAATAAGTGGGTAATATCACGGTAATAAGTTGGTAATGGTATAATGGTATTGTATTAAACCTCTGAGTTTTTCAAGCAAGTTAAAGTATTGCAATTTTTGCAAGTAACTTAAAGCCAAAATATTTCATATTTGATTACTACATCCCATGTTTGCAATAACTGCATCAATATGCATCAGTATGCAACTGCATCATATTTCTTGTTTCTTTATTGGTCTGAGGGGTTTTTCTCTTCTCTTCAGGAGGTAAAATGTATTTTCATTTAGATTAAATTCTGGATTTTTGACTCCAAAACCCTAAATAATCTCCCATCGATGATGTGGCCACATTTCTTCGTAAGTCAGAAGACAAAGTGTTTCTGTAGATGTCTGCATTTACTCTGTTACTACCATCGTGATCATCAGGAGATTGTCAATAAAATTGTGTTAGCTTGTTCCATTAGCGGCCATGTAAACCCAAGGCATGAAACAACCTCAACCATGCTTCACAGATGAGCTTTTATGTTTAGGATCATGAACAGATGCCTTCTTTCTTCATACTTTCGAGCACGTTCACAGTTGAAATCGCTGTTTCGTAAGTCCATAAACCTTTGGTCCCAAACTGTCTCAAACTGACTCTTCTCTGCACTTTTTTGCCAGTTTCATTATGGCTTTCCTATGTTTTTTTTTTTTTTTTTTTTTTTTTTACAGCTAATAAGCAGTTTGTGTTTTGCAGTAAGACCTCTATATTGTTGGTCTCCGACACTTTTCTTTGGCGGTTGTTCATAATCTTATGGACTTTTATTTGTTTTGTTTTTTCTTTACTGTTCTCACCATTTGTCTCTGTCATCAGTTGCCCCTGTTTTCCTTGGATGCCTGTTTAAATGCCTGTTGGTCAGTACTTCGGTGGTTTCCTTCTCTTTCAGGACATTCCAAATTGCTGCACTGGATGTGCCCGATGTTTTTTAAAACGTCTCTTGCAGATTTTCCCACTTTTCTAATCTGCGAAATGATGTGCTTTTCTTGAATAGATCTTTATGTTGGTCTACCCTGCTTAACTACAAATGCAGATCAAATCCAAAGCTTAAACTAAAAGTAGAAATCCAGAGCTTCTTTACAATAAAACCTTTAATCTTCAAAAAATGATGCACGTCATGTTTCAGCATTTTCACTCATTTAAAAATCTGTGTGTTTTGATACAAAATGTGTCAACTTGTGCGTTGTTTAAAATCATTGTAAAGGGCAGTTAGTCTTTTAAAAGATGACTTTCAACTTAACAACAAAAGCAAAAGCTTTACTTATAAAAGTCCCGAATACCAGTATTTGTGCTCCTGTAATTTGGGGGGATAGTTAAATCACTAAGTAAGAGCTTTGTAAAGTTTTTGCTAGATGCAGACTTTTCTAAAAGACTTGGAAAAGTTTCCTAACTTTTTGATAAACTCAGGTGGAGCCTTATTGAAGGACAACACTTGAACTGATCACCATTTTTGCACATATTTTCTAAGGTTCTGGACAACATCCGAAGCGCTGTGCTACGCTACGACATCTGCCACCCTGTGGTAAACGACAGCGAGGCGAGTCTCTGGCATGAACTGGAGATCTCCTGCTGGCCCACGCTGGTCCTACTCGGACCACGTGGCAACTTGCTCTTCTCCCTGGTGGGTGAGGGCCACCGTGACAGGCTGATGCTTTTCACTGACTGCGCTCTGCGTTATTATGGGGAGCGTGGTCTACTTAAGGCTCACACAGTGGGAATCAAGCTGTACAAAGACGCCCTGCCACCCAGCATCCTTTCCTTTCCTGGAAAGGTGGCTATAGACAACAGTACTAAAAGGCTTGTCATAGCAGACACAGGACATCACAGAATACTGGTGGTGTCTTCTACTGGAGACCTGCTACATGTCATAGGAGGTAAGAGACTTCACACCAATGCATTTTTAAAAAAAAAACAAATGGGCATGATGTAACATGCTTTAATTTAAATGGCCATTAAATACAAAAACTATTGTGTTGTAATAAGTGAGATCTGTAAAAGTTCAACAGCAATATTTAGCCAATGATGACATTTTAACATTACGCAACTGCCTCAACAACCCTCAGAGGAGCCACATGGCAGTTAGCCTGATGTCCCCAGACCAGCAGAGAGGTTGGCAGCAGCAGGGACTTGTACATGCTGGGAACTGGCACTGACCTAGAGTGGACAAATGAGGAGAGAAAATTGAGGATTGGTTTTATTTTTGTGTTGTTGACATCAGCTCTGTGCACGCATAAGAAAGGTTTGCCGAGCTGCAGAGCGTGACGTGATTCTGAAGTTTTCTCCTATTTAGTCTCACCAAAGAAGAAACTTACTTCTTTGGTGAGACTAAATAGCAATAATTGTCATACAAATAGTCATGAATAAAAATAATTATTCCACTCTGATTCATTTTTTAAAAATTTAATATTGACATGTCTGAATTTTAATATGAAAAAGAAATATTTGGGGCTTACAATTAGCTTTAAGTGATCGAAAGCTTTAATCAGTGCTGGGTTTTTCCTTCTGTCACAGGGCCTGAAAGCGGGAGAAAAGATGGCGACGTGTCTGAAGCTTCCTTTAACTCCCCTCAGGGTGTGGCCATTAAAGGGGACACTGTATACGTGGCTGACACGGAAAACCACTTGATTCGAAAGGTTGTCTTAATAATTTTATTTTTAAAAAGTGTTTTCTTCAAGTCTTTGTTGATATTTATGCTCGACCATCTGTATCTGCATCTGTTCGTAGATCGACCTGTTAGAAGGAAAAGTCAGCACTCTGGCTGGAGTGGGCACTCAAGGGACAGACAAAGAGGGCGGGGCCATGGGACCACAGCAGCCAATCAGCTCTCCTTGGGATGTGATGCTTGGCACTGCCAGTGAGTAACTTTAATTGCCTTTCTCTGCCTTGTATGAGCCTTAGAAGATTCACTTCAAAACAAGTTTTCTAATTAAAGGGGAAAAAGACCTGATCAGTTTTTTTTCTTGTTTTTTTAGAAAAAGGGATTTAAAAAAAAGTCAAATCAATTTGGTAACAGTTTAACCGCGGTCCTTTAAAATGTTGGATTCCTGAGCAGAATGGGTGTTCAAGCATGAATCACATAAATTGTTCGGGGATTCTCAGAAATGAAGCGTGCTAATTAAGTTATTTAAGGAGACGTTGCAGCACAAGGTAAGATGATTGCCAAGCCCTCATTTAAGTATCATTGAGTCATTTGAGGGCAAAATCAATTATTATCAAGTATTCAGGGCACAAATACACTAGCTAACACATTCTTTTATACTTTTAACAATGTAATATAAACTGTCTATTTCTCCTTAAAACTCAATTCCTCCTTTGAATTATTTTCTCTTGAGCATTCAGAGTAACTTTATCATTAATGGCCTGTTATATTTCATACAATACTTTTAATTTTAAATCAAAGTGGGAATCTTTTTTGTTTTAAACTCTTTTTGGTGAACTTGGTGAATATCTAGTTGTCATGAAGCGTCATTAAATTAGAATTTAGATTTATAATCAGTCAGCTCAGACTCTCATATACACTTTTTATCCCACATTGATTGTCTATTTTTCTTCACCCTAGGAGCAAAATACAAGTCATTGTTAGTTTATGTATTTGCTCTCCTTGTGATTAAAAAATGTGACAAATTAAATGCTTTGTTACCAGCTGACTGATTTAATTAATTATTTTTTTCTTGAACATTAAACACCTCTTGTAAGACCTAGCGGTTGCATTTTGAAGGAAACTGTCCCCACAAATTGTGTCCTTAAGTAAAGGAAACAAAGGATGAAACTGTATGTCTGGACAGAGGTGTTTATTTTGCCTCTGGCAAGCGCAGTTCTCAACGATTCATAATGTAGAGGTATGTGTTTGCGTGATTTATACTAATCTTCTTCATTTAAAGTGTTAGGCATAGAAGATTTCGGGGCTACCGCAGTTAATTTTTTGCCTCAGGTTGATTTATGCCACAGCCAGCTAGTTTTAAGCTGCTCTCAGGACCTTTAACTTCAGTACACCCTGACTAATACATTTAAAATTTAAAGCAGTCTTTTAATATTAAAATAATTTCCATACAAATGAGGCATTCGGCACTTCTGTAAGTACCAAATGGCTCAATTTTGGAAATACTCTCTGTCTGTGCTAACATCCCTGGGAAGGGTATGCATTTACCATGGTAAACAGGAAGTGGAGGGCTGGGTGCTCGAAGAAAATACTATGAAGGAAGCAAAAGTAAAACAAAGATTTCTTTGCTTGGACCAAGAAAGATGGGGAACTGTTACTCAAAGCAGCACACAGAAGGTGTTCATGGCAGCACAAAACAGATTGGGACTCGGGAAAAGCAAATGCATCAACACAGAGTGATACCAAGAGCGTTATCAATTACACGGGAAAGGCATATTCAGACATAAAGGATGAAATCATAGTGAATGTGTGAGTTTAATATTTTGGCTTCATTGGCCTGACCCAGTCAGAAAGCAAAGACGTTTTCAGGTTCTGCCTGCTCTGACTAAATCTCTCCTTAAACATCGCCCGTATGGTTTAGACAGTGAGTGTTTTAAAACAAAACTCTATCAGTATGGATGTACCCTGACATTGTCTTCTGAGAGAACGTCCAAACACACATCCACATATTCATGATTTATTCAAGATGTGGATGAATAAATTATTCAACCAAATCAAGAGGATCCCACACCTTTTGAACTATAAAGTGCTACACTGGCTTTGAGTCAAGTATATATCCCTGACAGTCCACCCGTTTTGATCAAGAAAGGCTGAACTTTGCCCCGCATTAAAAATACAACAGAGATGGTGCACATCTGTAAGGCTTGTGCGTTCATCACAGTGACAGTATTGTATCTGCTGAGTGCATATGGCCTTTGTCAGAGAGGCTGCGGTCTGTCTTAAACCTGCGCTGCTCCATATTTTGACTCAGTTCTGACGCTGAGCAATCAGCAGATTGGGAGAGGGGTTTGCAAAAATAATTTTGCTGCCTTAAAAAAAAAATCTATTTCTTACTTTTACTTTGAAAAAAACACATTTTGTCCTTGTGCTTAAGCAGACTTTATTCCCAAACACACCTCAAGAACATAGCTCAACAACGAAGGACAAATATCACAACAGTTTGTGAATGATACTGAGGCTGACTGGTAGATGGCCAAGAGCAATGACACCAGTTCCTGCTCCCATATTTATCCTGTGGGGTTTTTTGCGTTTTATTTTCATGTGTAGGCGGCGATGAAGACAACGTGCTGTGGATAGCCATGGCAGGGACTCACCAGATCTGGGCTTTGTTCCTAGCTGATGGAAAACTGCCCAAAGGAAGGTGAGAGACCGGTACATGACCGCCATGGCTGCTTCGAAACATATTCTGATAATATAATGACACGGTTGTAATTCTGCTTTTAAAGCTGTGAAAATGGATTCCTCTTCTTGTGTGTCTTCTGTGGTCGGCAGATTCACAGGAGGTCACGTTATGTAATAAGCTTTTTTTAATTACCGCAAATAAACAGGGGATAAAATCTCAGTCTTGTTTTTATTAAAAAAAACAAAAAAACAAACAGATTTTCTCCTTTTTTGAACTCTGTGCATCAAGAAGTATTCTAGTATTTAATCGTTGTCTTGTCATTTGAACAGTGAGTCAAAGGCAGGGATTTGCGTGCGATGGGCGGGCAGCGGCAACGAAGAGAACCGGAACAACGCCTACCCTCACAAGGCAGGCTTTGCCCAGCCTTCAGGCCTGGCTTTAGCCCCAGAGGAGCCCTGGAGCTGCATGTATGTGGCTGATAGCGAAAGCAGCACCATCCGAACACTGGCGCTGAAGGATGGAGCTGTCAAGTTGCTGGTCGGAGGAGAGAGAGACCCACTGGTGGGTGTACAGTAAACAGGGGAAGAGTGAATTAATAGTTTAAAAAAGCTTTATTTACCATTCATCATCATCATCATCTTCCCTCTGCTTGATACCTTTCAAGTATCCTTATTTCCAGTTATAATGCTCATGTGGTTTGAAACAAACAGTTACAGCATCTCTTAATGAAGTTTCACAGACCAGCATGATATAGTGCACATAATTTATCAACTTGTTGTTTGCCATATTGTCCATTTTTATTGCTACTCTAAAAGGTGAACTTCTTATAGAAAGAAAAAGCCCGCACAGATGAACTAGTGGGGAGAAATTAAAAGTCCATTTCCGAAGCAGACTGTAGGAGCGGAATAACCTTGTGCGGCACTTTCAATGATGATATGTCCTGTACTTGGCTCTGTCACCATACATCAACGGAAAACACACATTGTAAAACCTGCACATTAGTCTGCCACATTTCCAGCCACACAAAACATTTTGAGAATTATGAAGAAAAATGCTGCACAAATATGAATCATTCTTAGGCACTCACGCAGAGTTTAGGGCTATTTTTGTATGCATAAAAATATGTATTTTTTTCCCTTTAAAGAGAAACGAGTAAACACAGACCCTCTTGTTTGTTGCTAAAGGAAAGCCTGAAAAACAATGTTTGTGCATACCTTCATGCCCTTACAGCAGCTCTGCTGTAGTTTCTTTGTCTTGCTGCACTGGTGTATTTTTGGAAAGTCACAAGAGATCTAAAGCTTGTAAGTCCCCATGAGAGCAGGAGGTAATTAACTAGAGAGTCATATACAGTTTATTTAACATGGTGAAGAGCCAGGAGAAACTATTAGCTGCCCACAGATGTTTAAGGAGTTGATCTAGAACAGCCAAACAGTATTGAAGCTGAGGTGGTGTCCTCTCATGTTTGCACTTTTACAGTAATATCAGTTGTCAAATTGAGCTAAAGCAGAGATGTCAGACTCATTTTACACTGCGGGAAACATAAAGAGTGAGTCACCATGCAGAGATTTAACTGCACCTTTAATCCTGGAAATATCTTAATATAATAACAGACAGTATGACAAAAAACTGTTGTTGTTTTTTACATGAGAGAAATACTGATGTTGTATGTGAAAGAAATCTGTCAGTGCAATTCTTAAATTGTGAGGATTAAATGTGTAGAATTACAGAAAAGTTCTGGTAGCTCATTGCTCAAACTGTCCTGTAATTATAAAACTACACGTTTTCGTTAATTAATGCCCTGTTTTCTTTTTGGTTTGGTTTTTTTACTGTGGATCTGTTGGGAAAAAATACATTTCTACAGCAGATGGTGGAAAAACGGGGACAATTCTGTTATTTGTAACTGTTTTTCTATTTATTTTTATTACTTTGGTGTAGTATGAATGGCCATGGGAGGGGTGTTTATCAGTAGCAGAAGCTGTAAAACGTGTGAAAAAACAGTTAAAAGTCCAAAATATACGCCCACCTTGACATTTCCCAAAGCAGTCCAGTGTAAGGTTATTACAGTTAACTAAAACTAAACTGAAAGTAGAGATGAAAAAGCATTTTAATTAACTAAACTAAAAATAAAGCTCGACTTTTATTTTCCATCTGTGAAAATCAAAAAACGTATCTGATTTTAGATTCAGCGTCTTTTTTGCACTGCTTCTGATGTGGCTGCTAATTTCATGTCTTTGATGGTAAATCGACTGTTTCTTATGTAACACTTTTCTACTATAGTTGAGCATTTAAAGCACTTTATTCACACTCGTGGATAATTCTGCATCCTTGGCAACCATCCTTCTGATTACTGCCGTCTTGCCTCATGCAACAAAATGCCAATTTCCATTTTCAGGGGGTAGAGGATGAAGTTGCATGTAGTTGGATCTAGCTAGTTTAGTTGCCAGTGACTGAAGATTGCGTTTGTCGCATTTCAGTCTAGGTTGTCTGCATTGCAAATTCTCAAGTCTGGGAGATGAATTCATGGTGAAAAACCCCTTTAATGTTGAGAACATCTACGAGCATGCTCCAGGTTGCACTCGACTAAATTCTGTTTACCTCGTTCTTCAGCTGAAGTCTGGTTGCTGAGATGTTTCAAGCTCACACTCGTGCAGTTAGATGAGTACTGGAGTGGATTTAAACCCACTGGCTTTCACTCACTGGATTTTACATTTCCAGTTATTTATTGTTGTAAACACACTGTAGCTGTTTAGTCAGCGAGCCAGGAGAATCATGAGACTTTGAAGATCGTTATCGTGGTCCTTTTCTGCTGCTGTTGTTTTTTACAGAGCTGATACAAAATTATAACCAATTTATCGAAATGTTATCACAGCCTCTTACAAATTGGTTGTTAATGGGATTATCTGTTTGGTCATGTTAGTTTCAAATGAATCATGGCACACACAAAAAACTAAAATGATTTATCGCACAGTCTTAATCTTTTTATGTATAAAATTCGTCATTCATAAGATAGAAAAGGCTTCGGCTTTCTTCAGTTTCTTCTCTTGTTTTCAGTGCAGTTAAGGGTGTTTTGTAATTTTAGTGGATAATATGTTCTCTGAGAAATGGGGGTTACCAGCACAGTTATATATGTGTTGTTTTTGTTCACTAACCAGTGTTTTGTATTCTTCAAAACAGAACCTTTTTGCTTTTGGGGATGTGGACGGGAAAGGGGTGGATGCCAAACTCCAGCATCCTCTCGGTGTTGTCTGGGCTTCCGAACAAAACTTGCTCTATGTGGCCGACTCCTACAACCACAAGGTAACAGATGATTCTCACAAGGCTGCATTTTAAAGCTGTACTGTTCAAATTAAACGCTTATGTTCTGTAATGAGTTCCTTGAAGTCACTGAGTTTGTGCCAAAGTGGTTAAATCTCCTTTTGACCTAATTCCATGAAGGAAAAATTGAGAACTTGACCTATTTTTTTTTGATAACCAACATCTTGCTTGTTTGTTTGGGGGTTTTTTTGTGTGTGTGTGCCTGTGATTCTCCTCAGATCAAGGTGGTGGATCCAAAAACAAAGCAGTGTAGCACATTAGCAGGAACAGGAGATGCTGGAGGTACTCTAGGCCCAGAGTTTAACAAATCCTGCTTCAATGAACCCGGAGGAATCTGTGTTGGTGACAGCGGAAAACTGCTTTACGTGGCCGATACCAACAACCACCAAGTCAAAGTGCTGGACCTGGCCTCCAAGACTGTCTCGCTGGTGAGTGCTTTGCCTGTGTGTGTGTTTCTATTTGAGAAAAGTGTGGTTCCAACCTTGAGAAAGTGCTTTACATTTTGTACACGTTTGTGTAATTAATCTGTCCTAAAAGCTTCTGCGCTAGAAGAGATTGTATTAAAGGTGACAAAGACAGGACATTGTAAGTTAGGGTAGCTTTCCCCTTGCTTTTGTTTAATCCAAACACCCAAATCTCTCTTTTATCCAGCTCCCCATCTCCCGCGAGTACACAGACTCGGTACCTACAAAGCCCTCGGGTCCGACCAAAGCCCCCACGCTGCCTAAATCAGCTGCCAGGAAAGAAATGCCGCCAGTAGCGGTGACTGCGGGCCAGACTGTCATCATGTCTGTCACACTGTCACTTCCAGAAGGGACCAAACTCACTGAAGAGGCACCCAGCTGCTGGGCACTCTCAGCAGAGGGTGAGACAAAGTTCAGTCACTGTTACATGAAGTGTCATGCATCTAAATGTTCTGAGTACGTTTAACCTTCATGCCCATGAAAGGTGTCTTGACCATCATTGACACCTCATCCTGTCACTGTTGTTACATCCATCAGCTTTTGCCACACAGCTGCACATGTTCACAGGGACACACTTGGAATTTTAAGTAAAGTTTTGCACGAAAAGTTTTTGATTTTGAGATAATGTTGACAAAATTCGACTTCTCAGTTTCAACTAAAGAGCACTTATAAACACTCACATTTATATAATGCTTCTTTAGTAAGTACTGTACATCCATAGTCAGTTTAGAATCACCAGTTAACCTGTTGTGCATGTTTTTGGGAAAAAGCTGGAAAAACCCAGGCAGGTGCCGGGAAAACATGCAAACTCCGAGCACCGAAGGCCCCAGCATCACTGGAGATTTGAACCAGGAAGCTTCTTGCTGTGTGGGAAAAGTGCTAACCACTGCATATAAAAAATAAGCAATTCTTCTGTGACTTGATTGAGAACCTTCAGCTCACTTTAAAGCAAAAACCCCTCAAAGCTGATTGAATTTATTAGTTATTTTGTATAATTACACGATGCTGTGACAGAAATTAGGCTTTTTTTTGTTATTATTACTGTAATTTCTAGGCTAGTTAGTCAGACATGCTGTATTTCCATTGTGTTGCTGGGCCAGACTAATGCAAGTTAATTATTTTGTTGCGTGTTGGCTGAAGAAAAGCACTAAAGCAGCAGCCTACAGACGTCACTGTAATGTGTGTAAACCCGAGGACTGACAGATCCGCTGCGTCTAAGCTTTGATTGGACTTCTTTTCCCGTTCAGGTGAGAGGTTAATTGAATTCTAAAACCCCAGCAGTGTTTGGCAAAGACTTCACAAATATCTGCTGGGCAACAGAAGTGGAAGGATTTAGGTGGCAGAACAGGGAGGAGGCAGCTTACAGCAGCTGCTTTGTATAACAGCTTGTTTGAAAAAAAATGCATGCTTTTCCTCAAGTTATTTCTCTGTTCGTCAGGGTAACAACCAGAGTCAGGGCTGCAGCATAAACGTCCTCTCTGTGCTTAGAATGAGCGCGTTGTGGAGTGAAGCCTCTAATTCTCTCCTACAAAACTTTATTTTGGTCTCCGATCTGTCAAAAAGTGAAGGATGCTTAACCTGCCTGCACGTCGTTTTCACCGTTCAACAAGCAGATTCTCACTCTGCCAGCCCACACCTGGAATTTATAGTTCGCAGCTAAAACAAAGACAAATACTTAAATCACTCAGGAGCTCTTTTAAACCACCAGCGAGGAGGTGCGAGGCGTGGATGGCTTAATTTATGATTTTATATTCTAAAGAGGTTTTGTCTAATTCTCTCAGAATGTAGTGTTGACCATAGGATCGATTGATAAGTGATTTTTTTTTATTATTATTTTTTTTGATGTGATGTGATGTTAGTGACAGTTACGGTCTGTTCATTACCTTTGCACCAAAAGTGTTTCCATCATCCTGAGCGCTGCAGCATGCAATCCTCGATAACAGCAGGCTATTTTTAGAGCATTTCGATAAGACGACATGCCTTGGTTCACATAATTAGCTACCAGGCTATGTTACGTGATCCCCCGCTGTCCCATTATACCCAGTCTAGACTTATGCTGATCAGATCAGAGCAGAGGCAGGGATTTTAATGGATCAAGTTAGAAGTGCACGCCAGATCTAAATTGTTTTTTAGTGGCTTTTTAGAAATGGCTTCCCTGGGACCCAGCGTTAGGCATCAGCTTCATTAATCTCAGCTGGCTTGGGTTCTGTTGTCTCTGTGGCGTGATATTTTCTCACCGCTGACGCTCCGGTCCTTTCTTTTCGACTTTCATTTATCTTTCAGTGTTCGTGTTGCTTCAGATGTGTACTTGTGTCTAAGAAAATGAATGTCTTCAACCACTCTTTATTTGATTTAGTAAGGGTATGTGAGTTTGGCCTAATATTTCAGAGGGACTGTGTTTTACTGTGCAGGCTTGAGTCAGCCCTAGTACTCTGGCTGCACCGCGCTACGTTCAGCAATAAATCGAGACGTCAGCCAGACATTCTCATTCAAAGCCATCTGTTCTTTCAAAACATGGATGAACTAAGGCGGACACGTGACCAAACCGGGGATTGAGCTTAGTTTTAAGTCATTCTTGAAGTGCATCTGTCTGTGGGTTCAGTGTGCCTGACAAGTAAACTTCACTGTCTGCCACTATACAGAAGTTTAACCACACTTTTAATCCTGAATATGTCTTTATATCGGAAAAAGATTGTATGACAGTATAAAAAACAGTTTTTCTTTTTGACATGATAGAGAAACTCTGATAGATGAAAAATCCAAAATTTATGGCCTCCTTCATATTCCCAAAGCAAAGTCCAGATTAGTCCTTGCCAGGCCAATTCTGGACACAATACTGGAATTCTGAGAGTGTCCTAGACTTTGGAAGCATATCCTTACAGAGCTGAGATAGAACTACCAATCAGACTGGTATCTGGGAAGTTTCCTGAGCAGTACTAGGGTGCGCTAAGCTGCTGGGAGAGACTGTGCAGAGTGCTGGAACGATGCTTAACTGGGTGCTTCATCTCAAAGTAACATTGAGGTTAATGCCTGGCTTGAGTTTACCAGTTTACCAGCAAGGCATGTACACTGTACATAAAAGATGGACATCCTTTGACATCACTTCCTGTTTTATTTTGTTTTTTTAAAGGTAACGGGTGGCTGCTAGACCATCAGGTGCTTACTGGTTCCATTAAGGATCTCTCACAGCCCCTCTGCATCTCAGCCAAACTTCCAGCCGTTATGAAGGAATTAAACGGCAGTCCAAGCCTCACGTTGGCCGTATGGGCATACTACTGTATGGAAGCAGGTAAAGCCTGCATGATGAAAGCGGCTTCATTCTCCCAGCCTCTTCAAATAAACGCCAGTTCTGGAGAGGGAGAGGTCATCGTGGAGTTGACTCATGCCTTCTGAAGCCGCCTACATGTCTTAGTTAAAATAGCCTTCGAGTCCACACTTTGTGTTGCGTTGAGACCTCAGCTTAATCGCTCTTGCGGCCTGCTCATACTTCTGAAAGCAGGAAGGAATGATTGTTTCTGACAGAGCTGTCACTGTGATGAAAAAAGGCGATTCGAGTGAACTTGATTTTTTTAGATACTCGGATGTCTCTTCACATATAACACATTAGCTCAGTAATGTTCTCGACTGTGTGTGACGGCTATTAAAGGCGTGCAGATAGACACCCAGATATACTATATATTATATTTATGTAGTGAGCTCTCATGAGGACAGGTTGCATTGCTAATGTGTGGGGTTTTTGCCAAGTTGTTTATCAAAACTAAAAGAATAAGGAAACTTATTAAAGTTATTTAATGAGAAACTATGAATATCTAATTTATCGTAGCACTGCTGGTGTGATTGATGGGCAGATAAATAAAGAGATTTTCATCCGTTCTCTTATCTTCTGGGAAATCTAAAGTTCTTTCAGGTGTTAAAAACAAAGTAAAAACTAAAACTTCAGCTTTATATTTTCACTTTAATTGAGGAAGGAGGATTTGAAGTGATTATTATTATGAATATTATTATTATTAGCCCGTAAGTAATAAAATAGGTAGAGTTTTTTTAAATGGAGACGTTATATGAATCAGCTTTTCAATGCTAATATCGAGTTCCAGCCAGTGTCTTCATAAAAAAGGATATTTGAATTATGTAAGGCTTTCGTAGGGATTATTAGGTTAGGATAAAAATCTCCAATCTTTCATTTAATCTCAGCCCAGCAGAGGAGGTAGTTAGCGGGAGAGGACAGATGTGTGATGCTTAAGTCTTTATGCAGTTGGGGGTTTATTGAACATGTCTATGCAGAGACTCTCATTTCTCGTTATCATTGTGATGTTAAAGTTGTGCAGCGCCGCAGTATAAACGTTTTCACTTTCCTCCTTTAAATGTCGTATTACCGCAGATCAGCGCGGGGTTGGTTTAGTCACATCAGCTTGGAAAGGTGCCCGCCGATCGAGCTCCCATCCCGTGTGCATTTATTTACACGTGTCGCAGCAGACTGAGTCTTCTTAAGCCGTTTACACTGTTCGCTCGTAGCCCGAAAGCTTTCCGATTGCGATTATTCGCAACGCACCAGAAGCTGTTTTGATTCCGAACCACCTGTTATTTTGAGTAATGAGTAAAGTGCCTGTTTTCGAGGAGGGGGAAGCGGCCTCTCGTGAGCCGAGGACACCGACATGACTGCCGCCTGCTCCCGCACGCTGAAACCAAAGTCTCATTAAATCCTCTCCATCGAGCATTTATACACTTCATCTCGGCTCCACAAAGGGAACATTATACGAAAGGAATGCTAATAATGATCCGCTCTATCACGTTGTGTAATGCGATATGATAATGTGGAAGTTGTTTTGTCATTTTCCCTTTATTGGTTTACTAAGTTATGAGTTGTTGTGAGAGCGTTTTGATTATCGTTGCTGTCATCATGTCTCATAACCTAATTGCGCTCGTCAGCCTGCTGTTATTTGGTTTGGCTCACTCAGCCCTAGTGCCTTGGAAAGGATTGTATGGATGGTGTACATTCATGGCACTTTAATCGTATTACAAGCAATATTGTTTTGTTTTCCCTTTCTCTTTTTTTCAACTCCCACAAGTTATTTATTTCCAGTGAACTGCAGTTGTCGTACTTTCTCAGCTCTCTTATCCCTCTGGCACTTTTTAATGAGCACTAATAACCTTTGGGTGGCTGTCGGTGGGCATTAAGCTCCTGATATTGTTTTGTAACTCTCACTTGATTTTTTTTCCTCATTTCTGAATTTTCAGACACATTTTGGCATGTTTTTGTCTTCAGGGGCACCTTGTTAATACTTTGGCTTCTCCGTGTTGGACTTTAATATGCAGCACAGTGAGGAAAAACTAATAAAACTTATTTTATCTAGTCTGGTTTGTGTGCCGTTCTTTTCATTTCCCAGCATTTGAGAATCGGTTTGTTTTGCGTAATTCCAACCAATACGTTAATAAGCTGAAGTCCTGGAGCTCTGTTATGTGAGATGCTATCAAAAGCATCACTAATGAGCTCACTCGTTACATAAAAATGTAAAAATGCCAGTTTATTTCTGAGCTGGCCTCATACTGCAGACCTCCTGTTTGACGCTTAGTTAATATCTTTCATTTTTCTCATTCCTGTTACAAAGAGAGAGCCCTCATTTTTTTACTTTAGCTCAGTTTTGGTCATTAACATAGTTATAAACAGACAGCTTGCAGAAGCAGTCTCTCGTGTTTACGGTGAAGTTACAGAAAAACAGTTTCGTGTGTATTTCCTAGTCAATTAACAGTAAGGCCTGAAACTGGTTGCCAACTAGCCCAGCAACTATGTTCAGAGTCCTGGAACAAGAATTATTGGAGTGGTTCAAGCTCAGTTTAATTTTGTGTAAATGCTTTCACATGCAACAAAAATGCAGCTGCAGTAACTGAATGCAGTAAAATATATGGGCTTGGAGTCTATTTTGATACCTTTGAACCCTGAGTGCTGTGAGAAAAAGTATTTGCCTCTTCCTACTTTCTTTCTCTTTTTTTTTTTTGCATGTTTGTCACATGTTTTAGAATTTTAATATTAGACAAAGATAACCAGAGTAAATACAAAATACAGCTTTTACATGATAATTTTATTTATTTAAGAAATAAAAGCTATCCAAACCTAACTGGCTGTATGTGAAAACTAATTGTCTTCTGTTGTGAAAGCATGAATTAAATAGAAACTAAGTGAAGTAGGCTGAAAGATCTCAAAAAGCAACAGCGGAGAAACAAAGTCAGTGACATCTATCAGTCTGGAAAGGTTTATGAAGCCATTTCTAACACTTTGGGACTACAGTGAACCACAGGGAGAGCCGTTATCCACACATGGAGAAAACCTGGAACAGAGGTGAACCTACTCATAGAGCGCATCGGCGACTCATCCAGGAGGTCACAAGAGAAACCAGAACAACATCTAAAGAGCTACAGGCCTCACTTGCCTCAGTTAAGGTCAGAGTTCATGATTCAACAATAAGAAAGAGGCAAAAATGGCATCCATGGGACAGTTCCAAGGTAAAAACCACTGCTGACTGGTCAAAGTCTAGATTTAAATGCAACACTCATTGCCAGTTACAGACTCAACATGTAACAAAATACCTCTAATAAATACAAATATCTTCACTTACAAATACAAATATAGCAAAATTTCCTGGGACGTTTGACGGCACACCGCTCTTGATGCAATATTATGCTGACTTTTCAGTAAAAGTGTAAAAATGACAACCCCGCACTTTAAGACTGGCTATGATCAGATCAGATTATATCTGAGCGAGGTTTCTACTTTCTAATTTCCTGAGAAAGAAAATTTGATAGCAATTGAATGAACTGTGTTCACTTTTTGCGTCTAACATTGGCCATCTTCTGCAGTGTTTATCAACTTCTGCTGGTGTCTAATCTAAAATCCATTCTGGTATAATGGTTGATACGCCCACAATAACCACTCATCATGGATACATGGGTGTGTTCATTTCCTATTGACAGCAATTGACCTAATGTACTTTGCCTGTTAGTAAGTGGGCCTATTTAATGTAAAGGACAGATTCTACATTTTGTTATCTATGATATGTAACTCTAATTACAATTTTACTGTTTTGTCCATTTATGTTTGCACGTTTCCCTTTTTTTTCCCATTTTCCTAGCAACATGTAATCATCCAGGAAAGGAAATCCCAGAAAGTTGATTCTGTTCTTCTGTTGGTTCTTTTCTTTTGCACAATACTGTGTAAGATCCAGAAACACTTCTTCTTTTCCAGGCCTCATATAAGGTGAACTGGGGTGAAACGCATCAGAATTTAAAATAGTTTTCAGTTCCTGCACTAGTGACTGAAATCCACATCTATGAAGGCACCATTAATGCTGAATCAAAATCTAGGTGTTGGAGCAACATATGAATCCAGCAATTGGATGCTTGGATGCCAATTTCAGCAGGACAATGTCACACCACATTCTGCACATATTCCAATAAATGGTAGTAAAAAAAAAATTCTTTGTACCAAACTGGCCTGTCTGAAGTCCAGAGTACAGAGTGTTGGCAAGAAAATAAGACGTGATGCAACACAGTTGCAAAGAAGCTCCAAACTCAACTATTTTCAGGTGTTTCTGGCAACAAATTCAAAATGAGCACATTTATTTTAACAGGTTTGTTCTTAACTACATCATCTGTCAGAATTAGTTTTGAAATTACTTTTTTTTTTCCAATTAGTTTGAAAACAAAGAGCCATTTGATTTTTCTTCCCCTTTTTGTCAGATTATTACATGTTTTTATCAAACCAAGTGAAAACTTTATTGCATTTACTGGAATCTGTGACATTATTGGGAGCTCTGTTGCATTTTATAGGAATCTTTAGGCTGCTCCTCGCTCTGCCAGAGGAGCAAAAATTACAGTTTATTGAAAAAGACATTGATAGGTAAGCTGCCCGCTTTTATCTCCATCCTTTTATCCTATCATGCCAGCAGCCTAGCTCCACATCTACAACTTGAAAATTCTTTTGTCCCCGGGGTGCACTCAGGGCTTTGTGAAAGCACTTTCTTGTTTTATGCACTCTGGGCATGGGATGAGCTGCAAAATGCTATTTAAAAACGGTCCTTTCTCTGGAAAGCTTCAAAGGTCTTTTCAGAACTGTCCCAGGGGAGCAATATTAGTGTTTTACAAAATCCCAGACTTGAGGTGGAATGTGTTGTGGGTAGCAGCGATGTGGACGGTCATCTTGTGATTCTTTTATGTGTATTTTTTTAACACGAAGATAAACTCCACAAGTTAGAACCGTCACAAAAAAAGAGCTCTTGCGTCTCAGACCTGAGGATAAATCAGAAACACAAGCAAATGAATCTGTCTTTAACCAGATACTTTAATATGCAAAGATAAACATGTCAACGACATGGTTGCTTAAGACGGGGAGCTATTATTGGCCTCCTGACTCACTCTGTCTGAGTCTTTTCCTGCTGTTTTATCCCTCTGTCCCCTCAGCTGCTTTCCTCGCTGTCATTCTGGCGGCATCATTAACCCTGTGCCACACACACACTCACAGCCTCAGTTAATATTTGGCAAACTGAAAACATCAACACAGTACATGGATAAAATACCCAGTCGGGTAAGGCGCTCGGGTCATCGAAGCTGCCACCTCTTCTCTCACTTGTGGTGGTATAACATATTAAAATGAATATTAATTTAACTGCGAGAACACCCCCCAAGTAAGGAGTTCAAATGTGAGTGATCAGATAAGAGCTTCCACCAGCACACAGCTCCTTTCACCAGCACAAAAAGGGCTTTTAAAAAGCTTTCTCAGGGGCTTGAGAGCCATGTGCCTCTTATGACACTCACAGGATGTGTGAAACTGACACTGGTTTATTGTTATTGAATTAATTGCTCGTAAAAGGTGATTTCAAAATAAAATGGCTCATTTAATATTGGCAGGGTGTTTTGGGGCCAGGCGAAGGAGAAAATTTCAGTTTCTCCACAGTTTCTTTTTTTTTTACCGCAGAAACATTTATTCACCATTCACTGTGGCTGAGTGGGCTCCATTAAGATCATATCACTGTAAGAGATAAAATATCATTGCCGTATTTCCAGGCTGCGGTGTGTGAGGAACGTTCGCTTGAAAAGCAGGTTTTCTGATGAGCAGAGCCGCTAACAAAACGCTCTGGAGCTTCACTCGAACACATCGGTTTGTCTGCCTCTGCAGAGACTCTCGAACTCAATCCATAAACGGGGAAAACCATCACTTCAAATAATGAAATCAACTTTGACCTTTGACTCTGCGCTGGTGTCAACATATGAGATCAACCAAAGATGAACCAGCAGGACTTCTCTTCAGTCCTGCATTCAAAGCTTGCACAAAGATTATGTGGGAGGTAGCTGCTGTTGAGTGGTCAAGAGCATTTCCATGAGCACGTTTTTATGAAAGTAAACGAGCTGCTGTGTGAAACTCTGAACATCTGAATTACGCTGAAGAGGTGTAAATGCTTTAAATGTGGCCGAGAAGAGGAGCCGATGCATCAGCAAAGTCAGGGAATCGTTTAAGCCTTTAACAGTCATTGTCCTGTAATGAAAGCTTCAGAAAAGGAATTTCTTCTATTTAAAAATGGACCATAGATTTTTAAAAAGGCACTAATAGGAAAAAAAAGTCTTCTCACTCCTGTTAATGCACATAGTTTTTGTTTTATGCGGTTTGATTTCAAGCTCTTGGAAATTTCTGCCACCACAGAGGAGGAAAGAAGATGAATGGAGTTTATTTATTTATTCATTTTAACCAAAAACCATAAAGAAACTATATATTTTATTTCCCACAATACAGTGAATAAAATGTGTTTTTTAGGCCCAAAACCTTCACTTTATATTCTGTTTAATGCCCCTCTGATAGGCAGGTGTACCTTTGTTGGCCTACAGTAGTGGTCAGATTTGAAGGTGGGCACCAACAATGGGTTAGTTCTTTAAAATGAACAGTGTAACTCCTGCCAGTTTGCTGAAATCCTAAATTATTTAGGGTGTAATGTCTCCATACTGGAAACTCACTTGCATAAATAAACTGTTTATGGCCTCGGAGAGCAGGCCATAAGACAAGAGGCAATGGAGAGCCCCATCAGTCCAGTGTTTTTTATAAAGTCTTGCCTGTTGACAGTAGGTTGACAGTGTTCCTGAAATGATTTTTGATTAATTTATGAATACAGTTAAAAGATGAAACAATGTTCATCCAAAGTATGAATTGTTTCTTTCCAAGTCTGTTGAAAAAAAAATGGCATCGTTACATAAGAAAATCCTTTAATCTACCTTCCTTTCATTGTTTTGTTGTTGTTTCTTTATCTTAAACGCCTTCTTTTCTTTTCTTTTTCTTTCTTTTCCTTCTTTTTTTTTTAACTAGGCTGGCTGCTAGGCTTGTCTTTCTTCCATCTCGGCCATATTTTAAAACCTGGTTCAGGTGTAGGTCAGAAAAATCATTTTTAATGACCTGGAACTGACCTGGAATGTTTATCTCTGCAATGATGCGGAATGAATAGCTGTGAGTCAACCCCTGCTTTATAGCCTTCTGTACTTGCGATTGGAGATAAGAAGTTTACCATAATACAGCTGCTGTGAAGGAAGGACCACAGATCCGTGGTTGGGCCTGACCTCATGCCCACGGAATGTATTCTTAGCGATAAAAATATAAAACTGACAAGTGGAAAAACAAATTTTGTTTGTGGTTCGCCAGTGATGAAAACAGAGAAATCCCTGTAGTTCATGTCCTGCTGGACTTCCATATTTGGTTCATCGTGTTTCCATAACCGAGAAGATTTTTTGGACCGATGATAGTTATGGACAGTTTGGGGAGTGACCATCTCCTTCTCCTGCTTAATAAACGCTTGGTTTATTCGCCCATGCGTTTGTTCCAACTGGTGAAGACACCAAAAAGAGACTGACTGAAAATTTAAGGTTCAGGTGTTTGTTTGCTTCCACAACTTCACCGCTGGGACCGTTTGCCCGCTGAGCTGCCTGATTGGTCGTGAGGAGCAATGATGTCACCGCGCGCTTTGCTGTCCCGGCCGCTTCAGCAGCCAACGCAGGCTGAGGACTCGAGAGGCGCTCCAGATGGAGTTGGCGCGCAGTGGGAGTAGAGCTATAGACTGTGAAGGCGTTGTTAGTGCTGCCTTGATGATCTCGACCTGGTTCCACTCACAGCCCAGCAGCCCGTCATGGGGGACGGTGGTGGCGCGTCCTCGCCAGTGAACTTCCAGAATGGCACGGGGAGCGAGGCGTCCGACTCACCGGGCTCCGCTGCAGCCGCGTCCGAGCAGTGGATGGCCGGCATGAGCCTGGTTATGGGTTTGATCGTCCTGTCCATCGTGTTCGGAAATATCCTGGTCATCGTGGCCATCGCCAGGACGCAGAGGCTGCAGACTCTCACCAACGTGTTCATCGTCTCGCTGGCGAGCGCGGACCTCATCATGGGGCTGCTGGTTGTGCCATTTGGCGCGGCGCTCGCGGTGCGCGGTTCGTGGCTGTATGGCACCTTTTTCTGTGAGTTCTGGATCTCCGTGGACGTTCTCTGCGTCACCGCCAGCATCGAGACCCTGTGCGTTATCGCCATAGACAGGTATGTGGCCATCACATCACCTTTCCGCTACCAAAGCTTGTTAACCAAAGCCCGGGCCAAAGCGGTGGTGTGTGTGGTGTGGGCGATCTCTGCGCTGGTCTCCTTCTTGCCCATCCTGATGCACTGGTCTCGGGACAGCGTGGACACAGACTGCTACGAGGACCCCGAATGTTGCGACTTTGTCACAAACAGAGCATACGCCATCTCCTCATCCATCATATCTTTTTACATTCCTCTCCTGGTCATGATATTTGTTTACGCCCGCGTGTACAGAGAGGCGAAAAAGCAGCTGAGGAAGATCGACAAGTGCGAGGGCAGGTTTCACAACACCTTAACCGGACTGACCTCCAAGTGCAAGAAGAGGCCGTCTAAGATCCTGGCACTCAGGGAGCAGAAAGCGCTCAAAACGCTTGGCATCATCATGGGGACGTTCACTCTGTGCTGGCTGCCCTTTTTCATAGTGAACGTCGTGAGGGTTTTTTGCGCAGAGGTGGTGGACAAGGACCTTTTCGTGTTTCTGAACTGGCTGGGGTACGTGAACTCTGCGTTTAACCCCATCATTTACTGCCGAAGCCCAGATTTCAGGAAGGCTTTTAAGAGGCTGCTGTGCTGCCCGAGGCAAGCCGACCGCAGGCTACACATTAGCTCCTGCGACCTGTCCCGATGCTCCGGCGGGTTCGTCTCCTCTCTGGAGCCCGGAACGTTGGGGATGTGGTCAGACTGCGCCGGCTTGGACAACAGTGATAGTAGCCTGGGGACCGGAAAGTTGTCTCACTCCGAATCACAGCTGTGAGAGGGGGGGACAAAGTTCAACTTCTGTTCAGGCAGATTTAGCAAAAGATAATGACAAAATAGGCGAGTTTCCTTTTGGAGACGGAGTGCGTAAGAGCCATATCATTTCAATGGGGACCTTTTCAACAACAATCATTTGAGTTCAAACACCAGGCGAAAATGCTAGAAACGTGTTTGAAAGCCATTTTTAAAGCA
Source organism: Oreochromis aureus (assembly GCF_013358895.1). Lineage (NCBI taxonomy): Eukaryota > Metazoa > Chordata > Actinopteri > Cichliformes > Cichlidae > Oreochromis > Oreochromis aureus. The sequence goes on from NC_052949.1 coordinate 14,916,360, forward strand.
TCAGGATAAATTATTTTCCCGAGATCTCCCTTTGGCTCAGAGAGAGACTTTAGTGTGAAAGAGAAAATCAAATTTGCTGAAATTATAGCTCATCAACCCTAAAATGAGGTGGCTGTAAAGCTTCTGTGATTAAAAACCTGTCAGGTGCCGAATTTGAAATCCGGTGAATCTGTGCATCAGCCAAAGAGTGCAGTCGCACTCCTGTGATTTATGCCTGATATAAATATAAACTTTTCAGTTTTGATTTTGTTCGATAAACAGTTGATTTCTGCATTTATGATTTATAATGGGGAAGTAAGAGTCCGATCCTCGCTCCAGGTTCGTGCGTAAAAATTCGCTCATCACCGCTCAGGCGCACTACAATAAACTGTTATTTAAAGGCACTGGATAAGAGCAAGGCATTTGTCGGAGTGACTGTATCGCAGTCATGTAGAGCTCACGAAGTATTTTACCTCACAGCCATCGGCAAGTGCAATTTGTACGACAGGTATTTGTTTATATTAAACATTCGTGTAAAATAGCCTATTTATTCCGCGCTGTCTTTTACAACTAAACGAGTAATTGTGAGGCTGATTCTAATGCCCGTTGTACATAATGTGCTGTTTAGTGCCCAAGAGGTATTTGAGCCTCTCCCTTTGTCTTTGGCTTTACATGCTGTTGTGAGGTGGTGTGTTATAATGTCTGTGAAAATAAAAGAAAGTTTTACTGTTTATTGCTGTTTAACCCATTTTCTTCTTGTTATTACTATTATTACTGTGGGAAGGTTTGACTCCACAGGGAGCTGCAGAAATTCTGAAATGCTAGAGGAGAAGTGATTGAAATGTAATCACATTCTGCAACCTCGGTTCGTTCACAATGTACAAAGAGACTAATAAGAGCAGCATTTTGTGATTAAACAGCGTGGCACCGAGAGGTAAACGGTGCTTTGCAGGATTTGTGAATTGGCGTGATGTCAGATGCTGTTGTGCTGCTGGGAGGAAGAGGAATCTGATTGGCCACCGTGGAGAAGGAGCCACGAAATCCGACTCTTGAACAATGCTTCTTGTGCACTTTAATGTTGCAGGGATAAATAGGGGTTTGTTTACATGCTTCATTAAAGTCCACTCGTGGGTGTATCGATATTGTAGGCTCAGTTCACAGCTGTCAGAGGAAACAATTGCGCACGGGGGTGAGGTGAGCCCTCTTCACGGCACACGCTCTAACTGGAAAAGCACAGGTGTTAGTGTGCTTAAAGGTGGCTCTGCTCTATTCAAGTTTCCAACTAATCCGTGACCCTGGGGTGTATGCACAATAACAGGATCCTGAAACCAAAGCATCTAAATGGATTTCACCTGTATTCATTTTATTATTTATACATTTACAAGTGTAACCTTTTAACCAGGGCTTTCTCTGCTGTGGGATACAAAGATGGCTCCAGTCTGTGAAAAAAACACTGTTTCTCCTAATCCACATCATATTCTAATCCAATTGCGCTACTACACATGCCAATTTGATGTTGGGAGTTTTATGTGCTTCTTCCCCTGCCAGTGTGTGTCTTCACATATTTATTTCCTGCATTTGTGGTTTGCATACAAGCCTGTTAAAAAAAAAACAACAACAACAACAACAATGTGTGGGTGGGTGGGGGCCTGGAGGTTCATCAGAGACAGATTTTTAAAAAGGATGGTCAAAAATGAAAGTGATCCAACATGTGCAGCTTAATTGGTAAAAATGCAGAGTTTCAAAGCCAAGCCAAGAAAACAGTGATGATGTCACTGTGACAGCCAGGTTCCCCTTTTTCAGACCTTGAAAAGATACAGAAAAAGAGGCATTACACAGCTATTTACACAGGCAGAGAAGCTCTCCCCAGGATGGGAGGCCTGAGCTTTAGTCGTAAAATTAATGTGGTGACACTTTAAAACATAAGTAAAGGTTGGATCTACTACTACTACAAAAAAAATTACAGTAGGTGGTATTTTATGTCTTGCTTTGATGTCCCCAAATGTTTTAAGCTCTCACCCGCATCCACGCTCACTCAGGTTAACCACCTCTCCAGCATGCTGTTTGATGGTTCCATTTTCCTCGAGCGATACTCTGAAAGCCTATAGAAAATATTTGAGTAAACACCACGGCAGCTGGTGTTATGAAGTGGCTCTTACAGGAGAGATTTGCAGTTCTTTCTGGGGAATATTAATCAGCCCTTAAGCTGGACGTCTTTAAAATGCATTAGCATGACGTGTTGTGCTAATGATGCTCTCCCAAAAGGGCCAGAGCTGTACATTTCAATTAGGCCGGAAAAACTGAATGGAACTGAGCTCAGCTGTTCTGGCTAATGAACAATGTTTAGATATGATTGGGTGAACTAATGAGTGTGAATGAGACCCAGCTTTTAGAAAAACGAATAACAACATCAGTGCAGCCAGCATCAGTGATGGCCTCCTGGCAAAGACCTGCTTCATTATTAAGCATTTGTTTGTTTGGCAGGAAGTTTGCGTTTGGGCAGATTAGCTGTGGGCTCACAGATGGAGGAGCTAATCAGTGGTTTTAAGAGTAATTGTTTCAAATTGCATGTGTATCAGCAGACATTTTGGCTGCTCCAAGTCAAAGTAGATAAAGCGATACCAACATGACCTCTGTGCCAGCAGAGGTTATAACTCCATATGGCGTTTACATTCAGAAATATGTTCGCCAGTGATTTACCCTTGGTGTTTCAGCCACATGTCTCTGTGGTATTTTACAGACCAGGCTGGAGTGTAATATATGTAACAAGATCAGGGTTAAACACGGAGTTGTATTAGTAAACACTCCTAATTGAATTGTGTTTCATTACATCTTGTACATAATTTGTGGAATCTGAGACCATTTACAAGGAACTGAATAATGTTCCTCATAAAATTCCTATATCCCTACAATCCACACCTCTGTGCAACACCTAAACACTCCTTTGTTACCACTGCAAGATCACTGGGTGCTGAAGATGGGTGTAAGGAAGGCAATACTCAATATTTTAGTAAATAACTTTCTTTCTTGCTGTAGGTTAAATAGTGTTAAATAAAGACTCATCTTTGCAGCAAATACATTGCAACAGTTAAACCTCATATAAAATAAGGGTAAAAACCTTTAAAAAAAAAAAAGAAAGATGGAGGAGTTACATTTGTTGGCTGTTGGAATGGCAGAGACTTCAGCAGCCACAATTTCTGACCTTTGGACATAGTCATTGTTTCCAGGTTTTATGATAAGCTTCAAAAACAGATGTTTAGATCTTTTACTGTTACGTACACCCCCATATTTCAGCAAATTCTCCCTCTGGTAATTAATTATTTGTTTTGGTTGTCCTGATTGTCCTGATTAGGTGCTGAGGCTCACGTACATGTTGGAACAAGCTGTTTCTCCTCCACCATTTATCAGCATACTTAATTCTAGAATTTGTTTTCACTTTTTTATGATCTACTATTAGCTCATAGGCCTCAGTTTTCAAGTTTGTTACTTGTTTATTAGTTTTGGGGCTTTGATCCAGCAGCCCACTGGATGCTTGGTTGATGGTGGTTTTTTTTGCTTTATTTTATATTGTGTTTGTTGCTTTTTGAGTCATATTATGTGTTGTTAAACTTGGTTTCCGTGAGCTTTTAATTTAGGGGATGTTACACATTTGGGGGCTCATCCGGGATCCAGACCTAGCACAGCCCAAGCAAGAATAATAACTCCTATCATGTTTTGACTAGAAAGCGACTACAGTTTGGTCCATACGTTTCTGGGCAATCACACATTTTTTGCATCTTTGCTTCTGTACATCAAAACAGTGAATTTTAAATCAAAAAATCAATATGCAACTGAAATACAGATTTTCAGCTTCAATTCAAGGTGTTTAACAAAAGTATTGCATCAACTGTTTAGCAATTACAGCCATTTTTATACACAGTCCCACATTTTCAGATGCTCTAAAGTCATTGGACACCTGATTCCCAATCAGTTTAATGGTCAGACGAGATCTGTTCTCTCATTGTTTCATGATAGCTTGATAAAACATCTAAAGTTGCTTCCAATTACTGAAATTGCTCTTATTCGAGGAGGTTTATAGTAATCTCCAAGCAAGTTAGAGATCAACAATCAACAGTCTGGTACATTATTAAAAAGAATGAGTGCACTGGGCAGGTTATAGACCTTTAGAACTATACAGAAGCCTTGAGCCACTCAAAATGTTTTAATATTTTAGTAGGAAAAATGCAAAATAGCTGCAACAATCTATTAACAGATATGTAAACAGGAATGGAATTACAGTATATGAGAAAAAAGCAGTAAGAAGATTGAAAGTCAATGTTTGGTACAATATTTGAATCTCCTCTGTACATAGGGACAACAGTTTAACCCCAAAATGTCAAATTTTCCACCGATTTTTCAACCCAGTTCTGGAGCAGTTTGGCATACCTCAGCCTTTTTTCTATGTTTCCCTTCCTTAAGAATGGCTTCTTCACACCCAGCTACCAGTGAGACCATTTCTGATAAATCTTCAGTGACCAGTAGACGGATCAACTAAAAAGGCCAAACGCTCATCTCAGGTGCTGCGTCAGGTCTTTGCTGGATTTCTACTATTTCATAGGTGCAGAAAATATTTACTTAACTTGATTTCCTTTGACTGTTCTTAAGCCTTTTGTTTATTTATAGTCTCTGAAATATGGTGATATTTTGTAAGAACATTTTTCATGACCTTCAAAAGCACTTCATCAACGCTACGCTGAAACTTCAAGGGAGTGTCTGGAGTTCTTTCAGATCCTCTCGGGCAACAGGTGCAAAGCTTCATCCAGTTATTGCATGGATTCTTGTCCAGATTATGAATATTGTCAATGCCAACCACCTCCTACAGCCTTCTGCTCTTGATTAAAGACCAAGAGAAATATCAAAATCATCAAGTAAATCCTGATGAATCTCTGCTGACATACATTTGCTTCATGATGTTTTTCACTAAGCATCCTCTCAATAATAGATCCAACAGAAACATGATTAGAAACACAGTTTCTGTAAAATGCTAATGCAAATAATCATTTTCTTCAGCGGGTGGTGTTCCAGGGGAGGCTGTTACAATCTTTGAGTGAGAAAAACAAAAGCACAAATTTCTGAAAGCTACAAATGTCAGCACCTGGAGATAATTATTGCTGATTGCTGATTATTACAGTCTTATCAAACCCAAACAACAGATATACTAAATTTATGCAACAGGATCATAAAAAGTGCACCACAAAGATTAAAAAATGCATCTTATCTTTTTTTATGAATGTAAACCATTTCAAAGTGAACTCATACAGACGCTGTAGCTGGCACACGTCTCTCTGATGCAAAACATTGATCGAAATTCAACTTCTGTTGGCTAATCAAAACCTCTCAACCCTGTAAGATTGAAATCCCCTGTGATTTTTTTCCACTCTAACTCAAGCTGTACGTGTTGAGGTGCATTGCCAAAAGCAGGTGCTACACTTCATGTGTCCATCTGTTTGGATTCCCCGTGTGAACTTGGCAAGTTGCGGTCTCCATCTGCTGGGCTTCAGCTTGCTGCGATTGTGGCTTGCATGAAGACTGGGTGAAGGTGGTCAGCGATGGTCAGCGTTTATGCTCAACTTTAATGATGCAAACTGACTTACTTATGGAAATGATAAGCCAAGCGTAGTACATTCATGAAAGCATAACTGCTTTTTGGAACATTTGCAACAGGAACAAGAACGACTGAGGTACATTTCGTCTTCATATCAAACGTTAAAATCAGTGAGGTAAATTTCTTCCTTTTAGAACAAAGCTCAGGGCAGATTGACAAAGGTCAGCTAGAAAACACTGGTCACATACCAAACAAACAAGTCCGGGAACAGTGCAGCTTTTAAATCAAAGAACTTGGCACTGATAAACTATCCAAACAGCCTTGGGGTAGATAAGGTACATCAGCGTAAATGTTTCTTTTAAGGGTCCATCTGACAGTCATAGATGAACACGTTGATCAGTGCAGTACTCATCTTCATTTCCTCCACTCCTCATTCTTTCTCTCATGAAATGAGTAACATATCAAGCATCGATGCACTGTGGCTCTTTAAAGCCTTCTCCGACTTTCTCCCCAAGTCGCTCCTTGCCGTGCCAGCCTCAGTCTTGACCTTTTACTAAATCCTACACTCGAATCCCGAGAAGCTGATGATTCATTGTCTGACTGCTTGAGATTTAGTGTCCAGGATGAGACTCTGTACCAACAAAGATCATGATTAAAAGAATATTTGGACACTAAGGTTAGATCACAAGATGTTATTATGATAAGATGCAACTGGGAAGCAGGTGCCTCTCTTCAAAGGTAGCAGAAACCATCTCCACCCATGCAGGCTTACTCTATTAGGCAATAACATTTTGCTTTACATTTTGCTTCCAAAAGCAAGATTTTCTTGTAATTTTGAAAGGAATCTTCACCAATAGTTCTTCCCGAAAGCCTTTTAAATTTTTCTTTTTGTTTTCGTTTGTTGAGCCAATTAACACTTACCTATGAATCATTCAAGTATAAAAAAAGGCTCTTAATTCAAGATAGGAGGCAGCGTCGTGTCTACACATAACAACAGATGACTAATCAAAGAACAACGTTTAAATTATACCTTTAGGCAGAATTCACAAAAACGCATTTCTTTAGTTGAATCTATGAAAAATGTGAACGTTCACACAGTTTGGTAGATATAAAATAGTATTTTTTGCATGAACAATGAGATTTCAAAAGCACTATTAGTTGGAAATTTTGCAAATCTCAGCAAGTGTGCAGTGTGTCCTTAAAAAAACTGAGGAAACTGGACAACTGGAGGATGAAAAGAGTACTAAAAAAAAAAAATCAGCAGAAGAACATCTGTAGTCATCTGTAATGGCTCTAGACAGGGAGGAAGCTCTGTCATAGCTTAGGGCTGAATAGGGCTGAAGTGCTGTTGGTGGGGAACTGAACAAAGAAAAGTACCATCATATTTTGCTCTACTATGCAATAATATCTATAAAGTGATCTCAAACACACTGCCATTAAGGTAAATGCATAACTGGATAGAAAAGCACACAGTGGAACACCATCAGTCATGGATTGGTTTTCCCAGAGCCCGGACCTGCACATCAGTGAAGCCCCGTGGGATCATCGTGACAGAGAACAGGAAAAAAAGGCAGACAACATCCAAAGGGGAGTTTTAAAATGTACTAGAACTATTCCTGAAGACTACTTAAAGAACGAAGGTGGTGATACCAAATATTGACTTTCAGGCTTGATATTGCCTTATACGTAGATAGTATCCTCATGTATGTTTGCATATGTTTCAATTACTTGCTGTACCTTTTTCTTATTTCAAAAAAATGTAAAGAAATCAAGTGTGACTCAAAACAGTTTTGCAGTACTGCATGTAGTGGATAAAAATAATCTAGCTGTTTTCCTTGTTTCTAGGCTTGTGATGAACGGCTGGCTCCAGTTTCATAATAAAACTGAGTGATGTCATCTGAAAGTGTCAAAATATTTAGGTTACCAACCTTAAACTCCTCTTTCCAGCAACTACAATGATGGAAGCAAGTGGTATTACCGAGTCCACATCTTCCCGCCCATATAAAATGTCAGCGCCGCAAGGCATTTTATATGGAGATGTTTATTTTTTGGCACCTTCTAATCCTTCCAAGTCCCTTTCTTATAATGAATCAGTCATGGTCAGATGGATTGGTCCTTCACAACAGCATTGTAGTTCGAGAGATGGACTTGCACTCCCATGATGAGTGGCTTCACAAAGCATTCAAAGCCCCCCGAGAGACCAAGCTGAGTCTAAAAGGGGAAAAGTGCCTTTTTGTAAGCCCTCCAGCTGACTTTGGGGTTTTTAACCCCTCGCAGTGAAGGTCACTGTGTCCCACCAGCAATTCCTCCCAGTCCTCCTCAGCTCGTCACTTGTTTATCTGAACTTCTCATTTAGATGAGCGATCAAACATGCAGAGCAAAAGTGTGAAAAAATCGTTAAGATTGTTAATAAATTATGATTATTTAACCACATTGAAAAGTGTGCATGGTTGAGTATTGTTTTGGTACCACTGTTACAGTAACAGATGAGTTCCAACGTTTTCCAGCAGGGTCACAAATCAAGTGGGAATCACGGGTGCAGGCTTCTCAGGGCATCTTTTCCTTTAATGCTAGAGTTTCTTTAATAAAGCTAGAGTTTCTGCTTGGTTTCCCTGCACTGCTCCCGAGCACTGAAACTACACGCCGGGCCGTTTAAAAAGCCTTCATCACACTCAAGGTTTATCGCTACCTTTCTTGCTGACTCCCTGCAGTTATCACTCACCCCAAGGCTTTGACTGTATCTCGTCTGGCCCCACATACACAAGACAAAGTCCAGACACGTCCATATGTAGCTCTGGTTTAATGTGAAACCATGAATAGTTGTCCAAACAGCCAAAACCTGCAGCTCTGCACCTTTTCATCAAACACAAATCTCAACGAACAAGACAAAAATTTAGGCTGTTAATGCACGGCCGCTCTGTTGGAGAACATTGTCTAAATTTCCATGTTAGAGGCTGAGACAAAGCATCTGAAGAGGCAGAGCGTAGAGTGGCATATAATCAAAGCATTACAGATAGGACAGACCAGACGGATACATGAATATTCCCAATTAAAGGGTTATTTTTGTGCACAGAATTGCATAACACTTAAGTTAAAAGAGAATAAGTGGAATGTAATGATGGTCGTTATGAGGACTTGCTTATATTCAGATATTTTTTATCTTAATGCTACAGCTACTGCAGGAGTCTCCCTAAATCTGGGCTGGGAAACAGTGAAAAAACAGACTGACAGGATATACTTGTTATCTTTATACCTTAAGAGCTCCTGTCAAGGTTGGTGCTTCGGCTAAAGGACATGGGCAATGCTTTATGAATTCAAGGGTGGTCATCTAAGCTGATAGGAGAATCCGCTATCTGTGAGCTAAAAATAGCCTCTCAGTAACCATTCGCCTGAATTGGATATTTGAACCTGCTACTGTGCCCGCAGAGAAAATAGGAACTTTCACCCCTACGTGACGAGAATAAAGAAAGAAATGTCTTGTTTATGCTGCTAAATTATGATATTTCTGATGACAGGGTGCTTTCAGTTGTTCTGTAGGCGTTTTTCAGCGTCCGCACATGTGCATAACCATGAGACAGCATGTGCGTAATGTAAAATTTTGATGTGAGCAGACTGAGCAGCATGACTAAGGGTATTGTTCAACAAAAAACGCTTTTATAACCGAGATTTTGACATAAAACAACGGCCATGGTACCTCAGCTGCTAGAAGGTGGCCTGGTAGGCTGCGCCTTCTCCAAAACTCTACTAATAAACTCGAGGCAGTTTTTGGGCAGCTCCCTCTGAAGATACAAAACCTGGCACTCTTTAACCTGTGTAGGATCCACTGCTTTACTCTGATTGTGTCTGCATATACTCAATAGACACTTCATTAGGTATACCTCGCTACTAATGTGTCGGGCCCCCTTTTAGCTTCAGAAATGATTGAATTCTTCGTGACATAGATTCAAGATGGGGCTGGAAACATTCCTGAGATTTTGATCCTTACTGATATGATAGCATCAAACAGTTGCTGTCTATCCGTGATGCAAAGCTCCCGTTCCACAACATCCCAAACTGGCTCTGTTGGATTGAGATCTGGTGGCTGTGGAGTTCATTTGAACTCACCGCCATGTTCAAGAAAACAGTATGAGATGATCTGAACTGGGAGCAGCCATCGAAGATCAGAACGCTTTAGTAATCAAAGGATGGACGTGGCTAACAACATTCCTGAGGCTGTGGCATTTAAGCAATGCGCAATTGCCCAAGTGTCCCAAATATATCCCCCACACTGTAACACCACCACCAATCAATGATCCATGCTAGCACGTTGTTTGCACCAAATTCTGACCCGACCATCCAAATGTAAAAGTAGAAATGGAGACTTGTCAGACCAGGAAACGTTTTTTCTGTTTTCTGTTATCCAATTTTAGTGGCCCTGGAAACTGTAGCCTCAGTTTCCTGTTCGTAGCTGACAGGAGTGGCACTTGGTTGTAATGAGTGGTCATTGCCTTCCTATCAGTTCAGAGCAGCCTCTGACCTCTGGCATCAACAAGGCATTTTCACCCAGAGAACTGCCGCTCACTGGATATTTTCTCTTTTTCTGATCATTCTCTGTAAACTGTAGAGATGATTGTGTGGGAAAATCCCAGCAGAGAAGCAGTTCCTGAAATACACAGAAAAGCCACATTCAAAATCACTTAAATCACCTTTCTGATGCCCAGTTAGAACTGCAGTGGGTCATCTTGACCATGTCTAATTGTGTAAATACATTGCCATGTGATTGGCTGATTAGATATTTACATTAACAAGTGGTAGAACAGGTGTACCTAACAAAGTTCTGTTGACATTTAGTCCACATATTTAAAAAGGAGTGAAAGGGGGAAAAAAAACTATTTGCTTTCTGGAAATTAGCCAAAATGTATGGACTTATATTTATATTTAAATGGACATGCTTCAGCTTGGTGCTCCTCTCAGGTCCAGTGAGGAGAATGTCTGTGAAGCAGCACTTTGGACTTTAAATCCTCTGAATGGAAGATTGCTTTGATGGACAGCGGCACAGCGACGTGCATGACCTCAAGTACCGCTGACACCGCTGCTTTTGAAGTGGGACCTAAAGCTGACAAAAGTCACTGAGAGGGAGGTCATCTCGGTGCAAAAATCGCTTTGTCACCTGAATTAGGCTCAATTCCACCACGCCCGATAAACCAGGACAACAGATGTTAGTCTCAACAGGAAGGAGGAAAAGCACAAAGCAAGACTGCTGCAGGACATTCAAGATGAACTTAAGACTCATCTCCTTTTATTCCCTGAAAACATAGTATGTACATCATCCACAATCATCATTTTTTTTTTTAAAACATCTCATCAGAATTTTACACAATGGCATATCTACAAATGTATAATATAATCACAGTTTGAATATTCCACAAAACAGATCAAAGGGAATCATTGCACAGCAGGAAAACAAATAATGGCAACTTCTCTCATTTTCTTTTACAGATCGGCACTCGCACATACTGAACACCATGTTTTCATATTCATGAAGGGAAACGTGAGGTTTGTTTTAGTAATCCACACAATGCTGCAGCATGGCTTCATTTCAAGGCTGTGGAATTGTGTTGGATCAGCGGGAACGCCGCCTCTCTCGGGTTGACGCGCTATGACCAAAAATCAGACGACGCGTATTAGCATGCCTCGGAGGATTTACTTGGACAATCCCATGCGACTGTACTGCATAGGCTGTATTATACTTCCGTGCCAAAAGCAAACTGCCAAAATACAAGAACGTTAATCACCTATTCAATAGCAAGCACCTACTTTTTGATTAAAGATGCATGAAAATGAAACTCTGGCATAATTTGCAAAAATGCAACTTCACTGAAAATCAGCTAAAAAAAAAGGCTAATAACTCCCAGAATGAAGACACAAACTCCAGGTTTGCTACCTGCACGCTTGCATACTGAGCTCACGTTGCAATGAAGTCAGTTCGGATGAAATAAAATAGTCAACACACCGAAACCTCTGCGCAGAAACAGAGGGGCTTTAAAGACTCCGCACCCTCAATCCTGGAAACTTTCATCTTTATTCACGTAGTGGTCCATTTTAACATCGCCTCAGGGTGAATTGGGGGGGGATTGGCGTGACCCATAAAAGCCCGTTTCAGACTGTGGAAAAAAAAAAATTAAAAAAAGAAATGGAAGCTTATCTTTTGTGACAGCTTCTACAAACAGATCAAACCAACTGAAAAGAGACTGGCATTGTTGAATTGAGTTGCTCTCTTCCCTTCATCCCAAAGTGTTTGCGAATGTGTATCTCTCTTACTTAAATAGCTGTCAGCGAGAGACAAAAGCATTATTGTGTGTAGCTCGGGGATGCTGAGCTGCAGGTCTGTGTGTGTATGTGTGTGCGGGTCTTCGTTTGGCTGACAGACTCTGCTCTAAATGCAAATCGCACGTTCCCTCTCGGTGGAACAAACTCCATGGTCATTCCGGTTAAAGCCTATAAGCCCCGACAGCTGAAGCATGTACACAAGGTGTAAACACAACAAGGCTCGAGAGGTTAACAAAAAGGCACACATGCAGCCATGCACACACCATTTTAAATATCCACACACACACCGGGACAGGTGCTTGTTGCACAGACATGAGCGATAAACAGACCACATGGAGACAGACAGTCACGTTCAGAAACACAAAAAAAAAAAGAGAAGAAAAGAAAAACAAAAAGGATCAGCATTGCACTTTGTCCCTGGATATATTTCTTTTGGCTTTCCTGAGCTATAGCTACTGATCTCCTGTTCTCCCTTTGACTCATCTACACTTGATTTACTTCAATGGACTCAGTGACGCCACAAAAAAAAAAAAAAAAAAAAAAGAATAAAAAAAAAAGAGGAGTGTGACAAGAATACCTAAACATTTCAGTCTTTGTTTCTCCCCCCAACCTCCTACCAAATCATATTATACACACTGTGCTAAAAAAGTTTCCAAACACTGTGAGCATCTGCCAAAAAAATGAAGAATGCTAATGACGCCGGAAAGCTGAGACATACACATCGAGTCGGAATTAGACGGGCTACTGCCAACTGATGCTAATGAACTGCCTACATTCTGAGTTTAAACACTAAGGCTAAGGACTAAAATGTTTGAGGTATTCATTCATTTAAACTGAGAGCAAAAAACACGAACTCCATAGGAAAGTGAGTGATAAAAATAACAGATATGAAATCATGTGTACTAAAATAAAACTCAATTTTAACCCAGCCTAAAAGAAAATAGGTGAAAAAAAAGAAGAAGAAATCAAACTCCACATGGTGTTATACGTTGTGGACTGCTTCTAGGAGTTGCTGATGGCTGCCAGGAGGAAACTGAAGCAGTCTGCTTCCTTTTAAGTCTAGCACCGGTGTTGCACAGATGGGCGGGTCTTGCTGATGTGAAGAACCTTGGTTCACAAGCTTGCACGCGAGGTCCCTCACCAGCCACGGCTGATCTGTTTTTTTCAGGTTTGCCTTTAAATATGGAGTGGCGTGCTGTCAAGCTGAGGAAGCAGTCTTTCAAAAAATAATAATAATAACGATAATACATTTGGCTTGGAGACAGAGAGAACATGCTGGCCATGAGATCATCTCAGTGTATTTACTGTATGATGGATGGAGATCTGTGGAGCCTAATGCGTCAGAATGTCAGGATCTTTCCTTCTTGGGTTTTTTTTTTTAGCTACACTTCAGGTAGAATTTTCTATACATTCAGAATGAAGTCAATTATTTTACAAGGCAACTAAAAGTTTCAAGCTAGAAGCGACTGGCGTTAGAGTCTTCTTAGTGTGGCTCGGGGGGAGGGGTCCAGAGGTGAGCCAGAGGAAGATTCGTTGTGTCAGAGGCAAAAAAAAGAGTAAGTTTTACAATATGGATGGAGTAGAGATAATTCAAGTAGGTTTAGATAACTTGTTTTTCCCCAAATGGACAGAAAGAGTTTTTAGGGCTCCTTCACGAAACAGGCTGCTGGCACTTAGACATTCAACTCATTCTTCATGCGTGTAAAAAAACAAACAGAGTAGTTCTCGGGCCTGTGAGGCGGACGTGTCACTTCCTCCTCACGCCGTCCTCGGGATCCCTCTGCTGCTTTATGAGCTTTTCGATCTCAGCCCCGAGAGTCTGCAGGTTCTCCTGAGAAACGGAACAAAAGGGAAGATGAAACATTAAAGCGGCGGCACAGGAGGGACCGGTGCGCTAGTTATAACTCTATTGTTAAAGACCGACCCCTGTCTTGTCCATTTTGCTGATGTTTTCTGAAAATAGCAGGGCACTTAGTCACACCGTCTGCAGAAACCAATTGCCGCCATCAAATCTCATCAATATGAAGGACAATCATCAGCGGCTTAAAAATCAGAAAAGCCTGGATCATCCATCACGGTAAAAGTGAAGCCTTGATACGGCTTTGTCTGAATATTTTACTGTCATTTTAACGTTGAGTGTTTTTACATCATTCCTTCCTGCACACTGCCAATCATCTTCCATCTGCAGAGAGAAGTCTGAAAGCCAGAAATTACTCCCACATTTTATTGCAATTTATTGTCTTGTTCAAGTTTTTTCTTTTTTAATGAAGGGAGTCTCTAATATGTAAAAAAAACAAACAAACAAAAAAAACAATAAGAAGCTGATTGGCTGCATCATTTGGAAATATTTATGAAAGCTTGTTCCCACATAAACATCAAAGTGGCTGCAACAATACATGATGAAAGAGTGGTGACACTTTGCTTGGATTTATGTGGGCGTGTTGGAAACTAAGAAATATTTTGTTTTGCTGTTTTTGTTGTGCAATCCACCAGATTTATTTTTTTGTAATTTTATTTATCAATTTATTTATTTTTTCTGGCCCACCATGTTTGACACTGATTCTAGACACATTTGACATTTTCTATGTAGACATTTGCTTGCATTGCACTACATAAAGTATGCATTGCACACCGACTGCAGAAACAGACACAGCGGTAAATTGCCTGTAATTGTCTTGTTTTTATCCACAGCGAGGAGCATTTAAATAAATGACCTCTGTTAAAACTCACTGCAAGCCCGGCGCTACACTAACTGACGGCAGCTACCTACTGAACGGCTCTGGAGGATTCAGAAGCTACAGAGAGAGATTTCCCTCAGGAGCCGGTGGAGAGCAAAACAGAGCGAAATGGAGAAACGCCACACGATCACAGGCTAATGTTGTTTTGGGTTGTGACTGCTGGTTACATCCACAAAATCAAATTGAGGCTGTAAGCTTTATGTTCAGCTGATGTACAGCGACGAAATGTGAATAAATATGAGCAAATCAACATAGATACACAACAAGGTCAACACGCAGCACTCTGATAAATGCATCCACACTCCAGCTGGGTGGTTAATGCCAGTCTTAACAAGGTTAATCTGAAAAAAAAATGCCCCCAAAAAAACGTCTGATCATGTCCACTAAGGGGACATAAATAAATACTTTCCACATCCAGCCTCTACATGATGTCATATCCCCTCTCAAGTTTCAAGACTGAGAAGGAATATTGATCGATACGACATTAAGTCAGAAACTACTAATTGCATTAAAAGACCAAAACGTTCAGCACACTAAATGAGGATGGACACCATTAATTGAGGCTAAAATCAACTATGAATAAAGAATACATGTCTCAGTTACAGTAGGCCGCAGCGATAGCGTCAATAATGCAGGCTCTGATCTGAATTGGACTATGACTTTCAACATGTCGTCTCAAGTTATGTCAAGCTGACAAATTGCTCGTCGCAGGACTGTCAGCCTGTCAAATATCTCACAGAGACAATACGATGCATGCTGTGGCTGACTTTGAAGCTTCGAAGAGCGATCCAAATATCAGACAACGCCACTTAACGAAAGGGAAAAGGTGGTCTGACATTCACCCGCGCCCTTTATCACATTATTTTTAATGGTGGTTTCACAACATGCGGTTATTGACAATAACTGGCTGTGTGGCGCGGTTTGCTTCCTGCCATTAAACGGAATACAAAGGCAATGACGCAATTAAAAGATGCCATAAGAGATACACAAGAAAGTTGACTGAATTTAACGCAATTTTATCACAAAGTAATTTGTAGGATGTCGAGACGATAGAAGTTTAATAGCAAATATCTCAGTGTGAAACTTTCTGTGCTAGAGGCGCTAAAGCAGAGCGAGCCAGGGATGCTGCAGTCTCCAGGGCTTACAGAGGTGTGAGATTAATGTACGACAAGAACACAAACGCTAGAAAAACAAAAACATCTTCCAACCGTTAAAATAAACAAACAAAAACACGAACGCAGCAGCACAATACATCTTTACAAACACGAGCTTGATCTGTGCAAATGAAGAAGAAGGGGAAATGCTACGCTGGCAGCTGTATGAATTAGAAATGCTGATGTGAATAATTTTTCTGTGTTTTGTGATGCGTCAAACTGTGAATCCACCAGTTTGACATCAACTCACATTTTTATATTTAGATTTGTTGGATTAAAATGGTGATTGCAGCGCCCTCACGCTTTGATAATGAAGTCACATCAGGCTGCGTTGCTCCAAAGGTGAAGCGTGACGTTCGCACGGCTGATTAATTATCCGCTCGAATCACAAAATAATAATACTTTTTAAAAAAAAGCAACTTAAACTCCACTCTCAAAATAAGAGGCCGTAAAAAGAAACTGCTCCGGTCATCAATATCATCATTGCATTTAAATGAGTTGTTCTGCATTTCAAGAGGAACACTGTGGTGCGATGAAGCCTGCTGGGGTACGCCTTACCTTCAGCGTAATGTTCTTCAGCAGCGTGTCCTCCAACACGGCCTGCAGCTTCCTGTTAATCTCCAGCGACAGGTCCAGGGTCAGCCCGCTGTCTGCCGGGTGGGAGGTGTAAAGCGAAGCCATGATGCCTCCCCGCCGGCTGAGGTGGGCCTTGTTAATATCAGATGCCTCTGATGAGAGGGCCCCTGTCTCCTCTCTCAGCACATAGCTCTGGATAATTCTGCAGGGATGAAGAGGGAGGAGATGAGTCAAACCACATGCTTCAAAAAAAAAAAAAAAAGTAAAGGGAATAAAGTGAATGCATCGGCTGGAGACTGTTGAGTGAAGAAAATTGAGAAAGTGGGATTTCATAGTTAGGAGCTCTCCATGCTCCCACAGAGCAATAAACCATTTCCAGCAGCAAAAAAGAAAAAGAAAAAAAACCCCCAAAAAACAGCCGACATTACAAGAATACTAATCCCACTGGGATGGGCTGTTGCACTCATGTACGCGGGATACATTCAGTCATAGTTAGAGAGAATATTATTGTGCCTGTCAGAGAAGGAAAGGTAATGAAAACGCGGCGTAAGAACGGCCGACCAGGATTCAATTAATCAGCTGGCATGCCTGCGTGCGCGTATGAGAAAGTGAGATAAATCTTCATGTTCATTATACATTTTCATCACAGTAACAATATGGTGTCGAGGTTAAGCTATGTTTGTGTCACAGAGAGGGAAAGAAGAGAATTAATCAACTTAACGGCTCTAAACTTCCTGTTGTTCAATTTTCCCATCGCAGCCGAGTGAACACTGAGGAGCAAGTGTTTCCATTTAGAGGAGACCAGACCCATAGAGAGCCGCCACTGAATTTCAATTCATTACTGCCGCCTACATTCTTACTCCCCCCCCCCCGTCAATATGTGACCAAAGACAGAGAGTGAGAGAGAAAATAATGCAAAGTGCAAGCTCAAGTGAAAGATGTTGGTTAAGTAGGGTAGTGAGATTAAAATGTTAGCATTTTTTTAAAGTCTGTTGTCATATGAGGGAAGACATTTCAGTTAGACTTTAGACATCAAAGCTGAAACATGCGCAGGCCTTTTCCAATTGCATCCGTATCCTTTCATTTTCCAAACACTTAATAAAGGAGTGCAGATAGCTGAAGAGGGCTGCGCACTGTCCTAGAGAAAAGGTCAACAACGCAGTACTCTAATCGATATTTGTAACTCGCTGTCGATCCGACCATAAACCTAAAGTACTCAACTATCGACTAGCAATGTGTAGTTCAAATTCAGGGTGGCTAGCTATAAGATGAGCTCAGAGTAGGGGGCACTTAAAATAATAAAAGCTGAAAGACTCAAGATAAAGATTTTTAAAAAAGATTCATTAGATGGGAATACAGTGTTTAAAACGCTTCTATTTCTATATCAAACAACTACCACTACTGCCACACCAAGACTCATTAAGTATTTATGATAAATGCAAAGTAGGAATTAACACAGAACCATAAATGGAAATGAGTACAAAACATCATCCTGTGCTATGAGGAGCTTTATAGATCAGTTGTGTGCAAATGCACAATATTTCAGTCTGCAACAAGCTATGGATCCATTAGAGTCAATTACACTGACCTCCAGTGGTGTCCTTCAGTGTTAAACACCTAGATTTTTCTCGGGGTAGATATGCATGGGGGACTAAGTGATTCAAGAAAAGCCCACTGTTTAATTATTCCTGTTCGCTGAGGCATTTAAGTGAATGTGTTGGGAAAGAGGTGAAAAGGGTCGGAAACATGCCTGTGATATTTTCATTAATATAACATGCATTAACGGCCCACGTTAAAATAGGTGAATCGAGTTGCAGGTACCAATCAGCATGCAGCAGCCTACATTTGTAAAAATGCAAAAGCACCAGCAATTCAACCCGAACTGAAAAGATTCAATGTTTGCATAAACAGAAAAGAGGGATTGTTTTTAACATGCATTTTAAGCATCCAAACTCAGAGATGGGTCTTGCTCCTGTTCTTTTACAATGCATGTGTTTTTTATGCTAATATAAGTCTAACACATAAGGAAAGCTAATATCTACCTAAAACTATGCTATGGTGTATTGATTCTAATCTAGCAAAGCAAATAAGTACATGGGTGCAAAATTATATGAACAATAGCTCTGCAAGTATCATAAAAGAGCCACCACCAGAAAATATTCCCATCCACACTCACAGGAAAACACATGGGCTACCACAGACATAAAATGAAACTTACCTCTAGACTAGCCTTGCAAGGGTCCATATTAGGACCCCAGTTCCATCACGACAGTGTTTAGTAAAAACAAAAAAAGTGACAGAAATTAAAGATGTGGCTACATGATGTGCTCAATGGCATGCACAGGTCGGCAGGGGGAAGAGATCAGAAATTTAGAATGACAATGACTAATTATTTTGAATCTAAGACTCAAAGGGGATTTTTTTTCCTTCTAAAAAGGAGGGGCAGCGAGTCATGCATGCATAGAGTGAGGGTGGCAGAACAGCTCAATTAAGAAACCACAGTTCTTAAGATTACAAACTTTGGACTTCAAAGGTCGGAAGAAAGATAGAGGACAAAAAAAAAAGATTGTGGTCTGCATTCAGAACATGGAGGCTATAAGCAGGAAGTAATCAGCTTCATTTTGTACAACAACAAGTACACCTGTACACGCTCAGTAAATGCAAATGCATGTGATGAGATCTCAATAAACCATAACATAATCCTTCATCCAAAAAATATGAAGGGACACTGGCTTTCATCACGACAACAGCAAAAATACTTTAAGAAATGCCGACCCTGACTGGCAATGAGACAGAATTCCCTGAAGTGATGCATCCCATTATGCATACTTAACCCATTCACCAGTGTGGGCCCCCAATAGCCTGCAACAGAGCCTATATTCCTCTGATTTACAGTTACCATTGATCGCAGCCTTAGTGGAGTGAAAAGAGTGCTCTCCAGATAAATAGGTATCAACACCTCCTGAGCAGAAGGCCTCCGCCTGCTTTGTTCCCATCTGGTCTTCAACAGTATCATTTGAATTCAAGTCACATGAACAGCCATTTAGACCTAATGGCCATAATAACCAGGTGTGGCAGTTGAGGGAAAGACATCACTGCCCTTGAAGGATGTTGCTGCTAATTCTGCTCGTTTTAGCTCATTTACTTCCAATCACGTATACTGTACTCTATACACTGACCCGTCTTTGACTTCCTACACACATTACATCAACAAGCCACTCCGGGAACATAATGTAAAGCTGCGTGATGAGTGAAAATACATCTGCAAATCACCAGGTAGCAATAAAATTGCTAAGTGGGAGGGACCATTTCTGGTTTCGCAATTATTTTTTCTTTGCTCCTGCAAGACTCAGAGGAATATTGTAGCAATGCTACAGCTTTTTAACTGTAGCTGCAGGTTTCAGTCATTACAATATGGTTTCTGCAGAATCATGTTCTGTCTGTCTTGAGAAAAACAAAATACTACAATACCATTGGTCTACAGCTACCGTCGCTAAAGAAAATAGACCAATGGTACTGTAAGACTAAGCAATATGGACCAAATATGATCCTGCCTTAAAGCCATAAGAAGATTTCACATCTGAACTTTAGCCAATATCGAGAGAATGGGCAGCTTAAGACGATGCTCGGACCTGATTTTTCTGAGCAGAACAAAACAGAAGATCGACTGCATCACGTGAGTTCTCAAGGCTGGAAACACTCCATTTCTTTTAGGCGATGAGCTTCCTGGTTAGATAAGCTTAACACTTTACTGGACTTTGTGAAAACTCACTCAAGTCGGACCCCCACTACATATTCCTTCATGGGATAATTTTAAGAAAAGTTTAGGGCTCAAACTGTTCAAATGGGGCACTGTGTCTCTCTCTGTGTTGTAGGTGTATTTGTGAGCTAGTGGGGCCATATTTGCTTTAGACACAAGGACTGCACTGATGCAGCTTTAAAGAAAAAAAGGTTTTAGATTGCAACAATAAACTGTATCACTATCAAATATCTACTTTGAATAGATTTTAAATCTAAACATATTGTCCAGCCCTGACCAGTGGCACCCAAAAAGGCTCCTCCCAATTTCAAAGTCTACATACTTTAGAAAATGTCAGTAAAGTGAGCTTAAAGATGAAAAACACTGCTATGATTATGACAAGTGTCATGGATGTGGTATAGAAGATTAGCCTACTGACTTTCTTCCACCAACTCTCCCTTATCTAAAACCCTTTAAGCTTTAGCCGCCATGTATCCGTCTCTTTATTCATCACCTGCTTCGGCCTTACAGCTAGCTTGTCAGTGTTCACCGGGCTGTCCTGGAGGGATAGGGACAGAAAGGCAAAAAGGACAAATTTACATGCTCTGAGTAGTGTAACCCCCCCCCTACACCCGGCCCCGTGCTTAGCAGAGATTTTACACAGCTAAATTTAGCTTTGCAACCGTGGGATTCGTCCTCAATTTTAACTCTTAAATGTAGGTTGAGGCTAATGGATTCAATCCGAGTTTATAGCTGGGAAACAAATGAGGAGTGGGAAAGCAGAGATGATCCAAGTAGAATCAAGTAGGATGGCTGAAAAGAAAAAAACTGAAGCAGAACTTTAGCAAACTGTATAACTGAACTGTAAGACTTCAGTTATTTACCTTTCAGCTTTGAGACCTTCTGACTTTTTAAATATCCTATTTTTTTTAGCTTTATATCATATCAAAAACAAATATATAGATTTAGTAAACATATATTCATTGATCATTTTATCCTAGTATACCACTATAGCACACGATGGACTGCGAGGCCTAAAATATAGAGTACGTAACGATGTGATGAGATTAATATCGTCCAAATGTCCTTTACACTGGCTTTTTCATTGCAGGTGATGGAGATGAATATGGATGGAACATCGTTAAGCGGTCATACACATGCGGCTCCATGTATGGCTCAGACTATAAATAGGTTTGAGCGAAGTTTGTCATGAATGAGTCAGTGCCTTCATGGGTTAGGATCAAAAGATTAGAGGGTGAGACAAAGAAGGATGCAGAGCGCCGTAAACTGTCTGTATGGGGTCAAGGTCAGCTGAAGCATCCTTTCATCATTTGGAAAATCTGTGTCGAACCAAGTTATGAAACGAGATATGAAACGTTCAGCTGTCATATTGGTCAGGGTTGTTTCGATGTTTAAAAAGTGAATAAAAAGAACTGAATGTATCCGTAGCATCAATTACACATCCTACTTTAAGTTGTTAGTTTTCTTAAAAGGCAGAGGTTGTTTCTCAAACCTGTAATATTACTATATTACTTCTATCTTTTAAATAAAAGCCATAAAGCCTGAAACACTGTATCTAAGACTTTTATGCATTTGCACTGGGACTGCTCTCAATTTCAAACCTTTATCTGTAAGTACTGCTTGAGCACGCCACAATCAAACAGATTCCAAAACATTTGCTTTAATTGCAGTACAGATGCAAAAAGTTTTGTCATTTCCCGCTTTCTGCTTCCTCTATGTTGGTCCATCCCACTCACTTGGTCTTTTTGCGGATCTCTTCCACCAGTTGCTTGATATGGTCCTCCATGAATTCGATTTTCTCCTGCTTCCGAGCTAGAGCCTTTTGCAGACGGACAATACGCTCAACGAGCACAGCCTTGTCGACCTCTGGGAAACTGTCCACAACCACCACCGAAGGGCCCGACTGGCTCTCTGGTGACCGCTCTTCAACACCACTGCTGCCGCCATGACGTGCATTCAAAGAACCTGGAGTATCAAGGGGATAAAGACACAGATCACAAATTAACAATTATCGCTGATGTGGCTTTGCTCATGTAAGAATAAGCTGTGAAATATTGCTTTTCTGTATGCAGCATTGACTAGATACAATGTTTGGGTTTTTTTTAAGAAGAAGAAGAAGAAAAAGAAGAAGTAGTAGTAGTAGTAGTATCTATCCCATTGAAAGGCCCAATAGCAAAAAATAAAAAATTACAACTTTAGCTGTTAAATACTAACCAAATCTTGGAGTAGTACCTGAGGAACTTGAGCGACTGCCCATACTGCTGGCATCCCGTTCGCACCCTCCATTCTCAACTTGTTCCAGCCTCTTTCGGGCTTCAGAGAAAAAGAAAGATTTGTTAACTTTAAAAAAGTGACTCTAATACCAAGATTGTGACAGACACTTTGTGGAAATCAACATCACTGACAATTAAATATTATGAAAATAAGCATCAGAGCGAACTCTGAATATTCCTCTCTGAAGGAGTCAACCTGAATAAACATGACACAGGTTGCTCTTGAAGAACCCTGCACGCTCAGCAAACCTTCCAAGCTTGAACAAAGGCTTGAAATGACTATGCTGATTAAGTGTAACTGCTACACTGATGAAAAATTACTGTTTCTACCAAGAAAAATGTCCTCTCTAGCCTACAAGACAGCTGAAAGTGAAAGGATTGATCATAGAACATAAAAGTGCTGAACTTTCAGCTCTAAGGTTTTTCTTTGGTCCCAGAGAAAAGGCGAGGGAAGCTGGTTCACCCTGTTAAGTATAACCACAGCAGGGATCCACCTGTACACTCATCAATCACTTTGCAGATTCTCCTCGTTATGTGACTCTGTGATAGTGTTCCTCATTGTTTTCCTATTACACTATTTTTGGGATCATTGGCATGTTGATTTCCAGATGGTTTTGCATTGAGAATCTCTTGAAGGTTTTCTGTGTTCATTATTCCATCAGTTTTGACAAGATCTCCAACACCAGTATTCCCAAATCATGACAGAGCCTTCACTGTAGGCTGTAGACACTCATTGTCTCCTGAAGTCCTTCATACATAGATGACGATTTCAACCAATCATTGACCCATTGCCATGGATTTTAAGTCAGTTTTTGTGTAATTCGACCTTTTCTTCCAGTTTCCTTTCTTAAAAATTACTTCTTGACAGCCACCCTTCCACTGAGACCATTTCTGAGCAACAAACAGTAGATGGATCAGAAGACGGGCCAGATACATGTGTCAGGTTTTTGCTGGCTTTTTTTCCCCAATTCTTAAGGATATGACTTTCAAATAATGTTAATCTGATGGGGATAGTTTTTCAGGCCTGGCACTGCTTCTTTAATCCTCAAATTTTTTTAAGCACACACTGCACACCATGCTAAGATATGCCAATATTTCACCTAATAGCTCTTTGGGAATCTCCTTGCTGGTGTTATCTTTGGAACCAAAAAATAAAAACACGAGCAAAAAAAGAAGCAAATGTCCAAAAAGAACTATGAAAGACCTTCGGTAGGCCTGGAGAACTATTGCTTAAGACCACTTAAAAAAAATGACAAGAAGCTGGCTCCCTGGAAGCTAAATATAAAGAAAAATGAGGTGAATCAAGACTTTTCTGCAGTACTTTATATATGAATGACACAACGATTGAAGGGTTGATAATTCAATGAAATGATACAATTCTCTAATTTACAGTTATTCTGTTGTTTCATGACAGTTAGCAAAGGGTTTGTCACAGTGGGTGTCTGCACATATTTGATTTGGCAGATTGTTATAGCACATATCTCTTTGAGACCGGTCTTCTCCTTAAATGGAACTGGGGATTTTTAATTTGTTAGGCAAATGTGTAAACCACTAAACAACCGAGACACTGCCATTTTCCATGACAGATGTTTGAGAAATCATCTGCCTTTTCAAACCAACCTTTATTATTATTATAGAATTTCTATACAAAAACAATAGAGGCATAAATACATTAGGGTATCTGACCTTGTGTTAGTTGTTTTGTGAGGTCTTTGATATTAGCAGCTTGCTTCCTTTTCTGAGTCACCAGCTCATCCCTCAGCTCTTCTACTCTGGTTTTCAGTTGGGCCACCTCCGTCTGCAGTCCTGCCCGCTCCTCCTGCAGACTCTGCACCTCTTGCTGTCTCAGCGCCTCTTCCCGTTTCAGTTGCTGTGACTGCAGGATTAATGGTGTAAGAAAAAACAAAAAGAGTAATGATGTAATAACACCAATTATATAGTAGTAATATATTATGGAAATTGCTGCTTGCTTTAAAAACAAAATTAAAAAGATATTTTAAGACTTTCTCCTGAATTTCGAGCAGGAAAATGTCATTACTTATAACAACACAGTGATCCGCTGTGTGTTTTCTCAGCTCTGCTTCTACAAATGATTCAAACATTTGATTAGAAAATGTTTTTCAATCTTTGTTTAATCAAACCAGGAAACGTGAGCAGACACTGAAACCAAAAAACTTTGATAACATCTTCCAAAAAGAAGAAAAACAAAGACAAAAATGAGTTTAGTATCATTTTATCTTTCATGTCATCAACAAACGCATTGTATCAGATAGTGCATTCAGAGTACGCCAACCTTGTCTTCCAGCAGCCTGTTGGTCTCCTCCAGCTTTCCTTGAAGCTCGGTGAAGTTGTTAGTTAGCTGGTCCAGCTGAGATTGTAGTGCGTTGCTCTCTGACTGAAGCTGAGCGTTCTTGCTGCTCAACTTCTCAGTGAAGCCCAGTAACTCCGCTTCACGCTCTCTGCTGCCTTGTACATCACGGTGCAGGTCAGCCATTTGATTGGTCAGGCCATCCACTTCATCACGAAGCGACTTGATTTCCTGTTCATCGCTACATCCAGAAAACAATAAATAAATAATTAAATGGGCTTTAAATGGGCTCAATGACTAAAATAAATAAATAAATAAATAATGGCAAGCTAAATATTTGATTTAACTGTTCAATATAATTAAATGTACATGGAATGCATTGCTTATTTAGGTAACCCTTTTCTTTTGCATAAATATAAAAATGTTTCAGTTTTCACTACTGTGACTATCCCTTCTCTCTATTAAATCATCTTCACATGGCCATCACAGTCACACACCCACAGAGGGACCAGAGTCCCTTTCCTGCCCTCTATGGCTATATCTGTCTCTGCTCTATCTTTAAATGCTCTGATGAAGCAGTTGAGTGAGAAAAAAAGAAGAACAGGTATTACAAACTGTACATTTCTATAAAAAACTCTCATGTCAGCATGGTAATACAGGTGCAAAGCAAAACAAAAACAAAAACCTGGTCTGTCAAGTGCTGGACAAACAACGGCTGGATAACTCTATGACGAGAGCTAAATGGATCCAACGAAGACTAAACATCAACTAATGATACTCCTCTTTAGTACTGAAGTGACAGTAATGATTTTACCCATTAGAGTTTGTTTAATTAACTCTACGATGCACAGCCTATTTTTAACTACAGTCAGTCACTTTTAAATATATAAGCATTTCCTCCTAACCTGACTTGTAAAGTCTTGACCACCAAAGGCTGCTCATTTTTTAAACTTATATTAAACATGCTTGCTCATAGTGAAATAACAAATGTCACTTTTTGTGCATTAAGTACAGTTGGGCCCTTTACTTGATGGTGTGCTTCAATATTTGTTACTATGTAAATGTGCTATCTTTTATTTATTTCTGTCAGATGCCACATATGCAAAACTGCTCTGTTCAGTGTGCGGTGGTGTCCCATCACACTTCCTATATGAGAGAGAGTGTGTGGCTATACCGTTGATGCTGCTCCTGAAGTGCAGTCACCTCTTCGAGCTTTTCTCTCTGGCGGCCAATCTCTGCTTTTTGCCGGTTGATGATCTCCCTGTACTTGGTCAGCTCATCCTCCCACCGTGGACGCTCATCCTCCAGACACTTTAACTAAAGAATAACACAACTTTCTTGCACTGAAGACCTGGAGATATCCTGTGTGCCAATGTTCAAACACCTGTATGTCGGACAAACCTTTGTGCGTAGCGTATCAAGCTCATCCATGGCCTCTTTATAGCTCCTCTTCAGGTCTTCCAGCTCTTTGGCTTTCACCCGGTGTAGCTGCCAGATGCAGTAGATTGTCCATTAGATATGTTTTGCATTGCTTCTGTAAAAATAAGCTCTTAAAATAAGCTATCAAAAGAATACCCAACAAATTTCCCTCTCTTTTTGTTCAGTGTGGTCAGGTAAATCACACACACAAAAGTTGACTATGGAATTCCACAGGGTTCTGTCCTGGGACCAATACTTTTTAAAAGAAACAATTATAAAAACTTCTCTAAGGCAATATTATTCCGCTATGCAGATGATAACCGTGATAAATAGTTTATGTATTTAGCCATCCAGTTGCAAATAATTGCAGTCTAATTTAAAAACGCATACGATAATGAGTACAAATCATCTGTGCAGCATCTATTTGGTATACCCCGACTGCAAATAGCTGGCTAGTTACATTTGCTTGTATTCTGGTCATCTTCCTACAGAAAAGTAAGGTTGCTTAGTGCCATATCGTGTTGCAATTAAAGTGACATCCTGCAGCAACAATGTCATTATTTGTGGAGAAATTTCAGAATTTATCCTTTTTAGCTCTTTTCAGAGCTGGATTTAATGTGAATTTCTGTGAATATAGACTGCAACAGATTTACAGAAGAAAGATTTGCAATATTTGCTGATTAATTACGGACTGCATTCAACCTCAGGCTGATACCAAACAGACTCCATCTTATTGCCGTTTTGTCACTCTGAAGATGGCAACTGAATGCGAGTGGTCATAGACCTGTCAAAGTCAACAAGATCACAAGTTGCAATAATTCTGGCCCTGCCAGTCTCCAATCACTGTTTTCCCTCATGTCACCGGACCCTTGTTTCTCATGCTTTATATTTAGAAACCTATTATTTGGCCCCAAAAACCTCTGAAATCTAATCAGTGTATAACAATACCCTGCCCTCCAGTACTACTGTGAGGACCATGGAGTCATTTTTCACCAGGACTGGTTGTTTGACTTGCAAATGAAACATGCAGTTGGGGCCACACCTTCTTTCACTTCCACACTATAGTCAAAATACGAAAGAAACTCTGTGATTCACAGTGATGTTGAAATACTAGCCAGTATATTTGTCTATAAATAACATTGGACAGAACTCTGCTAATTCTGACTGATTATTACAACTTAAGTTCAGTGGTTTTACAAAGCAATGTAACTATCGGTCAAAAAAGAAAATCATACAGTTGCAGAATTTTTAATGCAGAAGCATTCCTGGGCAACCTGTGTGTGTTATAGTAATCTGTTCATTAAAGTCGCTTTATTTATGCATTAATTAAGCGAAAGCAATGACCATCTTTTTAACAAAGCCATTACCAGTGCTACTAAAAGTCAACTTTTCCCAGAAGCTATTAGTAGTCTGTGGTAACCACGACAACATGGCAGTAATAGAGATGCTGGTAAATTTTCTACTGTTGATTCTTACATTTATCCCTTCCAATCTAATTTTATAGCCAAAAACCAATGGAAACTTTTTACTTGCATTATTTATGACTTAGATGCATCATCACTTGAGCATAACACACATACTAAAATAAACATAGGCTTGGACCAGTTTATTCATCAGCAGAGTAGTGACATCTGCCAAAAATCAACATCCATGATAAACCCTGTCCTAAAAACTGTTTCCACACAGTATCAGCGATGGGTCTGCAATGTGCTCTCCAGTTACTGGGAAGAATAAAATCTCTGACATAATACCTAACTGGATGAATCTCTTTATGATTGAATTTTGAACCCTGAAGAAAACAAAACAATGTAAAACACTTCTGCCACCTTAAATCCATCAAAATGTAAATCTAAGACCATCTCATTTAAACACAGACATTTTAAGGACTTTCTAGAAAAATAAAACAGGCTGTAGAATGAAAACAGGAGATGCGTGATGTATCCTGGGTTGTTGTTGAAATGCACAGCTTCATATTGATTATTTCTAGGCCATTTATCTTTAAAGTGCATTTCCCTTTAGAGTGGGAAGCAGCGAAAAACAGGCCATTGTGTTTGGATTGAGTCCACGTTTGTGCCTGCGTGTAAGGCATGTCTGCTCGGGGAGCACGAATGCCAGTTTGTTATCTCGTCCAAGTTAAGGCAATTACACTTCTCAAACTGGGAAAAACAGGCCAAAAACATTTTTACTAGAAGAGCTGACATCGACAATCAATAAAAGGCTGAATAATGGCTTGGCGAATCACAGCGTATAACGTAGCGTGTAATTTTGAATTATTGGCAAATCTGGCTTACTGTTTGTTTTGTCTTCTCGTGGCTTATCACACAGATAAAAATCAAAATTGAGTTCACAAGTAAAAGTAAACCTTCATTCATCAAACAGTTATGTCACCCACTAACTATTGTTTTTGCCATTTTGCATAAATCACAGCCCATCCTCACAAAAGGCAGAGCTAGATTTCTCACTTGGAAAGTCAAAGAAGCCCCAACTTCACAATCCAAGATGGCAGCATGGTGAAAAAGCAATATAACTGCAAAACATAAACTCAGGATGACATATCTCCCAAGTCAGACATCTGACTTTTAACTTTAAAGAAAGCGACTCAAGTTACAAATCTTTAGTTTTATGCAGTTTAACCTTAATATCAACTAAGTGCACAAACGTAACCAATATATTTAAAGTTGCTGTTGTTTTTTTCAGTGTCAAAGGCTCCTACTAGCAACCTAGTTTAACAAGTTAATCTTCAATGAAATGGGCTGGTTTTTTTATTCTCTACATTATAAATCTTTTTGTGTTATTATTACAATTTTTTCCCTATTTTTCAGTTTTCAAATATAATAAAAAGTGGGTTTATTAACTCTTGTTAACACAGTCTAACAAATCTGCTGCTTATTCAGTAAATATTCTAATGCTATAATCCAATGCAGTAAACTGAACCAGACACGCAAATGCTACGTTTTGTCTTAGTAGGACAAAGTGGATGATAGGATGGGTACACATCTCTGAGAATGTGTTGTGTATGCATATTTAGTTTCACCTCTAACTGGTCTGTTTGTTCCTGCTTGTGTTTCTCCAGCTCTCCTTTCGTCTCCCTAAGTTTAGCATCAAGCTCATTGGACCTGAGTTCCTCTGATTCCTGAAAGAGAGTAGACAGTGAAGATTTTAAAAAACAAACAGGGCAAGGGTGCAAGAGAAAAGGCAAGTACAGTGTAAAAAGACAGGCTTAAAAAAAAAAGAAAAAAAGAGGGGTCTCAGTTGAAAGAAAAGATTTTTATAGGCACAAGTAAGAGGGAATAACTGCCAGTAATGATTTTCCATTTGTGGTTTATGTCATATTGTTTTATTTTTAAGTCTTACTTTCTGATATGCTGACACTGTTGTCTGCGATTAAAAAAAAAAAAAAAAAAAGTAATAATTTTTCTACCACAGAGACAGAGACTAGCACAGCTCTTTGCTACCATCACAAGGTACAAGTGAAAAATGCTTTTCTCTTGAAGCAGAATCAGTCGTGCTCTAGTTCAGTTGTTATTGAATAGCATATTTTTAAATTCTATGAAAAGAACAATGCCGCGGCAATAGCGTCATGCAGTCTTTGTATGCACGAGTAATAGCACGTTATAGTTGAAAATGAACTTTTGTGTTGGGTTAGGCCGTTTATTCAAAAGTAAGCCAACTGATTGCAGTGACAGATACAAATCATGCACAAATAAACACTTATTCAGACTGATTCTGGGAAAATCTACTTCTTCCATGGTCTTGAGCAATCTGTTATTTTCCCGTGTTAAATATCACAAACCTGGTATGTTCGAATCATGTCCTGGCAGTTCTTGCGGATCTGCTCAGTCTCTTCCTTCGCCTGGGCCAACTTGGATGTGGTCTCTCTCAGTTTGTCTTTAGTTTCCTGCAAATAAACACAAATATGCTTTTGTACTATCGCACTAAAGCACAATTTTAAGATGCACAGATACCTGTCAGCCACACAGGTTACCACATAGAAAAATCCAAGTGGCTCAACAGCTGTGACCTTCAGGAACCACCAACTTTTTTTCTTTTTTTTTTTTTACCATTTCCCCTCTGTTTATAGCCTCATATTTGCTTGGAGGCACTTCAAAAATAAAACCATTAGTTTGTAATAAGACACTCTCAAAAATAGCTATGATGTTAATGATGATTTTCTTGCAGGTCCATTACTGTACCATTTTCACCCCATTTCATTTTGCCTGTGAATCACAAGACGCCTCTAATCATGTTTTTTTATGGCGTGTCTGCAGACAAAAATGACTGAAGGGGATGTAATTTGTATGCTGGCGTAAGTCTTTGACAAACAACCGGTCTTTAAACTGAAGGAAATTAACATTAACCAGAAGAGGAATGCTGTTTTAATAATATGGGTAAGGCATACTCTGAAAATTGGAGCTGCATGTAGTCCAATTTATTAGTCATGTAAATGTGTCATTTTAATTTTTGAATAAAATTTGGCTCTAGCATGCTGAGGTGCACATGCTCACTCTATAATATCATCTAAATCCTGAGGATAATATATGCAACAGAGGTCAAATTAACCTTGTACACCTCGACTATTAAATTTAAATAAAATAACAAAATATAAACACAAAAGTTACATTACCTTGTGTGTATCTGCCTCACTCTTTAACTTGTTCTGGGCCCATTTAACCTTGATGAGATGAGAGTTGATCTCCTCCTTTAGTTTGTCCACTTCTCTAGTCAACCTGCCAACCTCCCCTTCCTAAGAACGCAGTGGTACAGATGGAAATAAGGACACATCAGCAAACAAATACTTGGTTGGGAGTCAACATTTCTTTTTATTAAACAACCTGCTTTTTGTTTCTCCCTGATAGTTCTAACAGAGTCCTACATCTGCAAACCACTGTAGGAAGAATAAATCTCTATCGCCCACACATACTCGCAGCTTCACTGAAAAACTAATATGAGGTCGCTTATGTGATCTAATTTTCACTGTGAAGTACAATGTATTCAAAGGGAGAGCTATGTCTATTTTTTTTATTATGTCTAGTGGCAAATTAGGCTGCATTTAAATGAGTTCAAATAGATAAATACAAAACTCTCTCTATATAAAACAGAGGCACTATAAAACCGTCACCTTTGCTTCATACAGCTGCTGCAGCCGCCCTTTCTCCTGAGCCAGCTGGTTTCCTCGCAGGGCCTGGCGATCCACCTCTTTGGTGGCTTCTCTCAGTTTCTTCTCCAGACTCTCTTTATCCCGCCTCAGGTCGAGGGCCTCTTTCTCACCCCGCACGTATTTCATCACCATGGCCTCCTTCTCTTGCCTCGCCTCATCACATTTCTTATTCACCTGGGGAGTTTTATTTTTTTAATATTAGGAGATGTCAGTTGACACTTCGATCACTGAGA
This sequence comes from Oreochromis aureus, assembly GCF_013358895.1. Taxonomy (NCBI): domain Eukaryota; kingdom Metazoa; phylum Chordata; class Actinopteri; order Cichliformes; family Cichlidae; genus Oreochromis; species Oreochromis aureus. The sequence goes on from NC_052949.1 coordinate 14,947,851, forward strand.
TACTCATATTGTTAGGTCCTTAAACATATCACAAAAACAACTGACGTTTCTCTTGGAACTGTCTAACAGCAGATGGCTGAGGCAGTGATTTATCAGCTACCTTACTTTGCCTCCCATAACCTGGACAAGTGACAGACAGCTGGAGAAACACATGCACCCTCCCCAGATGCAGTGGGGGTAGACTTCAGGACTGTCACTGTTCATCTGTCAGCTTGTCAGCATTTTACAAATGGAGCCAACAAGCTTTCCATTTGGCAGCTATATTAAAAAAAATAAAAATCTGCTCCTTATTGAAGGCAATTTATTAGCTTATTATTTAGTAAAGGACAGTAACGCTCCCAGGCTTTTATAAATCCCATATTTTTCTTTTCTTACACTAACAAAGGCTTAACTGTATTTTTAAAATGATTCAGTAATTCATCAACGTAATTAAACAAAATGGTTTTTTTTTAAAAATGGTAGGAAATGGTATCAAGGAACCAAAGGAGACACATTCAGTCAGTGAAAGCTTGATAAATAAATATGTGCCATTTACGCAGCTGATGTGTGTATGACTAAAACGATAGTAGGACAGGCTCTGCTGCTAACACAGTTAAACATCTAATATAATGTGTGGAGGAAAAATAAAATAATGAATGCGTTCTTCCATAATGACATTTTCCTTTTAGAAATATTATACATTCACTCTGCAAGTCCCAACCTGAAGCCCTTCATAAGCCGAGCACTTTTGAAGACCGAGCATCACCAAGGTGCACCTGCTGTGCAGAAGCTTTCACTTTCATGGACAACAGTTACGTCCCTATGCCTGATCTGTACTCTTTGCTCTAACACGCTGATGATTTATGAAAGCGAGAGAGAGAGAGAGAGAGAGCGAGAGAGAGAGAGAGAGAGAGACAATGTATAAGCTGTATAAGAGATGATATTTGGCAACTGACTAGACATTTTAACTGATCCCCTCAATCTTATTTTGAAGGTTCAGATTTTGCTAAACAGTTAGCTCCAGTCTTTTCCTACACATATTTTCCCTCACAGCTGTGTCACTGGTCAGTTTGATATCAATATTCTTGAAATCAGCTGCTTCTTGAAAAAAAAGAACAAAAGTCGAGGGACTACATTTCCCACATCACCGTCTATTACAGGTGATGGCAGTTCTTCTTCTCTTCTGTTTTTAATTTGTTGCAAGCTGGAGGTCTGCTCTGAAAAGAATAAGCAGCAAGTGGATAAACTAGTTTGTGTGCTGCTATATATCCTGCAGAGGAGAACAAGGCTTCTGCCACCAGCTGTGGTCTATGATGGAGCTGAAATCTGTCAATGGGCGATTCCTCTGAAAGGCAGCTGATTACACTGCTCTTTTATTTATTTGTTGCACAGTACTTGGGATGGAGTGTATTTGCACAGGAGAAACTTATAAATTGCATTACAAATTTAAGAAAGGCTGTGTATGCCTTCTTTCTTGTACAAAAGCACACGGGTCCACCAACCACTGTGGGGAAACTCAAAGGAAAGAAATTATCTTTTATTTGGCACAAAGCGTCTTCAGATTAACAATACCAAATGTTTTGATCCTCAGGGGCTCCAGCTGATTAGGAGCGGGACACACTATTAGTACAAGAGAGGAATGATTCAAGAGAAGGGCTTAAAGAGAGACAACCAAGTGCAAAATCAAACCCCTACTGCTCAATGAACAGTGAAATTAAAAATTGTAAAGTGTGACAAAACTGTCAAGAGAAAAGTCCCTTCCATGGTTTCAACCAGGTGTGCAAATGGTTGGATGAAAATGTGCTTCCCTGCACTATTCGTTTAACAAGTGATTAAATCTGCAATAACAAGAGTTTGCCGTGCTAAGACCTTGAACTTTCAGCTGCTAGTTTTGCGCAAACATCTTGAACGACAATGGGAATACAAAAGCCTGAGTAGTTTTGTAATTAGACTTCATTTTAACCATCTCAGCAAGTACTTTATTCTAAAGACTAACACAAAAATATTTAGAAGAGAATGTGACATTGACATTTATATTTTAGAAAGCCATATCGCAAACTAGAACTTATAGCAAGGGGAAAACTGTTTTATGTGATGCCATGATACCCCTATACTCTATTCAGCAAATAGGGGCATTATTACACAATGCGAACCTTTCTTGTATACAAAGTACATACAAAAAAAAAAAAACCCTAACTGCTGTGAATGATGTGAATGACTAGTCCAGGGTGCTTTGTTGTGGTTTGAAATGTCCTAATTAGCTGTCTGAGATGCTGTTTTTTCACTATGCGATCTCTCCCCCAGATGCTGTAACATTAGCTCTTGTCAGTACATTAATAACGTCAACACCATCAGCAGGCATTCATAAAGTTAGTGGTAGGAATGTGCACTGTTATATCTTATCAAGCTCAGAAAAACATTTTACCTACACTTCAAAAACAGTGACACCCACCCCACCTCCATCCAACCACTCAGTGCAACTATAATTTACTTTTTTCCCCCTTTGACATTTGTAAAAAATGTAAAAGCTGTGATAAACCTGGCCTACTGACAAGACAGAAACAAGAACAGAGATGCACATAACTTTAAGACTGAGGCAAAGCTAATTTGTGCTACCAGATTATCAAGGATGCAGGTGAATAATAGGTTCCAGTTGTACCTGTTCAATCCGGTAACCTGTCTCCTTCTGCATCTGCTGGAGAGCAGCTTTAGCTGACTGGTCCTGGTGAACCAGTTTATCCCGCGACTCCTTCAGTTCTTTCAGCAGCTCGTTTACCTTCGCCTCCAACTGCAAAAACAGGAATAGACAGTGTGATCAACTAGTTGGGTAATTTTGAAGTGTGGGCCACACCTGGGATAACCTGCTACGCAGGATGACAACTAAGACAGAATGTGGAATAACTAAATTTAGACAGCGGTTTCAGGGGTTTCAACCCCTCTAGATACTTGTACTGTAAACATGGAAATACTCCGTTAAAAAATAATGACGAATGACAGACGAGAGCCTCTTCTACCTGAAATATAATCTGTTAATCTGAAAGTTTTATGGCACAGTCTTTATTTTTTTATTACATTTCTGAAAAGTAAACAAAATTATGAAATTATTTTGGATTTTTGCTGGACAAAAATGATCCAGGCATATACTGGATGTGTGTAATAATAAAATTACTCCTGTCTGTCTGCTAGGGCAGTGCTTAAACAAACAATGTTACCAAGAACATATTAACCAATTATTGTTGCTTCCATGACAACAGCAATGCTTAACTGAGCCCGATGAATAGAAACGCACTTTATGTTTGTAGCTGTAGCTAGGTGGGTAAGCTTTGTAAGAAGCTTTTGTGGTGGGAGAAACCACAAAAAAGGCGGGATATTAAAAACTGCATAGAATTCACACAAATGATGATGTTCATGCCCATTGAATGCTAGCGATCAGTACACATCACCCGGCTGTTTTCTTTGACTCGCCTGTTTACCAGTTATACACAGCTGCACTCCAATTTTTAATCAAACTGATATGTGACAGTGAAGGGTACAACTTCACAAGCTTGCTTCTCCCATTTTAAACAATACAAAACAGACTAATTATTTTCTTGAATGTACCCTCATTCTCTAACTAGAAAAGCGCTCAGATATCCATCCCAGCAACTTAAAAGCATCAGGTGTGTCCACGGTTTTTGTATTTTGCTTAATGCACCAGGTCACATTCCATCACAAGTGCCAAAACCAAGGTTGAATTTGACAGATCAAAGCATTGCTGACCTCACAACTTTGCCAATTTCAATGGGCTTTTAACAGGCTCATACCACTGAAAAGCAAAACTCCACAAGATAACTTTGGTGAGGTTTGATCTGAATATCATTTTTGCCAAGTTTGGTAAAAACCACAAAAACATGTCCTTACAAAACTCTTCGACGTTATCATATACGCCAGCACTCCATTGTGGTGCTTTGAACACAGCTTGACCCAACAAATCCAACAGGAAAAAAAAATGCCATCTGGTTCAAAAGGTACTTGTATGAATGTCTGAATACTGATATGTCTGACAAGAAATCAGATAAAGACACTGAAGTGGAAAATTTTCTCGGTGATGGAAAAATCATTTGGTTAATGTGCTTCCATTACCATTTCTTATAAGTCTCTTGGAAAAAGAACAACAAAAAACTTGATGACACATCCAAATAAATATGGCCTATTAGTTTGGAATATGCTTGACTTTGACCAGGTTTTCCCCCTCATTACTTGAGTTTATGTCATAAACAGTGAATGCCATCTAACCCTGAACAACATAAGAGAGCATAGGGGCACACTGACCTTTGTAATGGTGGCAAAGTGCTGCTTTTCTGTTTCTGTCCTCCTTTTGAGCTCATCTCTCATTTTGTCCTTCTCTGAACAGATACCCAGGATCAGCTCCTGATGTCTCTTGTTTTCCTCAAGCAACCTGTACACACAAGAGAGCACACACAATCTCAATTCAGGTCAAGCCCATATAAAGTAGTTTTTGAATCTCTAAAAGAATTTAGACTGCTGCTATTAAGGCCAAGAGGCATAGATGGACAGGAAAAATCTGTGGATTATACTCTGTATTCATCACAAAAAATAATGCTTAGGTTTTGACATAAATATTCTCCTATGTCTGCTTTTTGAAAGTAAGAAAAAAAACATTAAATGAGTAGACTGATCCCATTTGAAAGCCAAGTACTGTAAATATGGCACTTTCTAATGACCTGCGATATGGATATGTATAAAATACCAACTTACTTCTGAATAGCCTTCTCCTGTTGTGCATACTTGTACTGCACACACTTCTCGAAGACTACCATGCATTCCTCCTGGTCTGTGGGGAGTCCATTGACAGGTGAGCTCCCTTTCTGCTCACTTCTATCGTCACCATGCGGCAGCTGACAAGCCAAGAGCTCAGACTCAAGCTCATCTAGGAGTGACTCTTGTGACAGTGACCGCTGGATCTGAGAAATAAGCTTTCGGCTGCAATCGGTGTCATAAGGACTTGCAGAAGAATTTGAGGGAAACAGGTTTTTGGCACTGGTTTGAGGGCTGGAAGCAAGCGAGGAGCTAAAGGTGTCAGAGTTCGGGGTAGAAGGTCCATTAGAAATACCGGAGGTTGTTGTTGAGTCTGTGGGTGAGTTTTTGGAAGCGCTATGGACAGAAGAGGATGATGGACTCTCAGCTGAACTACTATCCTCAGCAGGTGATGGCTCAGTAGGGCAATTTGCAACCAAGAGTGATGGCTGTTCATTGCCATTTGGAATGGTAGCATCAAAAGTCAATACGGTATCTTCTGTCCCTTCAAGAACAGAAGAAGAGTTTTCTACTACATCCACAGTAGGTACTGGGGCTACCAAAGTGCTACCACTCTCATTTGAGGGACTGTGTGGAGGCTTCCCACTTTCCACTAAAACAGTTCTGGTATCAACAGGCTCCTCTTTCACATCTGGATGTTCATGACTGCATGTTTGAGCTTCATGTTCCGTCTTTGTGTCCATCTCAGCAAGTGCTGTAGTCTTGACTGATTCACCGTCAAGCTGCAATTCATCTTTTGCCTGACTGCAAGTTTCCGCCTCCTGCGCACTGTTGAGAGAGATTTCTTCCTCCTCTTCTGCATTAGACGTGTTGACATTAAGGAAATTCATTTGGTGTGATGCCGTCGCCAAGGACTGAACCTCTGATCCTTCCATCATTTGTGTATCTGAAGCAGGACTGAGCTATACCCAGGTCCTCCTCTGACTCAAATCTGTGTGACAGAGAGAAAAAAAAGACTGAATGGAAGCAGACCGAAACTGTTTATTTGTTTCATTCACACCAACACAGCAGTTCTTCCGTGAACAACCTGAAATTCCTTTAAGTCACAGATACAGCGGTCCTGGATTACTATCATGTTTTGCCTTCCTTGTTAAGCTTAAAATTTCCTCATTTTAGTTCATTATGCAACCAAAAGGAAGCCTAAACTCAAAGAATTTCCCAACATACAGCCTCATTTGCTGCAACACACACAAAGGGGCGTGGACCTGGAAAAACCTGTGGTGAGATACAGCTTGAAGAGCATGGTACACACATAAGATAGGCATTTACGATTACTGTAAAGCCTGAACTTGCTTTCAAAATGCATGCATTCAGAAGTCCCACAATTAGAAACATCCGGTTTAATGAATTCATTCACTTTCACTTTTTATTACACTTCCTAGGGACTCGTGCATACTCTCCAGTCAAGGTAAAGAATAAGAAATAAAACAGCAATGGTTGAGAAAAAGAAATTAAAGACAATTTATAATTTAAGAAAATGTGTCTGCTAGCAGATCTGCTCTAAATGGTTTAAGGTTAGTAAACAAAGCCGTCCTATCGGAGTCTGAAGCCTTAAATTACATTTTCTTGATTTAAATAGCGTCTTCTCGGCATTTACTGTGTTATTCATTACTATGATTATTAATAACTTGGATCCTTTAAGTTATTCCCCCTTTAACAATGTGTTATCGTGACGCCCCTTCTTTGTTTCATGTCCCAAAATCCTCATTTGCCCCACCTCTTTCAATACCATCTTCTAGTACTGCTCTTATACCAACTTAGAGCGGTTTCTTTATGTTATTTACATTAATACATACAAATCATTAAGCTCACCATTACCCTACAGTCATAAATGTAAGGCTGCATTTACACAACGGCGTCTTCTGTTGACGCAGTGAAAGCGCAACAGCTTTAACAGATGCAATGCAGAAGATGCTCTGGTGACAGGTGCCATGCAATAACACAAGGGTTATTGTAATGTAATGTAGGCAGTCAGTATTATTAAAACATGCCGTTAAGTGTCCGAGCTTCCTGTAAGCAGCAGGCCGACGTCCCGCTTGTGTTTACTGCCGATTAATCTACATTTCGCTTCATTTAACGTTAGCAACACCTTTGATGGCTTTAGCTCGCTAGCTATTGATTTTGCCTTGACGGTGCTATGAAAACGAAAGGAAAAGAAAGACTGGCGTACGACATAAAATACCCTGCGAGTAAAATATAGCTACTAACAATATGTTTAACGCTAAACTACAGACTGATAAACTGTAAGCGTGCAGTTAGCCTAGAAAGCTAAGCTACACTGATAAGCCTTGTGTTAGCTCGTACAATCCAATCATCTCACGCTTGAGTTAGCGCAGCTAGCGCTAGCATCAAACATAAATATCAAAGAAAGCTTAATAAAGGCTGTTATAAGTTACCCACCGAGAAGGAAAAATCCATGGTGTGCTTCGATGTAGAAACAATCGGGATAAAAATGAACTTTGAACCCACCCTGCCTTACCAGCTGATCGCAAAACAAGTCACTTTGATATGACACATCAACAAATATGGCCACTGCAAGAGAACCGATGAGACGATATAAACCAATGACAGCCCAGTGAGAAATGACGTTTGTCTGACGTAAATACAGGATAGGCTCCAGCCCATGGACAGCCCAGCCCTGGCTACAGGTATCTACAACACCCACGTTTATTTTCTAGAAGAATTCTGGAAAAATAAAGTTCTGCAGATATTGGGATGGTGTGTAAAATGTAAATAAACACTGAGTGCAGTGATTTGCAGATCTCATAAACCCATATTTTATTCACAGTAGAACAATCAACATATATTAAATGTTCAAACTTTTATAAATGTACCTTTATAAAATAAAAGGGTAATTTTGAATTTGATGGCATCAAAACTTATTTTGATGGCATCAAAACTTATTTTAACAAGAGCCCATAAACATTTGTTAACTGAGGGGATCAGTTGTTAGACTTATGGGAGATGAATGCTGTACGATTTGTGTCTGTCCTGAATCATCTTTGTTGTACATTTTCATGTACATTTTCATTTCATGATGCTCCTTTCATGATACTGTTTTCAGCTGGTGAAAGACCTGGGCTACGTCCACACGTACCCGGGTACTTTTGAAAACGCAGATTTTTCTATGCGTTTGCACCTTTCGTCCACACGTAAACGGCGTTTTCGGTCACTGAAAACGGAGATTTTTAAAAACGCCTGCCAGGGTGGATATTTTCGAAAACTCCGTTTTTGCATTTACGTGTGGACGAGGACAACGGAGAAAACGCAGCGTCAAAGGTGTGCGCCTCTTTTGACGTCACACTGTGCGCCACGTTATTGTTTCGGTGAAATGAATTTCTATAATACTGTTACTGTTAATTGTACTCTCTGCAGTGTTTAAATGCCTACGTATACACACACAGTTACTGTCCCTCCACACATACAACTCGGTTCTGCTTCTATGCCCCATCTTTGTTTACTATTTCCCACCGAGGCTTCTAGACTTCTGATTGGCCAACATTTCTACACGGTTAGGAATATATCGCCACCTGTTGCTTTGGCATGTTCCTAGCAGCGTTTTCCTTCATTTCTGCGTTTACGTGTGGACGGGATTATTTTTTAAAACGAAAACGGAAAATCTCCGTTTTCAAAAATACCCGTGTACGTGTGGACGTAGCCCTGGACTGGAGGCAGGCAACTTCAGTACGAGCATCTTCTACTATGAAGCCATACTGTTATAATGCTTGGAATATAAAGTTTAGTGTTGTTGTGCTAAAATATATAAAGCTGTGAAAAAAATGCTGTCTGGATGAGCATATTTTGTTCTAAAAGCTACATATATATATATTTCAAAATTGATGGTGCCTTTCCAGATGTAAAAACTACCAACTCCATAGATACTTAAGCACCCCCATACCATCAGAGATGCATGCTTTTGAACTGAGTACTGATAACAAGCAGGATAGTCCCTCTCATCTTTAGCCAAGAGCAAATTTCAAATTTTGATTTGTCTGATTGCAGGACAGTTTTTTATTTTGCCTCAGTCCATTTTAAATTAGTTTTGAAGGCATATAGAAGGTTTGCTAATGCTTAAAGTAAAGCAGGCTTTATGACACAAGAATGACACTTTTTACTGGCAAAACATCCTAAGGAAATGGGATGGGATACACAGACAATGGCTTTAGATTAGTCTTTAATGTAGATAGTTTTAAAAAAGTAAAAGACAAAATGTAAAAAAATAAATAAATTGAAAATAAAAACAAACACTGGGCACGCTGCTTTTAAACAAATAACTTGCACTGATGTAATGAAGTACTAAACAATGTGCTACTCCTGGTACTCAGTAAGTATGGCTTAGACAACATTTGATAATGTAATTGTTTGTATTGTAATTATTTGTATTGTAATTGTTTGTAATGGTTGGCAAGTTGAATTCTGACCTCATCTGTCAGCCTGTCAATCACCACTGGAAACAAGAAGTTACTGGAAACAACAACACTTCCTCTCTTGGCATCATATCATCTGCTTTGTTTAGATCCACAAAGACCTTCTTTATATGGCTCTACCAACATCCTCAAATAAAACATCTCATCTCTAGTGCTTTTCTCAGCATTAAGCCACACAAGCAAACTTCAACTCTTTCAGTTCATTTCCATTCAATTCAATTTTGTTTATATAGCACTAAATCACAACAACAGCTTCCTCAGTGCCCTTGAGGAATAATACAAAGAAAACAATAATACAAAGAAAACAGAGAAAACCCCAACAATGAAATGATGGCCTATAAGCAAGCACTTTGTGGACAGTGAGAACAGTTTTAATTTTAACAGGAATAAACCTCCACCAGAACCAGGCTCAGGCTGCAACCGGTTTGGGTACTTTCTCAAATTTTCTTGAGAGATTTTCCAGTTACTTTTCCTACGTTTCCTCCTAACCTCTCAATAAAAAGCCAACATATCGGGTATTCCTTCAGTAATTGTTAACTAAACTGATAGACGGGTGAAAGATATTGTGGCAGGTCCACATAACAGAGAGTTGATTTTAGCTTGTGAGCATTGTGACCTGTGCGACACTGATGCTACTGCGCATGAGCACCACTTTTTTTCCTCTCTTTTTCTGGTCAAACAACACGTGCGAGGTATGACATTGAGTCTGCGGTGTACAAGTACACTAAAACCTTAGGTTTACTGGATTATTTGACAGAATAATGCTCTTCAGATGTGTTGGTGGAGGTTTTTACTCGTTTAACGTGATTTTTTTTTAAAAAAATAGTTTGCTAATGCCTCATTAAGTGACCTTGAGTCGTAGCTTTAGTAACCTTTAGCTAGCTAAGGATGCTAAAGTGTAGACATAAGTATAATGTCTTGATACAGTCATTTGTTATGTAACACTGAAAGGTACTGAAATGAACCGCTCATTTTCTTCAAACTTGGTTCGACCAAACCTGCCTTTGAGGAAACCTTCGTCGATCCCAGCGGGTCTTTGCGCTACATTACCTCCTCCAAGACACCTCACCATGCCCAGTGCTCCAGCCGTCCGCCCCCCATCAGGCGCCATTGTGGACGGTAAAAAAAACAAACCCAAAAATGTCCAGCTATGCCGATAGTCAGAGATAAAACTGAAAATGAAGGAATCTGATAATTCTGTAAAAATAATTTGCTCGTTTTGTTCTTCCTTTCATTTTGCAGGTCCCATAAATTCATCAGTGAACAGGAATAAATCTGGAGTATGTATGATTGATGGTTTTGTCGTTTGCTAGATCTGTGTGGGATTGATTAGAAATACGTATATCAAAGGCTACCTTCACACTGCAGGTCTTAATGCTCAATCCCGATTTTTTTGATCAAATCCGATTCTTTTGTCTGCGTGTTCACACTACAAATAAAATGCGACAGCAAATGTGCTCTAGTGTGAACGCTCAAAGCGGCCCGCATGCGCAAAAGAAGACGTCACACACAACGCGCTCTGTTTAGACCCAGAGCAAACAATATTGTTTGACTGATGGCCCTTAATATAAAGACTTCGGACTTTACGTTTCCCAATTTTTGCTTTAAGTTATTTTGTTATTTACATAATAATGTAAATAACCTAATAATTATCCTTAATGCTGTTTTAGAGAGGAGCGGTGCTTCAAAGGATAGTTGCAGATTTCTGTCAGAATCTGCAGATTATACAGTACAAATAAAATGTTCACGTTGTCTTCCCAACAGTTTCACTGACATCTACACTGGATGGCCAGGAAGCGTTCGCGATGTCCTCTCGGGCGCCTCTCTGGCGCTGATAATTGGCGTCTGTCTTGTGTCAGTGACGTAAAAGACGGATTTAATGCGACATGACCGTTCAAACAGCAGTCGCTTTCTAAAACATCGGATATGTATCAGATTCAGTACCACATACGAAAGTGACCCAGATCGGATTTGAAAATATCGGATTTGTGCTGTTCACACTGTCATACCATGATCGGATATGGGTCGCATAGGGTCAAAAAAATCGGATTTGATGCGCTTTCGCCTGCAGTGTGAACGTAGCCAAAGTTAGAGAGCCATGGTTGAGATGGTTTGGGCATGGGCAGAGGAGGGATAGTGGATATATTGAACTCAGGATGATGTGAGTTATAAGGCAGGAGAAAGAGGAAGACCTCAGAAGAGGTTAATGGATGCACTGAAGGAGAACATGCAGAGGGTTGGTGTGACAAAGGAGGACGCTATTGATAGGGTTAGAGTGAGACAAATGATCTGCTCTAAAAGGAGTTGGCAAAAGAAGTAGAAGACTGAATCGAAATAAAAGTCAGTACTATTTTTGTTTCCCCTTACAGTTGTTGGGATCTGGTCCACCATCTCTGACTGTACATTTCTGCTACTACTGTGGTCAGCAAGGTAATATGACAGTTTAAATGAGATGTTGTGTTTATGTGGCAGCATGTTTTTTTTTTAAGCCAGAGGCTCTTAATTTGTTGTTGTTTTTTTGATTATCTTTAGTGATTAGCACTCTCATTTCAGCGCTGTTGTTCTTGTGTAAGCATTTTAGTAAAGTCTAAAATAACAGTGTTCATTCACAGGCAATTTTCGATGCAAGCGTTGCAAGAAGGTGCCTTACTGCTCAGTGGCTTGTCAGACAGAAGACTGGAAGACCCACAGACATGTGTGCAAGGCCGTTGATCCAGAGCCTGTAAAGTAAGCTTGGGCAACACAATGTGCTACTGGCTGACAGTTGTTAATATTAATGAATGCTTAAATATCCATTTTTTGTTTTACCAGCATAGAATGAAATTGGATAGAATGCCCAATGTGTAATGTGAAGTTGTTTGTTTATCTTAATCTAAAGAGGGAAACCAGTGGAAGCAGCAGCTGTGCCAGCTAAAGAAGACAGAGCCAGCCTGGGGGAGCCGAAGGTAATTGCAATAGTTCACTGATATGCTAATGCAAGTAAAAGTTGAAAGCTTCACGTTTTCACAATTTGAAATCAAAACTAAGTTAAAGAAAGTAATCTGTGTTATTATTTTTTTAAATTTGTATATTGAAGCATGGTGAATCATCTAGCCTCCAGAGGGTTTATTTTAAGGACTTGCATGTAACTAAGATCATCAAGGGAACAGACATCCAGGTAAAATGTATCCAGTTTGCCTCAAGCTTCAAAAGTAAAAGCAGATTTTTTTGTGTTATTAAATACCAGAAGGAGTGATTTGGGTTGTTGCTGTTTTTAGGCGTGTGTTGTAGAGTTCTACAGCCCCAGCAGGTTTTTCCTCGTCCCTCAAAGCCCTGAGTTGCTGGAATCTTTGCAGAGCATCAGTACAGAGCTTCAGAAAACATACTGCAGCTCCTCAGTGACAACATATGAACCCTGTGTTGGAGAGATTTGCGCGGTTCAGTTTTCCTGTGATATGGTGAGCCGAGGCCTTCTTAAGCAAGTCTGCAGGTTGCTATTTGTAATATTTACATTGGCTGTGTTTTGACTTGGGCCCCCTTTTGTTGTGTGTGTGTCTAGAACTGGTACCGAGGCCTTGTACAGACTTTGGCTCCTGACCATAAGATGGCTAACATCCTTTACATTGACTTTGGCAATGAAGAAAATGTCCCTGTGGATAGGATCAGAGCCCTGACGGCTGAAATCAAGCCCTTTTGCCCATGTGTGAGTGCATATTTGCACAGTTTTTAATACATTCCCTGTGACATCCTGGCATTTTAAATTTGGTCTTTGGCTCTTTTATTTGCAGGCAATGGAGTGTCGTATCACAGGGGTTGTGCCGGTGGCGGGGAACTGGTCAGGCGAGTGCTGCATTGCTGTGAGACAGCTGCTGGCTGCCAAGATTGTCACAGTTAGGCTGGTGGAAACTGTAGAAGATGGTCGCATTCATGCTGTGGATATTCTGCTTTCCATGGGTGAGTTATATAAAACAGAGATGCACATTTAAAGGATCTACGGGGCGATCGTGGCTCAAGAGTTGGCAGTTCGTCTTGTAATTGGAAGGTTGCCGGTTCGAGCCCTGGCTCCAACAGTCTCGGTCGTTGTGTCCTTGGGCAAGACACTTCACCCATTGCCTACTGGTGATGGTCAGAGGGCCCGGTGGCGCCAGTGTCCGGCAGCCTCGCCTCTGTCAGTGCGCCCCAGGGCAGCTGTGGCTACAACGTAGCTTGCCATCATCAGTGTGTCAATGTATGTCTGGATGACTGAATGTAGTGAAAAGTGCTTTGGGGTCCTTAGGGACTAAGTAAAGCGCTATACAAATACAGGCCATTTACATTTAAAGGATCTACTGAAGTTAAAATCTTTAAGCCCAGCTCTCTCCTGGTCTCTTTCTTTTAGGAAAACAGTTGAGCACGTTCCTCCTTGAACACGGCTATGCAGATAAAGAGCCAGTCAACATCGCACCAACTGAGCAAGATATCAGTAAGATTCATATACAACATTCTTCAGTCAGTGCAATTTGTAACATTTAAAATGTGTTTTTGTAACCTGTTTTTTCTTTTTCTTCCCCAGATGCCATGATGAGCGCATCTTTGGAAAACTTCCGGTGCCTCTCTGATGGAAAAGATAACAATACCTGGGCTCAACCACCGGAGCCAATAACACAAGCGGTGGGTGATCAGCTCTCGGTTGTGGTCACCCACCTCCAGTCACCCACCGAACTTATCGTGCAAAAGGTGGAGAACGCTGGTGAGAAGCTGTTGCTGAACTATTAATGCAACTTAAATCACTCAACCTTTTTATATACCTTTAACCTGTGCTGAGACTTTGGTTTGCAGGACTGATTCAGGATTTGCAGTTAAAGCTGAGGGAACACTGCTCTCAGGTTGCAACCCCACAGAACTTTAGACCAGCTCCCGGCACAGTATGCTGTGCCCAGTTCTCAGGTATTGTAAAAATCAAGGAATTATTTTAAACTAAAACGTAATCATTAGGGCTACAACTGTTGATTATTCTAGTAATTGAGTATTCTGTTGTTGTTGTTGTTGTTGTTTCGTGGTTTTTTTTCATCGATTAATCTTCACCTTTGGTGCTGTTGTGGGATGGGGTCAAATTGATCCCCTCAGTGGTTCCAGGTTTCAATTTCTGGCAGTCCTAGTGTTTGACACGTTTTTACACAAAATGATTTGGAGCTACTGAATGCTGTTGAGTTAAATAATCGTATTTGAAAAATTAAATACTTTTAACATTATTTAATTTCACAGTGTCCTGTGCCTGAAATATGTTTAACAAGCTAATTCAGATATGGCGTGTTTTTAAAATAATGTAATAAATGTACTTTCTGGCTCTTCGTGTTTTCTCTCCAGAGGACAAGCAGTGGTACAGGGCTAAGATTCTGGCTTATTCATCAGAGGAACGTGTCTGTGTGGGGTACCTTGATTTTGGCAACTCTGAGGAGGTTGGGTTAGGTCACCTTAGACCCATCGCTTCCTCACTCTTAGCCCTTCCCATGCAGGCTATTCCATGTGGTCTAGCAGGTATTATTTCCACTATGCAGTAGATTTTGAGTGCTTAGAAATTCTTAAGCGTGTTAAGCTGTGAATGTGAGAGAGCTCAGTTTTATGCCAAATGTCATTTAATTTTTCACACTTGTCCTAATTTTACTTAAAGTTGCTTGTATACTTTGACTTAAAAACACTACATTTCTTTGGTGTTGCCCTTTTTTTTGTTAATGAGAAAACCATACAGAAGCACAAATAATTAGTGTGTCCCTCTGTTGTTTTTGGGGCCGGCGTCTCCAATCCAGGGGTTCAGCCTGTTGGGGAGAGCTGGTCAGAGGACTGCCTTTTGGCTCTGCAGCGAAGAGTGTCAAACCGAATACTGCACATTGAAATCCAGGGTGCACATGAGGGCAAAGCATTGGTGACCATGATTGATGAGTCCAGTGATCCACAGGCCAATATAGCTGAATTGCTGATATCCGCATGTTACGCTGCACCTTGTGCTGTTACTACTGATAATGAGACGGCGGTTACTGCAGAGGCCCAAGGTATGATGGATCTGAAAGTAATGGTTTTATTGGGTTTTTTAGTTTGTTTGGGTTTTTTCTTTTTTAAGGGGGAGATTCATTTGGATTATTTGATGCATCTTGGGGGAAATGATGATGACGTAGAACTGGAAACCTGAAGCAAATATTCCTTTTTGGCAGAGACCTGTGACATTGACATGGACTTTCTTCTTGTGGTCGTAAATTTACCTGCCATAGTCACCACTTGTTTGTGGATAAGTTAAACATGAATAAGCAAAGCACTTTATAACTTGGTTAAATGTATATGTAATGTGGCTTCCTTGTTTCTCCCAGCATGTGAGCCTCTAGTTTGGTCTTGTACTGAGCTTCCTTGCAACAGCCAGGTGGTGGCACTGTTAGTCACTGTCGTGGAGAACCCAGCAGCGTTTTACTGCCGCATTGACAGTCCTACAGGTATTGTTTCTTTAGCCTAAATAGCCGCCATTTTTACCCATACCAGCATTGTTTCGGCAAATATACAGAGTCTTTTCGTTAATAACTACTTATTTTTAGATTTTAAAGGCAGTAAATCTATATCATCTTAATTGGCCTTGTATTCTAACTGATTATCAATCATGTGGTGCTAATGCAACTGTACATTTTTACAATATCTGGAAAATATTGCAGAATAATATTACAATATTTTCCATATATTGTAAAAATGTACAGTTGCATTAGCACCACCAATTTAAAGATAAATGTTAGCAAAGGCTTGTTTTATTTAGTGAAAAAACATTCAGATGATGTTGAAAAGAAAAGTACAGATACTTTTAATGAGACCACAGTAATAAATAAGCAGAAGAGGATGGATGGTAGTATGGGTCTTTGTCTTTGTAAGCAGAACAAACAATATGATGAGGTGGGCAACCCCAACATGGTGTTTACAATCAAGCAAAAAATGCAGAACAATACCTCTAATAAAATGCCAGTAATTAAGCTATAAATATCCAGTATGAAGAGAGTAACAGCATGAGTCAGAGGATTCATTTATTGGTGCATGCATGTGTTATCTGTGTGTGTGTTTGTCAGACCACCAGCGCCTGAAAGAGCTGGGGGCTCAGTTAAAGCAGCATTGTGAGGCTGAGGCGTCACCTTTCGAGCCCAAGGTGGGAGAGCCCTGTTGTGCCCTGTTACCTGGTGAGACCATCTGCTGTACCACTGACTTTTTAAATGTCATCAGCTCAGCAGCAGATTGCTAAAACATGACACAAACCACAGTTTATTGTCGCTTGAAGGTTCAGGGATTTTTATTATAGCTGCTGTTTGTCTTATAGAAAGTCCAAATATGACAAAGTTTTTCCCTGCACTGTGGTCTAAATCCACTCATAATGAATCTTGTCTTTCTTTGTGTTTGGGGCATTTATGGGACATGATGTGCTATTTGTTCCCCAGAGGATGGAGCATGGTGTCGGGCTATGGTGACGGGGCTGTCTGATGACAAGGTAGCTGTGAACTTTGTGGACTATGGGTACAGCTTGACAGTTGAAAAGGGCCACCTTCGATCCATTACAGCCCAGCTACTGACTCTACCCTTCCAGGCAGTTCGCTGCTGGCTAACAGGTAGTGTTTGTTTGTTTGTTTGTTTGTGTGTGTGTGTGTGTGTGTGTGTGTGTGTGTGTGTGAGGTTGAGAGCTCTGTTTCACAATATGAAGCATATTTGATACATTTTGTCTTGTATTTTATTGGGGCCATGTGAGAAATTGTCATATATTTTGCCACATTCATGGAGAGACTGCATTGTAGCTTTGGTACTGTGTGAAAGCCAGGCTGCAAGTTTGTTCACGTTTGAATAAAAAAACAATCAAACAAACATTTAAAAGGGTAGATTATACTGAGTGGTGTGTTTGATTTTTAGGCGTGGAGCCTCTTGGATCAGGGTGGAGCAGTGAAGCTGTGCTATGGTTCCAGACTCAGGTGTATGGTGAGCAGCTCTCTGCACGTGTCCTCTCTGTCACTGAACAGGGCTACGGTGTGGAGCTGGAGAGCAGAGGAGTAAGTGTGGCAGCTGCCTTAATTTCTGAGCAACTAGCTAAAGTTCCTGGAGAGACCGCCAGAGAAACGCATGGAACAACAGGCACTGCAACCAAACAAAGCGTGAAGAAAAATGAGCAAGATCCCTTACAAACTCAAGTCTCAAGTCAGACAGAAGTGTCCACAGAAGGTCAGCCAAAGTGTTGGAAGTCCTCAAGATGCTGGTGGTGATTTAGGAGGCTTATTTATAATGTTGCATTCTGGTTTCAGTGCCATCTTTTCCAGTGGAGTGGAAGACTGTGGAGCTGCCGCTCAGTGATACCTTTCAACCTTGTTTTGCGGCCATCATTAATCCTTCCATCTTTTACCTGCTGGGTCCTACTCAAGGTTGAACCAGTTGTCTCCTACTGTCTTATAAAACATATGTACATAACATAGAAGTTGCTGTGTCCTATGTAATTGCTCTCTATGCTCGTGTTTGTTTGTTTGTTTGTTTGTTTATTTATTTATTTATTTATTTATTTATTTGTGTAGTGGATCAACAAAAGCTTCAGGAGGTGATGGTGGAGCTGGCTGTCTACTGCAACAGCCAGGCCACCTTGTCCACAGCCGTAAAGGGCAAACCAGCTCCTGGGGCTGCTTGTTGTGCTCAGTTCTCAGGTGAGTGAAAACGCTGTCTTATTAGATACTCTGTTAGCACGGAGGTCCAGAGATTAACTTAAACTTGACTGTTGTGCGTCCTACTGGCTGTTACAGTGACTTTGAAGGGGTTGGTCACAGTTACACATTAGAGTGCATTTTACACACAGTGCATTTTAAGATCACATTTTGCTTAATGTTTATTTATTTCTAAGTAAATGAGAAAGAGTAAACAGTTATGCACGGCTATGCATGGTAATTACTTAATGCCTCTTTTTCCAAGAATCATAGTTCTTAAATGGTTTTTATGGATAGGTGAGAGTTTTTCAGTTATTTTTGCGAGATCCTCATACCCTCTTAAGCCCTCATAAATATTTCTGAAGGTCTTCTGCAATCTGCAGACGAGTGGTTTTCTGTGAAAGTGCTCTTGGGCAATTTGACCTCTGCTGTTACTTCTTAATTTGAAAACACTGCTGACCTCTTATAGCCTTCTGCTGCTTTTACCTTTTACCTTTTGACTAAACATCTGTGTGCCCCTGTTTACACATCTGCTCAAGTGAGGCAGCGTCTGATCTTAAACAGTATCCTCTTCGTCCTGAAGATTCCCTGAAACTGGTCTATCAACCAAAATTATTGACTCAAGTTGTTTTTTTGTTTTTTTACCTACTTTGTATTTCATTGTTTTCCAGTTTAATTTCGATTCAGTTTCAATTTTGAGGGTGGTTTTGGGGTTCTTTCAAATGTGCAGTGTTTTTTGTTGTTGTTGTTGTTGTTGTTGTGTTTTTTTTAAATTTCAGTTAAGTTTTTTTTTCTCACCTACTTTTGATTTTTAGGTAACTGTAACCCTGCTATACACACAAAGTGACCAGCACTAGTTCACCATTCGCAGGCAATGCAGTAACTGTTTCTAGCCACAAGGGGGCAAATGGGTTCTCACAAAAGTTGATGCATGGTACTTGAAGGCTAGTCCTGAATAAGATATTCACAGATAATCTAATTTTATATATTTCGCCTTGCTTGACTGAGGGAGACTAATTTTCACATCTCATATTGCTTTGAGGAAATGTTGTTTTCTAATTTTCATTTAATAAATAATGTAAACATGGTAACAAAAAAATCAAGTGAGGACAGAATTGCTGTTCCACTAATCCTGTTAGTGTATATCCAGTTTTCGTTGCTGGCGGTCTGGAAACCCCACCTGAAGTTCTTGCTCTTACAGAGCTAAGCTGGTAATTTCATGTCTTCTAGTAGGTATAATTACACTGTGTGTGTGTGTGTGGCTTTAAACACAGTATACACAGAGTAGGCTTTAGCTGGGGTTACATTCCACAGTCCAGCTTACGGGTCTGTTTTGATTGAGCTTTTAGTGCTTGTAAGGTCAGAGGAGTTGTATATGTTTGTCTCATGAGGATAAATGTAATTTTTCATTCAATGCTGAGTAGTTTGACCATTTTTTTTTTCTAAATTGTGTTGGAATTCCTGTGACTACAAAACAAAATGTAGAATTAGACTTCTTTTTTTTTTCTCCAGCTGACAATAACTGGTACCGTGCAGTAATCCTAGAAGTTGGTGAGAAAGAGGTGAGTGTCCTCTATGCAGACTATGGCAACAGTGAGAAGGTGCCATTCTCCCGGATCTTGCCCATCCCCATCAACCTGCTGGAGCTTCCCTTTCAGATCACTCGCTGCACCCTCGCTGGTAAGGCAGCACAAGTATTCTTTGTAATTTTCTGGGCTTTGCTAGTTTGCTGACTCGTGTCACACTGCCTCATGTTTGTTGATAGGTAAGGAGAACTTTCCAGCAGAGTGGCCTCAGGAAGTGCAGCTGATATTTCAAAACGTGGTCTTGGATGGGGTCCTCGCCACAGTCCAGCACTTTAATGGCTCTGCTAACGTGCTCTCACTCACTCTGCCCGCTGAGAAGGGCGGGGGAAACGTCACTGACATGATCTCAGAAGCTTTACATGCCCAGAGGAAAAGTAACCCTTGCACAACCTCGACCCAGAAGACTGACAAAACTGGCAGCAGCACATCTGTCAACACTGCAGCCCCACCAGACGGCTCTAAGCCCAAATCGGTACCCAAAAACCAAAAAGAGCCGATGAGCACCACAGAGCTGGCAAATACTCTGTATGCAACATCCCAGCATCCTGAAGAGAAGATGAATATTTCTGCAGCAGCGGCCTGTGGTTCGTAATAAGATTGTGATTGTAGGATTAAGTTACTGGTTTCTTTTTAGTGTAAAGAGAACTGACAAAATGTATCCAAAATAATGTGATATTTTTAAAGTGCAGTATTTTACTTTGCTTAAGTATATTTAGGTTGGTAAAAAGATGTGTGTCAAGTATGTAATTGATAACAGGAATGGGTCATTGTTTTTTGTTCTTCAGGAGAACCAGTGAAGGAGATAACTGAGCAAATAAAGCCACCAATCCAAAATACTTCCAACAGTAATGGTGTGTATGTTTTAGATTAGAAACTGAATTGTTTTCACCTGAACTGACATGTTTGAATTTCTTTGGACATGATGTTTTGTTGTGCGCTGATTAATTTGACTTAACCTGATTCTCTTACCGCTCTCATTCAAATCCTAGCCCTTCAGACCTCGGGCTGCTGCTGTCTGAGCCTGAAGGCCAAGGTCAGAGTTGATCTCACAGTTTTGATTAACATTAAAAAAATCTTAAATGGCACTATTTTATAAATTCTTTTGTTAATACTACAAAATGTCTTTGTATTTTTCTCTAAAATTAAATGCAAACGAGCGACTGCTTTATCTGCTCTTCCACAGATCGATAAGCTGGAAGAGCTGATGAAGCTGCAGCTTTCGCTGATCCAAATGTTTGTTGGACAGAAGAAATAGGATTCAACAGTGTTGTTCACCACGTTTTTGAAATCAAGGTTGTTGTTTTTTCTCAGATTGTTTCTCCCAAACTGAATCTCGTCTCCAGAAGCTGCCAACCAGCTTGTGTTTGCTTTCTCCCTGTTTCAGAAGTCTCTTTGTACCTTTTAATTTTGTTCCCTTATCTGTGACTTTCTACTCTTATGTGCCTCTTTTTCTTATGTTTTTAATGTTTGGCTAAGCTGAAGTTATTTTTTTGTGTTTGTTTTTCCTCTGGAAGAAAATGCAGAAATTCAGCAACGACATGTTCAGCTCTCGTTATCTTTGTGTGTCTCCTGTAAGTGTTGTGGCCCATGCTGTGCTGCCATCTGTTCCTTTATACAGTCCTAATAACCTGTTCAGGTGAGATGTTCACACTGACTCATTTCTGTTGTGACATGTTTGAGTTTTACATAAAACTTTGTGGAAAAAAGACAATACAGCCATGATTGTGTTCTTTTAAGCTGGTGGATTACTAAAGCTTTCTATACAGTAAGCCAAAGGGAAAACGTTGAACTTGAATGCCTCTGTAGTTTCATGTGTCTTTAGTGGTACCAGGATGTAAAACTATCTAAGCCACTCCCAGTTTTCGTACCTGTTGGAGATGGGAGGAGGTCATGTGAAGTCCTCATCTGTGCAGGTACCTCAGGGATAAGCATGTCGGGTAGGTGGGGTCGCAGCTCCCTCTCTGGTCGGAGGCAAAGCACCTCATTAAATCAGATCAGTGCGGAAACAAGGTGGTGTTAGGAGGACGGAGAGGAGCGATCTGCGGAAGACGAGCTTCAGCTTAAAGGAGACAAACTGCGGTCGGCGAGGAGACGATTTACCGGTGCGTGGGTTTGGATGTGCTGGTGACGGGTGACTT
Source organism: Oreochromis aureus (assembly GCF_013358895.1). Classification (NCBI taxonomy): domain Eukaryota; kingdom Metazoa; phylum Chordata; class Actinopteri; order Cichliformes; family Cichlidae; genus Oreochromis; species Oreochromis aureus. The sequence goes on from NC_052949.1 coordinate 14,969,453, forward strand.
TCTGTAGCAGTTTAGTAAGTTTGCTGTTTGACTGAGTTAACAAGTTATTGTGCAATGGGTTGTTTTTTTTTTTGTTGTTTTTTTAATCTAAAGAAATTTACGAGATTGCTTAAAAAGTTTAAGGAATACCACTTTGGGTATGTGTACTGACGAAACCTGCCTTTCTATTTTTGACTGTAATGTTATGCTAGGACCTTGTACCTGACTTTAAACCTGCCATACGCGGAACAGTGACCAGGTGTGGACAGACTTGACTAGAGTTTCAGGCCAAAGGGAAAAATTAAACACATTAAACCCACCGCTGTAAAACTCTGCTACCGTTAAATAATGCTAATAATTTAGCGACGTTTTATCCCAGGCATTAGAATATATTCACCGGTAAATTTGTAAGGTGCACCTTAATTCCCCCCAACACGAATATCTAATGAGCCAATCACACAGAAGCAGCTCGGTGTATTTCGACACGTAGAAGTGGTCAAAGCAGCCTGCTGAAGGTCCAAACCCAGCACCAGAACCTGTTGATCACCTGACATTTAACCTGCACAATGGTGCTCGACTGTTTCAAGCTTACCCGAAGGCAACAGTAACTCAGATAACCACTTGTTATAGCAAAGGTATGCACTATAATAAATCTTGAAGGAGATGGAGGCAATAAAATGCTTTGAAATGATAGGAAGACTACAGTAAATAACTAGTTGTAAAAACCTAGCTATGCAGAAGAGCATCTCTTGGGCAACAGCAGCAGAAGATCACACTGGGTATTGCTTCTTTAAAAAAGGAATCTAAGGCCAATATTTGCACATGGTCATAACAATTGGACGAAAGAAGATTGGAAAAATGTTGTCTCGATTGATAAGTCTCAATTTTTGCTGTGGAAAGGTCAGCATTTAAACAATATGAAAGCATGGGTCCTTCCTGCCTTGTGTTATAGGTTCAAACTGCTGTTGGGGATATTTTCTTGATACACTTTGGGTCCCTAAGTACAAACTGAGCATCATTTAAATGCAGCAACCTACCTGTTGTTGACCATGTGTATCGCTTTATGGCCCCAGTGTACCCATCTTCTGATGGCTTCTTCTAGCAGGATGACAAAGCTCAAATCACTCAAACTGGTTTCTCACAGTGACCAGATCGCTATCCTGTAGAACACCTTTGGGATGTGGAGGAATGAGAGATATGTATCCAACAAATCTGCAGCAACTGTGTGATGCTAAAATGCCAGTATGGGCCAAAATCTCTTAGGGAATGCTTATGGCACCTTGGAATCTATGCCACAAAGTAAGCTAGGGGCAGAAACTGGCAAGGTGTACCTAATGATCTGGCTGGTCAGTGTGTGTATCAATAAACTCAATGACACACAACATAAAAAGATAAAATGAGTTCTTATTTGCACAAACTGGATTTGCTGCAAAATATTCTAAGCAATAATCTTATTTAGCTTGATTAACTGAGAGACTGCATCCTCTGTCTGTCTGTGTGTGGTTTCCGACTTGTTAGAGCAACACATCACTGCAGTGGGTACATACCAAAGCATTTTGTGGCTTTTAATCAGCTGCCGTGCTGCACAGTTTTTCACATTTGCTCTCTGCTGTTTTTAAAGCAGCTGTTTCAGGTGAGTCACCCTAAAATGATTTGCACTGTCAGGATGTTTCTTAAAGTAACACGCTCACTCCCAAGTACAGGTTACAAGATCTCTGCCGTTTGTATGAAGCTTGTTCAAAAACTAGTGCTCCTTTCTAATTATACAGCATGAAGGCACTTTCCCACCAAGCATACAGTTTGGTGGGAAAGCTTGACTTGGCCCTTCCTCTTCCTCCATTATTTTACCATTAAAATTGAGAGCTAATATTTTATGGGTTAATCATCCCATTCACATAAGAAATATGAAAAACATTAGGTTAGGAGAGTGTAGCACTTTAATTAGCATTTCCCTCCCCTGACAGGCTGATCTGTGCGGTTTTGCCCATTTAGCTGGAACCACTATTCCAGTGCAGACAGCTGAGAAGCTGTTCACTGGCAGACAGACTCGGGGAGGGTGGAGGGACCCGCAGGAATGCTTGTGAAGAAGAAGCCAATTTTGAGACAGGTGTGCGCACTACACACATGTTTACTGTAAAAGTGTCTTTTATATGCCGGCATGGTCGGCTGCTTCCCTGTGCAAGCATGGGCGCTCTAAGCTGCACCCCCGTGGAAGTAATGAAATCTGTTGTCAGCAAGACGTACCAGCAAGTGCACAAAATGAGCATCAATAGCCTTTTCTTGATGTTTATCAGCACGGGCCTTCTCAGACAGCCACATCATGTCAGCTCTGCAGATCTGTATCACAGACACACAGACTCCTCTTAAAGAGGGGCTCCATCCTGCACACAATCACATCCCTGTCTCAGAAATACAGCTTTACCTGTGCAAAGGGTTTCTCTGGTCTACCTATACACAGATACACATATTTTAGTACGGCTATCTTTGTGGGGACCTGTCACTTACACAGTACATACCACGCCCCCTTACCCTAACCATAGATGTCATTACTGAATACCTAAAGTCAAGTATTAACCTTCGGCCAGCTATGTAAACTTTTGGGGTCCAGCATTTTGGTCCCCACAAAAATGTCAGATCCCACAAGCATAGTGAACATTTGTTGGAGCAAGTCCAGACACAATAATGTAACCATGATTTCATTGGATATAACATTAACTTACACTGACTTGTGGAAATGTGCTCTAACATTAATTAGAACTGCCATGTGCATAACCCCTAACCTTTTGCTAATCTTAAAGCAGTCTTTACCTTAAAGGCCACCTTAAAGGAGTGTTGTGTTTTGTCCCCATAAGAAAGGAATGCCTGTATAAGGTTACTTTCTAGGGAGATATTAGTCTCTATAATATGCATACCTATTGGACCACACACAGTCTTTTCAGACACAGGAAGGATATTTTAGCCCTGCTTATCAGCACCCAGAGTTAATTAGACTTTATATGCATCCCCCTTAACATTGTATGTGTATCAAACAGTGACAACATGTGACCGTCATTGTAATGGTGCGGCTAACCTGAGGTCAGGTTGTGTGCTCGCTTAACAGTTGGCATGTGTAATCAAATCATAATAGCCGTGGGGCTATGTCAGCAGTGCTGAAGCATCTGACTTGCTTTTGTAAGGGTAAGCCATATTCTAGTATCCCAGCTCCTGAGTGAACACTGTGGTAAACATGGATTACACTCTCAAACACACACATATTTACATAGCTCGTGTCTTACACACATTCCTGTTGGAATTCCTCACCACACACACATCCAAAGTAGTTTACATCCTGCTTGAAGAGCTTCATTTGGAACGTATTGGTTTCTTTTTAACCCAGACAAAACACTTATATGTATACATGCTGGTATCAAGACACCTTTGTTAAGTAAATTCCGTTCACTGGCCAGTTTATTAGGTACACCTGGCTGGTACTGGCTTAGACCAGTGCAGCAATTGCATGATGCAGTTGCTTCACATTTGTTAGCTGTATATCCAAGATGTGAATCTCTCGTTCCACCACATCCCACAGTTTCTTTTCTGAATTAAGAGCTGGTGACTCTGGAGGCCAGTTGAGTACAGTTATGTGTATTGAGTATTGCTATATTCAAGGATCCAGTTTGATCTGAGCTTTGTGACATGGGGACACTGTGGTCTTAAGGGGATTGACATGGTCAGCAACAATAATGCGGTAGCCTGTGGCTTTTAAACGATGCTCAGTTGTCCTGTCCTGTCTCTCAAAATGGCACATACTTTTTGGATTATTACACTGTAAAATTAGTCTTAGTAATAAAATAATTAAAACTAGTATTTTTTTGTTTGTTTTTTTTTTAAATTTGATGACACAAGATGCACCAGTGTTCATCAAAATGAGGAGTAGAAGAGGGTTTGACCTTGACTTGAAAGTGCAGGCTACTGCCAGGACTAATATTGCTGTTAAAAAAAAATCTAGTTGAAATAACTAAATAAAATAATCTGGGCATGTACATGAATATCTGAAGAAGTGTATTAGATTTTGTTTTAATTTAATAACCAAAATAGAATTTAGTGGTTTGTTGCCTGAGGGCAACATTATGCTGTTAGGCCACTTTTCCCAGGGTAATAATACTAAAACAGAGCTTCTAAATTCTCCTAAATTACGACTGGACGTTTAAGGTCATTCCCACACTGAGAATGGTGAACTTGATGAGAGTAAAGGTAGATCCCAGAATCAGGTTTGAGGAAAAATTATTAAGGCATAGTATGAAGATATTTTAAGAGTTTGTACAACCACCCTGGTTTTTCTCTATGGACACTGGCTCTAATCTACTCTCCCTTTATTCAGTTCTCTTTGAAAGGCCAAAGTTCAACCACTTAGCTACACTTAGCTATGAAAATATGCTAACAGTGCAGTCAGTCCTGGGTTACTTACCCCCTGGCACCCCTGATCGAATGTAGTTGTGCCCTGTTGCTAATGTCTTTTTCATTTTTACTTGGTAGGGTTACACAGACTTGTCCTCATGTCCCTTGGCTGACACTATAACACATTTCCTGAATTGTGTCATGGCTTAAGTGGTTTCCTGTTAACACAAAAACGGCTCACAAAAAAACTTTCTCACAATTTCTGGCTCCTCTGCCAATGTTTATCCCTGACGTTTTGCCTGTCTGATGGATTATATTGCTAAAGTTTATTTCACCTTGAGAATAACAGAAGGCTTTCAAAAAACAAAAAACAGATATATGTGCATTTTAGTGTTTTTACTTTGCATTCTGTTTAAGTGTCCCTTTTGTTGTTGTTCCAGGCGTCCCAGGATGAACCGTCATATCTGCCTCTCCTCCCTCTTAACTGTGCTGCTTCTTCAAGGTCGGTTTATTGATTTTATTACTGTTTTGCCTTCTGTGCCTCAGAGCCATTAGTGGGAGGAGTGTTTTAAGTACTATTTTGGAATATCTGCTTGCGCATTATGGATGCTTTGTAAATAAAAGTCAGTGGATACATCGCTGTGTCAGGGTTAGTACTGGAAATAAATGCTAATATTAGGTATGTACTGATGGTTATGGTTGTTTTTGCTCGGGAAAAGTTTAATGTCCTTGTAAATATAGTGTTGAAAATGTTCATTGTGTTGGTGCTTGTGAGAACATTTAAGGCCCAAGTTTATGCCCTGCTTGATGGAAAATGTGTGGTGAATCACTGAAGCGCCTCTAGACCACCTGAGATTCTTTACGAGACATTTTACAGCTTTAACCTGTCAAGTCTCGACCACTGAAGAATTCTTCGCATCAAAGTGCTTTCCTGCCTGTGTGTGCTTGACATGCTGCTTGTTTTGCGAGGCAAGCTTTGCATCTCTTCCGTAGCATTGTTCCCGTGGACCAGAGTCTATCGGTATGTGCCTGAGGGAAGAGGTAGGAGTTGTGGGGCAATATAACCCTTGAATTGTTTTCAAAAATGACAGCTTTAGCCCCATCCTAACTATTTATTATAAGTCATTTTAAGACTTTGAACTTGAGCACACTAGACTGTCTTACCCTGTCAAGAGGCGACACGCTGACAACACAGATAACATGTTTCAGTGCAAGATATCCATGTAATCCAGCCTGTCAAATTGAATTCCACAGATATGGGCAGGCTAATCCTAGTTATTTTTCTGATTTCAGGGAGATATTGTGTTTATCTCCCAGACTGTAGTGGGATTGATGCCAATTGACATCAACCCTTCAGCTGCAGGGTTTACATTTATTATCTTGTTCCTGATTTTTCTGCTAAATCTTCTTTCACACACATTAAAGATATCCTAGAGTCGCTTGGCTGAACAGATAGATGTTTTGTTCAGAGCACTGTGGGCCCCACACTGACCGTGAAAATGCTGCTTGCCAAGAACCTAAACGTCCACTGTCAGGAGTGCTTTGGGGCTGCAGCGTTGTTGGAATTCGAGGCAGCTGAAAGGGTCAGGATTGTGAAGAGGTCGGAGAGCAGAGGTCTGGGCTGCAGGTGGTAGGTTTCTTTAATTATTAGTGTTGTGCTTAATGTTTCATGACCCGATGAAGGCCTTTGCTCCTATGAATGAATGGTTGAAGAAAAAAAAAATTCTCTCAGAAGAAATAAAGTCATGAGCTTTAAAAAAGATATTATTACCACTTCGGAGTTTTAGTTGTGCTCAAAATGTAACAATAAAAAATTGAATTGGTTTTATTATTTATATGTTGCATACTTTCCCTTTATTTTTTTACAACCACTGACATGTCTTTTGCTAAATGCATGTTGCATTTCACCATTAATCATCTGTGGTAGCCTGCAAAGAAATCAAATTTAAACAAAGGTTGTCAAAAATAATAAAAAGCAGTCAAGGTTAGCGGTGAGTTTGCGAAAGTCTTGACACCCTGACTTAAGCTGGTTCCCTTCTTTCCTCTGGAAGAACAGTATTCTCTGCAAACTAGTTCATGCCCTTCTTGAGCATTCAAAGTGCTTTATACAACATGCCGGATTCATACAAGTTCTTTCTATCTAACATTTACACACATTTATATATCGGAAAGTAACTTGGAGTTCAGTGTCTTGCCCAAGGATACTTTTGTAATGCAGACTGGAGCAGTAGTGGATTACTATCCTCCTGTCTATTCTTTCCTTTGTCAATCTAACAAAGTCAAAGAGGCCCAAAAAATCATGTTTAAGAGAAAAAAAAAATCAATGTCAGCCAGTATTTTTCTCCTCGCCTCTCACCGGACAACACCAGTGACAGAAATATGAGTGCAAAATATGAGGACAAAGCCAATGTCGGCACTAAATAATCCCATCAAACTTTTGTACATGCAACCTTTCTTTGATGTTTTCGGTTGCGCTTTATCGTTTGGCTCTTTTGACTTTTTATCACCTGTTTTAGCTGATGTGCAGGCACTAAATCAGCATGACACGGACAGCCTGAAGCATTACGGCGACGCTGACGGAGGACAAACTGACACTTTCTTTCTGACTGAAAAGAAGCACTCTGGTCTTCAGAGTGTGGAATCTGTTCAGTGTGGCAACGCACGTTTGTAAAATCACTCAAGTGCTCCCTTCTCTGTGCCGAACAAATGCCTCTGTCGGACAAAAAGCCATGTTCACACGAAAACATGTCCTTGCTCTCCTCTGAGCCGTACGTGTGCCTGAATAGAGGAGCGTCCTTTGACTGAATGGAGCGAAAGAATGGTTTTCTTCACTTGTCTGCTCACATTAGCTTGAAATACTCAATTATCCGTTAGAGTCGGGGTCATGTGGGAGTCTATATTGGCTTTAGGGAAGGCATCCAATTTATTGGTTATTTTACTTTTCTCACGGCTCTATAGGATGTGTCTGAACAATGATAATAAATAAAGTTAACGTGAAGAGTAATGGTCCACAGGTCAGAGCATGGTTTTTTATATGAAGTATTTTGTGAGTCTGAAACTGATGAAAAATTGTAACTATTAATGTGAGCTGGTGGGGATCCAACTAAAACTAAGATATAAACAAATTAAAATTGCAATGATAATTTGCGAACCCTCGGATTTATAAGTATTTGAAACCTTGTGGAGATCTGGACCCTAAATGTTTAAAGCTTGAATGTGTTTTTTTAGATTACAGTAGTCTAGAGACATTTAGATAATCAGTTAAATGTGTAATAAGCCACGTTTCAGCTATTTCTAATTTATTCCAAGTTATTTTGGCCTCTCTGTCGTAGGTTAGTGCTTCATATGTAAATTTACTGTGACTGTAGGTGTATAAATAAAGACTGAATAAATATCTGACTGCTCTCTGTGTTGTTGGTGCCTGCTAGTTCAGCAGGGCACCTCTGTGCAGGAGATTCAAACCAGCCTTGAGAACATTGTGAAAATCAACTCTGCAGGAGAAAGTGAGTACCTTACAAAATGGTTAACGCATAAAATGTACAGTCATGTGGAAAACGAAGCACGCCCTCACTGCTTCCATAGGTAAGTAGCAGCCAGGCACTTCACTTTTTGATCATCAGCGATCAACTCTGTAAAAGCAGCAGTTTTGACAGTTCTGAGGTTTGGAGCATTCAGGTGTGTGTTAACACAATGCCACAAAGTTGATGCCCAGCAAATTCAACCCAAGATCTGACTGTGCAATCCTCTTAGAAACGGTATAAAACCAGAGAACTCGATCTCACGTTCTACAGGCCTCAGTTAGCATGTTAAATGTTAAAGTTCATGATATCACAATTACAAAAAGACACAACAAGTATGTTTTTTTTGGAAGGGTTGCTAGATAAAAGGTGCCTGTCACTAATAAGAACATGACAGCACAGCTTAGGTTTGCATCTTAACAAACCAGAAAAACTGTGGAACAATGTCGTTTAGACAGATGAGACCAAAGTGGAGATGTTTGGTCATAATGCACAATCCACAAACATCTCTTGCCACATGTCAAACTCAGAGGTGGAGATGTGATGATTTAGGATTGTTTTGCAGCTACAAGACCAGGGTACCTTGTAGTCATTGACTCAACCATGAGTCAATGGCTTGAAGTATTCAGTCAGATGTGAGGCCATCTGTCCAACAGGTAATGCTTGGTCCAAATTGGGTCATGCAGCAGGATAAAGATCAATAGAACAGCAGAATCTACAACAGAATGGCTAAAAACAAGAGAATCAAGACACTTAAGTGGCCCAGACAAACCCTCAAGCTGTGAATAAGCAGATAAGCAAATTTTAATGAACCGGAGCAACACTGTGAACAACAATGAGCCAAAATACTTCCACAGTGACATCAAAGATGGATAAAGTCTTAGAAAACAATCACTTCTAGTTACTGCTGCTAAAAGTAGTTTTACAATCTACTGAATCACGGGGTGTGCTTAAAAACGTTCTTTTTCACATGAGTGTAGGTGGTGGGAAGTGTTGTGACATGCTAGGCCATGCTGTCAACCTGCATGCCTGTAATTGGATGTAAGTCAGCTGAGCGGCACACAGTAAATGAGCCAGAGATCCTAAATCAGAAATGGATAACAAATTGTGAGACAGAAATACTTAGAAGTTGGTGGTCTGTGTCAGTGGTGGATGTGACTTTTCTATAAGCAGATGACTCAAATGACAGACAGATGGCACACGCTGCACGTATAATGTGCCCCTAATGGCTCTTTTCATAATCAGCTGAATACTCACATGACAGCTTATGCACCCAGCAAGTACAAACGTGTATGAAAGAGAGAGAAAGCTTTTTACTTGGTAGTAGTTTAATGTGCGAAAGGGAAAATATAAGAAAATAAAATGAGCTTTGGCATGCAGAGTTTGTTTTCTCTTATTATGTCTAGATACTATTTTTGTCTGCAACGGTCCATTTGATACCCAGCGAGGAAAACCAATATAATACAGGAATGTGGTGAAGCTAGTGAATGGGTTTGGACCTATTGACCCATCTTTGTCTGTACCCCCTGTGTGAATTATTCTGTGTGTGTTTGCTTTAATGGGAAGTGATGCAGTGCTCAGCAGCCATGGATATTCTCTTCCTCATGGATGGTTCCTACAGCGTCGGGAAAGGCAGCTTCGAGAGGTCCAAACACTATGCGATCAAACTCTGTCAAGCACTAGACATTGGACCAGATAAGGTTTGCGTTGATCTCTGTCTCTGTCTCTCGCCGTCTTCGCATCCTGTCAGTCAGTGCTCTTGTAATTTCTCCCTGTGCAGGTGCGAGTTGGTTTAATTCAGTTTGGCTCGACTCCTCGGCTTGAGTTTTCCCTGGACTCATACTCCACCAAGCAGGAGCTGAAGAAGCAGATAAAGAGCATTTCTTTCAGGTGTGTCTCTCCTGCCATCTGAGCACGAGTAGTTCAATATGTGAACTCAAGATATTAACTTAAGGTTGGTTTTGTATATTAATGAGTTATAACTACGAAGGATCCGGGACATAAATGAAAGCTTGAAAGAAATGTGGAAAATGAGAGTTCCTGTGGTCTAAACAGGTTCTCTTTGACATCCATTATGAAATTAACTGTTTTAAATCATCTGCGCTCACTGGAGAAGCAGGCCAACATTATTTTAAGATTTTAATTAGCAAGCAGCACTTCTAAGGATGGAGTCAAAACATTTGTGGCTCACAGCTTTCTTTGATTTGGAAAACAGAGAGCCTACATTGGCAGGCGTCCTCTTTATTTTTTCCTCTAGCTTTTCCATTGTTATCAACCGGCCTGGAAGTGCAAGATGCTGTTAGTGCAGACTGAGATTACAAAACTGTATGTGTTTGTTATATTTGCCACAGAAGATTCAGTAGTTCATCTATTTTGACGGCTGAAAAAAAGACCCTGTGCTAACAAAAAGGTATGTCCCTGTTGGAGGCATGCCTTTTTCTACGTTTTTAAAACCAGACTGTCATGTTTAAGAAAAAAAAATCCAGGAGTAAATGAACAAAAAAGGTGATAGAATTAGGTCGAACATATCCAGACTGGCAACATTTTCTTGTCCTCATCTTATATTTTACAAATCCCTTAAACTATGCTGACAGCAAAACACGTACACATCCACACATGTGGCTAAGTAGCACCAAATGCTCCCTGAAAAGGAAAACAAATTAATTTCAGATTAGAGGCCCTCCACAGGTGGTCACTGGATATTGGATAAGTGCATAAACCGAGGAAGAGGATGGTAATTTGACCAGGTGTGTGTGTGTTTGTGTGTGTGTTGTTCACAATGTGGAAGTAACATTTTGACCCACCAGCTGGTTTGAAGTGGGTACATAGAATTGAAACCTATAACCAGTCACATTACCACAAATTGAATTAATGTAGCGACAGACTCAACATCAGTAGAAATGTTATAGCAACTTTGGAAATGTTAGAGAACTCCAGATATAAGGGAAGTTTAACTTAAGGTAACATTAGATATTTTAGTGCTTATGCATTTTTATTGGATTTATTGTGTTATTATCATCATTAACAGTGATTAAAGTAGCAAAAAAAAGTATTATCTGTTACCTTTGATGTAACCTAATTACAGTAAACTGATCACTCCAATATAGCGCATCACTGTAAACTTTATTCTGGTTCTGAAAACTGCAATAAATTGCCCGTATTTTCATGCAACCTTTAATGACACGAAATTGTTATATTCCATTCGGCCAGTTCAGCTAATCATCATAATAGATCCAATCTCTCAGAAACTCTGAATTAGGACATTACATCTAAAATTAAAATGAAAATTTCAGTCAAACGTTTCAGTGGCTGAGCAGTGCTTTGCTTTGAAACTAATTGCTCCAGCCCACTTTAACCTCTGATTATTACCAGTAAAAGTCATGTAGTTAAGTGCTTAACACATTTACTTGGCAAGCAAAAGGTTGCTGGTTCAAGTCCAGCTGGTGGCACAAATCTGTGTCGGTGTTTCACCAGAAAGGGCATCTGGCATAAAATGCTGCCAAATCAAATGTGCAGAAAGCAGCTTTAAATGCAGATGTGTTTTTGTTCACATTGTTGTTTGAGATTATTGCAGTTCAAAGAAGCACAAGTTTCCTAAGTTTCAATATTTTGAAGATTTTTGTGGAGTATATGCTCACACAGATCTGTGCTAAGGAGGTTAGATTGGCGAGTAAGCCACTTGTAGCGTTTGTTTCACCAGATCTGTCCTCTATCACCTGGAAAGGATCTTTTTCTCAGTGTTTACACTTTGAAAATGAAAGGATGGACATTTATGTTAAACAAAAACAAAACCGAAAATGATTTAAACTTGTGTCACGAGGCCTGGGGTGATGAAACGTAGCCAACATACATTTAGAGTCCAAGAACTTAAAGAGAAATCCATCCAAATGTAAGCTTTTGTTTACTTTGGCTGTGATATGCAGCAGTTTATTGACCTTCCTGACATCTGCTGCAGTATAGTACATGTGCTCTAACTCCTCAGTATTTTTCAAACAAAAACACAGAAATCCTGCTATTTCGCTTTTCGATTCTCTACCCACAGAGGAGGCAGCACCCAGACAGGCCTGGCTCTGAAGTACATCCTCAGGAAGGGTTTCCCAGGCGGCCGTAACTCTTCCAGTGTGCCTCGCATCGTCATCCTGATGTCAGATGGGAGATCTCAGGGCAACTCGGTGCTGGCGGCTGCTCAGCTCAAAGACACAGGCGTGGTTTTGTTTGCTGTGGGCTTGCGCTACCCCAAGTATGTTTGACAGCTCCACAATAAACTTTCCCTATAATAATTCATTAAGGTATGTGCACATTTCTTTATATACTAAGCCATCTCTATATGTTTTCAGATGGGAGGAGCTTCACGCTTTAGCCAGTGAGCCAACAGAGAGCCACGTTTTCCTCGCCGAGCATTTCCATGATGGTGTCAATGGCCTGTACACAACACTGAGCACGCTCTCTTTCTGCAACGCCACACCTGCAGGTTGGACTTTACACTGACAACAATTCATGCTTTTTATTTAGTAAATGGGAATCCCTTTGTCTAACATCCTTGTTTTGTGCTGCACTACCCCCTTTTTTCTTGTCCCTCATTGCTCAGTGTCCAGTCTCCTCCTAACCCCTGTCTCAACCCTGTTCTCCAGGCTGTCGGATGGAGACATTTCCCTGTGAGAGGAAGACATTGGAGACAGTTAAAGAGCTGCAGGGGAACTACATGTGTTGGAAAGGTTCCAAAGGCTATTCCCCATACACATCTCTCTGTCCCTACTACAGGCAAGTGTTTAAAGGTTTTACTTTCAAATGTTGCAGCTGCAGTATACAGTACTGTGCAAAAGTCTTGAGCTTCTTCTCATTTCTTTATACTTTGCTAGGAATGTTGGTGCAGTGGTTTATTTTAACATGTGCATAAATGGAAAAACACAAAAACACGGCCTGAACTCTTATAGACAAGAAAGGTTTGTGTCATGTCTTTGCTCAGTTTTCTTTTCCTATTTCTTAACGATGTGACTTTGAGACACGGCTCATCTGCTTTATTTTTTTTAGATGTGTTGCTACTTCTTTTGGTCCTATTTATCCAGATTTCTCAAATTCTTTAACAATTCTTTAACCTGAAACTGTACAGCATGCTAAGTTGTCTGTGTAGAGACAACACGATCATGGGGTGGCTCAGGACCTTTGCACAGCACTGTAGTTTCCTAATATGATCTGTTTTGGACGATGCATTGGATCTAAGTGTGTAACAGTGTTTTTCCCCCCCTCATTGCTCAATGAGCCACAAGACAGCAGTGGAACAGGGTAACTCCCATCTGTTAATGTGCTGTGTCAGTGTGAGGCTGTTAATAAAAAACAAGCTACAGCAGTGTAATTCTTTCAGACCCTCCCAGGCAAAATTAAAATGGCCTTTGACAAAATTAATTTCACACAACATTGCAACTTTACCACAGCAAAATGGCCCGAGGCAAGTGGAACTAGACCATTACACTCAAGGTAAAACAATTTTTTTTCAAAAAGCACAGAAAAGATGTAAGGTGTGTGCTGTTTCTAGTACCTGAAACTGTCGAGATGAGTGCTAGCAATTCGCATGAATGGCAGATCCAACTGAGATCTAAAATGCCTCTGGCCACTTATTATATTAATTAGTTTATTAATTGATAGGTGGGGCTCAGGGAATGTGTTTCTGTTACCTAATAGGGAAAATCACAGAATGGCTTATGGGGGTCAGGAACTTACCTACATCACACTATCTAGAAGCAACTGTTTTAAATGCTAACAAAATATTTTGAATTTTGTGTTTTACAGGTACAACAAGGTTTATAAGAGATACCAGACAGTCTGCCATAGAACAATTTGTCCGGGTAACAACCTCTTCCTGCCGCTTTTGACTTCTCTGAGATGCGGTATCTGCAGCTCACGTTCTTCATCTCTCTCTCCGCTGTAGATCCCTGTGATTCTCAGCCATGCCTGAATGGTGGAACATGTGTATCAGAAGGTTCAGAGGGCTACCACTGCGTGTGTCCTCCTGGCTACGGAGGAGACCCACACTGTGGTCAGTACACTCAAAGCTGCTGACTACATGCTAAGGCTATGTCTGATCTTACACTGTAGAGAGCAAACTAACCAAACCATCCATTCCTTCTTAGCTCCTGCATTATTGCTGGACTGCTCTGTAGACCTGCTCTTCCTGCTGGAGGGCTCTGCCACACTCACCTTGGAAGGCTTTCTCCGCCTCAAGTCCTTCTTAAAGCGCTTCCTGCAGACTGTGATTGGCTCTAACAGCCCCAGCAAGGTCGGCTTGGCGGTGTTTGGCAGGGAACCACGAGTCGAGGCCCAGGTCGGCAAGTTCAAAGGAGACCTGAGGAGTCTTCTTAAGGCTGTGTACTCACTTCAGCTAATTGGTGGTGAAACAAACACAGGGCAGGCCCTCCGCTATGTTATCCGCCACGGCTTTATGAGCGCGCCGGTCTTTGCCGATGTCGCGGATGACCTTCCCCGTGTGGTGGTGCTGCTCACTGCCACGCCTGCCGCAGACGAGGTGGTTGAGCCGTCTAAATATGCACGAGACAGAGAGATCTTCCTGATAGCAGTGGGACCCGACAGCTTAAAGGAGCAGCTGAATAACATCACAGGAAATCCGCAGAGGACCCTCACCTACTCATCACCTGATAGGCTCGCTTCCAAGATCCCTGAGCTGAGGGCCAAGATCTGCAGCGTGGATACGCAAGGTACTTGATCTGATAGATGTGCTTAATATGTTGGAACATTAATACCACCATTAGGTCAGATACTACTGAAAGGATTGCACACAAAAAAATCAAATTAGCTATCCATATTCTTTTTTTTTCTTTTCTTTTCCAGGTTGTCTGGGTCAAGCTGTAGATCTGGTGTTTGCCCTGGATGCTTCAAGTGGTGTGGGCCGTGATAACTTTGCCACCTTGCAGGACTTTGTGCGCAGTGTCACCGTCCAGTTCGACATCAACCGTGACGTGGCTCAAGTGGCCCTTGTGGCGTACAGTAGGAGAGCCACCACTGTCTTCAAGCTGGACACGTATGAAACTGGTTCTTCCATCATTCAGGCTGTAGGTGACGCCAAGTACGTGGGTGGAGTGGCTTCGACGGGTGGGGCGTTGCTGCACATCCACTCTAATGTTCTCACCATAGCTAATGGCGCACGACCCGGAGTGAACAAGGCTGTAGTAGTGGTGACGGACGGCACCGGTGGGGATGATGCTGTCGTACCGGCTCAAAAGATAAGAGACAATGGAGTCTCAGTGCTTGTGGTTGGTATCGGAGATGTCCAGAGGGAGAGGCTGATGCAGATTGCCGGTGCAGAGGAGCACATGATCTCAGTGCCGTCTTATGAGGATCTCAAGTACTTTGAGGATGTACTGGTGCAGATGCTGTGTTCAGGTAACGATGCAGGGGAACTTGTCTTTTACCAAACCTCCTAAACTGTTTTCTTTTTCTGTTGATAAGGAACTGTTGTGAAACTGATCTGCAAACACAGTTTTTCTTCTTTTTCCTTCACTTAGCCTTTTCAGAGATGCAAGATTTTAAACTTAACATGAAAAATAATTGGCTGCTTTGTGCTGATTCCTTCCTTTCAGAGGTGAAGAAACCTGTAAACCTGTGCAAGCCTAACCCATGTATGAATAATGGGGTCTGCATCTTGTCAGAAGGGAGCTTTCGCTGCCAGTGCCAAGGCTATGAGGGGCCGCACTGTGAAAGAAGTCAGTGACATTCAAGAAAGTTTTCTTTCCTTATATCTTTAATTTATACTTTTCATAGCTTCGTCAGTGTCCCTTCTACAAAACTCAAGTGCAAAAACAAATTTTCCAAAGACAAGCTGATTTAGATATTGATATCCTGATATAGCATTTGATCCCATATTAAAAACTCAGAAATTAAGCAGTAAATATAAATGGACAGAATTGGTTACAAGTCATGACTTGTTGTGTGGTTTGTTTGTAGGAAGCAGCAGGTCTTCATCCAGAGGGGATCTTCCAAGACCTGCTGGCCTGAGGAGGAAGAGCAGGGAGAGGAAGGACCACCAGGAGCTTCTGCATCGCTACAAACTACACCGTCGGAGACATACTCCCTGACATGCCCTGCACTTATAAACACAAAGTATACACTGAACATATGAACACTTAAGAACCGAGGATGTTTGGGGGCACACAATGGAGCAAAGGGAAATCTAATGTTGCTTTGTTTTTTTTGCTTCAGTGTTTACAGTTGCACACAGTGTCAGCAAGTGCTTTGTATGCATCTGTACTGCTGTATCCATTTGTATGTTATTACTGTTGTCACTGTTGTGCAAATGTCTCAACACAGTTCTCTTGTATTTAAAGGATATAAACTTTTATATTATTAATCAGTGTCAGGATTCTAATATTTTTAATGCATAATAGTCACAACTTTATTTCTTTACATAACCAAAAAGAAGGTCCTCCCACTCCCTCCGTTTCCATTTTTAATATTACGCTCCTTATTTTTACACGCAAATCCACTAAGCTGGTCGAGGTTCATTTGGAAGAAAAAAGTACATTCATATTGTTAAATTTAAACATACAAAAGGTAGTTATATTCCAATGAGGGGTGAAATAATTGAGGATTTCAAGAGAAGATGGCCGGTAAATTTTGAATGAATTGATGGGAAGGTATCTGAAACTAAAGGAAGGAAACAAAAATATTTCCCCATTCATGTTATAGCGAAATGAGACACTTTTATTTAAAAAAACCCAAATCAACCCATATTTTTGTCAGTATATTTTTATTTGAATAAAAAGTGCATTTTTAGCTAGCAATACAAGCCCAAAGGCTGAATAATGGTGTAAATATATTTACATCTTGGCTACCAGCATATATGAACCAAGCTACAATCTGTGTACAGAGTGGCTGATTTAGTTAGGGGGCCTCTGTCTCGTACTTCAGTGGTTTTTAATTTCAACGTTTCAACGTAGCATTAATGCATTTCTTACACTGGCCAAAATGCTACTTCATCACTTTCCTCCCTTTGCAAATAGAAACAAACTTTAAAAGTCATTGAATTTAAGATTAAATCCAGTGGTATCCAAGAACACGGCGTGTGCCTCTGTGGCTCATCATAGTCTTGACAAAGTGATGGTTTGGTTGAAGGGCCAAGGGAAGGGAGGTTCTTGATTAAAATGTCTGCTCATTCGGTGGGTCAGAATGTGGCGACGGGCGACTAGACCAACATAAACTTCTGAATTTCAGAGGTCAATGAAGATTTCCTCTTAGGTTGTTGATTTCTTTTCCCATTCCTATGAATATAAAAAGAAATAGACCTACCAATTATAATATGTCTTTCAAGATAAGATATTGACATTGATGCTCTCTGTGTAAATAAGAATCACACCTTAGCTTTCTGTAGGACGTTGCCTTTTGTGGTCATCATGGAGGTGGGTCTGCCTTTAAGAGCAGACGCAGAATTGACCGGGGAAACTGAATCTGTGTTAACGTTGCTGCTGGAGGGTTGGGAAGAAGATGACGGTGACAATAATGATGATGACAACGACGATGATGATGATACCTGGGGAGAGCCTATCGTTGATGCCTTAGGCTGAGGGTAAAATAGCAGCGAGATGGTTAAGGTTCACATTTCAAGCATCATGCACTGATTTGAAAAACACAGAAAACATTTAGCAGATGGATTCTGAGGTGTATAGAAAGACAGCCAGCACACTAACCATCGGCGTGTCCTGGAGGCTGCTGTCCAGTGTGGTTCCCAGTGTGAAGGGCCCTGACTCCACTTTCTTCAGACTTTCCTTCACTTCTACCAACTGTAGCTCCACCTCCACCCTGTGCTGCTCTGCCTCTCGGCACGCCTCCTCCTTCTGCTTCAGACGGGCTTCCAATGAGGCCTGCTGCTTGGGATCTGAGGACAACAAACTGCTGTCAGTCCCCATGTGATCAGTGCAAATCTTTGAGTAACACAGACACTGCATGTATACCTTGGCAGGTGCTGAGCTCCTCTTTGATTTCCCTCTTCTCTTTCTTGAGGTTTGCCAGACTGATTTTCACCTCCTCCCTCTCTTTCTCCAGACGATCGCGCTCGTCAATGTAACGCCGCATGTCTGCCTCTGTGCGGTTCTTGCCCAGCTTTATCTCAACTGCACCGGGGCATCCTGGTAATTAAGCATTTATAATTTTAGAGGACATAGAGATTTAATAACCGTAAAAAACCCCAAACTTGCTCAGATCTTAAGCTGTGCTTTCAACTGTAGAAGATGCAGGCTGTCACTAGAGGGAGCCATGGTTATGTAATAGTACAGAATAGGAAGCAGGTGTCAAGGAAAGTAATAAGAGCTTCACTTGTACTCTAACATATCTGTTTCATGATGAAAAGTTGTTGAATATATCTGTAAAAAGGTGAGTGTGGTGATATTAAAATGAAGAGCATGCTTGCTATATCTTTTTTTTTTATATACAGAACTCAGCAAACCCATTGCCCCATTTGCCCTGACCTATGGTATGTGCCTTGGGCCTTGCAGGTTGTGGGCTGTGAGGACGCGCAGCAGCAGTGTGAGATGTTGGACTCTTGTGGATTTGTCCACCAAAGGAATTGAAGGCCTGTGTGATTCCCAGGCTAGTCTTCTTAGTGGTCTCTTGGCTCTGGGTTGAGGTCTTGACTGGTTGAGTTTGTGGCTGTGATGGAGTGGGAGTCTGGGCTCGTTCTTGTTCTGGTTTGCTGGTAGCAGAGGCTAAGTTTGTCCCATTTAATGCGGGCATTGAATCTGGCTCAGTATTGTTAGTCGACGTCCCCTGCAACCAAATGATGTGCAAATTATTAATGTAGAAAGTAAAAAATATTTTCTAGAGAAAGGTTTGAGGTTGTCAACAAACTCTAATTTCCTACCTCTTTAACTTGAGAAGAGGAGTCCTTCTGGTCATCTGCTGGTATTAGGGAATGTCTCGAAGCTTCTTTAGGGGAAAGTTTTCCTCCAGAGGATGTATGAAGGAAAGAGCGCACAGGGACAAGGTCTAGGTAAATCCTGTTTTCAGAGTCTTGTTCTGTACCCTGTGGGCTCTTGGCATTGTCTTGTGAGCATGTTTCATTATCTTTCTGGAGATTGTTGCCCTCGCAGTTTGTCTGGCTATTCTCCTCAGCATCCTGTATGACACGAGCGGAGGAAATTAGGAGATGGCTTGTGGCCAGATGACTGAGTCAATATTAAACTGAAAGTTAAAATCTCCAAACATTGCATCAGGTTTCGTGACAGCGTACCTCTGGGTCAGGTATAGAGGCCACATCATCGTACAGATCATCAGAGTTGTGAGAAATAGAAGGTAGGGTGTCTATGTAGGTGTTTGGCTCTGAATACCTCCTCTGCATCAAGCTAGAGAGACACACAATAACAAATAGAAGTCCCAGTTTAACCTTGTGCAGCGGTAGTCCTCTCCAAAAGCTCAGACTTCAGACTGCTTAAAACACCGACATTTAGACAGCTTTATATACTCTTGGATCTGGATGATGTCAAAGAGAGGGGATGTTATTATTTTGGTCATCTGAGACACTGTTCTGGCTGTGAACACAGCAGCTGTAGCTCAAACGTATTGTTTGTGAGGACTGACCAATCAGAAGAAAGGCAGTTTTAAAGGGGTGGCTGTGGCTTGAAAGATAGAGCAAGCCGTCTACCAATCAGAAGGTTGGTGGTTTGACCTCTGGCTCCTCTATTCTGCATGTCGTCCTCGGGGAATATAAGTTTCCCTTGATGCATCCATGGACGTGTGAGTGTGTGAAATGTTAGATTAAAGGTGATTTGGCATAGAATAAAGCACATGTGTGTGAATGGGTGAATGACTCTTGTAGTAAGAAAGTGCTTTGAGTGCTCAAATAGACTAGAAATGCGGCATTTAAGCACCGGTCCATTTAAAGCGAAGTTGGACTAAAGATCAATGCATGATAAATGAGGATTATTTCAAACTGTGAATGACGCAGAACCGCTCTACTAAAGTCCAAGAATAAGATATGGAGCTGGAAATCTGCATATTGAGGCGAACAAAAGCGATTAACTTACTATAAAGAAGTCCTTGCAGCATTGACAATAGTGGAGATCCTCTCAGCATTGACGTAGTCGTATGTCAACTCCTCTGGATCTGTTTTACTTCCCGTCTGTGACAGCAAGAGTCCCAGCCAGTGACCCATATCTGCTGATGTCTTAGCCTGGGAGGGGATGGAAAAGAAAAGGACAAGCATTCACTGCAAACCATGCACTTGCAACATCATGTTTTTAAATCCTCAGAGTTTAATTTGGATGCCATTTTTAATTAATGAAACGATTGCTACAGCACCATTTCCAAGCAGCGGTTCTCTGAACTAAACTTTAAGAAATGACCCGTACAAGCTGAGCTGTTAGACTTAACTAGAAAAACATAAGAGGAAAGAGCTGTTTCTCGGATGTAGTATTTTGGATCAGTTAAAACTGCTTCTTAAGAATTGTCTATTAAATAAGTAACTGCTGCACCACACAACACATACAACTAAGTCAGTGCATTGAGTACGCAGTGAGATTGAAGCACGTAAAACAACCTGATATGACACGATGTGTTTCCTGCCTTTTATTATTTTGGGAGATTCAAACAGCTCGTCTAATTAGAAGCTTAACTGTTACACTACTGCATAGTGGTTTGATGTCACATATTTATTTGAATTAAAATAGTTCTAATGTTGAAGCTGGGTGAATACGTGAAGACGGCAAAATAAAAGGACAAACAAGCAAACAAAACCTTATGACAAGAAGGAAAAAAATAGAACACATCCCTCAAGACTAAACACTGAATTCCATTGCCTATGACCAAACACGCACTGCAGCTGGGTGGTACTGGAAGCTTAATGAAAAAGGGTGTAGCATTAGTCCCCCAAAAGCCCAGTACGTCCACACCCTTCACACAAAGACGCACACTCACATATGTACACATGCACCCACACCCACTCAAGCTCCCAGACCACCCTTGTGTGCGCACATATATTACATACGCTGTCTGATGTCAGCAGAAAGTGAGTTTCAGATGAGGACATGTTTGTGTTGAGGGTTCCAAGAAGCAGCTGTGCATCTTTTCTCATTTTGCTGACTCAGTATTTGCTTTTTTCCACACATTTAAATCCCGCCAGACATTTGAGCCCACCGCTTAGAGCTACGCAGTAAGCCCAAAGTAAGCTCTCATCTGAGGCAAGCATGAGCTGCAGACAGGAAACATGATGCGTATACATGCGATATCATGGTCTATTTTCAATAAGCTTTGGTTAAGTAACGCTTTGAGCTTGCAGCACACCACTGTTCCACTCCTGACTAACTGAAACCCGCGTGGTTGGGTTTCCACCCAGTGCAAACAATTGTCATTCTGCGTGGTAACAAAGCCTCCAGCATTTTCTCAGCAATCTAACCCCCCTACAAACATTTAAATGTAGAGAACATAAACTGGTACTCTACCTCTAGAGTTGCCATCTGTGTGCCATCCATGTCAATCCGAAAGGAGTATAGGTGCTCTGGGCTGGGGTCAGGCAAAACATTGCAGCCCTCTAGAGTCACAGCAGGTTGGGTTACTTTGTTCTTGCCCTTGTCTTGGTAAAACCACAGCTGTCCATTCTTTATAAGACACCAGCAGGTCCGCCACTGACTGTTCACCAGTACATTGAGGTAGCCTGAAAGAAGATGGAGGAGAAAACATAAATAAGAAGTTTCTTTTTTTACTTCTCTTAGAAAGTAATGCTGTGCAAAGAAAACAAGTACTGAAGTCTCAGAAGTTTACACTGCGTGGCTTTAAGGTAATTCCACTTGAGTGAAAGAAATCTATGTTTGCTTGATGTGATAAACCTCACAATTCATACTGGTTGTTACTTAAACCAGTGCTTACAAATTGCTGTCATATAATCTTGTTTGTTGCTGAAAACCAACAGTCTGCCATAGAGGATGCATATCATTATGGACTAAATGATTATCATCCAGTATATTACAATGAGGAGTTTTGACAGAACATCATTAGACCATGTTCACAGTGAGGTTCAAAACAAACTGGATCTGCTTTAATTTGCATATAACACAGAGGAGAAACAGAGACGATGCTCTTTTGTATGTCTTGCATACAATCTACTGTTATCTGGACCAACCAAAATGATATGCAGGTGCTATGTTTATGCCAGCCCAATCATGAGGTGGGTTGAGTCCACGGTGTTAAAGTGCATGGTGCTATTATTACCACCAGGAGCCCACAGGGGAGTGTCATATCTCCAGTTTTATTTACTTGGTGTACTAGCAAATGTAGGACTTACTTATCTGATGATGCAGTGAGTGTTCATTTGAAAATATTATGGATATTGTGGATATGTGTATGACTTGGTGTCATGCTAGTTTTCTTTAGTTAAACACCAAGAAAATGAAGGTGGGCGCATCAACAGGTAGCTTTTAGTGAGGACTATAATAAAATTACTTAGAGACACTAAAAAACTACTTTTCTCTGCTTCCTTATTCACAGCGGGCAGCGCCACATGTTTGATACTTTGAGTTTTTACATCAGCTGTCCTTCCTGACACAAACACAAAGGGATTTGTGTCTCCTCCTGGAAAACTGGTGATCTTCTGCTTGTTAGGCGAATGTGTAAATTACTACAAGGGGCAAAATCTGTCATGCAATTCAATCACAAGTGTCTGGAATG
Organism: Oreochromis aureus; assembly: GCF_013358895.1. Lineage (NCBI taxonomy): Eukaryota > Metazoa > Chordata > Actinopteri > Cichliformes > Cichlidae > Oreochromis > Oreochromis aureus. The sequence goes on from NC_052949.1 coordinate 14,991,988, forward strand.
TCTCCAACTGTAATGTCTTTGTCGTTGTGGTTGTATTCATCTGACATTTATCATGAGATATAAATGGAATTATTGAAAGGGTAACAAATGTTACCACTACGACATATTTACCTTTGACCAGGGATGTCAAGCTCATTTTATGTTACAAGTCATTTATGACTCACTTTGATCCTGAGTGGGCTGGACCACTGAAACTCCCCTTTCTGTCAGTGTGCAGAAATTTAACTACACTTTTAATCACTGAGATATCCAAATAAAAGAAAAAAGAAGTGTAATTTCAACAATAGGTCGTAGTTTTTTTCACATAATAAAGAACTGCTGCTGGAGTAAACGAAAGAAACTGTTCAGCATGACTCTTTGAGTGTAAATTTTAAAAATAAATGGACTAGAGAGTTTCTGTTAATTCACAGAAAATGCCCTTTTTATTTTTTTTTTTACATTTTTATAGTCAACTTTGACAAAACAGGAACTTTTCTGTTATTTAATTGTAATTGTAATTTCTTACTTAATTACTTTGATGTAGCATGAATGGCTATGAGGAAGGTCTTTTTTAGCAGGTAAAGCTGCAAAACCTGATAAAAATACATTTAAAAGCCCAATAATTTATGCCCTCCTTCACATTTTCAAAAAGGCATCCAGTTGGCCAGACTTTACTGGGCCGATTCTGGCCCCTGGGCCTTATGTTTGACTCCCTTGCCTTAGACCTTCATTAGACCTCTCATGCCAGTACAAATGCCATCCTGCAATTAAAAGCAACAAACTTTGACCTTTGAAGTAAAGTAGATTTTTGCGAACCTGAGGTGTCGACACATTTCTCTGGGCTCTCGAGTGCGGAGGGTTTTTTCTTGCCGATGTTCATCAGGTTGCTGAACATTAAACCTGCGCCATATTTTTTCTTCACTGTGGAAACGAGGAGGAGAAGGACGACAAATTGACTATTTTTTCTTTTTACACCCTCTCCTTGAACATGTGGAGCACAGCAGATAAAAGCTAAAACCCCACAGAGTAGCTTACCATCTTTGCTTTCTGGCGTTTCAGCATGGCTGTCTGTGCTGCTGCCGCTCTCTGAAGCCACAGAGTATCTCTCACTCAGCTCTCCCTGTGGGTTCACGGCTATAGTTTAGTCATTTTGAAATCTTATCAAAAGTCTCATCAAAAACATGATGTCTGATCACAACAGATCAGTGTACCTTAGTACAAATAAGCCTCGGGGAGTCAGACACAGTGTGTTGGGGGTCACAGCTATCAGCTGGCTTGGGACTGATCTCTTGAATAACCTGGAGCAAAAACAAGATGTCCTCATTTTGATATTGCGAACCAATAAATAACCATCCAATGATCTCGAAAGCAAGCTACTGTGAATGTGTTACCTTCAGCCACTGCTCAGTCTGTTCTTTGCTCTGCAAGCCCAGGACAATGGTCTCCCCACCCACTGGAATAATCTTCAGCCTGTGCTCTTTCCTCTTTAACTGCTTCTCTTTGTAAACAACACTGCAGCCCAGCAGACTCACATCCAGCAGAGGTGTCTGCTCCTTGGAGCTTTTATAGCACTGAGAGAGGCAGAATCAACATGCAAGCTTAGTGAAGGGCGTCGTTAAAAATGAATTACCGTCCTTTAATTTTAGCTGCACACTGACCAAAACAAGCTAAAAGTTAAATAGTAAATGTTATCAACCAATTAGTGTTTAAAATAATCAGCAGATTTGTGTAGTTACTAGGCAGTGTTCTCAACCATAAACCATTACCTACCTATCTAACAGCAAAGTAGAAATTGGGTAAATTTCTGAATGTGTTTATTGATTTGAATCATATTAGAATAAATTGTTTACAGCAGACATTTTAAGAAAGTGAAAACAGCCACTCGTGCAAGCTCCATGCTTTAGATAGCCTGTTAAAAAAAGTGTTCACAGGTAATTACCCTCTAGATTGCTAGACGAGCAACTGGGGGAACACTTAGGCAAACATAGCAGGCAAGTTTTCATGCATTTGTCTTTTAATACCAAGAAAAATATAAAAATATAGCAAGTCAGTTTCAGAGGAAGTTGCATATGCGTTGTCACTGATCTATTTCTTGACAGCTGTTTGTTCAGCGCTTGCTATTAAGAATCTCTGGCAGCTGTCAGTTGAACAGTTCAAAAGTAAAGCCTCCACACCGGTTTTCTAGCATACAAAATATTACAGGGATTATACACCGCCCTATTATTTTTAATATATGGGCTAATTTGGTTTAGATTTTTTTTCTTGTATGTATCACAACACAATCATAACACGTAATATCATAACACAAAACCTCACTGCAGCGTTAATACAGTCGTTTACCCACCAGCAGACGATGGTCTTTGATAACGCAAAGCTGTTTGGCCCACTGGCCAAGCCATTTCTTCCTCCACAGGAAAGCACAGATGTGAGCATCTTTCATCAGCTCAATAGACGCCTCTGCTGATGGCCACTGGTGCTGAGCTGATGACGACTTCTCTCTGGTCACTTCCTCCTCATCGTAGGACTCGTATGAGCTGCTTACCGCCTCTCCATCATCTAGGAAGGGCAAGCAAAGCTAAAGATTACGACACTGCATGGGCTACAAGGGATGAAAAATGACAAGGTGTCGAAAGCAAGGATTAGGAGAAGCAAAATCTGTGCGATGAGAGTGAATGAAAAATAAAGTTAATCTCTGTTTTTTGGACCTTTGTGACTTTCTTGAATGGAGGAGGATTTCCTAAAGCATTGCACAAACACACATTTTCAGTACTGATGGTAAGCAGACAGGAAAATGATGAAACAAAGTTATGATGAAAGGGAAAATAATAAACTCGGGAAATTAATAGCATGAGGCTGATTGATGATGAAACTCTTTCCTTACATGCACTGCGCTGATAAAACTGGACAACGAGCACTTTGGGGACATGCTGGCTTCCCAATTTGAATTTTGGATTTATGCAGTCGGCTGCATTCATGCCACACAGACAGACAAACAAGTCCTAGCTACCCCTGGTGATAACAGCATAGACCACACTGTCAGAGCTGTACTCTCGTATCCAGGGCCCTGAGCGATGGCCAAAACAGTCCAGATCTATATAATATCAAAGGAAACAGGAGGAAGAAAAGCAACATAGGGGAGGTTGGACAGAACATAATGCCTTTGAATAATAATCATAAAAAAGATTAAAAAAATAAATAAATCTTGTACATATTCATTATTGCATTCTCTTTGGCCTATTCACATATGTTTACTTTTTCAAATACATTCACGGGCCACTTCAATTTTTCTTCAAAGCTGCCTTAAGTCTTTGTGGCATAGATTCAACAAGGTGCTGGAAACATTCCTCTGAGGTTTTTGTCCATATTGACATGATAACATCACACAGTTGCTGCTGATTTGTCGGCTGTATATCCGTGATTTAAATCTCTTGAGCTCTGGTGACTGAGGACTCTACTTGAGTACAAAGAACTCATTGTCGTGTTCCAGAAATCAGATTATCTGAGCCTTGTGAGATGGTGTGTTATCCAGCTGGAAGCAGTAATCAGAAGATGGCTACACTGTTGTCATGAAGGGATGGACACGGTGAGCAACAATACTCAGAAGGCTGTGGTTAAATTATGGTCAGTTGGTACTAAGGGGTCCAAAGTGTGGCAAGAAAACAGGCCCCACACCATTATGCCACCACCACCAGCTGGAAGGATGGGTCTACTTTCATGTTGTTTGTGCCAAATTCTGAACCCACCATCACCATTTCCAATCTTCTTTTGTCCAATTTTGGCAACAATCAAGTCCGAAGTGTAGCAGTTTTCATTAATATATGACAGGAGTGAGACCTGGTGTGGTCTTCTGCTGCTGTAACCCAAGAGATGCTCTTCTGCATGCCTTGGCCATAACAAGTGGATGTTTACTGTTGCCTTCCTATCATCTAAAAACAGTCTCGCCAGTCTACTCTGACCTTAGTTAAGCATTTTTGGACAGAGAACTCCTGCTTACTGGATATTTTCTCTTTTTTAGATGATTCTCTGTAAACCCTAGAGAAAACTGTGTGGGGAAATCAGCAGTAGATCAGCAGTTTCTGGAACAACCATGCTATCACTGATATTCACTTAAACCGCCTTTCACCCCCATTCTGACCATGTCTAAGTGGTTGACACTATCTGCAGAAATATTGTGTGGTATTGGCTGGTTAGATATTTTTATTAACAAGAAATTGAACAGGTGTACCTAATGAAATGGCCACTGAGCTTATATCATGATGTATCAAATCACTTGCAAATAATTCAAATGATTGCTTGTTGCTTACCTCGGTGATGATTATACAGTATGACTAATAACAAACAACCACAGGCCAAACAGGACAGAATATTCTTTGCAGCTGTGGTAAAAATGTGTTTAGTAACAATTCTGAAGAAAAAGCTTCCAGTACTGAATAAAAAGCTGACTTGTGTTACATTCAAACAATTGTTACTTAATTCTTTCCCACAGAGCTGTGAAATGCTGCTGTTGCGCAAAACTGGTAATACAGACTGGTTTCTTATAATTGTGGTGCTGGCCTTGAATGAAACCACTTACTCAGTTATTTGTTCCAGTACCTAGGTAACTCTCGTAGCTTTATTTTACAGCTCAAGCTAAAATGTTAAGCTAAGAAAAAGGCACAGCAGGTCTGAAATGTCTGTAACTTACATAGTTTAGCTGGATTGAACTGAAACAACAAAAATATATCTAAATGGAAATGGTCCTAATTTAAAAGAAGTGATTGTAAAATTCAATTTAACAGCGTCAGAATTATGAAAATACACAAGAAGCAGTCTCAAATATTTTGTGGCACACACTCACACAAACACGAAGAATTGCTTCAAATAGGAAGGCTGCTTTAAAGATAATACTGATGTTCTTTGCAGTAGTATACAGCAAGAGCACTGGGTAACTTTGATGATGAATAAGGTATGAATTCATCACCTGGGGCTGTGCAATAGATGATACATCTAACTTTGAACACAGTTCTTACCATTGACAGTTTCCTCATAGGGTTGAGCCTCTTCATAGTAACTCTCTGAAGCGTCTGCACAGGCTGGAGCTGGTACTGGAGGCAAAGGGAACGGCTCCCGACACACCACACCCTGACAGAAAGATGAGGGAGTCAAAAACGAGAAAAGTACCAAAAAAAGAGAAGTGTGGGATTGTAAATGTCTGTGCTTTTTTGTTCATTTAACGTCACCCCCAAACCTACTGTCATTATAGTTTCTAGACCAGTGGTAATTAAGTGCCCTGAACACACGCGCATACACATGCACACACACACACATCGACGTGTGTTATTCCCACAGGCTGAGCATGTGGTTAATTCCAGCTGTCACTTCAGGAATAACTAGGGAATTCCTCGTGTAACCAAACCTCCTCTGACCTGGGAGGCTAGACCTTGTAACTACTAGCACGTTTGCCTTTAGGGAAGAGGGTGTGTTTGTGTGAGCAAGGAAGTAGAGAAGGGTATCGTACATTTGTGTGTGTGGGAATGTGTGTGTGGGTATATATGTGTGTGTGTGTGGCTTTCCTGAAATCAGTCAGCAGTCTGGCTTCACTTCTGTCTCCTGTGTGGTAAAGACTGTCTCCCCAACACTTAATGCTTGACTAAAATCAAAACCAAAACAGACACATCTGTCTTCAGTTGTGTTTTTGTTTTTTTGTTTTTTATATTTAGCTTTTTTTTTTTTTAATGAAGCTCAGGATTTTGCTCGATAGATTAGACAGATGTTGCTTGTGCAGCGTAATGGCTCCTGAATATTTACACTGTTACAACTGAGCCTCACTCTCTCTGTATCACTTTTCTTTGGGTAAATAAAGCTTGAATCAAAGCAGGACAATCATAGCACTCTACTGGTAGCTACTGGTAACGCTCTCCAGGAAGATGGAAAAGCAAAGTGACAATAAACATCTTGACTCTTGATAACAATTTAGGCTATTTCTACTTTGTGATTGACACAAAAAATCACACACAAAAAAAGATTTTAAAGGCTTATTAAATCTAAATCCACAAACCAATCAATGACATTGTGTGGTTAGACACATTAGTAGACATATAGTAGTTAGAAGTTAAATAGTACACTAATCTAGCAGAAGATTCTATTCTATTCTACTCCATTTTTATGGCCTCCAGGTGCTTTATACTATCAAGTAAAGACCCTAGAATAATAAAGAGAAAACTCTCTGTGAGCAAGCACTCTGGCAAGAGTGGAAAGGAAAAACTCCCTTTTAACAGGAAGAAATCTCCAGAAGAACCTGGGAGGCTCAGAGGGGCAGCAATGTGCTGCCCCATGTTGGGGGTGAGGTGAGGGAGACAGGATGATAGACACAGTGTGGAGCCAAAGTTATAACAACTGGTTAAATGTAGAGTGGTGCAGAAAGGCAGAAAGTTTGTCTTATGGGCTGAACTTGCTTCTCTTTTGGCAGTGCATTGGTAGACTATATACAGTCCATCTACCTGCACAGAGCATCTGCTGTCACACGTGTCCAAAGTATGTGGTTCAACCAATCTGTGGTTTTGTGAAACCGAGCTTTGAAAATAAGGAACAGCGTCCACTGCAGCGCATGTCTATGTTTTCAATATTTTATTTTTGAACTTTAATGTTTTTCCAACTTCTGCACCCTCGACCCATTCTGGCCCACTTGTCAACCATTCAGCATTCAACCTCCGCACGGTCGAACGATGTGTCGTTTGGTTTTTTTGGAGGAGAACATGGGAACACATTTGCATTGCTTTTGCATTTGTGTTCAAAACTTCTCCCCAGGCTATGTAGGCAAACAGCTATGTAACCAGACATAACCATGGTAGTATAAAACAAGCATTACTAATCAGGATCTTTTAGGAGATGCTCTGAAACAGTGTGTTGTACCTCTTTTTAAAACTCAGTCTTGTGGAAAAAGCTGTCAACATTCAAGAATGCAGGTAATTTGAAGACCATATTAATTAATCAGGTGTTTATTTTTCACACTTTGAACAACCTTAAATCTTTGGACTCATGCATGTGTGGGGGAATGACCTTCCATGAAGGAAGAATTTCATCACTGGAAAACAGCCTCAATACCCTGAACTTGCGACATAATCCTATGAAGTATCTATGGTGGCAATCAGAAGATGGCAGATATGCAAGTTTGGTCTTGGTGCAATCTGGAAATAAAATGACTTGCCCGCTTAAAAACTTCAGTAGCTGCCAGTGAAGATGCAATCTATGTATTCTTTTTCTTATCTCAGATAAACTGAGAGATACTGGAGTCAGACTTCCACATAAGGGTTATTTTTCTGAGGCAGTGAAGTTAAAGGAAGTTAAATAATGACATATATCCCACGCATTGCAATTAGGATTATTCACCTGAATATTATCCAGCCCACACGGTACATTCTTAGTACGGTTTGAGCTGAATCATAAAAAGTGTTTTCTTAATGCAAACTGTTTCCCCTCCCCACCACTGTTTGAATTCTTTCACTTTCACTTCTACTTATTGAAATTAGTATACTTTAAAGTATTCTGCTTATTCTGATTATATTTACTTATTGTACAGCTTTAACATTATCTGAAAGTTTGCAGTCTTTCAGCTGCTCTGTATAGTATACAGAAAAACTCAATATACCATAAGATGAGAGTTTGAATGGTACTTTTAGTTGCCCCAAATCAGCAACGCTTAAAATATATAGAAACAAATTAGAGAGAAAGCAGTGATAAATTGTGTTTAGCGGTCACAAACCTGTGGTGGGTCTTCAGATACCAGAGTGATTTACTGGTTCAGCTTAGAAACAGAACAACAAAAATTAAAAACACAGCCATATTTGTCTGTTTGTGTAAAAATCACAAAATCATTATTTCTGATGTGGGCTGTCAGTGACAGGCGCAGCAACTCCCAGTAAACAGGGAATTCCATGTTAGTGAGCTTTTCCCACCATATCACTTCAGTGAGCTAAGACATTTTCAGTAATCCATAGCAGATGTTATAATAACTGGCGTCATGTCACGGTCCACGAGCAGTCACAGTGATGAAGACTCACTTGTGTGATTAGCCTGCATGCCTGAACATGGAGGAAAGCAGCCACTAAGCAAAGTGTTGGCAGAAATGTTATCATGGAAGTTTAGGGAGGGTAACATCCCTTATACATCATGGAGCTATTTAAGATGTGTCATTATACAAGCATCAGCAAATGCGACTGTCAGTATGTCATAAGACTTGCTATCGAAAATGACCAAAATATATAAAGTCTATTTGAACACACAGGTAGCTGATGCCGATAATAACTGATGCTGTTACAGGTATATTGGCTCACTTGTGCCCACATATTCTTCTGAACTTTCTTTAATTCATAAGTGAAACTGTCAGTGTGTGTGTGTGTGTGTGTGTGTGTGTGTGTGTGTGTGTGTGTGTGTGTGTGTGTGTGTGTTTGTTTCCAGTTAGGTGATAAGCAGAAAAAACCTACCATGTTTTTTTGATAGCAGGAAGTACTGAAGCAAATCAGCAACGGCAGAAGTTGTACTCTTGGTTTAAACACTCTACTATGAGGCAACAGTGATAACCACTGAGATAAGGTATTGGCATTACTAGGGTGTCTGTTGACCATTGTTATTTTTAATAACAGGAGTTACATCAATGGCATGTTTGGCGTTAAAAAGGCCCTCCTTCTTACTCGTTTATTTTTGGTCTACACATTTTTGTGTAAAATTATTATAACTTTATAATTTAGGTTGTAGAAAATGATGGAGGTAAAACTAAAATTAAGTCATGTAAACCACCATTTATCCTAATTGCCAACAGGGGGCTTCAAAAATTAGTTAACTGTAAAGAAATCAATTGTACATTAATGTTACATTTACCCCCAGCCAATTACCCAAGTGGCAGAGAGTGTCTGATTTGGTGGTCTCAGGATCATGTCTCTGCTTTTTTTGCAGATGATCAAGTGGTGACCTCAAGAAAAACTTGCTGCTGAGTATGAAACTATAGGAATGAGAATTAGCACCTCCAAATCTGAGGCCATGGTCAGAAAAAGGATGGCGCACAAACTGATTTTAAGTTTTGGCAGCGATGTGAACGCTGTACCATTTTTTTGTGATTAAGAGAGTGCTAAGGGAAGCATTGATCTTCCGACCTTCACCTATGGCTGTGAGCTCTGGGTAGTGCCTGAAAGAACTGAATCATGGATAGTAGCATCAGATATGAGCTTCCTCCAAAGGGTGGCTGTATTCTCCCTTAGAGATACAGTGGGGAACTTTGTAAATTGAGAGGGATTCAGAGCCTGGCCACTACTCCTCCACATCAAAAGGAACCAGATGAAGAGGCTTGGACATATGACTACGATGCCCCCCAGATACCTTGTAGGTGAGGTCGTCTGAGCATGTCCTGCTGGGAGGAGGCCCTGTAGCAGATCCAAGATACACTGGAGAGATTACATCTCTTGGCTGGTGTGGGGAGGGGAAGGTCTTGGCACAGAGTGTGTGCCCTGAGACTTGAACCCAGATAAGAAAATTGATGGTGGATGGATGTTATGTTTAGAGTCAACAGACAATAATCGATGTGCTTTCAGTGTCCTCAACACTTAGACCCACCCCTCGCTTGTGATGCCCTGATTTAAAGTATTCAAGATGACCACGGCCAAAATGACAAACTCAATCCAATGGGTGACAACATTGTGGCTATGTCCGTTTTTACATAGAGCTCATGGTTTCATAACCTCACATTACCCCATATATACTGCAAATAACAAGTCAAGAGAGTTAGAGACAAGCCTGGTCTAAGCCTTAATAATAGTTATATACAAAAGCAGTTAACAGGAATTTCCTGAGAAAGTTATTATTCTGTCTCTCACTTTTCTCTCACTCTCTCACTGCAAGAGTGTAAACTTCTCCAGAGTTTAAAAAAAAGTAGTCAAGAGTTAAGCATCTGCTATTAATTAAAACAAAAAGTCAGGCATTCCAGAGGAACCGCAGTAAGCCACCCCAGACTGCCCACCCACTCTTATCTCTATCTTTTTTCTTTTTCTTTTTACATTTCCTCAACTCCAAAAATACTAAATTGGCTTGTTGTCTGAGCCAAGCCTGAAGAGAAGCATAGTAGGCCATTCCAGGGAGGTGTTGCACTGATGAAAAAGCATCAGGGACATGCCAGGTGTGTGTATCCATTCTCCCAGAAGACTTTGCTATTCTTCTGTCTCTTTAATAGTCACTTTAGCCCCTTCCTTTCACTTCTTTCACGCACAAACACACTTCTTCACCACAGAAACATCGACTAGAAGGGAAGAAATGAGGAGTCTGAGGATAAATAACAAAGCAAGGAGAGAGGGTGGCGGAGTGTGGTGGAGGGGCTTTGAGTAAAGAGTGGGAAAAGAGAGCCCAAAAAACGAACAGTCAGAGGAACATGGAAAATCCCTGGTTCCCATGCCAAGAATTCGGTGCAGTGAAAACACACACACACACACACACACACACACACACACACACACACACACACACACACACACACACACACACACACACACACACACACACACACACACACACACACACACACACACACACAGTGTATCTGAAAGCCTGCTGGGAGCTCAATGTAAAAGGTGGTGATAAAAATGATCAGTTTGGTTTTCACAGAACAGAGTTCAGGAAAAATCCCTGATCCTTTGCCTCTGTTACTTGTTACATAGTAACTTTTTTCATTTAGAAATTATGACATTAAAAATTTCATGAGTGAAAAAAGAAAGAAAAGAGACTATAAGTTATCTACATGGCAGAAGGTAAAATGCAAGAACAAAGATTTCACATGACACAAACTATTTGTTTTCCTGTTATTTTGCCTTCTTGGGAAAACTTTGACCTTTTCTAAAACCTTTATATTTTTGATACCAGCCCCTTTTTTGCAAACTTAAACCTTTTCAAGTTACCTACTTAAAATGTATAACTGCAAATGGATCTTCATGTGTAACATTTAAATAGCCATTTTAAACCAAGCTGGATTTAAAGGGATAACGTAATCATGAATAATTCAGTAAATACTTACTTTATGCTAGCCAGTCTTATTGCGGTTATGATAATGACCAGTTGCCGGCAGCCACATTACCGCTACAGTGCATGTCAACAGTTTTCCTTTCCCTGCCTGACGCTTGCAAGTGGCACAGCTGCTATCTATAGTCCATCTCTATTTTAAGACCATGCAGACAGGACGCAATGGAGCTCACACAAATCTTTATTTACCATGCAGCTCGAGGGAAAAAATGGCTATTCCACACTCGAGTCACACACAAAATAATTACTTAAGAAGCCGTCTTAGGAAGAACAGAAATCCTGGTTTAAGAGACCATGGAAATGCCCGAAGGCCTGGGAATCAACCGGGATACTCATGCCGAGAATGCGACCCTTGATCTGGAGAACAGAGAGTGCCATGCAGGCTGGCTGAGAGTGAGGGTGGAGGACAGTTGGTTCACTGTGGAGCGGGCTTTTCTCCTTAAGTACAGCGACTATTTCTGTGCTCTTTTTCACTCTGGGATGAAAGAAAGTCAGCAAGATGAGCTCTACCTGAAAGGAGGAGTGCACGCAAGAGGTTTCCTCATTGCCCTTGCAGTCTGCAGGGGAGAGAATCCCACCATCAGTGAACCAGATGAGCTTGTCGAAGCGGTCGAGTGTGCTGCTTTTCTACAGGTTGACCATTTGGTCCAGCATCTTTGTGACATTATAGATTCAGACAACTGCCTTCTGCTTTACCATACAGCCTCCGTATTTGGGGTGCATGCACTGTTTCACAATGCTGCACTCTTTCTTTGTGACGCCTTTGATGATCTCAAGGATGAAGCAGAAAGTTCAATCCCTGAGGAGCTGCTGCAATACTCTCAAACTTTGTCCCCTTCTTCTTTTATTGCTATGGGGACCCATTCTCCTTCACTGGAGCTGCTGCAAGACTCCTTCAGGGTTGTTTGCTACCTCGACGAAAAAGAGGGCCAGTGGAAGCATCTGACAGACCTACCAACTGCTTGCAGCACCTCCATGGCTGGCATAGCAGTGGTTGACAATCGCTTATATATCGTTGGGGGGGTTTTTGGTTACAGTAAGGACACAGTGGACAGGAGCTTCTGCTACAACCCCGATTCAGGACTTTGGACTACTCTCCCAGGTCCCCAGCAACCCAGATATAATTTTACCCTTCTTGGGCATGAAGGTCAGCTCTACGCCATTGGTGGAGAGTCCCAAAAGAAGATAATTTCCACAGCAGAGACGTATGATGTTGTAAAAGGAGAGTGGACATTTATACAGCATGCACCACGACCCGTAGCATCTGCAGCTTGTGCTGTCGCTAGACGACGGATATTTATTTGCTTCTGGAAGCCACCAGACACCACAGACATCTATGAATACGTACCTGTGAATGATGAGTGGAAGCTTGCTACCACACTGATCAGACCTCAGAGCTATGGCCACTGTATGGTAGCTCACAAGGACAATTTGTATGTGATGCGCAATGGGCCTTGTGACGACTTTCTTCGCTGTCTAATGGACTGTTATAATATCACAACAGGCCAGTGGACAGCTATGCATGGGCATTACATCAACAGCAAGGGAGCTCTGTTTACCGCAATGATCAGGGGGGATTCTGCGTTCACAGTGAAACACATGTTAACTCTTGTGTATACCATCACTGAAAATGGATGGAAGCCCCGTAAGCAGATGAACGGATTTCCAAAGAGTGGTTCACTGTGGACATGTTTACTCAGGCTTCCCAAGACGGGGCCAGTTATACCACAGCTGGATGCAGAAGGCAAGGAAGGAGAAATGCCTCTGTCAGACCTGTCTGAGGCATATCTGGAAGCTATACAGCACTTGTGAAATTATTGTGCAACTGAAAAGTAAAGCGATTTTTTTGAGTTTTTAAATGACAAAATAAGTCCTAGAAAATACTGCTGCTAAATAATTCTGGAGGCTTCAAATGGACAAAAATTGACTTTATTTCAATGCATTCAATTCACATGCACTCTCACACACATGCTAACAAGCACTTGCACTGATTAACAACAGCTGCTACTGCAGTTTATAGTAGGGGAGGCCACTGTGCATGTGTGTGTGCATGTGTGAGTGTGTGTAAAGTTCAAAGGCACTGACGGGATGTTCTAAACCTTTTTCCTGAAGTCACACTGGGCCAATTCAGAAGCCACCGGTCTCCTAGTCAACATAAAACACAGTGTAGTTCCCTCTCACACACTCCTGAACAATCACCTCTCCAGTCTTGTTGCCCCATGGGTTGTTAAATACCTGCTTCTGTGGGAGAACACATTTCACGAAGCCTCGGCTTGCAAGCCTCGGTGGAGGGAAATGATTTTGGCTTGCATGACCACAGACGTTATTTGTGTCATTATATCTAAACTGCTGCAGCTGGGTTTCAATATCTGACAACAACCCATTAACTTACAGTACTTTTTACTGTAAGTTACAGTACTGTTTTTAGCACTACGCTTCTTAGTGATAGCAGTGCACATACTGTAACACAAGACCAAACTGCTATCGGTTACATATCAATTTGGAATTTGTCTTCTGGCTTCTTTGGTATACAGTAGGATATCTTGATCACCACCGATTTGTTCCATCTACTATATTACTTCAGCCACTGACTCGGGTCAATGCTATTAACATTCCCACAACCACAGTGGCAGAGACCCAAATATCTGTGTTTTTTTTAAGCCAAATCATTCTGCATCATTCTTCTGTTACTCCAGTTATGGAAAGGAACTGGTCAACACTTACTGTTCTGGGGGGTGGCAGGTCGGGAAGGTTCTTTTGTGGGACGGGGACACGTTTTGCTGCTTTTCCATTGAGCAGGGCATCTAATCTGTCATCTTGGTAACACAAACAGAGAGTGGAAGGTTAGTATATACCAGGCATTTTGCACTTAAATTTATTTCCATAGCATACCAGAACATTTCAGGATAAATAAATAGCTGTCATCTCGCAAGTATAAATTCCATATATCCAGCTATCTCGGTTAAATATTAATGCAATGGTATCCCCAACTAACACAATGATATAATCTTTTTTGTTAAATCATAGTAACCACATAATATAATTCGGTGTGTAACCTTGGTATAAATAATCAATCTGCAAAGTAAATAAGACCACACTTCCACACATCCAAGAAAACTAAGAAGCAGCATCAATGAATTGGAGGTTTTACTGGACTTAAATTTTATATATATATATATTTTTATACAGTGGCTTGCAAAAGTATTCGGCCCCCTTGAACTTTTCCACATTTTGTCACATTACAGCCACAAACATGAATCAATTTTATTGGAATTCCACATGAAAGACCAATACAAAGTGGTGTACACGTGAGAAGTGGAACGAAAATCATACATGATTCCAAACATTTGTTACAAATAAATAACTGCAAAGTGGGGTGTGTGTAATTATTCAGCCCCCTGAGTCAATACTTTGTAGAACCACCTTTTGCTGCAATTACAGCTGCCAGTCTTTTAGGGTATGTCTCTACCAGCTTTGCACATCTAGAGACTGAAATTCTTGCCCATTCTTCTTTGCAAAACAGCTCCAGCTCAGTCAGATTAGATGGACAGCGTTTGTGAACAGCAGTTGTCAGATCTTGCCACAGATCCTCGATTGGATTTAGACACCAGACAGGTCAGGGATAAAGTTATTGAGAAATTTAAAGCAGGCTTAGGCTACAAAAAGATTTCCTAAGCCTTGAACATCCCACGGAGCACTGTTCAAGCGATCATTCAGAAATGGAAGGAGTATGGCACAACTGTAAACCTACCAAGACAAGGCCGTCCACCTAAACTCACAGGCCGAACAAGGAGAGCGCTGATCAGAAATGCAGCCAAGAGGCCCATGGTGACTCTGGACGAGCTGCAGAGATCTACAGCTCAGGTGGGGGAATCTGTCCATAGGACAACTATTAGTCGTGCACTGCACAAAGTTGGCCTTTATGGAAGAGTGGCAAGAAGAAAGCCATTGTTAACAGCAAACCATAAGAAGTCCCGTTTGCAGTTTGCCACAAGCCATGTGGGGGACACAGCAAACATGTGGAAGAAGGTGCTCTGCTCAGATGAGACCAAAATGCAAAACGCTATGTGTGGCGGAAAACTAACACCGCACATCACTCTGAACACACCATCCCCACTGTCAAATATGGTGGTGGCAGCATCATGCTCTGGGGGTGCTTCTCTTCAGCAGGGACAGGGAAGCTGGTCAGAGTTGATGGGAAGATGGATGGAGCCAAATACAGGGCAATCTTGGAAGAAAACCTCTTGGACTCTGCAAAAGACTTGAGACTGGGGCAGAAGTTCACCTTCCAGGAGGACAACGACCCTAAACATAAAGCCAGGGCAACAATGCAATGGTTTAAACAAAACATATCCATGTGTTAGAATGGCCCAGTCAAAGTCCAGATCTAAATCCATTCGAGAATCTGTGGCAAGATCTGACTGCTGTTCACAAACGCTGTCCATCTAATCTGACTGAGCTGGAGCTGTTTTGCAAAGAAGAATGGGCAAGGATTTCAGTCTGTAGATGTGCAAAGCTGGTAGAGACATACCCTAAAAGACTGGCAGCTGTAATTGCAGCAAAAGGTGGTTCTACAAAGTATTGACTCAGGGGGCTGAATAATTACGCACACCCCACTTTGCAGTTATTTATTTGTAACAAATGTTTGGAATCATGTATGATTTTCGTTCCACTTCTCACGTGTACACCACTTTGTATTGGTCTTCCACGTGGAATTCCAATAAAATTGATTCATGTTTGTGGCTGTAATGTGACAAAATGTGGAAAAGTTCAAGGGGGCCGAATACTTTTGCAAGCCACTGTAAAGTGAACACGTCCTTAAAAAAATTCTTCTGAGAACCATTTTTCATTTTTACTATTTCAGAAATCTCTGCTAGGTAGGAGAGAATAGGCATCATTTATGAGAGACACTCTTACTGTAAGACAGAAACAGCTTTTCAAACTTTGCAGTCAACCTGTTCATAACTGGGCTTTGAAAGTGCAAATTTAGGATGCTTGTCTGTTCATGATGAAAGCCATGTTCTGTTAAGCTAATCCAGAGGTTCCAAAACTGTGAGCTGATGCAAGTGAAAAATAAACATGCAAGAGTTTGCTGATGCTATCATGTTACCCATTATTTGTGTAAGATTCAAAATAGATCCTTTAATAAAGTTAATTATTGATAAAAATGGTAGGATGTGGGGCATGAGTTAATTTTTTGCCTCTGAAGTGGCATGCTAGAAAGAGTGTTGGCTATGTTAGCTATGCTAGCAATTAGCATGCAGATACGGAGTGATAACATCATTTAGAGTATGATAACAAACCTCTACACTGTCTTTAACCAAACTCTCCCAAATGTTAAAATACTAACAATGGTATGGCCACTTGTGGTGTCAAGCATTAAGTCAGATTTTGTCTTTTTTTAATTTGTCTTGTCATGCTAACCTAAACCATTTAGGATGATAGCAGTAGGCCTTCATTTTGATTCATGCATTTATCTTTTTTATAATATTTTATAAAAAAAGATAAATATTATAAATAAATAAATATTATATTTTTTATAATATTTTTTTACCTTACCATATAAACCATCTTAAGGCAACTGTTTTTGTGAATTGGGGGGGGGGGGGTATATTTGAATATTAATATGAGGCCTAATGAGCGTGACAGAGTGGCACAGCAATTTTGTCTTTAACATTTTCTTCAGTGTCTTATATTTTTTTGGTCTCAAACGTGACCTTAAAAGGACATCCTTACGCCAACTACAGTTCATAAATGTGTTAATAAAAATTCCCTGTCTGTACCTTTGCTCTATACCTTTTTGTATCATTACAAGAATAGAAACATGCTAATATGAACTGCAGTAAAAGCACTGCATTACCACAGGCTGCACATGTACTATTACATACACGTAAGATAATTGAACCAGGCTGCCTGTCGTTTTATGAGCAATGCTTTACATTAAAAGAAAAGGTAAATAAATAAATATTGTAGCCCATCCTATTTTAACAAACAAAGAAAGTTCACTCCGAGTGTATTTAAGTCCCCCCCTTCACATGAGTTTCTGTGGTAGACAGCTTGTGGCTTTGCAAGCATCGCTGCTGAAAATATGTGTTAACTCTAGTGCTCATTCAAACCACATTCTTTATCACTGTCCAAACAAAACAGGTCAGTCTCAGATGTTGAGGCTCTGCGAAGAAACAGACAGGAAATGGTGGGCGAGTGCTAGGGAGCTGAAGGGGCCACAGCTTGCAGCGGCTTATCATGTCTGCTGTTCACTTGAAAGTAAATTGAGCATGAGATGGAAATAGTGTAACAACTATGGGCTATCTGACCTTCATGGATAAACGCAAAATTACACTAAAAGCCCTTTAAAAAAAAGGAAAGAAAAAAAAGCTGTTTTCCTTGTTTCATATAATTTCACGATATTTATGTATAAAACATTCAGACATTCAGAAAAATTAACTCTGAAATTAAGTCATCATAACAGGATTATGTAACTAGAGTTGGCAATTAGTAAGCAACATGAATATTAGCTACACTAATGATGTATAATACAGACATGATGAGCTTTTGCCAGAAAACTATTATGTTTAGATTGGCAGCCTGTTCTGTTGTTTATCCTGATAAAAAATAAGCGGAAGAGAATGGATAGATCCATCTATTCATGGAATAATCCATGAATAGATGGATGAAACCTAAAGAATGATAAGGAAATGTGACTCTTCAATGCTTAAACAAAATAGCAGTAATACCGTGCTAACTACAAGACATTCAACTCTGTGAGGTTGCAAAATTTGCCTTGATCTAAATTTGTTGGCATGCAAAAAAATCTACCTAGTTTACCATCTTAGTCAGCAGTTCTTTGGTTTTTACTGGCATGCAACACCGTGTGCAGCTGATGTAATGCCACTGAATGGTGGGCAAGTTTGGCAGTTATGTGGTCGGAAAACAAAGAATAAGATAAACTGAAATAGATGCCACCAATTATGAGAATTGATATTCGTTCTTTTTTCAAAGTACTGAGCTTTATGTCAAATAGATTTTTACACCTGTTAGTATATTAATTTTAAAAAAAGAACCTGCTGGAAAAGTCAGCAGTCACTAATAATTATTGGGATTATTGAGCACAAAATGTATAAAAGAGTTCAGTTTTGTATGGGACATTTGTCTTAATCAGTTGGGCTTGACTCAAACATTGTTATAAAACTTTGTTCATTAGCCCTAATTTTCAGCAGAATAACATCTTTAAACATTATTGTTTGAAGCCTGTATTTTTTAGGCGTATACGAGACAATTCAGCACAAAGAGTCTGTGTATGAAATATAATTAGTTTGCTGTTGCTGAAGTTGTAAAATGAGTAATTTGTGGGTGTTTTCTTGTGCTAATCCAAATGTATGCAGTTGTTTTTTGACAGCTGACGATGCCTTAATGACATAAAAATTTTGCATTGTGGATTACAATTCAGTGCAGTGAAGTGAAGGATCAGCTTGTTCCATAATCCAGTTTGCACAGTGCTTAATTGAACAAACCAGAAATCGAGAGCACAAGAGATTTACATTGTACATAATTTATCAAGATATTTGAGTGGACATAACAGTTTTTATCAACCAAAATTTATTTAACTCATTTGTTATCTATTAACTCATATTATTGTTATATTATTCTTTCACTTTCCTGGTTCACTACGTACAGAATTTTGTAATACAATATGGTAAAGTAAGCCAAACAGCCTGGTAAGACTATGAAGTCATTAAAAAATTATGGAGCTAATAAGCAGATCAGTCTGAACAGTGATATGAGCAATTTCATCAACAATTCATAGCTGCTGAATATCAAATTCATTTAAAGGCATTATTTGAAAACTATTTCACTGTAAAGACAGAAATGCCCTCTAGTGAAAGAGTTGATGACGGCTAGCATAATTGGAGACTAAAAACACCATTGCCTATTTTATTGTTCGTATAAAATACATTATGGACAGATGTGGCCAAGGCAAAATGGGATTGAATATCTGCTTTAATATATTTTAGGAAAGTGTTGATTCATTTATGCCCAACGAGAAAATGTACACCTCAACAACTGAGTTTCAATGTACAAGCTGGAAAGTGGAACAAGCCGGTGCTTCAGTGCGCTTAACAGTTTACACGTTTTCATTCAATCTGCCATCAAACATTTACATTTGCATTTCTTATTATACAATTTCAAAGCTATACTTACATACATACAAGAACCACAAAGTAATTTTCAAAGTTGAAAGAGCAACATTTAAAACTCACACCTTTACCATTTTTTTCTTTTCCAGGAACAACTTTGTTCATGTAGATATACTCCTCATCAGCACCTGTAAACAGAGACAGCAAAAGGTGATTAACTGCTGAGAGCAGTGCACTTTGGCATAGATGTTTTTGCTCTGTGGTTAGCCACCACAAACACCTTTCTTGAATTTAAGCATACCTTACAAAACAACGAACTTAAATGTCAAGAAAATATGAGCTTATGCACAGGTATTTTTGGGTTTTTTTACTGTTTAACGCTTGCTTTGAATTCCCAAAGTTGATTTTTTTTGATTTGGTCGAATATATTCACAGTGTGACTTAACTGTAAACAATAACACGGAAAGAATGCATATTTTGCTTTCCCTTGAGACAGCTGATGGGAAAATCTGATTCCACCTTGGTGCAAAACAAACTTCCATCGTGCTTGTCAAAAAGAAGTCCAGGATAAAGGGAAACTTCACCCAAACAAGTAGTCCATTGTGCACACAGATAGGACCACTATTCACACCCACTCCTACCGTGGCAAGCATTCATCGGGCATTAGTCAGAGAACTCCCTGCCTGCACAGATACAGCACTGTGTCACGTTTGTAGTGGAAGTTTTACATTGCTTTTTAATATACAAGGCAACTCTTGAACTTAATCCACCTGTTCATAACAATCATGCATTCACAAAAACTTTCCATTTGACTCTAAAAGTGATCCAGTTTCTGTTTCTTTTGCATGGTTAGAGGAGCTGATCATAACCAGACTAAGGAACTAAAGGATGAACTTGACTTCACTTGCACTCAACTCTTCAGGCAAAAAGTGGAGATGATGAAACCTTCTGACATACATCAATGTTAGAGTCAGCGAGGAAAGGACTACAGCTGGAGTCATGTCACTCTCAACATGGTGGAGTAATTACAAACTGGTGAGGACATAACATTGCCACATAAACAGTCTGAACGAAGGCCTTTTCTTGAACAATAAACACAGAGGTTGTGGCTGCAAAGGCTCCAGTTGGTTACTGTAACCTGTTATGGGAATTTGTTCCGGAGCTGCAGCACAGTTTTTCACTGGAATTAAATATTTTAGCTGACTTAGATTACCCCGAGAGGAAATCAAACAAAACTCAGACCTTGGGTGATACTGCGGAGAAGGGGTTCTCCTTTGAAATAGATATCATGAGGTGAAACCAAACAGCAGCAGCATAAAATGATGTTTTGCCTGTACAGTGAAAACAGATTTTCGGGGAACAAAGTTGAAATGCTATTTATAAATTGCTGCTCAGAGGAAGTGAGCATCCCCAGAGGATAAATGCAGCTTCGGAAAAATGATACAGCTTGGAGCCAGAAGAGGAAGTACAGAGAGACGAGTCCAAGACCTGAACATGGAAAAGCTTGACTGCTGGTGTGTGTTAGTGAACAGTGTGAGAGCTCTCTGAGAAAAACAGGGCGAAAGAGAGTTGACTTTTAAAATCCAGAAGTGAGAGGGTGACAGCAAATGACAAAAACTGCAAAGAATCGGGTCATCTCAACAAACAAACAAACAAAAAGTCATTATCATCTTTGCGTTAAACTATTTTTGAGGTAGCGGTAGCATGTCATTAATTAGTTGCTTCAAAGATTAAGTAGCTGGCATAGAGCACCATGAATCACATCAACCCACCAGCAGTTGCAAGAAAAATAAACTCATCTGAAGCTGTTTGAAAAGTTAACAAGCTGTACAAGACTCCAGTTTTTTTAGCTTGCTTATAAACTGAAAATTAAAAAAAATGCATGAAGCAAATAATTTCGTAACAGAAGCAGGAATGTAGTAAAAAAAAAGTGCAATCCCGCAGGCACAATGTGGCTTTAGCTACCAAAATTGTGATAAAGCGATGTTTTTGCAAAGCTTGCAGGGATATAATTATGAAAGGTTAGTAAGAGCTTAAAATAACAAAATAAAACCAGAGTAGGTGGTTTAATAACTTCTCCTAGGCCAGTTTCACTTTAGTGTGGGAAATGCAGGGAATGACCACATGTTACATAAGATGCTTTGTTGGATGGCAGATTAACTGCCAGCTGGTCTATGCAGCTTTTGAATGAATTTAAACATTTGTGGTTAACCATCAACCAGTGTTACAGCTTTAGATGCAAACATCAAGAGAACAGCTTAAAGGTTTGTGACAAATTATTCTACTGAAATTAACTTCTTTTTAAAAAAATGAAAAACCTAATAATGCACCAAAAAACAAAACAAAACACTGCGACATTGTTGTAAGTGGATGTATGCATACTAATAGGCTAACTAGAAGCACTTCCACAGCAACTTTAAAGTGAACCTTTCATACTTTTTATTAATTTCCTTTCACACACTTATGGTACAAAGAACGTACACCCTCTATCAAGTTTTCACATAAAATCTAGACCCTAACATCAGGTCTTAAAATTAGCAAAATATAATCTCAGATGAATAATAAAACATGACACATCACAGTGTGTCATTATTTATTTATTATAAGAAAAACTAAACCAAATTGCTGAAGCAGTGTGTGAAAAACTAAGCACATCCCATAATTTAATATGTTGTAGAACCACCAATAATGACATGCTTATCAGTCTTTCACATCATTAAAGAGGAATTTTGAACTACTCTTCTTTAAAACACTGGTTCACTTCATTGAGGTTTCCAGGCATTCATTTATGCACAGCTCTCTTACTTTGACTGCATCATTGCAACACTTTGATTCTTTTCTTTTTCAGTCATTCTGTTGTAGATTTACTCTTGTCCTTGGAATAATTTTTCTATTGCATGATCCAATTTCAGGCAAGCTGGTCATACAGATGGCCTCGCATTGGACTCTAGAATACTTTGGTGTACGGAGCTCATGGTTGACCCAGTGATACAAGGTTCACGGGTCCTATGGCTGGAAAACCAACCTGAATCATTAACGTCCACCACCGTGCTTGACACTTGGTAATGATGACCTTGACACTAGGCGTTTGTGCTGATATGCTTTGATTTTTCCACCCGTGGCGCTGTGCACAATAGCCAAACATATTCACTTTGGTCTTGTCTGTCTAAAGGACATTGTTTCAGAAGTCTTGTGGTTTGTTCAGATGCAGCTTTGCAAACCAAAGCCATGCTGTCATGATCTTTTTAGAGAGAAGAGGCTTTCTCTTGGCAACTCTTCCAAAAAAGCCATACTTGTACAGTCTTTTTCTAATTGTACTGTCACAAACTTTAACATTAACCATGCTAACTGAGGTCTGTAAAGTTTCTTGAGTTTTTTGTAGAATTTTATTACCTTGGGGTCCGACCACTAAAATGCCAAAACTTGATAAAAGTGCTCACACTTGCAGATAATCAGTTAATTAAAGTGCGTTTGTTAACAACACCTTGCTGCTACTTAATTCCTATCAAAGCAGTTAGGCTGTGCTTAGCTGTTTTAATGTATTTTGGCTTAGTTTTTGTTAAAGATAATGACACAGTGTAATATATATGATGATTTAAGTTCATCTAGAGTTTGACCTAATTTTAGAACTTTATTTTTACCAACACTGCACATCTACAGTTGCTCATGGTAGTGTTAAACATGACTAAATGTAACCACTGTTAGACTTGTTTAGGTCATTTCTCACTTCAAATGTTAACAGTAACATGTTTGCAGTAATTCTACTCTGCAGTTTGCTGTGACTCAGCTAATTCTGTGGTTATTTAGACTTCACAGTGTATCTAACCTCTCAATTACATACTGGGCAGAATAATTTTCTCTTCCTCTCATGAAATTTTCCTAAGGAAGTTATTATATTGTAGTTCAGTAACTGTAGGTCTATGACTTGTTTGCACGCTTTCACTTCTTTATTTGTTATTTTTTTAATCAAACATATCAAACTGATTTAAAATTTCCCCATAAAATATCCATGAAAATCAGTTTCTGAATAAATATGAAGTGAGAATTTGGTCATGCGGTTTCAGATTTGTATTTCTGTCTTCATCTGCTTTAAGTTTGAAGTTGTTTGGGCCGAGATGTTAGAATATAGACAGATGTTATTTTATTATTACCGTTTGTCTGGCACATATAAGTTAAACTCTAAGCAAGTAGGACAGTTTTTAAAAAAACTGTAGCTGGTTGCCTTGACCATGTCTACAAGCCTGAATGCACTGAGCTGCAGCCGTGTGATTGGCTGATTAGATATTGCCATTAACAAGTAGAAATTGTGTACCTAATGAAGTCGCTGGTGAGTGTATATCAACTGTACTTTGAAAAGACGGGTGAATAATGGTCCACTGTTTCTGAAACAGTGCTCTTACCAGTCGAAGCCCTGTAGGACTGGAGGAGATCAGACAGCAAACCCTTCTGGACGGTGGCGTTCCCACTCAGCGTCTCCTTGTCCAAGATGACCAAGAAGCGGTGGAGCTCCATCAGGAGCTGGTCCAGCACTGGAAGCACAGACAGACAAGAGGGGCTCAGATTTACAGGGGTATAAAAATTCCTTTAAATTTTATTACACTTTTCTTGGCAAAGAAATATTTAGAAGCATTAAGACAATGGCTTAAGACCAGGACTGTCAAAGTTCCCATCATCAAGAAAAGCAAGAGTCATGAGGGATAGCAAAGCCTGTAATCTTTCCAGACAGCCATTATCAGAATATTATGCTTTAATTTATGGCAGAGAACTTGTTCAACTTAGGGATTTGTCTTTTAACACTGATTTCAGTTCTTAGTTTAGCAGCTATTCCTTTCCCACTGACTTCCTTTTGTTCCTCAACTTGTTTGCTGGTTGCCAGCATTTTGCATGGGAGAGACTCCTCTGAGGTTTTTCACTGGCAACAGCTGATAACCACTCAGACTTCATTTCTTATTCTCATTCCTCTCATCGAGCTGTTATTGACAGTTGCAAGTCCGTTTGAGGTTGTTTTGGGAGTTTAGCTAAAGGTCAAGCTCAGAGTAGGGAGGAGCGTAGGCTGGTGTCGGCGGGGCCAGTGTGTCTGGGTGCAGCCCACACACATCCTTCAGGGGTCAGCGCTGAGCTCAGAGCCCTCTCTGCTGTGTGGGGAGCTCTTTGTGTTTTCCTTCACTGTCTCTTGGCCTCATGAATAAGCCCCTTGCTACAGTGGGCCTCAGTGTGTGAGCACTTCAAGAGAAGAGACGGGGGAGGAAATAAAGAAGAAAGACCTTTTTTAAGGAGAAGATGGAGCAGGTAGTGGTGGTTGGGGGATAGGGATGCGTAATTATTCCTGACATTTCTTTTGAAGAACTGCATATTTTCTGTTAATTTTCTAAAAAATGATTAATTAATCCATTTTACATGAATTGCAAGCACATATAGCTTTATTAAGTAGGAGCATATTCTGATGTATGATTGTAGCACACCATCAAAATCATCCGCTGTTTGAATTTCCAAAGTATAGATCCTATTCTGCTAGTATCAGTCTGATACCAATTGGTATCGATACCATCGATATTTGAATCAATCCGCCCACCTCTACATGGCAGAGATATTTAGCACTCCTGAGGCATGGGTCCTAAATAATAATGGACAAACACACTGAGCTGTTTTTACTTTGCACTGCTCCACTCTTAAAATGAGATAAGATTCAAGTTGATACATGGGTATCGTGACTGGTTAGGGAAAATCAAATCTTCTTCCTCAGGAATCCATTCAAGTGGACATAATGTGACTAAAAATGGAAACTGAGTTTTCAAGTTGGCACTCCTGCCTGATACCCAAGGGCAGACTGTAAAATTGTCATGAAACTGAATCTATTCTTTCCTGTTCGTGGACATAAACAGTACTTCTCCAAACTGAAAGAGAAACAAAATGTGCCTCAGTAGGCAGGAAGTGGCAGAAGAACAGTTCTAATCTCACACAGGACCACTGTGACTTTCCTTGGTATTAATTTTACACTTGAAGATGACCTTACATTCATCATTTAATATACAATTTCACTCACATCTAATACCGTTCAGCAGGGTCATGTGTTAAAATACAGTATTTATATCTCTATCTCTATATACATATATATATGTGTGTGTGAGTGTGTGTGTTGCAGGTGAGAAACATCATTCCAACTGAAATACATTTGTTTTCATTAAGACTGGCCCCTACATTAACAGATACACACTGCTGTAAATGAAAAACTGGTAAGAAAAAACGAAAACAAAACCACCAATATTGTGTCAAAATCATCTGACCCCACTTAAAACCTCAACTCTGCCCCACATAAAATGACAGTAAGCTGCCTTTTTTGTTGTTTATTGTCTATTAAAACTGTCGGCTCTCATTTTTTAATGGCTCCTTCCGGCTCAAACTGATTACTGAGCGGTATGTGTCAGCAATCTAGCGAGTGCAATCATTCCCTCTGCTCTGTTTGCTACTCTCCCACACATCGCTAAACTTTTGAAAAAGGGGGGAACATTTTGCAGCATAAGGTATCAGGCCCGGGTAAGTTTTGCCTTTCGGAAACGGCAACAAGCTTTCCAAAAGCTACAGCACGCTAGGTTGTTTTTTGATGACTCTAACTCAAGCTGAGTCAACTTCTGCTGAGAGGCACCATGGAAAACATCACTGTATTGGACACATATAGACGCACACATACACTGCTCTTTGTCTCAAAGCATTAGCAAAATGATTTAAACCACAGTCATTACAATTCTCAGTGTTTAGCTACTGATGTATGCCTGCTCAATATGAATCTAAACATTTTTCCTGCTCCTTCTTCTTGTGTGTTTGCAAAGATTGACTCAGATGGCCTTTTGGATTGGGGACCCTGGGAAACAAAGTCAGCTGACAGGACAGGGAGGTCTGCAGCAGCCTGTCTCTGTGGGTTTTGGGTTGGCCAGACGCCCACTAAACCTCCAGTTAGGGTCCGCAGCCTCCACAGTATAAACAATTCACTTCTGCAGAATGGCCAAAAGGAATCTGAATCAGAGAGGAATACTACTACTACAGTGATTTGTAACTGCTGCAGTTAAAACAGAGTAAACAGGGTACATAAGAATGAACTTGCTTGGCTTGAATTAAAACTTTCCAAACACCTACGCGATGTGATCTTGGATTTTCTCTTCCCCCTGCCTGATTTTGGACTTCCATATTTGAGTTATGAACACAGTACATGACCATTTTTTTGTTTGACTTCTCCCACACTACGCTTGCGCATTGTCAGGCAAATAAGTATCTATTTGCGGTGACTGTAAAGCTTCATAAAAGGTTTCCTGCAATCGCAAGAAGGGTTTTTATTTTAAAGCAAATATTAACTGAAAATATCTTCCTTTTTTAAAGAGCCATCCAAAAATATGAATCATTTGGTTGTATGTGCAGTTATGCGTATGTTTTTTTTCTTTTAGACAGCCACTGTGAACTGGTCTTAACCTTTCGTCTTCTGGTTAGGCAGGTTTCACAAAGTTTAACTAAAGATAAACAAACAAAACACTGAGACAGTATGGTGTCTCTACTCGGGAAAAACTACTTAAAACATTAGTTTAGCTTGTTAGACATAGACAAAAAGCACAAGCTTAAGTTTCACTGAAAAAGGACTTTTTATTTCAGAAGTCTGGCAGATTGAGGAAGCTTGAGGACCTGCATCAACTCTGACAGACCGCATTTAATTTTCTTAAATTAACAAAGCACACGTGGAATCTCATTTTAGCTGCTTTGAGGCTAAATCGAGTTGTTGATGCATTTTTCACATACGCTTAGAGGATTAGGCTTAGAAAATATGCTGCGCTAATGTAATTTGACAAGAATCTAATTGGCCTTGCCTTCAAGTGTGGTCTCAAAACAGCAAGAGGGACCTACAGTATGCTGAAGAGTAATGAGTGCTTCAAACAAGACTCCAATCCAGAGGAGAGGTCGGCATTTTGCTTGAATGTTGAACAGTCACATGTGTTCAAACATTCTTTTGCCATCTTTTCTTTTTTTTAAATGTGTGTTTTCTCCTCTCTTTTTCTCGTATCCAAATCAAACTGGCCCCGTTTAAAAGTTTCTTTTCATCTGTACATCATCTCCCTCCCATCTGCCCTACTTTTAAAACAACTCTTAGCATACCAATTTATGCTCCAGGAAATATCCTGGGCTCCACTGATGCAATATTTGTGCTGCTTTCAAGCATGTTTATGATGACTTTGATCAGCGGTGAATAATATCAACAGTGGCGGAGAGTTAAAGAAAACATAAACAAGTCGAAATGCGAAATTATCATTTTTGCTTCAAATTGATGATGCAACCGAGGCCGTTTCAGTGCAAGCTTGTTCAGCTTGGAGCTGCTGGTAAAGGTCTGTTTGGGACACTTCCTTTAGTCTCTGAATCACAGTCATATTTTTGGGATGTGGTGCAGATGTTGAAAATAGTTGCAGATGTGCTCGCTTTGCTTTTCTCGAGTCTAAAATGTGCTATTGGACTTTTATATAACAGATTCTGACTGTGAAGATCTTTCCTTATATCTGTTCATTTATGCACCTGTTTAACTCAAGTACAGTTGTGAAAAAACAAACAAACTACACCATGTGTGAAAAATAACTGCACCTTTGCTGCATCCACAGGAAGGCACAGCAGTAGGGTCAGTAGCAGCCTGCTAGAGTGCTAAATGCACTTGATTAATTGATCATTTGATTAATGGAAGTTTGAGCATTGCTATATAAGCAGAGGCAGAGCAGGTTATCGGAAGGTTGGTGGCTGGAGCTGTTTGCTCCTTGCTGCATGCCAAAGTATCCTTGGGCAAGATGTTAATCCAAAGTTGCTCTCCAATGCTTCCTTTGGAGTGTGAATCTGTCTGAACATTAGACAGAATGCACTAAGCATAGGAAAAAAGATGTTTTATGAATTGCTGTGAATGGATAACTTTGTATATAAGTGTTGTGTAGCTTTGAATGCTCAGGTAGAGAAGAAAAGCACTACATAAAAACCAGTCCATCTACCATCCGCAGGATTGGACATCCCAGCAAACTCAGTCCAAGGTCAGACCAAGATATGTTCAAAGGAACTAGAAAAAACCCCAAACTCACTCTCAGTCAGCAGGATAAAGTTCATAACAGTGCAATTAGAAGAAGACTGAACAAGTAGGCACCAGAATGTTGATTCTGTTTATCTGGATGTAGCGTGTTCAGTGGGAGAAACGTTTCATCGCTCATCCCGGTGACTTCTTCAGTCTAAGCTGAACAAGTACGGTTTATATTTGCACGGTTGCAACAGACCAAGCATTTCAGCACAAACACCTCATATCAGCTGACGAACACTGTGGTGGAGGTGCGATGAGCTTGTTTTGCACCCACAGGACCTACCTTTGCACCCACCTTGCAGTCACTGAGTTAACAGTGAACTCCTCTGTATATGTGAGGCCATCTATCCAACAGCTACAACTGGGCTCGAATGACATAATGCAACATGGAAGTGCAATGGCCCGCTAAAGGCTACCCTGGCCCAGTTAAAATGTGGCAGGATCATAAGTGAGGTGTGCATCAGCAAATACGTGCAAACTTTAATGAACTGAAGCAATGCTGGAAAGAAGAGTGGGCCACATTCCTCCTCAAGATGTGAGAAACTGATAGCATCATACAGAAAAGGGCTCAAGTTCAACAGTGGAATATGTCATGTGTTGTTTTTCATTTGAGTTTGTATTTACTAGACTACAGAATGTTCTGATGCATAAAACCTTAGAAGTGAAAGAGGGTGCACTTTCTTTTTTCCACATGAGTCTATATCCATCTCACTCAGCGTTGACTCATCCATTTACCATACCATTAGATTCGGAATCCAGAGGTGTATCTTGTTTATCTGATTTGTTTTTAAGATCACAATGTATTTAGCAGGAAAAAGACTCTCACCACAGCAGGTGTGACCGTTTCTCCCGACATATTTTATGATTCACACTCACACTAAGCACTCTACTAATGACATGTCACACAAAACACCAGAGATAGCTTCCAATCTAAAACTGATGACAAAATAAATAAATCCATGTTCAACAAGTTCAGTAAGCCAAACAGTGATTTCTTGTTTGTTACTGGAATGAACGATCCCTACAGCATGATTCATCTTACATAATTAAATAATAGTAATAGACACAATGCCTTAAATGGCTTTGTCTTTCTTTTTCTCTTTCTCTTCCTCAGCAGGTATTTTTCCTATAATAAAACTTATTTATGACTCAATAATCACCAATCAAAATTGAGGTTAAGTGGCAATTTCAGCTGATCCGCCATGTTAGAGGAAACAGTTAAAGCCTACTTCAGCAAACACAACCAACTATGCACAACATCTCATCACAAATCAATCAACCAATCAAGACTTGATCTCTATGAGTTGGTAAACACACACAGCAAAGAAGGTCAAGCCTTGAGAAACATGAATATATGATTAAATATTACAGATATGAAAAAGAGCTTATAAACTTACATAAATCCATTTTAGAGGGCTCACTCTTTGGAAAAATCTAGTAAAAACGAATTTGCATGAAATGACACCAAGCGCCGGCTCTGTGATCTGTTTAGCCTTGTGACTGACACTTGCAGAGCTACGACTCCCAAAAGGGAAGTGGTGGCAAGAAGGAGAATTGGAACCAGCGGCCAAAGTCACAGTAAAAATGTTTGGATTGTAATGTGCTTTTCGCCCTGTCACACACTTAAAAGTGCTTCTGCTCCAGTAGACACGAAAAAACGACTGAAGCAGAGCGGATTTGTATCAGGCGAAAAATGTGCACGACTGGAAAAAACCACAAAAAACCCCCCAAAGAGCTGCGTGTGATTGATTTGTTCCAGGCTGCTCTTTCTTTGGTGAGAGCGGCAGATAATTCACTGATGAATAAAGGATCAAACAACAATTTGATTGGTGTTTCATCCAAATTGGCAGGTGCAGGTTTTTTTCTATATGAAACATGCTGGGTTCAGCTGTTGGACAGAGCCTGCGACCGACATGGCTGGATTAATCCAAGCTGTGTTTTGGTGTTATTTCCATAGAAACCACAGAAGAGAAAAAAGGAGTCGACTTGATGACTTCAGAAAAAAAAAAGGGGGCTGTAAATGTCTGATAGCAACGCTGAAGGACAAAGAGAGAAATGGAAAGTTGTATCAAATCAGTGCCAACCTGAGACACAAAATTATGACTGGTGATATCTTACAGCCTTAGTAGTCCTCCCTGAGATGCCTAATGGACTAGCACATGATAAATAAATGGATTTTTGGAACTTACAACCTTTTATTCACTCTTAGCTATCACCTTGTCCCATAAAATAGATGCGTTAAGTATTCCCAGGTTAAAAGCAAGCCATCGCAGGTCTATGCAGCGTACCATCATGCCAAAATGTCTTTGAATTTCAGCATAAAGACAATGTGCAAAGAAGAAACCTCACCTCTGAGAGCAAATATTGTTATCAGTGTTTTATCTGGACCACATAGCTAAAAGCAGGATGCTGAAAGAACACAAAAAGTATTTGCGCCTACATATAGCCACAATATAATAAGATCACACAAAGGAATAGTGAAGATCACCAGTGATTACAAGTTCCTACGTTAGCATGTAACACTGTTCACCACTGAGATGTGGGGTTTTTTGTTTTCTCACATCCTAGTCACTTCCGTCACTGCTCATTCCACGGCAAGGCCATGGAGACCAGTAGTTGTGGGTTTTAATTCTGTGTAATGCAAAGCTAACTACCCAGAAGGACTGATTACAGGAGCACTTTCAGGTCCAAGGACCTGTTTGTCAAAGTAGTGAATGAGATGAAAGCAAAATACAAAAAAAACAAGCCTATTCATACCAAGCCTTGTCACTACAAGCTAGTCTTGTAGCGACATGTTTTGGTCGTCAGGCTCAACACATTTTGCTACACATATCTGTATTAAAATAATTTGGATTCGACTGCATTTTGTTCAAAAATTCTCTGTTTGGCTGTTCATCATCACAATTTCTATGAGACAGTTTTCTTCAGCGATACAAAATACAAACAAACAAACGTTCAATTTAAAGTGGTCCAAAAATAATCTGCAGCAGTCTCCCTGTCTGATAAGGTGATAGAGGTTGAGAGGAGTTTTGCAGAGGAGCTGATACAAGTGAGGCTTGAGAGCGTTCAGTGGTCTTATTATAGCCAAGAGCCCAAATAGTCGATTGGTTTGAACACTGCAGCATATTGTTACCCTACACACACACCTCTCTCTAAAAAAAACAGGAACTGATCAGTGAAATCAGCTCCCATGTCTTTGATAGAAACGAAAACCTGAAGTCATGGCTGCTCACAATGGAGAACTATTTGTTTTGGTATTTTTTCCTTTCGTTTTGGAGGACAAAAATAACAGCATGAAGAGGGAACAAGGAACAGCCTGCAAAGAAACGGGAGGTCCAGTGCCATAAAATTAAGAAGGTAAAAGAGAGTGGGTACGGCACGGCAACCTAAGAGTCCGAGCTGAAGAAGAATGAGCACAACCCTCACAAGTGCAAACTCTCCATGCTGACCCTCCCATTGAGGTGTTAAACTATAAGGATGCAAGTACTGAAGACAGAAGTTATAAAGAAGCCACTTATCAAGAGTTATTCCACTTTCTTTTTCAAGTGTCTCCTCTTTCATCTTCCCTCTGCCCCAACTATTGAATCTTGCCTTTATTCGAATCACGCTTCAACTTTCTTTACGCTCTTTTCTTTTCTTTTTTTTTTGGCGGTCTTTCTTTAGATCTGTGCCATCTCAGTTATATTGAGGCTTACATCTGAGCCCTTGGAGAAATCGGGCAGTTTTTCACTGCTGAAGCATGCTAATGGCCTCTAAAAGCCCAAGTAAATCTTTGTTGATTTTAGAAAGGGGGCCCTGCTCTACTTACACAACTTTGTCTTGATTAGGATTCAATGCAGGTTACAGTAGACAGTGCAGATAAACGCCAAAGCTGAAGAGTCGACTCGTTGGGTTAAAGATGTGATGTTGCAGATTTGTGTCTGCGAGGCTGCGTATGCATGAGATTCGGGGTGAAAATAAAAACGATGCAGAAATCTGGCTCATCGCTGAAGCTTAGTGTCTGAGTTGTTGGCTTAATTTGACATTTTTAATGTGCTGGAATTTTAATAATGCTCAGAAATTATAATATAAACAGAGACTAATGATTCAAAACACCATCTTCTAAGCTGCTCTAATCATGATTTAATCAACAGTGGATCCATTGAAGGGGTTGCTTCAAGTGCAAACCTAAAGATAAATCCGCCCAGACACTGCTGTCTCCCTCTCCTTGCTAAGCATGCAACAGTAGACGGGCCACAGCATAGCTAGCTAATTAACAAATACCTAGCAAATAGGCTAAATTCAGCCTAGAATTACATTCTGCAGGCAGCCAGAAATTACATTAACTTTGTACCATAAGACTTGCTCCAAAACAAACTTTCTCCTTGCCTTTGGCCTTTCTCACAAACACACACAGAGATGAAATATCTGTCAGCCCCTGGGCCATAAGGCAGAGGAGGCTCAGTGAGGTTCCACGTCCCCTTCTTAATCCACCCCCCCGCCTTCATCCTTCACTCAAACCCCCTCACTGCTTCCCCTCAAATGCTTTCTTCACACTCTCATTCTCATGTGTGATGTGTGCATGCATATCACTTTGTGTGGCTTTTAACTGAGGAGTGCTAAACTGATACATTCAGCAAAAAAAACAAAGCTTTAAGAATGTTTCAGACTTCTTGACTTGACGATGCAAAAAAAAGTGACAGAATAGGCGCTGCAATTCCCAGCCTCAGTCCAGCCACATTAAAGTTTCTCCGCTTAGTTAAATATACCACAGAAAGGCTGCCAAGAAGGCCTTCGTGGAGAGACTGTGCATATGAGTGTGTGATTACAAGTGTACCTTCTCCAACAAAAGTGTACCTGGTGAGAAGCAAACAAAGTACAGGTTGATCCAGAGCTGGATCCATAAAACAAAGACACGTTTGATGTGTTGAAAATGAGCGAGAGTGTGAGCCGGAGGGCAAAAAGAGCCAAACTCACACAGAACAGGAAGACCGCCTTTCTTTTCATCATTTTTATAGCCTCATCCAGCTTCCTGAATTACCCACACTTCACTCACTCCCCGTTGGCAAGTTCATCCCATGACACACATACGAGTGAACCAGGAGACCCCATGCCAGGTCTAATGGTCTACATCTAAGCAAGCTACTGCTGAGCTGATAGCAGGTCAAACCCACTAGACCCACTGACAGTTTCATATTGTTAAGCTGCGCTGAAAAGCACCTTAAATTGATTGGCATGATCTGTGCTGACAGACTGAAGAGCATGCTAATATGGAGATACTTACTTAAAAAGACATTTAGGAGGGGATCAGCGCCTTTTGGATTTGTCAAACACTTCAAAAAATAATATGTGAATTAAGGTGAATGAATTTGATTTATTTCCAACTCCATCCCTTCCTTTCATTTGATAAATTAAGGGATTTTGAACTTGAAGTTTTCAAGGTTTGGCATTTTGCGCTTTTTAAATAAGTGGAAAATGTTGGGATTTGTGGCGCTGTAATAAAAAGTGTGTAATTTATGATGCCATTACTGGCATACACAGATTAAGAAAAGTGAAAATAGCTTTTTGGCATTTAGTGGTTTGTGCACGGCGTCTTTCACTGCAGCCACACACAGCACACAAATACTTAATGGTTAAAAATACATTAGATTTGGTCACTCCAGTGTTATACAAGGACTCGTTGTTGAATTGAGCAAAATGACCACAAACGATATTAATGGGTTCTCATGAGATTTGGTAAATGGGGGTTTTCTTGACTAAACATTGCACCTGTTTGAACACTAATGCGACTGTGCTGTGGGTTCAAATCCTACAGCTACCTGTGACTTCAGGGGTGCCTTTGCTCCAGCTTGTAGAGGGCGCTCCACTAATTTCACCTAAACATTACTTCACTCTCACAGCAGCATATTCTTGTTTTACTGCAAACTTTTAAAACTTTTGAAAACTATGCTCCACCACTCCTCAGACTCATACTGTGAGTCTTCTGCATAATCTTCTAAACCAACAATGTCCACAAGCACATCTTTCAGCCTGCCTCCATTTGTCTTGCATATCCTTTTGGAACTGGTCACAGAGGCAGATCACTGCTGGAGAAGAAGACTGACGGCTGAGGCGAGAAAAGAAGCCGTCGCCTTTACGGGTGAAACGCAGCTGTGAAGAACTGAAAGGGGCATATGTAGCATATAGCTTTATGCATAAATTGCTGGGCTCCATATTAGCATGGAAGGCTAAATAAACAAGGGCATTAGGTGGAAGCCGTTGATTGACAAGGAAATGAAGATAATAAATACTGGAAAGGATCTTAGATGAAAATAAACATATGCTTCTATTCCCATTATGGGAACATTTAGTGGAATTACACTTTATTTATTTCTATAGTTCCACTTGTATATTATTAATGTATAATTTCTATGTCAAGCCAATGCTATGAAAATATGAGAGTGTATAAGGACTTCATCCATTTATCAGCTGATCAAGACACAGTTAAGAAGACATCTGGTACCAGTAAGTAATCTGTGAAAAAAAAAGACTGTATAACTATTTCGACCGCTCTGATTATTTAATATTTTGTGGGCTAAAACACCAGCATGTGGGCTTTAATTAGGTGCAGGGCAAAGCGAGCTGTGGGCCAATGGCTGAGTAAAAAGGGCTCTAATCGTCTCTTGGCTGAGCTGCAGAAGTGTGCGTTCTCTTTTGTAATAATCGATTCTCAAATATGTCTCACGACAGCCCAGAGGTCATGGAAACCAAACAAAGCTCCAGGTGGCTGAACTAATTCGATCCTCATCTCTGGCACAAGGTGTGAGAATCAGTGGCATGAGCTGCTGGGCTGCTTCTCTGGAAGAAAACCGGCACGAGTCAGATTTCAGAAGCACGAAACATTTCCAGAATACTAAATAATACCTTTCCTTGTCATCAGCCTCCCTGAATTTTCCCAGGTTTCCCTTTACTGTACCCCCTCCAATGGTTGCCTGTGGCTGTTAGTATCTAATTCAGTGTCCTAGTGCGCTGCCAAAAGAAGTACAGTCCAGCTTTTTTTCCTTTTTTCAGCCTGAACACACCGACTCATTCTCTGCAGCCTGTTTCTTACCCTCCCAATTCTGCCCTTCTCTAATCAATTACATCCCCACTGCAAGTCTGTTGCCTCTGCCTCCCCTTCATTGCTGACTCATAATTCATCCAATCATTGGCATTTTAAACACCTTTATCCCCTATCAGGACTACCTGATAGGCATCAAATGAAAGTGGTGCAATTCTCACTTCTTACTACTTTTAAAACCACTGACACACACACAACAGGCGGTGAAGTGAGCAACGTGGCTCCCCTGGTGGACGATCGCTGTAATATCATCGGTCCTAAAACATGACAACATCAATGTTTGTTACATGAGGGCGACGGATGTTATTACATGTTATTACGTGTTATTATATTATTGATGTTTTTGTCATTGTCAATTAATCTTTCATAATCTTGGGAGGAAGGGCGAGTAACAAAAGAGAGGAAAATTCCTTTGAGCCCAATGAAAACATTTCCAGATATATCTGTGTTCAGCTAAGACAAAAACAAACATAAGGGATATGTAAAAAGAAAAGAAAAAAATGATCAATCAAAAACCTTGGCTGGTATTCTCCACAGTGGGTGAAAAATGCACATAAGCATAAAACACCTCTGTAAGTGGCTGCTTGAAACACTGACTGTGTACTCTGATGGGCTGTGGGAGTTAGCAGCCTGGGCTCACCAGTCAGCTGGGAAACGGGAATGTGGGAGCAAGACTTTTTTGACTAGTTGCCATTGTTTCTACTCCAGCAGGAGTCGGACAGTAACTCCTCTCAGCAGTGCAGAGGTCCAAAGAGCGATGTTTATTTTCTTTTGCAGTTAGGCAAGCAAGGTGAGATTCACCTTACTTTATTTTAAACTCTGATTGTGTAAATCAGGAAGCATTAAAACGACCTTGCTCATCCCCTCGCGAGCAAATAACCACAGGAATTTGAGGAATGCTGTGAGAACGATGTTGCAGCTAATGGAATTCATCAGAAGCCACGGTGTAAACAATTTATGGAACTCAACTTTGAATGGTCGTGGAAAAGCCATCTTCATGTCCCGGGTTATTTTGGTTACATCCTTAATGAGTGGCAGGTGACCGACAGTTAAATGATCCACATGTTAAAAACAGTGTGTTATTCCAGCACAGCACAGCAGAACAGAACAAGCACAACCGAAACAACTTTTATCTGAAGATGCTTTTCTTAATCTTTCATTTCGAAAGTATATAAAGTCACAGCAGTAAAATTCACGAGTAATTATTCACCGCAAGCCAGTTTTTGTCTACCCTGCGTGTTGCACAGTACCCCTTTTTATTACAACTGTTTTAAAATATATTCATAAAGAGATAGTTCACAAGAAAGCACTGTCAGCAATCCCACCCGAGAAGCCAGCAGCCCTTTCTCATGTTCTTGACACAAAACCTCTCATCTTACCTTTGTGCTTCTCCATTCGCTCGCCCCTTCAGCTCTCATAAAACGAATCAATCCCAACGAAACTTTGCGGCCAAGTTCCTCAATGATGGCACTACTTCTGCAACTTCTGCGGAATGTAGCCCGACCCTCCCGTTTTCAACAATACACTGACTGAGCCGGACACGCTGAGTTGTGACGGAACAACAGCGCTCTCCTCTTGTTCCTCATCTCTCTTTTTTGCCACACCTCCTCCACCTCCAAGTTTGCAGCATCCAGACAGAGACTAAGTCGCTGCTTCAATACCCTCATCCAGGTGTCACTCAAACATCCACGCCCGTAGATTTTCAGTGACACACTGGGGAAATAAGCTGTCTTTAAGGGCATTTAAATGCGTGCGCTAAAGTGGACACGAAAGGGAAGTCTGCTTATCCAGAAGCTCATTTTATCTGCTTCTCTGCTGTGCTTCAGTTGGCTATCTTGGGTCGAATAAAAGGCTATTGCCAAAGAGAGGAACCCTGTCAGTCATGTCAGTTGATTATGTTTTTGCCCTAACATAACCGATCCCCAGGTAAACACCAGAAATCCTCCCAATCCAGATAGGGAGAAAGTGCTGTTTACCAAATCTTGGATTGGCATCCTTGACTGCTAATAAGCACTCACATGAAAGTAAGTTCCTGTCGCCTTCCAGCTCTCTCGTTCTCTCCTGCAGCAGAAAAGTGAAGTTCTCTGCCTAAACAATCGAGAATCCCCGTGGGAGAACCGTGACCGGGTGGAAGTATGGGAGGAATGTCAAGCGGAGTAGCAGATCATGCTCCAGAAGATGATTAAAACGCACGACACGCACTCTGGTATTTTAAGACGTGAACATATAGTGTTTATTCAATGCAGACACAGAATATGAATATGTAGGTGAATACAGAAGAGAGAAAAAAGCAAGATTTATTTAAAAAATAAACAAAAAAGGGAGGTTAAAAAGTAAAACATTATGTAAAACAGTAAAACAAAATATTCAGTGACAACAAAAGAAAAACATGAAATAACCAAAAGTTCTTTAAAAAAAAAAAGATCTAAAGGAAATATGACAGGAATAAAACACAGCCTTCGGATAGAACAATGTTTTATGGCTCCTACAGATCTTGCCAGCTTCAGGAGCCCATCAGGAGTCACCTTGAGGAAAAACTACCACTTTCAGTGTTCTAACTAAAATTCCTCAACCAGAGGATTTGCTTTTTGTTTAATTTCTCCCTTTGCTATACCAAAAAATGCTTTAATATAATGCTATTTAACTGCATTGAAAGTTTTTAGAACCTGTTAAGATGCTATCCAGGAAGTATATAAGTAGAAAGCAGGATATCTGGATGGTCTTCAGCATGTCTTGACTTGCTGTTGAGCCACTTCAAGAAGGATCTGCAGCTGCTTGCTGCAATAATCTGGGAATATCGGAGAAACAGTATTACACACCAGTCAAGAAGTCCTCTCTTTCTTAAGATGTATATCTTTCTGTCTTCCTAAAGAATGGTCTGACCCAGCTCAGAGTCTGATGACTTAATAATAACCCAAGGTTCGTGTTTCACATACAGTGCTGTGAAGATGTATTTGTATCACTTCCTGATTTCTTCTATTTATTTTTTTTTATCACACTTACATGTTTCACATGTTTCTTCAAAAAAAAAAAAGTATAATCTTGGACAAAGATAACACCAATCAATCCAAAATGCAGTCTTTAAATGATCATTTTGTTTATTACGGCAACAATGTTATCCAAACCTTCCTCGTGTGAAAAAGTAGTTGCCCTTTAAACCTAATAACTGGTTGTACCACCCTTAGGAGCAAGAACTGCAATCAAGACTTTGCGATAACTGACAATGAGTGTTTTACATCGCTGTGGAGGAATTTTGGCCCATTCGTCTTTGTTGAATAACATTTTTCCCTTAATAAATCAAATCTTTAATAAAAACTGGAAAACTTTGTGGTTCCCATATTATCCACATTGTGGTCACCGTATTTTCAAAATAAAATAAATAAATAATTAAACTATTGTTCTATTATTATTGCTTACACCTCTTATATTGAACTTAAGGGTCTTTGTAAGATAGTGATAGGAGTATAGAAGTTTCAGCACTACTATAAATAAAAGTGTCCATGATCTGCAAGGAGCTGATTTCAGTCGTTAACTTCCTCATTCATAGGGATGTTTTGTAACAAAATGAGTATGCATATTGCATGATTTCACTTCCAGCTGATGGAAAACTACCTAGATTTCACACGCAAATTTGTGCTAGACTTCCCCATCATAATAATCTGGATAATACATTTTAAGGCAAGACTGCAGTGACGCAGTGTTTTCACAACAACCACATGTTTCTGTGAGAGACTCAGACATGATGCTTTGAATCTGTAACAGTATGGATGGACTAGGACTTAAAATGCTTTGCAGTTATGGGACTTACTGAAGATGCGCCTCCATGTGGGGGGCAAGCAAAAGTGGTAGACTGTCATGTAGTAAACTGGAACCCCAGACAATGTAAGGAGACAACTACATCCTGTGTTCCAAGGGTCCGAGTAAAGAGAGAGACTCACAATGAAGAAAGACACCACTGTGAAGGTGACTGGGATGACCAACAGCACCTTAATATTAATAACCACAATACAGCAAATAAATAAACAAACAAACCAATAAATTGTTCAGTTTAACATGTAGTAAGACAAAAAGACTTTGCAATTCAGTACAATATGCTAACCTTAAAAGGTCTAGGGTGGAGGGGGAAGCGATATCGATGGATGAGCATCCCCAAGGTTGCCAAGGCAATGAAGAAC
Organism: Oreochromis aureus; assembly: GCF_013358895.1. NCBI lineage: Eukaryota > Metazoa > Chordata > Actinopteri > Cichliformes > Cichlidae > Oreochromis > Oreochromis aureus. Next base: position 15,031,477 of record NC_052949.1, read on the forward strand.
CAATCAGAAAAGGAGGTAAGGCTAATGAGCTGGGAAATATCTCCACTGATTAACATGATCACCATCAGTGGGTACTGGAGACACACAGAAAACAGTGTAACTCTTATGTCACTGTTACACACACAGTGATTAAATACACAGAATCAAGAATCATGTCATATCTTTTTAAGGTGAATTAAATATACAGTTTAAATATATTTAATAAAATATTCACGATAAAATATTAGGACTTATTCTTGGTTGAAATGAAAGATTCTACTTTGAGAGTTTTTTACCAACACTTTGTCTTCTGTACTTTATTTTCAAAGCGTTTTACTATTTATTTATGCAGATGACTGGTTTATAATGTGTGGACAGCCCTTTACCATTAACAGCAAAGCAGGTAAAGGTGTGTGTCTGCGGATATGGATTGTGGAAAAGATCTGTGGCCAGTAGCCCTCTCTGGCTCCAACGAAAAGCATCCTGCAAAACAGAGCACTCACATGAATTCAAAGCCACAGAAAAGATGGCAGTAATCATGTTTTACGAGGTCAGAATACCTTGGTGACACAAAGATGCCACCATTAAGTGTTGCGAGGCAAGATAAGGCCACGAGTATTGGAATTACAGAATCCAATCCCCGAAGAGCACAGGTGGCGAATGTCTGGGGGACAGAAAGCTCATCAGACAAACTCTGTACACGCATCGCTCTGATTTTTCTTTTTTAATACAGTACAGAATGTGATGTACCGCAGCCACAGCATCAGACAGCAGCAGCTCAGTGGGAGCCAACATAGCGTAGTAGGCCACATTAACAAGCACATATAAGACTGTCGCGGTCACCATAGACAAGATTATTGCCAGTGGGATGTTTCTGTTAAAACAGGATACAGACAGAGTGATATAAGAGCTGCAGCCAAATTGGTCTGAGAAAAAAAAATGAAGAGATGTCACATGCAATCTACCTGTTTGGATTTTTGACCTCTTCTGTGACAAAGTTCAAATAAAACCTAAAGAAAAATAAGGAAAGACACAGGCATCTGATGTTTGTAACAGTATGATTTAATGGACTGTACAAATCTACGCAAAATAGTTTTGTATAAATTATGGTAAAAAAAAACATGCTAAAATCATTTGTATTTGTAGCAGTTCTCCTGATATAATATGTTTGCTTACCATCCACTGTAGGCATATAGGGCATTATAGATGGCGAGTGGCAGCCTGTCTAATGTTAATGATTCAAACTCAAAACCATTCTGGAAGTTTTCAGTCTTTCCTGCAAAAAGGATGATACAGAAAGAGATAGTGACAACAAACTGAATGCATTATTATTATCATTATTATTATTATTATTATTATTATTATTATTATTATTATTGTTATTATTATTGTTATCTTTAAGAAGGGAGACCGGAGGGTGTGTTCCAACTACAGGGGGATCACACTCCTCAGCCTCCCTGGGAAAGTCTATGCCAGGGTGCTGGAAAGGAGAGTTCGTCCGCTAGTCAAACCTCGGATACAGGAGGAACAATGCGGTTTTCGTCCTGGTCGCGGAACACTGGACCAGCTCTTTATCCTCTCAAGGATACTCGAGGGTGCATGGGAGTTTGCCCAACCAGTCTACATGTGTTTTGTGGACTTGGAGAAGGCATTCGACCGTGTCCCTCGGGGTGTCCTGTGGGAGGTGTTGCGGGAGTATGGGGTTTCTGGCCCATTGCTACGGGCCATTCGATCCCTATACAACCGTTGCAAGAGTTTGGTTCGCATTGCCGCAATAAGTCGGACTCGCTTCCCGGTGGGTGATGGGCTCCGCCAGGGCTGCCCTTTGTCACCGGTTCTGTTCATAATTTTATGGACAGGATTTCTAGGTGCAGCCAAGTGGCGGAGGGCTTTCGCTCGGTGGCCTCAGAATCTCATCTCTGCTTTTTATGGATGATGTGGTTCTGTTGGCTTCATCAGGTGAAGGCCTCCAGCTCGCACTGGAACGGTTCGCAGCCGAGTGTGAAGCAGCGGGAATGAGGATCAGCACCTCCAAATCTGAGGCCATGGTTCTCAGCCGGAAAAGGTGGAGTGCCCACTCCGGGTCGGGGATGAGTTCCTGCCCCAAGTGGAGGAGTTCAAGTATCTCGGGGTCTTGTTCGCGAGTGATGGGAGAAGGGAGCCGGAGATCGACAGACGGATTGGTGCTGTGGCTGCAGTGATGCGGACGCTGCACCGGTCCGTCGTGGTGAAGAGGGAGCTGAGTGTAAACGCAAGCTCTCAATTTACCGATCGATCTCGTCCCTACCCTCACCTATGGCCACGAGCTGTGGGTAGTGACCGAAAGAACGAGATCGCGGATACAAGCGGCAGAAACGAGCTTCCTCCGAAGGGTGGCTGGCCTCTCCCTTAGAGATAGGGTGAGAAGTTCGGCCATCCGGGAGGGGCTCAGAGTAGAGCCGCTGCTCCTCCACATCGAAAGGAGCCAGTTGAGGTGGTTCGGGCATCTGACAAGGATGCCTCCTGGGCGCCTCCTGGGTGAGGTGTTCGGGCATGTCCCACCGGGAGGAGGCCCCGGGCAGACCCAGGACACGCTGGAGAGATTATATTTCTCGGCTGGCCTGGGAACGCATTGGTGTTCCCCGGATAAGCTGGAGGAGGTGGCTGGGGAGAGGGAGGTCTGGGCTTCTCTGCTTAGGCTGCTGCCCCCGCGACCCGGCCTCGGATAAAGCGGATGAAGATGGATGGATGGATGGATGGATATTATTGTTATTATTATTATTATCATTATTATTATCATTATTAGTGGTAGTAGTAGTAGTACAAAATCAATTCTGCAAAATTTGGGTTGCTGTGTAAAAATGTACAAAAAACAATGCAAGAATTTACAAATCTTATATTTTAACTCATATTTTGTGCACAACTGAACATGGAAAATATATTGAATGATCAAACTGAGAAAATCCCAATCTAAGAAAAGTATTGGCTTGTTTTGAATTGAACAAAAATTTGGGCCAAGGCCATGTTTTACCACTGTGCAAGAATGTTACATTATTCTGAAGTTTTTTGCAGATTAGTGAACCTCTGCACATTTCTACTTCTGAGAAACTCTGGCTCTCTAAAATGCTCTTCTTATATCCAGTCATGTTACTCATTTGTTGCTAGTTAACCTAATTAGTTCCTGAAGCTGGTTCTTTTTAGTACTTCTTACTTTTTTCAGTTTTTTGTTGCCCAACATTTTTGAAAAATTTCACCACAGTCTAATTTGATTTGCAAATTATTGCATTCTGTTGTTATTTATATTTTATACAGCTTCCCTACTTTTTTTTAGAAGTTGCCTTGTTGTGTTGTATATTAACTTTCCAAATATGATAAAGTATTTTTTTATTTTCTTTTTTGGGTGGATCTTTACAGTTACGTGTTCCCACCTTTGACCAAAGCAATGACACCGGGGATGATGATGAGGACCAGAGCAAACATCTTAATGAAAGTCAAAGAGACCTGGATGTGAGATGCCATGCGCACACTCCAGCAGTTGACTGCCACAAGAAATGCTACAGAGACACAAAGATAAACAACTGGCAAAATAAACTACTGTGGTTTTGTATAATACAAACATGAAAAAAAAAAAATACAGACAAATACAGGACTGTGCAAAGTTGTTGAGTCATTCTTCATCTCTTTATATTTTGCTAGGAAAATGGGAAATAGATGAATGAATAAAATGTCTGTAAGCACGCATGGAAATATGTCTTCTGTTTGGAAGTATACAGGCAAAACAATTTTGTACAAAATTGCAGAAACCTGTTTTTATAATTCAAATGAGCTTTAAAGATTTAGTACTCTGACCTTTATTCTTGAACTCCCTACTTCTCCAGGCTTCTTGAAGGACATTCAAAGATCTTCTTTACATGTTGGCTGTCTCCTTTTCTTTCCTCTGTCAAGCTGATTTTTGTCAAGTTCAGATCTGAGCTCTGATCTGAGTCCATGACTGATAGTTTTCCATTGTGTGCTTTTCTATTCACATATACTTTTACTGCATTGGCAGTGTATTTGAGATCATTTCAAGCTGAAAAATGAAAATATTCCCAGTCAGATACTTTCCAGCTGATATTGAAAGGATTATAAAAGTCAGGCGCTACTTTTGTGTGTTCAGAATTCCAGGAATTTTGACAAGATCCCCAAAATCACAGCATGAAATCAAGCCCCAAACCATGACAGCGCCTCCACTGTGTTTTACAGCTGGTTTAGACACTCACTGTTGAACCTCAATGATTTGAACAAAACAATATTCCATGAAACCAGACTTTCAGCTAGTTGTAATTAGAGATGGACCGATCCGATATTACGTATCGGTATCAGTCCGATACTGACCTAAATTACTGGATCGGATATCGGCGAAAAATAAAAAATGTACTCCGATCCATTAAATATCAAAAAAAGCATCTCACAAAACTTGCAACACGGCGTAACTCGGCTCATAACCGTAGCACGTTGCAGCAGTATGCCTCACGTGATAGAGCGGCTGTGTGTATTTGTAGCCTCGCTACCAAACCAGCATTTCATCTCCGAGGAAGTTATCCCAGAGAGAAGTAAAGCAAGTGTGTAAGTTCATCTCTGAATGTTTGTAAAGCGTTCCCACGTTAAGCTTAACAACCGATATATGGAGCGACTGCCTCTCTCTCCCTCTCCTGCCGCTACTTCAATCGTGAAACTGCTTAATGATCAGCTGATCGGCTTTTCTGTTGCGAGTCCGTCTCTCTTCTTTGTTTTTGGCCCACTTCGCGCCAGAAAGAGGAAACCAGCGGCTGAACAACAGCAGCACGTTTAAGCTTGATAAGCTGTTGTTAGAATTTATTTAATATTACTTTCTACACCAGGATCCTTTTCTACGCAGCTGACGGCTGGTAATTGTGCAGGGGCGGATCTAGCAAAGTGCAGCCAGGGGGGCCGATAGGGCATGAACAGGGAAAAGGGGGCACAAAGACATACTTTTCTTTCTTATTCTCATTTAAAATATGTAGCTTTTAATAAATAATTATCTGAATCTTACACCCAAAGTTTTAATCTGATGTAAAATGTATAGAAGTCCATTACTATATATAGTAACTGTTAAGTCTATATACCCTAGTAAGCTATAGTACTTTTTCCTTTGGGAAAGTACCGTCTGTGAATTCTGCAATTCTGTAGAAGAAAGATTTTGAATCTATTTAATTATTCTTGAAAAATAATTTGTTTCTGTGCATTTTTTTCACCCTGCATCAAATTAAAGTTGATTACATCGATTAAGCATCATGAGGTGGAGGGTGGGGGTGGTTCCCTATTTTTTTTTTTTTTTTTTTGCTGGGAGTTTGCAACCCTATTAGTTAGGTTGCTTAATATTTCTGCTAAGTACTCTTTAAAATACCAGAATAGGGAGGATGGAGTAGGTTTAAGTTAGGTTTTAAGTTAGGTAAGGTTTATTAGATTGATCAGTGTTGCTGAACTATGAAATATTTTGGGTGCAGTGTATTTTTTACACACAGGTATAACAGAATAGCTTTAGTGTTGTTGTTTATTTAAACTTGAGTATGAACTTATACAAAATGCAGCAAGATATTAAAAAAAACAGTTTTATTGATTAAAAAACACAATATCGGATTCATATCGGTATCGGCTGATATCCAAATTTATGATATCGGTATCGGTATCGGACATAAAAAAGTGGTATCGTGCCATCTCTAGTTGTAATATAGTATACTTCAGTGGCTTCGTAACAGACACTCTTCCACTTAGACCATTTCTAATAAAGCTTCTGTGAATTTTAGATGGATTACCTGAAGGCCTAGATCCATACCTCAGTCTTTGCCGGACTTTTCCTATAACTTAAGGACATGTTCATTGGATTTTGTTCATCTGCTCCTGATTTTTTTAACCACTTTTCCCATTTCCTCAACATTTTTAAGGAAACACTGCACACCATGCTGAGAAGCTTTTGGCTAATAACACTTTAGGAATCACTTTGTTAGTGCAAAAATACAATTTCTTGCCCTGTTATCTTTTCTGTGTTTCATAGAGTCAACTAAAGAAATTAGGTAAAAATTATTACAAGACAGTCTGGCTATTTGGAAGCAAAACATAAAGAAATCAAGGTAGACTCAAGACTTTCGCACAATGCTGAGAACTGAAAACCACTCACTCACGCCAAGGATGCTCACAAGTTTGATTAGCATTGGCGGAACAGCACATGGTGCAAAGAATGGCTCCACCGCATAACGACCGAAGGCCAAGGACACAAGGGAAGTCGCAGCTGGTCTGGAGATTAAAAATATTTTCAGTGATTAAGCGCTGACTCTATTTTATAACTCTAGGACCTCACGAAAAACAACTTACCTGATGAATAAGAACTCAACCCAGAGTCGGAGGAAAGCAGGAAGGGGTCCTAATGTCTCCAACAGATACGTGAAGTGACACCCTGATTTTGTAAAAGTGGTGCCTAGTTCAGCATAGCACATTGCCCCTGGAAGAACAGAAAATAAGCACATGAAATGTTTCCAAACCACCAATACAGCATTTGATCATAAGAGTTTTGATTGTGATTTGACAATCAAAGGCCTTTCTGACAAAACCTCAAAAGAATTTGATCATCATCTTGGGCTCAAATCAGATTTTGTGGTTATTAGACAAATGTATACATGGAGGAACCCTATTACATTTAATATTTACATATGTTATTAAATATTTACATTTAAATAAATAAAGATTTTTATATATTCAGATATATAAAATGGGGCTGCACGGTGGTTAGTACTGTTGTCTCACAGCAAGAAGGTCCTGAGTTCAATTCCACCATCAGGCCAGGGTCTTTCTGTGTGGAGTTTGCATGTTCTCCCTGTATTTGTGTGGGTTCTCCATAGGTACTCCGGCTTCCTCCCACACTCCAAAGACATGCAGCTAGTGGGGTTAGGTTAACTAGTAAATCTAAATTGCCCATAGGTGTGAATAATAATGGACTGCATTTTATATAGCACTTTTTGAGACCCTGAAAGCGCTTTACAATTCCACTATTCATTCACTCTCACATTTACACACTGGTGGAGGCAAGCTACAGTTGTAGCCACAGCTGCCCTGGGGCAGACTGACAGAAGCGAGGCTGCGCCATCGGCCCCTCTGGCCAACACCAGTAGGAGGTAGGTGAAGTGTCTTGCCCAAGGACACAAGACAGGACCAAGACAGACAGAGCAGAGGATCGAACCGGCAACCTTCTGGTTACAAGATGAGCTTCCCAACCCCCTGAAACACAGTTGCCCCCGATAGTTGTCTGTCTCTATGTGTTAGCGCTATGACAGACTGGCGACCTGTCCGATGGATGGATAGATATATAAATAATTAATAAATAATAATTAATTAATAATATTTATTAATAAATAAACTTTTATAATGACTAAGTATTCCGCAGACCTCTAAATTATTAATTCACTCACGTGAAGGTAAGTGAGTCCTCAAAGACTCTTACTTAATATGACCAGCTTAAGAGATTTATTTTTACATCTGCATTTATTGATAAACTTTGATGAACTTTGATAACCAAGCTTGCAACATGATGCTTCAAAATGTGTCGTTCACAAAACAATGAATGTTGACATCTTTAATTTACAGTTTATGGAATTTTAAGCTTGAGACATAAATACAGTTTTTAAAAGACAAGAGTTTTTGACCATGAATACAGAAACAGAATACACTTCCAGATCTTACCAAACAAGGAAAGGACCCCACACAGTCCCCACACTAGAAGTGACAGCCCCACGCTGCCACTGTTTATTAGGACTCCCTTCGGTGCAATGAAGATCCCACTGCCCACCACTGTTCCCATGATGAAAGATACAGCAGGCAGCAGCCCAATCTCCCTCCGAAGGTGCACCAGCTCCTCATCCGTCTTCTTCTTGTTATCGTCCTCTTTATTCACCTGTGTCTGTCCCATTTGTCCGTGGCTGCAGGTCACAAAGTAAATGAGCTTGAAGCTATAACAGAAAGAAGCATAGCCTCGACCTACACGTTTTTCTTTGTTCACTTGCTCTTACTCCATTGTCCAGCCTGACTAGTGAACAAAGCCAGTACTCTTCCAAACTTCAGCCATTAAATATAACAGCTTTAAGCCTTGACGCTTTTGTGTCGAGCTTGTCAGAGTCCTTTTAGACTCAAAGAGAAAAGAGTTGGGATGTTGCAGAAACAGCTGCGTAGACTGCACATAGCTACTTTTAACAAGGTTCACACAAGCTGTCATTTCCTCTGGTACCCTCTGAAGCTCAGTTTCACACGGTTTATGTGTTCTCATTTGTCTATACCTCCTACAGAATGTTCATTTATCACTGCTTCCCTTCCTGTAAAAGTCACAACACGTCACTGATATTTACAAATGTGTGAATATGAGTTATGAAAAGAATTCAGCTACACATTGTCTCATGTTTCTTTGTCAAGTTAAATAAACCATTTTGAAGCTTGTTTGACCAGTATGGGAGTAAAATGTTTACAATGTGAAGTTGTATTAGTGTAAACCTAAGCAATGTGGTTTATATCATCTCTGCAGACTGCAGTTTTAAATATTAACATTATAAACTATCCACTTGAAAGGCTGCTAAAGCACTCTAATGCATTGTAAAACTATGTGTCTGATCATATTAAGGGCTACATTAAGAATTTATTACCTTTGTGATTAAAGTGTAGTCAACATAATATATTGTAAATGTTAAAGCCTACATGTCGGACACCTTGTCCCAACCATGATAAATGACACACTGTATATATAAAAGAACAAGCTATTGTGATTGAAGGACAAAACAAGATACAAAATAACAGAGAGATCAGTTGTAAAGATTGTAGATTTTACTGACATGAATCAGCACAGACAGTCTTGCAATTTCAAAACCAGGAGCAACCACTACAAACATATGATCTCTCTCCCCCAAGCATTAAGAACTGTGGACTCAGTAGCTGTTTTTAAAAAACAACTCAAAACGTACCTTTTTAAAACTGCTTTTGGTTAATTATTTGCCTGTTTTATTTTCTCTTTTTAAATCTTTTTATGACTTTTAATCTTATGTGCAGCACTTTGTGATTCTGTCTTGAAAGGTGCTATATAAATAAAAATTAATTAATTTATTTATTTATTTATGATCATCAGTGGTTTAAGTCTAGATGGAAAACAAGCAGTTTATCTGATGGTGTTTTAACACTGGTAATGTCAAGGCAGGATATGATTAAGCTTCTAGAGGCCCATATCTTGATATCTATATGCCCATAATTCCTTTTCCAAATGAAAATGATTGAGTGCACAGAAAACAAATTCATTAATTAATTAAGAAAAATAGCTAAAGTGTTTTAACAGCTTAACTGGGACAGATGAGATGCTTCCATGCCACTATGTGTTAGTAGATAGGAATGGTAATAACTAGACTTTCTACATGCGTGTGAAAAAGAAAGTCCACATTTACTGTTCCCATAGGAATGAAGAGGGTAAAGAACAACCAGGTGCTACAAATCCCCTTGTTTAACTGATCACCAGTAAGTGTGACCACCTCTTGGAAGTAGAGGTTTTGGCAGTTTGCAGGTCTAAAGCATTCAGGTGTGTGTTAACAAGACGATGCAAACATCCCAAGAGTGGACGTCCAAGTAAATGCAACTCAAGATCAGGCTGTGTAGTGTGCCAGGAAAAAGCCTCTTTGTGCTATAAAGAGTCGTAGTCAAGACCGCCTAAACCGAGACCAAGACAATACCAAGACCAGAGGGTATCGAGACCAAGACAAGACCAAGACCAAGACAGACCGAGTCAAGACCAAGACAAAGTCAAGATGAGACCAAGACCGAGACAAAAAACGTCTTTAAACTGCAGCCAGATGCTGCTTCGTTTACGGGTGTCAGGCATATTTATGTGTTTTTACGATGCACTCGCACAGCCCTCCTCACCGCTGTCTACTGTCTCACTCACTTACTGAGAGGACAGACGCACGCTCCACTTGACTGTCGCGTCTCTCACCCTCTCTGTTTTTTACATAATGATATTAACCTATATCCTCGCATGTGATTGGCCACAATATGGAGGGATTGGAGCATAGCTGAGCCACTGTGTGAGAGCTGAGCAGCGAAAAGGAATTAAGTGAGGAGCCGGCTCTCGCTCAATGGGAGTCGACTCTTCTGATTCACTACAAAGCACTCTCTAAGCACGGCTCTTAGAGCCGATGCTTTTGCGCATGACACATTATCGAACGTTACTTTGTGTCATGGATACTGTTGACTCCAAATCTCCCGACCACTATGTCGATCTGAGACAGCAAGATCGAGACAGCGAGACCAAGACAAGGCCGAGGGATCCGAGACCAAGACAGGACCAAGACCAAAGTCCGTCGAGACCAAGACAAGACCAAGTCCACATAAAAGTGGTCTCGAGACCTCCAATTCTACCAGAGGACTTGGGCACCTTGCAGTCATTGAGTTGACCATGAATTCCTCTAGAACACCAAAGTATTCTAGAGTCAAAGTGAGTCCATCTGTCCAACAGCTACATCTTGATTGAAATTGGGTTAGTGGAACAGCAATCTCAAGGACATGAGCAAGTCTACAACAGAATAGCTGAAAAAGAAAAGAATAGAGCTGCAACACTCCAAAGACAGCTGCGGGTTAATGAATGCCTCCAAATCTCAAAGAACTGAAGCCCAGTGATGTAAGGAAGAGTGGGTCGAAATTCCTCCACAATGTAAGTGACTGATAAACTTAGAGAAAAAAATGATTACTTCAAATTATTGCTGCTAAAGATGGTTGAACTGAATCATCGGGTGTAGGCTACTCAATTTTTCACAGGATTTCACACAGGCCTGTAAAAACTTCCTTTTTCACGGGACTGTATGTGCTGTTCACACTGTTTATGGATCACATAAAAAACAAAACACTAAGACGAGTGAACATGAATAAGGAGTATGTATTTGCATCTTTGTCCACTTTTTTTGATTCTTACAGACATTTCAACCACTTTTCATTGTCTTCATCATCAAACAAAGACGTCTGTGTCCACAAGGTCATGTGACCTATAGTTTGATCAAACTATTGTTTGCGAGGTAGGATCAACACCCTTTCTTTTTCTTTTCATTAATAAATCAAATTTTTAATTAAGGAAATGCTTTTAATCTCTTTTAGAGAAACATTGTTCTGTTTTTTCTTTTTTCAGATCCTAGGCTTGAAACTATGACTAGCAGATGATGTCAGCCTTTTCTGTGCTTCATCCAGTGGTTAAAGTGGGATTTGGGGAATGAGTCAAACCAGTATAATGCTAGTAAAAAGGTGGAATTTGGAAAGAACATCAGTAGCTTAAATTAAAACTCAAATTAGTCATGATTACTACTTCTAGGAACCGGTCTTATAAGTCAGCAGCCATAGTTAAAGGTATCTGGATGCCTACTTTGATCCATTATATTATTTAAATTTCATTTTAATGGTTAATCTGACATATCTAATAGCATTCATTGTTGTTCACATTTAAGCTTTAAATTTCTGGTCCTTACCTTTGAAGAGACTCTCCCATCTTCCTCTCCTGACCTCTTTCTCTTTTGTCTTCCTCCATCTCTAAGTGTGAACTTATCTCACACTCCCTTTTCTTTTTCTTCCAGGAAAATGCGACTACAGCAACTGCAGATAACGGTAGCTAGCAGACACAGTGTGCTGCAAATGTTACAGAACAGTTTGTTTCTTTGGTGATATTTGTTGAGCTATTTGTAATGTTGCATTTGAAATTAGATGCCACTTCAAGAAACATCTTGTCCCTGCATCTTCTTTGTATCGACACCACTCTGAGGATGTGTGGGGGTGACAACATGTGGTGACTTAGCTGCTTCCATGGCATCCGCTGGAAGGGCCAGGGTGGACTACATGTAAAACAAGATTGACTTTACATTATTTTGTATTAAACGTCTTATAAGATTTACCAAAAAGTGCCGGAACACCGTTCTGAATCGTTTGACCCATGCCTTTATTATACTGCATTCAGTGAGTGTTTAAAGTGTGAATGTGAGTCAGGCATGGTGGCTCAGCATGAACTGAAAACAAGGGTGGTCCGGCATTTTTCTCCTCCACTCTTTCTGTGTGTGTCCAAGAACTGTCTAGTTAATCCAACTGGGGAATTCCTATTGTGCAGTAGACCTTTGTAAGGCCCTGACTGCGCGGGAGGTTCAAGGTCCTAAACATTCAGATTCGGATGATTTGGGGTCATCATGCTTGCCTTTTGTGTGTGTGTGTGTGTGTGTGTGTGTGAGGTATTTGCATGTATTTGTGTAACAGCAGTGGCGAGATTTCAAACACCTGAGGTTTATGTGACTGCAGTTTTGAGTCAAGGGCGCTGCTGTGGACTAGGCTACTCTCCTTGGTTCTGCTGCTGATTGAAGCACAAAGAGCATTCCTCGGCTGTGAATCAGAGGACAGAGGTCACCGACATTGCTCCAAATTAGCACTGAAACCCTCATTGAATCTTGGGCCATGTTTGCACACATATATAAAGACACATAAAGCACCACTTCAATCCCTTTGAAAGAGACCTCCCATTTATATGAGCATTTTCATCTAACCTAGTCTAAACCATGTGCCGTCTACTCACTGTTAAGTCTGGGAATTTCCAGCAAAAGTCAAACCCAATGACTCTGCTCTACCTCCCTGTTTTTTGGGAAAAGTTAGAAGAAGAATGTAGAGGGCACTGGCTTCAGAAATACTACACCTTGTAGAGATGGTGCCTATTTCCCTGCACCACAGAGGTGCGTGCACCTGACTAAACGCCAGCAGGCTCTCCCCATGGCTTAAGTGGAGGAGATCTAAGTCAAAACTGAATAATATTGTTTTTGGTTCATGTATGATCATGATTTAACCTCTTTGAAAAATAAACAGTGGTTCTTCAGATTTCAAAGAGTCTGGGTGGCTCGCGTGAAGGCTGAGGATATTCTAAGGCAATACTTTTTGAGGCAACTAAAACGATGTCTCCCAGACTTTTGATAGCCTGGAAAACGTTTTGATTGAATTTTTTTAAAGGATTATATTCTGAATAAAATCCCTAACAGTTTGGATTGTAAGTATCCAAAATACACATATTAGATTTACCCTGACTCTAACGCAAACTAGGATGAAGCTGATAGTTTATTAAACAAGATTTCAGCTACTCACTTCAAAGTACTTGAATGATGACTGAGTTATGACAACATATAGTCAACAATGTGTCTGAAAATATGAAAAAGCTGTAAACTGCAGTATAAATGAACATAAGGTCAGTTTCTGGAGGAATTTCATGCTGCACTTGCTCGTAATGTAGCATAACTGTGCACAGTTTTCTGTCTTAAAGGAAAATCAGCAGATCACCCTGCATAGATAAACCTAATTGCAAAATCTGTTTTAGTGTTGCTGTTGATTATGCATGAATTAAAAGAGGCTTCGTCACGTTGCAATATAAGTTTAACGTGTGGCTGTGCAACAGTGGCACCTGCAGGTGAAGCTGTGGAAGTGCAGAAATAAATCTGTTAAACAATTGCTGTTAATACAATTGGGACAACAGCTTTTGTATTTTTGCCTGTACACACTAACGTAATGGATTTCAAATCAATCAGTTATCATGTGATTGAATTGCAGTTTTCCAGCTTTAATTAAAGAGATTTTAGCATTAACCGTTAACACAACCCCTACTCAATTTTCAGGGGACTTAATAATAGGACTGTTTAATACTTGGATCAATATCCTTTGCAGTCAGTGACTGCCCGACATCACCAAATGCTGTGGTTTCGCCCTCGAGATCTTCTGCTTGGAATTTACTGCAGCTGCTTTGACTTGCTGCTTTCAGACTTTCTGTTTTTTTCTCCAGCAACTGAAAAAAGGTCCATCGGCTATACTGTCTTAGCTTTTTGTCCATTTACACTGATTTGCTGTATTTGGTTCAATCTGAGCAGAGTATAGCAGTTTACATGTCAGAATGTATCCTGCTGCTTCTATCAGCAGTCACTCAATCAATAAACATAGTTGCCATGTTCTAGTCACGTGACTATACTATCACATTGCCACCATCATGTTGTTTCTTTTCTCCAAGCTTTTCTTCCCATCATCCTAGTACAAGCAAATCTTAGGTTTCATCTGTCCAAAGAGTTTTTTTCCTTTCTGGGGGGCTGTGCAGACTCAGACTCTGTTTTCTGGCAAAGTCTAATTTGACTTTCTCGTTCTGAGTGTAACCAGCGGTTTGCACTTTCTTGTAAAGCCCTTTGTCTTTCCATTCACGAAGCTGTCTCTTCATTGACTATGTCAATGATACACCTGTCTTTTTGAGCATCCTTGGTTTGGTTAGATGTTGTGAAGTAATTTCTTTAACCCAAGTTAACAATTCATGCACTTTAGTTGTCTTCTGCAGTCTTTCAGACTTTCTGCTATTGCTGAGCTCCCCAGTGAGTTCTTTCTGTTTAAGGATCCACTAGATTGTTGCACTGACATTTCTTTGGGCCTCAAATTTAAAATTACAGTGAAAAGCTGTAAAATGCAAATTCAACACTCTGAATGAACTTCACATATTCTGTCTGTTTCTGTCTGCATGGTTGTCATGAAATAACAAGGGAAGGGGCCTCCCCTGGCTGTGAAACTTCTCATCGGGCAGTTGTCTGATTAATTTTGAGGCTCTGAGAATGAGAGACTGTTTAAAATTGGCTACAATTCCTGGACAGTCAATGCAAACTTTTTGTAAAACTCAAATATTGGTTTAGTTGGATTGGACTGTGGTGGTGGACCAAGGCAAAACTACAAAAATCTGGCTTTTCTTCCCAAGAAATGATCAACCTAACAAAGAATATATATTTAATTGAAGGGTTGTAACTCAAAAATGGCGTAATTGTGATTTAAAACATTAACTCATTGCTTACAATACCAGCACAGTTTAGGTGTAGATGTCTATCCTATTTTATACCCATTTCAAATCTACTATAGCAGACACCAGGATCCATCTGTCAATGAATCACCATATCCATCATATAGAAAAATAAAAGTAAACCTATCATATCACTCTCTTCACAGCTGCATCCAGCAACTGCATACTTTGCTGTGTGTCAGCTTCTTCAGCTTGGCAGCTGTCACCACAATAGAGAGCCCCATTCCCAAACAAAGACAAGTGCCTCTCCACAGAGGCAGGCTGGATCTAACATAGGGCACAGTCACAATAGAGGATCTTCAAACATTTGAAGGATAAATGACTTTTTAAAAAAGCTGCGGTCACACAGTGACCTCGTCACTGATTTATTTTACCAACCATGAGTGTCAGAGAGTAATAGACTCTTTACAGACGAATTGATCCGGCAGTATACGTACTTGAAATGCAGAAGTTGAGCGTGTGAAGCGTAGCTGTGAAAAATGATTAAAACCAAATTGTTCAAAATCATATACAAACCACAAGTTTTGCTGAATAGTTTTTCCACCATCACCTCCAGGATAATAATGCCCAGTAAATTATGGCAAAACGTATGTTTACAATTTAATAAGGTAATGTGGCATCGTTATCAAAGGGGAGGCCAGATGGAGGATGCAGTACAGTTACCAGTCACACAAACTAAATGATCACACTCCAATACTATTGCAAGCCACCATAAACCATACTGCCCCAAGTGTGCAGACTGGCTGCCACTAAGAAACTCTGAAGAAGACAGAAGGGCCATGGTTAAAAATCATTAGGACAAAACACCAAGAGAACAGACAACAGTTTAACAGTTAAAAGTGTAAAATAATCAGCACTTGACTGGAATTTGAAAGAGAAAAAAAGAATTAGACTCAGACATAGCGCAAATTTAACTACTATAAAAATATCATAGGTTTATACACATATGTGCTCAATTAATACCAGAAATTAAAGTCCACACAGCCCAGGCAGCTGTAGGTTTATGATTCCTGAATAACTGCTTTGAGATTAGTCTCTCTGTCTCAGCTATAGTAAAGCATCCAGCTTGGAAAAAATACTTTTGTTTAGCTTTTCCCTTAACCCACCAGCACCTACTGCAGCAAGTGCAAAAGCACCCAGGAGTGCCAAACCTTAAAATACAACTCACCAGGTACAATTACAGCACACATATAGCCTGGGGCACTGTGTTCAATCAGCCTCCATCATTAAGTAAGACAAAGAGGCCTTATTACACCTGATGCATGACTTTTTGTACACCCACTATTCCCAGTATTTCTAAATCCCCTAGGGATGTAAGAAATTCCGTCCATTACACATAGTTTATGTTAAATGTGATTGCAACATACCATCCACTGTTACTTTGAACTTTACAAGTATTTTTTGCATGTATTACCTTTCGTAATAAGCAAATAAACAAAAACAAAACACGTTTTGAAAAACAAAAATCAACTATTTGCGGTACATCTACTAAATAAATAAATATAGGCTAAAACATGTAAGTTTTGCTTCAGTTTTGTGTATTTAAACAAGCTAAAATCACATAAATAATAGGGGGGGGAAGCTTTATTATTAGAAGTATATACATTTATTACACGTGGAGAGAGATGTAACAACTTATTGAACAGTGATTATGATCACGTGACAGCTGTTCCGTAAGTTAGTGGCTTCTGCCTGTGAGATGCTTTAAGAATAAATAATATGTGAGCGGGACTCAACAGTTTGCTTGACCTTATAAAGTTAATAGAATTTAATTGCCGCATAGCCTAGTCCCAAAGATTTCCGACACTCTACCTTTAAATGAACTCTATTCCCGTGCGCATGCGCAGGCTGTGTTTGGTTTTTCTTTAACCTGAGGAACTGTCTAGTGTCGCTGCGCTAGCAAATCCATCGCAGCTGTAGTTCTTGTCATGTTTTCAGAGCAACGGCGTGGTTTCCCCCCCACTGGAGTACAAGGACACAACACCAAACAGTGTCGCCAAGGAAATATACGTCTAAGGATGCTGCAGTCGTTTTGGGAATAGACTAACAGGACCAACAACAGTTCAAAGTGTTTACCCAGCGCTCTCTCCGGTCGGCAAGAATAGCTCTGCTGTTTCCACATCGCAGTCACCACATCCATGTTCACTGCGGCAGCCTGCTCTCCGGGTCCTGGGCTTAACACGCTACAACCTCTTTGTTCGTCTGTGGAAAATATCCGGGAAAAGTGTTACGACCTGTGGAAGGACTGCCGTATGTTAAAGTGTGCATCCCTTTTTCAGTCCGTGGGATTGTTTACGCATTAAAATGGCTGCTCAAATGGCATTTGGGAGAGAATGGTATTGAATCAATGCAGTAACGTTAGATTACCGAGCAGAGGCTAGACAGCCAATAAGCTACATATGCTAACAAATTTAACTTGTCACAGTATTAATCGACTAAGCTACTTGAATAGCTTTAATCGATGGTCGGCTTTTTAGCTAGGTTCTTCCAACAAGAAGTAGGGTGAAGGGAATTCCTCCCACTCCAAATCTATGCATGCGGTTAACCAAGCAGCTTTTGTAAACACTTAGCAAACATTGCGACTTCTTAGCCATATTTCTCCCAAATCTTTTTAAGCAGGCTTAGCTAAAGCCCTTCATTTAAGTATGCACATCACTCAGCGAATATGCAGGACTTTTTCGTTATAATCAAAACATCCTAAATATCCGAAGCTTTCTCCCAAAGTAGACCTCAAGGCCCCGGTTTTCGGTGGAGAAACGGGGGGAAAATGGATCCTGGGGGAAACTGTAAACCTAAACTCTTTATTTTTGGATCCAAGCTGTCCATCCACAGCGATTTGCGAGGTATCAGTAGATACTTGGTGGTCTACGTTTTGTTTTACTTCGTACTGGTCACTCATGCATCCCCGGCGAAAGCGTGCGAAAAGAACTGCCTCTCTGGAAAATGTATCAATGGTTCCTGCGTCTGCGACCGGGGATGGGTAGGAGACCAGTGCCAGCACTGCCAGGGGAGGTTCAAGTAAGTGCCCTTAAAATTAAATGTCTCTGATTGTTTATGAATCTGTTTATACAAAAAGTAGGGTTAGGATCCACTTTGACCCAGTCTACCTGCTGTTTATCCTTTAAACAGCAGTGTCGGGGGGGGGGGATCGTTTAACTGGACAAACACACCTGTGTTCACTCAACTTTTTGGGGGTATTGATGAGAAAGTGATTGCACGCCACAGGCAAACTCACTTCAGTTTTATTAACTTTAAAGAGGTCCAGCTTTGGTAATAGAAAACCCATGCATTTATTATTTATCATTGCACCCTCCAAGTGTAAAGTTCATAGATGTTTATTTATACAAATGCTGTCAAATGTTTGATCTTAAATGTCTTCATGCCTTTTAATATTTGTGATGTTCTCTCCCGGGGGGGGGGTGTGTAAGGAGGTATGTTGCCTTTGCCATGTTGAGTTAAGTCAGCACATGAGAGCATGAGGTAGAAAAGCATGACTGTACCATGCCATTATTGACTTTGCGCCTCGCTTGCTGATATGGATTCCAGATACAGTCTTTAAACAAATGAGTACAACTGGGTTTTATTTTTCTGAAGGCGGAGCCCGCAGTGGATGCGAGGAAACATCTGTCATCACCTAGCTTTAACTAAAATCCAACTGAGGATGTGACTGATATATTTATCAGCTGTTGTTCCTCTGCTGATCTGCACAGGAAGTTATCAAGGCTATATAGTAATAAGGGCACTAAGTCGAGGCTTGTGTGCAAAGTACTAAAGGAAGGAGGCAGAGACAAAGTGACAAAACGAGGAAAGATTAAAATGTTCGCACTATATAATAATAACGATGTTCATCTTGACAGACGCTTATAATGACCTTTTGGCACACTTAAGGAGCACTCTGTGGAACAGAAGTACCTCGATCACAGTAATTACCCCTCTTTCAATGTGCCCTGGGTTTGCTATAAGTTGTCATCAGGCATGCTGTCAGGGAGTAACCTCCCATCAGCAGCAGACACACAAACTGTAATGAATCTTTATCTTTTAGACTCTGTTATCATTAGGAATAGGAACATTTACACGTTGCCGCCTAGCACCAACAAGTTTGAATTCCTTTCTTGAAGGTGGATTGCAGATTAATTTCTTGCTAGTGCTGTGTCGTTGATAAAAAGCACACAGACTCTTGATACGCTGAAGGGCAGACTAGTGTTTCCCTGGATACGCTCAAACACGGCCAAAACTGTTTGATAGTTAACTTGATGTTAGTGTTCACCTTCAGGAGTTATTTATAAGACTGTAAATACACCTCAGCCATATCTTTACCCTAATGTCTGCTTTTATGATGCATTATTATCTGAAGCTTATACACTTCATTTTGTCTTTATGAATTACAACCAATCTTTAGTCAGTTATCGTGGAAAAATCTAACCAAAATATAGGGGGGGTTGGGGGGGCGATTTAACTCATATTTCTTTTGATATGGGACAGTGATGTATGGCCATTAAGAAGTCATCTATCATTGTGACACACTGCTAATTTGTTTGGGACCTTCTCAGGAGACAAGTGATTGGATGTTTTGGTTGACTGGGACTTTTTTTGGGGAGACAGTTATTTTCTGGGGTCTTAAATTGAACCTTTGGATATGAATGCTGTGTGTTGTGCTGTGTTTGGACACCCATGTCAACATTTATGGGCAGAGACAAACACAGACAAGACATCTTTTTAGAGAAACACCAATAGACCTATCTGCATACAAAATATTTGATTGATATTACAACTTAATATCTTTTCAGAATCGCATATAACTTCTCTGTCAGCCTTGAAAATCTGTTTAAAAGTGATAGGGTGACTGACGCACATACCAGTCAGAAATCTTTTTTTCTTCCCCACAAATACTTGAATTTAACCAAATATAACTGTGCTGTTTTAATGTTGTGATCTTCCAGGTTGACAGAACCCTCAGGATACCTCACAGATGGTCCCATCAACTACAAGTACAAAACCAAGTGCACCTGGCTCATAGAGGGCTAGTAAGTATTTATGTAAATCATTGTGTTGTGTAGAAGCTGAGTATGCAGAATTTATTATGTAGTGCAAACTGATTAATGCAGTTAATTGAAGCTCATCAGCATCTCTATGGCGACGGGTATGCTTTTGTTGTTTACGTTATGTAGTGTAAAGCTGGCTGGCTCTGGCATTTTGAAAGTTCAATATGTTTAATAAGGATCATCATTCAGAGAAAAGAATAACCTTTACCTTACATGTTGATGCTATTTATTGTCATGGCAACAGCGGCTGCTCCAGGGCAGACAGGAAACCATGATTGCAATAAACAGTTTATATTCACTAAGATGGTTCGAGAGAAACGGAAAAAAATCATGCAGTGGTATCTGTTTAAAGAAAAAGAAACATTTTTGAGCATCTTGAAGTAGCGCTGGTTCTCAAGCTATATTCCCAAGATTACCCTGTACCCATAAACCATAGCCATTGGGTCCTCAGAATAATTTGGGGATTATTTTGGAACATGTATGCCAATTTTCTGTGGTTTAAAAGAAAAAGAAAAGTTTATTTCTTTTATTTCCTCCTTAGAGCAATGGAAACTGTGAATTGTGACACATCATACTATATTGAAATTACTCACTTCTCTCAGGGTGTAACCAGGCGTTATTGCTGCTGTAACTGGGCTTGTTAGACAGCTAACTATGTGGCGAGCTTGATGAAATAGTTGAGTCAGGCCACTGTGTCAGATAATGTTGGGCCAAAGCCAACTAAAGTAATATTATAACCAAGATAGGCTTCTTGGAAAAGCATCTTCCCTGTGCAGGGTCACTGGCAATGAAACGTTTAACAGTCCTTGATCTAAACACTTGTGATAAATTTACATGCTGCTCATCACTACACCGTGACTCAGGAGATTTAATGAGGCGTTCACTAATCGTAGGGTCAACTGTGTGTCGAAGTGTCCTTCAGTAAGATATTGAACTCAACCCAACCCATATTAGTGAGTGTGTAGGAAATGATGAAAGATGATGGGTTGTTTGCCAAGAAAAGAGAAAGTCATTATAAATATGTATTAATGTGATTTGAGTGGTCAATAAGACTGAAAAGCACTTAAAAAAAACAGTAATCTAGTTACCCTCCATTAAAACCTGAACCGTGATTCTATTGTTATTTCTCTTCTTCAGTCCAAATGCGGTTCTTCGCTTAAGATTCAACCACTTTGCCACAGAATGTAGCTGGGACCACATGTATGTCTATGATGGAGACTCGATATATGCTCCTCTAGTTGCTGTTTTCAGGTGAGTTGCTTTCGTCTTACTTTATTCCTCGATACAGATGAAATACTTTTACTCTTCTGTCACATTGTAACCAATGTGTGTACTTTTAACAAATCAGTATTGGTTTGTAAAATGAAAGAATAAATGAAATAAAGTCATGAAAAAAATTTGTTAAAATTTTGGAGTCATGGTCTCCAGACTTTTCTTCTGTGTTTGTTTAGTCAGACACGCGCAACAAGAAGTTCAAGTCAACTGCAGAGAGTTACCAATTTCTTCTTGCAATTTAGAAATGGTGCAAATTTCGAGAAAGTAATACAGATGCTTTTTTGCATTTCTCTACAGCGGTCTCATCGTGCCCGAGATACGAGGTAATGAGACGGTTCCTGAGGTTGAGACGACTTCAGGCTACGCACTATTACACTTTTTCAGCGATGCTGCCTATAACCTCACAGGATTTGAAATATTTTACTCGTAAGTACTTACCTTGTGAGTAATTATCGGCGTCACAATTCTAATGATTAGGTGTCTTTCTAATTATAGATGACAGCAAACTCTTTTCAGGCTTTTGTGTCCTTATAGCTGTTTTTCTAGTGACATGCTAAACAGTTTTTATGTCTCTCCAGTCTTTTTATTCCACTAACTGATAACACCCCTCAGTCATCCTCAGTCTGTGTTGGAGTACTAATCCAAATCATATTTGTCCAGGATCAACTCTTGTCCCAATAACTGCTCCGGCCACGGGAAGTGCACACCTGGGAACTCAGCTGCCAGCAGAGTGTACTGTGAATGCGACAAGTACTGGAAAGGCGAAGCCTGTGACATCCCTTATTGCAGAAACAACTGCGGCAGCCCCGACCACGGCTACTGCGACCTCACAGGGGAGAAGCTTTGTGTCTGCAATGACAGCTGGCAAGGTGGGAGCAAACTGCAGATCTTTTGCAGATGCTAAAAAACCTCTTAAGGTCATTTGGAACAGCTCTACTCACTCTGATCTAACCCTGTGGCATATTTCCGAAGCAGCATACACAAAATTAATTTTTTTCCAAAACAAAAGCTTATATCACACCATCTCTCAACTTATTTTGTAATCAGGTGTACTAAAGATGGACTCCTCCCATGTGCGCTGCGGTCTGCAAGGCTGCGGTGGTTTTATGTTGTAAGCTGTAATGTGTGAGCTGACAAACATAAACAGATGTGTTGTGTCGTACTGTAATGCTGATTGGCAACATGCTGATCAGGCCTGTGACGGTGCATTATTATGCGCCTCGAGCTGGAGGAAACAAAATTCTTTGGCATGATGAAACTTGACAGACTCATTAGCAGAGGTCTTCTCTGTTTTTTTTGCCATGACTTCCACTTGCACAGTCTAACATGTTTACTTCTCTCTGCCTGTCATGTTTGTTGAATTGCATTCTCCTGTTTATGGGTTTTGAGGTTTGAGAGCAGCCTGTTTCCTTTTTAAAGTTTCAGTGAGTAATTATGAAAGTAGCTGTCAGGTGCTAATGAAGAATTGCATTATGTAAATATTAAGTTGCCATGGAGCAGATATAAAGGAAACTCTAATATTAATTATTTGGGGATTTTTGTACATATGAGCGTTGGTGTTTATTATTCCTTTTTTTGTCCTGAGCTATAATTTTCTTGCTTTTTCCTGTACGTCCCTGCAGGCCCAGACTGTTCGCTGACCGTACCGTCAACAGAATCTTTCTGGGTCCTCCCCAGCGTCAAGCCCTTCGGCACATCACTCGCCAGAGCCTCCCATATGGCTGTGGTGCAAGAAAAGGTCATGTGGGTGGTGGGGGGATACACTTTCAACTACAGCTCATTCCAGATGATTCTTAAGTAAGTAGAGGTTTTTCCTCGAGCAGCATTCTCACTTTGTATGTTGTTGATGTGTTTCTGAATAGAAAAACCACCATTGCTTATTTAGGTTTTTGCTCACACACAATGTATGGCTAAACAAAGATTTCCTTTTATTCCGTGACAAAAATTGCAGATGAGTTTAGGTGTCCGTGACTTACGTTGCGATGGTGTATGTGCTGCTCTCACGAAGGCCAAATTGAGAATGTAATATTTAAAGTACTTGGATGGTGGTGTGGAAGAGTTTGCGGAATACAGGGGTGTCAAGGGGCACTGCTTTACGCCTCTGCCTTGTAACGATATGCTGTGGATCGCTGCTGCTCTATTTTAGTTATTCCCCTTCACTCTGAGACATTAGAGAATATCTTATACTTTATTCACCAGCTTCTTATTGAGAACAGCTGCAGTGTGTTTTGTCCCAGTTATGCAGAAGTTGTTTGAAATTATCGAGTGGTGACTGTGGTTTAGGTGTCTGTATGCTGGTTTAGCATGTGAAAGGTTTGCAGTTAAAATGAAAGTTCATATTCTATTTGCTTTTTATGCATTTATTTATTTTACCCTGTATACTTTTAACGTGTTATGTCTTGCCTCAGATTGTTGTGTATGTGCTGTACTTGGCACAGGAAAAAAAGATCTATTCAAATTTCTTTGGGATTTCTTTTTCTTTTGCCACAGCAGATCATCTTCCTCCTCCTTCCTTCTCTCCCTATCCCTAGCGGCCTCCTCCTCTGTCACACCAACTCTCTGCATGTCCTCCTTCACTATATCCACAAATCTTCTCTGTGGTTTTCCTCTTTTCCTCCACCTCCAGCATCTTAAATTTCTTTGGGACTACTTCTGTAAAAACGGAGAAATATGGCACACGCTCAGAGTTCTCTCGCAGTTTAGCTGATGGTTCATCTTTGTTGCTCAGACAAGCTCTCACCATCTGCTCAGTGTTTGTTCATCACCAGGTGTTATGATTCCTGTTGCTCCTGGAGTGCCTTTTTAAAATTGCTAATGTGTGATGATGTGACCAGGTGTGTGTTTTTTTTTTTTTTTTTTTTTTTTTTTTTTTTTTTTTTTTGTGTGTTTTTTTTTTTTTTTTTTTTTTTTTTGGATGTTAATGGCAGCCAACAGTAATGCATGCATTTGTCAGCCTGCTAGATTTTTAGCACAGCAAAATGTTCAGCTCGATTAAATCTAAAGACCTTGAGGTAAACTTATATTAGAAAACAAGACACTATAATAGTGTAGATTAATGTAAACTTGTATTTTTATATTTTAAATAATAATACAATGCAATTAAGAATTTTTTTATATTATGTCATTTAGTGCTGTCAGCGTTAATCTCGTTAATATGACGTTAATGGCATAACTGCATTAACGCGGCAAATCCCCGTTAGCGAGTTAACGCGGCCCCGTGAGAGGGCTGCACGCCGCTAACGCGTTAATGAGCTAACCATGCTAATGCGTTGACGCCATGCAGCCCTCGCATAGAGCTATCCTCGTTAACTTGCTAACGGGGATTTGCCGCGTTAACGCAGTTATGGCGTTAACGTCGTATTAACGAAATGAATGCTGACAGCAATAATTTCATAATAATAATTTCAATTTCTGAAAAATTATATAATGAAAGCCTTGAAACACCCCATGGCCCCCTTTATATTCACCCCTGCTTGCTGCAGGTATCTCTGCAATATAAAGTGGGAAGGCTGCCGTCATCTTTCAGCGAGTTGCTTAATTTAATCGCATCAGCTAAGTTAATAGTTTATCTGCAAATTTGAATGTAATGTCTGTAGCTTTACTGTACATTGTTGTGTAAAACACAGAGCGGTGGGTGCAGCAGCTACAAAGTTTGCTTTTCTTCTCGTCTGAGGTTGTTGATCAGGTGGTTTGATGAAGGATTTAGGCCAGCGTTTGATGGTGATTACAGGAATAAACGCTGTTGTTCTGGACGTGATAAAAATGTTTTATTCCACCTGAGCTCACAATCTCAGTAAGAGCTCCGCCTCTTCACTCCTTGTGGGTTGTATGTAGAGAGACTGCTCCACGTTAAACCCTGACAGCATCATCTTCAGTGCTGCTGTTATCAGTCTTTTTGTTTAAAACCTGTAGCCTACCTGGGCTTCATGCTGTTTTAATTTTGTATTCACACACATGCTTCTAGATGCATTTCTATTGCAGGTCTATGTGGGTGAAACACTCGCACTTGCACGGAAATTTAAACTAAGCATCAAAGCAAAAAAATTTACCTTAAGGATTTTTTTTTATCATAGCGTTATTGATCGATGAATCATTGCAGGCATGTTATGAAGCCACAGTGGGACAAAAAGTGAATATGTGTAGGGCTTTTTTTCCCCCTCTTTGGTGTGTTGGAGGTGCATTTAAAGTGTAAAATTCTGTTTCTTTACTCTGCAGCTACAACCTTGAGAGTGGCATTTGGAACACAGTTCCCATCAATAGTGGCCCCGTGCCAAGATACGGCCACTCACTTGCTGCCTGCCAGGTAAACACACACAGACTTAGAAAACCACAACAGTGACTGGGAGGGAGGAAGATTTGGGAGAAGTGGAACAAAAGCAATCAAATGTGGTTTCAGAAAAGAAAAGGTTGCTTTCAAACAGGAACTGCTTATTTCTTTGAGTAACTGAATGTTGTAACATATTCCAAACACAGAACTATTTTAAAACAACAGGAAGAGAACAACTTAATTATCGAGTTTAAAGAAAACGCAGGCTTGTCCTAGAGGCACGTTTATGGCACGTTTAGAGATGAGTACGTCCTTTAGCTTACTAAAAAAAATGCCGTCCTGTGTTTAGGATGATATCTACATGTTTGGTGGAAAACTGGAAGCCGGCTGGGAAAATGTGACGGACGAGCTGTGGGTCTTCAATGTACCCAATCGGACATGGCAGCGGAGAAACCCTGTGGTCGGCCCACCGGCCCAAGCTCAGATATACGCCGTGGAAGGACACTCGGCCCACTGCGTCCCGCTGGACAGCGGCGAGACTATCATGCTCGTCATCTTTGGCTACTCCCCCATCTACAGCTATATCAGCAATGTTCAGGAGTACAACCTGAGTGAGTCACAGCTTTCAAGTGCAGACTCTTTCACATTTTGTTTCTGCTTCTCTATCAGCTCTCTATAGCTTTCCCTTTGCACAGAGATAAATTTAAAAGCCTTGGCAAGCAAACCCAGTACGGCTGTGCTTCCAAACTGCAATGGATGGTACCCACTCATAATTGTAGACTTCTTCTTTTCTTTTTTTTTTGTAATTTAAAACCTGCCAGCAAATACTTTGTGAATCCAAAAACACCATATTTCATGACTGAATTTTTGGATAGCAGAGTCAAAGTGTCCTGTTTTATTTCTTTTTTTTTCAGTGAAAACAATAAAAAAGTATAAACAGCAGCTATGTAAACCATCCCTGAAAAAAATGTGTTTGAAGTATCAAGATACAAGAGCCCAGCTGTCTGCTTCGATTCCACTAGGAGAGATCTAATTGTATATATTTTTTTTCCCTATTAAAAATTTCTTCATATATTTTCTTTTTAGGGTCCAACATGTGGTTGGTGCCTGAGACCAAAGGTGCCATTCCCCAGGGAGGCTACGGCCACAGCAGCACGTATGACAGCGGCAGTGGCAGCATCTACGTTCATGGCGGCTATAAAGCTCTGCCCGCCAACAAATACGGCCTCGTCGATGACCTCTACCGATACGACGTGAACACGCGGACATGGTAAATAGACACAGTCGTGCTGCTCTCGTTGTTTCATTATGCATTCCAGACTATATGTGACACCGTGGGAGTTGCACATCTCCTTGGCACGGTTGTCCTTGACACGCTTGTCATGCACATGCTCCAGGTTCATTCTGAGAGAAAGCGGCTTTCCACGGTATTTGCATTCAGCTGTGCTCCTCAGCGGCACTCTGCTCGTATTTGGAGGCAACACGCACAACGACACATCCCTCAGCAACGGGGCCAAATGCTTCTCTGCTGACTTCCTCGCCTACGACATCGGTGAGAATCCTATTGTTGTTAAATAGTGCTTTATTTATTTATTTTTAAATGTATCTCTCTGTTTCACATAAAATCAGAAGTACAAACACATCCATCCGCTATGTTAACTGTTAATCACACAGCAAATCCTAAATAGTCATGTACACCTTGTTTTCCTCAGCCTGTGATGAGTGGACGCTTCTGCCCAAGCCAGACCTGCACAGGGATGTCAACCGCTTCGGTCACTCTGCTGTGGTTAGCAATGGGTGAGTGTTTCCATTGGAATTTCTATGTAGATCACCCAGATTGATTGTGAAATCAGGTTTGAAAGCCCTCTCTGTGGTGTAATCCTGTTTTGTTTCATAGAAAATGCCCAGTTTTGCCCAGTAGTAGTAATTTAAAATATTCCACTGTGGTCTCAGCACTAATTTATCTTTAGAGTGGATGACTGGGTCTCTTTGTGAGCATTAAAAGCTTAATTTTTGACCATAAATTTGAAAATTGGTGTAGATAATAAAGAACTGCTCAATATCACAGCAATAACAATGTAATAAACTGACTTGCTTAAAAAAAGAGAAAGATTAGATAATTATGTTTATCAATTTGAGCATGGCAGAATACAAAAAATACTCCATAATTAAAAAACAAAAAAAGTCC
This sequence comes from Oreochromis aureus, assembly GCF_013358895.1. Lineage (NCBI taxonomy): Eukaryota > Metazoa > Chordata > Actinopteri > Cichliformes > Cichlidae > Oreochromis > Oreochromis aureus. The sequence goes on from NC_052949.1 coordinate 15,059,112, forward strand.
AGTTTATCTTAATTTGTTGGCTATAGTTTACACTTTTTTTTTTTTTTAACATTGTTTTCTTTCATCTTGCTCAGGTCCATGTACGTGTTTGGGGGCTTCTCCAGTGTGCTGCTCAATGATGTGCTTGTTTACCGACCTCCGAGCTGCCAAGCCTTCTTGGCAGAGGAGGGTTGCGTGAAGGCTGGGCCAGGGGTCCGTTGCATCTGGAGCAGAGGCCGTTGTCTCCCCTGGGAAGTCAGAATGGCTAATGGCAGCCTGACTCCTGCCCCATTTTGTCCACCTAAAGCTGGTGAGAAAGACCGCAGAACTTTTCCAGCCTCTTTTCACTTTCTCGTCACTGCTTTATTTTTTGTTGTTGAAACTGCCTTCTTTCTAGAATTTGTATTTTGCCCGTATTTACAGACTGACTCATGCACTCTTGTCACTCTCCCTCTCATCTCTTTGTAGTTACAATGGACGAGTGGTGCTACAGGTTCTCAGACTGTGCCAGCTGTACAGCAAACACCAAGGGGTGCCAGTGGTGTGATGATAAGAAATGCATCTCAGCCTTCAGCAACTGTACCTCTGTAAGTGTTCCAACAGGGGGCAGCAGTGCACTGCTGATCTTGTGTTCAACTCCCTGAAGCTGCCAAACGTGCACACAAGGACACATGCGCTTTTTAATAGAGGTTTTGTGAGTTGAGGACATTCGTATGATAATGTTGTGGTATTCAGGACTACATAGAAACATCACCTCATTGCTTAAGGTAGAAAAAGCCTTTGCACATGGACTGTATATAAAAGATGGACACAGCCACCATGACGTCACCCGTTGGTTTCTGAAATCTGCATTTTTGAGAATTCATTAGTAGCATTTTGTGTTAAACATTTTGAACCAGAAGTAACCACAGTGGGTTTAGTTGGCAGACTATATCCATAAAACATATGGGTGCAGTGCACTGGCACTGCCCTGACTAATTAAGTAAATACATTTAACTGATTTAAACTGAAGGATAAAAACTTGGATCGTGTGAACAACACACCAAGCTGTAAATTTTGTTAAATTTCAATATTAATGCTGAAAAAGCACCAACAGAGCAAACACCAGTAAGACGGCTTCCTTGTATCTATATAATGAAGTGGGGAACTATTTATAGAGAAAAAAAATATCTTAAAGATTCTATTTAATGCTGTTAATTTAGACATTTTAACATGGCGGTCCTTGGGGCTCTGTCATAAAATGACACTTCCTCTCCTGATTCTTTTCTCTGCCGCTGCAGAATGTGAAGAACTTCACTGAGTGTCCTGTGCGGAACGAGCAGGTGTGCAGCAAGCTTGCCAACTGCAAGAGCTGCTCATTGAATCTCAACTGTCAGTGGGATCAGAATCACTCGCAGTGCCACGCTTTGCCCGGTAAGCTTTCCGTGCACATGAAGACGCCACCTTATTAAACAGAAGCTTCGGATTTGGTTATCACACATGCATGGCAGAGGATTTTTGGTAATTTCCAGGCAAGCATGTGGGAGACTGTGGAAGATGCAAGATAAATGCAGTTATGTCTTAAAACTTAAACCTAATGTAGAGATGCTGATTAGTGTGAATACTCAACAGCACTTGTAACTTGGTGATTGTATTTACTGCGTCAAATAAGTGCACTGACATTCAGACCTGAAGGGAAGCCTATTTGATTAATCAAATTTTCGCAGATGTTAATGACTCCCTACCAAGTTTACTTCTTCTGCCGCTGCTTGTACGGTTAAACCCAGTATCAGGGATTTGCAGAGATGTATTTTCAAGATGTCATCCCAATGTTGTTTATGAGGTCTGGCAGTGTATTTAGCTTACCTCTCACCATCTACCCCCCACACCCACCCATCGTGTTGTTGATGTTGACGCTGGCTGAATCTGAAGAGATAGTGCTGTCACTTTATCCATAATTTTCAGTTCACCAAGCCCTGTCGCCTAAGGGGAGTGCAGTGGGAGCTGAAAATAATATCCCTGTGTGTGTGCATGTGGGTGTGGATTTCTGATTCCTGAAAGGGAGCCGCTGATTGCACAAACAAAATGCACACCGAGCAAATGGGTGCAAATTACGCTCAAACAAAATCAGTGACATCCACACAAACACACACACACACACGTTAAACCCTAAATCTTTAGCCCCCTGTGGTTTGTTATGCCTTCTAAGTTCTCTGTTTTCATTTTTCTTGGATTATGGTTCTCCCCGTTGAGCAGTACTTAACTAATATTATTCCATAGTTAATTATGTAGTTTTTAGCTTATGACACAATACAAATAATGTCAAAGTAGTTTTCCCTGTTAATGTTAAAGTAAAGCGATGTTTTCTTGGCCCTTGACCCATGCTCTTTCGATCTTCCAGCTCAGCAGTGCAGTGAGGGTTGGAGCCAGGTGGGTGATGCCTGTTTGAGGATCAACTCCAGCCGCGAGAGCTACGATAACGCTCAGCATTACTGCAAGAACCTCAATGGCAACATCGCCTCACTGACCACCTCCAAACAAGTGGACTTTGTGCTCGAGGAGCTTAAGAAGCTCCAGCAACAAGACAAGGTACACATAAATCAGTCAAACTGGCCAGATTGTGTTTTATCCTTGCTTTAGTGTTTGACAATATACATTTAGTACAGTATCTCTGAATCATTTTGAAATATTTTCTTGTGCTAGAATTGCAGTTTACACCTTGGTGTTTAGCTGAGTGAAAATAAAAGTGCGTTTTTAGCTGCTGGGGGAGCCTTTCTCTAACTCTGACTTATCGATTCTGAGACGATTTTGCCCCGATCAGTTTTCTGCAGCTCTATTTTATCTGATTGCAGGCATTCTTCTAGCTTTCTTGCCTTTCAACCAATTATGGTGAAATAGTTTTCCACTATTCCAACATCTTGTCTCAGACTGTGTGGTTTGTACATAGTTTTGTTTCTGAGATACCGCACCTGATGAATCAGACTGCGATAATCACTCATCACTTCTGCCTGCCTTACGCAGGGCTAATAGGGCCTGTGTGATTCTCTGTCTGATGGAAGAATCATGTGCACTTACAGTATCTAAGACCTTGACTGCGTAGTCTGGTCTGTATTTAGTTTTTCTTTTTATCTGAGTAATTTTCCTGATGTCGCTCTAAGTTTACATATTTATTGCTCTGCTCTGTTTTGTTTAACCCTATGATATGGTGCAGAAACTTGTTCACTGAGAGAAATCCAAATATTCACAGCAACATTACAATTACAGCTTCTGCTTCTTTAATGGAAATGCGGTTTTGGGCAAACTGGCTTCTTCTCATCCCTCACGGCTACATATTCTCCTTGCAGTGACAGAAAATTGTGGCATCTACTGATGATTTTAGTTTGGTCATGCCTGCTGTATTCATGAGAATGTCATTTCCTGTCAGTCTGCTGGGTTGAAACGCGGCTGTTTGTTCCAAACAGAACCTTGACATGCCTTTCCACATCATTTTCCCATTACATTAAAAGTTGAATCCTGAAGGCAAATAAGTAATCATATCTGTGAAATTATTCTCAGCAGACTTTTAATAGCATCTTTGGTTCCTAGGTGTAAATGCAGAAGGCAGGCTTTTTTTTTTCTTTTTCTTTTTTTTAATAGCAGGATGGAGTAAAAAACGAGGGACTCTTATGAAATTTTATCTTACATTTGAATAGCTTTTCATCCCTTTATGTGTTTAGACTTTTACTGTTTTTCCACAGCGGCTGTCTCCCTGGGTGGGTCTGAGGAAGATCAATGTGTCATACTGGGGTTGGGAGGATATGTCTCCCTTCACCAACAGCAGTCTGCGTTGGCTGCCCGGTGAGCCCAGTGACTCTGGTTTCTGTGCCTACCTGGAGGAGCCACAGGTGTCAGGACTGAGGGCCAATCCATGCACTGCTACTGCCCACGGGCTCATCTGTGAAAAGGCTACTGGTGAGATGACCGAACACACAAGTACACTTCCTAAATATTGCATCTGCTTGAAAAGGCTTTTGTTTTGTTGTTTCTTTGTCCAGGCAATCCCAACCAGAGCACCCGTCCATCCTGTAAGAAACCTTGCTCGCTGCACACAAACTGTGCCAACTGCACCAGCCAGGCCATGGAGTGTATGTGGTGTGGCAGCGTGCAGCGCTGCGTCGACTCCACTGCATACGTCATCTCTTTTCCCTATGGCCAGTGCCTGGAGTGGCAGACTGGAGATTGCGTGGGTGAGTGTCTGAACTTAATCTAGATGAGTCTTCTTTGAAGTCTGCAGTCCGGCATTAAGGTGGCAGACAATAAGCTTTCCCAGATTGGCTTCTGTAAGCAGTCAATATTCATCTTGGAGAGAAAGAAGGTTAAAGGAGGAAACAGGCTTAAAGTGGCGGGTGTCTGTGGCGGAGGGAAAATCGTATTAGTTTTCTGTGATTGGATTTGGAAGCTGTTTTTGGTTTGTAATGGCCAATTACTTTTGCATATAATCACGCGCCAACTGTTAGATTTCCCTGTTGACCGAGCTGTAGATGGACTCTTTATCATTAGCTGGTTTTAAGTAGTTTAAAGACAGTCTCACATCAAGAACAGTGATTGCAAATAACTCTGTGAATAGGAAGTGTGCATAATTACATGTTTTTACATTGAAAGTCATTGAAATTTGAAATGGCAAAATAAAGCGTTTTATTCTGATAATTAAATATTAAATGTTAGAATGGAATAAATGAACATCTGGAAAAAAAACTCACTTCACTGAGTGATATACTATCCTTAAGTGCTATCCCAATACAGCTGAGCTAGAAAACAACAGTTCCTGCTTGTGCCGTTAATCCACATTTATTTATTTATATTTTGCTGTACCGTTAGCTTTTAATCCACCATCCAATACCATCGAAACCAAGGTTCAGGCTATGTTAAAGAAGAAATATTCCATTTCAAACCCATTATATATTATGGGAACTCTGTTTTTGACTTACTGCATTGCCATGTACATTAACAGATGTTTCAATAAATCACTGCACCTGTTCCCCATTTTCCTATGAAAAGTGAGTCAAGACTTTTGCACAGTACGATACAAGGGTACATGTCTGTCATTTGCAAGATATTTACAGTAGTGCTTCTTGTGACCATCTGAGCTGTGACAAAATAAACACAAAGGGTCACAAAGCAATTAACAAGAAGTGATTTAAGAAAAAAAACCTTCCTCCTTATTAAACAGCGTCACTACTCTTTGTGATTTCCTATTTAGTCGTAGAAATGGCATGCAAATTTAATGATCTGACAAGGTCTGACAAAAACAGTTTTTGCTTAAAATGCTCTCAGAGACGTGTTAATTGGATGCAAGTTGGCATATTGAGTTTTTAAAACTAAACTGAAAATATTTGCAGATGAAAAGGCTTAAAGTTTTGACTGTACAGGTTAGTTCTTTTTACACAGCCCGCAGCTGCAGGTCCTCTTAAGATAACAAATATGAATACCTTTAATCATCCATTTTCTCTTTGTACAACACTGCAAAAAGAAAGGGACTGTCATCCTATCATGACATGACTGACAAACATAATTCAGCTGTTATTTTCCTGATGGTTGTATTGAAATGTGATCATACTAAGTACTAGACACGTACCAAGGTGAAACTGCACAGCAGTAAGTTGATTGGAAAGATCCTTCACCTGAAAGTCGGTGTAACCGCTGAGGTCGTTGCTGTTGTGCTACGTGATGTATGCCTTTTGCCCACAGTTGTGTTGGATTGTAAAAACATCTCTGATCAGTTTAGCGAGTAATAAATTTAGGGAGCCCAGGAGTGCTGTCTCAAATTCATTTGAGTGTGCTAGTGTTGGGTGATGCAGAGATGTTTCTGTTCGCTGTGGATATTTGTCTTGAGGAATTAGTCCCTGTTGGCATGAAGGACAGAGAAGGTTGTCCTATAAATTGTCTCTGTATTTTCTCCTCTTTTGCTTTGCTCTGTCTGACTTTGCTCGTCCATATTCACTCCCAGGGTTTCAATCACTGTTTAAGGCTTTTCTCACCTGCTTTACTTCTCCCTTGCTTATTTGGAGTGCATGGATGTGTGCTCTAGGCTGAGTACGCTCCATAAATACATGCAAAACTACAAACCCTGGTCTAAAAAACAGCTCTTTTCCTAGTTTTTTACACTGATTTCAAATGTGCAATTTGACTTGCACATCGAGTTTGCACATCAGGTTTTTGACATGCACATCACTGACGTTTTGACTCTTTTGAACATCAATATGATGGACAAAGAATTAAAGGAACACTTTGAAAACACATCATATCTCAGTAGGGGCAAAAATATCATTATTGATGTCTGTACTGATATGGACTTGATAATGTGTTAGCAATGAAAGGATGCCTCATCTTTTCCTTTTAAATGAAAATGATCGACCTACATAGGGCTTAATTCAAAGATACCTCAAAAGTCAAAGTAAAACAGTGATGTGGCAGGGCAGTCCATTTAGCTGAAATTTTGTTGCAACAATTTAAAATGGTTCTTGTAGTTTGTATGCCCCCCACATGCTTGGATGCATGCCTGACAGTGTCGGGGATCGTGCACCAGGGGGAACCCGGGACCCACTGCACCATCGTAGGGTCTGACAGTGACAATGACTTCATCCCAATACCTAATGGTAGTCAGGGTGCTGTTGTCTAGCCTGTAGAGGTTTGTGCGTCCCTTTGTGGATATGCCTACCCAGACGTCACTGACCCACCATCAGACCAGTCACCCTGAACAATGTTACAGGCAGCATAATGTTTCTACTTCATCTCTAGACCCTTTTACATCTTTCACATGTGCTTAGGGTGAACTTGCTCTCAGCTGTGAAAAGCACAGGGTAGAAGTGTTGGACCTGCCAACTCTGGTATTCTATGGCAAATGCCATTCAGCCTACATGGTGCCAGGCAGTGAGCAGATGGCCCACTAGAGGACATCAGGACCTCAATCCACCCTCACACAAGAAGCCTGCCAGAGTAGACTGTCTAGAAGTGCTCATCCTGTTCCTCTTTGCACAAAGGAACCAATGCCAGCCCTGTGCATGGGCTATGGACCTTCTATGGCCCTGTCTAGTTTCTTCAGAGCAACTGCCCATCTCCTGGAATCTTCTCTGTGTTCTTGAAACTGTGCTGGGAGACACAGCAGTCCGTCTGCCAATAGCATGTGAAAATGAAAGTGTAACTTTCATTTTTTTTTTAATCAATGTATATCAACACAATGTCTCTAATTTTGACTATTTTTGACCAATTTATTTATTTATCTTACTGTAAAAACAGCCTAGAAGATAATACCAGAGATGTGTCAGTTTAGCTCAAAGTAAAATGAGGTCATTGTTCTCAAAAATGCCTAAGTCACTTGCTTTTGCGCTCAAATGGCTCATCCGTATCTCTTTGCAAGTACCAACAGTAGTCGCCCGTCATGGTCGGATTAAATTTTCCCTGATATTGGTTTTCTATCACTTTCATATCTCGATGAAATCCTTCCCGGTGCCCATTGCTGACATCACTCAGGTTTGGTGGAAACAAAGTCAAGATGAGAATGTTAATAAAAAAAATAAATAAAAAAAGCATCTTCAGTGACATTCTTGCGCTCATTAGCTGATTCATTTTCAGCATCTTATCCACAAGCTCCTCGTAATTCTCTGCTCTGTCATTGCCAAGAAAATTCTGGACAATCTGCAGGGCAGCTATGCTCGAGACCAAACTTATTTTATAAATGCTGAAATGCATCACCGTGCCTGTTCAGTCATGCTAGTAGTCCAAAACTTGGAATATCAACTAAAAAAAAACAAAAAAAACAGGATGTGCTAGTCGTAGGTTTTTAGACTTTGAATAGGCAAGTGAAATTTGTTTAGGTACAGGTGAAAGCATCCCAGGTATGTGGTATCTTTTGCTTGCTGGGCTGCTTTGAGATTTTGCTCTCTGTAGCGAAATCATGATGACCTAAGCAGCTTCTTACTTTGCTGAGGGGATGGACTCTAAATGTATGTCCTTTTAAATCGATTATTTAAAGATCTCGTTTGTCCACACTTCATCTTCCCTGATCAAACAACCAAACAAAACCTGGGGTCATCTGTGCTATGAGCTCGCTGTCTGTCCGCTTCATTATGACAGATCAGAAGAAAGTCCTTCAAGCTGTGAGTTCAGTTCAGGCAAAATTTTAAACAAGCAAGGCTCACAGAGTTTTCTGTGGTCTTTAATTCAGTCTTTTTTATATTAGATCAGGCTTTTGCGCTCACTCAAGCTAACAGCTTCCATTCTTTCACAATGAGTTGAATCTTTTAGTTAAGTACTGTAGTTTAGCAACTGCTCTGTCATTTTTTTTTTTCAAGCAGAAGTGGAATTGTAAAATATTCCCACTCTTCAGATGCTGCTTTCTGTGTCCTATGTTGGTGAGACTGGCAGCCATGGGTCAGAATGCGAGGTTGCTCTGTAATTACAGGGTTCAAGGTTTGATCCTCTAGCAGATGTGATAAAGTGTGCATGCTGGTGCAGATGCAGTCACGCTGCAGTTTTTCTGTGAATTCCACATTCTAGTATCCTCACTAGCGGACTGTCCACTTTGTACCCTGCCTCTCATCTGGGTTAGAGTTAATTAATAACTCATTTGACAGCTTTACACAATGTGTTGTTTACATTTAAATAGCTTGGCAAGTATTGTAAAACTCTTATTCTGCATGGACAACATTTTTCTCTTACTGGGTTTTTTCCTTTTATAAGATGCCTTGGTTTTTACTCCATTTGGTTTAAGAAGCACTTGGCTGTGGCACAAGCTGTAAAGCAGCATTTGAAGTCTGCACAATTGGAGGGATACTTGTGATTTTTAATCAGTTGATTACAGTGTGCAGTTCAAGGAAAGTTAAGACACAGAGCTGTGTAATTTCCTTCCTAACATTGCTTTCAGATCAAAAGCAGATCGGATACTGAAGCAGTAGGGTTATCACGATGATCAATAGTCTGTGAAATCAAAGAAGAACAGTTTGAAAGCTGTGAAACAGACCGCCAGCATAAATACTCCAGAAACTCTAAAGAGAAATGTGGATAAATGGATCTTATAAAAATTTTAACTTCTTGAATTTGGCCTCAAACGTCACATTTAACTGGAGTTTGTGACTGAATAAAAGTCTGCAGCCACCCCTCTTTTCTTCATATTTGGGTTCTAAGAATTTTTTTTAAAGTGGTCTTAACTAATAGTTCTGCAGCCTTTCTGGACATTTTCTGCATTTTCACTTATTTCACTTATTTCTTTCAAAGCAAAACATCACCACTGTCTTGACCAGCAGCAGTGCGTCATCCTGAGAGCAGTTTAAACGCGTCATAAAAATGGCACAAGGACTGTTGTGAGCATGCTTCCTGCCACACGAAATGCCTCTTCACAATGGCTGTGGATGTTAAATGCGCACTTTTTAATATGAACATATGAAAATGATCTGGCCCCCATGACTGTTTTAATTTTGTTGACCAATAATTTTCATCATAGTTCTTGTCAACAACCATTTTTTTTCTGATGAAAACAAGATGATAACTAAATAAATACTAATGCACCAGGACCAAACCTCTGATAAAATGTGTCGACACTTTCGTCACCAAATAAAAACAAGATGAAAGTGTTCTGGACACATAAGATCTAATTAGAACTAATTAAGTTGTGTAGAAAGGCGGGACAAGTTTACTTCTGATTGGATCACTTCTAATCTCCTTGTGCAGTAAGGTTAGAGACGCACATTTGATCTGATCCTGAGAAACGGAGTTGGAGTGAGAGGTTCAGCTTGGTCCCATGCTCACGGCTTGTCATGAAAATGCAACAAAATGCCAAGGCTTGGTAGGAAAAGAAGAGTAGACATATGGACACATTTTGCAGTTTTATTGACAAGGAAAATGAGATGCTTTATAAAATGTGTGATGCATCTCTCACCAGTGAAAACACAAAAAAACCCCATAACTTTTATATTTTCGTCAAATGAATCAACTATAATCTTATGATATTTACTTGACTACAAGTAAAAGAATTTAATGCTTAAATTATGACAAACACTAAATGGTATTTTAGTCGAAAAACTGACTAAAACAAAATCAAAATTTGCTGTCAAAATTAACACTCCCCATGGCGTCCTAGGACGAGTCGTCCGAGACCGTTCTGTGGAATTAAACATCCTTAATTTTTCCATCCCAAAGTGCCATGTGTCCAAATGCCTTAAGACATCCACTATAGTACTAGTTCCTAAAACAGCCAGTGATAAACTACCTCAGTGACTACAGGCCAGTGTCTCTAACACCAATAACCATGAGGTGCCTGGAGAGACTGGTCCTCAAATACATCAAAGTCACTATTCCACCTACTTTGGGTTCATGTCAGTACACAGACAGAACCAGCATCAACAGATGATGCCATTCCCATCACCTTCTACACCACATCACCGCCTAAAACCACAGGGAACATATATAATACCACAGTTGGTCAGGATGGGCCCCCACGGCTCCTCCATCCTCTCACTCAGCACAGGAGCCAGACAAGGCTGTGTTTCTAGCCTTTTCCTGTACTCTCTGTATTTATAAGGCTGAATTACATCTTAGCATAAATGTCATTGTTAGGTTTGTAGATGAGACGGTGGAAATAGGACTGCTCACTGGTGGAGATGAGTCTGCCCACAGAGAGGAGGTTCAGAGGCTGTCAGATTGGTGTACTGGCTCCTAACACCACAAACACCAAAGAACTAATAATTGACTTCAGGAAAAATCAGAATGTTGACTCTGTGACAGACTGGGGGACCTGTCTGGGGTGTACTCCACTTCTTGCCCCATGGCAGCTGGGATAGGTTCCAGCACCCCTGCGACCCTAAATTAACTGAATGGATGCATGCAGGGATCAGGGATGGACGCAGGGCTGGATCACAATGCCCAGATGCCATTGAACGTAATTGAGAGGATGTACAGAATCCCTAGTTTTAGGTTCCTGGGCACACACATCACAGCAGACCTCACATGGACACACAAAACACACAGCCTCGTTAAAAGAAAAAAGCCCAACATAGACTCTAATTCTTGAAAACTATGAGGAACATAAAACTGTCTCAAAACCTTCTGGTGTCTTTCTGCTGGCACACTATTAAAAGTGTCCTCCTTTGCAGCATGCTGACACGGTAAGGTAACAGCTATGAAGCGGATAAGAAGGGACTGCAGAACGTCATAAAAGCTGAACAAAAAGATCACCAAGACACAGCTGCCAGCACTTGGAGACGTATACACATACTGTTTGCAGAAAGTACTCTGCATCCTAAGGGACGCATCTAAACTGTTTGAATATCTGTCCTCAGACGAGCGTTACAGGTCCATCAAATCACAGACGACAAGATTAAGACACTTTTTATCCCAGATAGATCACCACACTGAACTCTGACCACTGAGCGCTGAAATCGCACATACTGTAAATCAAGAATATATCAACTCTGCAAATCAACTCTGTAAATCTTTTAGGCTCTGTTGAAGAATAAAGGTGGTCTTACGTTTGATGTTTCAGTAAACATCAAACGTTTCAGTAAACTTCATCAATGTTCAATTTATGTTTCAGTAAACTTCATCAATGTTTCAGTAAACTTCATCAATGTTCAATTTATCCAGCAAAATATAAAGAAATGAGGCGTGGCACAAGCTCCTTATGTTTCTCAATTAATTCAGGGTTTTTGAGGAAACCTGAGTCAGGCTGTATATGCTGTGATGATGAAAGCTGGTGATGCAGGATGAAGAGAATCTTGTTTCTCGGGTGCAGACAGAGTCATAATCAACATCCACTTAACAGAGCATATCTAGGCATCAGATTTAGTTCTTAGATATTGATTTATCTGTCAGAATCCAAGTGAGAGACGTGATTCATGTTTTCGTGGCAGATTTTGTGTTTCAACATGCTTCTTGTTGTGTGGCAAGACAAAAGTCCCCATCCAGCTGCTGCTTTCTTTTCTCAGAAGGACGTGTTCCTGAGAAATTCGCCACTTATGCCTTGTCGTCAAAACAATCTTAAATGGCCTTACTTTGTGCTTATTGCTCTTGTGTTGTCATGGTTTCACATCCATTAGTGGAATAGCTAGAGATTTGTTTGACATAAACTGAGGTAAAAGCACTCAATGTTTGTCTCCTTAAAATAGTAGTGGCATTTTCTCCGCTAAAGTGTCTGTCTGGCAGGCAAGTGGTGGCGCTCAAACAGTTTAGAGGCCTGAAAGTTCATCTCTCAACTGACAAAAACGGCATCGCTCCCTTGGGTTTCTAAGCTTTTTGTGAGGAGCTACTTCACACATCACACTTAATCCTTTTGTGGGACTTTTTCTCAAATCAAACTTTTTAGGGGCCCTGGTTATCTGACGCATTTGCTCTCATTATACGGCCGTCCTCAGACTGCATCAACTATTAAACGCTCAGCAAGTTGTTTCATATCCTTTTATCTGTGTTTAGATCTGTTGTCCTGCCACCTCACTAGATAACCTGTTTGTGTTTTATTGTAAAAGACACAATTGCTCCCTAATCTCCATTGCCTACAAATGCTCAGAAATAAATTAGGGTGACTCGTACAAAGGATAGAATTCAAGTATATGCATGAATGCATATAAAAGCAACATTGTTCAGAATTTAGTCTGCTCCAGCATTAAGACTTCGGTGCTGTTGCTGATGTTTTGTTTTTGTTGTTTTGTCATTGTGTTGTGATGACTCTAGTAAAATGGAATGGAAAAATGATGGCAGTGGTGGTGGGTTAAAACATAAAATTACCTGCATTTTTCCTCTCCTGTAGCCCAGAACTGTTCAGGCCTGCGGACGTGTTCTCAGTGCTTGGAGCAACCTGAGTGCGGCTGGTGCGGAGATCCCACCAGCACAGGAAAGGGCCTGTGCATGGAAGGTTCGTTCCGGGGTCCCATGAAAAGACTGGCGAAGCAGGGCCACCAGGGCCCGTCGCACGACATGAGCCTGGAGCCAGGCATCTGCCCCAAAGACAAAGGCTATGAGTGGGCCTTCATTCAGTGCCCCGGTGAGTGATAAACTTCCTGTCAAGCTAACTGAAATTACAAACCATGCGTCATGTCAAGTGGGAGATTATTACCTATTGGAGGTCACTGCTTAAGCTTGGGGGGGGAAAAAAAACAAAAAAAACGCTACCATGGATTCCTGTTACAGCCTCCCTATGCAACTAATCCGTCCCTGCTGATTCCATGCAACCTTATGCCGGTGTGACGTTTCATGCTTTCATAAAGCCCCTGTCCATACTGCCACGTTATGTAAGATGATAATGTAGCCACTGTAAGTTGTAAACTGAGAATGTGAGCAGTGCTCAGCAGCTCGCAGATTACTTAAAAAACCTCAAGAAATCAGATATTTGTGTGAGTTTTGGTAAGTCTAGAATGAATTAAAAGACTGGTAATATTTTGCCCAATTATAGTTATACGCCTCTAGGCTTGATCCGCACCATCATTATGTCTTTTTCTCAGTCGTTCACTTTTTATAGCATGGTGCCTCCGGCCGCGGTTGCTGCCATCGTGGACCCATTAGAGTTTTGAATTGTCTGCCCATCCTTCCCAAACGCTCTCTTGAATGCCTAGAGGGACTTTCTTCAAATTTAGAACAGACCTGTATTTGGACTCAAAGATGAACTGATTCGATTTTAGTGATCCGTCGTCAAGGTTGGGGTGACCTCAAAAATTCATATGATTCACACACATGTCAAGTAGGACTTGGGCATTATTGAACACCATATCTCAGGGACAGAAAGGGAGATTGTGGCCGTATTTTACATTTGCCATAAACTACACTGGTGACACTAATGGATACCCACCTTGAAACTGTTCTGCTTGGCTAAAAATGCACATAAATATTCATAATTGTAAAATCTTTCCAGTTACATGCAACTTTGTAGCAATTCAAACCAGTTTCATTTATACAGCATCACATCATAACAATAAGCGCCTCAGTGTGCTTTATATTCTAGGATAAAGACCCTTTAATATTAGAGAGAAAACCCCCAACAATCAGATGACATCCCCCCCGCCCCCCAAACACCCCCCACCTGACACCCAATAAGCCAGCACTAGGCAACAGTGCAAAAAACCCTCAGTTTTAAACAGGAAAACACAGCAAAACTGCACTGCAAAACTATGCTCAGGGAGGGGCAGGACAAGAAACACACATGGGAGAGTTTAAAATAAATTAAGAATGATAAAATGCAACAGTGCCATATAAACACATAATGAAGGAAGAATAAATGCTCAGTGCTTCGTAGGAAGCCCCCCGCAGCCTAGGCCTGTTGCCGCCATTAAGGTAGCATTGCTTCTTTCATGGCTGCTACTTTGTTTTCCAGGCATAATAATTTTTAGTAAATTACTTCAACAACTGCTTGATAGCGTGAGCACTTCTATTTACCGTCAGATACAGGTAGTTTAAGGAGTGGATGTTATCTATCCTAAAATATCGGGGGTCATACTGATGAATAGTTTCTTACGTGCTCACTGTGACCACACGCTTTGTCTGAAAAATCAGTAACAACAAGGTTAATCTGCAAATTGTCAAATAGATTAACTTCAGGTTGATTAAAGGATTAAGCTATTACAAATATTACAAATATTTTAAAAGGCAGGTCTGGAAAAAATAACAAGTCAAGTCAAAAAACAAAAAGCTTTTGGATTTCTAGGATGCTATAACAACTCGCATACGACAAAGGAAGCTTATGAATCCAAGAATATTTGCTTGGGTTGTCAAGTTAATAAATTTCCTATTATTTTTCATTTTTCTTGCTGAGGGCAGCCGCAGAAAATAAAAGCAGCAGAATGAGCTCTTCTGTCTTTTTTGCAGCATGCCAGTGTAACGGCCACAGCACGTGCGTTAACGGCAGCGTTTGTGAGCAATGCCGTAACCTCACCACCGGTCCTAACTGTGAGACCTGCATGCCTGGTTACCATGGCGACCCGACCAATGGCGGCAAATGCCAGGGTGAGTGCCGCATCGCAACAGACATTAGTTATTCTGCATGCATAAGACTTAATGGCTCCACTTGTTTTTGTTGAAGCAGTCGAGTGATGTACTTTAACCCCAACAAGCCCCACCCCCCCAAACCATGTTCTCATCATCGTTATAGATTTCATTGCAATGCAGGAGATCAGCATTATGAAGTGTAAATGATACAACACAGAGTGCCTTCTCTAGGTTGCTTTAATTTGACTAAACCTGCTTTGTGTAAGTGATAATTAAGCTTTTTAGAAGGATATGGTCTGCTTTTTGAATTCTAATTGATGTAATATGTGATGAATATGGTGTAATGCAAGTTGATAACCAACAGAGGGCACTATTGAGTGTTGATAGTGATAATTTGTCCACTCATGTTTGATTAATGACATGCAATATGTGGGTTTCCTAAACAGGCACTTTCCACCCATGGGATCCGAAGACTTTAAATTTACACTGTGAACATGCACACAGCCTGACACACACACACACAGCTAGGAAGGGGGAAAATTGATGCTTTAAGCTCAACTTAATACAAACTTCAACACATGCAGCTCAGTAGCCTAACTGCTTTACCAGTTTTCTGGGTGTGGTGCTCTTTCTTGATAGAAAAACTCTTTTGATTGAGTTTTTGATTAGCTCATGAGGAAGATTTATTATCCCAGTCTCCTGCTCAATGGCGAATAAATTTTTCTTAAGTGACTGCAACCCATAAATTATGCTGAATTCCTGTTTTCTAAGCCAAAACACATAATGTCTGCTGAATTTATTGTGGAGAGTCGATGTGAATACAGCACAGGAATGGGTATTAAATCAAATACACAATGATCACATTAGTATCTGATAACTGTCTTGGCTTGTGTTTCTTACTGAATGGATCACAGATTGGCTGAAGGCTGGGAGTACAGGCTCCTTGTTGAGAGGAGATTTAGCCGCACTCAATGGTTATGAGACATGAATAGGATTCCTGAGAAGTTACATGTAGGGTTTTGTGTGACTCGCCAGACATGGGAGACACAAATTTTGTGGGAGCTTTACAGTCTCAGATACCATATGTTGCTGCTCAGGCTAAAGCTGTGAGTTGTAAAGTGAAACTGCACCAGTGAATACCTGTCACTATTCTCCTCATTTTCCTGGAGCCTGAGGACAAAAAAAATCATAATTTGTGATAGGAACATGTGAATAAATTCACAGTGAGGTGCACCACATCTAATGTGGCTTTCACGTAGTAAAATTAAATCCCCGTATCACCAGCTGTCAATAACAAGAAGTGTTGGAGAAAGTGTCAGTATACTCAGTTAAAAGCTTTCCAGTCTCCTAAAATATTCATGCCATGCTGGAAAAGGTGCACTACTTGGAAAGGAGGGAGGAGGATCCACTGGTCCTTCAGTAATGCACCTTTTCAGTGTTTTAATGATTACTGAACTGAAAAGAATTGGTCAGTGTTTTTTTTTCCTTCTTTTTTTGTCCTGCAAAAGCAAACCTGAAAGGCTGCCACAGTAGAAGCACTTTAGGAGCCAATTCACTCATCTGTCACACATCTATTGCTGCACTTTCTGTATTCCCTACACACACACAGACACACACGTACATGCCTAGCGGGTATCTTAGCCTTTGTTTGGAGGTGGTGGTTCTCCTTCATGTCTTTGAAGTTCAGCCAGTCTTTTGGGAAATACATTTGTTTACCATCTTACCCAGATCAATATCAATTTCCCCCTCTGTGCGGTCTTACCTGCAGAGGTTTCAAATGTATAACTGATCACATACAAGTGTACAAGTCCAAACCAGCCATATGTTTACTGTATCAAGTTTTTTTTTCTTTTTTGTTCAGGTTTGATATTGATCATTTCTGTCCTGGTACCTGTCTTTTTTCCTTTTCGTTTTTTTGCTACTCTCTGTCTTCCCAACCTTCTTTTCCATCTGGTTTTGCCTGTTACAGCCTGCAAGTGTAATGGTCACGCAAGTGTGTGTCAGGTGTTAACCGGCAAGTGTTTCTGCACCACCAAGGGGATCAAAGGAGACCAGTGCCAGCTGTGAGTATATTGGTCACCTCTCGCTCTCACACTCACTCACTCACTCATACAAATTTTGTTCCTGAAATTGAAAGATGCACTGACTGCTTCCATCATTTTCCACTATGTGTATAAATGCACTAGATAGCAGGGCTGTTTTTTGTTTTTTCCTTGTAACTACTTTTGTGCTTTGCTCATACCGAGGCTGATGACTTGTAGCTGGTTCTGAGCTTTGGGTAGCTTTAGATTGATCCACTTTGCCTTTGTTAGCTTCTTTAAAATATCTGTATTCATCTGGGTGGAGGTGACTGAAGTGTCTCATTAGGTTTGTTGTTATGAGCGTTTTATGTTTACTTTGGCCAACTTTGTGTCTTCACTCTCAGTAAGGAGCTTCCACACTAATGACATGTTAGCGTGTGACTGCGAGTGTGCAGCTGTGTGCCTGCGGTGCTGGGTGCGT
This sequence comes from Oreochromis aureus, assembly GCF_013358895.1. Taxonomy (NCBI): domain Eukaryota; kingdom Metazoa; phylum Chordata; class Actinopteri; order Cichliformes; family Cichlidae; genus Oreochromis; species Oreochromis aureus. The sequence continues at coordinate 15,076,515 of NC_052949.1, forward strand.
GTTGTGCGTGAAATGGACCGGCCTGTAATCGGACACACATGAAGATGATTGGCTGTTTACCGGTTAAGCCTGAGAATGCTGGAAATCAGCTGATTTCGGTTTGTGGCTGGTTGAGGTTGATAACAGAGTAACAAGCTAAAAAAATTAATGAAAAGTATCAAATTATATATATTCCTATTAAATCTACAATAGAAGAATGCCATTTAAGTAACGGAAAAAGTTGCCGCCTGCTTACTGGTGGCTGTTTACCCGATGACGATCAGGGTTGAAATCTCGCCTCTTTTCAGTGCACTAAGTTTTTAGGAGCTGTTGTCCCATTACTTATGACCTGCGGCTGACCTCATTGTAGTACTTGCTCTTTTGGCTGAGTTTTATTTCAGTATCAGAAAGGTCAGATCAGAAATACCAACAATGTTCCGACTAAACTCCACTGACTCATGGTAAAGTGTTCAGAGCGATTCTCTGAACAACATAAGCGTGTCAGTAATCACTTGGGATAGAGCCTTGAAGATGTACTTGAGGCTGTTTTAAGGAAAACAAGTGAGGTACCCGGCTGTAGGAAAGCATTATGTGCTTTCCTCATGCTTTAAAAAAAAAATGTAATCTGTCTTTACAGACACACAAACTGAACTGCTGATTGAGTTAAACCAATCCTAGCAAAACAACATTGTTGCAATTTAGAGTAATGAGTAGCTGGTTACCCAAAAGAGGTCTTTCTTGACAAACAAATAATTAGTATGTTAAAAATATTGAATTTCTGTGGTGAAGTGGATCAGTGTGTTTGTGTAATTGTTTAATTTGGCCCCCGTAGTGCCGTCATGGATAAGTCCAAAAGACATTAAAAGGCATTAAAACAAAACTAAATGGAAATTACTTTGAGTTGATTTTGAGTCATTATATAGCCTGAGTTTCACTAGCCATTTTTAAAATGATTTAATGGGATTTTTTTATTACATGATTTATCTCCTGCAGTGCCTCATAATTTTCATGATATAGTTATGAGGATTGATTTCTGACCAATAAGAACAGCTCAGTTTCTCCTCATGTCGAGGCTTAGATGCTGATGCTAATGGCCCTGTGGTGTAAAAACAGGCAGTTGGCACTATTTGCCAGGAAGTCCACCTCCAGGGTGATTTCTGCTGACACAGTCGAATCCACCAGCGTAGGAGGACCATCTCTTAGCTGTCTGCTTTCCCAGTTGTAAGCATAATGGAGACTGATATTTCTGATAACCCTAATGCAATAAGCCTTATGGATGGGTCAGCGGCAAACATATGTGTGCTTACATACACACCCACCCACAATCTAATGATTTTTTTTTTTCTCTCTCCAAAGTCACCCAACACTCCTTTGTGTTTTGATCAAAACTAGATATTCCCCCTCCTGCTTTTCTGCTTTTATAATTCTCTTGGAAAACACAAGGAAAATAATGCATGATCACAGTATACATGAAAAATAAAAACATTGACTAAAAGAATTCATAAAGGTTATGGGAATAAGAGGGAAATACTGCAGAGAAATAAAAGAAGAAAGAAAGAAAGAAGGGCTACAGGAGAGCGAGACCTTTCCAAACCCTCAGTGCTTTCAGTCAACATTGAGAGCAAATAACTAACACTTTGCACAATTGGAAAAAAATGTCACATTGATTTCTGCTACTAGATTTAATGTTGTGCAGTGCGGTACAGTGTAGTGTTATACTCAGATAGCAGGTGGATAACAGTTAATAAAAGCAACTTATTTTCTCATTTACTGCAGAATCAGACTCGAGTATCAGAACAGGCCAGACGCACACACATCACATCAGCTTTGAAGCCAGCTTTGAGAAGATCCTTGTAGCTATTGCTGATTATCACCTTAAAATTTCAACAGTAATAAAAAAACTCCCAAAACAACACTTCTAAAGTCAGGGCACTCTATTATTTTGTAGGTTACTTTGCCGTTATTCTCATGATGGCTACATTCAGACATACTCATGACAGTGTCTGTGTCATTGACAGCTGCCAGACATATTTTGCCATATGTGCAAAGACTTGCTGCACTTGTCAGTGTGCATTGCGCCCATTAACCCCAACACGATGTAAACACATTAACCACACTGAGGGAGCTGCCCCTTCTCCTCACATACAGGAAAGGAGTGTAGGAAAAAAGTTTCTATTCTGAATTGGGAATTGGTTATTCTAAAGTCTTAATATGCCTTAATATATATGCTCGCACACAGTAACATATTGGTATGATAAGCAATTCACAATAGCACAGATTCAACCATTAGTTTTTGGTTGGCATTTTGTTGCTCCAGTGTTGCTTTTTCAGCTCTTTGACGCCATGATAGTTTAATGAGCTAGAAGTAACTTATATTTAAAGAAGAGCTGCATTTGTAAACTGTGTGGATGTATGCTAATAGCAGTGAGTGTGTACCAAAACAAAGACACACACTTTCTTGGTAGGCTGAACCTCACAGCAGCCGACATATTTTGTCCAATAATGGGATAAAAGTGCTTTATTAAGTGACTAAGTTAGTTTATCCATATAGGGCATTATAGCATTTAAATCACAAGATACTTCACATCAAATAAAACCAACAAAAAACAAAGTGAAACACTACCTGAATGCGAGTATAAAAATATGAGTCTTTGGCTCTGTTTTGAATGAATCCACTGAGCTCACAGATCATAAACTGGGGGGCAGAGAATGGGGCGCCATGATTACAAAGGCTCTGTCACTTTTAGTTTTTAGTCTTAGATCAGCAGAGGTGTAACATGAGAATTTTGGATAACCAGATAAGGAGTTTTTCAGCAGCATTCTGCATAAGCTGTAGATGATCCATGGAGGGTTTGTTTGAGGCAGGTGAAGAGGTGAATTGCAATAGTTTCAAATAAAAAAAATAATAATAAAAATCTCACTCTCTGACTTAGATATAACAGGATGAAATTTACTCTTTCTTAACTGATGAAAACAAGAGGTAAGGAGATGCTTGCAAACAGGCAAAACCACTGACAACTCCCCACGCAAACAGTGTTTTTAAAAAATTGTTGGTAAATGATCTTAAATGCCGATATAAAGGAAATAAATACAATGAATGAAAATGGGGCCAAGAACAGAACCCTGTGGAACACCATGTGAGAGTGGGACTCATGATGATTTGTAAGTTGATGTGGCAATGGAGACACTTCTATAAGCAAAATATAAAGTGAACTTTTCAAGTGCTGGACCAGACTTGCTCACCTGCTGTTTCAGCCTCTTGATCAATACTTGTTTCTCAATATTGTCAAAGGCTGGGCTTAAATCCAACATCACTTCAAATGAACTCTCCTGAATCCTTGAACATTAACAAGTCGCTTGAGAACAGCAGGCTCTACCAAGGGACCTCTATGGAAACCAGACTGAAACTTATAGAGAAAGTTCAATTCTTCCAGAGAACTGAAGTGCAGTTACCTTTTATTTTTAACACTTTTGCAATAAAAGGGAGTTTTGAAATGGGCCTAAGTTGTTCTCTGGGGGTTGAATGTCTTTTGGAGCCAACCTCAAGTGGTCACTAAGCAAACTGCAGTTTTTGGTACTTAATGGGTTGGCTTTGTTTATCTGACCAAAAGACTGCCACTCGCTTATGCGAAGTTGAAAACATAATATGCCTTAATATAATGTAACTTAATATATAATGCAAAGTACATAAAACCCACCAGATCATATCAAGGAAGATTGCTGCAGAGATTTTTATGGAAAAAGCCCTGACATTTCCAATACATAATGCATCTCTAATGTCAAAATCAAACCACGTTTGCATATACAGCTACGTTGGTGTAATGACACAAGTGTAATCTAATTACTTTTTTTTTTTAATATCTTGTAACTTTCAAGCTCTCATTACATATAATCATTGTGTCCCCAAACACTGTCAGCCGCTTGCTTGCACCATCCCTCCCTGTAAGCCTAAATAAAGACCTCTTCACAAGGGTACTCTGCCTTTTGAGCATTGTGCACAGAAGTACACACATGCAGATTTTCACTCGTGCATGCACTGCATCTACTGATGCCATTAGGACCTCCAAATAATAGCTGCACTAATGAAGTGAAGGGTGCATCGGTGCAGAATAGAATTGCTTTTGAAAGCAATTGAAGAGGTCTGAGTTGCATCATAGCGATGAGTCAAATAAAACCGGCGAGGGAAATATTTATCATACTGCTCATTTGGATGCATCCAGTGTTCAGGATCCTTCACATGCTCGGGGGTAACGTGGTGTACCTCTCAAGAGTGTGTGAACATATGCATGCCTGTGCCAGCCTGCACACATGTGAATCAAACTGTAAGGGTTTCAAGCACATTTCTTCTCTGTTGTTGTGTCTGTCTTTGCATTTTTGTCTGTTTTAGTCACTGAGTTGGCACAGTCACAGACAAAGGTTCAAGCTGAGTGTAGATTAAATTAAGATACAGTTCAAGGGGACTGCCTGAAGTTCAGATGTGTGCATGGATGCATGCAGGTCTAGATTAAATTAAGATACAGTGTTGGGGAGCTGCATTATACTGATGAGCACATGGGTACTTGTGTGTTTTGCCATGTGCAAATGCCAAGCAGTTGAAATGCCCCGCCAGTGATGTTCTGTTAGGCTCAAAAGCCTGTGGCAGCATTTGTCCTCTGTCCTTCGTACCGTGGTAAAAGAGCACTCTGCCCTGTCCTTGCCTGTATAACATTATAACAGCGAGAGGGGGCAGAGCTGACTCCTCCTGAGCTGTGTGAACCTGCCTCCTTTAGATCACTGAAGACACTGATCCTTGTTATTTAGGTTTTGCTGGTTAGATGCAGTGTTAAAAAACCACCTTCTGCACATGTGCATTGAGGTTGGTTATTGTTTCCATGAATGTCATATTTTCAGTTTGAATGAGTTTACCAAGTGATTAAAAATGTTATCACCTCTTTATAATTTATAGAGTTTAGTAGATTATTCCTTATTTTCTAAACAACAAAAATCTAATACTATAGATTGATTTTAGTGTTGTAAAATGTGAACACTAGAGTTTGAAGATCTGACTGTAAGGCTGCATAAAAGCTGAGAAAGGATGCAGGGAGGTTGACTGCTGCTCAAAATGAGTTAAAACACATTTGCAGCAGTAATCAGCAGGTATAATAAGAGCTATAGTACAGGTAATTGAAGCCACAGTGGCGATCCTCTTAAAATGTTGCCTTGTACATTGTCGTTCTGAGAAATAAATGGGCAGATGCTTCAGATTTGGCGCAGTGGTTATCTGTAGAATCAGTCTTAATCAGTCTTCATGACATTGCAAAAATGCAAAACCTTGCTTGCTCTACATTATGAAGAGTGGGAGCACATTCTTTGGTCTGATGAGACCAAAAGAGAGGGAGGGGAAAGGGAAAAAAAAAAGTTAATATCGGATGAACTACAAGACGTTTTGCTCGAACCTGGCCAGAGCTACCACTGTGAACACATAGTCCTGACACTGAAGAGGTGGGAGTGTGATGATATGGTGCTGCGTGAGTGCAAAGGGTGTTAGAGAGATGACATTTATAGAGGGCATCACGAACATGGTCGACGAGATGACTCCAGGAGCCTGGGAGAAGAGGAATATTCCAGCATGATAACGATCCAAAGCAAATGGACAGAATTACATAAGAGTTAGTCTAAATGAATAAAATGAAAAGTGTAATCTGTTAAAGTGTTCCTTCTGATGTGAATCCAACAGCACACCTTTGTAGTATTTCAGTGAGAAAGGTAAAGGGTCACAACCCCTGCAGCAAAGGGCAGGCTGGGCAAAAAATTGTCACTGAAAAATGGCAAGAAGGATCAAGTCTACCATCATAATATAGCTGGAGATGCACAATATTGAGAAATGAACAGATTCAGTTATTGAAGCTGTGCAGATGTTGCTGGTGTTCTTTTGTACGATGCAGTCAAATGAAACTGTTAGTTTGGATTTTAAATAAATCCGAATGTCCCGTTTGAAAGCTTGAAAGTAGTGCAACTGTTGTAAGATGATGCGATTTTGAGCCATTTGAATTTGAAGTTACTGCACGGGAGTGTAGTGCACTGTACTCCTGAGTGTCTGAGAGTAGTCAGCAGCTACAGTAATATGTGACATATAAAGCTGTTGTCAAATCAAAGCTGTTGTGTAATAGCTTCGCTTTGTTTTTTTTTTTTTTTTTTTTTTTTTTTTTTTGTTTTTTTTTTTTGGAAGCACTTTTCTAAATTTTGACAGTATTTCTCCCTGGTGATATTTAATGTGCCGAATGACGTCTGGTGACCTTCAACCCCCGTATGACTGGGTTTTTATGTTTTTTGTTTTTTGCACAGTACGTTAGGTGGTGATAGCGTCTGTCTTGCAAATCCGAAATGCTGCAAACCAAGCCAGTCCCAAATTATTTTTAGAGTCAGAGTCATCCTCATTCAGTGTAACATCACTGACGGCCTCCTCCTCCTCCTCAGCGGCGTTCGTGTCTCTCAGTTGGCTCGCTCCACTCTGTTCCCTCCTTCATTTGCCGTCCGCTCTGACTCCTCGACACCGCCTCGGATATTCACATTCTCGCAAGTTTAATTGGTTGTCTGTAAGATGAAACAACTGTGAAGCCTAATCAGTGTGATAATAGGTTTCTTATCTTTAAATTAACACAACAATTTTCACCTTATTTGTGGGCTTCAATTGCATATGTGGCATTCATCAACCTGCTCATTGTGGTCAGTCGCTTAAGAGTGATGACAATGAAGTTCGGAGTGAACTGCGGACAGTTAAATGCTTGTACGTGCGTTGAGAAGCGGAGTGGAGAGATGCTTTAAAAAGGATGGAGCAGTGCAGTCCAGTGAACATTGCCATATGTTCCTCCTCATTACAGGGGCTTTAGAAAGCAACGAGGCTGATAAAACACTCATGCGCGCGCACGCTCTCGGAGCAGTGGATGGCGTTCTGTGGATGTTAACAAATTATTTTGCTTGAGAGCACTTCATTTAAAAGTCAGACTGTTTTTTGGCTGATACCACAACATCCCTGTTGTGAAAACACCCCCAAAAAACTGTTCGCTAAACTGTAGTGGGTTTTAGCAAACTACACAATCTTACAGGACACAATAAACCCATGAACTGTCTTCAGGAGAAAAAAGATAAAAGCCTGGATGTTTAAAAAGTGTTGACTTTAAAGGAAAAGCTTGAGACTTGAATTTAACCTTTCTTAGGCTTATTGTAACTTTGACATCCCTGCTTTAGAGGGAGGAAAAAAGCATGGCTGCAAACCCCTTTGACATCATGAGCCACGTACAGCCCACCAAAGAAACTAGTTTTACTATGCATTAAACACCCACTGTAAATGACTGAAATTTATATTGTAAATAGTGAAAAAAACAAAACAAACAAACAATAAAAAATAGCCACTTTTAAAGGGATTTTTAAATCGTGTAATTATTTTGTAGGATGAATGTTGGAGGTCTTTATCAGCAGGAAAATTAGGGCTGGATTGCGAGCTTTGCTGTGGCGATTATGACACCCCTGCCCTTAAGTATCAGAGAAACAAGGAGTTGCACTTAACAGCGTCCAAGCAAAATCCTCCTGTTTTCTGTAAAAACACTTCTGAATTATGGACAGAATTAAACGTCATGGGACAACCATTTAGTTATTTAGCCTGTGACTGTTGTTACTGTGTTCAACCCCAGCTCTGATTATCACATCTGAATTTTAACTTGGGTCAATAAACCTGGTCCATTTTGAACTTTAAATTTCCTGCTTACTACCTGTAAAACTCTGTCTTATCTGACTTTATTCCACGAGGGGGATTCCCCTTGATCACCGGTTATTCTCAGTTAAAGATTATATTTCTCAAATAATCAAGTAAGAGCTGTTTTTGCTCCAGGGATTTTAAGGGCTTAAACCTGATCACAGACCTCTGTGATCAAGCGGAATCTAAAGTTTTGTGCATGTGTGACTTTGTTACTTTGACAAACAACAGTTTTTGGGGGGAAGAGAGAAAAAAAATCTAATTAACTTTTACAAACTATCAGATTATTTCCTCTTTGTCAAAAGTAAGAGACTTGATGAGGCGCCAACAGCAGGAGCTAATGCGCTGGCACTTGGCAGACACTGCTTCTGATAAGAGGCATTCTTGCTCTCAATCTGTTCGCACTCTTCTTCATCTTGTTCTCTCCTCTCTGTTTTCTTCACTGCAGATGTGACTCAGAAAACCGTTACCTTGGCAATCCACTCAGAGGAACCTGTTACTGTGAGTAATTCTCCGCTGGACAGCTACTTGCTGGAGAGACAGCTCATATGCACTCACTCACTCACTCACTCACACAAACACACACCTTTATTATTCTGGGCAATTCTCTCTCTCTGCCTCTCTCTCTCTTTCTGTCTCCCCTCTCTTTCTCTCTCTCTCTCTCTCTCTCTCCCCCCCTCTCCTTCCACTTCCACTCTTCCGCCCAGGGCAGATGGAGCATTTTAGCACTTTGGCACCAGGGGCGCTTGTTCGGTGACAGAATGACTTGTCGTGAAAATGTCAAGTGCATCAGAGGGAGTGAGTGATTGAGCTAATCAAGGAGACGGAGGAGTAAAAAATTCTCCACTTGTCTACTCACTCAATCACGCACCTACTCATTTATTCATTTAGAAAGTTGACTAAATGATAGATTTTCCTTTTACTTAACAAGTCAAACTATCAGTGTGCGTATATGGAAAAGGAAGTCGAATGACACAAAGCTGACACCCAGCGCCGAGCGGCAGCACATCTGTGCCCCTCTTCCTGTGTATACTGTACACGCTGGTGTGTTTGTGCTTTGTGCGTTTATTTGCATGATGTCGTGTCCTTCACGGTGCTGCGGTACTTAGTGATTTGTTATCTGCCTTTCAGCACTCCGCTACTGACAACAGAGCCTTTGCCAAGGTTTTGTCCCTTTTTGAAATGCCACAGCCTGACAACAGGCTCAATGGCAGGAAGACAGGAAACTAAAAGCCTGAAGCTTGTTTTAACCTCTGGACACCACTGGGACTTGTTCTTGAGCTTAGCTGTGCACTATTGTAAACATGGCAGTGCTCACTATCCAAAAGGCCACTGAGCATAGATTAGCACTTTGAACTCATGCGACATTATCCAGCTCCTTTGCAGTGTGTGTTAGTTTGTAGTTTGTAATTGAAAAATGCAGACCTAAATATATCTCCCAAACCCTTCTGTGGCTTTAATGCCATTTTACTATTAATATGCAGTTTTTTTTGTTTTTGTTTTTAATCATAAGTCAGATCTTCAGGATGCCTATTTAAGCCTATAAAGAAATATTTTTTATTCTGTGGCTTTACAGGACATCTCAGACTCTGGCCGGTAAATTATGTCATTTATATGCCAAAAAATAGCTCCTGAAAATTCGATCATTCACTGTCTTAGTACTCATGCCCCTGCAATCCCCCAGGGAAAAAGTAAGCAGCTGTGGTACAAATTTGAAAGGACACATTTAATAATAAAATATTTGATGCATGTATCTCCTTTAAAAAAAAAAAAAAGACATAATTTAGCATTACTAGTAATGTCATCTGTGGCAGTTCATTAATAATAAAAACTTCATTAATCTCTGGTGAAGATTATTTACTCTCAGGGTCAGGTTAATCTGTTAGTTCCGTGCTTGATTGCAGCAATCAGATTTTAGCCTCTAGCCTGTGGTGGTAAAGCTACATCTGCCAGCTAAGTTCTTGATGAAGCTGTCATCTACGTATGATGTACGGGACATGGGACAACATCTGAGTAATTTCTTTCCTGTCTGGTTTTCTAAACAGACAATCTCCTGATTGACTACCAGTTCACCTTCAGTCTCATCCAGGAAGATGATAATCACTACACTGCCATAAACTTCATGGCCTCGCCTGAGCAGGTAACTTCTTCAAGATGAGTTTTCAGTGAGTCATCGGGAACGATGTTAGAGTTAACATGAACGCCGCTCTCAGAGGCACTCACATTTAATTACGCTGGTTACTGGTCTATTATTTTTGATCATTAGAAACATTGAGCCTGACATTGCTGTAAAAAAAATCATCAACCTTTTCTAAGAGTTAGTAATTTAAATTATAAATTGTGCAGTATTTAGATGATTTCATTAATGTATTTATGTTTTTCATCTAAAGCAAACCAAGAATTTGGAAATGTCCATAAATGCGTCCAATAACTTCAACCTGAACATCACATGGTCGGTTGGATCAACAGGTACCCTTTTTTTTTCATTTTCTTTGTTTAAAAAAAAAAGCTTTTCTCAGTACTTTAAAGGCTTCTGGTGAGTTATTAGTCCCAGTCATTTTAGTATCCATCCTTTTTTTTAATCCATTATATCTGATATTCAGGGTTGGAGGTGGCTGAAACTTATCCCATCTGGCAAAGAGCAAAAGATGGGGTACACCCGGGACTGGTCACCACTATATTGCATGGCTAACTAGGGATGGGTATCGTTTAGGTTTTATCCAATACCGGTGCCAAACCGGTACTTTTGAAACGGTGCCGGTGCTTAAACGGTGCTCAAACCGGTGCTTGAAGAATGGAGAACACAAACTTTGTCCAAAAACCTCTTATGTTTTTATTTTTAGCAGTCTCTTTTTTTCTGCAAAATGATAACCAAGTTAGCCTTTTCTGTTGATACAACATACCTCCTTTGGTTGGAACCGGTGCTTAAACAATGGAAAACACAAACTTTGTCCTAAAACCTCTCATGTTTAGCTGTTTTTTTTTTTTTTGTTTTTGTTTTTTGTAAAAAGATAACAATGTTAGCCTTTTCTGCAGCTATAGGGCATATATGGTATCACTCTATCAAACAAGAAGACAGCCGCATGTAACTACGACGGTGTTTGCTAGTTCACCTTACGTGCATTAATTTAATAACGTGGTTAGCCTACTCAACGTAAATTACACACGAACAACATTAAGCTACTCGCCCAGAGGAGAACGGCTGCTGCTGCCATCATCATCCGTCATCATTTCTGCTACGCTGACAGGGCTAGGGGCCAGGACTCTACTCTTTGGGTTCTTGGGGGATGTTGCTAACTCCGGGTCCGATAACAGGCACCACACCTGCAAGTAGATGTGCACGGTGTGAGGTCTTGCAGCAAGCTATCAAATACGGTGCATTCCTTGGCTTTTAAAAAAACGCTATGCGTCGCCAGGTGTTTCATCAGATTCGAAGTGTTATCTCCTTTGCACAGTATCAGCTTAAAGCACTTGTTGCAGGCTGCTGAGTTTGCATCTTTTGCTGTGAAGTACAGCAAGACTTTTGACCGCTTCGCCTTGGCCATTTTTAATCTGTAGCTCTGCTCTAAAAGAACGTACGTACCTGGGCCCACCTACTATCCTTGGAAAGGTAAAATGATTGGCTAGAATCCAAAGTGTATGACATCTCAAGAAAAAAAAAAGCACCGAAATGTGCGCTGGTTTTCGGTCTGGTTACTACCGTTTATGTAACCGGTACCCATCCCTATGGCTAACACAGCAAGACAGAAAACCATTTACACTTTTTGGCCAATTTAGAATCACCAATTAACCCAACATGAATGTTTTTGGAGTGCAAGAGTACCCAGAGAGAACCATGTAGGCACAGGGAGAACAGACATAAGCAAGATTAGTAGTAGTGAGTTTGTCTCTCCTGTTCCAACTTCTTTGTCAGCACTTGGCCCCAAAGGTCACAAATAGTATTTGTGAAGTCGAGAACCAAGGGGAAATAAAAGTATCTTTCGGGGGGGGGAGTACAGTTTATTTTGTGATTTGCATGACAGAGGACATAAATGAATAGGCTGGGCCTCAGGAGGATATTTGGATGTTTTAAAAATGTCCAAAAAAACATCTTTAAAATTTTCTCATCATTCAAAGGTCACCAAAGCCAATATTCAAACTGACAACGATTTGCTGCTTATTTTTGTCCACATGGACTCAGGCTGATTAGATGTCCTCTATTTATTCTCAAGTCTGTGACATAAAAGGTTCCTATTGTTCCCACATTCACAGCACTAAATGAAATTATGACTAAGATGCTTTCAAATTGAACCTAATTACAAAACAAACCCCTTGTTTAATCAGTTGCATTCAATTTGAAAAAAAAAATGTATATAATAACAAATGTGATTAATACCATACAATCAGCGCTTTAAAAAAAAATAAAAATAAAAATAAATGTATATACAGTATAATGTCTCTGTGTGTGTAATATTATGATATAAATAATAAAGTAATGATTTAGTCAGTCAATATAAGAGAGATAACACGAACAACAACGCGCCTCCTCTTGTTAGTGTGTACCGTGTCACTGTTGAGTGGATATTATAGGTTCCCTGAGGAAAGACACCCAAGGACACTGCAGTCGTCCAGTGCCACTGTTTATCTCTGGCCTCCCCTCCTCTCAAGTCATCTGCCGCTTTCTCCTGTCCACACAGCACTGACATTTTCTAGCCACTAAGACACGTTAACCTCCCGCACGCCTCGCCACCACCTTAACCTTTTTGGAGTAGCGTTATTAATATTTGAAGTTGGGTCCCCTTTCTCTGCTAAGATATTGTGTCTCAGTAGGAACGGGACCCTCTTCACAATCGACGAGCGCGCCAAGCGCCTTTGGGTGGGGGAAGGAGAAGGGAGGGGAGGGGTGATTTCAATTAAGATAAACGTGCTCACGTAGCCACAGTCAAGCTGTCATTTTCACTGCTTTTGTTTCAGAGCCGTGGTTTGGAATGTCAATGTTGAGAACCCACTGACATGAGGAAGAATAAGAAATGACTTGGAACGTTTAGATAGATGGAAGATAGAGTTTTAAGAGTTTTAGTCCAGAATGTGTTTATATTGATTTCATTAGGGATATCAAGAAGTTTGTATACACAAGACACGTAAAATTTACAATTGAGTGTTTAGCATACCGAATTTTATTTAAGGCACGTTGCACCATCCTGTTTTAAAATGTTAAGATCCCACTGAGAGAAAAGCTAAAAATGGACACAAGCAAGGACTGATTCTTAACAATAGTGGATCTGAGCAGACCTCATGTAGACTTCATCTTCCATAGTTACATTAAGGCAAATTGTAGGTCTCAAAAAGACTAAATGTCCCTCTTTTAAGCTTTTCAACCACATCCCGAAATATGTAAAAAATATTGTTTTATATAAACAACAATGAGAGCTTTCCAGGTAATGCAATCATGATAACATATTGTTTTGGTTCAGTTCAGCCTCTGTATGTAGGTGCTCTTTTTGTGCGTTAGATGTTTATATTCTGAACATAAACTCTTTAACTCTACAGCTGGAACAATCTCTGGAGAGGAGGTGCCCATCGTGTCCAAAACAAACATCAAGGAATACAGAGACAGTTTCTCATGTGAGAAGTTCACCTTCAGAAGCAACCCTAACATTACTTTTTATGTCTACGTCAGTAACTTCTCGTGGCCCATCAAGATCCAGGTAAGAACTAAGCGTGTGACCTTGGACTGACTCATGAGAAGCGGATAAGACAGTGAGCTAATCCTCTCTTATGTGCTGTGACTGTTTTCAAAATGCTAAAAACACACGTGAATACAGTATGTATGAATAAATCTATAAAAGAATTAACACAAAAACACAAAAAGAGCAGGAGCAGCCATCTTTGCACATGCAGAGCTCCATTGTCACTCTGGGTGGTTTCGAGTGCACTCGATTGTAATTACACCTTCAATGAATGTGTGTTCATAGGTGCACAGCTGCTTTTTAGCAGGCAAAGGCAAAGCATTGTTTCAAATTTGTACCCCTCTCTCTGAATGGATCCAATTGAGGCTTTGATTGGTGGACCGCTTGAAAATACAACACTGAAAGATGTGTAGTCCATTTGCTTTTATCTACTTTGGGTTTGCAGGAAAACAAAAAGGTCTAGTGTAAAGGGATGGGGGATGGGCAGGGTTTCTTTGTAAGGAAAGCTTGCCCATGGCCAGCACACACGAGGAGTGTTCTTTGACATTTTAGGGATTTTAAATGTTACTTAACATTTTAATTCTATAAATTGTAACTAAGCCTTAGAAACACTCTCTCTGGAATATGCCAAGTTTGATATAAAGTACATTAGTACTATAATATGAAAGGTGTCACTTGTACAACCATGAAATTTAATACAACGAGATAACAATTGTCACCCCCCAAATATCACAGAATATCCATTTTGCTAATTAGTCCACTCCCAAATATTGATTTTTATATTTCGTCCTACAGTTTCACGAGGTAAATGAATGGAACACCTAGGAGTAATAATATCTTTGGGGTCAATCCATCTTTGGAGGGGGCCTGGTAATAGTTTTCTATTAGATTTCCCAGCCAACAGTCGCTTATTTATTATGGACTAGCCCGGGCTGTTACAGCAAATAGCTTCTGTAACAGGATAAGGTCTCTCTTTCTTTGCTTGTCTTCATGATGCATGGATGAGAATGGAGACCTGGATGAGATAAGACAGGATTTCTTCTTATGAGGGTTTGTATGTAAGGCCCAAACACATAAACAGAGCATTTAAATATAGACTTGGATCGTAAAGAGCAGCTTTCATGGAGGGAAAATGTTGCCACCTAATCGTATCGTCAGCTTGTTCCTCCATGTAATAAAAGGCCAATTGTAATAGAAGAATGTTCTCAGATGATGAAATTGATTGGCTGAGATGGATGAATTGAAATTGAATTAACCCTACACATATTGCTTTGACCTCATATCGTGTGAAAAACAACTTTATAAGCACTAAATAGACATGTCCAATTTACTTAAAAGCCAGCTAACATCTGTGCACAGTGTGCTTTGTGAGTCATGTTAGCCATGTCAGTAAGCATCTTATTTCAGATCAGTGATTCTCATTTTCTACTTAATAGGGTTGGAAAAAGTCAAAGGTGGCAGAAGTTTGGAGGGTAGATGAAGTTGTCATTAAAGAATATTAGCCTCGTGACTCTGTTATGCTATATGATCATTAATGTACCCCTTTCTGTTTCCTGTGATATTGACATAGCCAAATACTTAGCTAACCGCATCATTTCAATACAATCTAGACATATCTACAATAATAAATCAATGTGTAGGTTCAGCCACGTATCTTCTTCTTCTTCTTCTTTTTTTTGGAAGACCAGATTAATTTGATTGTAAAATTAGCATTCAGCGCAACAGATGTGACACAAGTAATCCACCTCTAAAAGCACAATTTGTTCCCCCGTTACCCAAACCAATGTGTTGCCAAACAGGGGCTCCAGATGACATTGTGTGTGTTTGTCTAAATGCTTTCAGGGTACAGTGCTTTCAAAACATCTACAGTAGATAATGACTTGTCACAATGATGTGGTCTGTTATATGTGATTTAGCTGCCAGGACTGTGCGTAATCTGTCTTTTAATGAAGATGAAACATATTTCTGATGAAGCGTCATTCACTGCCATGTTGCCTTTTGGATGCATTGGCTATTTTAGAGAGAGACTGTGTTATCGCTGAGATCAATAGGTTAAATGTAAAAAAAAAAAAAAAAAATCAGCATTGGGAGTTATTTTGGATTTTAAAATTTTTGTATTTATTTTTATTTATGCATCTGAAAAGAAAAATGCTATTAAAAATATTGAACATTAACCTTAAGACACAATTACAAATTTAGGTTAAATTATACATTTTAAATCTTAAAATTATAATGCATATCCATGCGTTTTCTCTCATAGTAAGTCATTGTTTATTGTCTTCCTTCCATCCACTAGATCGCCTTCTCCCAGCACGGTGGGATTATGGATCTCGTCCAGTTCTTTGTTACATTTTTCAGGTAAGTGTATAAAATATTTATTTATTCCTAAACATGAACTCAGTCATTTCTTTTAGTCACAAAGCCTTGAGACAGGTTCACAACAACCTGGCAACCATTGCTAGGAAGCCAGTTCTGAATTGCCAGCAACTTTCACCAACCGCTTGTGGACAAGTAATTCTACCAATACAAATCGTGGTTATGACAGCGTCACCGACTGGTTTCTAGGCTTGTGAGACTGAAGCCTGGTGTTACGTTGAGATGGTTCAGTCTAAGAAAAACAGTGTAAATAAATAAGTGTATATAATAAGAAAAAGCTGTTGTTTAAAAAATTATTGAAACCCAATTAGTTTTGCTTTTCAGATATGTATGTTTCACTTGGTGAACAACTGCGTGAACAAATAAGAGTTGAGCAATAATGTTTCCCAGCATAAAGAAAACTCGTATTGAATGATGGTGAAAGGACCATTAATGCCAAATTATATATTTTAAGGTTGCCGTGACATGCATTAAACGTCTTTTGTAGGGAAGCCCTCCTTTGTTCGGGTTGCCAGGCCATAACCTGGTATATATATTAGCAGCAACAGAGCAGCAGGCTCAGTGAAAAGAGCCTTGGTTTTAAACTTGTCCTCCGCAGCCCACACCTGTCAGTCACTGAAAGCATCTGAGACATTATAAAATGAACTACACCACCAAATGGGCCTGACTGCATCTAAAAGCATTTCACTTTAAAACTACAGAAACTGCTCTTCTCAAATGTTACACAACACAGTGGTAAATATTCTTACTGAACTTTTTAAAAACTTCCTAATGGAAAAAAATGTTTTAAATGATTAATTTTATACTTGCGCTCTGTTTTATTTAATTTTTGCAATGCATCCCTACTGTTTGGAAACAGGGCTGTAAGTGTTCTCCAGTCGGGAAACATTATCCACTATATCGTCACTCTCAGCTCTGGTCTCCTGGGCCTTACTGAGTTATGTGAGCCTGTTAGGTCAGTTCTGCTAACCGAGTACATGTAAATGCTTCTTGTGTCTTCAAGGTAGCAATTTTCCTTTTTCAAGTGCCAAATGAACTGCCAGTTGCAATTTAAATAGGTGCATATTTCTATGAAAGTGCCATCTAAATAGAAGGTGTGGGCGATCAAGATATGAGGGCTGTTAATGATTTTTCATCCAGAGAGCTGCGATGAAAGTCTTTCATCATTGAAATGTTTAAAAGGAGTAAATTGGGCTGTCTCAAAGGTACATCAAAGTCTGAATAAGTTAAGAAGATGTGAGTATAATTGCAAAATTTATACTGTAAGTTATCCTAAATATTGCTCTTGGAAAAGGTTCAGAAGCCGTTCCCCATAGCCGTACATGTGGTTTCTGAGCATCGTTAATACCTAATGCACTTGTCTTTTCTTGCTGACACTAACTTTTATTCATAAATGCTATGGTTACTGACTTATAGCAAGAGTTGTTTTCTGTGTATACGTGTTCATTTTTTGAACTTGTGCTGCCCAGAGTAGCTAAATGGACTAAAATGCTATGTGTGTAGGTGTCACGAAGGGAATAGAAGATCATCTTTGCCCAAGGCACCTGCCCATCATTACACAACCCACAATAACTTTCCCGTAAAGCTGTCACACAAACAGTGATCCTCTGCTTCAAGCGTATCACGTTACAGTTCAATAGCCAATTTCAGGAATCTCTGGAAAGAAAAAGAGAGGCTGATAGTTTAGTTTGTCTGAAATGTATTACACACAAAAAACAGTTTTGAACAGGTTCACAACATGGACAGAACGCAGCTACAGTTTGGTCTTTTTTTTTGTTGTTTCAGTATTAGTTTTAAAAACTGTTTATGCTTTCTAAGTATTTCTAAGCTCCAGGATTTGTTTCCATTGTTAGAGAGATGATAATAATTCTCATAATGTCTACATCGTCCTTCTGTTGTCCAGTTTTTCCTGACCCATGAAAAAGAAAAGAAAAAAGCCTTGATGCAGTGACAAACAGCTTGTTTTTTTTTTTCTGAAGAGGGATGAAATCCGCAGGAAACATAATCAGCTTGATGACAAAATGTCAAATCACCCCACAGGGTTTCTAGGCCTCCTTGTATAAGAGGTAGAGGGCGAAGAAATGACAGCATGACTCTTCTTCAACTGCGTTTATTCAGTGTTTACTTTACCTTTTCCACTGCAAGCCTTTTGACACCTAGTATTTTTCCATTATTTCCATATTTCTTCTTCATCTGAATTTATAAACAAAATTTGTGTACTTCACTTGTCTAAGTTGTGATCTAGTTAGCGTGATTACGCTTTGTGTTCTCATTGCTGTAGAACATTTCTAATAGGATGTCTTGTTGCACTTCACTAACAACATACTGAAAAACTCCTTGTGATGAAAATCATTAACTTGAAAAGTGGTCGAGCCAAACCTTTTCCTGCATCACCAAAGAATCTGTTTATGTCGTGATGCTTTTTGAGACCTTTACTGCAGCTTTCTTGTGTGTCTTGTCTTGGGTTCGGTCATGGTTTAAAGAGGGGAACGCTTAATTTGTTGGAGATCAGGTGAATTAAACAGACTGTGTCTGTGAAGGTTCTCAGTTATCCAGGTCATCGTAGTCTAAGGAGCTTGGAAAGAAAAGCATCTGGACTTCTTCAAGTTTTCTTGAAGACATTTCACCTCTCATCCGAGAAGTAATAAGTGCAATTGGTGGAGATTCACAGATTTTATAAGGAAAGATGCCATCCATGTCCACTGTGAACAACCATCTTTGAACAGAGGCGGTGGCTTTTGACACCAACTGTCTGCCATCTATAATCCAGTTTTGAGATACCTTCCCAGATGCCTTAACGCCCACTCACATCCTAAACCATTTGACCTCAGGAAATCACATGATAGGGTTGGGCAAGGTTTCACAATGGGTCCACCTGAATCCTTGGCTAATTGTGACCCACACCCGTTTTCACACCTTGGCTCATGTGATTAGGTAGAGCAGCGGTCCCCAACCCCCGGGCCTCGGACCGGTACCGGTCCGTGAGTCGTTTGGTACCGGGCCGCGAGAGTTGAGGCTCAGGTGTGAAATGTATGGTTTTCAGGGTTTTTATCAGTTTTCAGCGTTATTTTGTTATCGTTTTTATCGTTAACTCGGTTTTCCTGGGTCTTTTCACGTGTGTTATGAATAAATCTTGTTTTTTTCGGTACCGGTACTAGTTTTATTTTGTTGTATTTATCCGCGACACCTTAAAGGCCGGTCCGTGAAAATATTGTCGGGCATAAACCGGTCCGTGGCGCAAAAAAGGTTGGGGACCGCTGAGGTAGAGGATCATAAGGGGGTCCATAACCCTTTTGGGGACACTCCCATAGGCCTTAAATCTGGGACTCTCCACCATTTGACCCTAGAACTGAAGATGCTTCTCGGATGAGAGCTGAAACGTCTTCAAGAAAACTTAAAGAAGTCCAGGCGCTTTTCTTTCCGAGGTCATTAGACTAATCAGACTATATTAATCCATTTCTTTACGCAAAGAAAAAAAACAAAAAAACAAACCTTACTTGACTATATCCAATCCAATCCAACGTTATTTATAGAGCAAAAACAACAACAACAATAATAAAAAAAACAGCATAGTTGACCAGAGTGCTTTCCACTTTGTACTTCCATGCGTATGGCAGAACAATCTCAACTTTTCTGCATTTTTAGGCAATGCATGCCTTATATGAGGCTACCTCCACTTTTTTAAATGTTGAGACCGATACCTGGTTTTTACTCAGTCGTGAGCATCTCTTCATCAGGCTAAGCAAAATAGGATAATGAATAGCCCAACTCCTAGAGAGCATCTTTCTGTTGGATTTAGGGCTGCCACAAACGATTATTTTGATAGTCGACTAGTCACCGATTATTTTTGCGATTAGTCGACTAATCAGATCATGCATCCATTGAACGTAAAACGTACAGCTTATTGCACCAGCATGCATCTGCTCTTATATAACTATCATTAGCTTACAACTTTAAGTGTTTAAGGTATGTGCTAACTAAAAATGAAGACAAGATGATAGTTTATTAAATTTAAATGAAATTTGCAGATTGTTTTGGTGGAGTTTAATAAACGCAGCCGTCTGCTCCTTGCTATCTAAAATATAACAGGACACCGGAGTATATTCTGGAGCATCTCACACTTCTGATAATCAGGTGTCTGCTTGACGTTTATTCAGCTGTGTAAAAACTATAACTTTCAGCCAAACCGATTTACTCATGAACAAATAAAATACTGAAAAAAGCCAAACAATAACATTTTTAAGTTATCTAAGTGGCTTATATATCATGTTTAACCTGAGTAGCGAAAGATTTGCCGGGAGTCCGGTGTTCTCACCGGCTCTAGTGAGCCTTGCCCCCGGCTAGCTATGGAGCTAGTGGGTAACAGACGTCTCCGAAAACGTCGGAGCGCTTTTGCAAATATGTGGTGTCTTGATAAACTGAGCAGATATTTGAAGTTTACACAGTTACATTCTCGCCTGAAAATATGTTAAACGTTTATTTTGTGACCCAGAAAGAATAATAACAGTAACATTAAAACTAACTAGCTGCCGCCATTGTTGGAAACTGAGCTGAGCTGCGCTATGAATTCTGGGACAGTTTCTTCTTCTTCGGGGTTTAACGGCAGCTGGCATCCTTGTACATGCAGTGCTGCCATCTTCTGTTTCAGTCCGTTATTACACTCTTAAATCCTACTACTTATTCCTGCATCTTTTGGGATCTTACAAAGCTTCAAACGACGCGTCGACTATTAAATTAGTCGTCGACGATTTTGATAGTCGACGTAATCGTGACTAGTCGACTAATCGTGGCAGCCCTAGTTGGATTAATGGTGGAACTTTTTTTAATCATGTGGTCATCTGTCATTGTCTGTGGACATTTAGCCCATATTTAAGCCATATATTTCTTTAAGCCCATATTGATTATACAACAGATCATATATCCCTAATTATTTGTTGGAGAATTTGGTTTGTCCTTTATTACCTTAAAACCAAAACATAAACATTTGATAAACACATAAACAATCTGATGTTTTTCCCCCCAACAGCACAGTTAAATGCAACTGGGATTTAAGCTCCTTTAGTATATACAGCCGAAAATCTGTCTGGTCATTTCTGCCACATGAAAATCCCATTCAGACGCTCACAACCCCTTTTTCTGCCGCTCACTGTTATCTTCAAAGGTGTCTAAGATGGCTCAAGTACTTCTAAAAGAATGAAACGGTTTCAAAGCTTAAAATAAATTTCATGTGTGACCATGATATTTGAAGCAGAGTTTGACTTCAGTCAACGCTTAAATTTCACTTGACTTATTTTTTTCTTTTCCTGTTATCGCTTTCTTCAACCATCCTGGCCAATGGATCTAGCGAGTGTGGTAATCTCAACTTTACACACAAAACAAATTAGCCCACGATGTTGCAGCTAGTTTTGTAACTATGGTGAAATGTGCTTATTGGACCAGACTTCTTGTTGTAGAAATGTAGGATATCCCTCAAGTCAACGTCTTACTGTTCATATTGCAGCATTTCAAATCAAAACGGCATCGCCTTTGTTCCTGTGCATCATCACGGGTTTAATTTCAGTGATTAGAGAACAGCTAGAAGGAAATGAGAAAATACTTAACCTTATTTGTTTCAAGTGGATAAAATGTTCAAATTTCAGATTGTTCAAAGTAATTGATTGAATGAAATGTAAGCCAACACTAATACTTTCCAAGAGCTTGCTTAGGTAAAAACACCATTTGGCACATGTTCTTAATTAAAACAAAAAAAAAAAATCTAAAATGTCTCTTTAGCAGATAATAATCTTTACATTCTCATCTGTCACATGGATAATGAAGTGGAAGCTCTCAATCAGTCATATTTTTCTATCCCGGTAGAGCTCGGACCTTGCTGAATTTCCCTTGACTAATGTGCTGTCGGATTATTAATTGAAGTAATCAGCCAAAATATTCAGTCTACTGAGAAATGAATATTCCGCCTCTTCAAATCATCTTCCCTGTTTTGTTAGGAGGAAACTTTGAAAATTCGAGTCTGTCCTGTCTCGACCACTGATAATGTCAGGAGTTTAATCATGTCGAAGCTACGTACTCGTACTGTAAGAAAAGCTCACAAAATTGAGCTCATTATTTTGCGGAATTGCTGGAAGTTGCTCGGCCGCTTAGATTAGAAGAAAAGGGCTAATGTGGCTTTGTCCAAACATGATAAAGCTTACTAATTAATAAATGATATGCCCTTTGTTTAGATACAAAAAATAAACAATACGACAAGCTGTGAGGTGTTACGCAGAGCTGGTACTTGAAGGATTGCCTACTCCTTTGACCCAAAGTGAGATAATGCTTTCAACAAGCTTGCAAGTAAAAATATAATCTGCCAGTTTTTTCTTGTGTGTGTGTGTGTGTGTGTGTGTGTGTGTGTGTGTGTGTGTGTGTGTGTGTGTGTGTGTGTGTGTGTGTGTGTGTGTCTGTCTGTGTGTGTGTGTGTGTGTGTGTGTGTGTGTCTGTCTGTGTGTGTGGGGGGTTTTTTTCCTTCCTTTTTTTGCCCCCATGCACTTTGACAATTGTACAGTCTTTCAAACTGAAAGCAAAAACTTTCAGCTCAATTAAAAGCAGCATGTCCGCGGTCACGGTGACATTCATTCAGGTTGCTTGCAACCAAAAAGGAGCTCTACTGTAGCTAGAGACTTTAAATGATTTCATATGGGACTACCTTAATGTTACATATGAAAAAATAGAATTTTTTGCTGACATTGTTTCCTCTATGTCAAAACAGTTGCTTTCTGTCACTACTCCTGGTGGCAGCGGTGGTGTGGAAGATCAAACAAACCTGCTGGGCTTCTAGACGGCGAGAGGTAAGTCGATAAAACACACCGTGCTTGCATAAATACACCTGACTTTAACAAATTGTGAATATGTGCAGCTGGTTGTTTATGCAAAAGCATTTGGCGTTTTAAGGAACGTGGGATGACAATCACTGTATGTTGTTACAGCTTCTGTTCCAAATGCACATAACCCCTCTCGTCTCAGAGGCTGTATGACTTCTGCTGTTTAGTGAAATCAAAAGGAAAGAGGGCAGCATTTGTTCTTTCTCTTCAAGATGGTGTCTGAAATCAGATTTCAAGAGTTGTATGGGAGTTGGTAATGCTGTAGTACCCACAGAGTGGAGAGTTGAGCTCACTGTGGTATTTGTAAAATCAGAAGTTGGAGCTTAACTCAGATGATAACTGTGGTTAAAGGACTGCTTTCAGACTGGTAGATCGTGGTTTGATTACATTTTTTAATGCATATAGTTCTGTCCATTTCTTCATATTTTCCTCACCCCTCATATTTTGCCAGGAAAATATATATACACATTATATATGGCAAAATGAGAGTGGGCACAATTCTAAAGAGTTGATATGACCAACTTCTTGTAATCTATAGGAATAGCTTGACAGATTTATTGGAGGATATGCCAGAGTTCTTTGGATGTTGACTGCCTTTTGTTCTATGAGAGAGTCTCCGTTGTGGGGCAACCTGTTAACGCAGATTTTCAGTCCAGTTCTTGTGTAATTTGAGAGATCTCAAGCCTTGTTTGCCTTTGTTAAAAATGGCTTCTTTACAGCCACCCTTCCACTTCTGAGGAGGTTTCAGAAAATAGTAGATGGATCAACTGAAGGGTCAGATGTATCTCTCAAGTCTTGTGTCAGATCGTTTCTGGATTCTTTTCCTATTTCTTAAGGATGTGACTTTTAGATACTTTTAATTTGCTGTTGATAGTTTTTAGGCCTGTCACACCATGCCATAATGTGGCATGTGTTTAGCTAATTCGTCTTAGGGAATTACCTTGTTGGTGCAAAAATACTACTTTATACCAGCTAAACTGGCATTTTATGACTTTGGCATTTTCAAAGAAAAAACTAAAGAAATTGGAGGAAATTTTCTTTCTTTTTTTTCTTTTTTTTTGCAACAGGCTGCTAGTAAGAAAGTGTCTAAAGATACAATTTAAAATTTCTTTGCTAAATTGTGTGTTACACGTGGATAGAAAATTGACTCATCCCTTCTGATTGCTCAGGTGTCATCGTTAGGCTGATGATGGTACAGGCTGTAAGGTTCTCAGCATGATGTTTAGACCTCCTTTTAGAGGGCTTTAGGCTGACCATTTGATTATTTTGTCAGAAATACTTATGATTAACAGTAAAGATGATAATTGTGATAAATTGTGAATTTAAGTTTAATGGCCCAGTGGAAAGAAGAACGAGAAAGGAGAAAGTGCAGATACTGTGAATGACCAAAGGAAAAGGTGGATATTAATCATTAAAATTCAACGTTGGAAAGATAGGGTTGAAAAAGACGGGGGAGAAAAAGGATTATAGATGAGATGATTGGCAGTGGAAATTATAAGAGAGGGTTAGAAGGATACTGTGGAGGAAATTTAGGGAAAAGCAAATATATGCAAATTCATCTCACTGCCCTTAACCCGAACTGTATCGACTGGTTTCTCGTTTCTATCAGAGTAACCGACATTTCCATCTCCTCAGTGAATCCATACATTCTCCTGGACGCTGTTTGATACTCAATAGCAGGAAGTTTCATTTGGTGCATATCCAGCCTTTATGACATGCGGGCTACTAATAAATCTCTCACAATTTATATCCCCATCGGGGATGACATTGATAATTATGGGATCTGAATTTTATATTCTCTAATTGATATATGAAAATAAACAAGAATGATAGCTGCTGTGAGTTCGAATCATGCCTATCCAAAGAATTAAAGTCAATAAAAAATTAATGCGAGCAGATGGCTCATGACATTAAAATTCTGCTCACTTTTCTGTTTGCTCATCTGTTCTGTCACTGTCCTTCAGGCGTCAGATCAAAACAAATGCATAGTTAAATAAAAACCCCTATATCTTAATTTCTCTGGGTTAAAAGTTTTGTTGTGGCTAAAAGAACGTGTGTGTGTGTATATATATATATATATATATATATATATATATATATATATATATATATATATATATATATATATATATATATATATATATATATATATATATATATATATATATATATATATATATATATATATATATATATATATATATATATATATATATATATATATACATATATAGTTCATATTATTTATTGATCTGTATCTGAAGGCACAGCTGCTGGAGTTTCGTGTCTAAAGTAAAGGCTCAGTCACACAGGCTTACAGACTGGTCAGAGGCAGGGAAAAATGCGTATACTGTGACTAGTGGCTGAGTGGTTACTGGCTGTCTACAGGTAAAATTAGTTGCAAAGAGGGTTGGAAGCAGATTGCATCAGTCACCTATTTAAAAAAGTACAGAATTGTATGATTATTGCCTTATTATTGATATGTCAGTACAGACCTTCATAGATTATACAGAGTGAAAACTTGCACCAGTTAGAAAGGATGAGGCTTTGATTTCTGGTGCACGGTTTTATAAATATGTGAAAAACAGTAGCTCAAGGTTTCCCTTATGTTCTTTTCAGAAGCCCTACTTTTAAAGAAACATTTTAAGGAGAAGCAGTGTTGGTAACCTTTTCCTGAAAGCTGTAACAGCCTGGAGGGTGTTATTCAGCGCTGTAATGGGTGCTTCAGCTGTGCAAGTAGTTTTTAACTACTTCTTATGTGGCTGTTCTCATGAGCACTCTTCCACAATACCTAAGAGATTGTTACAGAACCAGTTAAGGTCTTTTTTTATGTGCTATCTGAGTAAAAAAGTTTCATATATCAAGTAGGACTTCTAGTGCATTATTTTTCTGAGTGCTTGCATGTTTTTGAAGCTATAAGCTCGAACCACTAATTTTCATCTTCACAGCTCATGCTGCTATTACTGTAGTAATAGCAGCATGAGCTGTTACAATAATTTTTTATTGATTATGATTACATTAAAAATGTTTCAGCTGGAAAAAGGATCCAACGTTTCTGTGAGTGACCTTCAGCTTACATCTTCATCTTGGATTTCTTTAGTAAACTCTATTGTAAGTCTATACGTACAAGTTATTTTATAACAGACTTGCATGCCCATGCACCCTCTGCCTAGTTACTTTCATTCAGTTTGGACATTCACATGGAGAGCCTGCTGGATTAGGTGCAGTTCTTAAACCAACTAGGTGTATAACTTGTAAAGTTGTCCCAGTACTGGCTTGCTATCCTCAGGACTGTCTCAGTAACGAACAAAATTAATTCAGTTCAATTCAATTTTGTTTATATAGCGCCAAATCACCACAACAGTCGCCTCAAGGCGCTTTATATTGTAAGGTAGTCCCTACAATAATACATATAGCGAAAAACCCAACAATCATATGACCCCCTATGAGCAAGCACTTTGGTGACAGTGGGAAGGAAAAACTCCCTTTTAACAGGAAGAAACCTCCAACAGAACCAGGTTCAAGGAGGGGAGGGTTTCTTGGAAAATTTGTACAATTATGCATTGCCTTTTCACATTTGAAAAGTGCTTCATAACCTGTATATTATCTTTCTAATGTTTGCCATTATAAATGCCAATATTACAGAATAAGTTAGAAGGAAACATGAGACAAGCAGGAGTGTTTTGGAAATGTTGAAAAAGCTTAAAAGATTTGGAGCAAAATAGTCCGAAGATTGAAATACATGATTGATGGCGGTATAAACAGAGGATGCTAAACAAAGGAAGCTGAGGGCGTCTAAAGCTTGCTGCTGTATTTTTACAGTTAATTAAGAAATCCTCCATCAGGTGCAAGGATGACTTCATATGGAGTTATGCTCTTCACACAGTGGGAGGGTGAAAGGATGGATTGGAGTTGGACCATAATCAATCCTAAGAGGAAATAAAAAGTAATATTGCTTTTTTCCCCCCTTTTTTTCTGTTTGTCATTGCCTGCTCTAAAGGCAATTACACAAAATCACCTTCATTTCCTAGAGAGGACACTCTTAGGTTTGCTCATTTTACACAGCCAATTCTGGACATTAAACATATTAATCTCCATTAGGCTTCAGTGAGCACATTTTATAGGTACACGATTTAATGATTAAGTTAACATTTATTTCAGGGTAAATACATTGTGTTTACTAGTTGAACACGTATGGTCAAACTGCTTTTTTTTTTTTTTTTTTTTACTTGAGTCCTGTGCCCATCAATTTACCTGGGGAAAAGGTGATTCAAAAGATTATAAGAGTGTCACTTTCTTTCTCATCAAGCTACACATTGATTCAATAATTTTTAAAATAACTCTGTTACTGTAGATTTGAAGGATTATTTTCTAATCCACCAGTTTTGTCCTTATTTTTCACTGTTACTCAGATAAATATCCAGTGCCAAGTGAGGGTGGAAAACGGAATGTCTGATTTACTACACTGCTTGTAATACTATGTATTTGATGTTGCGTAGTAACCAAAGTAAAGTTATAACTACTTTCAGTGTTGAAACGGTAGTAAGTCTCCTGTAGTATTAGGTAAACCGACTCAGTGCTGTCAGTGTTGTCTCATTGGTGAGCTGATTTGGCTCTTTTGTAAACACTGTGTCCAGTTAATTTGAAAGAATTGGTGTACAGCCTCAGCACTTACAAGACTTGTCCAAATACAAGATGGGAGGATTTGGTCTGCGGGGCCATTTAAGCCTCAATCTGACATAAGGGCATGGAATGAATGAGTCCTAATGAGGCTTTCAGGAATGGCAGAGACAATAATGAGATTCTGATTAGGCCAAGTGGCATATGGATGTCTGATACTTGGTATTGGCTTTTTGATGTGAAGTCTGTATTACTCCTTCTGGACTGTGTTAGATCGAAAAGGCAATATTTTTATATGATATTTGTATTTGTGTTTTTTTTTTTCATGGGATCAAATTTGACAAGAGTGTTTCTATATATCCAAGCAATCATTGTCATAATAATAAGGACATAATCCTAAAAAAATAGCTGTGAATGGAGGATACCCAATAATAAACAAGAGCATTCCAGGAGCCTTAAAATGGAGAATATGTAATTCCTTCTATTAAGTTAATCTTACAAAGCTGATCGTTTACCACACTAAAGGAATAATTGAATAAGGGGTTTCTATTTGTGTGGACTTGAAAGGATGTGGTTCCAAAGTGACAGCTTTTATATTTGAATAATTTTAGTTGAGGGTAGGTGACAAGACTTGGATCCTGAGTGGGGAAAAAGGGAGGAAGACAACAGCTGTAAATGCCACAGAAGAGGACAAGGGCTGACCTCTTTGAAGCTACCTGTGGGGAGAACAGAAGGGAGGGAGTGTTGACATTTCACGAGACTGCAACACAAAGATGATACACACACAAGCACATGGATTTATCTAATGCAGCTCCTCTCTTTATCTCTCTCACACACAGAGACATGCCTCGCAACATATGTAAATACAGATGGTTGTGTAGAGCAATGTTTTTTGGTGCTATTGTAGGAGAAAGGACCATTATTATTACATTATCGTGGCCTTCATAACTACTGATGGGCAGATCTGATGGCGTGATGATTGTTGTGTCAGCTGAAGACAAGCAAGTGAGGAATGTAAAAGTTAAGCGCAAAGGCTTGTGGTATATCTTTATTTCAGTATATGAACTTTTGCCTTGGGACTCTAGCTATTGGATGTATTGAGTACAGTCAAGCTCATTCTTCTATTGTTTTCAGTCTCATTATCACAGCTTTGAATAAGCAAGGTACATATAAACACAATTTGAACATTCTGCAATAATAGAATATTCCACGATCACCAGTTTGCAAACTGGAAGTGTCTGTTGGTGTAATGTGTAGATTCTTTTGTCTATTAGTTACAGTATCTCCCTAATGTGGGCATTTTATAGTTATTTGTTTTGGTTGTTCTGAAGACCACATGACCATCAATTTCTTGCAAATGCGTAGACGTGCGCTCACAGAAAACACACTCAAGTTATTGCCAACACATCATCTACACAAACCAGGAAATGGAATGAAAACAGCTGCTTGTGTGTGATGTTCACAGCTGTGAACATCACACACATCGGCATGAGTGTTTATTGCAAGTGATCACAATAACATTCACTTTAATTTTCCTTGCAAAGAACGTAAACAAATACTCCATTGACAAGGCAAAAACATGGCATTCCAAAGAGGACTCCATGCATTTGATTGCCTAGCACCTAAATACACGTCCTGCTTTTACATACAGGCACCAAGAGCCTTAAGTATCACCCAAAATAGCCACTTCAAAACACCCCTTTGGATTGCCTGATTTATTATTGTGCTCTCATTGACAGAAGTGAAAGGAACACATTACTAACCACATAATTTTCGCTTGTCCCTCTGCAGACTTGTTGGTCTCAGTGTCTGCTCTTGAAGAGCTCAATCAGCAGTCATCGATTGCTACAATAAGATTATCCTACTCTTAAGCCTCTTGTCACCTTGATTGTCCTTTGTTCAGTTTAAAGTTTGCGCTCTAATAATTCCACCTTAAGTTACACATCGAGCACAACTGTCATTAGTAGTACAACTTACGCCACAGTTTACCCTTGGAAGTTTAGAAGCCATCTTACTAATAAGTGGCTGTTTTATATATTCATTTAACCTCCCATACTCAAGCACTAAAGCATTTTGTTTTCCATTTTATGAAGTGTTTACTTTTATTTCCATTCTGCAGGACTGAGCCGGTGGGTACAGCCAGTGATCTTTGAAAGGGACAAAGTGACCTGCTTAGGTGTAGAATATGCTCAGAGGCGGGATGACACCTACCCTTTTATAGAATCCAGTGAAGGGAACAAAATGCTGTATTCACTAGACAGATAATTCATGCACTCACTTGCCAAATTAATCAAGTTGCATAGTAATGCACTCCTTGCCCACCCTTATCAAAACTGTGAATGGCTCCAGCTTGTATTCTTGACAAAATCAGTCTGTCATTGCACAAACGTTAATTGGTTTTACAGAGTTCACTCTCGCCTTTTGTCAGTAACTTAGTATTCATTTCTAGAATCTCTCCGGTATTGTATTGGACCTTTGATGATTGTATTCCCAGCACATTTCTGAAACATGTTCTGGACACAGAGCAAAGCTCTAGCATTCCCCGACTTTGCTCCCGCTCTCTTTTTGTGATTTGTTGCTGCTTTAAATTAATTCTGCACCATGATAAATAACATTGCTTCTATCTGACATTTACAATGAACGTTGTTGGATTTGAAGCTTTTGTGTTGGAACCAGTAATAACCGGTGAGCTGTTTTCTTGTTTTGCAACAACTTTGCTTGGCACTCAATTCTGTGTTTATCTTATTGCAAAGGGCAAAATTTCTCATTTCAACTTGTGGTGGCCTAGGCAGGTCAGATCTATTGGTTTGGTATTGCTGCTTTGACGTTTAATAGTAGAGATGTACAACAATCTAACACGGGACCTCAGATGTAAGTTTAAAAATCAGAGCTACAAAGGAAAAATCAATCAGGTGATCAATCTCAATTTCATATTGTTGTTTTTTTTCCCTTAGCTTTACCTCCCCTAGGCAATGTTTTCAGACTGAGGGAACAAATCTGTGCAGTTTTTGGGGCTTTTTTTCATGCGCGTACCAGCAAGTTTGTACAGCAATACAGTAACAGCTGCATCTTCAAAGTAATGCACTGACATACACCCTTTCAGTTCTGAGGTTTTATGTATCAGGACCTAATAAAACATCGTCTGGTCCTTACCGGGTTCTAAAATGATTCAGATAAACAAAAACTCATAATACACCATGTCATTATTTATTTATTAAAAAACAAAAAAACAAAAATGGAAAAGCACTGTGTGACAAACCAAGTCCCACAGCCCTTTGATTCCATTAATTATAAAACCACCTTAAGCAGCAACAACTTGATGTAATCATTTTCTGTATCAATCTCTGACATCATTATTGAGGAGTTTGGGCTCACTGTTTTTTTACAACGTTCCTTCAATTCGCTGAAGTTTTTGGGCATTTGTTTATCTTGAGGTCCGGCGACAGCATTTCACTTCATTTTCACTCTGGAATACTTTGGTATACAGAGGAGTTCATGGTCAACGCAATGACTGCAAGGTTCCCAGGTTCTGTGACTGCAAAACAAGCCCAAATCATCACCCCTCCACCACCGTTGATGTGAGGTGTTTGTGCAGTAAGGCCAGAAGTCTTGTTGTTTGTTCTTCCAAACAAGCCAAACTTGTTCAGTTTGAACAGGTTCATAGCATTGCAAAGTCTAACCTTGGGGTCAAGTTGCTGGGACTTCCACTTCTGTGAGATTAGCAACTGTGAATGTTGAATGTTTTCCAGTTGTGAATAATATTTCTCACTGGAGAATGATGGACTTCAGATTGCTTGGAAGTGGCTTTGTAGCCAATACTTCAGATCTCTAAAATGCCAAATCTTGTGCTTTGATAGAGGTCCTCACATTTGCTGATGTTGAATTAATCAAATGATTTCATTAGCATCACCCAGTTCTACTTATCTTCTTAATTCATATGGGAGCACTTCAACTGGGGTTGCTTTTTCACACAATGCTTCTGCATTTTTGTTATAATTTGTGTAATGTGATGTTTCCTTGTTCTTCTGAGGTTGTATTCAAATAAATTTAATTTGGTAAGGGACAGGTAATTTTTTTTTTAATTGTGTCCCGATAAGTAAAACCTTTGAATTGAAAGAGAGTATACTTTCATTTTCAGAGTGTAGGACACACAGAATGCACTCGCTGTTTATCCAATTTTTAACCTTGGCCCAGACTACAATTAGATTTCCAGTTTTTAAAAGTCCGACCCCAATTAATAACTACTTACATGTACTTATACTTAGTTACTTAGACTTATATGACATGGCATTGAACGAATCCTGCGTAGAGTGGAAGAAAACAGAAACAAGGCAGTCATGATATTAGCCACTGATGCTGCAGCTGGGTTGTGGCAGGTACATCTCTGCTCATTATCATATTAAAGAAATAGTAAAAGTCTGTCTCACTTTCTTTTGGATTATTGTGTCCATAACTTGAGGTTACTTTATTCCGTAACCCCCGTTCTCTGATAACATGAGTGAGGTGTCTCACTATGGGGAACGCTCTCTCAGCGTTGTCCTCAGAAGCCTCTATATCATTACTCCAGCCAGTATTGGCTGGCAGTCGTGACGCCTGCGTCAGGGAGGGGCCACCCTCCTCCCTATAAAAGGTTGTGACGCAGCGTCACCCGTCATTCAAGATAAGCTCACCTCTTCCTCGCTTCGTGCAAGGAGGGTGATCTGGTGAGACACCTCACTCATGTTATCAGAGAACGGGGGTTACGGAATAAAGTAACCTCAAGTTCTCTTTCAAACATTCGTTTCGGTGTCTCACTATGGGGATATGCAGACTCCCGTATTGCCAGATAAGCCCATCTGAACGACTGACTGCCAACTTAGGAGGTCTCGTGGGGACCCACACTCAACACAGTGTGGGCTAGAGATGGTGCAGTGACATCCAACCTGTAAAACCTTGCAAAGGTCGAAGGTGAAGCCCAGCTCGCCGCTGCACATATCTCCTCTACAGAGACACCCCTAAAAAGGGCCCAAGAGGTTGCCATCCCTCTGGTAGAATGAGCACGGAGTCTCCCTGGGGGGGACAGGCCCGTGCTTGAATAAGCCAATTGGATTGCCTCAACAATCCAGTGGGAAATGCGTTGTTTGCTAATGGGCTTGCCAAGCTGTGGTTTAGCCCAGGAAACAAACAGCTGATCCGACCTCCTGAAAGCCTTTGTTCTCTCCATATAGATACACAAAGCCCTAACTGGACAGAGAGCATGTAGGCGCTCCTGTCCAGGGGAGGAGAAAGGAGGAGGGCAAAAAGCGTCCAGCTCCAATGGGGTGCATTGGAGATAAGGATTTTTGGGCACAAAGGCCGGATTTGGCCTGAGTGTGACTCTAGAGTTATCCCGCGTGAACCGGATGCACTCTTTGTGTACTGACAGCGCATGAATATCACTGACACGCTTCGCAGACGCGAGGGCCAGGAGCAATGCAGTCTTCAAAGACAGGATTTTTACTTCCACCTGGCTTAGTGGTTCAAATGGTGGCTGTGAAACTGCCTCCAACACCAGAGATAAATCCCACGTGGGAACGAGAGGTTTAGACACTGGGTGGAGCCGTCGTGCCCCTTTCATGAAACGGCAGACCAGTGGGTGGTGGCTCACTGGGCCATCCACGAAGCCCACATGGCAAGCTGAAATAGCTGCTAGATATACTTTAATTGTGGAAAAGGCCTTTCCTTTATCTAACAGTTCTTGGAGAAAGGAGAGAATTGTTGTCACAGAGCATTGAAAGGAGAGAGTGTGAGACTTTCCACACCACTCCTCAAATACCCTCCACTTGTTCTCATACAATGATCTTGTGGAGGGGGCTCTAGCATTCTGAATAGTGGCTATAACTCCCTGGGGGAGTCCTGCCGTACTCAGATTCAGCCTCTCACGGGCCAAGCCCACAGGGCGAGGCGCTCGGGATGAGGGTGAAAAATCTCCCCCCTGGCTTGGGAGACTAGGTCTCGTCGGAGAGGGAGAGGCCACGGTTCGTCCCACAAGAGGGGCATAATTTCCGCCAACCAATGGGACCTCGTCCACCTTGGGGCGATCAATATCACTGTTAGCCCTTTTTCTCTCACTCTGGTTAGAGTGGGAGAAATTAAAACCAGCGGAGGGAACGCATAAAGCAGAGCATGTGGCCAGTTGTGAGCTAATGCGTCTACCCCAGCGGAGTTCCTGGTCCCTCAGGGAGAAATACAGTGGACACTGAGCGTTCTCCTCGAGGCAAACAGATCGACCTGTGGCTGGCCAAAGCGGGTCCAGATTTCGGTCACCACATGTGGGTGCAGGGTCCAGTCCCGTGACACGGGTTTCCCCTGGACATTAAGTCCGCTCCCAAGTTCAGAGCTCCTGGAATGTGAGTAGCTCTCAGTGACAACAGATTGATGCTGCTCCACATGATCAGTCTGCGAGCCAGCATGTGCAACGGACGGGAACGTAACCCGCCCTGTCTGTTGATGTACGCCACAACAGTGGTGTTGTCTGTTCTGATCAGAACATGGTGGTTCCTCAACAGGGGAAGGAAGTGTCTCAGTGCTAGAAATGCTGCTAGCAATTCTAGCCAATTTATGTGAGCACCCCTCTGTTGTGAGTCCCAGCTGCCGCTCACTGCTCTGCCCTCGTGAGTGGCGCCCCAGCCCGTGAGACTCGCGTCCGTGGTTACCACCTTTCTGGCTGTGACAGCCCCCAGTGACACCCCCTGAGTGAGAAATGTGGGATTTCTCCAACAGCGGAGTGCTGCAGCACAGTCTGCTGTCACTCTGATATGGCGGTGGGTATGGCGCTTTTGATTCAGTCTCAGTGATGCGACCCATCGCTGAAATTCCCTCATATGCAGTCTGCCCAGTGGAATGACCGCCAGTGAGGACGCCATCAATCCCAGCATCTGCAGGCATTTCCTGAATGGGAGATATCTTCCCAACTGAAAAATGCCGGCATGTGATAGCATTTTCTGTGCTCTGTCCACAGAGAGACACGCTCTGTACGTTTGGGAGTTGAGGGCTATTCCTATGAAAGAGATGGCCTGAGCTGGCTGCAGGACACTCTTTTCGTAGTTTATGGTGAAACCCAGAGCCATCAGATGATCCACTGTCAACCTGGTGTGCTCTCTTCCCATTATTTCTGACTCTGATAGCAGCAGCCAATCGCTCTATGTATGATGCTATGCGGATGCCCCGCCTCTTCAGTGGGGCTATGGCTGCCTCTGTGCATTTCACAAATACCGAGGGCTCAGTGAGAGACCAAACGGCAGGACCTGGTACTGTGCATTCTGCCCTGAAACGCAAAGCGCAGGAATTTCCTGTGAGGCGGGTAAATAGGAATGTGAAAATGCGTCCTTCAGGTCTATTGATGTAAACCAATCGCCTGGGCGCACTACATGCAGCAGAGTGGTGGGCGTCAGCATCCTGAATTTGTATGACCTCAGATGCTGATTCAGAGCCCGTGGGTCCAGTATCGGACGCAGTCCCCTCCTTTCTTGGGCACGAGAAAATACTTTGAGTAAAAGCCGCACTGGCTCTGCTCCTGGGGTATTTCTCGTGCTGCTCCCTTTGACAGCAAAGTAGTTATTTCTTCTTGCAGGATCCTGGCTGATTCGCCTTTGCAAGAGAGAAAATCACTCTGTGAAATCTGGGAGGGTGTTTGCGAATTGCAAACGATAGCCTCGTTCTAATGTCCTCACAACCCATTCTGGTGCAGCGAGAGCTCGCCATCGCTCTATTCTCGCCGACAGCGGTCCCAATGACAGGCACTCCACAGTAGACGGAGCTCTGGCTCCCTCTTGTGGCGGAAACTGGTCCTTCGGGCCAGATCCGACTGCGCATGCGCGGCAGCTCGCGCCTGACCAGCGCTCATGGGTCCGGACACCACTGAGGAAATCAACCCGGTGGTGCCTGGGTGCGTGGGGGCATTATGTTTTTCAACATACTTTCTGTGTTTTTCACACATTTTCCCGTGCCCTTGGCAACATGCCTGGATGCAACGGGTGAGTTTTTAATAAACAGAATGTTTTATGAGACTGTGACTCGCTTGACTGCGCTGAACAGTGTCTCGTCGTCTCTTTGTTGAAATGCGCTCTGTGGGATCCAACTCGAGTCCCAGGCGCTGAAAGGAGGAGGCAGAACACACTTCTCGAACGGGCTCGGAACTGAGCCCTGAGTGAACTTGGAGCTCGGGCTGGTCCGGCTCCGATCTCCCCGTGGGGATGTTAGGCAGTCCGCTTCTTCTTGCGGTCGGACTGCTTCGCTGGTGGTGGGGCACCCTGAGCGGCAGCAGGCGGGACATGCTTCCTGGGCCAGTGGGTCTTAGGGTTTTGCGATCCTAGGGGACCCTGGGCCGCGACCTGCGGGGCTGGGCGGCGAGGGATTTTAAACGTCGGCACGCCGGCTGGACGGCTGGTGACCTGAGCGAACGTGCGGCGACCGGGTGGAGGCGGGGGCGCAGCCTGGGCCTTCCTAGGGAGACACAGCTGCAGGGCCTCTCCTCTTTCTTTTTCTCCTCGCACCGTCTTTGCATGGTGGCAACAGCGGTCCCGAAAAGGCCAGCGGGGTCGATGCTTTCATCCAGAATGTCACGTTTCTCTCTGTCCGAAAGCCCCGACAGGTTCAGCCATCTGGCCCTCTCCTGTAGGACGATGATGCTGAGAGCCCTGCCCGCCGCTTGTACTGCCGCTCTAGTGAGGTGGAGACACTGGTCCGTAACGACGCCCAGCTCATCCCATAGCTCACTAGCATCCGGGTTCGCGGCAGCCTGGTCCTGGAGCTCCGCCGAGTAAGCTAGCAGGAGCGATGAGGCGTTCAATGCCCTCGCGGTGTGGTGGCAACCGATTTATACGCCTTGTCAGCCAGGGAGGACTGCAGGCGTTCGGCCTTGGAGGGCAGGGACGGACCAGATGACATGGAGAGTTTCTGGTTCGGTGGAGATGGGAAGCCACCAGATTTTCCACTGTAGG
Organism: Oreochromis aureus; assembly: GCF_013358895.1. Lineage (NCBI taxonomy): Eukaryota > Metazoa > Chordata > Actinopteri > Cichliformes > Cichlidae > Oreochromis > Oreochromis aureus. Next base: position 15,112,711 of record NC_052949.1, read on the forward strand.
AATTTGGTAGATGCCCTTCTCCTTCATTCCAGCGCAGTCAAACGCCGCCGCTCCCTGCACGGGGTTGGGTGACGAAAATGGCTTTGCCCAGCAGCGTGTGACCTCGTCCACGCATTCGGGGAAAAGCGGCAGTACCTGCTTAGTAGTGCGCTTTGCTTTGGGGAGCCTTTTACCCTCGTATCGTGAGGTGGAGGTCTCCGTTGTCACCACTGGCCATGGGATTGCTAGCTTGTCAGCCGCCCGCTTTGCAACGTCCGAATAGCTCCATGCCGCGGGACTGTGTGCCGGGTTGTCTGTCGGCCCTTGTGTCGCAGAATTCCGACCAGAGGGGCAAAAAAACGTCGTCATCCTCGTCCGAGACGAGATGTTCCGACGCTCCCTCAGAGGATTCGCTGAGTAGCTCGTCATTAGCCTCGAGGGAATCAGACAACATAGCTTCGCAGCTGACCTCGGCATCATCCACCAGCGGGAGGACGATATCCATCTCGTCGCCCCAGCCGGTGCCTGGTATTGCAGACTCAGTGTGCTCCATCGGTGGGTCGATTGGAGACAGCATTGGGTCCTTCTTTGACAGGCTAGCCTGGCGGGCTAGCCTTCGGCGAAGGCTTTTAGGGTGAAGCGGCGCAGTGTTCGCATATACCGGTGTGGAAATAGCCGCCTGGGCGTGTTGCAGCCCGAGGCACATCACACACGCATCATGCGTATCTGAGCCTGAGATTTTGCAACCGCAGGGGCAAAGTTTGGGCAGCGGTTTGCAGTCTGCCATGTTAAGGAAGCTTGGTGTAGCTAGCCTAGAATGGCTGGACGGCTAATGCTGATTTTTATTTTCTTCTCGGTCGAGTAGCTATGGTGAGCTCGTATGACCTAGCTAGTGTGGTGGCTAGCGCTTGTGCTACTTGGCTTGGTGACCGTGTGTAGCAAGAACAGTTAGCTTGGTCAGCTAGCTGTTGTGTTAGGTGCGTGGTGGCAGCTAACACACTCTCCGACCTGGCTCCGTGGTGAAGAGCAGGCGACTCGAAACGCGAACCGTGCAGCGCCCGGTGACCAAGGTGTTAGCTTGCTCGCGTGGACAGTTAAGCTAGCACTCACGTTCACAGTCAGGAGAGATGAGGTTTCTAAGAAGCGAGAAGAGGAAATTGAATGACGGGTGACGCTGCGTCACAACCTTTTATAGGGAGGAGGGTGGCCCCTCCCTGACGCAGGCGTCACGACTGCCAGCCAATACTGGCTGGAGTAATGATATAGAGGCTTCTGAGGACAACGCTGAGAGAGCGTTCCCCATAGTGAGACACCGAAACGAATGTTTGAAAGAGAACTAAAATTAGCATGGAGTTTGTTCACTGTTCATATTTGTGGGATGAACAGACGCTGTTTGTGTTGGCAGTGTGGACCGACTTGTTAATCAGGCTTTAATTCTGTGAAAGTCAGCAAACTTTCTAAGTGATTTGTATTGCTTTTGACTGGGGATAATGTGCATGCATTTTTATGTCCCAGTGACCATTGAGAATAAAGTTATGGCCCACCTTCCATTCTTTTAGATAGGACTGCAAAATAATCAACTGAGCCTATGGTAGAAGTGAGAAAATTCAGGAAACAACACTTGCTGATCATTATTAGCAATTGCTATCATAATGAAAAAGTCAGGTGCAATCACAGATCATAATGTACTCCTTCTAAACAAATGAAATACTGTCTTATATATGCATAGGGTTTTTAGATATATATAAATGCCTAGATATAGATAGATGGGACCAAAATCATTTGAAGAGGTCTGTCTATTTGAAGGTGTTCTTAGTGTTGAACCACTGTTTGCTACCAAATGTCTTATTAGTGTTATGACATCTTATTTGGTGTTTTCCTGTGTACATCCTCAACAGAACAACAGCAATTTTAGATAATGAATGCAGAGGCCTAATAGTATTTTTATAAACCTGTTACACAGATCGAGTCCTTGATATACTGCTAGCCCCCCTTGTTCATTTCTACATTGCGGTCAACCTTTCCAGACCTTGTATGAATTTGCCAATTAATGGCCAGACTAATGAATACCTAATTATATTCAGGGTGAGCGAGGGTGAAGGTCTGGACACAAGATTTTCAGGGTTCATTACTGCCCCAAGGACAAATTCCTGTGCCGACAGAAAACTCAGCGTTCTCATACAACTGACCCAAACAGTCACACACAGTTTTCTTAATGGGATGGGATAAATTAGAGACTGTTTAAATTGTTTATTAGAGATGAAAAATCAGAGCTTATTTTGCATAAGATAAACTAAAGAAGGCAACAAAATGACGGAATGAATTTCCCTTCCTGTTATTGAAGCATTTAAATTCTACGGTGGCTTACATACAAATGCGATGTGCTGTGCTAAAAAGTATTTGTACATGCTGTGTTCAAAGTTTGACACAGCTGAATTAGTATTATTATTATTGTTGTTATTCATTATCATCATTAATCATCCATCAGTCTTATTCAATTCAGCCTCTCTGTCACATGGCTAAAAGCAGAGTACACACTGGACAAGTTGTCAGCCTATCAGAGGGCAAACAAGTATTGTGAAATAGATATAAAAATAGGTTTTTCTTGCAGACTTCTCACTTACATCATTGTTGTTGCTTTGCTCAGTTTCTCTTCGTTATGAGGAGAAATGCAGGTAGCATGCAGATTGCACAAGCCTGCTGGATTAGACTGATTGTGATTCACTGATTCACTCACATACGCACGGTGGTAAGAATAAAACAGGTTGCTGCACATGTTTCATGAATCCAATGATAATGTTGCGAGAGTATTTTCTATGGAAATATTAGCGAATGAAGCCCAATGGACCTTTGTGACCACACCCATCTATTGTACTCCTTTTGATCCCACCTGCTTGTCTATGACTGGTGCAATCCGATCTTATTGTTAAAATATATCTGCTCAAAGCAAAAAGCGCTGCGTGGTGGGAACAAATGCACTCACACACAGACAGACTTGTAGTGAAAATGATACCAGCCAAGCTGTTGTAGCTGGTAATCAATATTAGTCTGCATATACAGTAGCATCTAATGAAATGTCCCTGACCTTGGAGGTAGTGCTGAATTACCCTAACTAGTTGGTCACACATGGGTCCTTTAATCACAGTGGTTCATTCATTTTTTATATTAAAGCTTATATTTTTGTTTTACAGTGGCTTAAAAATCACTTTCTTGTACATAATGTCACAATGTGCACAAAAAAAAAATCCTTGACTTTCCTTGTGTAGTTGCTGACCTACTTGTTCTTTGGATTACTTAAAACATCAATCACAGCTTTTCTTCAGAAATATAAAAGGTTTTTTTGCTATTACATTTTTTTTCTTAACTTTTTTTTTCATGTAAAACAATTTCTAGGATAAGTGCAGAGGAAAGTCAGGTTATAAGGTGGACCAGCACAACCACTTGAAATGCTTACTAATCTGAAGTACAATTAGATCTTAATGCAACACACTTAAGCTCATCACAAATCCAATAACAATCACTGATGTCCTTGGCACTAAAATGGCAGCCTATTTAGATATTGATCAGACAATGATGAAAGTGTGGCGCTAGTTGTTTTACAATATTGATTAGTGAGGAACAAGAGAAGCTATTTTCTGCTCAGTCAAAGCCGCAGAAATTGTGTCACTGTGGGGTAATAACCGCACCACAGCCTGGAGAGAAACCAGCAAATATATTGCAGAATGTGTTGGTCAAATCTGGAGGGATACGTTCCTACACTGATGGTGTTTATCTTCTGAATATTTTTGTACCTCCATAACTATTTCATATAATATTTTTGCATCTATTTCAGGCTTATAAAAAAAACAACTTAATACAAAAAGTAGATTTGGAGCTCAGTGGAGTAGTAATTCTCCATGTCTTTAGGTCATGGACATTTATGAGTAGTTTTTTGAGTAGTGCTTCCTCATTGATATCCGCTATTGATTTTTAGCTTCATACTGTAATAGCCCTGCAGCTATAGGTTACACTTGATGAAATCGGTATTTCATTTTCAGTTCTTCATTCCTTCTCATTCTTTAACCCTGCAAAGTTTAGTTCTATAACATGTATGTTAAAAAAGCAAAAACAATTCAGTTACTGTGTCTATAGATTTTACCGACACACAGACCATCGCCTTCATATTGATTTGGGGTGACTTTTATGGGCTGACTCTCTCGATTGTCTTAAAATTATTATACTTTCAGGGTTTTTTAAATTTTGATGTAAATTATGTGTTTGAAATGTATACTGTTTATCTCTTTATATGCAGTCGATCACAAAGCCCCAAAAGCTTTTCCCAGTTTATATTGTTGTATGAGAGTACGCCCTGTGTTTTGCTTATCTGTCATCTGTGTTTGATATTACAGCAACTGATGAGAGAGCGTCAGCAGATGGCCAGTCGTCCTTTTGCCTCCGTCGACGTTTCATTGGAAGCCAGAGGAGAAGTAACAGAAGTGTTGCAGCCTGTGCTTGACGTGAGTCTTACTCACTCGCTTACATGTGCACATACAGATAATCACATTTGTGACGGTAAAGTTAACGGGAACTTATTATGCTGTTTATTATTTTCTCTTAGTTATATTGGTGCAGCTTTAGAGACTCTTGTTAATTATGACTAAATTTTTAAATACAGATGCCAGTATGTGTACAAGTAATCCATGTGAGGCTTCAAGCTGCTCTAAACGCTGCATTTCAGACAGTTTCTCCTACACTTTGCTCTGTGTGACGTCATTAAAAACAGACATCCAGGCACAGAAACCTGTCCAAACCTTCTTTTTGTGAGACACTGCCACTGATAAGAAGGTTAGCTTTAAGGGTTTTGGGAAGAAAATGGTTTGTTTCAGTCAGGGCTTGAACTGAGGAGCTATAGCTAGGCTCAGCATATATTAAATAAGGATTAATTTGACTGTTGGGTTTACTCACCAATATTAAACATATGAAAACTCAAAGTAAGAATAATACTCTTGATGCACATTTGCGTTTTGATTACTGTATTCCAGAAGCATCTTGGGAAAAATCTTACATAGCGATGGTTGACAGTGAATTCTTTATGAATTTCTTTCATTGCGTTTATTGAAATTCCCTGTTTATAAAATCCATTATCTCGAAGAACCTTCAGTTTTGACACAAGCCTCAAACTGAGACGGTGTTATTTCCATTTTGTTATATTTGTACTGACATCAAATAAAAGCAAGCACTTTTTTGTTAGTGCATTTACTGACATGTAGAGTATGGCAGTTATTATTGCTGCATAATTAGGGGTTATTGTGCCATTTTCAGCCAGCTTGTGTCATCAACACAAAATATTTCAACCTTTTATTCAGTCGTCCAGTCAATAAGAAATCTGCCCGTTGTGACCCTTTCTCTCCATGCCTCTTGTTTATTTGTGTTGCCCTCTACAATCATTTTCCAATCAATGTTTTCTTTTTAATATTTTTTTAAATCATCTTTTATATGTAGCATGTCACAGTACTAAGAGTTTTTTAAAATTTATAGACGTTTCAAATTATTTGTATGGTGGTTTTAATCGTCTAGCTAGAAGCAATGGCCACTGCTTTTAAAAGCGTCACTGAATAGGAAATTGCTCGCTCTGATATTAAAATGATGACATCGGGACTGTTTTTGGAACATTTCATAATTTCATGGCCCACCGGGTGTATTTTACTCCGTTTTCATTTTTGCCTAATTTATCCTCTTTGGTTGTTTACTGGAAATATGCCACATGGTGCTTCTGCATTCGAAATGTGATTGATAATTTGTTTAGCTTGGATGCTCATATACCTTTGGTGTGAATTATTCTGTAGCCCCCAGTTGCTCCGCTCTTATCTATTCCTCCCATACAGATAGAAAGTAGAGGGGTAGGCTGGCACTGAGTACAGTGCGGGGCTCTATGCCATGTGGAATAAAAGCATCGTTTAAAGTTCTACGCAGAGCTACGTCGTCATCATAGCAACAAAGGGCCGATTCCTCAGCTAGGAACAAGCTCTGTGTCACTTGGAGCTGAGAGAAATAAAATCACTGTGGCAACCGGCGAAGAGGCACTACATTAGCTATTAGTGTACCGCTGAGTGGTGCTCACCGTGCATTATGGTATTGTGAAGGGCAATGTAAAGAGCAGAAGAGGAGGAAAACAATGCTTCTTAGCTGTCTGAGTGCACTATATTGTTGCACTTGTAAAGCGGTACGGTACACCCTAAATTTGAGTGGCGTTGGAAGCCGGTGCCCTGCCTTGATTCAGGTAAAATGTTAATTACGTACTTGACAGTGGGACACGTGTCCATCTGTCGTTCAGTAATTTATTGCAGTGCTGTTCCTCCCACTCCTGCGCAAAAAAAATCAAAGATGATGTTCTTGTTATGTGGCGCAGTAAAGAGGAGCCACTGGAGAATATTGCTGTAAACGATGTTGCAAGCTGTTTTAAAAATGATAACTGGAAAAAAAATAGATTGTCAGTCTCCTGTTTCTCAACCCTGTCAAGATGCAGAATTGACCTTTAAATATGGGACTTTGAATCCTTCACCTAGATGTCCATATGGCCTTTATTGAAGTTGGCTTTGTTCCCTGTTATCCTTTTATAACCACATACTTGTGCGCATAAAACTGATCTTTTATTTACTTTACTTCTATAAAGGGTCTAAATGTGCCACATTTTGGTATTCTTGGTGTAACTCCAACTAACCTTGTACTGACCGGGTTATACTCCCTTCTCTTTCCTGCATCTGTTTATTTGCCAGTAAAGGCAACAGCTGGAAAAAAGAATGCAGTGCTCTTGTGGTCACATTTCCTTATGCTACAGTCACAAGAGATAAAACAGCAGTTTGGGATTGCACCACAACCAAAGTTATTGCGACTGCGTGCAATGAATTTGCAGTCTTTGAAATGGTTGCTTTGAAGACAGCGGTCGGGTCTGCACACGCTCAGTCAGCTGCCATCTTCAAGTCAATTCTGCTGCGTCAAGTTGGCAGTGCTCTCAGTTTGAGATTGAATGGGGTCAAGTTAGCAATTACATGCAATCTTTTTCTTGTAATGCAGTGATTAATAGTGATAAATCATCTTTATATAAAATTCAGATTCCACAGAACTTCATGATAACTGCTTACATTCAGAGTCCAGTCAGAACTGCAACAGAAATGTAGAAATTCTTCCACAGATAGTGATGTAGACTCAGTACTTGCCCAACCTTTTATACAAATATACATATACAGGTATATTTAAGACTATAACTAGTTGAGTGGAGCTCCCAAAGATACATGTCACAATTGAGTTGTGCTCATCAGTGCAGACGGACTCTGATTGAATGCACTATGTTGACAAAAGGTCTGATAAATTACAGCTTCACCGATCTGTCTGAGAGTGATTGCAGTCAGACCTAGTTGAAGTCTGTTTGAGAGGTTGTCTTGCAACTATATGTAATCACTCAATGTATGCAGACAAATGCACTGATCAACCACTGATGATTTATTTATTGACTAAGTTAGTGTATTTTGCATTAAAATGCTCGCTAAAACATAACATTTCTTATTCATTTGTTAATATAATAATATTTAAATAAATTTTAAGCGTCCATGTGTTGAAATGATTTGTATTAAGCAGCTATGTCTGCATCTTATCCGTATACATGGAAGTATTGTGTTGAAAAAATGTTTACAAAATCAAATCTCCGTGGTTCCAAATGTCTAAATACGTACGGTGGACCACTTACAGCTCAATTACATGACTTGGCACCAACTGAAGGTGAAACGTATCAGACCAGCCTATTTCTCTTTTCTAAAGGTTAATTGGTCAGCATCTGGAGCCACTTAGCTATTGGAAATATTTGTTGATGTCAAAGAGGACACAGTTATTGTGCTTTGTATTTGTTTCACCAGCCCAGACCTTTAATGCAGTAAAGCATAGAACAGGTTTTTGAATATCATATCCACACTGAAGCCAATGCAGTTTACAAAGGGGGAAAAAAACATGAACACAAAAGACCTTATCCTTTAACTGCACCGTCTGCATTGATCTCACTGAATTAGTTAGTAGCATGTCTCTGTCACTACTTACAGACCCTCCAGCTGGTCTGAGAGCGAAAATTATAACAGCCTTTGTGCCATTTTATTCCATTGGTTAGTTTATACTCCCGAGATGGACATGGCTTTTAGCGACCAAGATGTCAGCAGCTGTTGGACAGAGCGATTCGTGCCCAAACATGGCAGACCACAGCCTCTATATTCACTATGGCCGGGCAGTCAACATATGGAGCCACTAACGAACAGCTAGTATGATGGATGACACCTGTCAGGGGCGAAAGGAAGGGAGATACATTGTGTGTTTGTTTTTGTGTTTTGCATTCGTGTATGGATGTTTATGTGCTTGTGGATGGTTGTGAATGACTAGAATACACTACTTAGTCTAAAAGTGTTATTTTCAGATCTTTGGAAGATCTAAAACTTGTCTAGTTTTCAGACCATTTTGAAAGGCAACCCTACGACTAAGCTTGAAGGAAATGACTTATTAAGAGCTTTATTTGATTTTCCTCTTCACTGGAGGAATGTGTCTGTTTTTCTCAGAGCAACGTAAGCATTTCGATAAAGTGAGGGAGAACCAAAAGAAAGTGGTTTAACTTTCCTGCTGCCTTACACAAACCAAAATGTGTAATTTATGGTTCAGTTGTAACAGAGCTGGTGTTGCAGTTCGGGGGGATAGTTACAGATGGCTACAAATATTTGCTACCAAAATGATTCAAAGACATCAAATTGTTGATGTACATGGTAACGAGGTCAGCAAAACAAACTGTGCACATAAGCAAGTGGCACATCTATCAAATGGAAATTTCTGTAAAAGTAAAACAGTTTACTTTCTAATGGTAGTCTGCACTAAACACAAACAAGAGCTTAGATTTGGAGTTTACCTAAGGGTGGCATTAGATTCTGGATCAATAATTAAAAGATGGGGGGGACCTCCTAAGGGGATTTCATATAAACTGTTAATCCCAAATGATGTTGAGGCCATTAAAAGTTTTAACAATCTAACCAGCAGCTGACCAAAGTCATGAAGATAAAAGCATCTCCACTGGTTTAGTTGCCGTTGCAGTATTTTAGCGATCTGTCAACAAAGCCATACATGCCTAAACGTAGTCGATCATTCCTTTTAAATTTGACAAATTCTTCTTCAGTACTTCTGCTTTTGTTGCTGAGCATTGCTGATGATTCCGAGTCTTAATTTTAGCTGATGTGTCACCCAGCGGTCCATACATGTGTATCTCACAAATCATCAAAAATCAACAAGGAATATGAATGTGGCTTATGCAGCTATTCATTAGCAGGATCAATTGAATGGTCATGAAATGGCTGGCAATTTAATTACCCTCTAATGTCAGGCATAGTTTTAATATTACCCTCTTGGTCGTGAATGTGCCTGAGCAGATGCATGAGAATATTGTGTTCCGACCATGTAGCCTAATTGGATTGTGTAACAATGCACGTAAACGTAAGTCAGCCTACAATACAGAAAAATGTTTCGAGTATATGTAGCACGACTCTTTCATATGGTGCTCATGAAGGGTGCAGCTTATTTATAGTTCTAGATATTGATGATACTTGAGGCTAGCTGGACTGATCCAGGGTCATTCTTCCAGGGAGTCGCCTTTGTCGCTTTAAATCAACTTTGAGTAGGAAACCAGGAGTTTTTCTTTCTTAGTTTTGACACAGACACCGGTCTGCAATGTTCAAATGGTAGGGTTCCATTTATAGCTTGTGTCACAGACTATGCCTGGTTTTGGTGGTGCAGTGGTGTAGTGTATATTTTCTTGGCTTTGTGCACCTTAGTGTGGATTGAGCATTGTTTCAGCAACACAGCTTACCTATGTACGGCATCGACCATCCATTTATGACCATAGGCTGCTAACAGCAGGATAGCATGTCACAAAAGAGGGGGCAATTTGGGACTAGGAAGTTGTGCCTAACATGGATATAGCCGCACCATTACACAAGAGCATTTGTGAATCATGGCATTTCAAATGGCAAGCTTAATTACTGCATTAAAAATGATACTGCAGGCTTCATAGGAAACAAGACTGTGCTTAGTTTTAATAAATGAGTCGGTGAAGTGGCCCTGAATTACACTCAAATATGCTGAAACATGTATTTTTTTGCCATTTGGCAGCTAAAACTAATAAGATATGTGCTTCCTGAATCTTTTGCTCTTAACTCACTGTGTATATTAGGTATTTGGAGTCAATGCGGCTTTAAAAATACCCAAAGCGTCAGTGTTTGTGTTTTTGTTTTCGCAGGGTGAAATATACGGCAGATTGCAGTGGAATACATTTAAACAAATTACCGAGTCTGCCTCGTGATTTTCACGTTTTAATGGGTGTGCTTATGCAGACCTGTTTTTTTTTATTCTGCCTCTGCTGCCTCTCTCATCTCCATTTTAAATTCAGTCAACACAGAAATACAAAAAAAAAGTCAATTCCATTCAGACATGTTATTATTCCACAATTTCTATCCTCTCATCCAAAACATGCTGTGAAACCCTTGACATTCATTATCAGGATGACATGTTTTTCACGCTCGAGACGGGCAGTTTTTGGCCATTAAGTCCGAGGGTAGGTCATTGCCTCCACACTTTGACTGTCTGACAGAGACACAAGTGTTTTTTGTTGTGTGACCAATCAAAGCATTTGTCTCAGGAGGAGGGAAGGGAGGGTGTCTTGTCTTAAGTGCGACAACTCCAGCAGCTGATATGAGTGATTTTTGGTCTGCTGCTCCCAACAAAGAAAATTCAACATCACATGTGTAACTGCAGGGAAAAAAGGACTAGTAAGACACATTGATATCGGGTTAGTTGATAAAGCAGGGCTATACCAATCCACAGGTGCTGGGTTATCGTTAAAAGCAGTGAAGTACTTTTGTCTTGCTTTCTTTTCTTAAGGCAGTATTTACTGTGTGCTTTTCACACTGCAGTATTTTTCACATAAATATAAACAACTTTATTTCCAGAGCAAGTCATACAATCTTTTTTATTTTGCAGGGTGCACCTAAACCTGTTGCAATGGAACCGTGTTCAGGAGGAAAAGCAGCTGTGTTGACTGTCCTCATGCGCCTGCCCTCTGGGCCTTCAGGCTTACCTCCACCGGGACAGTCAGGTAGCTACAAAGCTGTAACCATCTTTTTGTCTTATGGTTAAATGTATTAATCCTGCTGTGGTATAAGGGTCATGAGGGTTATGTGGGAAAGACTACATTTACGAGCTACTATGAGTAATGAAAATTTACATTTTGTTTTTCAATTTTTTTAATTTTTATTAGTTGCATTCACCAGACACTTCATTAGGCACACATCACTAGGACAGAGTTGGATTGCCTTCTTTCTACCTTAACATCGCAGCTACCAGTCTGAACTTTGATAGAAAGCAGGGTCGCTCCACGCTTTCATGTTGTTTATGCTGAACTCTGACCCTACAATTTAAATTTCGTAGCAGAAATCAAGACTCACCAGAATAAATTTTTTCTCAATATTCTGTTGTTAAATTTTGGTCCTTATGATATGTAGCCTCAGTTTTCTGTTCTTAGCTAACAGGAGCGGCACCTGGTGTGGTCTTCAGCTGCTTTAGTGGGTTTAGAGATGCTTTTTTGTATACCTTTGTTGTAACGAGAATTACTCTGCCTTCCTGTTAACTCAAAGCTCTGGCATCAGATTTTTGCTCAGAGAACTGCCGCTCACTGGTTATCTTCTCTTTTTTCGGGCCATTCTCTGTAAAATCCTAGAGATGGTTATGTGGGTTTATCTCTGCCATCTAGCACTAACAGCCACACCATATTCACAGTCACTTAAACCTTTCTTCCCCATTCTGATGCTTGGTTTGAACTCGGTGAGTTTGAACTTATGAGACATGTCCTCAAATCCCCTCCTCATGATCATTTTTGGCGAGGTGCTGTATGTATGAATGGTCTGTAAAGCAGTAGACCTGTTGTGGCCTCTTGCACAATTTATAATAGACCTTAAGCCTGTGCAGAGAGTAAAAAACAACTTCAGTGTCAAATGGGTCCAGCTTTGATATTGAGCGTTGATCTACACAGCACCAAAGTAACCCATGGCTAAATCTTAAAAGCAACCTAAAAACAAAAAAATGTAGGCAATACTACCTCAAATGTGAAAGTGCATGTGGTCAGAATCAGGATCAATCTAAAAAATAAAGGTCAGTTTGAAGGGGAAAGTAGTTAAATTTAACTCATCTGTAGTTCTTCGATCTTTAGGAGCAAAATCCTAGAACTTGCTCCTTTATTGCCATTACAAGTGAAATTGTGTTACTGTCAACCGAAGTAAAGAAGTACTGTATTTACTGGTTGAAATGCCACATATCCATAAAAATATCTATGAAATTTTTTAACCAGACAAATGAATTTGTGGGAATTCTCACCCTCGTGTTGTTCTTTTTCTTCCTCCTCCTCAGGACTCATTGTAGCGAGTGCACTGATAGACGTTTCACAGCAGAAACCGTCAGATTTTAAGGACAAGTCTTTGGCCATAAAGAACCGAAAAGCCCTTCCTCCAGCACACCAAGGGACCTGCGTCTGAGTCGCAACAACTTTATCTGCTGGGTCCCGATTTACACCATCTGACATCATCTTGTTCCAACATGTCGCAGATCCAGTTGGAAGCCTTTCCAGAGACACGGCATGACTACATGTACGAGATTTCACTTAGCTGCTACCACAGATGTTTCCACGTTCCAAGAGCACAACCTAAGTTACCTTTTTTTGCCCTTTTTGCTCTATTCTGCAAACGCCAACCTCAGAAATCCTTCTCCTGGATTCTGGACTCTCCCTTTAGCTTGGGCAGCCAGTGGCGTGCATTAAGCAGACACCTGACGGCTCGGTGGCTACTACAAAACATCACAGACAGATGAATGAGGAGATTGTGAAACAGTTGAAGCTTTAGGCTTAAAGACTTTGGGAGACCACGAATTTGCTCAGCATGAAGGAAAAAGCAAAGGTGTCTATATGTTAGGTTGTATCAAAGTAAACAGATTTCTCTGACACCACTTTGGAAATGCAACAAATGACTGAAAACGGCTGGTAGGGATCCAGTATATTATGCGATGTTTGTCCCACCTTTTTCTATTTCTTTCTTCTTCTTTTTTTTGCTTGCCAACAAGTGGTATTAAATGGTGCTAAAGCATTTAGTTTGTATGACATAGCTCTTAACTCAGCCTTTGCTATGGACTGAATTCATTATGCCTTTTTCTGGGGAAAGCTTTGTGCGATTTACCATCCTTCAACCACATGGTAGCGTTTTAACAACTAGAGCATTTTGTCATACCACTTCATCGCTCACCATTAATGATCTTTAGCATCTCCTGTACATAAGTGTCATCCACGCAGCTAGGCTAAAGTCTGTATTTTTAGTGGAATACACTGCAGAGCTATCACTGCAACTACCACCACCACCACCAGCATGTAGGTGACCACATACTGGAGGAGGCACGGACGAATCACCCACCATCCAACTAAAACATGGAAATCTCCAAAACTTTTTGTTACTAAACTGGAAGTTTCATTTGTAATATATATATATTTTTTCTTCTTCTTCGGTGTGGTCTCTTTTGAAGAAGTACGATAACGCAGAAGAAAACTGAAATCTTGACTCATTCTTTACTACAGTTTGTAACTGTATCGTTTTGCTGTGCAACTTGGCTTCTGAGCTCGTCCTCGACCGATGAGGTGGGTGGATGTCATGTACTGTTGGAGAAAGATGCCTACTTTATAAACTTGGACCAGGGACATCAAGCTCCTCTGGCTGTTTACTAGTTTGTTTGTTTTTTTTTCTAAGTAGTCCTCTAAAGCTATGACTTTATTTCAGTCCTTCAGTGCAATGGGTTATGTTACCTTTTTATAATGCCTTGGCTTTCCACGAACTTGAGGGGAAATGTTGATCTGCAGAGTTTTCAAAGCTGTCAAGCGTTTTTAGCCCCAACTCCACCCTGAGCTGTACAGTGTCTTGTTGGAACAAATGTGAGTCTTTGTCACTCTTATCCCTTGAGAGTTTGTGTGTTTTTGTCAGGTTTTTTATGACTGAATGGCAGAGCGGTTATCATTTATTTTAGGCCTTGTCACCTGATAATATTATATCTATGATAAATTGTCTTTTGCTACACTTGTGTAAAGAGCATTTCCGTTAATAATTTGTTTTGATATTTAACAGATTCCTGTGTAATAGCGCATTTAACTCTATTTTCATTGTTGACTTAAATCAGTTGTTTTAATGTCAACCCTTTTTGAATTGTGCATCTTTGAAGACTGTACGGGCATTCTCTTGCTTTTTGTTACAAAGTGGTTACGACGATGCATTACGTTATGGTGGTATGCCAGCTATTGTGTTTTAATTTTGTGTTTGTAGAGTATTCCTATACCGGTGTCATTACACAGGAATCAGGGTCTCACTGTACCGTGAAGGAGGAAAAAATGAAAAAAGAAAAGATGAGAAACTGCATATCAGTATTCTTCAGTGTATTTTAAGGATGGACAACATGCCAGAAAATAAATAAATAATAAAAACAGACCTTGAAATCTTTTGTGTGGTAAAGTCTTTTAACTTTTTTTAAACCTTTTTTAAAATTCTTAGCTTTTACATATCATCTGGTCCTTGGCAGGTCATAAAATTCGGTAAATATGACACAGATGTACAACAACGTGACACATTAGAGTGTGTCATTATTTATTTCACAAAAAATAAGTCTAAGCACTCCAGAAGCAGGGTGTGGACAAACTAAGTACACACTGGTTTCTTCTGTGTGAATTAAGAGGGTAAATAGGAGCCAGGTGCTGCTAATCAAATGCACGTTAATTAACTGATCATCAACAAGTGTGAACACCTCGATCAAAGCACACACTTTGGCACTTTGCAGGTGTGTCTGTAGTAATACAATGCCAAGGAAGAAAGTCATCAGCAGTGAACTGTTCATCAATCTGGAAAGGATCAGAAGGCCATTTCCAAACAATTTGAAGTCCATCAATCTACATTAAGAACAGAAAAACATTCAATGCAGTTGACAATCTTCCTGGAAGTCGACTATGCCAGCAAATTCTCCCCAGAGGTCAGGCTGTTTAACTTTAATGTCTTAAGTTCAACATTTATTTCTCAAGGCTTCAAGGGCCAGTGTAATGCAGGTTTTAGATCTCACCCTGGGTCAACACACCTGAATCAAATAATTAGTTCATTACCAGGCCTCTGGTAACTTTAATACATGTTGAGGAGATAATTTAGCCATTTAAATCAGCTGTGTTGGATCAAGTACAGCTCTAAAACCTGCAGGACACCGACCCTTGAGGCCTGGAGTTCCCCCACCCCTGCTTTAGACAAACAAGACAGTGAGACGTTCAACAAAAACCAAACACCTGAGGACAACTGTCAAGCACGGTGGCAGAGGGGTGATGATTTGGGCTTGTTTTGCAGCCACAGGACCTGGGTACCTTGCCGTCTTTGAGTTGATTACGAATTCCTCTGGATGTGAAGTCATCTTTTTTGACAGCTAAAGCTGAATTTGACTCCTGCAACAGAACAGTCCGGAGCACACCAGCCAATCTTCAACAGGATTTTCTGTTACTGTAAATAAATATTGACACACTGTAAAATGTCATGTGTTGTTCATCTGAGGTTGTATTTAAATACCCGGTAATGGTTTTAAGGCCTTAAAAGACAAATATGTAGTTAAAACATGTTTTTTTTTGTTAATTATTCGCTCTCATTAACATTTTTTCCTCACATATATTTTCAGAAAAAATGACAAAGCAGACAAAAAACATCTAAATGCAAATAACTCTCGTTTTCTGTTTAATTATTCAGAGAGCATGCTGTGAGATCAACCAAATGCAAAGCAAATCACTTAAACAGAAAAACAATACTCACTCAAAAATAGCACTTTTGTGCTATGAATCGAGGTGCCGCTCCAAAATAAAGGAAATTACCAGTAACATGAAAAAGTGCCTACAAGGTGTACCTCGGGGTAAACATGAAGATAAAGAACACAGTGGATGGTTTCCTTTAAAGTTCAGCCTGATATTAGGAGGTTTGTCCTTCAATGTGCTAACACCTCTCAGTGTGCCTCCTCAATGTCAATGACGTGCATTTGAAAAAGGATGCAAAGAAAAGAGATGCAGCCTGCCAAAGTGCTGCTCTGGATAATCCTCACTTATACTCAGCAGTGTACTTATTAGCTGCTGGCGCTCCTGGAAAAAAGCCACGAGCCCCTCGAAGAAGCGTTCACCGTGTTGATATTTTTTAATGCTCTGAACAGCAAGAAGAAGACTAACCCATTTAGTGCTGCTATAAAAGAGCACTTTTCAAATATTACAAATATTTTCACAAATATTACACAAGCTCACTTTTGGAGCAGTAATATCATTAGTGGTGCATTTCTGCATGTTCTGTAAAATGCCTTTAGCTCTTTGAAGTGCCAAGAATGCACTTTGAGTGGAGGTCTTTTTGACCTGAACTCTTTTTTTCTGCCAAAAGTGAATCTACATGTGTCACGTTCCCTTCCAGCTCATTAAAGCGAGGTGTAAAGCTCTGGAGGTGACAGGTGGTGCCACTGTCACTGTGCTACTTGTGGCTGCCAGTTGTACATGAGAAGTGCTGTATGTCTCCCCAAGGCCCCTTTGCTAAAAGTGAAAGATTTCCAAGTAATCACATTTTAGAATAGATAAATGAAGCTCTGACTCTAATTTTATGTAAATGGATATAAAATCTTCAGAACTAGGCTTTAAGCCAATGACAATCATATTTTTAATGCAGGCTTATATATTTCCAATGAACACTGATGACTATAACAAACTCAATTAATGTTAAAGCAGACATTAGTTTAATTACTGTATGCTCACTCTGTTGGGATAGTCCATGTGCATTATGTTTATTGGAATATGCTTCTTTTTATTCATGTTTATTCATGTTGTCTTCTTCTGCCAGTTTAAGTATTGTGAGGTTTATGCCATGTACTGAGTGTACAGTTATTAAAAACATGAACGTATTTAGCAAACTTTACAATGTGTCCAGTGGAATGAGAAGGTGCAAAAGAGATTCCTGATTCATGTACATGAGCAAAGGCTAGTGGATATCCGAAGACGTTCCACATGAGAAACATGCTATTTTTGCTCCATATCAATTACTTAAAGTAGTAATGCCCTTGTTCCATTTCAGATTGTGTGACAGAAACCCAAAGTGGGAATTGGATGACATATTGATCTCCACTACAGAGTGAGCACAAGCTTCCCAGCACTTTAGAGCTGCTGTGCCAGTGCTGAGGAGCACATATCCGAAGCAGCATCTACATTAAATTGCCAAAAGTATTTGCTCTCTGCTTTCACGTGCAAATGAACTTGAGTAACATCCCATTTTTAGGGCATATTGTTAGTGTGGATGCTGATTAAGCATTCACAGTACTGTTATCCTAATCTTTTTAAGTGATATTAAAGGTAGGTGGTCACACTGGGGGAAGACAAGAAGCAGGAGTACTTCCAAGAAGCAGCAGCAGTGAGGGCACAGCCACCTTACACTGAGGTCAGAGAGCTCAAAATTTCAAAAAGCATCTGAAAGAGCTCAGGTTTGGATTTTGTCAAGTTTGCAGGTGTATCAGCATGAGACATTCTTACATAGACGAGACTGTTAAAGTCTCTAATTCGGTGAAACATGATTGGTCCAGTGTGTTTGCATAAATTCAGTTAGTTTTCCATTTTTTTCACATATTTTCTTAAGTGCTTATCCTTGTCAGGATTGCAGTGGGGCTGGAGCTGGATATGTTCAATAAATAAACCTTACAAAAGTTAACAATATATCTGCATCCATGTACGTTGTTGTCCACAAGATGAGAAAATCAAAATGATCAAACTGGAAGACTGTGGAACATGTTAATAAATGTTTGTGTGTTTATGCCTGTGTCTTTCAGAGAAGGCGGTGGGCACTGAAAGGCTTCCCTACCAGTTCCTGTTGAATCAAAGCAGAACCATAAAGGATGCTGGACTGCATGATGGCCTTACCCCCGAGAAGCCATCCTGTTAAAGGAGGAACCAGTTAGAAGCTATTTTCAAAGTAGCTGAGCAGATTTCATCTCAGGTAAGTGATTAACAGTTTGTTTATTTGTTCTGCCACTTAAAGGACGTTTAAGAACGTCTTTTAAGTGACTAGGTGAATGTTATTCTAGTGACTCTTTTGATCATTTGCAATGATGGACATAATTTTCATGTTCAACCAGCTATTTAGTAAATTCAGTATCTATCAGTCCTGCTATTTATATTTAAAAATGTAAGACCACATGTCTGTTATCATATTACTTAAGCATTCCTCACAGTACAATCCTACTAATACAGGAGAGGGATAACTATGTCTATTCAATGCCATTACATGACACACCGAAGCTGCATGATACAGATAAAATGACTATATCCCTTTTTTTGTGGTTTATTGTATTCAAACCAGCAGACAAAGGATGGAATTCAGAACAAGATGGGAAGAAATTTAGGCTGTGTACTGAAAAGATTTTTTTTGTTATCATAAGACATTTGGAGTGACAGCTTCTACAACTCTGTTTTTGGTTGTGCTTAAATAAAGTTTACAGTCATCCATCCCTTCTCTTTTGCTTATCCTTGTCAGGGTCGCAGGGGTGGGGAGCAGACTCCACACAGAAATGCCCCAGCCAGGTGGTGGAATCGAACTCTTGATGTAAGGCTACAGTGTTAATTACTGCACCACTGTGCTGCTTGTCCAAAAACTCAGTAGTTAAATCTGGTTTAATAGATAAAATAACAACCAGTAAATGGACTGGTTCTTATACAGCACTTTAATACTTTACTGGTGCATTAAAAGAACCTTCATAGCTGTTGGTGTCTTACCTCAAACATCACCTGCCCAAGCGTGGGCTGGTTTTACAGTATAGGTTATGACATGTGCTGGTAAGAAGTGATATACCTTTGAAACACAGAAAGTGCAGGGTTAACCCAGGGTTAAGATGAAATCCTGCTTCATAGTAAAGGCAGTTGTGTTAGTAACATGTTAATGGAAAATCTGTCACAGCGTGATGAGGAGAGTCGAAATTTAACTCCTGCAGGAAGCTGATGAATGGATGAATCTCGGGCATAGAGGACGATTGAACCCTGAGGCTGGAACTCATCAGTGAGCACTGACACTGGTAAAGAAAGAGACAGACGCAGCAACAAGGAAATCACAGGAAACGATGTGAGGAAGATCCCAAAAACTGTAGAGGCACAGTTCCCCCAGATGTTCTCTGTTGTTGTCTGGATTGTGAAATGGGTGAAATAATAAAAATGAGAGTACAGGACGTCACAGATTGGAAATCCCATATGGATGCAGCTGTCATCTGTGTGAATCCCGTTTGTATCTTTTCTATGGAGTTTAAACAGCAGCTCCACCTTTATGACAGTTAGTGGGAAAGATCCATTTTTATCAGTCTGGATTTTGCAAATCGCACTCTACAGAAATGCCTTTACTTAAAGTGTCTATGACATCTTGATGGCAGCAGAGTCTGGAGAGTACACAGTTCTGGTTCTGTTGGACCTCACCTCTGCCTTTGATACTGTAGATCACAGTATCATGATAAACAGGCTCAAGAACTTGTTTGGGTTCACTGGTGTTGTTTTAAAATGGTTCATGTCATATTTATCTGAAAGATCTATTTCTGTTTGTGTGAATCAAGTGATGTCCAGTTCAACAGTTTTGCCTTGTGGGGTACCTCAGGGATCTGTCTTGGTTCCAATTCTCTTTTTACTCTATATATTCCCCCTCGGCCAAATTATTAGGTGCTACAATAATATCTCCTATCATCTCTATGCTGATGACATTCAGTTATACTGTCCTTTTAAAGTCTCTAAGTTTTATAAATTGTCTAGTTTAAGTATTTGCCTGACAGAAATCAAGCAATGGTTAAACAACAACTTCCTCCAGCTAAACTCTGATAAAACAGAAACTTTAATTATTGCTCCCGACCATGTGATTCATCAGGTCAGAGTCCCCTGGTGGCCCCACGCACTCGATTTAAAACTCGTGGTATTTGGGCCTTTCGGGCAGTGGCACCACGGTTGTGGAATTCTCTCCCTCTGTTTTTATGCTGTACTGATGCCACTGATCCTTTAAAAAGCAGCTGAAGATATTTTTATATAGACAACCTTTCAACTAATTTGTTGTTTTTATGTTGTATTTTATTGTTTTACATTGTTATTTGTTGTATTTTCATTCTTTTTAATTTTCAATCTCTGTATTGTGAAGCACTTTTTGATTGTTATCTGTGAAAACTGCTATATGAATAAATTTTACTTACTTACTATCAACCAAAGTAACGTCATCACTGATATCATTTCTAGAGCTGAAAAGCTGGAAATGCTGCACCATCCCCATAATTCCCCAAAAGGTGTCTTTTTCCTCACAGTGCTACACCCTACCATTCCTTTCAAAAATTCTTGAAAAAATTGTTGCTTCACAAGTCCATCTACACCTATTTGATAATAACCTTTACGAACAGTTCCAGTCTGGTTTCCCTCCTCTGCATAGCACCGAAACTGCTCTTATAAAAATAACAAATGATCTTCTTATGGCAGCTGATTCTGGTCTCCTCTCCATACTTATTCTCCTTGATCTGAGTTCTTCCACGTTGGACTATTGCCAGACGGAGGAGTGTGATTCGTCACTCCAGAGAGCACGTCTCCATTGCTTTAGAGTCCGTTGGTGCTTTACACCTCTGCATGTAAGGTTCTGAAGATTCTGAACCTCAAGTTGCTTTCTGATGCATCCAGTGGAATGGGAATGTGTGTGAGTTTTAGATAGAAAGCACTTAAGCAAAGAAAAAACTGCTTGAATGATTGGGTGTGAATGGGTGAATGAGGCATGTTGTATGTGCTTTGAGTGCCCAGGTAGAGTAGGAAAGTGCTTTATAAGAATTAGTCCATTTACTATACACCTCAGCATCAGCTGACCCCACTCTGATTTCGTGTGACCTACCACTTTGTGGCTGAGTTGCTCTCATTCCCAATCGCTTCCACTTTTGTTATAATACCACTACAGTTGACTGTGGAATATTTGGTAGAGAGAAATTTCACTACTGAACTCCTGAGACTCATTCTTCCACAGATGTTTGTAGAAGTGCGTGATTTTTATACATTGTAACCAAAGGTGTATAACACCTGAAAATCAATGATTTGGATGGGTGAGTGAATACCTTTTGGGATTATATATACATATACACACAAACGGCACACACTTACTGAGCAGGTCCTTGTGCTTTCACAGGCCAAACAAGCTATTTCCAGATTCCATGACCTGCTGAAAGTGCTAATACCCGCATGTGATTACCACTGCCAGCTATTTGGCTAAGTGTCTGAAAAAGATCCAGAAAGGCACTAAAATCAGAGGGCTTTTGACCAAACAGTCTGGCAGATGTACAGCGTGTGACTGGCTGTTATTTTTCAAAATGACAGTTAAGTGAACAGAGGTCACTGCTAAGTACCAGAGAGGAATGTGCTGAAAATATTCAGAGTGACTGCTGTGCTGAACCTCAGTCAGTGTTGGCAAACTGGCATCCATTCTGGTCCAACCCTGATGGCCATGTTGTCTGACTTTTACTAATATCAAATTGTATTTTTGAACCACTAAATCTGTTATTATGAAGTTGAAGTTATGCCTCTATTATATTGCATTAGCTTTTTGGCCTAAGTTTAGTGAATTATAAAATATATATAGTCACTGCATTAAGACTTTCTGTATCAGCTTCCAGGATGTTGTACTGACTCTTTTACAAGGAGTGGGAATCCTCGTGGCCAAGACACAGCTCGTTTGGTTTTCATCCAGAGCTTTTTAGGAACCCAGTCTCGCAAGCCACTGTCAAAACAGGCTTACAAGATTTTGTGCTGCCAGATGCCTTTATTTTAATACTACTTGTTGAACAGGAGTTTTATTGTGTAGCTGTGAACTGCTTTGCATTTTTGTCATTCACTTACTAACGCATGGCACATCCCAGCTTTTGTATTTATGAGAAGAAAAAATTTAGTTTAGAGATTAAAAAATCTCAAATTTCACACCTCGTTCTGAAATCCGTCGTCTGTTTATTTTGATACCGAAATGACTGAAACCCTGTCTCTTTGAGTTTATGCCTGCTGCTCTCATTTCATCTCTGTCACATGTACGTGTGACTTATATATTCTCTCACATTGGTTAGAATTTAACCTGTTTTGTTGCTGTTAAATAGTATTAGCTGTGTGCTTACCGACTCCGTTATAGTTTAATAAGTCATCACGGTTAAAGCTATCCTCTGCTAGTTTTGCAATAAATATGAATTATCTTATTTTATAGATTAACTTTTAATTGTAAAGGTTTAATGAAGACACATGACTCCCCCGACTTCCCCAGGGCCGAATGTTGGTAACTGCAGAAATTAAGACTTGTGAGTTTCCTGATCCACATATGATTGAAAAGTATATATTTTTATTTGTTTTTCTCGGTTCATCTCCGGTCTTAACAAGAGATGGTAATTAATCTGTCACTTTCAGCAATCTAATTCATGGGGGTGTGTCAGGATTCAAATCTGCCAAAAAATATCCAGTATAATCCTGTTTTTCTTTTTTTCCCCTCCCCCTTTTGGATATCAGTGCCAGTGTAAATCAAACTGTGACAAGGCTTAAACTTCAGGAGATATTAATGTAAGTGTGCTTTAAATATAATGGATAAAGGAGGGTAATGAGTATTAAAGTAATAGAAATCACCAGGAAAGCCCTAGGCTGTATATCATTTACACTGCTGAGACGCACATATTTTAACATTTTTATTAAATATGCAAGATAAAACTTATTCAAAGCTTCTCCATAGCACAGAGGGATGCTATTATTTAATGCAACAATTTGGCGAGTTAATGAAGCATAATAGAGGTCTTCAGGCATTTGCCCTGGTACAGTGTAAATAATAATTTGCTGTCCATTCTCACTTATGAGGTTGACTGCATTATACTTAGCCTACTAATGACATAAAGTCGTTATTATGTCATACAATTCATCATTCAATCAAAGATTTACACTTCTCTTAATTCCCTCTTTCCTTTTGTTCAAAGAAGGCCTTATCACACAAGTTAACTTTTATGTAGGCAGCAGTGGTGACCGAATCCATATAAACAAACAAGAAATTTGTTGAGTTACAGAGTTGATTTTTTTTTTTTTTTTTTTTTTTTACATTTTTGTCATGTAGTTAGCTGTTCAGTTAACATTTTCTTAATGATACAACTAATGGCCCAGTTTGTGGTGAAGCTTAGCTCCTCGTAACTATCCACAGGACCTTTCCAAGTTCTCTTTAGCATCAGCCATTTTGGCACAAGGAAGTGGGCAGTGTTAGCTTGCCAACTTTGTTTGCCAGCTGGAAGATATGTTTGTCAGAAATACTTCATCTTCTTCTGCACTTAGGTGGGCATTTTTCCCAGTCTGTTGGTCATGTTGACTGACTTTTAGTTATGCAAGAATGTCACATGACTAACACACCTGCAGCAAGAGGGGCTAATTAAACTGTTATGTGTTAGTAGTTGTTAGCCGCTAATTTGCTAGTTTACAAACAGAAAACGGCCTGCCGCTGGCTGTGCAGGATTTGCAGGTATTTTTTTCACTGCCAAAGACACTCTTATGTTGCTTCGGGACAAAATATTGGATACATTTGTTAAAACTTTCTCATTTGGGACTGTGGCAAATTTTCGGACCATGCATAAGTAAAACTTTGTTGTTTATGTGTATATAAATGAGAGGTTATGAACTACAGTCTGATTGATATAGGATTGTCAAAACGGATACCAATTTGGTGATTTTAAAATCCTACATATATCAGCCTTTTTTTTTTCTTTCCCCCCTTTCAGACACAGATCTGAGGCATTACTAACATGTTATGAAGCAAGTTGTGGATTACACAATAATATATGCAATAGCAACGCTTGAAACAAAGTTGAAGGCCATTTCTCTTTTTAATTTTCATTTGGTTGTTATAAATACAGATGTCAATATACTGATACCAATATAAAATATGTAAATAATACAAAATGTATTGGCTGATGTATTGACTAGGCTCTGCTTGGAACAGTTGCCATGTATCCAAGTCTTGTTTGTAGTTGTCTTTTTTTAATTTGATATTGGACTTTATACTTTTATATTGGCTTTGCATGTATCAGTTATTAATTTCTTTTAGTGGCTGAGCTAATTGTTTAGTTGTCTGGCAAAATTGCATTAGGGTGAGCTATGTGCTACATCAGTCTTAAATGAAAAGATGATTAATTCCTTTATAAAAGTTGTTGTTGTTGTTGATGAATGCTTTCTCTGTAATGTGTTTGAGGTGTGAGACAGCTTTGAGAATTGAGTATTGAGTTGATTATTTTTTAAATAACATCCATTGTCTGGTTCCATCTTATCTAATGTGAGGGTTTAATGATTTTTTTCTGAAAACTGTTGTTTGTTTGAATCACACAAAACATGACATTTGAAGATGTCATCTTAGACCCTGATCAGCTGTGATAAGATTTGAGTAAAACAATAAAGCATGTCACCAAGTTAAACCAAAACCTAGAGTTTGCCGGCCATTTCAAGAGTTAATATCACATACTAAAGCAAATCCTGATTATGATTTAAGCCATGAAATCATACCAAGAATAAGACAGAGGGATAGGTCTGTCCTCAGCCTGGACACAAGGTTGTAACCATCTGCACTATATTATCTCAACTATTTGTTCTTTATCAGTATCTTAGTAGAGCTAAAGGTTTTGACTCAACTTTGAATTGTGGGTTGACTGAAAACTTCTCTTTAGAACAAGAGGTTAATGTATGTTGATTTTAATGAAGAAAGCCAATAAATGTGTTCCACACAGCACATACAAGTTATTTATGTGTATTATTGGCAAACAGTAACACGTTCATCTTTCTGTACACACAACTCATATCTATCAGGCTTTAAAACATTTCAGCCAAGTCATTGGGTGTACATCTCACTGGCTCCTTAAGCTTTAATTGATGTTGCTACTACACTCAGGTGGCACTCATTGTCAGCTTAAGCTTTATTGATGTATTTCTAGTGATCTGCTTCCACACAGTGCTATATAACATTTAAATCAAACAATAGCTCAACTTAAATCAATAAAATTACGGTCTCATTTATATCTGTGAATTTTTTTTATCTTCTGAAAAGAATGGTATTATAGTCCAAACATACAGAAATTGACAGAAATTGCTTTCTAGGTGTAAATTTGTCAATTTATTTTCTAAACTGTAACCTATTTTCTGTTCTGCTAAAGAGCAATATGGGTGGTATCTATGTCTGTATCTCACTTTGCTTTGAGAAGGATGTTATTATAACTGCTCCCCAAAGTCTGCTGTGATAGATATATCAGCTGTGACTTGGCCGCCTTGTACCAGAGAGCTTCAGAGCACACGCTCCACTCAGCTACAATCATTTGAGGTATCATGTGTCTGTAATGATGAGCCACCAGCTGGCTGTATACCTCTTATCATGAAGGACGTAGTCAAGGTCTCGGAGGTAGCTGCTATATGCAACACTGCATTCAAAGTACAACATGTCTCCCTTTTGAAACATGTATAATAATTATTGTCAGGAATTAACTTTTAGAGAATATCATTAAAATCTTTCTTTTTAACAGAACCTGCAGGAACAAGGGACAGCTGCAAAGCCACTATGCAATAATAAGGTTCATACATGCCTCTTTTTTTTTCTTTTTTTTTTTGTTAACAAGTCGAATGGAGATACATTACCTTAGAAAATGTCCGAGTAGGATGACAGCCTACAGATTCTGAGTTGGTCATGGGAAAATGGATGGACTTTTAGTAATTTAAAATTAGTCAGGGTCAAGCTCTGATGTGGGAGACTCATTACTTTGATTGAGAACAGCTGGTATCATACTCTCCAGTTTTCACCCCAGGCTGCCCTCTGTGGAAATGGCGCTCTCCATGGTGCTGAACTCCTGGTCAGGCAGCATGACTTTCCAGAGTTTTACACTTACTGTTGCTCAAACAGTGAGACAATTTCATCATTTAAGAGATTTAATACTGAATCCTTTAAACATCTTTCTCTCAATATAAGCAACATAAAATCATAGTTTAATCAAAGATTCATCTCTTATCTTACTGGCTATAGATTTAATCTCAACATCAAAGAGATAAAAGAAGGAAAGAGCCAATGTAGTGCTCTACCACACTCTACTAAGCAACTATTGCATTTTGTTAGTTATACGATATGCACAGCAATATATCACATGATAAGTCAAATCTTTAACCATGTTGAAGTGAACCTTTTATCGAGCTTTTTGGAAAATGGAGAACTTCATAGGAGCTGAGTGACCTCACGTTGACTTTTTCTTACTGTGAGGTTGGAGTAAATTTGCATATTTGGATCAGGTGTGTCAAACGAAGGTAAAAACAATACGAATGTAGCTATAATGTCATGTTGATTTGCTGCACTGTGAAGCAGAGATTACATCAGTCTTACATTATGCCATGACTAATGTCTTATTTTTTGTTGCTGATGAAGACTTAATTCTATGGCAATTTTGAGCAATTTTGTGACAGTTTTTGCAATTGAACAATGACTATTATTTTTGCAGTACCATCCATTTTCTTATCTAAAGTGAGGATTTAAATTTATTTTGTTTTCAGGCATTGTAAACTGAATTTCTTTTGACAAAACAAGACATTTGAAGATGTCATCTTACATCCTGGTCAGTTGTGATAAGATTTGAATAAAATGTAAAAAAAAAAAAAAAAAAAAGTTAGTATAGCCTATAGTATGCTGGCTGTTTCAAGCGTTAATAATATCACATACTAAAGCTAATCCCGATTATGATTTAAGCAAAATCATACTAAGAATAAGACATAGTGATGGGTCTGTCCTCTAGCCTGGACACTCAAAGGTCATAACCATCTGCACTATATTATCTCCGCTCCATTTTCTTTATCAGTATCTTAGTAGAGCTTAAGGTTTTGACTTAAGTGTTCAATCAAGAGTCTGCATGACTAGTGCTTATCTTCGCCCCTGCACAAAGATTTGAAGAGAAGCATCATAAAATAACTGATACCAAGGAGTGTTTACTGTAAAAAGTCAGGCTCACCCTGACATTTGAGCACAACAAAAACAACAACAAAAAACAAACAAAAATCAAAACTGAAGTAATAAAGTGAAATTGCTGCCGCTCTGTTGGTTAATAGGAAAGGTGAAATCCACAGAGTAGTTCTGAGGTGGTCAAACAATGGTGCTGCAGAGGTCAGAGTTAGAGTAATTAGATGTGATCCCTACCAGGCAACACTGCCATGATTGAACTATTTTATCAGTGTCCACTTTAATCTATACCAAGGGTGAACACTGGGACTGAGTAGACCATGGAGTGGGTTTATAAGTTGTAGAAGGGTTGGGGAAGCGAGTCTATCTTCCAGTCCTTGGAGCTTTACAGCAGGAGAACAGTAAACCTGGGAGCAATAGTATTAATCGCAGGTTTTAATGACAGCTATGAGTTAAGGCTTCAGTCAACTGCTTTCTTAAAAGTTGAACTTTTAAACTGCACTGTCATTCATTGCTCTAAATGGTATCTTTAAATGTAATGCTGTATGTTAAAGTGTATAGAGTGCTGTGGTAGTTCAGGAGAGTTTCCTTCTCTTTAAAAAAAAAAGCATTTTTTGCCGTAAAGAAACATAAAATAATTTGCCAATACCTGCTCAAAATCAGTTAATTTTAAATTTCATGACCATAGTATATTTGTTATTTTAAGCATTGGGGCAGGGATGGCTCAGTAGGTAGAGTGGTGGCTCATGATTGGAAGGTCGGGGGTCCAAATCCACTGAATGGCTACCCTGAGGTACCCCTGAGCAAGATACCATCCCTACACACTGCTCCCCGGGCACTCACTGAGTGAATGGGTTAAATGTGTCTTAAAATGCACTACGGCACAAATTAATAGATAATCACACTACAACACAAACTCAGTTAAACTTCAGGGATATCAATCTGTCCAGTTAGGAAGATTGTCCATCCTTATGTGCTGTTGCAAGAAAGTTTGCTGTTCCAGTTTCAGAAGAGTGAAGGGGATACCAGGAGCTGTGCCGTTACATGAGGAGAGCTGGACAGGGCCAAAGGAAGGCATCAACCAAGGAGCACGACTGGTTTCTGCCCCTTTGTGTGAGGAGCACAGCACAGCAGGGAGGAAGATTGTCACAGCTCTACAATACACTTTAGTGCGCTGCAGTCATGCATGATTCCGACGCCGACCCGAATCACAAACAACATCTAATGCATAATGTTGCAGGCAGCATAACATTTGCCAAGATGTCTCCAGACTCGCGTCTCTCACATGTGCTCATTGTGAACCTGCTCTCGTCCGAAGAGACCTGCCGGTTCTGGTGTTCTTTGGCAAATGCCAGTTGAGTTACACAGCACTGGTCTGTGTGCACAGTTCCAGACTAAAGGACATTGAGACCTCATGCTGTCATGATGAAGTCGATTTCAGACAGTTTACTCGGAAACATGCACCCGCATAATTTTGTAGTGGCATTGACCTTCTTGTTCCTACTCTGAACACAAAGGAGGAAATATCAGTCCTTCTGCTGGATTTGAAGCCCTTCTGTGGCCCAGGCCATTATGCTATCACATGACGTTGGGCTAACTAAGTGGTTATGCAATACAAAGTATTGGTCACTGCAGTTCTCAGGACCCACATCACACATGTCCGCCAAATTTTATGTCCTGAGCAGAAGTGGTGATCAGTACACTATAGCTGCTGTTCTTCATTTTTCCAGTTCAGGTTTAAAATATGTTATTTTTTTCTTTAGTTCATGTGGAGCATTGTTATTTATTTAAAAGCACAGTATGTGCAATTCCTCTTTAAAAGATGATTACCTGCTAGTCTTTATGAAAGAAAACGTCAAAATAACTAACACCTATTTTGACATGCACTGTTAGCAAATTTTCTGATTAAAGACCCCTAAACAATTAACACATACAATGGTTCAGTTCTAATTTTGATTTTTGGGTCATATAATGGCTTTTCTCAAGAAAAAAAAAATGCTACCACATGCCTGTTCCCTTGATTGTGACTGGATCATAAACAACAAATGAACTCCATTAAACTCCATCTGATGTTATTACTAGTTTACAAATCATTTGAACAATCTTTAAAAGGGACGGCCTTCAAGAAAATGGGCATTAACAGCTCCTTATGAGTATCATGGTTTGGGAAGATGAAGCTGTGATAAGATATTGCAGATGTTTGTGTAGCAGTTTTGGTTTTCAGTGGTATAAGAGAGGTCATATGAAGGTTAATTTTACATTTTGCAAAGTGTAATTTTTAGTTTTTTTTTTTAAAGATTAATAAACATTGATACCCACCTCAAAATAAGACAAAACAGCTAAAATAAGAAACCATCTAGACACAGAATAAACAAAATATATATACAAGTACCTAAAACTCACCAGTGGGCACCAGTAAGAGATCTTCACTCCAGAAAAGAAATAATTCAGGCCTCTAACCTTCCTTAAAATGTCACATTTACACCCATTTTTTTTTTTTTTTTTTTTTTTTACTTCAACAAACATTGTATGTTAATTAGTGAGGTTTAGATGTGTTGATGGGTTGAGTTTCTTTCACTGCTGCACAAAGCCAGAGTTGCTAGTTAATTCTGTTAAAAATCCCACACTTTCCTTCTGCATCGTCATGCACAGCTGTCATTTCCATCTCATACATAACATGAAAAGGATATTTCATGCCTTTTTGTTTTCTGGTGACATGTCTAATAAATCTTTAGCTCTCTGTCTAGGTCAAGCACTCCATCACTGTGCCAAAGCAGGTGGGCCATATTCTTGGCAATGCATGCCCCTCTTCAGTCCACTGAGAAATCTGTCCTCTGTTGCCTGCGTCCTTGTCCACTTGTGTCACTTTGTGCCGGCGCTGATGCAATCTGACTGACAACAGCAGCCTGTCTGCCAGGTGCTATCTTATAATCCTGCTTTACAGGTGTCCCTTATATATAGAAAAAGACAAGCATTAGGGAAAAGAAATGATACGATCCATGATCCGCTATCGTGGAAACCAGAATAGGTCAATGTTCATCATTTTTATTTCAGCAGATTGCCAAACACCAAATGACCAAATTTTAACTTGTACATAAAGTTGACTGTTGCCACTGTTTAACCCAAACCCTGGCTGATGCACAACAGCCAAGAAGTGCATCATTACAGGCTTTAGCTTAGATATCAACAAGGCTCCTATATGACAGGATTATAATAAGAGACACACTTTACACATTTTTGGTAATGGTAGGGATGTTTTAAAACAAGTCTTCATTAGTTTGTATATTCTTTGAATGTCTTTGATAATTGCGGTGCCATTAAGTACATAATGTTTTTTTTTAAATCTTTTCCTCCATTTGCATCAGCAGTAATTGCCAGCAATTAATGTCTATTGGCTTTTGTCTTTTGGGATTTGCTCTAGTTGTGGGTATGTTCACATTCTTTATTCATCAAACCCCAGAAAGAAATGAGAATGCTGGCAGACTCAAGAGCCGGGATCAAACAAAACAAAGCATATTTGACTTTTTAGCCATTAGAGTCACTTTTGAGAATTCTTTATGTTCTTGGTACTGTTACAGAGAGTTTGACGTTAGAGAAAAATACTGTTTAAGCTAACATTATGCACTTTACCATCAAAATATAGTCACACGATAAAGTCATATCTGTAATCACGTGAGGAAAAGAACCACACCTCATCACATTTCATAGATCACAGCTAAGCTGGATAAAGCTGAGGCGCCTCAGTCACCAGATACTAACATAGAATCCCAAAATATTACAGACAATATGTTACAAGCTAACAGCAGCATACAGTAATAGTGTGCACTCGTGTGTCATTTTTACAAAGGCGATGGGATAAAGCCACAAAGCACCATGACAATCAAATATACAAAACTAGTCTATACCAAGTACTGAACGTGTAGAAGAAAAATGTGTTACTTTCTTCTGGCAGATGTGTCTTTTTTGTCCTTTGAGGATATCTTGACAAATTGGAATGAGTTTCAGCGTTTGATGAATCAAATGTCACACCAGTAAATGTTACTTGTCAATTTTGTCCGCTTTTAGTTTAACGCTTTTCCATTTCTGCTTTTCGTGACCTAAATCAAGGTTATTGACGGGCAAATCATAGCACAGTTGTGCAAAGAATGATGCATTTTATGCTTAAAACACTCTTCAGCATGTTGGCAGTCTATTCAGTCAAATATGCAGCGGCTGCACACATTCCAAAGAAATGCATTAATTCACATCAGATCACAGGGTTTATTTCCACCCCTTAAAAAAAAGAAGGCTCCTAAGCATGAATCAGATTCTTGAAGTCACCAAATTGCCCCCATGAGGCATGGAAGGCAAATGAGCTGATATCTCAGCAACAGATTCAGCAAGTCTGTTTTCCACACAGCAGCCAACATGTCATCCTTAGATACAATCCACTGTTGCCTGATTTCACTGTTCTTACCGTGCTGTTTGGTGGCTTCTAATTAAAGAAAAATGTAGCTGCTGCACTTGGGCAGATGCCTAAATTAAAAAGGGTCCAATCAGTTCTCCAGATAAAAATGTTGAGCGATAGTCCTCAGAGTCTACAAAAGCAGGAAACCTTCAAGCTGCAGTAGTGTTGATGTGAAGGCTAAGGCCAGTGCGAGGAGCATCACTGAGGGGTGTGAGCAGGTGATTTCAGCTGGTGAACTTCTAGCAATGGCGTTTGAGTCGTTGGACTCATCCAGTTGATGGTTCTAAGAGAAAAGATTAAGATGTAAGAATCAAAGTGGAAAGTTCATGAAAGATTTGTTGATACCGATGCATCAAAGTTCAGCTATATTCACCCCAGGTTACATTTAGCTATGTAGAGCTTTGTGGCTGTGTTAATAATATATCAATATACTCGTATTTTGGTGACCTTCCATCAGTCTCGTCAAATCATCAACTCCCCACCATTGTGCTCGGCAGTTGGTATGAGCTGTTCACTCTGGTCTGATCTGTCCATAAGGAAACTGCTCCAGACATCTTTGGGTTTGTTCAAGTGCAGCTTTGCAAACCTAAGCACTGCTGCCTCATGTCGTTTTTGTTTTTGGGGGTTTTTTAGGAGAGAAAAAGCTTTCCCTCTAAACAAACCATACTTGTTCAATTTTTTTTGAATTGCACTGTTGTAAACTTTAAAATGTAACATCCTAACTGAGGTCTACACAGTCTTGAGCGCTTGAGTTCTTTTTCTTTCGCAACTCTTCTGAGCTGCAAACTCTCATAGTTTGACCTTGGGGTGAAATTTGCCGAGAGACTATAAGACACACCCGAATGCCCATGGCCATAGACTCCTGTGAACGCTTTCTTTTTCAACGCTGCATAATTATGTAGAACTAAAGAATTATTGTATTTCATATCTCCTACAAGTCCACTATTATTTGACTTCACAGAATAAAACAGTTCTTACCACACACAGAGCAGAGTCCACTGTTTGATTTGACACTAGCTTTTGAGCCTGTAAGGAAAACAAGAAAAAATAGAAACATTAGCTTTCATTCTATTTTTTTTTAATGGGTTTGCAAGTATTTCAGATTACACCCAGACTTGGAGAGGTGCAAAAATGAAAACAGCAGACTGCTTTATTTTGCAATCCTCATATATTATAGGTCTTAACTCTTGGAATAATCTTCCCCTTGTGCAAGATGTATAGGATTCAAGTGCGTGTTTGTGAAAAAGTGTGTCCCTTCTTTGTTCAAGCTCAAGGTTATGACAGTCTTATGCATTAGAAGTTTTCTCAGACGGCTCAAAACCTTTTCAGCCAAACATAAAAATACCCACATGCATTTGCACAAACACAGCTACACACACAAACAAAAGGCAAACTCATAGATACAGATGGAGAACATAAATGATAAAGTGACTCTATAGCAGTTTGGAAACACAATAAACACCCCATGTGTTGGTTCTTAAGTAGAAAAAAATTCTATGAACCAGGATTGCGGAGAAGAATGATTAATTGCTCTATCGGAGGTCTTTTCTCCTAGAGGATGTTTTACTGGTGATAAATCATATTATCGCTATTAAAAGCCAATATGATAGATTGTCTCGCTTAAAGTATGTGATATCATCTCATTTAAAAATATAGCCCCATGGTATTTATCAGAGGAGAATAGCAGATATCTGAGTGTGTGTTGGTGGGGCCAAAAATTTCAGAAGGAGCTAGAGCTGCTATAAGCACAATCAAGCAAAACATGCCATTTATGATGTTAAATGTCAGAATCAGCACACTAAACTGATTTCCTACTATTGCATTTGATATTTGAAATATCCATTTGCATGTCATTATCTGCCACTGCTATGAAAATTCCCTGCAGCAGTTTTTTAAAAGTGTCACTTAGCAGACATTATTGCAAATAAGATGGTTTAGAATTGTGTACTCATACATGCAGTTCGATACCTGTTGAATTAAAATAAGTTTGAGCTATGTGAAATACTCTAAAATACAATATTAACACAAGGTCAGTTTAGTGTTCTTTTCAAGCTTTTAATGATCAGATTTCTGATTGGATTGGTTTTGGTACAAAATTAGAAAAATATAAAATTAGTGTCCAAAATGGTGTCCAAAAAGTGCCATAGTAGTTTGCGTAATTAAAAAAAACTGTAGTGAGATGCTTTTAATTGTAGTTATAGAGCCAGTAACACAGGCCTAGAGACTAGTCAGTGATCTCCTGACAAACATCACTTGCTGTGTATTCTCTGACCAGTTGGTGAGTGGTTGCTGGTGTTGCAAGGTGAATATGGTTAAAAAGAGGTATAAGGTGTTGCACCAAACACATCCAGCCATTGCTTTTGTAGAGCAAGATACCAAATTATTTACAAACACTCATCAACCACTCAAGGAGCAGAAGTGAAACTGTGATGCAAACCGTAAATGGAGATTGTTCCGTTTCAAAGTAAACACTGAGCCTTCTGAAACATGTTAGAAACAACTTTAACTTTGTAGGTGAATCTCCATTTCCGGTTTACTGTTTGGCAAGTAGTTGGCAAGTGTTTGCAGACGAATTAGTGTCTCGCATGTAAATGGAATCGATCAGTTATATAGCGCTAAATCACAAGAACAGTTGCCTCAAGGCAGTTTATATTGTAAGATAAAGACCCTACAATAATAAAGAAAACAGAGAAAACACTGACTTTCATATGACCCTATCAGCAAGCGCTTTGGCGACAGTGGGAAGGAAAAACTCCCTTTTAACAGCAGAACCAGGCTCATGGAGGGCTGGCAATCTGCCATGACCGGTTGGGGTTAGGTGAGGGGTGGAACAAATATTCACTTGGACTGATTAGGGTGTAGCAGTTAGTGGTCTCTGTGACCTTCAAAAACACAAGAATGTGTTAATTACAACTCCATTCCACACAAATCTCTAACAAACAAACAACAACAACAAAAATAAGTGATGACATTTCATATCTACAGTAAAAAGTCAAGTCTGGGCTGACATTGATGTAAACGCAATTGACTGGGGTTGGTAATCAACCAGGAGGTGATTCCACTTTATCACTGAACTACGAGCTGCTACAGTTGTAACAAAGTTAACTGCGTAACTTTAATCTCATTCTATTTCACCATTTAACATTAGGGGGGAAACACATTTGGTTCATCCATGCGATGATACTTTGTCCCTGCTCTGCAAACACACACAGTCACATACACACTACCCCTGTGGGCCATTTCTGATGTTACAGTGGCAACCAATTAGCTTTGACATGACAGCTTAGGAAACTCTGACTCCACACTGACATCTCATCTTTCTGCCCAGGAGGGGGGATTCTGTGCATGCCATCATAAAACCATCCCTGATCCATCAAGGTGACAGAGCCAGACGTCTGACACTCAGGCAGCAGCTCTGAATAGATCTCTATCTGATGTTTAGGTCTCAATTTGGATTCAGCCACATTCTTTTACAAGTTTGAAGAGCTTTTTGAATCCTCCAAAAGGCAGAAAAGAAGCCTGGACAGTTATCAGAATATTTTCTGGAAGACCTTTAAATTATATTCATTTTCCCTGAATGGAGACCTATTATGCTCTTTTTCAGCCCTGTATTTTTATTTTTATTTATTTGGGTATTCTAGAGTAGCATGGCTGTTTGTGTGAGCTCTATTGCTTCTAATTCATGATAATGCACATATCTAGAAATTCACGTGCTTATGTGAGCTCAGTGTAAATGCTGATATGTAAAAAAATGTAAGATTTTTTTTTGTGTACAATTTGAAGCCTAATTTTTGGGGTCATGGCGATTACTTTCACCCCATTTTGAAACCTATGTGTTTCATATGCGCATATCATATTGCTGACCACTGTCTGTTCAGCTGTGATGTATACTCCTCTATATGTGCTGCAGGCAGTGCTGTGATTATTGTAAACAATGAAGTGGAAGCCACTCTGCTGGACCATTACCTTGCAGCGCAGTGCCCTTTCGCTTAAGCGAGTAGCTCCTTAGAAGGCAATTAAAAATTTCCTAGTTAATGAGATCAGTGGAGGTTTACACTGATTGACATCATCCCTGTGAGTTTAATAGAATTTAATTTGTTCACTCTGTAATTGAAGATTTGTGACACTGGTAGCCTATATTGGCTTTTGGTACAATTTAAAAACTACAGAGTCAAATAAAACTGCAAGAGGAGAAAAACCTCTTTTGCTTCCTCCTGCTTAATTTGCACTTGCTACCCCAGCGTTTTAGAGACTGGCTTTTGTTGTTTTTTTATGTATCTGTAGCAAATATTTCTTACATTTAATTTTTGAATGTTTGGTGTAGTTTTTGTACTAATGTGGTCATTATCTGGCCTCCTTGACAACAAGCCAAGGTGCTCCCTCTAGGACAATAAATCACATCGAACTGAACTAAAATGAGTATCATCACAATGGTGTCTGTTTATTAGGGTTCAAGCTTCATATTTCTCTATAATTGTATTCCCAACCCCTTTAGTTTCAAATATAGCAGCTGTGTTGATGGGGAGACAAAAGATACAGGCCATACTCAAACAAAAACTTCACCTGCAGGGTCCCGCAGATGTGATATAGTGAGTTGCCATCAAGATCCAGTTTGGTCATGTCCGTCAGTGCATCCAGAGCATTATTGGTTCGTGCTTTACCCTTCCGAGTGATGCTAGGGTCTACTGTGGGCTGAATCGGGGGCTGGGGTTGCCAGACTCCAACGTCTGTACCATTCCCAAAAGCCTGGATGGCGTTACCTACAAGAAAAGAGTAAAAAAGTATTGATCTGTTCTGCAAAGTTTAGTCTTAGTTGTCTGTATTTGCTTCAGAAATAAGTGCAAGTACCATGACACCAAACGTTTTATTAATGTCCAACTAAAAGCTGCTACTAATTGATACTTTCAGTAATTGAGGAGGAAAAGACATGACGTGACCTTTCTTAAGAGCCTCTTTAAAAGCAGTGGCTGCATGTAATAACTGTGATTTACAAAACAGCCCAAAATTGGCTCCACAAAGGAAACACCAAAACCTTAAAGATAATTTCTATAATTTAATTTTGGCAAGATTAAGTTGACATTCATTGTAAGGTTTATTGTAAGGTTTCCAAAAGTGGCAACTACAGTGATCACAATGTTCTTAAAGCCACCAATGGATGATTTAGAGTAACATCTCAGTCCCTTACATGTGGTTATAAAACTGTCCAGTAAGCTACAGTGAAAACCAGATGTGACAGATGGCTGTCCCTCCCTGAGCCTGGTTTTGCTGGAGGTTTCTTCCTCTTAAAACGGAGTTTTTCCTTCCCACTGTTGCTCATTGTTGGGGGTTTTCTCTTTTTTATTGCAGGGACTCTACCTTACACTATAAAGCACCTTGAGATGATTGTTTTTGTGATTTGGTCTTTATCAATAAGATGAATTGAAATTGAACTGAATTCAGTCACTCATTCATTGAATCCGGCTCATTATAAACACAGACTGTATACAGACTTATTGCTGCTTGATGTAGAATTATTGTAGACACTATCTTAAGTATTCCCCCCCCGTGGTTGTTATGTCAAACCAAGTGGCTAATAAAAGTCAGGTTTCTGTTTAATTATAGCTCTGCTCTGCTCCTCAGACTCTTGTCGGTTGTTTGTCATTAAGGTAGCAAAGCATACTCAGGCTTCGTTCAGTGAGTGTACTGATGTAGCAAATTACTGCTGCTCCTCAGGCTCACTTCAACAGTTATTTCTCTATTAGAGTGATACTGTCCAAAGTAATGTTAGGTGTTAACTTGCATATATAATATCTGCATAATATAACATATGCAGACAAACCGCGAGTTTTATGACCAGTATTGTTGAATCACTGCTGTTAAATTCTGGCATCTCAGATCTGATACAATTTATAGCGCCATTTTTAAGTCTGGATAACACACCTGGTGAGTCTGACCCCAAGCAGAAAAGAATAATGCAAAGATGGGAGACAAGTTATTTCTGCAGGATGGGTGAATATGGGCACTTACGTAGACATCGGTTGTTGGTGAACAGCTCAACAAATTTATCACAGTCTGGCTTGCTGTTCCCACTGCCACTGCAGTCACACCACGGCGACAGGCTAATTCCAAAGGATCGCACATAATTGGGTGTCATTACTGTACCTGCAGCATAAAACACAGGTAGACCACTGTTAGTGAATGTGACTGTCGTGCCATTATTCCAGTGCAAACCTACTACCAGGACGTCTTTGGTTTATCGGGTAGGCTCGAGGCTCTGCATACATAAATAGAAATATTCAGGTCAGTCTGTGTGGGTAAGCAGATTCTCCACTGTAGGCAAACTTTAACCTGTTTATAAGTTTTACAGAACTTGCGCTGAATTAAAAGATGCTACATTAGAGTGAAACTCTCTGTCTCGACATTGACACTTGACATTGACAACTTGCTGCATCATGATTATGACACTCATTGCCTGGTACAGTATCCTCATTATGTGGCACGGCCAATGGTTTTTTTCCTTTTCAAGAGCATCCACATTCAAACAAGTGCTAATGTCACTGCAGGTGACACATAGCAGCTCTGAAGAGAGTTGTGACAAGTGTTTTCGGGGCTGCTGACGCTTAACACCCATTGTGAGTCCACAGTTACGACCAAACTGGGGCACATTGTACTTTATGGACGAAATAGCCAGATGAAACTATTCTTGGCTATTTTTTTCCATCTTAATGAAACTGAATAAAATGCTGATTTGTTTAGGGATCATTGGGGTTGAGTAGGCTCATACTTATTAGCGCTGCAAGTACATGCAGATTTTTGTGTGTGAAGGCAGAAATGAGCGGTTAAACTCGGGGGGGCCCATTAGAGGGTGTAAACTGTGTGAAGCATGATATGAATGGTGCAGATTAAAATGTCTGCCTGTTGAGTTTGCAATTGGTCACTGTTGCCCTGCGTTCAAATCTCATTACAAAAACTCAGTGGGACATCATTTTTCCTTTCTACATAATTAAACCTGCTGATGGAAAAAAAATCCTGAATTAAGTACTTTTCTGCACAGTGTTTTGGCTTATGAAGTGCGATGCCTTGTACACGCTACAAATTTGAAATTTATTGACTGTGAACTTGGGTTTCTTGCGGCTTTAACCTCGTATCTTAAGCTCTACTTTGGAAAATGCATGCCAAACTTGCAGTTTGCAGGTCAGCATGCTAGCTGCAGAGAGGCAAAGAAGCGGAGCTTATATAAAATGTAATTTATAATGGCATGGAATATATTCACATCACTTTTTCCCTACTTTTAATGGGTTTCCGTTGGCTTGTACTTTAAGAAAAAGCAAATGTGTTTAAAACTGCATTTTACTTCTAATTGAGCTGACAAAAAATCTGCAAATGACTGAAAACTGTGACCAAAAATCCCCCCACACCAAAGTAAATAAAGAATTTGTAAAAAAGAAAATACAAAGATATAATGACTTTGGTTTAATGTCTTAATGCTAGTTTGTCCTAATAGTGGCAGCAGATTCACTAAAATATCAAAAGTAATCCAGCTTTACAACCTGATTAACTTACCAATAAGACCTGAGTAAGAAAGCAGACAGTCAGCATAGTTCTCTCTAAGACAGCCAGATATGGAGTGAACCTCTGGCTGACAGTTGCTGATGAAGTCTGCCAGTCTTGACCTATGAACAAGAGTTAAAAGAGGTAGAAGAAGTCGCTGCCTTGGGGTTTTGACATATTTTTGAGTAAATGATCAGTAACTTCAAGTCAATTTTTCAAGGTTGTCACTTTTAAAAGCATTATATCACTTCCTGCTATGTTTGATCATTCCCTGGATTTCCCGTTCAGACCACTAGCACATGTTGTTTGTGCAAACATCAGCTTTTGTGTCAAAATGTCCTGACTGTCATGTTGATGATAGTTACTCGTGACAGTGTAGGTCTTTGGCACCCAAGACTAAAAAGTGATCTTCTGTGCAAAGAGTCCAGAGTTTTCATGCTTAAAGCTGCAGAATCAGGTCAGGTGCACGGCAGTCTTTGTTTTGTTTTTTTTAATTCATTTATAGGTTTCTATAAATTTGCACCCCGGGGTCTAACTGTCAATTTTAATGTCCTGAGGTGTCTGAAGGACAGCGCTTGATGCAAACTACTCTGAGAGGATAGTGGCCACTTCACACATCGGCCTAACAAGTGAAGATCCCTGAATGCCTTTGGGGTTGCATCAGGAAGGGCAAAAGTCTGCCAAATCAAATACACGGAGCTACCCGCAGCGCCGACCTCAGTCCAAAGGTGAAGGGTGACAAATGAAGCACTTGCAACACATGACACAATGACGGAATGAGGGAATCCATGGATGACAATGGACAAGAGGGTGAAACTAAATTAGTATTATTATTATATTAATAATATGTTGTTATAATTGTAGGATTCATTTACTCTATGGCCTTTTTAGCCACTTCATCTTCACGGCTCTTTATCTACTTACTAATTACTTTACTTTTACTGGTCACCTGGCTGTAGATTTAAGACATATTGTGGCAAAACTCCACGAGTGAATAAAAATGTGCCTAATTTATGCAATGTTTATAACTGACAGTACACGGCAACCTAGTCTAATTCGCACATATTTTTAGCAGTTCGATTACAGACTTAAAGTGGCTGCAATTTACGATAAATTACATTTTGAATGTTCAGTTTTCAATTTGTACTTTGCTCAAGATGGACAGAATGGTGAAAAAAATCTTAGTGGTTAATTTATGGTCATATTTACTGCCACAGAAAAACATCATGTAAAATGAATAAACTGGAAAGAAGTCTAAGTATCTCGAGGTGCCTTACCTGCATATGTAGTTGGTCTTACATGTGTTTTGAAGAGATAAACAGTTGGTTTTGTCCTTATCCTCATAGGAGCACACCGGTACAATGGTTTGACGTCTGCGTTCTGCACATGCTGTCTGATCCCCCGTTGGACAGGAGCAAAACAGCATCCCGTAGCTGTATTTCGTTGGAACCTTGGTTTTGCAAAGGAAACGGCATTTGACATTTAACGCTTGCTTTCTCAAACATCTGTGTTCTATATAAATTTCTGCATTGTTTCGATGGCATGGCATGCATCCAGCACAGCCAAAATATTAACCACTCTTTGAGCCCTCGCAAGCCGATGTGTAAACTGAACATCATAAAGCAAGGCAGAAAGTATGGTGTGGGTATGCAGCTATACTGCAGCTATGTGAATGGAGATAGAAATTAGACTGAAAGACAATTTAAATTTCATGTTTTGTCCTTAGCATCACAGATAACCAAAAAGAAGATTATGTGGCAACGTTTTTCTCTTCATAGAGATTTTGTGTGGATGCAGTGAATAAACAATGTTGCACTGCTGCTGTGAAATGTAAATAGTTTAACTATTTTAACCGAGCTGTTCTTCTTATTTACAGCAATACAACATTTCTATAACAGTCATTAAACATGTTTAAAACACTGATATAGGCTAGTTTACTTCCTGTTTAGAGATGCTGCTCTGCTTGGCTGTTGTTTCGTTGCTGCTGTTTAAGCATTCCTCCTCAGTAAAATGTTGTTTTTGACGTATATGAACTACAGTATCAAGAGCTATAATCTGGCAACATAACAGCAGCCAGTAGTCAGAAAGTAATAAGCAGGATTTTAAAACTGTTTATCTTCAAAATAAACCTCCGGTGTCAAATATGGTCTGAAAAAAATCTACAGAGGAGCCTCGAAATTTGTGTCTGCAAAAGCAGAGATTTTCGAAATAGAAAATGTGTAGGAAAATGGGAGGATAATTACCTTGTCAAAGAACTGTCTTAGAGCCTTGTGGCATTTGCGCTTGTTGCAAACCTCAGAAGTGGACACCCTGCTAGTGCAGGGGTTGATGTAAGCCGAGCGATACTTCTTACATGTGTCATTCAAGTTACAGGCCTTGGCAGCGTTCAGACAGTTGTTCTCCTTTGTGGAGGCAGGCTCGGCTAAGAGAGAGGAGAGAGTCACGCAGTTATTTAATATTTTCTAATGTGAGACTTACTGATTTTTGTGCGCTGTTGTTTAATCATGACAAAAGCCAAGCCAATCAAAATTAACATGGTAGGTAAGTTACATGAGTGAATAGTAAGAAATACAAAAAATAAGCGTAGAAATGTTTTCAAATCAGTTACGAAAATGAAGACGAAGAAAACAGGATCATCAGTGCAACTTTTATTCTTTCCCAACATTATTTTCACTTTGTGATGAAGCCCCCTTTCCTCTAAAAGTACCTGTTTTCATTAGTTTGCATCTATTTTCAAAGTAGCTCTCAGGTGCATCAAAAACTACAGTGTTATATAATTGAGAACAATAAACACTATTTATTACTGATTATGCTGCCATTATTGATCTATATGATGGGAACTGAGAATTTATCCCCATCAATCTCCAGAACAAAGCATCTGATTTTGAATGCATTTGGATCATTTACCATTAAATTGTTTGAAACTGCAGAATATATGAGAACAACTGTTCAGATAGAGAAGTCTTTTCTAGCAATTTAGCACAAAACATTCAAGCAATTTGTTGCTTCATTTAATGTATGCGGTGGAGTTGCTTTATGTATTTATCATATAGCTCCATCGGAACATCTCAGGTCTCTCTGATCAGGCCTTCCATTTATACTTTTAGCAGCAGAACTCAATAGTTGGAGCATCTTGACAGTTTATCATTCCCGACTGGATAAAAGCTAAAAACCCATCTTTGAGAGCATTAAAAAAAGCAGATGTTATGTGATTTTTGTGATTTCGACTGTTTTTCGTGTTCTCATACATAACATATGTAACCGAGGCTGATTTTGCCTCAAAAATACAAGTGCATCCTCAGGCACGGTTCACATTCCTTGGCTTAAGTTATGGAAATCGGGTCATCTCCGTTTCCATCCCTGTGTGCCTCGCCTTCCGTCACAGAAAAAAGCATTCTGTGGCCAAAATAATGCCTCTCACTTCTCATTTGTTGTCATTAAAGTCCTTCCTGCTCCACTGCTTTCTGCACAGTAACACAGACTGTATCCTCTGCCTCGACATGGAAGAATGAATTCTGTAATTTTGCCTTTTGAGGTGGAATTGAAGCTCACTGCTCTCTTTCATGCACCACAGAATGAGCTATGATTAAATCTGAATACATTCTTGAACTTTGGGTTAATCACATATTACAAAACCCATTACTTACATCTGACAAGTGACTAGAGATGTGGGCTGTGATCCTTCAGTGGCTGTTTGTAGCTTTCAGGTCGTGGGTGTTACGGTTTTACCTCCATTACTGTTAACCTGCAGGAAAATGCTGACCTAAGTTGGATTTAAAAACTGTTTTGAAAAAGTTATCACTTTTGAGGACCTGGGTTCAAATGTGGCTATCTGCATGTGCAAATTAACTGGCCGGGTTGTGTGTTAGTCAGAAGGTCATACTCTGAAGCCATATTGACATAATACCCCACAGCAGGTAGAAATGAACAACAAAAAAAGCGTTTTAGCAGTTAGGAAGCTCATTTTGGATTTATACTTTAGAGTAATTTGAGATCACAAAGAGTAATGATGTTGATATAGCAAAGTTCAACAATTACCTCACCCACATCCTCCCTCAGAGAACATTATGTCCTAAAACAGCATCACATAAAACAGTAATATGATTCTATTTCTTAACAAATTTAGTGTTGACATTAAGGCACTTTTACATTGCCACTGGGTTATACAGCATCAATGGGACTGGGAAATTCCATTTGAATGCTCTATTGTGTACCAGTATGTATTTGCTTGTTTAGTTGATTCTTGTGTTGCATTTTTCTTTCTGTGTTTCTTTGTGAAATAAACACTGAATTATCAAAGATAAAAACTTTATGAGTAACATATTCAGTTATAAGGCCTGCTACTGAGAAAAAACAAGTCTCACACAGGCTTCTTCTGTTTCTCCCCCCCGAGCAAGACCACCACTGCAGTAAATGACAAACCGAGGGATCTGACCCCATGACCTCTAATGGGATGATACAAAGCATTTGAAAGACTGTCGGCCAGGTAGGCCTACATATGAAACTCAGACAAGAGGATAATT
Source organism: Oreochromis aureus (assembly GCF_013358895.1). Classification (NCBI taxonomy): domain Eukaryota; kingdom Metazoa; phylum Chordata; class Actinopteri; order Cichliformes; family Cichlidae; genus Oreochromis; species Oreochromis aureus. The sequence continues at coordinate 15,156,276 of NC_052949.1, forward strand.
ATACTAGCCTTGGGGGAGTAATGATCACAAGCACCTGCACCTCTCCACCAAACCTATATGTGTAATGTTGTGAGAAAGTATTTTCCCCTTCCCTTCTTAGTTATTTGCATATTTTTCACACTTATATGCTTTCAATCATCAAACTAATTTTAGCATTAGACAAAGATAACCTGAGTAAATACAAAATTCAGATCTTAAATGATGATTCATTTATTAAGAAAAAAATGTATGCAAATCTACCCGGCCCTCTGAGAAAAAATCATTTCCTCCTAAACCTAATAGAAAGAACTGCATGTAACCGTTTGCGATAACTGTCAATAAGTCCTTCACATCACTGTGGAGGAATTTTGGCTCACTCTTTTTTTGTAGAATTGAGCCACATTGAAGGGGTTTCTAGCATAAACGTGCTGTCTAAGGTCATGCCAAATCATCCCAATTGGATTAAAGTCTGGACTGTGCCTAGGTCAGGGGTGTCCAACTCCAGGCCTCAGGGGCCGGTGTCCTGCAGGTTTTAGATGTGTCCTTGATCCACCACAGCTCATTTAAATGGCTAAATTACCTCCTCAACATGTCTTGAAGTTCTCCAGAGGCCTGCTAATGAACTAATCATTTGATTCAGGTGTGCTGGTGGTATCAGGGTGATATCTAAAACCTGCAGGACACCAGACCTCGAGGCCTGGAGTTGGACACCCCTGGCTTAGGCCATTTACATATGGACTTGCTGCTGTGTTTTGGATTTTGGATTTTAAATAACCCAAGTGCTCTTGAGCTTCAGCACACAAAATGATGACCGGACATTTTCCTTCAGGTTTTTTCTGGTAGAAGGCAGAATTCATGGTTCCATCCATCAACCTTCCAAAATGTTCAACTTTTGTCTGTCTAATCCGCAGATAGGAAGGCGCAAATGCTTTTTCACTGAAAAGACATAATACAATAAACATAAGAAAACTGGAAAAAACCAGGGCCCCTGAAATAACACTGAAGCCTTTAATTTCAGTTCAAGGCGCCTCAAGGCAATTTACATTGTAAGGTAAGCACCCTATAATAATACAGAGAAAACCCCAATAATCATCTGATAGTTGGGGTCAGCCAAGTTGTTTATTATTTATTTATTTTTTCTTGTTGACAGTGATGTTGTGTATAAGTGTTACATGGCTAATGAGACACTTGAGTGTTTATTTTTTTCTCACTGCCATTTTATGCTAAATCTCTCTGCAGTACTACTGCGCTGAACAGTGACCCTAAAATTAAGGTAGATAACTGACCTTGAATTCTAAGGTTACACACCTGTTTACTACTTTCAAACTACTCATAAAAAATCATGAGGTAGTTGTAGGTTGTTGTTTTTGTGAATTTAAAATTTAATGAACTGACTAATCATTTCAGTCCACCCAAACTTTGAAGTGTATAGCAATCAAAGTAGAAAAAAAGGGAGGATCCTGCGTGTAGGGTTTGTTGCATCCAGGTTTCCTGGCAGGAAAATCCTCAAAGCTTTGTGCACCTCTGCCGTCCCCTTTCTTTAGCATATCTTTATGGATTCAGACAAATTTCTCATTTCTATGCAGACTGCACATGGAATGAAGCACACAAAATTTTCTGGATTGATGCTACCATTAAACACATTCCATTCAGAAACAGTAGAGCTGTCCCTTTGCTATAGCCTTCCATTTCACTGAAGCGGTCCTGGATAACAATGTTCGGCAAAGAAATTGCTCGATCTGCTCCTTTTTTTTTTTTTCTCTGAATGTAATCCAAGAACATTGATAGGAACATCGTGGAGTTGCACTTTTGTCTGCGTATGACATAAAAATCCTCTCTTGTCCAAGGGACACAGATTAGAGTAATACTGAGAATTCATGTGACCCTTAAGCTAACCATCAACAGCCAGCTGTGTGCCTGAAGCTCTCAAGTCAATAAGTCTTAAAAAGGTGTGGATTACTGTGAAACTCACTGAACAGGTTTAGTTAAAAATACTATGACATTCCCCATAGAGTGCAGCAAAATTTCTAATCTTATCACGTCATATTTTAACATAATACTTTTTTAGCCATCTGCCAAGTGCATAATTGAATTTATGAAAGATTGCTGTTTAATTGAAAAATGAATTTTAACTACCATAATGGTTCCCTGGCTATTGTTATAGCTGTCTGTCTGTTATAACTGATTTTCTGAGAGGTTTGATTAATCATAGATTTTCTTATAAATCTTTCAATACTTTTCAGGACTCTTTATTTATTTATTTGACTCTCGTATAAATGAGATATCTTATTTTATGAGTAAAATAAGGCCAGTAGTGTTAAATGTCTTCAGGCTGTATAACACTCTGGCACAATGCCTGATGCGACTCTCTCCTCACTTTACTCAAAATTCACAAAGTCACATACCTAAACTTAAAAACAAGAACTTTGCCATTTAGATAATGATTCAAATTAATATCGTTCATAGCGTATCAGTGATTTACTTCATCTATTATAACCCGTCTCTCTATTCAGTGTCGTCTTTGTAATTTAAAAAAGCCCTGAATTGGTCAGAGCCTCTCCATCATGGCATCTGGCCTTCTGTCAGGTTTCCTGCCAGCATCACTAAATCCACACCAGTGTCTTAATACTTGACCAGACCCAAGACCAATTTATTAAATGCACCAATGCAATTAGCAAAATCCCCCTTAGTTTTTACCGCAGCCATTATTCCTTTCCTCCATTTAATCCTCTAGTAGCTCATTTATCGTGCATTGATTTAAAGAGTAAGCTTAAGTAGCTGCAGAAATGTTATGCTGAGAATGAAATTCCCTACAGAGTCCCCGATGATTATGATTGCCTGCGGACATTACTCACATGATCAAATTTTCCTGTAATAATAATGCATGTGCGCTGTGACAAACATGTCACTATGGAAGCTGAACTACCCGTTTAAATTTCAGGTTGTTGGGGGCATTTTCTGTTACCAGACAGCTTCTACTTAAAGTAGAGTATTTTTGATTGGACTTGGTGTGCTATCAGTGCAGGATATTGCAGAAAGAAAGGCTGAGCTCTGATTGCTGTGAGTCAGATATGATACCCAGGTGCACCTCTGCTTTGTGCTTTTGTTCTATTTTGTTGTTTTGTTGTTTGCCAGTTAAAAATGGTAATTTTCTTTCCGTTTTTGCTCTTACTTTACAGGGTTTTTGTTTTGTGTGTTACTCAAAGAGATGTACAAAAAGGCCTGGCCAGAGCAACAACTATTTTTTTTTTTTGATGGTTAGGTTTTATCTGTAAAATTACAGTGAACTGTGTGGACAAATGTTACACAACAACATTGTTTTTAAAGCCTTTTTTTGTGCATACTTTGTACTTTCCTTGTACATCCTGTCATGGAAAAAAAGTAGTCTTTCAGTCCTAAGTTTTTACTTATCAAAACATTATTGTTAGAAATCCAGTCTTTACCAGATGAGTTTAGACTGGTACCATTTTATCAGTACTAAGTCTTAAAATTAAATGTAATTATTCATTTTAGAAAGATTTAGTCAAAATGGAGCAGTGGGTGAAAAACTCAGTGCAGTAAGTACAGCATTAAATCTTATTACGTGGAAATTAAGCAGTTAGGTAGTAACGAGGTGCAGCTAATTAAATGCACTTGATTAACTGATCATCAGCAAGAAGGAACGCCTCTATAAAAGCACAAGTTTGGGCAGTTTTCAGGTCTGGAGCATTTAGGTGGGTGCTAACCCAATACCATGGACGAAATACATCAGCAATGATCTTAGAGAAGCAATTGTTGCTGCCCTTCAGTCTGGGAAGGGTTTTAAGGAAATTTCCAAATAATTTGAAGTCCAAGATTCTACAGTGAGAAAAACAGAGAAAGGCAGTTCCCAGCAGTGGATGTCTCAGCAAATTCACTCCAAGGTCAGACCATTCAATGCTCAGGAAATCTTCCAAAACACACAAACAACCAAGGGCTACATCTCAGAAAACAAATGATTAGCAAGTTAAAGGTTAATCTTCTTCACTGTATAATTTTTAAAAAGCAAAGCTTAAGCTTAGGTTTGGAAAACTTTATCTGAACCAACAACAATACTTCTGGAACAATGTCCTTTGAATGGATAAGACCAAAGTCGAGATATTTGGCCATAAAACACAGGAGCACGTTTGGCAAAAGACGAGTGGCACATCAGCACAAATGCCTGAAAATGTTAAGCACAGTGTTGGAGGGGTGATGATTTGGGCTTTTCTTGAGGCCACAGGACCTGCACTCCTGGATTTGACCTTGTTAAATAGAAATCAATAAATCAATAGAAAGTGTAATATGTCATGCACTTATGTTCATCTAACATTATATTGACTTAATTTTAAAACATGCTAAGAACCACATGAGTTTTCTAATCATATGCTTAGATCTGACATAGATTATTTCTTTTTATTGTGTAATTCACCTTTTTACCATGAAGAAAGAAGTCTACAGTGACAGCTGTCACAATGATTAAGTCAGACACAGAATAACAAGCAGTGGTTGGGATGGGTTGCACAAGGGCTTGCAGCAAAAATGTGCAAATTAAAACTACCTAAATAGCACCACTACTGCAAATTTTCCAATTACATGGATCAAAAGGTATCACACTGAGATCAACTGATCTGTGCAAATTTCTCATATCTAAAACGATAATATAAAGTAAAACAATTATTAGATTAAAGCAATAGTAGTTAATTACATTTTTGTTGGACTTTTTACCCAAAACTACCGTAATCACTGCAGGTCTTCAGAGTTTAACTGCATATATGACACAATCAAAACGTTAGAATGCCTAGAGTGTTTTTTTCTGTAAAGGAGTAATGCACACATTCATGACAATGTGTATGTGTACATATTCCTGTGTGTGGGCATACGGTGTGGTAAACTCACATAAAATAACAGCACGCTTGTCAGAAAACACTATCATGTGTCACCTGCAACCTACAGCACTTTATTTTCGCATCTCAAAGCTATCATTAGCAATTGCCTGCATCACTTACGGTTGCATATCCACTCTGCCTGCCGCGCACAACTTATCATGGCTAAGCCATAAGGTACACTCATCATGTTGAGGAATTTCTGCTTTTCAGGCCATTTTACTTCTTCCGGTAACATTCATATGTGTCAGAGCGGCAAGAAATGCTGGAATTGGGTTAGTACGTTTGCAAATGACAGCCTGCGAACTTGCATTTTTGTGTATTTTGTAGTTTCCATACCTAGTATTTGATACTATCAGTCATGCCAAGAATGTCATTGACCAAACAGTTTTGCTTTGCATGAATTAGGGAAGGTAGCAATAGTTCAGTTACAGAGCTTCATGGCAAAGAAATTAGGCTGTTTTTCAGTTTTACAAGGCATGTCCAGCAAACACAACTATTTAGCTGTCTTTCACAGTAAACTAACAAATGCATGTATTTAATAATAAGAGAGTAATGCAGTATATCTCCAGTTCACTGACATACCATGCTGGAGATGGTTATTCAACATCTTCATTGGATTTTAGTGTACAGATATTGGTGGATTTGTGTAGTCTTCATATTTAGATGCAGTAGCATATAACTAAAACCTCTTATATTTTAAATGGTGTGCTTACTATACAATAAAGTTTTGTTGTTTTTACTTCATGGCACCGAATATCTGATATTTGCTGTGTAATTACTCAACATATAAGTGAATTTCAGACCTCATAATTGAATTCAGTTGGAATAAACTGAGCTTTTTGCGGTTTCAGAGGGGGCAGAAAAAAACAAAGGGGAGAGGAAGTGCCATCCAGTGATTTGCTGATACGGCTAAAAGCAGGTTTGTGCAGAAAGAGTCAGCAAATTTAAAGTGTTTCTTCTGCTGATAGCCACACTGATGTTCAGCTGGAGAAGTTTGCTCACATATGGATAGTTCACAGGCAGACTGAGGCCAGCAGCAGAGGACAAATACTACTGAGGATTAATCTGTTGCTTCAGGCATCTAGACCCACTGAATTATTCTTGAGATTCTTGCAATGGAAAATCATCATGGCAAGCTTCATCTCTTTTTCAGTGGCTATATCCTCAGCGGGACTGCTGATGAGATCTGCGGATGGACTGGGAGGAGGGGGGAAAGATACTGGGATCAGCTCTAGGGCCAGTAACTAGTAGTGAGATTTTCTTCAAGAAAATAACTGCTTCTGTGTTAAATTTGAGGATCTGGCTTGAGGAGGTTTTGGAAACTTCTGCAAGATATCAATTAAGGATGGGGTGAAGAACATTTGTTCAGATTTGTAGTGGTTATAAAGTAGCTTCATATGAACATGAGCGGCTGGAATTTAATGGTAGGAATTAAGTACAAAAAGCATGCATAAGACTGCACTGACACAATCCAATCTCAAATTTCAAAGAAGCAATGCATGCAAACATAAATAACTGATATGAACAGCTTTCCTTTTTAAGAGGAAGCATTTTATTAAAAATGAAATTGTATTTGCTTAATTTATTGCTTAATATTATGTACACTATGTGCTACTGAAAAGAGCCTCTTGGAATGGATTCGGCGCTCATACCACCGCCGCCAGCCTCGAATGCCCTGAAGTACCCTCGTAGATTTTAATAGACATAAATGCAGTGTGTTAAGGGCAGTGCTGTAGCCCCACGGTTCCCTCTGTCTGCACACCAGTATCTGTAAAAAGCACTCTCACTGATTGATCGCCATCATTGATTTATAAATGACGCAGCATTTCATTTCAGTAGCTCCTCGCGGCTATATTCTACCAGTTAGTGGCCTCGATGTCACGCCTTTCAGTTTGAATCGATAATGTTATCAGTATGACATAAGAAAATCTTTTCGCTGGTGCCATAATGACGTAACACAGGCAATACTCAAAAATCAAAAGAGGTAGAGTAATTGTCTTGACTTTGCGTTATGAATGCCCTCTGTGTTATTCGTTCATTTGATATTCTGCACGCCTATCTCAACAAACACTGGATTAATTGCAATGACGTCTTCAGAAACAGTTCTCCAGGCTTCCTGAAGGACATCCCAAAGCTTTTCTGCCTTTTGTTCTGTTCTCTTTCAACATGATCTCACACTGCTTCAGTAACGGTGACAACAGGTCTCTGGGGAGGCCAATCCATGACAGACAGTGCTCCATTGTGTACTACATTGGCAATGTGTTTGGGATCATTGTAATGCTGAAAAGTGAAGCTGTTGCCAATCAGGTGTTTTGCATGCCAGATCAAAACCTGATGGTTCTTTTACAATTTTTGATAACGACACACTGAAATGTAGCCCCAAACCATGATAGAGCCTCCACCATGTTTTACAATTGGCTGTAGACACTCACCGTTGTATCTCCCTGTATGTATTGATAACAATAATTCGATAAGACCTGTTGTTACTGATTTTCAGTCAAGTTCTTGTGTAATTTGACAAATCTGTTTTTCTTCCTTCTTTAGGCCTGCTGCATCTTTTTATCCTTACCTACTTTCCTCTTTATTTTTCAGGATACAGTGCACACCATGCCAAGATATAACAAGTCTTCATCTAATGGCTGTTTAGAAATCACCTTGTTATGGTAAACATACTATTTAGCGCCCATCAAAAATAATGAAAAATGCCATTTTTTTTTCTACACTGTTTTTCTAATCACAACTAAAGAAATTGGAACTAATTATATGTTTTCATAACACGCACAGCAAATTCATAGATGCACTAAGGGATATATACATATATATACTTGTCATTGAGCAAGATAAGCCTTAATGATTAACATCAAATAATTTACCACAAAAAGTGTTTGCAAAGTCATCAAAAATATATATATCGCTACTTCTAACTAGTCTGGGAACAATGTTTTAAGGACTGATTGATGCACTGGCGTTTTATATGATTTCACTGCTGACTAAAGGAAAAGGATGGCAGCAGAGGTTTCTGGGAGAACTCTCTGTGCTTTAGAGAGCATAAAAAACTCATTGGACATCATTTTATCATTCAGTAGATCAGTGATCATAAAAAAATTGGACAGAAATTTCAAAGAGCTCCGCTGGGGTGAAGAAGAGGAATACTCTGACCGAGTAACTCAAGCCAAGAAGATCAACCAATATCAGTCTCACTGAGCTCTTCTTGTTGACTGAGGGAAAGGAGACATCATAACAAGTGCTGACGCTGGCTACAGTGAACGTCAGTCCTTTAAACAAAATAACAAATAAAATTACTTTTTTTGTTTGTATGTTTCTGACCAATTTAAATCCCCAAACTCTTTTAAAAAAAGCTACATTTCTTTCTTATACTGTTAAAAATCCATGATGAGACATGGCATTTACTGGAGACGCCTGTACTTTACTTCTAGTTAAATGTCCTGAAGCACAGAGCAGAAAAAAAGTGTTACTGTTCAAATATTTATTATCTGGGTGATATAGCAGTCAGAATGGGGAGTATTATGCCTTAACAGTAGACTCCAGGGGGTACAGTACCTATCATTGGATCTTGGCTCGCATGTGCATCATTTTACCCTTTTGATTGCCCGAGGCCTGGCTTAGTTGCAGGCAGGAATGAGGTCACTTATGGCAAATGGATTCCTGATATCTAGACTACTGAATGATTTATTTATTTATTTGTAAAGGCTATAGCTGCTTACGTTATAATGGCTCCTCAGAGCCATGGCTGCTTCCTGATTTGTCTTGCTCACAGTGTCTAGGTAATCTAAATTATTACTTAAAATAATATTTTAATAATGACGAGTAAGTTTTGAATTTCTTTTTTTTTAAAGTATATCTTGATAAAGATTTTTCCCATGTATTCAAAAGGATTCCTTGGAATTTTTGGGATGTCGTGGAACTCGCACATGATTTTGCGGCACTATTTCAAGCTGATTTTGTTTTATTTCTTGGCCTTTTAATAAATCCGACTTGGTTTTACTGGTTATCGTGGACGCTTTGTCACTTTTGCAATTCTTCACAGTCTCTCATTGCCATACCTACAGGTATCTCTTCAGTATCTTGCTATAATTCCAGCACAGGTGAGAAATGTCAATTAAAGTAATGTTTTCTTTTTCTCAGTGTTGAAATACAGTTGTGCCCTCGTCTCTGAAGCAGCACCACTGTGATATGCCAAGTGGATTCAGTCATAGGAAGAGCGAGAGACATGGAGAAAGAATCAAATGACCACTTTTTTCTTTTTTTGCAATGAAATGGTAGCTGGCCAGTGCAATAGACGCCCTCCTCCTGGCAGAAGCCCAATATTGAGGCATGCCAGAGAGTTCTGCACTTGACACACACACACACACACACACACACACACACACACACACACACACACACACACACACACACACACACACACACACACACACACACACCTCTTGTTCTATCAGTGCCATTGAATGCACACAGATGGTTAATTGCCTCACTGTGAATGTGTTTATGGGATCTCTGCAGATCTAATTTTGGGCCTGCCTAGGTGTACCCTCCCTGGTCCACCTGCACTCTTTTGACATTTGAGGACACATATGGCATTTACCTTTACAACAAGCAAATGGTTCCTGTTTTTTCTTTCTCTCGCTTTTCAAACCAGGCATTCAGCGCTCGCGGTCTCCAGCAGCTCAGACAAAACCTCCTCTATGCTAAAAGGATGATTAATTCAAAACTAGCACATAAACGCTACTCCCCGCGTTATACTGTGACAGTGGAATAACATGCAGACCCCTCATCATTGCTTTGAGGGTGAAATACACTAAATTACTCTGCTTTGTGTATGGTGGGTCACAGTGGCAGATAAAAGCTTTTGTGATGGATAATGGGCGTTGAAAGCTGCAGCCTGAAACCAGACAGCAATAGCAAAAAGTGGTTGTCAAATAGTGACAGATTTGTGGCAGCGATGTGGTGACTTAAGCTGGGTTTAAAGAACAACTGAGAAATAATGGCCGTGACTTAACACTGCACAGCGTCCAAAGTGAAACCTCAGGAATGCAAAAACAGGTTCTTACCAGCTATGATGGGAGCCAGGCGGAAGATATCCGAGAGCCGGCTATTCACTGGTTCATATGGAGAGTATTCCAGCAAATCGTTACCTGCATGGCAAAGAGCAAAGGTGTGTGTTTGTGTGTGTAACAGCATAATATCAGATCCATAAACCCTCACGCAGATATGAATTTGTTGTCATTTAATGACGATTTGATGTTAGGTTTGGATTTATTATGATCAAATGGGATTAATCCCAGTTTGATGCAGTGTGAGAACAAGGTTTATCTTGGCATGTACTGTAATGTGTCTCACCGTGATATTACAGATATGAAAAATGTTCCCTGCTTGAAGTCATAAACAGATATGTAGAATGATAAACTTTGATGATGATGAGTTCAGACATAACCTGAAGTCAAGTAGCTCACCCAGGTACAGGTTTGAGGTACAGATTTGTCTCTACGTTGCAGTTTCTTGACATTTATGATAAGCTTATAAAAACTGAAGTATTATTGCAGTATATAACCTTGCAAATTTGTTCCACGTTTACCAACGCATGAGTGGTAACTGTCCAGCAGTATGTAATATCATAGAACAGGAGGCATTCAGCCTACTTTGTAATCACTGTACTTTAAATACTTTATATTTCTGTGCCTTTACATAAGTATAAATGTACATTTATAAGTTCAGGACTAACTTGTACTGATGCTTTTACTTGAGTAGTCTTTATTAATGCCCAGTCCTCTACTATAAATGCACATGAATTACCCTGTAAACTCTGATATATGCTCCAAAATATCCGCAAGCAGTTTTTCTCCTTTTTCATGCCTCTTCGGCATCGACAGTTGTAAAGGGGGCTCTGCTTCATGGCATCTATAGCGCTGCGGCACTCGCCCTGCGCCTCGGCACCGTGGACCGCGCTGAAGTTGCTCTCCCTCCCCGCCACACACTGCCTCATTGTCCGGTACTTGGTGCTGCAGGAGTACTCCTTTAGACATTGTTCACTGGCCTTTACGCAGTCCAGTCGGACGGCTCGGGAGGCTGAGCCGCTGTCACCCTTCAGGGTGAACACAGAATCTGGGAGTAAGAAACAAGAGTGAGTGAGAATGATTTGTGGAGTCCGTGTAAACTACTTTACTGACACTGCATTACGCACAGCTTAGACATCTGTCAGTACACACTGCTTAATTGGAGAGCACTTTTGTTGTTGTTGTGCTGTTTCATACACAATACACATAGGCTACACATTACTGCTGACACGCAAATATGCAGCGAGCACCAGAAAAGCTATGAACCCCGGAGGCTCACAACCGTGTCCCAGCAAGCAGAACAAATCAGTTCAATTAACTTCTGTTTTGCCGCTTGGCGAAGGACGCTCCTTGTTCACCACCACCCTTCTGTTGCTTGAATTTATTCATATGAGCTGCAAAGGAGCACGCGCCGTTTTGAAAACGCATGTTTATGTATAAATTATAGGAATTCAACAGATGAATGTGGCACTTACCCAGAAAGGACAGTATAATGAGAAAAGTTGTTAAAATCATTGCGCTTTAGAAAATGTTCTTTTTTTTTTTTAACGAGGTGTTCCGGGATTAAAAGAAAATGACACGAGAACTTGTCAAACTGATCCACTTGTCCTCTGGTTGCACATTGTGCGAGAGAAAAAGACGAAGCATCCTGTAGATCCAACAGTGAGAATCCCAGCTCTCCACCGGAGTCCGGCGGCTAAAACCAAACCGTGCGAACCTGCCGGACTTTAGGACGACACAAAAAGCGAGTGAGACGCAAAGAAGCGCGCTGATGGGCCATCTCCACTTCACCCTATTCGCGTCAACTCCTGCTTGTCTGCGGGGGTGCTTAATCCGACGCAGTCCTGCAGGTTGGAGGAGGAAAACTTTGCAAACAGAATCTCTGGAAATCACATCATAAAACCCTAAAAGCAATCAGTCCAACTTGAAAAATGGATTATTTTATCTTGAGCAGTCCATCACTGCCTGGAATGGAATGAAAGTGTTTGTTTTTTTTAATTTATTTATTATTTTACATCCAGTTAAACGAAAAAAAGGGGGAAAAATACTCCGTTTAGATGAAAGGACTTTAAAGCGTAAAACCTAAAATAACGCGGTTGGATCTGGACTGTCCTCCACTCTAATGGAAAAAAACGCAGAAGCTGGGGATGCAGCGTGCGAGGGCGTGACGTCATGCAGCTGTGCGCCCAATAACCTTAATAAAGCCATTAAGAGCCTCCATTTACATCAAGCTGTTAAGGCAGTCGCAACAAATGGTTTGCCAGCGGCGAGCAGGTTACACATGTAAAAGACGTGTAAGAGCGATTCCAGCTGAATGGAGCTCACTTATTAACCTCGTGGAAGATCAACATTTATAATAGCTTATTATATATTTATGTAACCCGCAGGCCCGCGTGACAGGTTTGACATAAATCTCTAAAATTGAAATTAAAAACGACTAAATTGTGACGATTTTCAAGTGTCTGGATCTCAATGAAGCGAGTCTTCATTGCCACCCTGCCTCAGTTCTTCAGTTTGTTTAGAAACCCCCAGTTTATGCTCTTCTGTTTTGAGGGAGTGAGGAGTCTGAATCTTTTATTCTGAAGAGCAAAGTTTCAAAGTATTTCAATCCCTCAAATTAAACAGCACCAAGGGTGGAAGTGGAATTAAGCAGAAAAAAGAAAAGAAAATCACATTGCTTCTTTATCTGAAATTGCCGTTACTGTATAAATTGTGATAACTGCTGACAAAACTTTTTCTATCAAAGTTTGCTTTTGTGGACTTAAAAAATTCCCCCAATCAGATTTCGAGAATGGGAAAAAAATGAGATGGTTGTGCTCAAGAGTTTACTTGGCAGAACACTCGGGGATCTTGCAGATTTTTTTTTTCTCCCACAAATTCTGCCCCTAAAAATGACAGTTATATTAAACACTGTATTAAAATGTTATGTAGGAAATATGCTGTGTACAGGACATCTGAAATCGTGCCATGCTTAAAGGCGTTTCTACAGAAAATCAAAAAAGAACTCATCTTGGAACTAGGCAGCCTTGCCTGAAGTATGCCCACCTCTGCTATCATCAGAAGAAATACAACATTAACCCTAAAGGGGTGGAAAAAAATCCTAAGAGTCTGACTTTACAGAGCAAATGCCATACATGTACGGGTGTAATCTACAAGCTGCACTGATCAAAAGGCAAGATGCATCAAGCTCTGGGTGGCTTATCACCTCAGGTCAGCATTTTTCCAGTGAAAGTCATATACTGATAACTTAAATAAATATATATAACAAGTCATTCTGCTGTCAAAAATCACTTGGAGTCCAGAACACCCTTCATTTACTTGTTATGCTCTTTATTCTCTTTAATTTACATGAGGTTGATCTGCTACTCCTGATTAAAATAAATGTGTAAATTGTGTTCAAATTAGCTAAAGAATAAGAAGAAAAGTGCAGTTATGCCATGTTCACAGTAGAAAATGCGGAACAGCAAAGAGACGTTTAACTGCCTCTTTCAAAGCCGTGACTTTTGATATTTCACAGTAACTTTTGTTTGCTTGTGATATGTTTTCCATCCCTTCAGATCCATAAAAACAAGACACTGCCAGCTTGGAATAGGAAGAAATGATCTGACACTTATTACTCATTTTTTTAAAAAAGGTGTCTGCAGTATAATGCAGTTTGGGGGTGGGAATGACTGTGGCTACTCTACTGAACTGTAATACCAAAGCTGGGGATAAAAGTAAATAATGAGAGTACACATGTAAAGGCAAACACTTTGATTATGAGCTTGCAAGCAAATTCATCAATCAGTCAACTGGTGCTACACGGATTGTGCCAGCGTGTCTCAAAAAGCATTGCAATGCTTCAATTTCAACTTCAATTCCAACAAAGTTGGGATGCTGTGGAAAAATGTGTAAAGGCAATGATTTGCAAGCATTAAAACCCACGTTTTATTAACAGTAGAACATAAAAAATATATATCAAATGTTTGAACTGAGAAAATGTCGCACTTCAAAACAAAACTAAGCTCATTTTGAATGTGATTGGCAGCAACATGTAAAAAATAAATAAAATTGGGACAGTTGCATGTTTACTACTTATTACCCTCTTCTTTTAAAAGCAGTCTGGGAAAAAGTCTGGGAATTGAGGAATGCTGTCCTATTCTTTTCTTACTGGGGACTCCGGCAGCTTGACAGTCCTGGATCATCTGTATCGTTCATTTCATGAGGGACCAAATGCTTTCCGTTGGGGAAATGTCTGAACTGCAGGCAGGTCAGTTCACACCCGGACTCTTCTACTATGAAGCCACGTTTTTGTTGTAATAGACGCAGTAAGCTATTAAGCATTGTCTTACTAAAATGTGCAAGGGCTTTCCTGAAAAAGACCTGGATGGGAGAATATGCATTAAAACCTGTAAATACCTTTCAGCATCGATGTTGCCTTTCCAGATATGCAAGGTGTCAATACCACAGGCGCTAATGCAAACCAACCCCATCAGAGACACGGGCTTTAGAACTGAGCGCTGATAACAAGCCACATGGTCCCTCTCCTCTTTAGCCCAGAGGATGCTACATCTGTGTTTTCCCAAAAGAATTTCAAATTTTGACTCATCTGATCACAGAACAGTTTTCCAGTTTGTCTTATCCTTTTTAAATGAACTTCGGCACAGACCTGCACTTGTGGATTGCACATGAACTCTGTTCACGGATAATGATTTCTGGGAGTGTTCCTGGGTGTTTGCAATGATTTCCATGACAGAATCATGCCTGATTTTAATGCAGTGCTGCCCGAGGGCCCAAAGATCATAAGCATCCAGCATTGATTTTCAGCCATATCCCTTGCACAGAATGATTTCTCCATACACCCAGAATTTTTTGATGATATAGTACACTGTACCCGATGTCTTGATAACTTAACAAACACTTGGAAATTGTTCCACAATTTGTAGACAGTTTATTGCACATTATCTCTCTAATATGCTCATTTTATATCTAATCATGTTACCGACCTGTTGCCAATTAACCTAATTAGTTGTGAAATGTTGCTCCAGCTGTTTCAGCCTTTAGTCGCCCCTGTCCCAACTGTTTTGAGACGTGTTTCGCCCATCAAATTAGTTTAAACATTTGATATCTTTTCTATGGCTTACTGTGAATAAAATATGAAATTTACAAATCATTGCATTCTGTTTTTATTTACATTTTATGCATTTGCCCCAACTTATGCCCATTTCGCTGATAAAGCAACCAAAAAAGTATTACATGTTCTTAAATTCAGTTTGAATGCTCCTTAAATGTTTTAGTCACGTCACGGTGAGAAATTTCATCCCCTCTATCACTCCCTGATGCTGAGGCCTGGCAGTTAGTCACCTGGCACAGAAGAAAGCATTGGTAGTCAGCCGGCTTGCAAGTGTTTGGAAATGGAAACATTTAAATGTGACGACTGTTACTCTTGGTGGTTAAAGCCAGTTCCAGAAATTGCTTTTGGCAAAGGTGTTTCAAACTTGGATAACATTTCAGGCAATTATCCTTTTCACCACACACTGGGACAGTGTTCTTGATCTCAATCAGATACTTTAATTTTAATTTAATGCTCATTTTATACTGACATCAGTCTGTTTATTTGGAAAGAGAACATTTTCATCACCAGCTTAGGCTTAAATTTCATTTAAATATGATGCAAATGCAATGAACACATATTAATGAAACTGCCAAGCACTGCTTTTACCTCCTTCCACAATGTGGCAACAGAATTTCTATAGACTTCATTTTAAAATTTCTCCTCATCTGTGAAGTGTAAAGTGCAGATTATTGGATGGTGTCAGTCGATATCTGTCCTCATAATCTGCATTAATCTGAGATGTTGTTAATTATTAACTAGATATTTCCCTCTGCAGTATTGTTTATATATCAGGTGTCAATGAAATCTTTGTTCCCATGTTAAAAGTCAAAGGATTTATGACTGAACTGGCAAAAGACATTTGCTTATTTAATAATCATTTGCATTGTTAATCCTTTGGGCTGTTGGGTTAAACCTAACTTGGCTATATTAAGGAGTCAGACAACCATTCGCCTTCACAGTCAGACTTCTGACCAATTTAGAATCACCGGTTAACCTAACATGCTTGTCTCTACTTGGGCTGGAAAGTGAAGAACCCAGGAAGAACCCATGCATGCATTTGGAGAACATGCACAGAGAAGACCCAGCCAGGCAGTTGGTTTGAACCCAAGACGTGTTGTGAGGTGACATTGTTGTCTGCATATGATTTTTCATACTTAATCAAATGAAATATCTATACAGACTCAACAACTCAGGAAGAATGTGCTTTACTTTGCGGAAGCTCACTTTCAGGATATTCTCCATACGGTCATCATTCCTGTGATGTGTCCCCTAAGAACACTGAACCTTTCACAGTGTGAGAACACCTGCAGGTAGACATTTATTAGCGTGGAATTGATATAATGTATATCACCAGATCAACACTAACCAATTACCGGGGCCCTAGGCCAGTTTCTGCATAACTCACTTCATGTTATAAAGATTAATGACTCGTTAAAGGCCCAAGAGAGTAATTTTGTTGATCATAAAAATAAATTACTCATATACATATGCATGCTTTCAAAGAGTTTGACGGAGCACTGGCTGTTGAAGTGTTTCGCATGGTTCTTTAGTGGTTACCTTTTACTACATCAGACATTTGTGTGAAAAATACGAAATGCAAAACGCATTAAATCCTCACTAGACTCAAATATTAGCCATTAGAAGCAGGTTGTAGGCTGTCTCCGGGTCAGTGGTCTGCAGCCGGTTTAGTCCATCCTGGTTTCAGTTGATTCCAGCTGTGACATGATTTTCTGACACAGAGAAACACAACAACTTGAGTATGAACTTCTTAAACCGCTCTGTTGCACAATCAGCTTCTTCACTGTCCATCTGCATGCTCACTATGCTCCAAATGCCCACTGCTGTGGCAAAAATATGTCGGAAAACACAGCTTATGTCTGTGCGGCACGGGTGTTAATCAGGAACATGAAGACAGAAGAAATGGGAGCCGTGTATGCTTTGGGTTAGTTTTGACCAGAAACTGTTATCTGTGGATAGCTTCGGGTTTTCAGGTTTTCATCCATTTTTGCCAACACATTGAAAATGACGATGAAAATGAGGCAGTAAGACATTTTAATCATGTCGACTCTATGGGTAATTTGACAACTTGACATAAATATTCTGAGGTCTGGATATTATTAAAATTTATATGAAAATCTGCATGAGTTTAAGCTAATAGCAGCTGCCGTTGCCCATGTAAATAGGTATATTCTACACAGTTAATACAAGATTTATGTTGTTTTTAGGCATAGTTACACTATTGAATATTGCAGCTAAACACTATGCAATTGAGCATAGTGTGTTTAGTACTTTTAATATGGCAGAATATATCATTTTTAATAATGTTATATTCATTTTTTTCCATATTGGCTAGGAAATAATCTTCTTGTTGATATTCATAGAGCCTTCTAGCCTATAAACTGTTTTGTGGTTATAATATTTCTTCTTCTAAGTGGACCTCTGGGTGTCTGTGAATAGCTGGAGCGTGTGTTTTCTTTTGGAGAATGAGTTTTTATTAGATAAAACAGCTGTTTATGAGCCAGGGATTACATTTCTAGGCTATTTTTTGGAGCCCTCGGTGAATCAAGGAGAGACAACAGTACCATCTAGTGGAAAACACAGCTATGCACAAGCTTTTCTGACCTGCTGAATCACTGTCTGCTGTTTGAAAAAAGTCAAACTGAGTGCATGACTCCGATATTAATTTGATCTTATATTGAAGTCTCATAAAAGACCTCAGTTAGTTGGATCACCAGTAGGTATGTGATCTGTTCCAGTAAAAGACACACAACAGGCCTAACCATGTTGTTCCCTTGATTTGCATTTGAATGTTTTCATGCTGCTCTTCCCACTTTAGAACGTATAAATGCATCATGCAAAAAACCCTTTGAAAGCCTTCATCTAACATAATATACTACACATGCCGTGCATTGCCTGCGGGTACACTGTCCACAGTCGAACCCCTTGCTGTATCATATTAAACATTTAACTGAACAGAACATAAAGCCAGCCTCTGTTCACATACTAACAATATATCGGTTGCAGCATGCACTACGTCTGTGCTCGTTCATTTTATGCCTCCGCAGTGGCAACAGCAACGGCGTTTTGTCTTGTCTGTAAAATTTAGGAAAAAAAGATCATCAGATTAGAATTTGGTGCTTTGTATAGGACTTTAGTTTTTGTAGCTTTAAGTAAAGACTTTATCTTAATAATGCTAAAAATTAATTCCACACAAATGCCAATTAGAATAGGATGAAATGATGATGTTTTATACTTAAAAATTCAAATTTTCACATGTTATGAGATACTGGCTCCTTGGTGCCTGTACTTTAAACTGCTTGCTTAAAGAGACATGCTTACTCTACTTAGGTTTAAAACCTTGATGATGATGTATGTTGTGAATTAGCATATGTAAATTACAATAAGTTAAAACTTTGGTGATTGTATAGATATTCTGTGTTGCCAGGATGAACTCGAGTGTGTGAACCATCTTTTTTTACAGTCTGTAGCAGCGGCATCCATATTTGAAACAAAGTGCATGGCCATGGCTACATGTTTTATCAGACGTAGGTTTACGGGCTGAGAAATAATACATCCATTGCTTCTTATTAAATTCTGAGTTTGGCCAAAGTTTGGATTGTTGCAGCTCGACTTGGTTGTTGATACCACAATTCAGTTTTTTTCATGTCTATCACCAAAGATCAAGAAAGAAGAAGACATTGCGTTTACCTCAGACTGCAGAATCACATTGTCAATCATCTATTTTGGCTATTAAATACTATATTGTTGTAGAGCTGGGCGATATAAGATTTTTTCATATCATGATATGTTTTTTTCATTTCTGACGATAACGATATATATCACGATATAAGCCAAATAACTATATTTGTAAGATTTAAATGTGCCGTTGCTCAAGAGTAAAATGTGAAATAATCTGCAGCTTGTTTTGATTTAAATATTTATTTCCCATAATAAGTTCAACAGGGTAGATGTACTTAAGGAACATAAGACTTCAGTTTCAGATAAATAAAGGCAAATATTGCAAACTACACAAAAGGCAGCCGCTAAAGCGTTTAAGTTTCAAAATAGAACAAACAAAACAGACTACTAAATTG
Organism: Oreochromis aureus; assembly: GCF_013358895.1. Classification (NCBI taxonomy): domain Eukaryota; kingdom Metazoa; phylum Chordata; class Actinopteri; order Cichliformes; family Cichlidae; genus Oreochromis; species Oreochromis aureus. The sequence goes on from NC_052949.1 coordinate 15,175,405, forward strand.
TCAGTTCCACTTAGAAACAAAATATTAATTCTAAAAATAACTCTTAGGTCGTTTTACAGAAGAACAGACAAAATTGACTAACTTTTGTCAATATCAAATAAACTGAGAACTAAAAGGAAATTCTCAATCTCTCCTTGTTGTATAGCTTAGCTTTTCAAACAGTTTTAACAGTTACTTTAGACAAAAGCCGAATGACGAATCAGCGCTTTCAGTCAGAGATTGAGCATGCACCGCTTTATTGTATTTCCAGACTTGCTTTCGGCACAATTTACAGTGCGCGCTACTCTGTTTTTTGTCAGACTTGAAATAGCCGAAATACCTTCACACTACAGAACTTCTGTGGCCCTTCCGTTCGACAAGCTCTCCGGCATTGGAACCATCATCTGTTTTTTCTTCGGTAACCTTCGGTCACGCTCTCGGTTGATTTTTCTCTAGTCGGCAAACTAATTTCCTTCATTACCCGGGCTGCACGGCTGCAAAAACAAATACACGTGCGCCTTGGCACTTGTGCTGTATGTAACAAGTCACCTGAGGTGACGCTGCGGCTGTGATTGGTTCGGCTCTGCGCTACTTAATTTGGATTGGCTGTTCTTTTCTTTTTTTTTTTAAGAGGACAAGAGAGATGAGGCCTATCGCAATAGTTTAATTTTTCTATCGAGAAAAAGTTATTTCGCAATACATATCGTTATCGTTCTATCGCCCAGCTCTATATTGTTTGTTGTTTTTTTTTACATATTACATTAGTATTGAGACAGAAAAATCTTCCATTACACAGATATTCCAATGCATCATGTATTGCAGATATATGAGCAACATATTGTGATATTATTGTGTTGTTAGTTACACTGTAATTTCCTCTCCTATATTACAGTTCTCCCACTCTGTCTGTAGAGACGTTGTTCTCTTCCAAACACGATAACTCAAAAACTATTCGAAATAAACCAACAAACACACTTTCACCACAGGTTTCCCCTGGAGAGCTGATGATCTGATTAGATTTTGGGAGTACCTTGCTGCATTAATTTGCATATGAGAGGTGCGCATGGGGGGGGGAATACAGGTCATTAAGCAGCTCAAATGCCTCATGTTTAACTCACAGCTTGCCCGTGGCAAGAACATGGCCACGGTTGTGATTAGCATCACTGAAAGGTTACTTTGATTAAGCTAAAACAATGGGAACAGCAGTAAGAAATCAGAACAGTGGACTGAACAAGATCAGACACGTATCCTACAGCTCCAAAACTCATCTCTCGTTTCCTCGCTGACCCAGAAAAAAGATGATTTTAGCTCCTGTGTTTTCGTGCTGTGGTGGTAATGGAGGATAAGGACGTAAATGGGCTTGTCTCACGAATCTGTGACCAACGGGAGAATATGACATCGGTGATAAAACAAGGAGGGATGGTGCCAGTTTGTAAGTGTGAGCAAAAAAACACATAACTAAGTCAGCAGTTTCAGGGCAGCGTGCGTTTATTTTGAGCCTATATTCATAGCGTGTGCCACTCAGTACATCATGTCCATCTCTTTAGTAGCAGACATATACATTTTTGATGATATAATAAATGTAGTGCCCAAAAGCAGCATCCACTTTCCCTTTCTGTCTTCCTCTGTACCTGCATCCTCCACCTCAGGTTTTCTTCTCTTTTGAGAGGAGTTTTTTTTTAATCTTGATGCACGCTGGAGACCTTGATGTTTTTCCCACTCGGAAAATCATCTTTCTGGGGAAATATTGTTCAAAAAAAAATGAAATCAGGTTTGTTTTTCCCTCTAATTTGTGAAGTTTAGCATCATTGTTCCACTTTAATGCCAACTTTTATTTTATTTTGTAAGTATTATATTTTCATCTGTCTTTCCATTTTTTCTCGCTTTTTTGCACTGAATGAAGCGCTGTATTACTGGAGCTGTACCTTTAAGCAACTTGTCAAATCAAACTGATTATATCCAATATGGCTACATCTGTTAAGGCTGCTTTTGAAAAATTATTTACTGCAAATTGTGACCAGGCAACATATGGGACCACACAGATAAATACACACCCAGAGAGGTGCACAAAGCCAGCTGGCAATTAGAAAAGACAACACGATAAGGAAACAGATTTATGGCACTGCTCTGCTCGTGTGGCTCTGCCCCTTGTGTCACCTGACAGCAATATAGACTCTATCATTTAATCCGTTCCTTACCGAGGAGAGCAGGCGAACATGGACACCCGAGTGTGGACGTGTCCGTTGTATGTGAGCTGTTGTGCACAATAAAATCAGCAGGGGGCAGTGTTGTTACACCACTCCAGCAGCAAAGGAGCGACGCAAGCCTTGAAGTGATAACGCCACACTGAAGATAATCTTTAAAATAGTGCTGAGTGTTACACTGCCATTGTCTCATCGCCTAAAATGTTCTGGGAGGATTCAGCCATCATGCCATGATCTTGGAAGCTTCATTCTGGAAGCACAATTTCTCTCTCTCTCCGGTTACATTGAACAAAAGTCACAGCTGAGGTGTCAGAGCCAGTCATGTGGAACAGTTAATTCTTTCCCCCCGCCACCCCTCCCATAAGCTCAGTATTTATGGATTCGTTTTAACTGTGCACATATACACACAGACTGTGTGTGGGCAGTATCACAGTCCGAGAGGAGCACAACAGCTTCATGTTTATAAAAGGAAGACTCAGTAGCTCCAAACAATTTTGTCAAATTCACCTTTTTTTGTAGCTGGTTCAATTCCAGGTTGCTCCTGCGCTATAGTAATGCTGCTATTGTTTTAACTCCCCACATTTATCCTGCACTGTCATCCTTGTGGAGTCGGTACATACGATGCAAGTCGTTGGACGGGGGCTTCCGACATTGCTTTACCTCCCTTTCTGATGTCTGGAATGTTTCGTCCTCAGCTATGTTTGAGGAGAGGGAGACATAGATGGGCTTGTTATAAACTCGCTCTGTTCTCGTAGAGCAATTATAACAAGCTGCTGCTAGTTGCTCCTCCTTGGGAAGCTTCCAGGGTGGTTATATAAAAGTGGTCTTTTTCTGGAGACATTTTTACAGAGGTGATATTTAAATATTGTAATATTTAAAGAATTTAAACAATTATGTTTGCACAAATACATAACAGTATACTCGTATGATACAGCTACCTGATGCATAAAAAGGATACAATGAGGAATTCTTCTTTGAGGATGGACTAAATTTGCTCTTGGGGATGCCTACAGCTAAATGTAGGAACAATTTGAATTTCCCATCAGCACTTTGTAAGTTTAACCTTACAACAGAATGAAACTACAGTCCCATCTTCCTTTCATTTTAACCTTGCCTACTTTATCAAAGGATTTCTGTCAGGTATGCATTTTTTCTGTTGCTGTTGTAAATGTAATGTTTGAAAAATGCAGTGCAGTTGTAGAAAATTAATTTGATATGGAGGCAGATGTTTTCTCTAGTGAATGTTTATACCTGCATGTGATTTTAATAGACATGCTAACCTATATTGGGTTTAAAATTGTCATGTCATATATTTTCTCACATCTCTGCAGGCAGCTCAATTATTGTTCTGGGCTTTCACTGCTTTCTTTAACCATCATTCTGTCCTCAGTATCCGTGATTGGTATTCCCTCCCACACTTCCAATTATCCTTGACATGATAACACACTATAATGTCGACAGAGTCTAGCCCCGGTGAATCATCATTAACTAACATTTGCAACAATTTAGTGTCATTTACAACACATTAGAGTAATATAAACTCAACTATTGTATTTCTCAAAATGGCCAAAAATTTGATTTCAATTAGACACAATTTGGGCCCATATATTGACGGATATATTCACCGATATTAGCTTTTTGGCAACCTATTGGTATCGACATTTATAAAATGTAAAGAAGAGACTGGAGAAACACCCTTCAACTGTTTTATGAGTGTTGATACACCAGAGGGCAACATGTGTTTAGAGCGCCACAAACACAACAACCAGCTGATCCAAACAGAGTCAGTATTATCATATTATTAAGGACTCATGAGTAAATACACATGACAAATTTTAGGGAAATCTTTTTTACGCTTCATGCACCTGATGTTTTGATTTTTTAAATGATCAAATATTGGTATTGATATCAGTCTTAAAAATACTATATCAGTCAGGTTTTAAATTAAAACCCCCAAACTGATGTGACCCACCGCCTATGCAAGCTAAACCTATAGAATATAGCATTAATAAACTACAGGAGAAAATCATTATACACATATGTCCAAGGCAATAATAAGGGCTCGAGAATCCCACAGAAAAATCAGTAGATGCACCCTTCATAATCAACTATAATAATGTTCTGCTAAACTATGCAGTTATCCTAAAGTCACATCATTGTGTAGTGTATCAGTAGTGCCATATCAGCCTCTCACTGCTCTAACTTCTACCTTAGACAAACTTTTACTGCTTGCTTTAAGCTCTGCCCACATTTGAACAAACACATTGATTCACCTGATTGAGTTTACGTTGGCTTTGCTACCTACCTACTTCAGCATCCAATTTCCACAGCACAGTAGATTCTTTAACGGCTCAACTGTACCACTGATGCGGCTCAGGATTGTCTATCTGAAGAACACCTTGGCTTTTTTCACATTTGTTCTTTGAAAAGTTCACTAAACAGAAATGATTCATTTGGGCCTCAAAGTCAGAACAATACCAATGCTGGACCTTGACTGGACTGAGAAGTAATAACATCTTTTCCAATTAAAATGAGGTAAACCTGCCCAGACAAGCCGTTCTGGTGGGAATGTCAATTTAAATCCTACAACAGACCTTCCCCCAAACTGACTACAGGAGCTAAATTACGCCCGACCTTTCCAATAATATTAAAAAATTCAATGAATAGTGTTAATTCGATTATTGTAGAAATGATTTTGCAACAAAGCGTAGCAGTAACGGTGGAGGTGTATAGGCGTATTTAAAGTTTAAATAAGGCTTTTTATCGTTGCGCGGTCGATGGAATACATTGAAATCACACATTTACTGTAAATAGAGTTGTTGTGTTTTTTTCTCTTCCCTGCATAGCGGGCAATTGTTTGCTGAAAGAGTTATTACAGAAGGCATTGTTCAGTAACCTTATTCACAATGAACATTAATTGGGTACAATTGCGTATTGCACTTTTTTGGGATTCCACAATAGATGTTAATGGGGTATTTAATTTCCTAACACATTAAAGGCAGTGAACTCTGAACCATAATGGGTTATAATGCTGCGCTCTTGCCAGCTGAGCTAGACTTGCTCCTCTACTATATGCTTATGTAGTGTTTTCAACAGTGCAGCTTCAGCAAGTATAAAGAGCAGGAGAAACCGTGAGCCATAAGAGGCGGCTTAAAAGGGGAACATTTCATTTGACTAGTCGTAGAATATATCCATAGGTGGGATGAAACTAATTATGACTTTAGACTGCAGCACATTAGCAGAATGTTTTACATGAATTTATTAAAATCAAAATTTTGGCAGGTGCATCAAAACGGCACATATGTGACTTCAAGCTGTTGCTTGTGCAGAAAAGTAGTTGATCCATTTCACTAGCGACCCATCTGATAAATTTCAATGACTAGAGTGCATTTTCATTAGCACATGGCTTTCATCACAAAATAAAATGTCATCACGTCCGCCAGGAAATGTCACAGAAGCTAATTTTGATCACAACTATACTGCGGACTGAAGCTGGATCAGCAGCTGCAAAGGAGAAATGTAATGAAACAAACAGTCTAGCAGAATTCCTGTTGGTTCTTTGACTGAGGTGTGCCAGCAGCGGCTGTTTTCCGAGGGCTTTCTGAATCCGGAGACAGGATTATTGACTCTTGTATTCTCATCCTGCAGAATAATTTTCACATTCTGTTCTTATTTCTCAAGCGCTTTTATATGGATCATTAAAAGAAAAACAAACAAGCCACAATTTCCCAGTTTCATATACAGCTTTTCCTACATTCTCATTTGGGAACTGCTGAGTTCAGTTTGCCCCAGTTGCTTTTTAAAGTTTTTTGTTTGTCATTTTAGGTTAAAATGTGTTTACTACAAGTACAAACCCAGGATTATCAGATTTCAAAGATTTATCAATAGGGACTGATGGAAAGAAAGTAAGACCAAAAAAAGGGAGAGAGAGAGAAAATTAGGACAGAGGACTGAAGTGGAGCCGAAGTTCATGCTCTATTACTGTTCTGAAGCAATTTTGGAAAAACATTGCCTCTGGATCACTTTGATGGATCGTTGCACCTGGCTGAACTGGATGTCTCCTGAGTTGTTTTCTTTCCATTTGAAAGAGGGATAGCACAACAGATTTTGTAATGCTTCCAGTCGTGGTGTGTGCATGTGAAGCATGTCACCATGGCTTTATCAAGAAAAAGTAAAAAAAAGAAGAAATCTGCAGATATCATCGTACAGTGGGGTTGCCTTATGCTAAATCTGGGTCTGTAGCCACGTCCTCAACTCTTACATTCTAAAAGTTAAATTATTGTTCATTATGAAAGAATTTGACAGTATAATAACGCTAAATGCCATGTTAATGGATAGTACAACTGTTACAACTGTAGCCGAGGTCAAGGAAATTATTCTTGACAGTGCTGTAGATTTATTTGACATTGTTTTAACACTTACAGACATTTAAATGACTAGTCCAAACTGCATCGCTGTGAGGTTAAAGAAAAAAAAGTCATGGCACAATTGTAATGGTCACATGACAGTCTGTGCCAAAACCAATGAATAATGAGCGCTCCATGTGACATCAGAACACAAGTTCAGGACAGGTTATATTGTCAAAATATGCAACGTAAGTGTTAAGAACATATTTTTTCTACTACTACTAGATTAAATAACACAATTTTAAATGTGAAGATTCAAAGACACAACCAAGTGTTGTGTTTCCACCCTATAGATGCTGCCAGGTCTTTACTGCAGCCATCCTCAGTTGCTTGTTTGTGGGACTTTCTGCCTTCAGTTTTGTATTTAATAACTGAAAAGCATGCTCTGTTGGGTTGAGATTAGGTGACTGACTTGGCCATTGAAGAATATCCCATTTCTTTGCTTTGAGAAAAGTCTTGGGCTGCCTTTACAGTTTGGGTCATTATCCGTTTGCACTGTGAAGTGCAGCCTGATCCATTTTTCAGCATTTGGCTGAATCTGAGCAGAGAGTAGAGCCCTGTACACTTCACAATTCATCCTGCTATGTCTATCAGGAGTCACATCATCAATAAACACTGCCAGGCTGGTTCCACTGGCATCCCTACATGCTCATGCCATAAAACTACCTCCCCATGTTTGATAGATAATGTGGTAGGATTCAGATCATGAGCTGTTTCTCTCCTCCAGCATTTTCTCTTCCCGTTATTGAGGAACAGGCTAATCTTGGTTTAGACGTTTTCAGGCAGTGTCTAATGTTGCCTTTCTGTTTTTGAGTGTAACCAGTGGTTTGCACCTGGTTATGAACCCTCTGCATTTGCATTCATTTTTGAATGCCTCTCCTGACCTTGACAGTGATACACCTGCCACTTTCAAAGTGATATTATGAAGCTGCTTTCCTTAACCATGAAGATAATTCTGTCACTCTCACTGTCACTTTAGTTGACTTTAGGTTTTTCGATGTTGCTAAGCTGCCAGCGAATTCATTATTTTTTAAAATGTACCAGATTTTTAATTTGGCCATTCCTAAAGTTTTTGCAGTTTCTCTGAATAATTTAGCATGTCTTTGGGGCATATCTTTAAAAATTAAAGTGAAAAGTTACAAAATAGAAATTAAACACTTTGAATGAACCTCAGATACGATGCCTATTTCATCTGCCCTAAAATAGCATGAAAACCTTACCTTAGCTTGAAACTGCTCACCAGTCACTTGCCCAATTACTTTTGGGTCTCTGAAAATGATGGATTAATGCTCTTTATTTATTTTGAACTCCTTGAATTAAAGCTGAACATCTGCAATTCAGTCACATCTTGATTTAACTAAAATCCACTGTTGTGGTGTACATACACAAAATGCCAACAATCACAGAGATTTATTGAGGTTCATTGATCTTAATAGCAGGATTCATACCAGCTTTATGCACACGTCATTAAACACAATGTGACTGTATAATTATTGTGTTCCTATTAGATGAATATTATATTATAATATTGTTTTTTAATAACAAAAAATCCTATGTAAAGTTCTCTGAGACCTTAAGTGTCAGGATGTATTTCCTTTTCCTTTAGTGACTAATTTGGCAGAAAGCTCTACCTGTTCTATTCATTTTTATGACCATCCTACAAACTGTTCAGATGTAGATGGTTTAAAGTGGCAGCTGTGCATGCTTTACATATGTCATAGTACTCAGTCTGTGACCCAGTGTTTCTAAGTTTCTGGACATTATGATGTTTATTTTTGAATATTCCATGTGATTCGTAGGTTTTTGGTTATTTTTACTTCATGTATTAATTATGTTTTGGTTAGCCTTCCGTTTTTTCTCCTGTCTCCGTGTTTGGTGTTCCCTTTCTGTCTTCCCTGTCAGTCATGTTCCCATGTCTGTTTCGCCTCGATCCCTGTGTCAAGCCTGTGGGTTTAGTCTTTGTCTCCGTGTTTTTTGTACTTCCTGTTTTATGTTGACAGGTTCTCGTCATGTGTACAGTGAGTTCAGTTTTGCTTCACCTCTCTTGTTAGTCTGTATTAGTTCCACCTGTGTTCCCACCTGTTGCCACCTGTTGCCTCTCGTTATCCTGTGTGTATTTTAGTCCTTAGTCTCCCTCTGCTTGTTGTCGTGTCATCCCCGATTGCTGTGTGTTTCCTTGTGCTCTGTAGTTTCCATGTTCTATTGTACCCAGTTCCCAGTAAGTTCCCTTGTCTCAGATTCCTGCGTTTGGGTCCTACCTTGCCTGCCACGCAGCTGCGTATGAGAGCATGACTGCCTAAAATTATCTGACAACTACTTTTTTTGGGGGGGGAAATTCACCGTCTGCTGTTGTCATTGAGATCTGAGAATGTTTAAGTATTTATGAGTCTATTTATGAATTTTAACACATTTAATACCTGTTACAAAGTTGATTCTGTTCATCTGGACGTAGCGTTTTGTGGGAGAAACGTTTCGTCACTCATCCAAGTGACTTCTTCAGTCTCAGCTGACTGCAGGTTTCCCCAACTATAAACAGTACATTTGCATAATGAATCAACTTTTGGAGATTTACTTACCTGGATGATTGAGAATGCATCAAGACATTTAATCACTGTGTTTATTAAGTATTCTGGAAATCAATTTCTTTACCTGACCATAACCTGCCTCCTGGATGCCTCTTAGGTGAGGTGTTTCGGGCATATCCTCCTGGAAGGTGTTTCCCGTGGCAGAGCCAGGACACGCTGGAGAGATTATGTCTCTTGGCTGGGGTGGGAACGCTTGTCCCCCCTGGATGAGCCGGGGTAGGTGGCTGGGGAGAGGAAGGTCTAGGCGGCTCTGCTTACTCTGCTGCCTCTGTGACCCAAACATGGATGGATGGATGGATTTCTGTATTATAGACATCATTTTTGTTTCTACAAAAGCCATTTTGTGCTCAGTACTGTAATTATTAATACATATATATTGTCCTGCTACCGGTGGTTGAAAGAGAGCTGAAGTACACCCTTTCCTGCAACCTACCTAACCAGACACTTTGATGCCCTATGATAAGCTCCATTGCCATAGTGAAGGCTAAAGGTAAAATGGAGCTGGCTTTCATGAATACTATTTGCATGTAATGCTGTTGTACAGCTGTAAATCTCCTCTCAGTATCTTGAAAATATGACAGATGTGCATTATATTTTCAGCGATAAATTTTACATTGTCATGTCACCACACTTGTCCACTGGCTCTTTTCTTCAGGCATGATGCGCATTGTACATTACAGCTGACATATATACTCTGTGAGATATCTGGTGTTTACAAAACACTATCTTTTATTAAACAGTTGTGTCACAGAATATGTTCTACTTGTATGTATTTGGATAAGGGGGTACAGGCATCTGCATAATTCAAGATAACTCAAATCTAGGACAGGTTTCAAAGCAGACAATATTTTTCATGACACTGCTCGTCTTTATCGTACACTTAAATTGAATTAGGCAAAAACAGCTTTGTATTTAAAGTCTATTTACACTGCTTTAAAACCAGTAGTTTAATAGACGGATGCATTAAAATGAGATAAAAACAGTAAGGTCATTGCATCAAGAGAGGAGGCGTGCCACTCATTTTGAGTTTGAGGCAGGATTTAAAAGCAGGCAGTGTAGGGGTCAGGCTAAATATACTAAAGTAACTTTTTCAAACATTTCAGGCTACAGCTGCAAGGGCACGCTCTCTTCCTGAGTGATCTTGACAGGACACGTTTTGTAAAATTTCCATTTAATGCCCTGTAAGTATAACAGTAGTACACATTTTAACTGGTACACAAAAACCTCATAGAGCTGTATTTTTTATCCCACATTTCATCTGCACTTGAGACTAATCTGTTCATTCTCTCCATTTTGGGTAGTTTTTGACTTTGGAGGGTGGCTTCAATTTAATGTAATAATTTGGCTGGATACATATTTTGTTTAAAAGTTTTTAGCCACCACAGGAATCAGACTATATTATAAAAAAGTGGAGGCTCTGTCATGTTTTGGGACTGCATTTCAGCTGCTGGTATTCGGGTGATCTTGTGAAAATCGATGGAATTATGAACAAAAAAATGCATTCAGATTTTGACCCACTGTGCAACAATACCGTCTAGAAAGCTTCTGACTGGCTTCATTTTTTACCCTGACAATGATTCCACACACACTGTCACTGCAGTAAAAGCATACCTAGACCCGCGGCCCTTTGCTGTCTGTCCTCCTCTTTTCTCTCTTCCCACTTTCCCATCCTCACTGCTCCACTATCCAATAAAGGAAAAAGTGCCAAAAAAAATTATCTTAAAAAAGCTTCCCCAAGAGACTTCAGGCTGTATTGAAGAATAAAGGCGGTCATGCCAAATATTGACTTTTAAACTCAATATAATTTATCCTTATATGCTGTATTTCCTTCCTATGTTTTTTTGTAAATTGCTTAACCTATTTCCCAAGCAAAGTATAAAGAAATGAGGGGTGGCTCAAGACTTTTGCACAACACTATTTATCGCATGTGGTTTGATTGTCATCAAGATACCTAGACTGTGACAAGGTGTCAGTCACAAACTATCTCAACACAGACATGAAACACAATCTGCTGGACCAATTTCTTTTCAAAAATAATACATTGCTCATCAATCACGCTGCTACGATACAATAGTCGAAGCCATTTTAAAGTTTAAGTTCCATAATACATTTTCTGATCTCTGATTACATGGTGTAAATGCTTAGGGCAACATAAGATTCATCACTCAGCTTTCAAATATCGTCTCTCTGGCTTTAATCTCATCTTTTAAAGGCTCTCTTCTGTCTGAATCCAATATTGCTGAGATACTTCAAAGATTGCCTCATATTTTAATGTATAACAATTAAAGATTTTTGTTTTAATCTCTTTCTACTCGTGTGTCATAGAAACAGATTCGTGTTTTATGCGTTATATATGTACTGTATTTCTGCTGCATGTTCCCTGATATTCTGGCTATTTTTGCCTCTGGGTGAGCGAATGACTGCATATACCTTTTTTATGTCGTCCTTGTGTTTTGCAATGAGGTAGAAAACTGAGTTTAAAGTGGTTTGATTACTACAAGATTGCGGGGCTCGGGAGGAGGAACATCTTTTAAAGTTTTTGAATTAGTTGAACGTTTTCATTTCGTTTTACATCCAACTTTACAGCTGTTAGTCTGCTGGTTCTCTGTCCAGGACTAGCTTCCCTTCAGTAGCTTTTATTGCACTTGCTTCTACTGCCATCAACTTGAGTAACATTATCTTCACTGCACACATGGTGAAACAAAAGAGAGGAATTAGGGCAACTGTAAATGACAGCAAAACCGCTCTCTAACACTAAAATAAAAGGAAATGACTGTTAAAAAAACAACTGCACATAAATCAGGAAAATAAAAGTTGATCTATCTAATCCTCTGTAATTATATCGCAATTAACACATCTCCAATAATACGTTTGTCCTAAATAACCTGACTGATCGTATCCATCAAGGTGTCAATAGGCATTTTAGTTGCACACCACAGACAGTGATAACAGAAGAGGAAGGGAAGGTGGTGTTAATTATTTATTTATTTTTTTGCTTTTCTTTCATTTTTTCCTTTTTTAAAATGTTATTTTATTGGAACGGCACAAAGAGAGTCTGTTTTGCCTTTTTAATCTACAAAGTATGCAGATCTTCCTACTGACTGATTTGTATTCTTCTGCATTGGAGAGGTTTATTAAATATCAATTCAGCCGCTATCGCTGCTTGCGAAAAAGCCAAAGCCAACATGCTTTATTAAGAACGGTGTTAAATCTGCTGGTGTAAGTTTAATACTGATTGTCACCAAGTGGGGCTTCTGCAAAAAGGGCCTTTCAAGTGTCTGGGTGACAAATTTGAGTGCTCAGTGGCACAAACAAAGGCCAAAGCAGAAAACGGACATGCAAAATATTCACATTGGTTCAAGACTAATGAGTAAACATTGCCCTGATGCTAAAATCAAGAAAATCAAGTCACAGGTTTGCATCGAGTGGACTACATGAACCACAGCAAAGCTTTTTGCTTGTCTTGCACATTGTCAATGAATATGCCTATGTTGGCTTTACAGAAGACGCCTCAGGCAACAAACCATCTCAAGATGGATGGCTCATCAAGATGATTGACAAGTGCTGTAGAAGAGCTGATGTGTCAGACGCAAAGACCAGACGTGTAAAGCACAAGTACCGACTTCAAACTACTTCCACCTTCACTTAGATACCACATTGTAGATTAGAGTAGTTTGGTACTGGCTGAAGGAAAAGTGATCCTATCTCACGCTCCTGTTTGTAAGAAGAGACAGTTGTTGACTCTATCAGACTGAAAGAGGATTTCCCTGCCTCTGCACATTTCTCACAAGGATTCCTAAAGGACGGAATAACAGCATGCGAAGAACTTAGCCTTGTTCATACTCCAGTTAACTTTGGCAGGACTAATAATGTTCCTTCTGCATCAAAGGGAAAATTTGCAAATTTGGTTTTAATTGCTGGCCAAAGCAAGGATCCGAAGAGTTGCATAAGTAAGTCCCAAAAAAAAGAGGGGCGACAAAACTTGTGCTCCTCAATGTTATCTTTTTTTTTTTTGTTAATTAGGTTATTCATTATTAGACTTTTAATTTAATTTTTTTCTAAAGATAAAAAAAACATTAACGAGAGCTAGTAGTGTGTGTTCTCTGAATTTTGGCCAGACACTTTCAGTAGTTTGTGCAATGGCATCATTTCTTTTAAAGCTAAAGTTTTCTGAAAATTAGTAGGTCCTTTGATATTTAATACAAACATACGTTGTGTGTTGGCTCAGTGGCAGCATAGGAATTATAACATAAAAGATGCTTAAAGGGTTAAAAAGTTATGACTTTGAAAGCCTTTTAGAGTCACTAGAGAATAGTTCTTTAATTTCTACTTTTTTTAAATGAATAATACTTGATGATTCAAATCCTTCAATCAAGTTCACTCAGTTTAAAATTCCAGTCAGTGAGCCTGACAGCACAAAAATCACCTCACACATATTATGTGATCCCCGAGGAATGCACACCTGATTAATTCGATTGGAATAATCTCTATTGTTTTGGCTTCGGCGAAAGCAGCAGTGACAAAATTTCAACACAAGACTGACTAATGGAATAAAGTAAAATATAATTTTGGAGTTGAATGTCAGGTGAGGCATTCTGTGTGTGCAAGAGCGGAGCGCGTGATCTCCTTTCAAAGTATCTCGAAGAGTCGCTTGCGGTGTTTTGAACAGCTGGAGACGTTCATCCAGTACGACATCTGCGCTGTGCTTTTGATCAGAGATGAGAACCAAAGTGCAGCCATGTAGTGGCTACATAAATCAAAAGACAGATAAACGATGGCGGAGATAGGAGAGGCTGCCAGTTCAGCAGATGACACTGGCTACTTGTTTAGATTGCAATAGACCAGATACAATATTGTTAAAAGGTGGCATGTGGACTATTTGCATACACTCCACTCCATCATTAAACACACACTCATCTCTGACCGAAAATGTGGGACTTAAAAAAACCAAAACATTGGCTCTTATAACGAGTAGATATTAAGCTGCTTCACAGCATTGGCATTATATTTAAATTATGCTAATTAAATTAAACAAAGATCATTGCCAAACAAAGCTCAGTGGTTTCCACACACCTGTTCATTTTGGATGGCACATTTGGTTAATTTTGAAGCAATTTGCCTTCACAGGCGTATCTGTCAGTGATGTTTCTCTTTATTTCAAAGCAAAGACCACAGTTTCGGAAAAACATTCTGTAAAATTTCAGTGTTTTGAGAGCAACAAATATGGGGACAAAACAAATGAGCCAAGAAGGGATGTTGATGAATTGCTTATCTTTGCCATTCTTCATAACTCAAATGGATAGATATGTATTGTGCTTTTCAACACGCTGATCTTGTAAGGCTGCCTTATATCAAAGCCATAGTAAAGTTGTATAAGAGAGAATGAAATCAAGGTAAGAGCCCTTTTCATTTCTCTTGTACACTTTATCTGATTGGCCTGTTGACCATTTCTCTGGCATGAGTCACAGATTCACGCAAGCATGGTCTGATTTCCTTAGGTTTATCCTCTAATTTCAATCTCCGTGAGCATCGTTGTGCTGTATCTGCGCATGCTTCACCGATCACCGTCTCTCCATCTGCCCCGGTAATATTTTTCCTCAGGGAAGCTGCTTGACTCAGAGACGCAGATCTTTCTTGCCTTCTTTGCAGAATCTCCTCAGTGTTGTATTCATACCAGAAAGCCCTAAGTGAGGGTGCTGATAAAATGGGGCTCAATATGTCGTCATCTCTAACAGCGGGGTTCCTTTCTGGAGCGGCAGCAATGCAGTGGCTGCAGTGGCTTAGGGTTTAGAAATTAGCTAAAAGTTCAGCAGCGATAATGTTTTGATTTTACTGCATCCTTTTTGCCTAATCAGACCAATTTACACAGGTTCACATCCACCATTACAATATAGTGGACTGTGACATGTCTAATATTATTATATACAAAACTCTTAAACCACCCCTTAATTCTTTATAGTTCATGATGAGGAAAATGGGAAACAGGTGCAGCAATTTGTGCAAACATGCAAACATATATAGAAATACCGTACATGAGGCAAAAACTCAACAAAGTTTTTATTTTGCTTGAAAGTCAATATTTGGTTTGAGCACCTTTACTCTTTTTTTCAGCTCTCTTAGAAAAGCTTTCTTGTAATTTCTTTAAGTGGCCTTCACAAATATTTCTCCAGGCTTTTTGAACAACATTTAAATGGCATCTTTGGATGTTTCCTACTTTTTGTTACGTTCTCTACCAAGTTGACTCCACAATGCTATACACTGCTTTTCAGGTCCAGGCTCTGGGGAGGCCAATCAATGACTGATATGTGCTTTTGCATCCAGGTATCCTTTTACTTCTTTGGCAGTGTGTCTGGGATCATTACCATGCTAAAAATTAAGCCAGTCAGATGATTTTCAGATGGTATTGCATGGTGGATAAAAATCTGCCAGCACATTTCTGCCTTGATAATTCTATTAATTTTGACAAGATCCCTCATACCACCGGCTAAAATACAGCCCAGATTTATTACAGTGGAAGCACAGTGGCCAAAAGCATTCATTGTTGGACCTCCATCCTGACCTCATCTGTACATATTGCTGACAATTTGAGCCAAAAACCTCAAACTTGGAATTATCACTCTAAAAAACCTGTTACCACTGATTTTCAGTCCAATTCTTGACTATTTTGGCATACCTCAGCCTTTTCTCCCTGTTTCCATTCCTTAACAGTGGCTTCTTTACAGCCACCCCTCCGCTGAGACCATTTCTGATGAGGCTTCAGTGAACAGATGGATCAGCCAAAGGGTCAGATGCATCTCTCAGGTCTTGTGTCAGGTCTCACATAATATAGACTGAAAGCAACACAGCTGCTGCAGACACAGCAGAGGTATGTGTGTGAGTGTGTGTGTGTGTGAAAGAGGAAAAATAGTGGTTTAGTATGAAAAGCTTGCATGTGCGATTTAAACGTGTTGGTCAGTAAGACTGGACAAGATCGGCTATATTTATAAAATCTAGCATATTTGAAGCCAGGAACAAAAACTGGCAAAAATGTCGACTGCTTAAGTTAACAGACTTTTCAACAGCACAACTCTATCATTAAGGCATGGGAGAATCTGATGGATTATAATCAAGTATTCCATTAAATTAATGTTTAAAGACAGTTTTAGTTTTTATTATTTCAGCTGCAGCCCTGATGAGACCAAGTGAGGAATAAATATAAAACCAGAATTCAAATGTAGGCCTGCAGTACACTATGTTCAAATTTGATATCAGTTCATGTTTTATGATCATATATTAATGTTTTTAGAACAGTGACATAGTTTTGTATTGCTGTTTGCAGCCAATGTAATAAATAAATAAATCTCATCAGAGACACACTTAGACTTTGTTTTTTGGACCCTCCTCCTTTCCTCACACCGAGGTCTGAGGAATGATGACTTTGATTGGTCAGTATCAGATTACAGGTGGGAATTTCATACTCATTGATCCCTTGAATATCGAATGCCTGCTACAAAGCAAGTTAGGTTTGCGGAAAGTTACCATAGCGATATACTCCAGGTAGAAGTAAACCACCTTTGTAGTAGAAAAGAAAAAAAAAAACAGGATTAATTCTGAAGTTACCTGGATTAGGCCAAATCTTACTTCACTGTACAAATCTCCGCCATGTATGTTTGAAATTGTGCAACCATTTCTGATGATTCTTTGGCAAGCAGCTAGTGGAGCAACTGAAGAGGCAGACACATGTCTCGGGCCCAATGTAAAGTTTTTATTGAATGTTTTCTACCTCTTAAGGTCATGACTGTCAGATACTGTTCATCCACTGTAAATAGTTCTTTTAGGCTGGTTACTTTTGTCCTCCATTTGTCCAGTTTCCTCAAATTTTTTTTAAGTATACACTGCACACCTTGCTGAGATATACCAGGTAAAACTCTTTGGGGCAAATATGCTGTTTTATGCATATCAAAGTGTGTTAATTTTTTTCATTTTTCAAAGATTAAGCTAAGTCTGTGCTTTTGCAACAGGCTGCAAATAAAGTGTGTAAAAATATAATATTAAATTGGTTGTTTGCTAAGTTGTTTGTTATGCGTACACACAACGCTGATTCGTCCTTTGGGTTAGGTGCCTTTTTGCGCTTGAATGATTCATGAGCAGTATTAAGTGGCTTAACAACCAAAACAAAAATCCCTCTGAAAATGATCCAGTACAAGGACCGGACTGAAAATGAATGAAAAAGAACCCAATGTCCGAAGAAAAACTTTCAAAGTCTTTTGCAAAGCCTGGAGAACTATTGCTCAAAAGCCCTTTTAAAAAAATTACAAGAAAGTCTGGCTCATTGGAAGAACAATATAAAGTGTGGGGTGTCTTGAGACTTTGCACAGTATCAGTTTAAGTTGTGTAAGGCAGTGAAACATAAAGCCAGACCATCAAAGGGTCAACGCAGAAAGGCAGTTTAAAGTCTCGGGTGACTTGCTTGTCAGAATGTAGAAAGAAACTCAAATGCTTTTTCAGCCTTCACACCATGTTGCCCATTGTGTGTAAAACTGGGATGTAATTATGCAAAAAGGAAAATCCTGCAGACTGAAAACACCAATATTTCCTAGTAATTATTAGGTAGTTTACTGCCATAGTATCAACTATATTAAATTAGATGTTTTGAATTTTTTTTATTTTCTTTCACTGAGAGGAAAATTTATGCATTTATTACTTTTTTTTTTTAGAATTGTAAAGTAAGGTTTGTGGTATTTCTGAGGTCTGGCAAAGCGATTGTGTGTTGTTATGTTCACTGTCTCCTATAGTTTGAGAATGGTTTGAGAATTACCCCAAAAATGTAAAGATGTTGCACGTGGTGTGTTATATTTCTGAGGCCCAATTAATTCATTCATGCATTAAACTGTAAACCAGCATTTAAAAAAAATACAATTTATACTGAGGTAGAGCATGACAGAAACAGCCTGTGCTGGCAGATTCAATAACCTACTTTGCAACTTAACTTTTCGACAAAGTGATACCTGCCTTCAAACGTGATGCTTTCAGGTGCGCTTCAATAATACTACCACACAGCAAAAACTGGCTGAGCATGACATGAACCGAGACACAAAGACTCCTAATCTTATGGAGACTAAAATGTAGCAAATTAAAAAGAAGAACTCTGCATTTTAAGTTAAAAGTTAGCATTTTTTCAAAGCATCAAGATAAGACATTCCATTGATCTTCAGCCTCTGTAACTCCAGCTTGTTTGTCAAGACGTTCAGACTTTTTGACAACTGCTACAATCCTGCAGCTATGCCTGCCGCACATCAAACACTACCATATTCTCAACAATGAGCAGACTGCTTAAGATTCAAATAATGTTTATCCTGGGATCTGATACATGCATTCTAATCATATCTAGTTGGAGAAGATGAACCCTCAGTACAATCAGAAGTTAAATTCTTGCTCTGCTGAGGCGGCTTTTGCTCATTTAAAGGAATATTAAGAACGATTTTGCTGACATTGTTAAGGTGCAAAAAGACCAGATTTTCGCAGCTCATAACTCAATAAAATGAATATTTATCCACCTGAATTAAAAATAAATTTGCAAAAACATGCACAGTGGAATGATACATGTACCGAGAAAAATCAAGCAAAATATTAATTTTCTTAAGCGCAACTCGAATTTGGCCTTGTGATCGAAAAGCTACAGTATGGTCTACTTTCATTTCTACACAACTCAGGCACTGATGCACATACAAAGACAGAGACGGATATCAATGAACAGAGGCAAGCAAAAAGATACTCCCAGAGAGAGACAAACTGAGATAGATGTGTGCAAACCCACGCAGACAGACAAAAACTGACAGTGACCCCCTCAGTTCCTACAGGACAGCCACTGGAGACAAAAGGAAAGCAATCTGTCAAGCAGCAACTAAAGTAAATCTTACCAGTAGTTTCATGAGCATCTTGTGATGAGCAATGACATCTGTCATCCCTTCTAAAAACTATAACCCCCTAAAAACATCAGTAAGATCGCATGAAGCAGATGTTGCTTATGTTTGTTTAAAGCAATGTATTATATATATATTTTAGGCCATATATGTAATTTCAATTTATGTAAGGTTTGACGTGTGCTGGTGTGTTCAGGCTGTCAGTACTCACTCATTTTCGATATACTTGCTGCCACATTGCACGAAGAAGGCTCTGCCATCATTTTTCCCAGTGCTGCTGTTCATGCAGCATTGCAAAGACCCCACCATCATTCCTATACACGCTCAGTCTATATTCTTCTGGGGGGATAGTAATTGCTGTCACTGCCTATGCCCTGCTGCTCAAAGCTTGATAACTCTTAGTGGGGATGACACGATGAGAAACTAGATAAGGCATCAGCATCAGTGCTGAACATATTCTCCATTAAATTTCATATGGACAGAACATATTCTACATTTAACAAAAAGTCTGTACAAAGAATAATCTAAATCAGTATTTCTCAATAGGGCTAGCATCCAAACACTTCATTAGACATCGACAAACATAACATGCTTTCACTTTATTTCCACTCCTCCATTCTGCCTCTCCAAACTTAGGAATTATTTGCTGTGCGATACGTAAATATGCTTAGCAGCGTCTCTTCCTGTAAGGCAATTTCACAACATGAAAATAAAACAGGGACGCTAAGCTCAAAAAGCACTGATGGTAGGACACATAACCAACATTTAAAGAAAAAACTAAGCAAAGAACTGCTACAACACTAGTTACAGTGTTTTTTAGTCTGTCCCCTTTTTAGACACCACCTACTAATTAGAACCAATTGTGCAGCTTCATCAGGAAAAGATGAAAATCAACACTGATAGTTTCTGCCTCTTTGTCTGTAATCAGTAATCGAGCACTGAGCATTGTGTCCAAACAAGTTTTGGATTAAACCAGAGCAAATCCATCCAAATCCCCTATAGGTACAACATGTGGCAACATGCAGGGCTTTTTTTCATTAGAATATAGTGAAATGAACTGTGGGTTTAAGTGTTTGGAGTGCAGCTACGTGCACTTACAAGAGAAACAAATAAAAGAGAGTTTTTCTGAGACCATCAATCTCCTCAAAAAAAAAAAAAGGTTAATAACATTTTTCATTGGGAGTTCATTTCATGGTACAGTATGTGCTCTTCTATAAAAAGTAGGTAATTCAGTTCAGTGGTAATATATTAAGCAAAAAGATAAAAAATGATATCTCAATGTGCGGTATCTATCTCCTCACAGCAGGAAGGACATCCTGTAAGAGATGGGCCTTTGCCTTCAGACTACATTACATTATAAGCCTTGAGGCTTATAATGTAATGTAGACCAAGGGTCCTCAAATGTCCCCCTTTGTGAGATAAGTCCTGCTGTCTATAAATTGATAAACACCTTTATCACACTGGCTCTGACTGTTGTGATTCCTGCGTAGGATTAGTACGGTTTCTCATCTGGCAGCAGTAACTGAAATATAAATAAGTTGAAAATAAAAAGAGGGGTTAAAAGGCAGTCACTGCTTTCCCATTCTCAATCCCCCAACTGCTTGTTAAAGATAGAGGCAACCATACAAAATGTTATCACTGTAAAGACCATTGCAGTTAAAAGAAGATTGTTATTGCCATCTGCAGAACTTCACATTTGGTATTATGGCTCTATTCTGGGAAGAGGAGCTGCAGGACCCCCATACAAAACAGGACAGAGCATGCATCTATGACAACAGATGGGGCTGGAGTGAAAGTGGGTTGCAAAGTGGCATGCAGGTTACAGCATGGACAGGCTAAAGCAAGTGAGATGACACATCCTGCATGGGATTTGCTGATTGGCTGAACAACCTTGAACCTGAACCTTGTGAACTCTTGCTCTCCTGTCTGAGGTGAAACTATGCTTGATTAGGTTTAAAGCCCAAATTGAAAGATTTGTGTTAGAGAATTTGTAACTCTGTTTCCAAAATGTTTTAAAATTTTGAATAGTTCATAAAATGCAATAAGGATTGGGACTCTAGTGTGATGTCTAGTTTATTTACATAGCACCAAATCACAACAACAGTTGCCTCAAGGAGCTTTATATTATAAAGTAAAACCCTCACAGTAATACAGAGAAAACCCCAACAATCAGATGATCCCCTATGAGCAAGCACTTGACGACAGTAGGAGGGAAAAACTCAATTTTAACACGAAGAAACTACCAGCAGAACCAGGCTCAGGGAGTGGCTGCCATCTGCTGCAACTGGTTTGAGGTTAGGGGAGGAAAAAGGGACAGAAGACACACTGAAAAAGCGCACTGTTGCCTAACAGCATGAAGTTTCTAGGTTTGGGTCCCGCATCTGGACATCTCCACACACTTCTGTGTGGAATTTGCATGTTTTTCCCATGTCTGCGTGGATTCTCGCCAGTTCCTCTGACTTCTGACCCAAGGTCTAGAGACGTGCAATTATCGGGGATAGGTTAATTGGTAATTCTAAAATTTCCCATAGGTGTGAATGTGAGTGTGAATGGTTGTCTGTCTCTCTGTGTTAGCCCTGTGACAGAGTGGCAGCACCACAACACTGAAGTGGAGAAGCGGAAAAAGATGAACTGATGGATGGATGGATGGATGGATGGATGGATGGATGGATGGATGGATGGATGGATAGATGGATGGATGGATATACACTAAGCTCAAAATATTGCACATTGGATCATGCCAAATGACTCTTGATTGAAAAATTACATGAGTTTCTGAAAGCATTAAACGACTAGCTAACAATGTGTTTTTATATTCACATTAGATCAGACTATAAGACCTCAACTTGTGCGGTTGCTTTGTCATCAGTATTCCCATCTGCTTGTGGACTATGACAACCTCCGTCACACAAATTACACCCTTCGATGCTTCAAAGAGCATAGTGACAAGCCCCCCTCTGACTCTTACCAACTGCCAGTATTTCTAGACTTGGATTGACACTTTAAATGAAATAACCATTGAACAAGTAGAGAAGACGCCATCTTTGTCTTCACAGAGGCATCTGTACTCACTGAGTGTTAGACAACAAAGAGCCATAGGGGGCCTTCTTGGGTGTCAGTGGGGGTTTTAGTGGTGTGGGGGAGTAAGACGCTCTGCTGAGAAATGTCACTTCTCTGTATCCAGCGTTTTATGCCAGAAATGCAGCCAATGTGTCTTTGAATGTCGTCAGCAGATGAAATGCCTCTGCTTTGTATGTTTTCCGTGGGTTGAGTTCACAGTAGTAAAAAGAGAAGAAAGAGGAGGAGTGTTGTGTGTGTGAATAACTGTGGGGACAACAGTGCTTGACAGATTTACTGGAGAGTAGGTTAGAGCCGTATGAGTAAAACCATAATTTGTGGACCTGCAATGCAGTTGCATCTAAACATAAAGACGTCAGCAAACTAGTGACTGCGCAGACTCAGTGCATCACCAGTCTGAACTCTTTTGTCACTCACAAGTATTTAACAGCTTTGACTTGTTAAGACTTGGATGTAGCACAATCTTTTCTTTTTTGTAATAAACATTGTCTCCATTCTTAGGTCTTAGTGTATGTGCATTATATGTCTCCTTTCACTTAGTTGGGAAAAGTAACAGCAGGATGTTTACACCACACACTGTCATGAGCAAATTCAATCTGCAGCCAACTGATTGAGCAATTTGCTCAGCAATTGAGCACAATAGGCCATCAACGTGCGGGAATGCTAATGTATATCACACACCCAGGAGTAGCAACGAGTTGTAGAGAAAAAAAGTGAGAGGTTGTGTTTTGTCAGTAACGATGCAGGCGGCTAGTAAACGCAGTTGAAATGAGACCCACGGCTCGATATTTTTCGGATATATTTTTTTAATATATATATAACATGTTAAGCTACAATGTTCATCTCTGATTGTCTTCGCTACAAAACAAATTGCATGAATTCAAGAGCCCTTCTTGTCCCGGCTTTTTGATTTATGTGTTTTGACTGGTTTCCGTGACACTCCATCTCAGATCTGGTACTTGAAAGTAAACTGAGAAGGAAAACAAAGGGGGCTCAGGCAGACAGAAGTAAAGACGCAGACAGAACACCATAAAAAAGGTGCGAACAAAGTGACGGTAGCATATGCCATCTTTTACAAGTGAGGTGATTATACCGAGGCTCAGGTGTGGCGGTGAACAGATGAGGAAAGGCAGGTTTGCGGTGACAAGAAGGGGTTGTGTGCACAAGTTAAAAACATGTGGCAAGTAAAATATATTTTGCAAGTGACCTCTGATGCTTTTTCTCATTTTCCATATATATGTATAGTTTTACAAAGTTGGACGCTTATAACCAAAGGTCAGCGTATGCACAAAAGCTCAGGATTCAGACTGCTCTAAACAGCTGGTCTCGCAGTTTTTTCCTACCTTTCAGTCTGTATGATGTCAGAGAGAGAAGAGAGAGACACGCACCTCTGAATGTGAGCAAAGCAGATCCATCCATCTGCTGATCATACTTTCTGTTCATGAGGGCCAGCCAACAGAAAAAAAGTTGTCTTAGAAGGAAAGGAGCTAGAATTTCAAATGGTGGATAGGCTGAGGGGCTGTGCTGAGGCCCGGTATAAGATAAATAAGGATTATTAAATGTGAATCATGCAGTCTAGTCTACTAAAGTTCAATAATAAAAAATATAGAGTTGGAAATGAGTCCACTTTAAACTGCTTGCAAAACTTACACGGTTTATGAATGCTAAAATATGCTTTTAATACTGAGATTCAGCACATTTTTCAGTAATGCTGCACAATCACAACTCCTAAATAACTTTAGAAGTAGATATTTAAAGTGTGGGAATGTCTTCACAGGAAATGAGTTGAATTTTGTATTTGTAAGTATTTTCAAAGTGTAAATCACAACTCAATTTTCCCGTCATCAGTATGGCAAATACTAAACACGAGCATAATCGTTGTTCAGTGGGTATAATTGAGTTGCTACAGAAGTGTAGCAACCATCTCAGAAACCCACTGAGGTGAGAGTTGGGATTTTGGTGCATATTCTACATTTTTTCCCCTTATCTATTATTTCCAAAGACAAACCGAACAGTTGTGCTGAAATTAAACATACTTTAGAATACAAATAAACATGAGAGTCTGAATTTGTGCCTTCAGTCTGAGGAAAGTCGGATAGAAGGCACCGATGGCTTTCTACTTGCACTGCAGGGTCTGCCGGGACAGTGTAGAGTTTTGAAATGAATACTGAGTGGGAAAACAAGAAACAAGACATCCAGGACACAAACACTGGAAGTTAGAATAGGTTATTGGGTGTACACACTCTCTGAAGGGATGAATAATGTAAAATAGGCTGGTTAGTTGTCAAAAGAACCTCCTCATAGATTTTTTGGGTTACTGCTTTGTAAAAGAAAGACTTCATCAAGAGTTTGGGGCGAGCTACCTATTTATGTGCGTCATTGCTTCTTTTTTCCGTTGTATTAATTGGGATTTCAGATGGAGAAGAAATGAGAGAACCATTACTGCATGTAGCCTGAGTGGCATGACAGGAGAGAGTAGCTAAACTAGGCTGTACTTTGATGGAGAGGAATACTGGATGTGCTCCATGGTGTTGTATTATTTAACTGTTTTGGGCATCTGCTGAAATGACCACTGACACAGAGTGGTAGGTGATGCTCTTGCCAGACATGTATTCACATAAATATGTGCCAAGTTGGAAGCAGTTTACAGATGTATCTTGCATTAGTGTAGCCTGAGAGAGATGGTGAGAAGAGATTGCAAGAGAAATGATGCAGAAGTGAAGAAACACATATACAGTCTAATCACACTATTGGAAATGTCTGCGCTATCCTGTTGATGAAATTTCAAGAAATTGAGTACAATTTATTTTTACTTTGGAAAACCAAATTTCAAACAATCTTTTTTTTTTCTTTTGGAAAGGACAAAATATTTGATTTAACACCAGCCATTAAATGTCTGAACCAAAGGGGACCCGAGCTACAGGGATTATAATTGTCACGAAATCAACATGACACTAATTTGACCACCTGTGACACAGGCACCTCAAAGTCCAGGGCAAGTGGGGGGGAAAAGGAAAAAAAACCCATCATCTGTGCTCTTGCCTGCACCATCATTTTATATCAAATTAAAAGGCCAGAGACTACGTCCTCCCACCAGAGTGTCAACCCCGCTTGTCAAAACCTAACAAGTCATTTGCTGAAGGTTATTGTTATTGTATGACATTTAATCCAAGTCATGATATTAGCATAATTCCCTGACCTGTCTTCTTAACCTCCAGTCACCTTTAATTGGCCAGAGCTTTTGAATGCCCATGTTTCGTATTGCACTGTGTGTAAATCTCATTACTGTTATGGCTGTTGGATAGTGCTGCTAGGCATTAAAAAGACAGATACTCCCTGTAAGCAACCAGAGAAATGGCAGTCAAAAAGCTCCCACTTGTGAGTGGTTACACTAACCTCAGAGCTTATAGTGTCTGTTGATCTCAGTGGTAATGTGAGTCTGGTTTGTGTGTACGATGCAGTATAGAACAATGGCAACAAAAACAAGCTATCAAGTGTGTGGCCATTATGGTTGTCCTTGTGGAGCAGAAGTGATCAGTGATATGTGGACCCTGCAGCACCTCGCTGAGTGTGAACTGTGTGCTCCTGTCTTCTTTCGGTAATGGTGTCTTGGCAATGACCCATGGTTGAACGGTCAGTTGCAGAGGTTGTCAGTTATGCTGACAGCCAGGGTGCAAGATGTGTTTTAAAGAGTTATTACTTCTTTAACTATGGACTGCATAGCTCTGGCAACATGGTTACTTAAAGTCTCAAATATTAAGAGTGAGAAAGGAATGTGAACAACTGTCTGGTAAGCTCTGTAATTTTCCATTAAATCATGATTTTCAGCCCACCAGGCAAGTTGAAAGGTCTGTGCCTGAATTCTTATTATCTGTTAACCCACATCCATGTAATGCATTATGTATCCTAGTCTACATGCAGTACCTTGCAAAAGTCTTGAATCACCCCTTAATCCTTTATTGAAGGACGGGTAAGAAGATTTCCTGGAAAATGAATTTTGAGGTTAAAAAAAAGGGGGTTGTACAATTTTAATGACTTTGAAATTCACTATTTGGTCTGACTACCTTTGTTCTTCAATATTTTGTGAACTCTCTTGGGCAAGGTTTTCTTGGAATGTCTTTAAGTAGTCTTCACCAATAGTTCTCTAGGCTCCTTAATGGATATTTGAAGCCCTTCTTTGGACGTCGGCTGCCTTTTGTTCTATTCTGTAGAGATGATCCTACACTGCTTCACTAATGTTGATGTCCAGGCTCTGAACAAACCAAGATTCTTCCATTGTGTTTTTTTTTCAATTCAGGTATGTTTTTACCGCACCGACAGTATTTTTGGGGTCGCTGTCAAACTAAAAAAAGGGAAGCTGCTAATCAGACACTTTTCAAATTGTATGGTGCACGGTGGGTCAATATCTGATGGTTTCTGTGTTCATAGTTCCATCGATTTTGACAAGATCCCCAACACCACTGGCTGAAATGCAGCCCCAAAACATGACAGAGCAGTCTTGTGTAGTTTAGCTTACCTAAGCCTTTTCTTCCTGCTTCCCTTCCTTAATAATGGCTTCTTGCCATTGTTTGCTAGGTTATGTTATGTATAGACACAACACTCATTCATCTCTTGAGTTAGACACCTTTTATATGTTTGAATAACTCAGTGTGCAAATGGCTTTACAAACAAAAAACATTCCTTTGCAAATGATCAGGTACAAGGACTGGACTGAAAATAAATGAAAAAACAGCCACAGTCCAAAGAAAACCTTTCAAACTAGAACTATGAAAACTAGGTAACTGTTGCTCAAGACCGCTTTAAAAATTTCTCCTTTGAAGTAAAATATAAAGATATGCTGAGTGCCTTCAGACTTTTGTGCAATGGGACATTTAATTTAACTAACAGAATTAATAATTGTAACATTTGACTGTAAGTGTAATTCTAGCTGCCATAGGTTGTGCATATTTTCTACTTTTAATGCACCTGACCTCACAAATGACTAAATTCTCATAGATTGAAGATAATAATTTGACACACATAAATACCAAACATGACCTAACGTGACATCAAAGCTTAAAAAAAGAAAAGGAAAAAGAAACAAAGCCAGCTACCACTGACACGGTCATCGGGACTGGTGACCTGACTTCAGTCTACTAGCTACTCTATGCTATGTAGTCAAGATGGTCACCACTTAGAGTGATAAGTGCACAGCATTCTCCACTCTGTTTCAACTTGTAGTGCACTTCACATAGCCATCCTTATGTAACAGCACTTACTCTCACTTCTCCTTGAATATATTGATGACACATTAAAGAAGCAACCTAGAGTCTAAAACTAATTTGTTTAGCATTATAATTCTGACAGTAATGGGCAAATTCATACTGCGAGTTTTAATGTTCAATTTTGATGTCCCATTTTCTACAGATGCACCACAACAAGTGTAACTGCCTTACATGCACAGCATATGTCTCTTAGATTCCTGCAAATGAATGTCCTCATTGTCCTACATTCCCATAACCTCTTCCCAACAGGAGTGGTATGTTTAAGTTGTATGAAATCGAATGTGAACGTTCAGATTGAGGACATATTGCCATAGCTTACATAAGCTACAGCCTATATGACAGTGATGTAAAGTGAAATATAAAATGTCAGATTTGCAGTGCTTTTATCTCTGTCCACTCGAGTGTTAAAATAGATGAGTCACGTATGAAGGAAAAAGAAACCCTGGAAAAATGCAAATTATCTTGCAACATGAATATCAGCTTGTTTCAGAAAAAAAGGGAAAAAATAAGTAAAAATAAAAAATCTTGAACGGGGTAAAAACATTTGTTTTTTAAAGTTATGTTTGCAGCCAGCAGCATCGTTTCGACTCTAAAGTTACCCTTGGAACATAACGCTGAAACGCTAATCTCACGTTTAAATGAGCATGATATCTGCAGTAAGTAGCATGTAACTGGTTCTTGTTTTTCCTTCACACTAAATACTTTAACTTCTTTGAAAATGTTGAGCCACATTGTGATTTTTTTTAATGCTCACATCATTTTTATTTGCCAACCAGCCTGGAAATAACCTACATCCACAGACAACAGCACCATGTCAGCATCTCTCTCTTTTCTTTTAGCCTCAGGCTGGCAGCAGTTGACTGAAATGTTCCTAATATGGAAACACAATGGCAACCTTTGTGCCCTCATCTGTTACTGACTAACAGAAAACTGTTTTGTTAAGCAAAAGGGAGACATTTAGAGATTTTTAGCCCATTAGAGAAACTTAATTCTGTTTTTTTATGGTGAAAATTCATCACATTTATGTAAACCGATGGCACAGTGGTTTATTGGTTCACTTTCCCTTCACAGCAAAAAGATCCTAGGTATGAATCCACCAGTTTACATATTCTCCTACTGCCAGCAGGGGTTCCCCCAGGGTACACTGGCTTCCTCTCAGAATCTAAACACATGCTTGTTAAGTTAATTGTTGATTCTAAAGTAGCCTTAGGTGTGAATGTTTGTCTGTCTTTCTGTGTTAGCCCTGTGTTATACTGACAACCTGGATACTCTGGCTCTTGCCTCATGACAGCCAGGATGGCCCTGGATTGGATAAATGAAAGAAAATGGAAGGATTTATTTATATATATTAATTCAAAGTTGTCACAGTGAAGTAGCACATGTATTTTCAAGCAATGCCCATAACTGGTAGGAAACAAGAAACACTAAGCGTGCTAATAAAATACTTTTTAGTGTGTGCCAAGCAAATAAATAAATGAAAGATGTTTGAATATTTAATGAGTTAAATGTAAGTAAGTCTCCAGCTTTGTTGTACTTTGCCCTAGAGCTGCAAATATGCAAATCAGTATGTGTGTCCTAATTATTGGCTCCGCATTATAGCATTATTTACTCTTAGTCTGGTGTTACTCAAGAGCTTCACAACTGATGCACAATCTATAAGTTAAACGTGATCATAAGTTTTAGGGGTAGGATGTTTTCTTTAAACACGTGAGCATGTGATATACCGCAGATAAGGTCAAAATAATCAAGTCAAACATCACAAACTAGAGCTGGAGATGGTGACGTTTTCAGTTAAACACTTTGGTGTCTATAAATGAAACTCATTACGCTGAATTTGACCTGTAGCTGATATTTGATTATTATTACTTTTTTATCTTAAAGGTTTGTTTGGCCTAGGCTGCCAGGACATACACCCCCAGCTACAGGCATTTGTGATGCCTTTGAATAAACAACTGTCTTAGCCCTTATATGAAGAAACAGCTATACTTGGCTCATCTCTCACAGCATAACCGGTGCCTTTGTTTGTCTAGTGTTGATCAAAAGTGTGGTTTTATGTTGCAGGTTTAAACATTGTTTCCTTCTATGCACTTTTTTTATTAGATGATAACAACAACAGTAATATTAGCCATCTGTTTCCAGTGAAGATGAAGGGTTATAACTTTTTGGACAGCACCGGTAATATGACTACTGTAAAATGAAACTGCTCCCATTATTTCACTGACCCGATTTACATTGACCGTTCCAGGTGTTTCAGATGCATCAATGCAAGAAGCAATTGAGATTCATTAAAAAAAAAAAAATGTTGCTAAAGTTTGACATGTTCTAAGCAGATGTTAAAAGGCCGTAAAATTTACTCGTCCCAAGTGAACCTGGAGTATGTCAGTAAGCGGTCTGTTAAAGCAGCCTCAACCAGGTCTGTCCTCTGAGATAACAGCGGCTAAAGTTACCCTGAAATTGCACTGAAATTAGCTGTAGTTCAGCCTGAAGTGACAAGAGGAAGTGTCACCAGCTACATTACAACACATGCAGCTGGACAGGTACACCGTGCTGCTTTAACTGTTCTGTGCTCAGGTGAGGAATCGTTTGAGTCTCTTCATGGTAGTTGCTCATGTGTTTGAGCTTTCAAATGAACTGCTAAATTACTAAGTTGCTCTTCTTCTGGTCTTTTTGAGATTTACCAAACAGCTTTTTACACATTACTACCAAAATCTGGATAAAATCTAAGGCAGGTTTTGAACCATATTTGTATTCTGGGTATGTGCAGCCAAATTTAAATTTCACTATACACCATCCCATCTGTAATTTACTTGGATAGGGAAAGCTAAAATGTATAAAGGGGGTCACTTACCATACAGTTCTACTAAACCAGTTTAAATAGATTTTTTTGTGGAAATTTACTACCAATTAAGCCTCAGTCTGGTACCTTTTCACCAAAATGTTGGGTCTTTCACACGTGATATGTGTGAAGCAGCTATGGAAATAAAAAAAATGAACACACAGAATGAGTCAGGTTACACGGTTAGCAGTGGTCCATCATGTTGAGCAAACTTCATGTAAAGCTCAACTGCTGCAAAAATGTGCAGCTTAAATGAAAGGACACGCGTTGCTTCGGGGCCTAGTGAAAGGTGAATCGCATGATACAGCATCTGGAGAAAAAAATAATAATAACCCCTGATAACATGGAAGGAAGGAATACCAATGAGTGACCTCAAAGATATTTGTCATTGGCGAGAATAAGCCCATCTGTTTGCTAAGCAGGTATAAAGGCTCCACTTGCAAATTTCTTCCTGTTCGTGGTTGCTGAAGCAGAATATACTTTAGCAAATGGCTATGCCTTGACATATAGAGCAATTTTCTTACAGAATCCATTGTGTTATTGTTGTAATGCAATTTGAAGCATTTTATGAGGACTCTTTCAGCAGTCTCATCTTGTGTGTATGTGCAATGTGCCGGCAAAATAATCATTTGGATATCATTACCTTCTGAGAGAGATAACGCCATTTAAGCCTTATGATGCCCATCCAGTTCTGCTGTATGCCCAACAGAACTCAGCCACAACACTGGATCTTTTGCTTTATCTATTGTGATTTAATGAGAATATTTGTGTATTTTGTGCATTTTCTTTTTCCGCCAAGAAAAACATCCACATTCGTCGTGCAGGAGGGAAGAGAGGTAACTCGGTGCTACTGAAAGGTCTCTAAAGTAACCGAAGACGCTTAAAGATTTTGTTGCCAGTTATTGACAGCAGAGGTTGGGGAACCCTGCACAGGTCATGGAGTCTTATTTGAAATGGCTTCATTATAAATCTAGCGAAACGTTGATCTCATAGGCTGCCTTGTCAGTGCTGTCATCCATCGCGGAGCATACATGCATTCAGTTTGCGTTCTGTTTGTCTTCCTACATCTTGGTTCCTCTCCTCCCACACAACCTCTCATCTCCTCCCCAGGAAGTATGGCTCTAATGAGGGGTGGAAAATATATTGCAGAAGGAGGGGATTTGTATAGAACTGAGATGAGACTTTAAAGAAAAAAAAATTTGCATAATCATGAATATCAGTACTGATTTCATATCAAGTGGCTCTAGTGGTAAGCCA
The DNA here is from genome assembly GCF_013358895.1 of Oreochromis aureus. Taxonomy (NCBI): domain Eukaryota; kingdom Metazoa; phylum Chordata; class Actinopteri; order Cichliformes; family Cichlidae; genus Oreochromis; species Oreochromis aureus. The sequence continues at coordinate 15,206,916 of NC_052949.1, forward strand.
GTTAAGGCTTAATCATGTTTAATCATACCCAACTGATTTAAATTACAGAAAGCAACTAATTTTTAAATAGTGTATCATGAAATCTACTCTGAATTTGAATTTTGTGTGTAGTGTTATAGGAAGGAAAAAGCTTTCATATGCTTCAAGGGTTATGATGAAGTCTGTATAAGTCTCTGTTCATGGTTTCTAGGACAAATACATATTTGATGTATAGTATCAGCAGAAAAGAGCTATGGGCTTTATTGTTACACTACAGAATGCTGTATTTAGGTCAAGCAACTTATACTGTATGTGCTGAAGGCCAAAGCATGTGAAGATATTTATTGAAAAGTTACTTCACTGTTTCCTCTGACAAAACTGCTATGACGGATGTCAAAATATCGGGACAGTCAGCATGACGGTAGGTAAACATCAGTTCCTGAGTAACAAAGGAAAGCAGAGGTAGCAGTGATGGAATGACAGATGGAAATACCCCAGAGAGAACAAGCTTTTTCTGTCTGAAATTAAAAATGGTCATAACAGATACTTGGGTAAATAAGTTATTTTGCGAGGCAACACTAATGTCTGTGTATATGAGCGTGGAATGAACTCAGACATGTTAAATGTCCTTTATTTAAGTGCAGGAGATGCCACCTTAACAATTCCCTGAGCAAGAATCAATTTTCATCAATGGTGTTAGTGGATTTAGTTGCTCTTCATCCTGCCAAACATGAAGAGACTTTTATTTATTTCACTTCCCATTTCACTGCAGCATGTAACCAATGCACACACTTTCTTGCACAATCGCAGGGTTTCCTGAGATTCAGCTGGGAGAAAGCAGGAAGTAATATAGATCTGCTGAGAGAAACACAGCACGTCATGGTTGTTTTGTGCAAGGAATTGTTGCTGCATCCGCTACCTGTTTTTGCTTTTTAATCTGATCTGGTTAAGTTGTATTTTTCTGCTCTACCCTAAATCCTTTTTACTGATAGCGCTTTTCTGCCTCTGCTTGGAGCTGGAGCCAGGACATGATTAGCCTAGCTTAAGGTAAGATTGGCAGCTCAAAAAATAAATTAATTAAAAGGCTTTTGAGATTTATTTTTAAAGAAGACCCCATAAAAACACCTCCATTAACCAAACATTTACTCCTTCCAGAGATTTGAGCATGAAAGGCCAGTTTAAACCACTGCAGTCCTGTAGGGGTATGCTATGGGCTGTGCGGTAGCTAAAATGATATATATGGGAGCTGCTCTGTGGCAAGAACTGTGATTGGCTCTTCATGGTTTCCCACACATGTTGTAGGAAATGGGAAATTAATAGTATAATCAAACAGATTGACAGATAAAAGGCTGGCCCATTCACATATGTCATCCAATAAAAAATCTTGCTCAAGCTGGCAGGGGGAGTACTTGGCAGTGGATGGGGATACTGCGGATCTGCTGGATATAATTTGTAACTGAATTCACAATTAGCCAGCAAAGGGTGTAGAAGCTTCTGGAAATACATCTCCTAAATGGAAAGAAGCATGTTCGATTTTTGCATTCAGTTTTTACATGTATTAATTTAAATTGCCTGTTTCTCCTGCGAAGGGCTGAGGCACACACCGGAGATAAGCTATAAGTATTCTAACACAGGTGGTATGCTGGCCCAGCAGTTTGAGCTGTAGCCTCACAGCAAGATGCTTTGGGATTTGAATCATGGCCTTGCTTTTTTCTTGTTTTGTGGAGGCTGCTGCACCACCTGTTTTCATGGAATTCCTCTGCCTGCTGTGGATTCCTGCTACTATCCAAACCCATGCAGCTCATAATCAACTTTAATCTCTAAATTGCCCATAAGAGTGGACATATTGTACATTAATTTTTCCTGCTGGTGACTCATATCGGCCTAATAGGACCCCAGGACTTAAAGCCGAAGGAGGTAGCTGATGAATATTGCAAATCAAAGAATATAATACAGTAATAACGGTAAGAATACGGTAATATTTTGAAAGCCACAAAAAGTGAATAAGGTGTTTTGTCACAGAGCGTTAAAATATTCATTGGAAGTTCAAGTAGTGTTTTTCGTGTTATAATTCTGGTCTTGCATGAGCAGTTCAACAAAATATGGGTTGAGATCTATGTTTTTTTTCTTAACCATAGACAGCAAAATGCATAAATGGTCAGTTTCCTGTTTGTCAAAGTAGTATTTTGGGAGTTCCTGAAAATTTGAGGGTTTTGAACATAACATAACATGCTTCTTTCCAAGTTTTAGCTACATATAATGCAGTGCATACTGCGTCATATGGGAACATACAGCATATGTTCCTGGCTCTAAGTATGATATATAAACAGCATTTCCTGCATGCAGAAATACCTCATGAATCTATGTGAACAAAAAATGTCTGCACATATGGAAATCAGATCACTGTTGACACATTCGGAGTGAAATATTGAGGTCTCGCTCACTGGGACTCCTTTATAGTGCATCTGATATATTCACTTATCAGTTTCAGAAAATATCATTGAACATCAACTAAGATAAATTCTTTTTCTTTTAGGTTGAATTATGAACGAAGCTCATTAGCAATGTTCAGATGCAATTTCCTGTTCTTTCATATCACTTCAAAACTGTGCTGAAGTTGGGATTTTACATAATTTAGCAGCAAAATCAAGTGGGATCTGTGTTTCCATATGTATGTCAGAGCTTTCCGTTTACAAAGGCTGACTTGGGCGGACCAGAGGGAATTGTTAGGTTAAAGAATGTCAGAGTTGTCTTTTCCCCACGTTTCTTCAGTCTCGTCTATAAGAGAGTGCGTGCGCTCACATAGTTATCCGTCCACTTACCTACACAACATGCACATGTTCATATGCAAATGCTTAAAATAGGCTTGCACCATCTGCATTGGGAAGCAAATTTGCGGATTAGTTCTTCATCACACTGAGTCTCCAGGGTGCAATCATGTCATTCACAGTGGCGCTAATAAATACCAAGCTCATTTCACACCACGTTTCACTTCGATGTTGATGATATTAGAAACATTATCCATTCCTGCCATGTGCTGTATGAGCAGGAAGAAGAGTCTGGGGTTAGTCAATCCATCGCTGTGTCTTTTACTGCATATTTAAGAGGAGGAATCGCCAGGAGGGTTAAACTGTGAATTCTATATATAAACAGATGGCATGATAAATAGATGATAAATAGAAAGAGAAAATAGAAGTGAAGGTTAGCATGCTGTGGTGTGGTGCAATAAAACACTACTATAAAAGAGGGAGACATGAAAAACTATTGGAGGAGCAGTTATGATTAATTTGGAAGCAGATGATTTGTGTATTGATTGCTTAAAAAAATCAATCAACTGTAAGGCTCTTAATTAGTTAAAAACTTACAGAATTATCCTTTTTTTTTAAAAAGGGACTACTCACGCCTGATTACAGAGACACTCCTTCATTTTAGCAGCACACCAGGCGGAAGAAATGTTAATTAATACAACAGGTTAACCGTTTAAGTAGTGTGCATGCTTGATCCATTTGTGCAGTGGCTTTGCTGTCATCTAGATAAATATAGAATTATCATGGAAATATTGTCTTTGATGTGCCAAATCAGCACTGCCAAGTTTCTGGAGTTTTGACGTTTAACCATTAGAACATAAGCTTTGATCAGAAAATTGGATGACATTTAAAAGAAAATGTTTGAACTGGCTCAAAGTAATTGGAAAGTATGTTTTTCCTCCATGTCAGTCAAACACTGTAGGTCAGAGTTGTCAAAGTCTATCTGTGAGAGGGCCACACTGAGGGGAGAGTAATTAAATGCCTGTGTTCAGACTTCAACCCATTTAGATAGAACATGAGAAAAATGTTTTAAACTCCTCAGCAAATGCAAACAATGTTCTTGCTTTAATTAAATAGCGCAATTTAATTTATACTTTATTTTTACTTGCTATATATGAGTTTTCTCTACATTTTTGAAAGCAAATACTTAAAAACACTGTTTAATAATATATATTATATATAAAAGTAATTTGTAGTGTTGTGAGCTTGTGTTTAGGGCTTTATTGTTGTTTATGATAAAAGTTCCAATGTTCGTGTGGCAGAGACCAGTGTTAGGGTTTAGGTAGCAACAGGTCACAATGCAATAGAAAAATAATGATTATTTCTGATGACTTTACTTAAACTTTACAGGAAGTTCCTTTACTTCAACAGTTTGATGAAATTCAACTATAATGAAAAAAATCACATGCTCACATTTTTTAAAGTTCGTATTAGTTAATATTGTTATTCATCTAGATGTTATTCCATCCATTCTCTTCTGGTTATCTCTTTCAGGGTCGTGGGGGTGGGTGAGTGGGTGGGGTGGGGTATGGAGCCTTTCCCAGCTGTCCCAGGGCGAGAGGCAGGGCACACCCTGGACAGGTCACCAGTCTGTCGCAGTGCTTACAGGGAGATGGGCAACCATTCACACTCACATTAACACCTATGGCCAACTTAGAATGACCAATTAACCTAACCCCACTAATTGCATGTCTTTGGACATTGGGTTGAAGTCAGAGCACCCAGAGAGAATCCACACAAACACGGGGAGAACATGTAAACTCTTGTTTTTAAAGATTTTGCAGGCTGTATTCTTTTCAGCAATCCCCGTGAAGTTTATATTCTATTTATTGATTTTCTTTACTGTCTGAGTGCTTAAGTTATTTTGTATTTCCTTTCTACACATGATTCCAGGAAGAAACTGATTCCCGGAACAGTAACAGTGTATAGTAATGGAAAATGTTATAAAATGTTTTGTTTTTTTAATTTTATTTCATTTCATAACACTTTATTAATCCCAGAGGAAATTCTTGGTGTTTGGCTGCTCCCACACGCAATAAAAGAAAGTATTCATTTCAAGTTACATTGAAACATAAATTAAGTTCCAAGTTACATTGGCTCGGTTTTCTACAGCACCAACCATGTTTAGTTACTGTTTATGGAAACTGAAAGTTAAAAGTTAATTAAAAATCTATGTAGCTTAGCACTGAAAGCATCCACTGATTGAAACCTGTCTATTAAACAGGTCATGGTCATTTCTTTGCATTAAAAAAAAAACACGTTAAATTAGCAATTAGCCACAGTGTAATGTCATTATGGCTAACTCAGTAAGGTAACTGATGTTGTATAGAAGACAGCTTGAAACCAACAACATCAAATCAAATAAAACTTTGTTGTGGTGAGTTGGAAGAAAAACAATTATTGACTGATTTCTTTATTAAAATGTTATTAAAGTTTCTTTCCTAGCACTGTAATTAGTTATAGCTTCTGCAGCATGTCTAATATAGCTGCTATTAATGGGCATTCATTGCTTCTAGAATATAAGAGCAGTTGTTTCTTTTTCATGGTATTCGGTTAGTAATTCATTATTCAGCAAGATTATGATTATAGTGTTTTGTTGATGTGATTTCTTTGCCAGTATTTGTTTCAGGCAAACAAGCCTCACATGATTCTGTCGCTGTTTGTCCACTTCAGAGTAAAACTCGAGTAATTTCACGACGTGGTTTTAAATCGGACAGATCAGCCACGTTTCGGTGTAAAATAAAAACAGTGATTAACGATTCTTTTGACACATTTTCAAGTTACCGAATGATGGTTATTATTATTTTGTTTTTATCTTAACCTCATGTGCCTCTGGGGCTAAGGTGCTATAATCTCTGTATTGTCAGGAATTAGCTTCTCCCAAGTAAATTCAAACTGGGGGGATGTGGGAAGGGATATGTGCAGGCTGATATGCCTTTGCTTGCTATCACTACCAGACAGAGTGGCTGTTACTTCAGCCTGTAGCAAAGTTTCCAAGGATCTGGCAGATTTGAAGATACGTGGATAGCTTAAAGTTTTGGCGTGTTCTTAACAGCTTATATCAGCAAATTAAGGCACTGTTGTTGATTCAGACGTGGACAGAACAATATTGAATCGGAGCAGGTGAAAATATCGCTTTTATAAATATTTTATGCTTGTTTAACAGTTGGTGTGATAAAAAGATACTTATTGTTAAAAGTTTAATTAGCTCCACTATCGAGGCAGAAATCCTTTCACAATAAATTAGGAGAAAGCTCTGTGATGCTTCATTTTTTCTTATTTTGCTCTACCTTATCTTTTATTATTCAAAATATAATTAAAGGGACGTGTGCCTTCTATTCACTGATGAAACTGCTGCTGTATCAGTGGATAGCGATGCTTAAAAGCAGTGCTAACTATGTCTCAGGCACCTTGTTAAAGCGCTCAAACATGGTTGGTTATGTTAGAACGAATTACTTTTACCTAAAAAGCAATTCACCTTTCAATTTTTAATTTTCAATAGCTAAATATTTTCATTGAACGCAACATTTAACATTTAATTTTTATATATTTGTCTTTTATCCTGTCTTCCTTCTCTCATCCCAACCGGTCTGCAGATGGCCCCGCCCCTCCCTGAGCCTGGTTCTGCTGGAGGTTTCTTCCTGTTAAAAGGGAGTTCTTCCTTCTCACTGTCGTCAAAGTGCTTGCTCATAAGGGTTCATATGATTGTTGGGTTTTTCTCTGTATGTATTATTGTAGGGTCTACCTTACAATATAAAGCACCTTGAGGTGACTGTTGTTGTGATTTGGCGCTGTATAAATAGAATTGAATTGAACTGGACACTACGTCGTTGAATGCTATGGTTCTTTGTTTCATGAAAACTGACCAACAATTCACTGTTTCTTACCAATCTTTGTCTCCTGAGGCATTAAAACGCTTTTACTGCAAATGTCTGCCTCTCTCTTAGCCGGCAGATGCTACAGAAGAGAGAGGCACCACCACATTTGTTCGGTCGCTTTAAATTTAAAGGCTGCTTTATCCAATTTTGTTTACTTCTTTAAGTTGCTACCCCCTGAGCAATGGTTATAACAATGGATCAGATTGAACAGTTAATGAAGTTGGCATGTACCCATAGAAGACTTTTCTAACTACTAAAGCTAATAGAGTTACAAAGGGGAATGAGCTATTTTAGCCAACCCTGGCTCTGGAAGTAAAAATCCCATGAATTTATTCAAGACTCACAGCAGGAGTACTCTACTGCTTGGATCATTTAGAAAGCTTTCCAGACATCTAAATAGTAAACTGAAACTCCTGAGGTGGATTTAGGCAGGAAACATCTAATCACTGAGCATAAAATTTTGTTTTCTGTGCACTAATGGTGGGAAAAAGTCTGTGGAAAACTAAAAATTAATCACCAAAACAACCGTGGAACCAGGAACACTTTTAGTGTCACTGTTTATCAAGCAGAACCATTTGTGATTGTGTTAGTGTCTGTGTGCCAATTATTGTTTGGATATTTTATCTAATCGACGCAACAACTGCTCCAAAATAAGGCTGTGATGTAATTACAGTTTATGGATTAAATATTAAACAGGGAATGGGCCAGGATAATCAGTTTTTCTGCATTCAAATGGAAACTGGATTTAAGCCTGCCTGTGTCCGTGTGAGTTTTCCTGACCCAATAATGCCCAGAGTGTCACGTTTGATGCATGAATTTTGTGAGTTTTTAGGATCTCTGCATCATTTGAATAAATACATTTTTAAGCAACAAATTGAAAAAAGCTAGAGTAACAAAAATTGCACAAATGAAAACACATGTATACAAACTGTTATTTATTTATTTTTCTCCCCCCCAAAGGGAGAGCGTATGTAGCTTTTGTCTGCTTGTTAGCAGTCTATATCAGTTTTTCTATTTTGTGTGATGGTAGATAACAATAACAGCTTGAGATGATTTACTTTTGTCAAAAAGGTCACACCAAATGTCAAAATGAGTAAAAAGAAAATTTGGCGAGAGTTTTTCTCTTTGATTGCTCTTGTTTTAATTTGTCTGAGTAAACATCCCAGTTTGAAAAAAATACTTTTTTTTTGCAATTATTTTGTGGTTCAGGCTTCCACGGTACTCTAGTTTATCACACAAATGAAGTTAACTGGTGATTCCAAATTGTCCATAGCTATGAATATTTGAAATGAGTGTAAAAATAGTGTGTCTTGCTGCGATGCCTTGTGTTGGACTAAAGCATTTCTGTTATTTTTTTTTCATCCTTCCAAGAGAACTATGCCATATGCAGCTGCTGGAGTTAGCTTAAGGCGCTGCTAACCAGCAAACCCCAGCAATTCCTGTCTCGTGTTTGCCTACTGGCAGGACAAGTACGTTGCTGCTGTGGTGGTCCTTAATTTCATTCAGGATCCTCTACAGTGGGTCTCTCCTCCTGCAGTCTGATGGACTCCAGCTCAAACGTCTTGGACAGCAGCTGGTCACAGTAATCTTTGTTCTGCTCTGGAAATCTGCTGTGAGCTAAAGTGCCATTCTAAGCAGGTGAAATCTGCTGCTGTGCTGCACTCACCAAAGCTGCAGAGCACAACACGGACTACCAGCTGCAGTCCAAGACTGTGAAAAATGTATGGATGTCTGTAGTGTTGAAACACTGATGTGGTGACCAACGCAATTACTCTGCGAAAGTGTTGCAAGAGACTCACACATACTGTACATCACCCCTCACCCAAAACTTCACACAAGGTTTACTACAAAGTGAACTCCAGATTTGCAGATCATTTCATTCGATTAGTTAAAAAGCTGATTTTGGTGAAGGGTTACAAATAATAATCATGGCCAATTATTGTAGTCTGCAGGGGTCAGTTGATGCTAATGAGTGGTAGCCATTTTTCAGACATCATTAATTGTCTTTGCAGTGAGTAATAATAGGTCCTTACAGGAGTATTATTGGCTGGCAGGCTGAGCAAATGGCCCCAGCAATTGATTAAACTCAAAGGACTCAGATTTGCTGTGGTATTTTGCACAGCTACTCTATTCCCCTGCCCTTTGTGTTCAGTTTTGTCTTTAATAGCATCTTTTCCAGGTGCCCTGTATTCATAATGCTGTTTTTCTTCTTCTGTTTTTCACCACATGGTCTTCCAGGTGCCCAGAAACCAACCTAAATGGCAACTAGAATGCAGTGCCTACCTCAATCTGGTCTGCCCTTAAGGCATCTTTGTATTATTTCTAATGTTGCCAAAGCAGTGCAATGGGTGTAGACTTAAAAACAGGAGCAATCTTGTTTGAATTTTTTAGACTGAACAATATTGCCCAAAGTATAATGAGAACTGCGTGGAGCCATGATGTGACAGGTGGCTAATGGCACATTTTAAACCAATCACGCATTGGATTCCCAACATAAAATGCCACTTGCTTCAGTATTAACACACTTGTCCAAAAAATCTAATCATAAAAACAAGGACAACTAGACAATGTAATATGTGCTTAAAAACTGTCTGGACTAGATTGTTTTTGTTACATTTGTTCATTGACATTGCATGCAATTTCCTCTCATAGAACAATGTGCAAATTTAGTGCCAAACAATAACCCTGAAAGAATCACAACATCTGTACAAGTGAGAGACAAGAGTTGCTGTCAGACATATGTCTGCATATAAAACACTTATCAGATTAAATATGCAGAATTTAAACTTTTTTAAAACTCATACCTGCTAATCTGCATAATTCCAGGTTTTTACTTAGCATCAAGGAACAACTCAAACCCTGCTGCTCCTGCTGATCTTATTGCAAGCTTTTGTCTGAATGGTATCAGATCTTTGATTACTGTTGCTTTTCTTTCCGTAATCTCCTGTGCCCATGGGCTAAGCTTGTTAAGCCCCCTGATAACACTTTAACAAGAGATCCATTGGTTATCAGTCCATCCTTCTGCCCCCAAGATATTAATTGTCAATAGAGTTTCACAAGAGGTAACATGACATTTATGGTATGGCTTAAACAGTAGACTTTCATTGCCTTAAGTGGGCCTATTGCACAATTTCTTGTGTTCTGTTACATACATACCATAACAGTGGTGGATGTTCATATACAATATGGCTAAAGTTTCAAATAATAAGGTCCTTTTGTGTGTTTTAAAGCAATTCCTAAGGGCCAGGCTTCAAACTGCTTATAAAAGTTGTTTCAACCAAGAACTTTCTTCAGCCTGATGAAGTGAAAGAAAGGTGGTACCCCCAACATTTGTTTGTCTGTGAGCACAAGTAATCAGACAAAAAATGTTGCTTAAAGGGAGAGAAGCTAAAACAAAGTGTTGTCTGGTTATCTGAGGGGGTGTACCAAGCCCCAGACTAATATAAATAAGAAACTATGAAGCAATCTGGATGGATGTCATGATATCAGACATGTATTAATCGATACCAGTACCAGTAGGATTGCACAACTCAAAATACCCATTTCTATATCAAAACAAAGTTATTTGCTGCCATAACGACAGGTCACAGACTGAGTAGCGTGCTAACATTGCTAAGGTCAGTGACATCACATTAGCATTAAGAATGCATTTAATATTATCCATTTCAAACACTTTACCCTATAGGATGTAGATTTTAAAATGCCAACATGTATTTCAGGATTCTCATTCTCTCCATTATTGCAGTGAAATGATTAAAACATAGCAGGTCGATTTGATTCTCGCCACAAGTCACTTAACTACGCTATTAGTGGGAACACGGCATAAAAGTGTGTGTCATTACTGAATCACATTACATGTCACTGCATCCATTTCTACTGGAAATGGCCAGATCAAGTTGTATTGACCTGTCAGCTATTTATAAGTCTATCTAGATGTGTGCTCTTTATGTACTAACATGTGAACTAAATCGTCTCAGCGGGTGATACATTCCTCTCATCAGTAGTTCTCAACCATGTGTCCTTAACACATACATGATTTTTTTCCCACCTTCCACCTACGCATCTCTACACCTGGTGATTCTACTGATAGTTACCCCTCTTAATGTTGCTAGTGCATGAAGCATCCTCTGATCTGTACAGTTCTCTATTTATTGTACACAGGTCTGCTTCTGCCTGCAGTGGAGCAAAAAGAATTGCTGCTAATTAAAAGAATCTAAGTTGCAAATGTAAACTATATAGCCTGGAGATAAGTATTTAAATTTGGAAGCAGTCTACCATAACAGTGCTGTAACTGACATACAAAATCCCCGTGCCTTTGATTGTCATTTGGCATATTTATTCATAGAATCATCAATCAGACATTTTGAAAATGTCACAGACAGGCGTTCACTCTTTTGCATAATTACTTGCATGGTCAACAGCTAAGGCAACACTTTTATGGTAATGCCAGCGATACACCATACACAGTCTGAATCTTCAAGCAGCGTGAAGCTATTAGACAGTGTTTAGCCACCAGTTGTTTTGACTCCACATACACTGTAATCTACATAAAGATATTTGAGGTGAAAAGCGCCAATTGTCAGGTATAAGAGTGTCTGAGAGGAGCTGGACAAGGACTGTAAACATTCAGCTTAGCAAGCAAACAGTATTAGTCGCACTGCAAAATAACAGAATGGTTCAAAATAAAAATCTGCTAAAATATTTTTAAAAATTTGTTTACTCAACAGACTTACTTTTGAGGTAATGCAGTCATTATGTTTAATGTCACAAGTGAGCCTCCTCGAGAATATAGTTTTGCTGTATTTCTTTATTTTACACTGTCATCTATATTTTATAAGCAAGACATCCAATTGCCTGCAAACACTCGCTAGCTAAATTTAAAAAAAATACAGGGCAAACCAGAAAATGTTCACCTTCAAAGTAAAAGTTGCATCTTCTGAAATCGATTGGTTTCAGCGGTAAGGCATAACTTTTACTTTGAGGAGGAGTCGTCTCATTCTCTGGTTTACATCATGCGCTTTACAATTTCAAATCCACTGAGCAAGTAGTTGCAGAGAGTTTGCTGACATGTGTGACTTCCTAACAACCTATGAGTGAGCAACCTCCTAAAAGAGTTTCTTCTGCTGCATTTTATACCTCTTTAAAACCAGTTTCACCCAGTGATGGACTGGGTTACATGGGTGTGGCGACTGAAGCTTAGTCATTGATTTCATAGTGAGTCCCAGTACCCTTCAGCAACCACTCACAACCACTTGGGGAATATTTTCCCTTGCAAGTGGCCGTGTCCAACTGGTCTCTAGGCCTGTATGACTGGGACCTAAATCCAACTATTACACAGAGTTGGTAAGCCCCACCTGACTATATAATTGTGCTGTACTTTTTTTTTTTTTAACATGTGATTCAACTATTATTATTGTATTATCTAGAGTGGAACATTAAAGGAGTGAGTACAATGATGGTGCAGAAAAAGAACAAAAAATGAGTGTCTGTAGGTTGTAGACTATAAAACAGTTATCTTCTAAAATTTCATAACTGTGTATTAAGGCTTACTTTTACCGCAATCTTCATTTTAAGTGGATGTAGAGATTCTCTAAGGAAAACTTAATGTCAGCTTTTTGCTCTCACAATAAATGTTTTCTGTCTGATTGTTTGCAGAGTGACAGCATCAGTTCATAGAGGCTTTAACAACCATAGCTATACTATAAAGTCTGGGTATATTGGCTGCATGCTGAGCTCAGTATGTACAGGTACATATAGGGCAAGCCCTAAACAGCTGGAGCATCTCTTATTTATACGGTCACAATGTATCTTTGGCTTTCTACAGCAGGAGACAAACAGACCTTGACATTAGTGTTTGCCTTTCACCCCTGTAACTTTTTTGTCAAAGCCACATCATACATCATGATGTCACTGCCATTTTGTAAACCTTTGCACACTCTTCTTCACCTCTTTTGTTCACCGCTCTTTCTCCAAGACATCTCAATCCCTCCACAGGTATGTAATCTGAACCAACTGTCTCTCTACTCTTCATCCTCTTCATAGCTGCCCTCACTTCCTCCTCGGTAATCTTCTGCACTTCCTGATTCAATAATTGTCTCTGTCTCTCATTTTCTTCATTCATCGCTTCTCGGAGTAGTCCTTCCATCTTCTCAGCAGACTCTCTTGACTCATTAGTACAGTTCCATCTCTGTCCTTAATCACGCTAATCTGCTGCACATCCTTTCCAGCTCAATTTCTCTGTCTAACCAATCAATACAAGTCCTTTATAAAGACTTGTATTGATTGGCTGAGGATACAGAAATAAGGATACAAGCCTTTGCCTTTCCCTCCTCTCTGTTTACCCTACACCTAACCTCAGTTCTTCTGTCTACTTTCTTCGTCTTTCTCACTATAGCACTTTTTCTTTGCTAACCTCTCCCTATGATTACTCCCTTGTACTTCTTCATTCCACCAACAAATCTCCTTGTCTTCTTTCCTCTGTCCAGACAATACACCAGATGTCTTCTTTAAATTTTCCCTCACAGCTTCAGCTATAGTTTCCCAGTCACATGGTAACTCTTCCCTACCACCTAAGGATTGTCTCAATTGTTCCTTGAAATCTGCTCAACATTCTTCCTTCGTCACCTTTCCTTTTGTCCACCACTATTTCTTCTGGATTTCTATACACCATATCTACCCAAGACCTCCTCATCACCTCTGTGCCCTTCACCTTCATGTCCATTGAAGTCTGCTCCACTTTAATCACCACTTACTAGGAGTAAGTGGTGATTAAAGTGGAGCAGCACATTCAACATCACCCCTTCAATTTCCAGCTTCAAACTCATGATCATGTCTGACAGTCTTTCCACCACTATTCAACCACTCTTCCTCACTTCTACTCCATTTCTCTTTCTTCGTACATGATGGTAGAACAGTCTGAAACTACCTCTGATGCTCTTGGCCTTTCTTCCCTTTCATGTGGTTTTCTGAACACACAGCCTACCTTCCTTCTCGCCATCATATCAGCCATCTCTCTACATTTACCATATTCACTACATTTAAAGTCGCTACTCTCACCTCCACACTCTTGCCTACACCCTCTCCTCTTCTGTTGTCAAGAACTGGTCAAACCCAAACCATTTCAGGATAGAAATATACATACTTGATGATCTGCATATTCGATTTGGCAAAGATTTTAACCTTTATAACCTTCCTGACACAACCGTCCCCTTTATTGGACCAGTACTATGACTATACTGTCTTGTAACTTGGTTAAAAAACAGACAAAAAGATGCTACTTTCAGTTAGTCTCCTATTCACAAGCAGTCACCAAGGCAGCTCTGCATATTTGATTTGGCAGATTTTTACACCATACACCAGACTTTCCTGACACAAATTCCAAGGAGACTGCGGCTCTTCCCAGAATCAACCCGGGAAGCTTTCTCTAATACCTTAATGTGTAAACTACTATACTATGAACAGGGGTGCACATAAGTGGTCCGCAGGTGCGCATTCGCTGTCAAAATAAAAGACGCGCACCAGATAAGAAGTTGCAACGCGCGTTTGCATACATAATATTTTCTGGAGGAGGACAGACATTTGTTTAGAACTCTTAAAGATCGAGGAAGCAAGCTCCTTTAAGCAATTACTTTGATGTTCCTCCACCTCCAAAGAAATGTCAGAACGAGTCCAAACTGCAAAAGAAGCGCGTATTCTCGGAAAATTGGTTGCAGGAGGTGAGCTGGCTTCAAACAAATGATGAACGCACAGAGATGTGGTGCAGAATATGTCGTGAAAATCCCACTCTAGCGGACAAAAACAGTGCCTTTTATATGTACGCAAACGCGCGTTGCAACTTCTTATCTGTTGCGTGTCTTTTATTTTGACAGTGAATGCGCACCTGCGGACCACTTATGTGCACCCCTGACTATGAAGCCACTGGTCTAAATAAACCTTTCTGCTTTTAATATAATATCTTGAACAATGATCTGCTGACATCAAACAAACAACTCTCTTAGTGTTAAGCTACATACATAAACATGCATTTGTTTTTCTGCTCTGTACTTTAACTTTCATGCGTTTCTGTGAGGTTTTTAAATCTTAAAGTCTTCCTTAACTTTGGAGTGCAGCTAGCCTAAAGGGTCCAAACAGAAGGCCAGTCATTTTCTAGTTAAGCTTTTAGTTGCAGTTCCATGTGAATCCTCAATCTGCCTGTCTATGCTTAATACTAAAAGAGATGTTTTGAATAAAAATTGCTTTTAACATCGTAACATGAAGTGACTTTCAGTGTAAAACCAAAGTATAATCATTATCAATAGCTGCACCTGCTGCTAGGGACAGAAAAATACTAAATCAGGCGGTAACCTTGGATTAAATCATTAACAAAATGAAGCCCTCTCACATCACCATGCTTTTTAATATAAGAAAGCATATCAAAGTTAACAGTGCCTGGGTCAACCAGCAAAGCTTTCCGTTTCCTTTAAGAGCAAAGGAAAGGTGGAGACTGCTGATAAGAATAGTAGAATGGCTTAGAAATTACATGCTTTATATTAAAATCCTTTTTTTCTTTCAGACAGCACTGCTGCCACTTGTGGACCTCAGATGAACCTTTTGCAGCGAGATAATAAGTAAAGACGCTTCACTGGGTTGTAAATGTTGACAACTAAAAGTATAGGTAGCAGGCAGCATTTTATGTATTGTTTTAAGTTGCCTGTTCTTCCCCGGGTTAATCCAATTAAGATTAAAAACTGAAGATTTATTCAGGGAGTGACGGCAGCCTCAGGTTCAAACAGAGAGCCAAAATGCGTGGTTGAATAAATTCATTAAAAGCACATGGCATAAAGAGAACCAAGAAAAATGTTCAAGGGCAGGAAGAGATTTTTAGATGGAAGAAACAGTGAAACAGTTCAAAAGTCAACCAAAAAGTTTTTTTATTAGTTTTTTTTTATTAAGGAGAGGATAAATTTCTTTTGAGAAAAAACTTAACAGAAAAGGGAGAAAACTATTTGGAGATTTCTGTATTTCACTTGGACAGAAATATTACAAACGTCAGCTGACAGCACTGCCTAATATAGGGTAGTATTAGTGTTGACATGCCGCCATGTATATTATCGACCTCTGGAATTACAAGTTTGCATTTCACAGCAAAACGTGCACCACGGATTAAGGTACCGCTTGTATAATACTGGTGCCTTGGATTTGTACTGAGTCACTGATAGGAGACAAAATGTCCAACGTCTAATGGATTAACATGCACTGAAGAATTGCAGTAACAAGGTTGCTTTTGTCATTTCTCAAAGCAGCACGCTGTCTTTTGATGGAGTATCTCAACCTATTAAGTCCTTTGAAGAACAGTGTATGTGCTGTATGTAGTGGTATGCATGTATGTGCATTTTTAATTTACTTAAAACCGTGAGAGATTTCTTCCATGACAGCTGGTCTAAAATACAATAAAGCACACCTAGCCATATATACGCACCTGCCAGTGCTTAATGCACCCAACTGTTATTCCTGGAGATAGAAACATCTTAAAACTGGAGCTGAAAATGCTCCAAACTGCATTGTGTATTTCTTTCTCTAAACTATGGTCTGTAAAATAGGCATACGACAACAGACCAACAACAAATCCTAAATTGTATTGTATTTTTCCTCCAAATTTCATAGTATTTACTAGTAGCATTCCGTCAGGTCAAGAAAGACAATCAGTGAAATCTAAAAATAGATGACAGTTAGACCAAACTAAGGTAAAGACAATCTCTCCTTTGATCTAAAACAGTGTTCAAGCATTTTGATTAAATCCATCCTTTAAATTACTGCCCTCTGGTGGCCACTGTTGACTCTGTAAGCCTGTTTAATTCCGCTTGCTTCCAATTCTACTGAAATCTCTAGTGCATCTCTGTTTCATAAGTGCGTCCATCTTGTTTGTGCATGGGCATTGTAGATAAACTGCTGTTTTTCGATGAGAAACTGATTGGAGACAAGCGCACACGTTATAAGATGGACGTAGCTATTGTGACGTCACCCTCTGGTTTCTGAAATCCTCCGCTGAAGCCTTGAGATGAGCAGTTCCACCATCACCTACTGACTGGTTACTAAGAAGTTGTTAGCCAATAAGAAGTTAGCTTGATAATTCTCCATTTTGCAATAAAGCATGAGTAAAATTTTCAAAATATACAATTTTTCATTCAATATGAACCAAAACAAATGAGTCCATAAATTGTCAGAAAACTGTTTAAAGAGGCCAAATCCATTTCCCATATACTTCTATAGGACTACAAATCTTTTTGTAACTATAGCTGTCGCCATCTGGTTGTCAGATTCTATTCAGATAAAATGCAGGCTTTCAGGTCAGTTATGTACTGAGCATTGTGTGGAAAAGTGCAAGTAAACAAGCCCTCTGTGATTTAACAAGATGTATAATACAGAGGACTTAGAGTGCAGTGTAAAATAAAAAAAAAAAATTAAAACTCCTTTAGCACATTAGAAAAGCAAACCTTATTGATGTAGAACAGACGTCAAATCCTGCCGCGTCTGGTTTAATAAAACAGGCGAGCCGAACAGGTGAAGGCTCAGCCAGCATTTTTAGATTAACATCGCAAAGTTTAATCAGATATTTTGCTACTATATCACCTTCGTTTTTCATTCATTTTTCAATATTTTTAATATCCCTGTAGATATTGACCCTTAACCATGCCACACAGTGCTCAAAGCCTTTTAATTCAACTATTTGAATATTTAATCTATTTTATTTAATCAAGATGTAGACTTGTATTCCTGAGCTCATTAAAAATTGTTCATTTAGAGATATCTGGTTCTCCCAGGACGGCTACAGTATAAACATATGATGTAGAATATGATGAATTACTGTACTGTAGATTAAACAGAATATAAAGTATTTAAAATGAGCTCATGGTTAAACATCTGCAGCGGTAATATTAATCCATAAAACACTGCTAGGGAACATTTTTCTGCAGAATAAATGCTTTGGCTTTTGGAACTTTATATACAATTAGCCAGTAATACAGTTTTATATATAGCGAAGTGCTTCTATAGTGTTTTATTTCTACTTTTAGTAAAAAATATTCATCCACCAATCTCATTATCAGCTAACAGTAAATATTTAGATGATAACTCTAGAAGGAATAATATTGTTTATAATTTCTCAACCATGAAGGATGGCTAAGGCAAGTATAGAGACAGGCAGTGCAAAACTGTATGTTTTAACTGTCCAATAATCGGTACAATTTGTCTTTTTAAACAGTGGAGGATAATTGGACTCACTACACACCACTGAACTCTACTAACTTAATAATCGCCAAAATAAAAAGTTTTGTTGTTTTTTTTAAAAAAGGCTGAAAATGACTTCATCTATCCATCCTAAATAGAGGATTTCCTGATTTCCTTGATAGAGTTCATAAAATATAATGAATTCCTCTGACAGTGAGCATAGCTCAGGCCTCTGACTTATAGGTGATTACATTACATATTTAATGAGCCATAGAATCATGGGTTGCAATGTCCATGTATGCTTGTATTTATCTTTCAATTTTGTTAAATGTCATGTGGAATCTGTATAGTTATGGAAAATTGCCATTAAAACGTAATATTGTCATGAGCCCGCATTAGTCCAGCTTCTAATCAAAAACAGTTTGGCTCAAACCATCTTAACAAGCTGTTAAATCTGTTTAGATCCAAATATAGTTGTACATGTTGACCTATAGTTAGTGATATATGCAGCATATTGGAGGGAACCCATCTCACTGTATAAACTCAACATAGAGTTATATGACATGACTTTTATCTTGCTTAAGAGAGGCTCTGTAATATTTCCAGGCTTTTTGTATCCAAGGTTAAAACCGTCTGTTTTCAACTCCTCGTGTTTCCCAGGTAACACTGGGGAATCTGACTAATACCCAGATCAAAGTCACCGCTATTTCATAGTTATCACAAGATTCTTCTGTAATGAAAATGGAGACCTCACTATATTCATGCACACAACAATCTAATGGAAATAAGAGCAAAACCTAAAAAGCCGTCTTCTAGCTCTATATGGGCGGTATTGCATAAATTAATTATTTATGTTTCTTCATCTCTTATTTTTTGAACTTTAGTATCCTCCTACATGATATTTTGACATTATGTAAATGAAGTTGTTAAGCCTCTAGCTGCTTATAAGCCGCCTTTGGCCAGGACCTTATTCTTACATTAATGTCAGCATTGCTTCATTTCCTGCCTGTGTACCTCTCCCTAGGGTTTCAAATGTTCCCTCCAACTGCTCACCTTACCTGTAGGCATCTTCAGCCTTGCCCCTTTGAAGCTCTGTTGAGTTCCCCTTTGGTCCTTCTTCACTAAAACACTTCTAGGGCAAAGCCTGAGGACAAGTCAAAGGTCAGGAACTTGGGAAGAGACAACTCTCACTACTGAACACTTAGATGAAATTCACTCACTTTTTTCTATCTGTGATTTAAAAAGTTTGTTTTACCAGTTCAACATGTCCTGAAAATATTTTTATTTTAGTTTTCAGTGGTAATGAACCTTAACTATGTAAAGAAATTATGTAAGTCGTTCAAATTTTACATTTTCACGTACTGTACGTTTTTACAGCTCACACTTACTGTATATTTTAAAAAAGACAACACTAACTATCCCATTTAACTCTAAAAATCATGCAAAAGGATGACCGATGCACTCAGCTCTGCAATGCAGAGTCTGATTCAGGCAGGTTGATGCGAGGCCATGCATTTTAAAAACCTCAGATCAGACCCTTGTGAGGAGTACTGACTGTTCCAACTCCACTGGAGCCCAACAGGTTCCCCGAGGGGACCTCGGAAAACAAAATTTGGTGAGCGAAAGGTCTGCGCTTCACTTTGGCACGTGGACCCATCACACTTTACTGTGTGTGAAATGCTGAGTTAAAAGTATGGTTGGCTTGTTGGAGAGGGCCAAAAGACTAGAGAGAATTGCCGTGAGCAATTAAGAAGATCTGAGTCAGAGCGTGCTATTTCTGCTCCTGTTTTCACAGAATAGTCATTAGTCAATGCCCTCATGGTGTGAAAACAGAAAGATAAATGGCCACATAGTTAGATAAACAGACCTCTTTCTACCACATAATTAATTAAATATTCCTGAAATTGGAATTGTACAGCACAGGATAATAAGTCGGCATGCATGGATGCATGTGCACATGTTTACATGGCAAACTTTGACATCATTTCTCTGCTCTGGTGATTTTTCCCCCTTACACTCTTTGCTGAGATCCCTCTTTCCTGTTAAAATTAATCTAGTCATTAGTGCACTGTTTTCTATTCTTTGTTTATTTTTAGTCTTTATTTTTAGTCTCTTTTTAAATTCTCACATCCTGTCAGTACCAGTGATTCCAGGAAAGAGGGGGTGGAGGAGTGAATTTGAATAACATGACATATGGATGTGAATATTAATGCAGTGTAAATGCACTCTGGATATGATTTAAATCTTTTGGAGAATTCTGCTGTCTAAGGTTTTTGACATATCAGAACCACTGGTGTATTCTCAGGATAGAGCATCACCCTTGCACACTTAACAGTTTAGGGGGGCTGTTGCTTTTTTTGTGATATAAAATTCTGTAAATTAAACTCTGAAAGATCCCTAAATAATAATTTATTGTTATTTAAAAAATCTAGAAAAATTCTAAAGATCTAGAAATAGTTGGTTATTAATCATTCTTATATAAAGTTGTTTGATGAAAGTATTATTAACTCTTCTTTTATTCTTTAACCCGAAGCCTAATGTTCTACTTCAAATCTGAAAATCTTATAAAGGACTATAAAGAAATATTATTTATTTATTTATTTATTTTGTATTAAATTAACCCTAAGGAAAAGATTAGCTGCTTATTCATAAAGATTCATTAATAAGCTTATTGGTGTGTAGACACACATTTATGAATTAGGATTAATATCTAATTTATCTTTGCTTTAGTACTTAACTTTATTAAGTTACATTGAGGTTGTGAATTTGTGTAAATCTCATCACATGTATTTCTTAAACCACACCTGTACGTGGATTTGACCATATGTCATAAATTGTAATTGGACCTTTTTTGTTAAGTTCAGGACTGATTGGCAACCTCCTGGCAATCTCGAGTTGCTAGGGAAAAATGTGTGTTCTCTAATCAGTTGGTGAGTTCATTTTTGAGGTTGCTGGCTGTCGCTAAGTCAAATTGATTACAATCTGATTGCTTTGTTTACCAGCAGATTGTTGCAGTTGCCCGCATTTTGCATGGAAGATGATAACTTGTCGCCAGCTGCTCCCTGAGCTCTAGTGCAAAATGGAAATGTTTGCCTTCAGAGTAAAAGCCATACCTTATTGCTGCAACCAACATGTTTCTAAAAGGCTGACTTTAACTTTGGTGATGAACAGTCTCTGTTTCCAGATTGCATTTTGAGTTGCACAGTTAACTGTGGCACAGTGGTTAGCACGGTGGTTAGCACTGTTGCCTCACAACAAGAAGATCCTGAGTTCAGTTCCATCATGAGGCCAGTTTACATGTTCTTCCTGTGTTTGCGTGGGTTCTCTCCAGATACTCTGGCTTCCTCCCACAGTCCAATGACATGCAGTTAGTGGGGACAGGTTAATTGGAAACTCTAAATTGCCCATAGGTGTAAATGTGAGTGCGAATGGTTGTCTGTGTCTATGTGTTAGCCCTGCGACAGACTGGCGACCTGTCCAGGGTGTACCCTGCTTCGGCCTAAGACAGCTTTGATAGGCTCCATCCCCCCTGTGACCTGGAAGAGGATGGATGGAACTGTTTCACTGCATTGTATCTGGTGGTTGTTTGCTGACAAGTTGGCTTTTTCCCTGCAGTCTGCTAGCAACAAAAAGCAGTCACAATGGGGGCTTTGGTTCAGCACCATATCCCTCTTTGCAATCACTTTCGACTGCCAGCATCTTCCAGCAACCACCTGGCAACCAGTAGTGATGCACACATGTTCCCCAAACAGGTAGTTTCAATAATACCAGTGTTTATTGGCTCATCATTATAATGATATTATAAAGTTGTTATTATGATTATTATAATGTGCCTTTGTTATAATTCTACTATTTATAAATGTAGTAGTGACATTAGTATGAGCAGAAGTGGAAAATTTTATTGAAGTTCTTCATCTTGCTCTGGCCTAGTGAAAAAGATCGATAAAGCTATTTTATTTCAATCTTCTCCAAAGTTTCTCTTTGTATTGTGTCCAAGTTTGTCAGTATAAGGTTTTAAGATATTTATGGTGATGTTTTTCTTGTGCAGCTACAGTGAGGTCACAGCCAATCATTTGCATTTTGAATAACTGCTTGTGATTAGAAGCTTTGGATTGTCTTCATGCATCTGAAAGTACACAGGGGGATGATCTTAATTTAAAATAAGGTCTTGTCGAAAGCGATTAAATTCTGAATGACTTGCTTCAATCTGCAAAACATTTTACACAGAGGCATAACGCTACACCGCTTCTTGTTCTTAGCAAAGTGTCTTGAATGTTTCACATGCAATTCAGGCATCAGTTTTCACTTTTAAAACAGCACTTAATGAACAGACAAGTGCATAAAAAAGAGGAATAAACACACCAGAGAAGATGTGCAGCTTCCTCTTGGCATAAAAGCCTCTGTGGCAAAAAATCAGAGGCTGTGGAAGAACAATAACAGAAAACACAGAGTCTGCTGAGGCATTTGACATGACAGATGATAATGAGCACTCCTGAACAGAGATATAACAGGGAAAAGGTATTATACAGCATTCAGAATGTGATGTATTAACAGAGAAGTTTGCTTTGCTGAAGAAATATTGACAAAATGTTCAATTACGTTGAGCTTCAGCTGTGTTTTGGAAACAGTGCATTACAAATTTTGTTAAGCGGGTGCTTCACAGTGGATGAAAACACAGGTGAACGCTCCAAAACCATTAAAGACACAAAGATAAGAGGAAAAGCCTCCTCAGTCGTAACTATGGCTGAAGTTTCATCCAGGTGTGAACGTTATAGCTGCATGTTGCAAAGCCTTCATCTCCAACAGCCGCGGGACATCATCCCGGAGTTACCTTGGATGTGAAAACAGAGTACGGTTGTGAGATTTAAAGCAAAATTGAATGTTGTCTTTAGTACCCAGCTCACTTACTAGGTGTAGTGTTTGAAATGAGGGAGAAAATAAGGAAATCACCCAGCAGGCATTGAGCAATATTTATTTATTTATTTTTTATCTATCACCACGAGAGATCATTTTCTTTCCAATTTGTTGCCGGAAGGAAGAAATAAAAGTATCTAATCATCTCAAAGGCCCTCTTCTTGCTTTACAAAACATTTTTGTTATCTGGAAAATAAATAACACACAGGGATGGATGGTATATTTACACAGTGGTCTTCTTTACCTCGTGCACTAAGCCTCTTGAAATAATACAAAACAGAGAAATGGAAATGAAATAGATCACAAACACATGAACAAGATTTTAACTGTGTATTTTTTCCATTCATTCTTGAGAACAAGCAGGAAATAGGTCATGATCAAGTCACATTAACCACACATTAATTAAACTTATTCTTTTTAACCCTGTTTTTTTTTTCATCGCTATCAAGAAAGCACGTTCAGTTGGATATTGTAGTGAATTAGGTCCATCACACATGCTGAAGGCTCTTTCCACTTTCCACACTGATAAAGATATTAATTAAAAACAGGATGTGCACTGAGAAGAAATGTGTCCGCCTCACTCTGTAGACACAGACCTCTGGGAGTGCTAAATCATGCCAAATTTAAACATTGTTTTGTTAAAAGAAAACATTATACAACTAAAAGCAACCATCTGAATTAGACCAGAATCAAATGGGAAGTGTTTGGGTGACCACTGGTTTGGTGGTGTCACTGAAACTTATAGGTGGGTTACCATTAAATGGCTTTTTTGTCTGCTTACTTAACTGATTTTTAGAAAGGGGATGCTGGAGCCAATCCCATCTGCCATAGGGGGACACCCCGACACGCTGGCAGTTTCTCACAAATCTAACACAGACAGACAGACAGCTATTCAAGCTCATATTCCCACCTTGAACCAGTTTAGAATTGCCAATTAATCTAACATACATACATGTCTTTGGATTCTGGGAGGAAGCCAGAGTACCTGGAGAGAATCCACAACCCACACAGGCACGGGGAGAACATGAAAAGACCCAAGCCTCTTGCTGTGAGGCAATAGTGCTAACTGCCCCACTGTGCCGCCCAGCAGGCATTTGCTGTGTTTTTTTTTTTTATTATTATTATTATTATTTTGCACAGAAAACATTATAGAAATGTTCTCTTGGTGGGGTTTTTTTTGGTGGAATAAATTTTTCAGCAAAAAGTAATTTGCACATTATTTCCTCAGTTTATTAATTATTTGTCTACAGAGTATCAGAGAATGATGGAGTTCTGTTGAACATTTCTAGTTTCATTTCTTTTTATCTTGGAGAATAATCTGGATACACTAACATCACCACTGTCTCCGTTGTACCATTTAGTTTTTATTTTTCTCTTCCTTTATGTTTTAAGTATTCCCTTTAGCCATTCTGATATGTTTCTTGTCTCTTTTCACTCGCATTTTTTGCGTGGCTTGCTGTGCTTTTTATTTCCTGCATCTGTTATCATCTGATTGAGTTCACCTACGTATTTAGTTTGAACGCCTTTGCTCGAATATTTGTTTGTCTGTCGTGTCATTTCCCTCCTGTTCCTCCGTCCTTTCTCATCGCAGGTTCACCGAGTTTCGTTTTCTTAGTCGCCTTTTTTTTCCTTAAAGATTTTTTTGGGGAAAAGGAGGTATTGCTTGTATTAATCTAATGCTCCACTGTTCAAGGTGAAGTATTATTGTTTGTTAGAGTTGTTCAGTGATTTAAAAAGCAAATATATTGCAAGGACATAACAATGAGAAATGCTAAATACCCTCAAATGTGAGATGCGTTTCTTGCACATTAACAAAATAAGTGTCCAGTTTGTTCCCTGTCAGTTATGTGATCAACTAATGCAATATTTCAGCTCAAGTTTCAGATGTTTGCCTGTTTACCTGGTTGCCAAGATACAGTACATTTCATCTGAGAGCAGATGCTGCAAATGTGTCCAGCACTCAGCTCCATTTTTAAAGTCGCATACCTGTATCTATGTGAACGTAAGTATTTGGCTACTAAGTCATCTCTTTTCTCCACACTTTAACATTGCTATGGTTACCGGCAGTGTTCACGGCCATATGGATGTGCCTGAGGAGAAATACTACTCCATTTGCTTTTTTCATATGCAAAGTTCTAATTTCACTTGTCTGTGCTGTAACATGTGCAGCACAAATTCACATTCATTCTCACAGTAATTATTGTTTTCAATCCCAAACACTGAAAGCAAGATCACAGTCTTTGACTCAGCTGAGCGGCTTCTGTGTAATGATACAATGATTGCTTTTCTGCTGTTTAGGGGACATTTTCTAATGCAGCACAAAAGATAAAATGAACTGAGGATACTGGGATGAGCCGATGAGTTGTTTGGCCTGTGACATAAATGCAGTGTCCAAAAATGCTGGCACTCAAATTATGAACTGTTCCCATATATCTATTTTTATCATGACTGTGCTACTTCCTGGCACATTTTAGGACCAGTTTTGATAGTGACTTGCCACTGTGGGTGTGCACACATGTCTGTGACTGTGACAACCTATTTTAAGAGGCAGCTCTATCACTAGAAGATTAAAGCAAGTTTAACAATGTTGCTCTGGCTCATTGTTTACATCACACCTTAGAATTAGCCTGCTCTAAAGGCAATGGTGTTAACAGCTTTACTGTGTGCAGCAACTGCCAGTGTGGATGTGACTTTCTTCTACCATTTATATTGTACCTTGGTGTGACATCCCATGTCGCTTCTAATAAATCGTGTCTGGTACTGCTCTTATATGCTTATTCACCTAGACTCCATTTGGCACATAGGTGTCTGGTGTTCTGATTGAGGGAACTGTGTAAAGGAAGGCATCACTTTATAGTTTGAATGACTCTCTAGTTTTATTTAAATGATGATAGCAGTGAAAATTGCACTCACATGCAGACACTAAGGCCATTAAGCCATTAGCAAGTGTACAGTAAAGCCAGTTCACATTAAACTTGTCTTTCATGAATTTGCTTTAAAGCTTCATCTTTCCTAAGTTTTTTTTTTTTTTTTTTACTTCATCTTCAGACTTTTCTGGAAGCAAATACTGACAATCTAAGAATCAACACTGAGTGTTTGGGCTGGGTTCATATGTTGGTAATTTCACTAATGAGTATGCCATCCAGAGCGATAACTTAATTAAAGGTAGAACCACTGTTTTCTCTTTTGAGCAAAACATCATCATGCACAGTCACGCTTATTCTAATCATATTTCAGCATGGTGGTTACATGGAACGTCTGTACAAATTATTCTAATAATATTAACATTTCTGATCGTCTGTGTCATCTGTTCTCGCCATCTTATGGTGTTTTCACATCTATAGTTCGTTTACACTGGTCCAAATCAGTTGATGAGTTTGCAAACTTTTTCCCGTGATTTGGTTTGGTTTCAGTGAACTCCAAGTGAACCAAAATGCATCACTACAAACCACATGAGAGTGTTCAGTCCACTCATTGGCCAGATGTGTCTGGGTTGGGTGCAACAAAAGTAAATACAAGAATGTGCGGTATTTTGGACTATTGGAGAACACAGAGAATTTATGTTCATTTCACAGCTAGTTCCTAGCCTGTACAGACATTTGCACATCTATAGTACGTTCCCGCATTGAGAATAAAAAGCATATGTTGCTACAGGAATTTCAAATGAACCGCTCTGGACTTTGTTTCAAACTGTATCAAGACCACCTCCTCCAACGGGTCTCGGTGTAGTTGTTTTGGTTTGCACCAGAGTTCAATTACTGTGTTACTGCACAAACAAACTGTACCAAGTGGGAAAATGATCTAGAGTTCAATTTAATTAGAGTAAATTCTGCAGGTGTGAAAAACACCTTTAGACAGACACAGTCACAGACCTAGACTTTGCAGAAAACGTGTGTTCTCCCACTGGTTGGAGAATGGTTGCTGCTGGTTTTAAGGTGAAATTGATTGCAAAGCGGTATATTGCGGTGCACTGAAGATCGCCTTTTGATTGCTTTAGAGAATTCCCTGTAGTTTGTGTGGAGGATACCAAGTTATCTTCAAACATTGGCCAACTAACTGGAAACAGACACCATTTCCATTCAGAGTAAAAGTTGCGCGTCGTTGTAGTGGTGAGGCGCATTTATTGGTTTATATTGCTCTTTTTCATGCTAGTAATTGGCAAGTGTCAGCATCTTTGATGCAAACTAGAGGTGATCACGGCAATTCGCTGATGACTAAAGCAACCACAAGAAGATTTTTAGTGCAGCATCCTCTTTGTGACCAATTTCACGTGGCAACGATCAGAAACCTCCGGTAACAACTCGCCAGATGGTCGAGGAATACACTTTTTTCTTTATCAATTCCTTATCTTTCACTCTGTGAGACAGAAGCCTTAGCCCCCTGTTTACTGTACAACATAAAATGATCAAATAGATATTAATTATTCTCGTGCCTCTAGGTGGCACATCTAGGCCTTACCCATTGTTCTGAAACGATAAGATGCACAAAACGCACCCAGGATACTCACACACTTACTGACATTGGAATTTGTTTAAAAAAAAAATAGTACATTAAAATATGTTGTAGAAGATGGCAGGACAGAGGTGAACATTTAAAACAAACCGAGGAAGAACGCTGAAAAAAAAAAAAAACAGCAGCCTGCGCTGAAAGCCTGTCTTGGAGAAAAATCTCTTTTGGCTGTCTTCCTAAAACATTCAGAAAGAAGTTGCCCTTAAGTACTAAAGAAGTATGTGGCAACATGCCAAACATGTCGGGAATTAAAATTATTTCTGCTTAAAAGTTAGATAATATACTCAATGGTATATTTAGTTTTAGTTTTGTTGTACAACAGCTACCAACTGAAATGAAGGAATAGACCTGGTGTACTCAGATTCAGTCTCAGTTTTTCAGTGCTTGCAGTGAAGCACTTTAATTGATGAAACTCTAAATGCTTAAACAGTTACGAATTAAGTGTGAAATCATCTACCGACAATTCAATAAGCAAATATCACAGTATCAGAAAATGACACCTGCCTTATTAACGTGATTGTGAAAAACATAAACAACCCTTTTTGGCATATCAGTACCGTTGTAAATCTCTCCAAATTGGTTTTTAGCACAGCTATAATATACTGACATTTATTAGGAAAAAAGGCAGAAAACACAAAGCACTTGCATAGATGAGACTCGCGTGTAAAACCAAGCACTGTTTAGCACAGAATGTACTTTATGTCATTTGTGGGTCTCGAGCAACAGATCTGTCTGCCTCACAGCTGGCGACCGTGGCTCAGGGGGGTTGGGAAGCATATCTGCAACCGGAAGGTCGCCGGTTCGATCCCCAGGCTCTCTGTCCTGGTCGTTGTGTCCCTGGGCAAGACACTTTACCCTACCGCCTACTGGTGTTGGCCAGAGGGGCCGATGGCGCGATATGGCAGCCTCGCCTCTGTCAGTCTGCCCCAGGGCAGCTGTGGTTACAACAGTAGCTTGCCTCCACCAGTGTGTGAATGTGAGAGTGAATGAATAGTGGCATTGTAAAGCGCTTTGGGTGCCTTGAAAAGCGCTATATGAAATCCAATCCAATCCATTATTATATTGTTAAGTGTACACACACTCCAAATTCACACATACAGTATTCAACATAATCAAAGATGTATGTATGCAAACCAGAAAAGGAGACATATAATGCAAAAACTTGAATTAATTCAAGTTCAAATACTAACTAACAAAATAAATACTCGTCTTGAGAACATACTGAATTATTTATATGCCACTGGAATAAAATAATTACGTAAATAATTGGTTGGATCTTTTGAAATAGGGGGGGAAAACAGGCTTTAAAAAGTGAGAAATCTCTTCAAACAACAACAGAAACCAAATTCTCAGAACTGCATTAGGCCAAATTACCCCACCGCCGCACTCGACACACACAAACACATTTCAGTGAATTAAAGTCAAACTACTAAAGTAGATGATTATTGATAAATAGTCAGAAACTTAATTTCATCTATGTGTTTAAATCATTGTAATCAGCCATAATCATAACCACTTCTTAAAAGATTAGGCCTTTTTTTGTTTTTTGTTTTTTTGTTTTAGATGATGTTTCCCAGGCAACACAGTTAAAAATGCTAAAAGGCTTAATGGCCATACATCATATTATCCAGTCCATTTAAAAAACTTTGTATTGTTGTCTTTCTACAAAATTCAATTTGGCTAAATTTTATTTATATTGCAAAATATTGTACCTTATATTGTAAGGTAAGAACGTACAATAACACAGAGAAAACCCAACATTTAGGCGACCCACTTTGAGCAAGCACTTTGCGACAGTGGGGAGGAAAAACTGCCCTTTAACAGGAAGTAACCTCTGGCCTCTAAAGATGAATAAAAACTAATGATTAAATGGAGAGTGGTCTATAAACACACAGAGAGTGAAATAAGATGCTTGAAGAAGAACTGCTCAGTACATGATGGGAAGCCCCCGACAAGCCTATAGGCCTGTTGCAGTATCACTAAGTACATTCAGGGTCACCTTATAAAGCCCTGAATATAAGCGGTTTTCAAAAAGAAAACCTTTATGCCAAATCTAAAAAGCAGAGTGGGTGTCTGTAACCCAAATCCAAACTGGGAGCTGGTCTACTGGCTCCACTGGACTGATATCGTACTATGTAGT
Source organism: Oreochromis aureus (assembly GCF_013358895.1). Classification (NCBI taxonomy): domain Eukaryota; kingdom Metazoa; phylum Chordata; class Actinopteri; order Cichliformes; family Cichlidae; genus Oreochromis; species Oreochromis aureus. Next base: position 15,236,348 of record NC_052949.1, read on the forward strand.
CTATAAGATAAAGTGGGGCCTTATTTTTAAAATGTGATGTTATTGCACTATGAAATGGAAATTAACAACTTAATAAATGGATAATATCTGGAAGGCACATCCTAAGTAGATACACTTATAATGATTAAGCAGCCATTACTGATCAGTCGTTAAACACGTTTTCAGGTCTGTTAAATGATCATTTTCGGTCGAATGAGCAGTTCATGCCACGTATTCCTCTTGTCTGTGTTTTAGAGTAGCTTCTTGTAAAATTCAACTCCAAATATAGAAGATATTACTTGTCCCTGCTTCTCAATACACTGTGTGACTTATTGACTCGTTCACCGACTGTACTGTTCAGTCTCAAGTTGCAGGACTGCAAGGAAATCTATATATCAAAAAGAAAACAGGTGGAGAGCAGAGGCTGTTCCTATAGGCCTTCCTACCTCAGGAACAAACGCTTGTCCTTGTCAGTGATTCAGACTCGACAGTTTTCAAATCCACACTCTAGACCTGAAATTCAGCACAGCTTGCAACCTGCAGTTCGGGCCTTACTTTCCTCTCTTGCAGACTGTGCTAGTACTGCTGGCTGACTGGATGTGATTAGTGGCTATGCTGTTGTGTGTGGGCCCACACAGGCACTGTTAGGCACAGTCTTTACTGCAGCTGCATTTGCCATGTATCTTATCTGAAACCTTTTGTATGTAAATATCCCCCCCCCCCCCCATATGCACCTCTCTAAATATCATTATTATGACCAAACCTATTGTTTCATATTTAACTGTTTTATACATGAGACCTGTATATAAATATTCAATATACACAGATACTGTAAAGTAATGGCATCATTTGCAGAGGGTCACACGCCCTCTTTATATTGAAATAATGAGCTTCCTGTTCTGTTTGGCATCGATATGTATATTTGTGCATGGGAGCACTTCCTTTTGAAACTGCTGGGCCCTCCTTTATTTTTAAAGCTACCAAAAGAATGAGCTGCTGTATTACTGTGTTTGTTTGTGTGTGCGTGTTTTTTTTAATATATATATATATATATAATTCTACAAAATGTCTGTAGTTGCAAATGAAAAACAAATTATTCTGATTGCTTACAATTCAGTACAAGTCAGTACACCACTGATTAAGCCACTAAAATATTTAACAAATGCTAAGAAGAAACTGCAGTTAAATTACATAATACACATCATTAGCAGGTTTGTGACAAGGTCTTCCACATGGGCGCCACAGCCTACACACATTTTTCTTGCCTGCTTCCATGGAGGCCACACTGTTTCCTGCAGAATAAACATGACTTGTCCATCATGAACACACGTTGTTTTGGACTCTCTAATGTTGAAATGTTTCTCGTGATGCTGATCAAAACTTAGCACGCTGAAATGATCTCCTGTCTGAATATAAAAGCACTCAGAGTGGGGTGACTCACGTGTGTTTACAAGAAGCAAAAGAACAGAATTTTCCCTCCGCAAATTTAGTTATATCACTAAAAATAGGAATGTTTGCACAAGGTGTATAATATTATATAATTATTATATACGCCTTAACTTTAGCTCTCTTATCTGTGCTATCATATGGTTCCTGGAATAGTCATGAGATAGATTTCCATATTTTACACTCCAGCTGGTGTCTTTTCTTTTCAATCAGTCACTGGCAGCTCCTCTTGGCTGCTTCAGAAGAACGTCTGTGTTCTGCTGTAATCCCAAACCGCAAATCCCCATAGACGCTCACTGCTGCTGGGCCACCATGCTGAGCCTGCAGTCCATTAGGTCCAGGATTTTTTTTTCAAGAATCCAGAGCTCTCATTTAAATCTAAAAAGGTTGCTGCAGAGTATGTATGATGGTAATAGCGCACACGAGACTTGTCTTGACGTTCTTGGCTCGATGTCCGTGTGTGGCCCCATCTACTTATGAGGATTTACAGGTTTATAAATCATCTTAAGAACATATTTTTCTTAAATATGCACCTTCTGTGATTGACTGTAATTCAAAAGTGGTTTTTTTTAAAATGTTGTTTCTTTTTAATCAGGTTAATTGGCAATTCTTAATTGGTCATGCATTTGGATTTGAAAGTTGGCCCTGAGATAGACTCGCTGGCTTATGCTCCAGCCCCCCCAGCGACACTAAGTTGGATAAAGTGCTAAGAAACTGGATGGATAAAGATTAAGTGACTTTGCAATCTTGGCAAAACAGTCATGTTTGTAACATACAAAAAAAATAATGAATTTAAAAGAGTTTAAAAATAGGATCTAATGTGTCTTTTATTGTTTCACTGCCACAGAAAAACACATTTTTAAAGAAAAAAATGAAAAAGAAAATGCTACACCAAGGTCGCAGACGATCACATCTGTGTTCTGTCTGGCTTTTCTTACGTCTATCACAGCACGTCTTTTGAGGTTTTTAGTACCAGTATATAGATATATGGCAGTTCTTTAAAGCTCTTGCCATGAGCGATAAAGCTCTTTTGGAACAGTTTTCAGGCATATGGAGGGCAAGAGTTTACCTTGGAATACCCTGGCACCCTTTCAAAGAATTTAAAGACAACAAACATAAAAGCAGGACTAAGGTGAATACTGCACTGTCACATTTAGTTATATCTGTTGCTGCATTATAGGATAGCCAAGGAGGTGAGCAATTAGATTTCAGTCCCGCAGAATACCTCTGCAAATTAACAGCTTATTATACTGAACTCACACTGAGTGGAGGCAATGGCTCAAAGATGGTTGCCAGAGCAATTGAAAGATTTGCTGGGACTTTTCTTCAGATGATTTTGGGTAGTTCAGCTCTTTTTTTCTTGTTTTAAATATTACGAGGTAATTTTAAAGAAAATGTTGATAGAGTGCGTTTATTTTTTTTAATTATTGGTTTTACAAGTCGTGCATCGTGAATTATTTGTGACTGCATCAGGACTATATTCACTGGGTGACTTGAGTGAGTCTGTGGATAATGTTCTTCTTCATGTGTTTGTCTAGGAGAGTGTGATAGCAAACAAAAAACAAGATATCTAGCACGTGAACTGCGATTTTATTCACTGCAATAGCTTATACTTACTGTATGAAGAGTTGACTGGTGTGTCCATGCTGGACTTTCTTTTTACTGATTTTTAAATGGCTAGGGTATCAGTGGCAGTTTTTTTTTACTTAGTTGGAACTATTTTCATGCACAGAGAGTTTGAGTCCGGCATCAACAGAGCCCAAAACAAAAGTTTTCCTCATTAGTCTGTAAACTAGAGCAGTGCCTGCAGAGGAACACAACCAGTTTTTTGAAGCACGTTGTCTTCCACGGCAGGCCTGTTGCCCTTTTTTCTTCCACCTTTTCATGTATTCATAGCTCATCTTCCAATTGCCTTAGTTGCCCTTCTGTGGACTCCATTTCCAAGTGAGCATGGGCAGCCATCAATCTGAAATGACTGCTAACACCTTCATAATGGTCTGTGGGGTAATCTGCCATTCCATGTAGCTGCTTTCCGGAAACTAATCAGCTTGACACATGAACACATAAACAAACCGATGTGCATGGATGAACAGGGCCGCAAGATGGAGATCCCTAATGTCTTTTCCGGCCCACTAATTTCTGTGTTTTACCTTCAGTAAGACAAACATTTAAAATGGATTATCCTTTATATGTTTCACTCTTAATAGTGCAGAGAGAAGTTGCAGTGATGTGCTGTCTAATGAGCAAGGTGGAACACTACCAAGGGAAAAGGAAAGCAAACCTAAATCTTCGGCGAACCTACAGATAAGTGGAAGTGTTTTGATCTGTTCATTTGGTACCGATGCCCGATTTCAGAAAGCGCTCAATTGATTTCATCGTTTGAATGATGGGCATTGGCATCATTAGCGAATCAGGTGTGCAAGACTGCTTACATTTACTGATGATATCTCTTATGAAAGAGTAGCTATAGAGACATTATTTCCTTTATTACTACAATGAGAAGTGGAAATGAAACAATCGAAATGTTGAAGGTTACAAAAGGATTACACTCTAAACTTAATGGCACTTGAACATTTGCAGTGTGATAATGGTAATATAGTTGTAATTGAATGGTTCGGGCAAAGATCAGTAAGACACACATGCAGATAGGGACTTGCCTGACATGAGAGTTGATACTCACTTTTGGTAACTTTGGTGATTATTTCCTCTCCTTAAAGAGAGAGGTGCTTTTGGCATTAAAGTATTCCTTGTCCAGTCTAAGGAAACACCGACCGCCGTTTAAGGCAAATTTATGGTTTCTGCAACTGCGTAACATCGGCATTGTTTTCAGCTAGACATGACAGAGTGACAGCGATTTACCATTCCTGGCAAATGGTCCAGTGCAAAACTATTACATATTTTGAAATATAACTCTGAAATAGCACTGGAAAAAATACCTTTTGAAGATGTGAACATTTTTCTTTCCAGACTGCCTCTCAGACTCACACCAAACCAGAATGTATGGTTATGCTGGAAATGTGTTCAAGTAAAACATTTTTTTTCCTCATCAAGATATGCTTAAGTACCTTTTTCTGTATTCAGTCAAAATTGTTTAGGTGGCACATAAATATTGTCTTTTTCTTCATAGGAAGTCTCGGCTTTTAAATTGCTCAGGGTGCTATCTATGTTCATGCTGAAGTGGCTATCAATTAGGTGGGCCAACCATGTAATTGATTTCCACCCTGTTACCTTTAGCTCCGGTCTTTGTGATGCTCAGACAGCGCTACCGTTGCCTGTCTTTTTTCCGCCGCCTTGTGTCAACACCTCCACACATACATGCACTTTATTACAGTAATGGGGATAAATATGATCTATGTTATTCATTTAGAACACATGAGCTACTGCTCGTGGTGATTTAATTAACTAAGGCTGCACACAGCGCAAGACGGACACCAGGTCATTACCAAGTCACTATTACAGCCATTACAATAAAATCAGATACAAGAGAGCAAATTACATTTTTGTCCAATCTAAATGGCGGTCTGATCTGCAGTGACTGGTGCCTGACCAGCCATTCCTCTCACGTAACGGGAAAAGGTTGCATGCTCCTCTTGCTCTCGGCAATTTGAATAATTCACTCAGATGTGCGGATGCGATTGGTCCTGCGACCTGTGTCTGTGCGGTCTACCTCGCTATATGCACCAAGGAGATAAGAACGTGAATCACAGACAAGCGATACCTCGGGGAGCCTTGAGGAGTGGAGCAGAAGGGAGCAACCGGGGGTCAACTACCTCCCCGAGAATGACAACTCATACCATGGAGATGTGCGACACTTACAAGATAAGTCTGAGTTTTTGATGGGTTGAGTTTTGAGAGAATACGATAAGCTGATTTTAAGCTTCTCTGGCCCTATCTGACTCTACAGGTTGAAAAGAAAATGAAACCAATTCTAAAATGTGCCATAATAAATCTAAGCTACGAATGAAAAGAAAGCCAACCGCAGAAATATTAGAGAGTATGTTTAAAGTATGAATGCATACAGAATAAATTTAGCGCCATGGTTACTTTTAGCAGTATTTACATGGGTCTCTTTCATCGCTCAGTGTGTCAAGCGGGTGAATTGTTTAATTTAAGGTATTTGTCTTAAATTCAGTCAGGCTTTGACGTGAATATCACAAGCTGCTTAAGTTGAATTATATTCTGTAAAATTAGCCCAATCTCTCATTCCTTGTCTTGTTTTGTTCACGAGCTTGTCTCCTCTTTCCTTTTGCTCAGTGTTAATATTTTAGTCCCAAACAAACCTTGTGTACTTTTCTTTGGGATGAAATCATATAAATGTTAGATGGGATTTTATATTGGGAGACATCGCATCTCGTGCTCTTTTTTGCTGCTCAACTGTTGTTGTGATTTTTGCTGGATGCAGTTAACCTTTTGCAGTTAACAGTATATGCTGCAAAACCTTTGTAGTCCTCAAAGCTGCGTAAATCCAGAAAATTAAATTGAACTAAATGGACGAGTGAGTGCATCAACTCTATAGAACATGCTGTGTGTTTTTACGCTGATAGACTCGATTGAGGAGAAACACATTCTGACTTTAGATGACAACACACCTCGTCCTCTCTATATGCGCCGTGATAAGATGATATCCCAGCCGAAAGATAAGTGTGAGCCTGTTCACTTGGATGTCATTCATAAAAGCAGTGGTCCACAGAGAAAGGAAAATAAATTTTGACTAGGAGATGGAGTGATGAATGTACCCTTTTTTTCATCCTCCCTCACCAGGCTCTTTAATATTCTGTCAACATAAACGATGAAGGGTTACTCATGGAAATAAAGAGGCAGAAAGGGAAGTAATTTTACTTGCAGCCTACAGGTCCAATAATTTGTTTTGTGGTCCTTCTGGGTTCTCACGTACTCTGAAGGCAGCACTGCTCAATGCTTCAAGGTTAACACTGAAGTGCTGTTTTCATCCGCGCATTCCTGGAAAAGCAGAGTGCCTCAGTCACTAAAAGCTCCCGTCTCTGTCTGCCGCTCGGTGTGTATGTGCGTGCAAATGAGTGTGTGCTCAGGCGCGCCTTTTCTTGCTGCCTACACACATCTATCAAAAGGGCCCTCTGTTCTCTGAACTGGAAAAAGAAATGTTATTCCACCACAAACTGTTGAAAATTCAAAACCCAGGCAGCCTCTGTTTAGCCCCAGCTCTGGGCTAAGTTAAATCTCAGTCATGCTATCACTAAGGGTTACCTTGAAAGACCTTTGTACAGTATGTGTGTGCATCATCTGCGGTATGTCATGGCGGTCTCATATGAAAAGACTGGACACTTTCTCAAGTCACTGATCGCACACTGATGCGGCCTCCGTTTGGGTTTGTACATGTCACTGCCACCAGAGAGGACGCTGGCGAGGAGGAGCAAAGCCCCTTACAGTGACCAAATGAAAATGACAAGGCCAGACCATAGCGTGTGGAATCACTATCACACCTTACTGCCAGCAGGCCTACTTGACATGACAACTTTGAATTCCTATCCATGTGTGAAGTCCCTGCTGGAGGTAGTCTTGATATGCAGTGAAAAAAAAAAGTTCATTGAAAACAGAAGGAGAAGTCAGCAGTGGGAGCTACCTTGATGCTATCGGTATCGGGGAGTCTGGATTTTCAAGCATCTTAGGGATGAGCAGTATATCGTTATTTATCTTTTTGTTCCCCTGCATACATTACAATGGCTGAATGATCTGAGGATTTCTAGTCTTTGAATGGAGCTATTGTTCAATTCCCACTCATGACAAGCGTCTTTGAAATGCTGTTCACTTGGCCAATTCCCAGTGATTCCAGACTTTTCAGACACAGAGTGTTGAGCAAATTAGCTTGCTGCCTGTCATATCAGAGAAACATAGGAGGCAGGTGGGCCATGTGTCAGTAGCGTTCTATGTGACAGTTTGACAGCTGAAAATGCATCAGGGTGCTAGTTTTCCTTCCATCTGTGCTGTTATCCCCACGGTTCTTTTGATAATGTTTCTCTTACCACAATAATCATGTACTTTGCACTGATTATGTTTCTGCTTCAGTGCAATAAGTTAAAAGGGAACCTTGACTTCTTCTTCCATGTGGGAAATTACTGTGCCCTGACATCCAGTGAACTGGGCTAGCTTCTGATTTAAAAGACTGATTGTTTCAGGTGAATTAGCACTTGTTCTGTCTGTAGAATTACACATTGACTTGCTGTACTTTAAATAAGGTTGACCTCCTCTTATTGAACTTCTTAAATACTATGCTGTTGCTCTGGTTTGACTCAAGTTTTATTGATGGTTGATGTTTTACCACAAAATACTCATAATATTCTTTATATTACAATCTACACATACCAGCCACTTTGTGAGACACATGAGTTTAACTGTTCATTAATGCAAATATCTAATCAGCCAGTCACATGGAATCAACTAAACACACTTAGACATGTGGAGGTGATAAATACAACAGCGCACCAGAATTGTGAAGTGCGGTGATTTTTTTAAAATGTAATTTTCCATTGCTATGCTGATGACACCCAGCTCTACCCGTCTACTAAACCTGCTGCCACTATCCTCTGTGTTTGCCTCCAGGAAATCAAATTCTGGTAAAAATAAATAAATAAATAAATCTGGCATTAACATCACTAATTCTGTGTTCTTCCCTCTTTAACATTAATTCGCTCCATCTTGCTGTCTCAGCCAACAGTACTGTCAAAGCTTGTTCACACCTTGGTTACTCTCAAGTCCATACATAAACTTCCAACTTGAATTATAAATATTGCATTTTGCACTTGATAGGAATTCTATATTCTTATTGTTTTTAACTCTTTTTAACAGTTTTTAACCCTGTAATTATTATTATTATTATTATTATTATTGTTATTGTGAAAGTGACAACTGGGATTTTCCCAACATTGTAACTATAGTTAACTAAAACCAGTAGTAAAAGTAAAAATTAAAATTAGCTGTGGAAAAAGTATTTTAGATAACTCAAATAAAGTAGATTTTTTTTGTGTGTTTTTGTGAAACTAACTACAATAAAATTAAAACTATAGAAAAAATCACTTTATTTTTGGTAACTGTTAGATTAAATTTGTTCTCACAGCTTTCCTGCTGAAGCTTTATTGGAAATAATTGACCTGAATTTCAGATTCAGACTTTTTACACTATATTAGCATTCCAGGAGTACAGGTGGTTTGTCTTCATTTTTGTCCATCTTCTCTCCCCCTTCCTAAGTTCTGACACCCCTCATTAGTATATGGGTGTCTGCCCAGCCCGGGAGCCACCGCCAGTCCTCACAGAGTTTCCCAACCGCAGCCTCAGATCCATGCGTATTCCATCTGCCACTCTCTTACAAATCATGTTGTCAAATGTAATTGACAATGTGGCCCCTGATAGTGAAATAACATGTTCATTGAGAATTTTGATGTTCTCAAGACTGTAAATCAGCTGCTTTCAGAAAGTTCTGTTTCTATTAAAATACCACTGATCCTAAATCCTGCCTCCTCATATGCCCTCCGTACATTAATATTAAAAAACTAAACAAAAACTACAGCAATAATAACTGAACTGAGATGAGCAAACCTACTCTGGAAACTAACTGAATTAAAAACAAGAAGTCCAAACAAAATGTTTAAAAATGCCTCAATGATATCAGTGTCATAAACCAAGCAGTTTGCTTAAGGAGTAGACTCAAATGCAGACACACTACACAGTGGAAAAGAGTTTTTATTCAAACCTGAAAGTTACAAGGGAGAGGGGACCTGGGCTAGGTATAGTTGCGGGGACAAGATGGCAACTGGTATTGGAAAGGGGGCTCCAGGGACAGAATTACGGGGGGTTGCAGCGACGAACGAGGAAGGGTCTGCAAGAGGATGGAGAAGTGGTTATTGTTTTGAGGTAATGAGCAGATCACAGAGGAGAGTTTACTGGTGAGTTTGTTCTCCTAACTTGCAGGTCTGGGTGCAGAACGCACTGAGGAGGGGAAGTCTGTAGGAGTATCCAGAGGCAGTTCAGCAGCCAGAGTATCCAGGGTGCAGTAGCAGGCTGGAGAGCAGACAAACAGGCAGGGAAAGCAGTCAGATATTTCCAGAGCTGAGGAATTAAAGTTCACTCCAGGTGAGTCAAATTTGCGGGAATCGACACCCTCTGTACACAAGGAGGACAAGGTTACACGAGGAAAAGTCAGATAACACAATTTCAGAAGAGAGCTGCCTAGTTACCACCAGAAGGCACATAATAAACAGGCGAGGATTGGCTGGTTGCTCTGGTTTAAGAATTCCTCCTGCTGAATGCTTGTAGATGAGGCCCAGGTGAGACATAAGAAGCTCCACCCCAAACAGGCAGAGAGGAGACCGGCAGCCTACAGGTGGAAAAACCCCGGACACTCCCACAGTCCATGACAATCAGAGGTCAGAGGAAGATGGCAAGGCTGCTTTGAGATCATAAGAAGTCAACAGTAACTCAAAGAACCACTTGTTAGATCTGAAGACTTTAAATTCATGCCTGGTTTGATGAGTCTCGATTTCTGAAGCAACATTTGAGTGATAGAGTGAAAATGTGGTGTAAACAACAACTGTAGATCCGTCCTGCATGATATCAACAGTTCAGGCTGCTGCTATTGGTGAAATGGTGTCAAACCAGTTTCTTGAACATGACAATGAGTTCACTGTACTCAAATGGCCTCAACAATCACAAGATCTCAATCCAATGGAGCTCCTTTGGGATGTGGTGGAATGGGAGATTCACACCATGGATGTACAGCCAACAACTCTGCAGCAGCTGTGTGATGCTATCGTGTCAATATGGACTGAAAACTCAGAGGAATGTTGCCAGCAACTTGTTGAGTCTATGCCACCAAAATTAAAGCAGCTTTGAAGGCAAAAGGAGGCCTAACCCAGTACTAGCATGATTAACCTAATAAAGCTGTTAGTGAATGTATATATCCTAATCCTCTCTACAGTGAATCTGCTTTTCAGAAACTCTTCTGCAAGTTTTTTTTACACAGCACAGGTTTGCACACTGAGGTACACTTCAGATACTGCCAAGAGAAGCTTTTGACAAAAAAGCAAACTCAAACTCAACATTCATTCAGTCAGTCAGTCAGTCATTAAGTTAGTCAGTCATTCTTTTAGTCGTGCACCAAGAAGGTAAAAGGGAAAAAAAAAAATTCACACTTGCATATTAAATTATTCTCATGGTTTTAATCAGTAATACTCTGTTTAATGTTTCATCCTTCCATCAGTGAGCAGAGTTTAATATGGCCGAGCTGAGACTGCAAGTGTGGAAAAAGAATGACTCATATTTTACTGGTCTCTCTGCATGTGTGCTTTTACGTCAAACCGATGTCGTGTAGGAGACACGTAGGAGAATGATTGTAAATAATAATGTCTTCTGCTGTAGATGTAAAGCAGCAGTGTTCCTCGCAGCTGACGAGGTGATGATCACCGAGGCTGTAACGGTTTGAATTACGCTGATTACAACTGTGGGTTGAGTTTTAAAGATCTGCCCCTCAGTCGGTACGTGAATCATGAGAGAATGTTTTAGCATTTTAGTTGTACAAAATTATTTAGTGCTGGGATAAGGGTATAATAAATATAATTGTCAGCTGAGGATAAATGATTAACTAATCATTACTAGAAAATATTAATTAATCATCAGCTGTTTCAAAAAAGAGTTAATCATCCTGGTCATTCTTTGGTTTTAGAGCCAACTGTGAATATTCGCTGCCTTTGTAGGCTTGTTATTGTAAACTCAGCATGTGTTTTGGACTGTTGAACAAACTAAAGCAAAAAGTGAAAATAATCACTACATCATTTAGCAATACTCATCATCATAGTGATGTTATTTTTTTATATTTTCATAAGTGTTATAAGTCAGATGCATGTATTTTGTGGTATTCAGATTCTGTTGGTCCAGTGAAGCTTACAAAATTTCATTTGAGGATTTTAGTTTGTTTATTTATTAGAAAATATGAAAATATGAAGACAGACAGATATTCTTCATTCTGTTGTTGACTAAGGTTTGTTTGATTAGCCGGCGATTCTCTTTGTGTTGTTATTGTTTTTATTGCTATATCTTATTCTCATCTGGGACTGAGGTACAAGTCTAGAAAAAAAGACGAAAGCTGACATTAGTTCAGCTTGAAAATCATTTTACATGGACTAAACAAAAAACAGACACACACTAAACTCCAGTTGATGCAGAAAAAGAGTTTATCTAATCTTGAACAGTATTATGGCATTAAAAAGTCATAACTGCAGTTCCATTTTATTACTGATTGTGTGACATATTTGTACAGGATGTTTCCAGTAAGTGGAATTCTTTCTGTAAATTTACATAGCAACAGGAAGGCTCGAATTCATACCTCTCCTGTTTAATACCACACTGTGGATTGCTGTGGTATTATGGGCAACATGACAGACTCTAATGTAGGAGGACAGGTGACACACTCTGGGGTGGGATTTGTGTGTGTGTGTGTGTGTGTGTGTGTGTGTGGGCGGGTGGGGGGCAGCCATTGAAACTCACTATGAATCAGGTTGGCGACTGTATGTGTGAAATGTCATTTTGATTCAGCAAACCAGCAGCCCTTCAGTAGAAGCTTTATGTAGCTTCCCTGCAGAAAGGTATGTGCAATTATTAGAATGATGTATATTCTTTGTGTATCACTGAGACATTTCTTAGGGACGCACAAAGACAGAGAATCTTTGATGGTTTAAGCCACTGAAAAGTAGTAACATTTAGTGTCACAATACTGCTCGTATGAAAAGTGTGAAACTTGTAAGAAAACAAGCTTTCATTTAACATTTCAAAACCAATTTGATTTTTTGTCAGAAAAAAAATATATTTTCCTCATTTTCCTGTTAGGTTATGAAAGTGCAATTCATAAAAAAGATGCCACTTTGAGTGCTAATTATGCCCCTTTCACAACGCAGTTTAATGACAACGTGAAACAACTGTCCTAGTTTAATTTGGAGTGACTGTTCAGCTTTTGTCAAAGTCTTGTTAATAATAACCAAATATCTTTAAACTTAATAGCGTTCCCATCAGCTTCTGTGGTCCTTTGTTTTAGTTGCAAATTTGCAAATGCTGTAGTAATGACACACTAAGTCAATATGGTGAGTAGCAGCTAATAGTAGCCTGTTAGAAGTGTCATTAGGGGCACAGTACTGTCGTGCTGTTGCATACATAGCTATAGACTCTTTGTAGTGTTAAGCAAAAGATAGAATAAATTGCAATGTGACAACAAACAAATGAATGTTTCATATTTTGGTCATATTCAACAACCCATTAGCATTCAACATCACCATAATACATCATCATTGTTTCTCTTCATGGTGCCTTTTTTTATATTATAAGTCCTTAACAGTTTGATCATAAAACTATAAATCTACTCACAATCCAACTGACATGTCTTAGTACAATAATTGTAGATATACACTATCATGAAAACAGAAAGCGGTCAGAGGTACTTTAGAGCGTAGGTGGTTCGCCTCAAATGGCAGTTGTGAAATACAAATCATACTGACATACTGTGTAGCTTAAATGACTAATTTGTTCAGATGAACACAGTCACTTCCTGGCTTGAAAGACTTTGAATGACTGTTCAACAATGTATATTTGGCAAGGCAGACAGCTCAGCTCTTGGACACTTTGAAGGCATGTTGTCCAGTATTTCCGCAGTTCAAACCAGCCTGAATCAAACAGCAGATTTTGAAAACTGGATCAGTCTAGTTTCATTGAGCACCAATCTGCCTTACACTTCAGTCCATGAGTTTTTCTCATTATATCTCCAGTATCGCAGTCACAGTGGTCATGAGGCTACATTCTCTAGCCAATTAAGAAAATCCATGAAACACACACACACACTGAATCACACAAGCAAATCACGCAATATCTCGTGTATTATTAAGCAGGATTTGAATAAAACATAATGCTAGTGTTTCCCAAATTATTCTCACAGGGGAAGTGTGAACTGCGAACATATTTGTGTGGTGCTGTCCTCCAGCTTGAATTAATGGTGTTTAGGATTGATTGTTATGCTTTCAACAGTAATGTTGTTTTCTTCATGGTAAACTTTGACATATGCACGACATGAGGTTGCATTCTTGGAAACAAATTTATGAAAAAAGACATGTTTAACATGCTTCTTTGTAATCATGACTCTGGAAATTGGTTGATTTTAAAGTCCATTGGTATCAAAATAAATTATTGTCTTGGAAATTGTTTCTTCCGTCAACCATTGGGTAAGATAAAGGCAGCAATACGAAGTGACAGAATGCAGAGCCTAATATTACCTCAAGGAAATGCAGTTGCTTCTCTCTAAAGATTTACCATCCAGTGATTACGCTCCCCAGAGACACGGCCGCCCTTTGAGTAAGACACAAAATAGTTGCAGATAGAGCTTTCATTAATAAGTCATTGAAGGTCGGCTTACCGTTAGTAGGTAAGAAACTGGTGGCTAATCAAGGGAAGAGAATCAAAGTATTGGCTTTTTAAGGATTTATGTGTGAAGGACACTCTCATAAACATTGCATGCAAAAAGCAAAATTCCTGTAAATTGTCTTTAAAGAAAAACACAGGATACTGTTTGCTACATTGCAATCAATTTGCTCTTTACGTCCCTGGTTGTTTATCAGTGCTGCAAAACCAATGCATGAATTAGAAACATAACAAAAGTGTATAGATTTTTAAAAGTATTTAGTATTTTTAAAAAACCATCCTGCTGTTTTTTTTATGACTGAAACATCAATGGTCTGTGCTTTGTACTAATATCTAATGATACTAAGAAAACAGTGAGAAATCCTATTAGCAGTGCTGTGATTCTGTTTTCTTTTTTGAACTTATTGGAAAAAAGATAATATGAGCATATGCCCAGAAAATGCCAGATGAGACAAGAACCACAGTTGAGTTCCATTCCCTTCTCTATTCAGCCAGTGTTTTGCTGGAAATGCATATATACTCAGAGGGAATAAAGATCCATCCACCCTGGCAAAAGTCATAGAGTTGCAATGTTAACAGAAGTGAATTTCACTATGGGCAAAACATATCACTGTTGACACAGTCAAATTGAAATCACGGAGCATGTGTGACTGTCCCCAGCTGGGTTACACCTCCCCACCCTCTCATTTCGGAGTAAAGAGGAGGCCTTGGAACTGAACGACGCAATGTGCCCACTGGCAGCAATGTTGGAGGTCCACTGCATTTGGCAACAACAGCTGAGAACAGCTGATCCCATTTGTAGGCTTATGACTCGGCTGCCTCAACAATATAGAATAGATGACGATGTGGTGTTTGCAGGTGGGGACAGATGATTTAATTACTCCTACACATGTAATATCGTCTGCCTGCTGCACCCCAATGATAAGATTACTCCACATCATGTTTCTAAGATGTATTTATAATGAACTTTGATGCCTTGAGCGATATTACTGTATTTATTGTGGCACGATAATGCTGATGTTGTTATTTAATCACACATGCATCATTAAAATATAATATAGTAAGTCAAATTAAGACGAAACAGCACTTGAGACTGTGCATTGTCTTATTATAGCTTATTTACTGATAATGGCTGTTGGTTGATTATTTGCTGGTCACTTTTTTTTTCAGAATCAGCACCATGGACAGCGCTTTTGATATTTCTTTACGTACTTTTGTAGGTGCTGCTGCTAATCTTCAACTCTTAGCTGTCGCCAACAAAGATGGGCAGCGTTACTTGTAACGCGTTACTGTAATCCTATTACTTTTTTCAAGTAACGAGTAATGTAAGGGATTACCATTGCAAAAACGGTAATTAGATTACCGTTACTTTCCCGTAGGAACGCTGCGTTACTGCGTTACTAAAACCGTGAGTTTTGAGAATGTCTCATGATAGTGACGTAAGCGAGTGCGACGTTCGTGACAACAGCTGTCTGCAGATCAACAATGGATAATATATCAAGTACGGAAGAGAGAATGAGCGTGCAGCGTTTAGAGCGTGGAAGTACTGACCTTATTTTGAGTTTGATTCCATAAAAAGTGACAAAAACATTAGCGTCTGTTGTGAGTGAAGAAAACTTCTTTTTACAGCGAAAAAAACCCCCTAAACTTCCAAGCAAGCGCCGAGTGCGCTACGACTGTAATGGGAAATTCACAGAGAAACTCGCGGAGTCTTCAACTGACCGCTGCGGCACACCTGCACCAGGGTAAACCTCCGCCTACCCCAGTCCTGCTTTACAGGTGAAAATAGAGCAACTAGCCTTTGACTTTATTTATTTTCTGCTGTGTTTTACTTGCATCTATTTGAAAGAGTGAGTGTAAACACAAAAAAATATTTTATTTTATGTGCTGGAATGTGCAGAAAATAGGTTTAAATGTTAAACAAATTTCTTCCAGTCAGAGAATGTTGCATATAATTTAATTTTTGCTTGATGCATAAAGTTAAAAGATTAAAACTAATAAAACAAGTTTTAAAAAGAGACATTTCCATTTGATTACATTTTGTATGATGGATTATGCAGAAAAAGTAGAATTGGGCTGAAAGATCTATCGCTTTATCACCTATTCAGGTTGTAAATTGTGTTTTTAAAAAGTAACTAAGTAACTAAGTAATTAATTACTTTTGAAAATAAGTAATCAGTAAAGTAACGGGATTACTTTTGGGGGGAAGTAATCAGTAATTAGTTACTGATTACTTTTTTCAAGTAACTTGACCAACACTGGTCGCCAATATGTAAGGACTTTTTACGCTCGCCACTAATAAACTGTCAACTGAGAGCATGATGCAGAAGTTCAACAACGTACTAAAAAAGCTTTCTTTCTCTGTTGGGTTATGGGATGACTAACAGTAGCTTGAATGGCATGGATTTGGCTATGACATGCTTTAAATTTGTCTACTCGTTAACAGTTCCTGCGTGTTATGTTCTTAATGTCGCAAGCAAAACCTCACTAAAAAATACAACAAAAATTTAAAAAGCTCTAATCTTACTCGCTTTTGTATATCACACAAGTTTTTTAATAACAGAGATCACCTGGACCTCCCATTTAGCAGGAATTCTCCAGCTATTCTTTAGATGTGGAGATTGCCCAACGAGGTACTTTGCACTGCACTGCAGTGGGCACCCCCACTTCTAAGTTCTGCTCTGACAGGTAACCCATTTGACATTCAAATGAAAACTTGCCTGTGAACAAAATCTCAAGTATATTTGAAGTGCACTGATCCCACAAGAGCTGCGATTTCCAAGTATTAGGAATGCATGTAGCCAAGCAGGACAATGTGGATTCTCCTGATTAACGCTCATAAGGTTGTTTAACTGAGTGCTGAAGGTCGTGGGGTAAAATGCGGCGACACATAGATGAGAAAAGTCCAAATGTTTTGAGATGAACTGAGGGGCAGACTTAGGAGACGCTGTAACCAGTGACTTGCATGGGTTTCTGTGGCTAAGAGAGGAAGTCCTGAAATTGAATTTCCCTGCAATATAAGTGCCAGCTAATTATTCTCATAACCCAAGGAAAACTTTTCTTGTGCTTCGTGAAAGCCTGCTTCCAGAGGTCAGGTAGGGATCTTGCCAAATGCATTAATCAAAGAGGGATAGTACTAAGCATCTCACTGAACCACTAGTAGAAACTAGTGAACCCCATTAAGCACTAATCCTATTTTACAGATTTGGATTGGGGACACTCTAAGACTGCGTTCACCTTTTCTAGCACCACACACATGCAGGAAGGAAGCTGCACAGGAAGCTATCAAAGGAAAAGACACCACATTATAAATATATTTCCTCTATTTTGGTTTAAGAAGTCTTTCTCAGTGTGTTATAGAATGTGTTTGTATGTCCTGATCAGTCTTGTTAAATAGTAGCTCCCTAGAGATCCTCGAAAGCAGACACTTTCAGAGGGAAAATACATTGATTTTTAATATTATACAGAGAGCAATAATCAATACGGAGATAAAGGTTGCCATAGTTTATGCTCTCAAAGTGAAGAAGGTTAGTAAAAGAAGCCCATAAGCTTTTTTTTATAGTGGTGTGAAGGTTGCAGAGAGTGTAAATTCACCCATTACCTATTGACCTTACACACACATCTTCATGCTCAAGAGGCAAACTGGCCGGAAAGGCGGCCTTGGAGTGGAAAACAGACTAGACATGTTTTAGACAGGATGACTGACACAATACATAACCCTGCATCTGAGCAAAAGGTTCATAGTCCCACTAATATTCTTGGGCAAGGAGATACCCAGGGGAATACACCAGATAAAATGATATCTGCTTCTAACGACAAACCTCCACAGCCAGGATAAGCCGAATGGCAACAAGATGAACTTTAACTTACGTCAATGGATGTTCATCACAGCCAGTGAGCTTAATGCTCTTTTCTGCATAGCAAAAAAGAAATTCTCTGGTTCCTGTTCACAAGTACAGGAAATCACTGGATGTTGCATTCAGAGGGCTTGAACCGTTACTCATTATAGAGTGTATTCAATTCAATTCAATTCAATTTTATTTATATAGCGCCAAATCACAACAAAAGTTGCCTCAAGGCGCTTGTATAGTTTGGTACCTACCCCACGTACAGAACTGCAACCAAAATGACAGCATCAGTATATCCACTATGCTTAACATCATAGTTAAATGCAGTCTTTTTACTTTGTATTGCAAAAATATGCAGCTTGTCATGATGACTAATGTGTGGAGTTTGTAATGTGTAATGGTTTTTCACTTTTATTTTTTAAGACTGACTTTGATAAGAAACATAAAAAAAATTAAACATAAATTGAATTGAATTGAATTGATATACCTTTATTAGTCCCACAAGGGGGAAATAAACAGTTGTTTAAAAGTTTCATTTTCCCACTTTTACTCAATAATTTATAATTACATTACATAATATAAGCTAAGGTCTAGAGCACATGCTTTAGTTGTGGCATTTGTGACAACAGCTTTATACAGGTTGAATTTATTTATTTTAAAATGTATTTGCATTTACAGTATTAATAATGTATGAGTGAATATTATGAAATAGTATATGAAATATTATGTGGTGTTATAATACTCTAATAAAGCAAAGTCTCATTGAAACTTTATTCAAAAACAAAAAGAAACTCGTACAGAAATGGAACCAACATTTCAATGACTTGAATAGATTCCTCTGCTGGAAATCCTCACATTTTTCCCCCTTCTTAAGAATCTTCAAATACTTGAGAGGGGTAAGAAGCACAGTATATTCCTGGGAGAGAATGACTGTCGACAGCCTGTCAAGTTCAAAAGCATCTTCAGAGCGGGACATTACCTCTGCGCCTAAAGCAGTAAACAGTGCAGTCAGACTCATCGTGAACATTAGCAAAGCCACTAATGAAAAATGTGATCACTGCAAGAATATAAAAGGAGCTTGTGGTTGTGTCATTTCCTGTTGTTTATGAAAATGAAATGAAAAGCAAACTTCGGGGTCACGGAAGTTGTTATTGTCCATATAAAAGCTGAACAGCTTTGGCAGCAGCTTAAAATGTAAAGGAACATTTAAAGAAAAAAAAGTTTAAAATGTGACTTTTTGCCATTTGTAAGAAGACAGAATGCAATGGGGGGTCCCTTTATCTTGGTTCCCTTTATCTTTATCTTGGTCCTTTCCTTCTCACTTCCTTTTATACTTAGAGAAAGACGCACACACATTTTCAGCCTTCTTTTCAAATGTACAGCAATATAGATGCACCCACATTTCGAAATGATAAACGGTTTTCTTGATTTTGTCGACTACTCCCGTTTCTCTATTTAAAAAAGAATCAATCATGATACAAAGAAGCAGATGGCAGCCTTAAATAAGACCACAGCCCTTACTTCAAGCAACGGTGCGTGTGAAACTAAAGACTGTCTGTATTTGCAAACGTCTTTCTCTGCACATAACAAAAGGGGACAGCTGAGACGATTTGCAGGCTTGGAGACATCTAACTGACTGAGTAACCCTTAACCGAGTGCAACCTGTGTAAAATTAGCCACTTTTCTGATTAATGATAATACAACTGAAATTAATTGAGGGAGAACAGGGAAAAGGTACTGTAGCAAAATAACAGCAACACTGATGTGTCTCTGGTGACAACCAAAGCTCCCGCAAGTAGGAAATTATTGCCACAAAGTTGCAAGCTATTTTAAAACGAAGAAGAGAATACAGACGACTGCGTGGGCTCCAAGTGATGCCGAATGGTGGTTATTTCTCAGAATTCAAAAGACGAAACAAGTTCGCAGAATGTCTTTAACCTATGTCGTCCAAGCTTACTTGTGCGCACATTTGTTTGTTTGCGTTGCATTTATGCTTTACATACAGCAGGTCCCATAGGCCTTGATGGTTCGGGCACTTTACGTCTCATTGCTGAACTGTAGGCTTTCTAAAAGTACGAACGCACATTTTTCATTTCACTAAGTCGCACTGGCCATAAAACCACGCTGGCTGTGTGCCTAAAGCACCGCTGTCCCCTGTGAACTGTTAAATACGGGATTCATCTACTGCCCGCGGAAGTATCAAGTTGAAGTAGTGCTCCAACTCTCATAGCCTAAATTATGAGCCCGGTGTTTGGTTTGCTTGCTCTTGTGTGCCACTGGTGGAAGACATCGGGGTGGCGCCTCCCTCCTCCTCTCATCCTCTCATCCTTTCCCTCCCTCGCTCTATCTCCACCGCTCCCTGGGGTGTGTCTATGGTAGCGCCTCTCCTCTCTCTCGTTGCCGTGCGTGTGTGGTGCGCGCCGCTGTTGCTGCCGCCGCCGCCGCCTCCTCCCTCTGCCTCCTATCTGCATCTGCTGCAGAGCTTTAGCCAACACGCATCTGTGCTCTCTGTCTTGTTTTCCCCGCTACCTTTCTGCTTTTGCCCACCACAATTGTCGCTTTCTTCCTCTTTTTTTCCTCTTCTCTTGCTGATAAGGGAGTCAGAGCACACCTACAGCCGTGGAGTCTACGGGGAAAGATGGGGCACTCACTATTCGCCACTTTGGAGTATTGAGGACGGCGATGAACCGGAGGAGAGCGCCGGATGGGATAGGAGCCGTGAAACCCACATCATTCACCGCGGATTGAGCAAGCCTCCCCTACCCTCCCTCCTCTCTCCCCTCACTCTCTGTCTCTCCCTAGTCTGCAGCCTCCAAGAACAGCCGCCGCATCATTTTTTCAGAGCAGCAGCACCCCCTCCTCCTCCTCCCTCTCTCTCTCTTCCCCATCCTCTTTTCTACCCGTCTCCCTTTCTGCTGCTTGCACCACTGTGGGAATGCAGCGAAGGTAAACGAATCGTAAGGGGCTCCTGTTTTTTTTTCTTCTTCTTCTTTCTCTTCTCTCTCCTCCACCAAACACCGGATCTATTATCACAGGGACGGACTGCAGTCAGACTGCTCTGGAGACACGCCGCTGTCATTCCGGGAAATCAGCGCGGGGTGGTCAGCGTATGGATTAGACCAGGATCAATTGGATTTAGCCCGCTTCTCAGGGCACCACCAACAGCAACACCGCCCCAGTCTCATTGGCAGATCACATCAGATCCCCTTCTGCCCTGCCTCGTTTCAGTTTCGGTGGCTTTCACCGGCTTGGATTATCGACAGCTGGGGCGACTGAAAGGGTGGCCGTTCCTAAGGGCTGTGAGAGGCAAAGTTGGAGCAGCCTACAAAGACATTGCAAGTGGGAAAGGGAGCCCATTAGTAGGCTGCACATAAGCTACAGGCTCTAATGTAAAGTAAACTCCGATGAGACCCAAGAGTAGAGTGATTTGAAGAACAATCTGTGGCTTGTCTTTTGCCGACCTTATTCGGCCGATAATCATCCAGCTGAGTGGAGAAGGGTGCTGCCTTTAGCCTAGGTTGTTGGTCTGCGCACGAACACACACGCGTATGGATTTACAGCTCCAATCTGAAGCTCGCCACGCAACGGATCGATATCTTTCGGTTTTTTGCGTCGGCTTTTTAACAAGGGAGTGAAGCATCCTGGGATTTATCATCGCTTCGTTAGCGCTGAACTACAGTGAGGCGCCCTCCCCCCGACCCCCCTCCCTCTTCCCCGCCTCTCTCTCTCTCTCTCTCTCACCTGTCCATAACCTGTGTGCTTGTGTGTATATTCTTGTGCATTTCTGTGTCTGTGTGAGTTTATGTGCGTTTGGTTTGTTGTCCGCCAGAGGGAGTGTAGGTTATATTGCTCGTGTATGCGTTTGAGTGCCGTGCCAGCTTTTAATTAGTAAGCCTACACCTAGTACGTGACTGAGTAACTTGGGCTATCTCGTGTCTGCTCTGCTTGTGGTTGCTTGTGCATTAGTACGTGTTGTATGTTGCTGCATGAAGGCATATAGACCAGGTATTGTGTGGGTACTATTTACTTAAGATGCACAGCATTTCTTCTGCACCACTTGTCCTTCCTCTTACATGCCATTGTGTAATTTGGCCACCTGTTTGACCTCCCCAGTACCTTAAAAGAGACAAAAAAAAACCTCCAGCAGGATGAGCGATCGTTCTGGTGCAAGCACTCTAGCAGCCATGACGCTGGAGGAACCAGGGGCAGAACAGGCATCTCCTCGAGCCCCGGGCCCTCTTCGCTGTGGCCCCTGTGCTGTGTGGCCTCGCCAGCAGACCTGGCTCTGTGCCGTGCCCCTAGTCATGGGCTTTGTGGGACTGGGACTCAGTCTCATGCTGCTAAAATGGATTGTGGTGGGATCCGTCCAAGACTATGTCCCCACTGATCTAGTGGATCCTAAAGGTAGCATTGGACAGGATCCTATATTTCTCTCTAAACCCAGTGCCATGCCCAAGGGGCCTGACATTTCCACTGCCACCAGTACTTTAGCAGCCTCTACGACAGCAATGGTGTCAACTACCACGCCACTAGCTGCAGACGGTACCGCCCCAGCGCCAAGAACTAGATCAGGGCCTCCAGCTAATCACTCGGCCAATGGCAGCACTGCCAATGGAGATGGCAACAGTGCCCCACACCTTCATAACCGTGCTGGCACCCGCGTTAGCGGGACTGTTACCACTTCTGCTACTCGTGCCACCCGACTCACTCCACCATCCAGCGGTAGGGAGGTCACCCCTCGAAGTAATGTGAGAAAGGGAAACAGCAATGGACGTAATGGAGCTGTCAACTCCAAGCCAGGGCAGACTTCTCCTACCGTCACCACTACCACATCTGTTACAACTACAGCTACACTGAAGGCCACTGCTAAGGTACAGCCGACCACCTCTCAACCGCCAGCCCCTGTCAAGCCCACGTCACGCTGGAATCATGGACGCCCAGGCAAGGGCCCGGCCACACGCCCACACCACCGCTTCCGGACGCGTAAGTTCACTTTTTGAATTTATGGAATTGTATAAGTGAGTACTGCTGTGTGAGGTTATGCGTGTGAGTCTCCCGATGAGTGTACCATAAGAGCTTCTTTTTTCTCTGGGCCTTTATAACAGGAAGGATGGTATTTGACTACAGTAACGAGTTATCATCTCTACCTGTGTGCCTTGGTAAAGAAAACCTATTTCGTCTGATATGCTTTGTTGTAACTCATGGCCTGAGAATATAATTTTTTTTCCTTCTATATCCACATGGAAAGTGGATACTCTAGCAGCTTAACATTAATCATATTCATTAGCACAGGCAGATATCCGAGGATATTCTCAGTATTTTCACCCCTCTTGTCTTTATCTTTCACTTGTGCATTAATCCGATATGAATCTTACCTCCGGAGGAGGTTTTTCTTTTTTTCACACAGTGGTTTAAGCACCGTTAAAGACAGAGCTCCATTTCGTAGAATTTATTTTGTTTTGTCTGCTAGAGTTGGGATGTTAAAGCTTTTTGATGGATGCTGTGACCGAGGACAGCATATTTGTGTTATGAAAACAAATAACAGGAGCGGGTGAGGTGTGGAAGCAGGAGAAAGGTTAGCTCTCACCTCTTGTCTAGAGGAATCAGATATAACAAGGCCACACATCCCATTTAGATGAGAGGATACTGGAAGCAGAATGCCGCAGGTACAGCTTTAACACTGCAGGGAGGCAAGGAGGAGGAGATAATAATAAAAAAAGAGACTGAGAGGGGGAAATATGATGGGTACAGGGATGAGAATGACGTTTGCGAGGACAAGTGGAAATATATGTGGTAGGAAATGGATTAAAAGATGAGAAATGCTTTGAAAACAACATAAAGTTGAAGAGGATGGCGAAGGAAGGAAGTGAATGCGGGAAGCACAACAAAGCAGGAAATTGAAGAGTAGGAGTTGTGAGAAGAGAGAGATGGCAGATGGAGAGGGCTAAGTGAGGGAAGGGCTTTAGGGAAATAGAGTTTAAAGCAGGGGAGCTGTGAATTTTGCATATTTTGCATTGTGTAAAGAATGAAGGCTTCGTGATCAATTCCACAAGGGACATGTTCTGAACTTCACACAGATTTTCTTTTTTTTATGTGGGTGGAGCATGATGTGTGTGTAATCATTAGCACTGGGTATGACTACGTAAAATGTAACTTTTTCTTCAACTCACTGATGTTGGGAGCATTTTGGGATTTAAGTAGGGGTCTTTCATTTTAGTGCCCTATTCTGGCTCAGTTGCATTTTCACTTCCGATAACTGGGCTCACCATTAGAGTATTTTTGGATAGCTTCCTGTTCTTTTTTTCAACCTACTTCTCTAGAGGGCAGTGACAGAGTATCACGATGACAACTTGAACCTTCATTTCTTAACATTTCTGCTATGGCTCATATGTTTGGACAGCAGTTCCGGATGACTACAAGTTATTTCTTATCTCCGTGTTCGTCACCGGACACGTCAGTGGCTAATACTCCACTGACAGTGATTAAGTGATATATTTTTCTTTAGCTTAGGGCAACATATTTCCTGCATAGCTGTTTGGAAATTGGATGTTAAACCATTTTTTTAAACAAAAAAAACCTGCTGTGCTACCTTTCTCATTTTCCCAAATATGGGCACTGTGGTAAGCCTGTTTGGTCAGGAAATGCATAAAGACAGTCTTCTGACTTCTCCTGCAGAATAATCCACTGCTCCAGAGTCAATTATATCACTCCACAAAGAGCTGCCAAACAGCTGAAAGCTGCCAAAGTGGGCAACCCCCTTGTGTGAACATCAGGAAGCATCTGTTTGTACTCTATAGTATAAAAGGGCGCAGGCTTCACAAGCTAGAGCATACTTAGTAAAGCTGCCTTCCATTAATAGAAGCTTTGAAATGTAAACGTAATTTTTGCTGGTGGCTGATGCTGTTTTTTTTGTTGTTGTTGTTTTTTTATTGAAGTCTCTAGCCCACTTGTTGACATCATGCAGAGTGGGCTGACATTTTGGCCCACTTGTTGAATCCTTTAGTAAAGCCTGCAGGTGGCACTTCACTGGCACCAAAACACAACTCTACGGGGCTTATTGAGCTTGAAAGCAACAAGCATGGATTTTGGCTAATGTTTTAGGAATCTCTGTGTTACAAAATAATAATGCAAACTATAACCTTGAATAACAAATCCAGGTTACAAACTTTAACCCCCTGTTGTGTTTATCAAAATCACTGTGATAGTAAGAAAGCTCTTTGCTAGTAGTTGATAACGCCAGAAATAGTGTTATTTGAAGGAAAAACATGTTGCGCTTCTACAGTGAGTAATGCCATTTTAACAGCCAGATACTTCACCAGAAAATCTTACAGCTAGATTTATCAAACCATGACAGCAGCTGATCATTGTCAGAGCATCTACAAATTCAAAAGTGATTTTCTCCTAAAACAAAACTTGAATGAAGCCT
The DNA here is from genome assembly GCF_013358895.1 of Oreochromis aureus. Taxonomy (NCBI): domain Eukaryota; kingdom Metazoa; phylum Chordata; class Actinopteri; order Cichliformes; family Cichlidae; genus Oreochromis; species Oreochromis aureus. The sequence goes on from NC_052949.1 coordinate 15,261,473, forward strand.
GTGTGAAAAATGACGGCTTGTAGCCCATGATCAGCCAATCAGAAATCCACTATCGTGATACATTCTTTTCAAGTTTGAGTACATTACTATTTAAACCGTACGAATAGCATCTGTCTCATAGTATAGTTCTGTCCACACAACACAATCATGGGGAAGACAGCTGACTTTACAGTTGTCCACGTGACGGCCATTGATACCCTCCACAAGGAGGGCAAGCTGCAGAAGGTGAAAAGACTGGCTGTTCTCTGAGTGCCATATCAAAGCTTTCTGTATTCATGGAAAGTTGACTGGATGGGAAAAGTGTGGTGGGAAGAGGTGCACAAGTAACGTGGATGAGTACAATCTTGATTTTCTTGATTGTGACGAAAAGTTGATTCCAGAACTTGACAGGGAGTGCACTGAGGCTTGTGCTGTTGCATTCCTAATATCTTATCACTTCTGAACCAGTGATATCAGCGGTTTTTACTTGGAGTGAGGAGAAAAAGAACTCAACTGTTGCTCATTGGTCCAAAAGTCCTGTTTTCAGATTAAAGTAAATGTTGCATTCCATTTAGAAATCAAAGTCCGAGGTATCTCGAGGAAAAGCAGACAGCCTCATAAGCCAAGGTTTTGAAGTCCAGTGTGAAGTTTCCACAGTCTGTGATCCTTCGGTGTGCCATGTCTTGGTGTTGGTTAGTCCATTATGTTTTATTAAGTCCAAAATCAACCCAGACATCTACCAGGAGGTTTTACCTGGTGACAGGCTTCACGGAGATGCTGATTTCCTTTGCCAGCAGGGATAAGTACCTGCCCACAGTGCCAAAACTACTACCAAATGGTTTGCTCACCATGTGTCGACATAACTCTGCTTGACTGGCTAGCCAAATCACCTGACCTGAACCTATTAGAGATCTGTTAAAGAATGATGAGAAATACCCAACCTTTCACCAACTTAAGATACTGAAATTTTTTTATTTTCATGATTTATAAGCTATATTCATCTAAATTAAAGCAATAAATGTTTGAAATATCCGATATCACATGTTCAGAATAAATGAATGCAAGAAATGTGAAAGTTTGCTTTTTCAATGACATTATGGAGGAAATGAAGTTCATATGGACTTCATAGTGTCACAGTATTGCCAATATATGTGCGTATATATCTATATACTTTGAAATGTAAAAGTAAATTTGAGTAAGTGTAACACAAACATCTGTAACCCTCATGGCAGACACCAGGAATGTACAGCTTAGTTCTCAGTGTCTATTTCAACCACTGTTGATGCTTATTCTGTCAAGTCAAGGCTGCACTCAGTGTTAAAAAGCTTCTTGTTGCTACGTTATTCTGCTACGCATCGTCTCCTGCGGTGTTGCTATGGGCTCAAATATTGAAGCATTTTATTTACTGGATATTACTTGTATTCTCACAACCCTTCTGCTAATTACATTTAATTCCATAACCTTACATAAAAGGAAAACATCGCCTCTTCTAAGGCTCAGTTGTATCACGCTTGCTATAGGAGCATTTAGTTGTGCAGTACAGCAGAAGAACACGCAGGAAAATTCTTGGCAGGTGATAAAATGCCCTGTAAACCGTGACTTCAGATAAAAGGGATTTCATTTTTTAAGTTGTTATAATGTACAGCCTTTGGTTTCAGGTTGACGACATATAGGAGGTAGGTTTTCAAAAGCATTTTTCTCCCTCTACTTCACTACCATTGCTACGTTTGGTGAAGATCTAAATGAATCTCTGTGTCCTGGAAGACAGAAAATCTTTGTCTGTTGAGGATAATGACATATTTTACCTAGTCTCTTTGTATTCCTTTCTCCTCCCTTTCCCCCCCATCTCCCTCTCTCCCCGTGGTTATTGTGTCCGCTCTCTGTGTCATTGTATTCCACCATCTATTTTTGCTTTGCTTTTGTGCTTTCTGTCCCCCTTTTACTTTAGCTCCTTAGCTCATATCCATGAGTAGTCGCTGAACTGCCGATACGTACTTGTGAACACAAAGGAAACCGTGCAGCATGTGTGTGCCCGTATGCATGAATCCCTCGTCTGTTTTTCTCTATGTGAGGTTATGTATGCAGCTCCACTCTCTACACACAAGCAGGGATATAACAGGCAAATGGAGCAGTGCACAATGAATGTCTGTTGGGCAACCATGAGACTCTGTGTTGGCTCGGGGCCCATGCGTCTCTCGCCTCATTTGTAAGAAATCTTCAGTAAAGTGTGGTTGTAATTCCGTCCACATCTCACTAGCCTGATTACAGACCTGTGAATCACCAGTCACATTCAAATTTTGCTTCTTTTTTGTGTGCAAGCGATTCAAAGGTCTCTCTTGCTCTTTATTGCAATCAATGGCTATTTCCTCATTTAGAGAAAGAGCAGAGTCAGTCAGCGCCTTTATATGTGGGAAGTGTCCCAGTTTGCATCAGCACTTTTTACATTTTGGGGAACATGATCAAAGTGTGTTAAAGCCAGAAATTCAGCCATCAAGGCAGCTGTAACTTAACTGGCTAAAACAGCAGCTATTAAATCAAAACAGCTGAGCGCTGAAGGCATAAAAAACCCCCAAATGTGTTGTTGTTATTATTCCCTATAGGTTTAAATGATCAGCCTGGCTCCCTTGTCACTTAAGGAAATGAATTTTAGTTAGTCCTTCATCTTGAAGCTGCTTGTTCAGAGTTTTTTTTCCTGTATGCAATTAACAGATTTTTTGAGTTTGTTAACACATATCTTACGAAATAATTCGCCATAAAAAGCTCTGATCATGATAAATGACAATCTGGATGTTTTTATTTTTAGCAGCCTCGACAGATTTATTGTTACCTGGAAATGTCATTAAACAGATGGGCATCTCAGTTACAGTGACGGGCCCCAGCCAAATAAATACACGCACAAAATGTCAACACAAATTTAAAGCCTTTAAAGACTTCAATGGTCTTGCATGTGATAGATATGCTCCGTCCATACACTTGCTCAAAATCATTAAGGTTTAGTCCCAAATCAGCCTTAACCATCCTGTGATCGAAGCTTATTTCAAAAAGGGGGTCGTGCCTTTGCTCTTGTTTCGCCAAGACTCAGTAATGATCTCCTGAATGACCTCAGACAAGAATCAAAGGCTGTGATTGTCTTTAAATCTGAACTAAAGATTTGCCTTTTTTGTCAGGCTTTTGGAATCAGCTGATCTCTGGAAATATGGTTGGAGAGTAGGCTGGTAGTGCCATGCTGTTTTATGTGAACAGTGTGTTTTAGGAATGTTTTTATGTTATATTTATTCAACTTTTGCCTTTCATGTATTGTTTTTATCATTGATTTATTGTAAAGCGCTTTGGTTTTAAATGTAGGGTCTTTAAGTTTGCACCTTGAGGTGAGGTGACTGTTTCTGTGATTTGGGGCTGTAAAAATACAATTGAACTGAAAATATGCCATGCAAATAAACTATACTTACTTCATTTTAGTCAGAATAGCATCATAATATGATTTTAGGGTTAAAAGCGAACCAGTGACAGTACCTCACAGATGTAGGAAGAATAAAAAAGAGGTCATAACCGTAAATGATATGTTTTCTCTGATGTTACTGAAAAAAAAAGTAGAAAGGTTTTTTTGACATGCAAGCCCTGATTTTCTGTTATTGATGTTGTTGTTTGTTTGTTTGTTTGTTTCTGTTGCTTCCTGACTATACACAAAGCCTGCACAAAGTATTACTGTAGGACAAGTGATGCGTGTAAGGGGGATTAAAAACAAAGATATAAATCCAGTTTGCCTCTCTCTCGCTCTCTCCAGGGAGGTCAGGCTCAGATTTGCCAGGCTGCCTCTGAGGCCCCTCTGTCTCTCCCGAGACATGCTCTGCTTGTTCGCTGAGGCCGGCCCAAGCAAGGCTGGCTCTGCACAGTGTGTGCAGCTGCACCAATTTACAAATACCTTCCTAGTTGGAAGGCAGGCTTATATGGCCCCAGCTTCTATCATTTGAGGCTGAAAGTCATTAAGTTACATTTTAGTCCAGCTAGTCGGCTCCAGAAGAGCAGCACGACAGTCCCATTTAAGGTAGCAATACTTTGATGTTGTTACAGTGAATGCTAGTTAGCTTTTTGAAAGCTTTGTTTAGCACAGCTGTACACCAAACACTTATTTAGATGCTTAATTGATTAAAATGAGTGGGGAGCTGTTTCTGTATCCATAGATTGTTTGTGTGAAAGGTAAGATGACACAAATAGAAATTATTCATATTTGCACTGCTATAGAAGGCATTAAGAAAGGCCATGCACTCAGACACACTGCACTACCTATAATTCTTCTGACACTGTACCAAATGGCTTCCATTAGTGTTTCTACTATGCAAACAACTATACACCTACAATATCAAAACAACAATCTTTTATTTATTTTTTATCAAGTTAATCAAGCAGAGATCTTAAAAAATATCAGGGAATTATGAATTTAGAATTATCTGGTTTCATCAGACAGTTAAAGATGTGTGCAGTATTGTGCAGTGGTGGCCCTGAACATCTAGCAGAGACACTTGACACTGATGGGCACCAATAACAAAGCAGAATACATCTGTCTATTCAGTCGGGTAAGCCTGCAGACACATTATCCTAGAGTGACAGCCCAGTGAATGTTTGAAATTTTGTGGGAATTGATCCCATGCCCTTTCCATTGCTGGTGCTCTGCTCTATTCACTGAACCTCAAAGAATCAATAAGGAAGAGGGCGGGAGAGAGAGCCTCGAGTAAGGATGGCTAGGAGAGAGAAAGAGAGAAAGATGGCATGAGGAGCGAAACGGGGTGTGTTGGATACAAAAGAGAAAAATAAAAAAATAAATTTATTGGGGCAAAAACTGTCAAAAACCTCAAGAGCATGCTCCAGAAGTGAGGATCCAGATACAAGTTAAAGGCATAGAGACATCACACTTAACTGAATGGGCCTCAGCCAGACATTTTACATATCTCAGACCACCATTCTAGCCGTTCTATTATTATCTCTCATTTTTATGCAGATTGCCCTGAAGGTATTATCCGCATTTGAATTTTACAAGTATTTCATTTCAGTCCTGTCACCACAATGTCTGCATGGTTTGTTCTATACTGAACTGAATCAGCAAGCAATGCAAATCAGTCAAAGTTATCAGTGTATCAGTGTATTATTTTATACAGTACACATACATTTTATGCATGTGTGTGGGAAGCTGTATTGTTTTTTTTTTATGTAGATAAATGGGAAAGGCATGCACTAGACCAACTTCTGGTAAGAGTGTGCAACTCTTTGTGTTGATTCTGGCATTCAAGAAAAATGGCCAGTATTGTAGATTCACCTTTTAAGTAAAAATAACAAAAGTTCTTTCTTTTCAAATACAAGGAATCAAGGAATTTCGATGTTTGCATTTGCTATGTTGTAGAAAATTGAAACTTTTGAGATTTTCTGTATGAAACAAAAATGTCAAAATTCAGAAAACAATGGTCAGTTTATGAAGCTGGATTGTGGATTGCTGCTAGCGACTAGAGGCTGACTGATAGAAGATTTTAAAGACTAGTGCCGATAGTGATATTTGGTGATATAAAAATCTGATATTCGTCTGTATCAGTGGGTATTTTTTCTCTAAACTGGTTTTTGTGATATTTCAAACACTTGTGTTGCTAACAGCGAAGCTTCAAACTGCACCGTAGTGGACAAACTATGTAATATCAACACTCATAAGATACTTGAAGGGTGTTTCTCCAGGGTCTACTTTTTTAATGTTTATCAATTGTCATAAATATCAGTATTAGTATAGATCAGCAAATATCTAATCAGTCTTCTTCTGAGGGCTACCTGGAGCTGTCATAGGAGTAGAGGCAGGGAACACCCTGGACAGATAACCATTCAGTCACATTCGCACCTATAATCAATTTAGAATCACCAGATAACCAGACTACCCAAGGAGAACCCACACAGACACAGGAAGAACCTGCAAACTCCACACAGAATGGCGTCAGAATGGATTTGCACCCAGAACCTTCTTGCTGTGAGTCAGCATTGCTAACCACCACAGCACTGTGCCACAAATAGAAAGTATCAGCTGATAATAGTAACCCAACTGATCAATCGGCAGCTTCTATTAGTGTCGGCTTTTGAGAACATTCTAGAAAAAGAGATAGCATTGATGGTTAAATATGAGCCTAACTGCAACAATGTCCCCGACCCTAACCTTAAGCTCCTGGAACCTAAATTATACATGACTTTCGTGCTGGTGGTAAAAGGTCAGTGATTCCTGAGGGAATGTGGCTCGAGACAGGTATCTCACTCCCTGTCAATCTTGCTATACAGGCAAGACCTTAAAGAGACAGAAAAGTTTAAAAAAACGGCTGAAGAGAAGCAAAAAAAATATAACTGTTTATAATCTTTTGATTTCTTTTTTGTTTTGCTTTGTTTTTTATTCAGCTGCCCTGAAATGTGATTCATCTATCAGCCATTTCTGTCTGGGTACAAGTATATTTTCAGTGTGTCACTGCAGTCATCCATATCCTGTTTATCCACTGTGGAGAAACTTTTCTACTTTAAGTACTGAATGAAGCCATCTTAGTGGTTCATAATATAACTGTGTGATTCATGTGGACAAAATGTCCACTGGGAGATAGCTGCGAGAAGTAGCATTAAATTCAGGGAGGTGAAATATTAATATATAGAAAGAATATATTGCCGGAAATGTGCATAACTGATGAAGATTCCCTTTTATAAAGCACTTCAGCTGTCCTGTGCTTGATCCTATTATGGCAAAAACATGTAAAGGATGTAAGTGTATGGAATTTAGCTTCAATAGGCTGCTATTCAGAGGCAACAGCATCAGTATTCATAAGTGCCCTGGATGCAAACACAAAAAAACTTTAGGATTTAGCTTATTTTTGCTCTTTGTTTTTAATAATTGTGGCAATATCTCTCCCCACAGAGGAAGTTGTTACTAATATTTCCACAGAGAAATAAAGGTATTCTTAGCCTAAGGAATAGAATAATCCTTATGAAAAGTAAACAGTGGGATCATTATTGTCTCTGACCATGCGTCTCCCACTTTATATCCTTTCAAATTGAAAGAAGTAAGTAGTGGGGGCAGCTTTAAAGGCTTGGTTTACTGACAGTGGTGATATGCATGCACTTAGGGAATGCTCATTAACGCTCAGTTCAATCACCAGCTGTCAAATGCAAGTCTAACACAGTGGGTACTCACTTACTCACTTAGGTCTGCTTCTAATTCTCAAAAAACCCCATCATTCATTCACGCATTCATTCATTCATTCAGTTAGTTATTCGTTCATCGATGCGAAGAGAACCCAGTTACTTCCCTATAGCTCGAGGGGCTCTGAGATATAGGAGCGCGTGTGGATGTGGAAGTGCAGAGAGGATTACAGTCCATCATATCTGATCTGAGACTGTTAGATCCCAATATTGAATTACAGACCCTGTGGGGTCTCTGGTTCTGTTATCAATTTGCAAACAAAAGAGGCAGAAAAGAAGGGAAGTGGGGCCGCGACGCGTTGGTGGTGATGGTGGCTTTGAGGCAGGTTTTGGTGGGATGCGATGAATCTAATAACGTCCAATTTTTGTCTGCCAGGGGACTGTAAGTGGCAGTGCCATTTGTGATTTAGGTTAGCTAGGTTAGTTCTTCCCTACTCTGTTAGATAAATGGATTCCATTCTGGATAAATTACAGCTGTAGTGGTTGCATAAAACCTTCATTAACTATTATGAAAAACATTTTTACGGCCTACAAATCCTTTAAAGCTGCATGAGGGGTTATAAAAGGAGAACACTGTGAGTAAGACATACGATAGGATGCTTGTGGATTTTATTAATGTTTACATTTACTTTTTAAATAGATACTCAAGAAAAAAAAGAAAAAAAAGAGAAAAAATAATTTGCAACTGCTTTGTTAATTTCCGACTAGCACTAATCTTGTTGGTATAAACATAAACCCCCTGCTGTAAAGTAGACAGCGTTTCATCATTTCCTCCAAAGTTATCTGTATCTAGACCTCAGCTGTTTCAGCACAGAGATATGTTTAAATCACGATTTTGAACGGAGGCGCGTGCAGCATGTAGAACATGATTTCTCACTTCCTGGTTCGCACATAGCATCTGGGTACATGACGAGCCTGCAGGAGAGTGTGGATTGCGGAGGTTGCAGCAGTCGGATTGATTCACTGCAATGTGTGGCCTGCTGCCACCCCCAGTGACGGGAAACGTGCCATGATGCCCTGGTTGAGATGGAGAGGGTTGTTTTGGCGTGTGGAGGTGTAGGTGAAGATGGAGGTCACCTCTTGCTCTCTCATCCTCTCTCTCTCTCGCCTCCCTCCCACTATCATTCAAGCCTCTAAACTTAGTCTCTCCTTTCTTTCTTTCTTTTTTTTTTTTTGAAATTCTCATCCTTCTGTCCTCTATTTGAAGTCACCCTCACGCCTCTCTCCTCTGTCTCCTTTCTTCTTTGCAGGCTTTCTTTCCCTTTTTTTTCCAGTCACCTCACATCCCTGATAATATGACTACCAGCCAATAAGAGCTCTTATCTGAGGAGTGTACCGGAAGAGATAAGGGTATCATTCATCATTCCATATTAGCTACTGTCGCCACTTCCTCCAAAGAATTCCCAAGGAAATTATGACAAGAAATCGAGCGTATTTCATCGCTGATATCTGCTGTGCTCAAAGTAGGACCCTGAATTTCTTTAGTTGTTCATATTGTGCTAAACCTTTAAGCTGCACAGGTGTAGCAGCCATTGCTTTCCATAACAGCTCAGTTCCTTATGTAATAATTTCCATTCACGTCTTTTTGCACCTTACCGCAAATGTGAAATGGGATTACAAATAGATTATCCAATTCATCTGTTATTTTGTGAGGCATTACATAATGGTGATATGTAAGGCCCCAAATGGCACAAGGGGTGGAATTACCAAATTCTTCCAACAATCAAATTACTGCACAAACATGGATATTTTCACAAAGAAATACTACCTTCATACTCCAGGAGTTTATGCATCGATTTTCCTCCCTTAAAAAGTCTTTAAAGATGAAAGGAAATCCTCTCCGTGCTGTCTTTTCACTAGATTTTTTAAGCATGACTATAACAGAGTGTCAGATAATGTCCTGAAAATTAAAAACACATCCCCTGACAATAGGATTTTTCCAGACGCAGAGCTGCTGCAGTCGTTGAGTCTCTCCTACACAAACCTGACCTAGACATTGAGGTTCAAATGGCCTCTTTTCTATTTAAAACCTTCCAAAGACTTTGCTGTCACGAAGAACATTTCAGTTAAGGTCCTGTTTCAAGTCTCATGAAATTATTTTCAACAACTTTTTGTGCATTCATCAAATGGATGACATGTTATGTAGAAGAAGCTGTCTTGATAGCATGCCTTACTCGCCTTCGTCTTTTGAGAAGCTACAGAATATTCAACATTCTGCTGCAAGACTTCTGATCAAAACTAAAACGAGACGGCGCGTCATGCTAATTGAAGTGGAGCAGCACTGTGTTTTGAAGAGCACTGGCTCCGTGTATCGTTTGGGCATGTCTTTAAAGTACTTCTCATTGTACACAAAGCTTTAAGAGGCTGAGGACCAGCCTGCATGGAAGCGTCTGTGTTGTTTTATGTTTGTCCACAAGTCAGTCTGATCCTTCGCTGCATTAGATCTTAAAAACTAGGAAAAAGAAAGAAAGAAAACTAGGCTTTCAGATTCCAAACAGTGGAATACCACTGTACAGAGGCTACTTCAGTCGAGCGCTTTAAAGGACGTCCCTTTCAATAACGTTTCATCTTGTCTTTTTTTATTTAGTATTATGTCGCTCATACAAAATTTAGATCGTGTCTCTTTTTAGCTCGGCCATTTTCCTGCCTTATGGTTTCAAGCCTGATATGTGTAAATTGAATGAAATGTTATTAATGAAAAGATCTGTGCAGGAATGTACATTAACGTGGCCTCAAAGACTAAGCAAAATCTTGTTTAAGTATTTGCACACCCCATTGTTCAGTATACAGTGAAAAATAGCCTAATGCCCCTTGTGAAACTACAGCAGATGTCATTATTTTCAAACACAGTGTCAGAAGCCCCAGGTGTGCCGATCATGTCACTGATGAATAGTGAGGGATGGAGCCCGAGTGGAGAGGGAGATGGGATCAACTAAGGTCCTCTCGTGTTATTTTCCTGGGGGCGTACACAGCTTGTTTCATGCGGTAATCCATGCATGGTAAAACCTTATCCATGGGGATAATGTCAACTCTCTCCCAAAGATAACAAGACAAAAGCCCTAGCGTAGCGATCACTCCAGAGTGTGTTCCGTATTCCCCTAATCTGCCATCTTACGTGGTTCCGTTCCATGGATTTGTTGCCCGAGCCTGCCGATTAAACATAACAATAAACACTCACACTCTTTGGACTGTGGATCTTTGCTCAGTTGCTTTTTATCACAAAAAAAAGGTGGTCTGAAATGACATTTATTTCATTTAAATTGTGTCAAGCACCCTTTTCTGCTTGAGTAAACACAATTGCAAATCCACGATTGACCCACAAAGGCTTTCATGGAAACAGTGCGTAGTCAGTGAAGGTGCTGTTATTGTAATGCACATCAATAAAATCAATGGGGAGTAAATACATTTATCACACGTCACACTTGCCAGTATTAAATTGGATGAAGTGTTTTTGTTACTCACTGCACTTGTGTGCGTTTGATTACTCAACTGGAGAGTTACTGGAGAGTTTCTGCTGTTCTCCTGGTTTAATTGGAAGAACTGGCTGTCAGTTATCTTCTGTAGGAACGTGTGCGAGAGCGACTTACCTGTTCGGTGCGTGCTTTTTGTGTGCGTGTGTGTAGTGCTTCGGTTCTTCAGCTGTACAGTGTAAGGATCAAAAGATCATAAAAGGACATTTGGCAGTGGTGTAGTTCATACTCAAAGTGGCCTAAGAGATCCAAGGTTTAAGTACGCTGAATCTTCACTAGACTGAAAGAGCATCCATCACATTCACACCCCATCCGTCAGACAACTCAGTGAATTATATATTGAAAGTTCGCCTCCGAACATCCAGGCAGAGACATCTTTCTCTCTGTCTCTCCCTTCCATCTGATGTGCCGCATTGAATCATTGATAGGACATCCACAACAACAGTGCTCCTTCCTATAAAACACCTGTCACAGTCGGCCTGAAAGGAATACAGCCACAGTGAGATGTGGAGCCTGTTTTGATCTCTTGAATAGCAAAAGTTGTGCATATTGAGCCTTTCATAATTTTAAGGTTGTTCTGTTTACTGCAGTGCTTGGGAGGACGCGTTAAAAGTGAGATTTTCACTGTTGTCGACTGCTAAGTCAGTGCAGACAAACCAGCCAGCAGCAGAGACAAGAAACATAAATTCCCATCGTTATAATTCCATGAAAGAGCACGCGAGTGACATGCAAAGACTTTTCCGTGCTCCGATGTGTCTTCTGCTCTAATGCGTCTGTACTTACTGAGGAAATGGAAACACCAAACCCTATCATGTGTTTTTCCATGACGGCCATTAATGGAACGGAATGAAGGGCTCGGTGCAAGTGAGACAGCGCCGTTGTTGGCACTAATATGCACTCCTCTCTCAGTCATCAAGTATACTCTTTGATCCCAGCTGGAGTCAGGGATGCTTGAGGGATATGACGGAATATTTTATTGCAGTTGTGGGAAAGCAGTTGGTGAGGTTGCCTCAGTCCAACGGCTTCACCCTATCCCCTTCATAATAACTTAAGCTTTAAAGCCTCAGCTGGGTACCCAAGTGACTATTTTGCATGTTGTTACTCCTAAACCGTCTGTTTTACAAAAGGACTGCGTAGTCTTTGAATTTGTGGAGTGCGTGTGTGTGTCTCAAATAAGGGTGGCATGGGACCTCTGGATGCTGTGAGGGTTAGTGAAGATGGGACTGACACTCCATCCAGAAAGAGTCTGTGGCATTAGAGAGAATAATGAAGATTAAGCTGAGATCGGGTAGTGGGAAGATTGGAGGGTCAGTGTGCAAAGATCAATGTTTGGAGGGAAGTTAAGATAGATGGAGGTGAGGCCAGACAGATTTCCTGTTTCTCAGAAGTGGAAACCGTCTTGATTAAAAGAACCCACATTTCTCTGAGTGGCCATGTTAGCGCTCCATCAGATAAGAAAGCACAAGGCATAATTCATGGGCTTCTTCTTGGCGGAGGGTTTGGGATTGTTTTAAGTTGTCCGATTTTTGCACCACAAACAGTGAAGTCTCTTGGTACTATCTATACGATGTGCTTTTTATTGCTAACTTGCAAAGTCTTTGGGTTTCAGTGAGTGTGATGGATGCTGATAACTACTTCTTTACAAACTCTTACCTGCCATTTTTCACAATTCACTCTTTCCACAAGCTTGACTCTAGTGCACATATGAAGCAAAGCACCCTGCGTTATTGTATGTAATAATAACCAAGCCTGTGCTTTTGTGTTGGGTCACATCCAGGGTGAGGCCATCAAACACTGGCCAGAAGTCAGAAAATACTGCACTTGTTCTTTGGTAATCCACAACAGCTGGTGTGTGTGTATGTGTGTGTGAGTGTGTGTGTGTGTGTGTGTATGTACGTGATGGATTTCATGTGTGCCCACACGTGCAAGTGTGTATGCGCTGCGACAGAACGAGGAGAAAGCTGGGCCAGATGGGTCCAGCTGCAGATCTGGTGGCCTAGATAAAGACTAGATGGGTGCCACCACCTTCATGAGATGCCAGCAGAACATTTAGAGTAGGTGTTAAAAGCTTGAAGGCTTTGATGGACCAAAAATCCAGCCGAGAGAGCACTCATTACGACCTGCCTTTTTTAAAAGTCGTTAATGAAGACTCTTAAACTGAGCTGCTGACTTTGGCGTCCATTTAAGGTTAAAATATTATTTATGCCGTTGATGCATCAGACGGGACACTTACTTCCTCAGCTGTAGTAAAAGTTAATTAATTTTGGCTATCTATTAATATTTCTCAGAATGATGAATTGAAATAGTTTTTCCAGTATCAAGTAATTTGGCAACTTTACAAAATAAAAAATAGATAAAAAATGAATTAGAAATTAATAAAATTTAAAAATATATATCAGTTTGTATCTGCTCGCTGTAAATTGCTAAAATAGTTCATTCAATTAGTTAATAACAAATTAAATAATTCATTTATCAACTTCTAATATTGATCTAAATAATAATAATAATAAAAATAATCAGCAAATGTTAGAGCTTAGAACATGTTTTACTTGATATTAAAAAACTATAAATATTCAGCCATTATTCATCAGCTTTTTAACTCTTCAAAGTGTGGAAAAAAAACATCACCATTGTCCTTAAGTTCAAAATTGGTCAGTCGGCGCTTGCGGCCCGTAGCGGCCATTTCAGAAAACCTTAGCACGTTGCCCACTCCCACTCAAACACTTAAATGGCCATTATGAAAGGAGAGGTGGAGAGGCAGTTGCGTCCTGAAGAGAAGCAGGAGGTGTGGCAGTCAGCCTCTGTCCTTTTCCAGGGGAACTCTAGGACAGAGAGAGCCTTCACCAGCACCCCAGGGAGAGCGAAGACAGATTAATGCAGAGGCTTTAATATTTCAGATGAAAACATATTACTGCTCTCCTGCTCCTCTCCTATCCCCCACCCTCCCTCTCTCTCTCTCTCTCTCTCTCTCTCCCTCTTTCTCTCTCTGTCTCTCTCTCTGTCGCTCTCTGGCTAGGAGTAGGCCGGAATTTTGCTGGCTCTCTCTCTCTTTCTCTGATGTCTTCCTGTCTGGCTAGCAGCATGAATGTGTTTTCTAGAGGTAGCTTCCCCTGTCCGAAAGCCACCCTGTCTACTCATTGTGACAGGAAGTGGAAGATCAGCAAGCGACTAATCTAAATGAATCCCTGAGTTTTTTTTTCCCCTACTTTTTTTTTCTTATGCGGGAGAGCCGCACACATGCACTGAGAGTTATCGACCTTCCAGCCAATCTTCACTATCTGTCTTTTGGGCAACACTTTATATCCTTCCTTGCTTCGGAGTCAAGGTGAGGTTGGCCTGCACAATGCTCTGATGAGAAACCTGCTTTAAAAAAGACAACACAACCAGCGATTCCTCATTGGCCAGATGGCTACTGTCTTCAAACGTCAGAAAAATCCATTTTTAATCTGATTCTCTGACGTCTATCCTGGATAAAGTTTGCAACATATCATATATTACATCATGCATAGGTTTCCAACATGCCTGTTGGAAAGTAAATCCACCCTAAGAAGATTAAAACAGACGAACCACATGTATCTGATCAGCTTGGAGTAGTGAACTAGTAAAACTGCAGTAACTTAAGTAATATAACAGTTGAACAGCATTTTGCAGTACCTTCTGGCAGTTCATCTGCATGTATGTTGTTGTTTTCTGTAGTTAACCATTGAAACTACAAATAATTTTGGTCTATGAAAGAACAATGATGAGTCCAGGCATTGGTTAATGATCACACAGTGATGTCATCATAGGTAAATCCCCAGAAATGATTACAAACAAAAGTATTATGAGCACTGAATATGCTCTTTTCTGCTCTGCTTTTTCCCACGAACAGTGGGGTACTTCATTTATTTACTTTCATATATACTAAAGTGAACAAGTTGGCAGTTTTGTAGCTGTACTGAGTAGCATTTTCTGCCAGAATGTGACTTTTTTCTACCTTTTTCCTTTTTTCTTTTTTTTTGTTTGGAGTGGGGGTCAGGGGTGCTGTGATGAAAAGTAGGGCTGTTCTCAAAGTAATCTACAAAGTAATCTACATCACAAATAAATGAACAATACACATCCAAGCTCAAGCACATCCCAAGGCCACCTCCAGAAAGCAAAATGCCAGCAGATTAATTTGCTGTTGGACTTAAGCTGTGGTAGAGCAGGTCAGTAGCTCTACTGGTGAAATCTAGCATAAGATTCTTCAGCTGCGGTAGGAAAACAGTCCCACAGAAAGCTTATGCCTGAGCAACACACTACTGCCAACACAGGAAACTAATGTAAATGATGCATCTGCACTTCAGTATTTTGAATGAAAATTCTTAAAGACACTGATTTGCCCTATAGCACACACACACTTTCACACACGCATGCATTTTATTTTTGCATCTTTTGGCACAACCACTATGCCTAAATTGCTTCTGATCCCTGCACATGAAGGCTTGGTTTGATGTTGTAGCAGGTTAATCCATGTTGAGCTGTTGCAAAACAACATATCAATAGGTTAGATGCTTACTGCCTGGGTCATCCTGTTCAAAGTACAATCTCCATAATCATTTCACGTCACTGGATGCCATTTACCAGCCACCCCAATATATAGCATGTGCAGGCCAGGGTCACCATGACAACAAAGCAACCCAGACCTGCTTTTCTGCTGCAGGTTCTTAGGGTTTAGTCTAGCCTCTGGTGCCACTGGGAGACGTATTCCCTGCAGAGTGTCTTGGGTCAGACCCTTTGTGTCTCCTCTCGGCCCAGGAAACCTCCAAAGGGAGAGGTTACATGTGTCCAGACTAAACCTATGCCTTCAGTGCTGTTATAATATGGAGCTTGTGCTGGCAGGTTCACACTGTGCTTGCGTTTTTTCTATGGTTTTCAGCTGATGTGTACTGTTAAAGATGTCATTCTTCACCTTCTCTCTCAGGGCCCAAGTCCTGTTCCTCCTCACTTCCAGAGATTCACATGTCACACGCACAAAAGAACACATGTTCACACTTAGGCACACGGAGAGACACATGGTCACACTCTCATTATACCCACTCTCAGATACAGCGTTTTTCTCTCTGTTTCTCCCGCTATTTGTCTTCCCCATTCTCTCCATTCCCCTCTCTCTCCCACACACACACATAGACACACACACCTATGTGATTCATCTCCTGGGAGCCCTCCTGCCTCCTTCTAAGCCAAACAGTCTGCTAATGTGCTGATGTGTTTGATGCACACACACACCCCCCCCCTTCCCCTTGTTTCCCCTTATTACTCCCTTTTCTTCCCCCGTATCACTTTTTCACAGCTCTCTCCCTGGCCCTATCTCTGTGAATACACAAGCCATGCACGTGCAAACACATATTATGGAAAAGTAATGAAGATCCTTTAACCAGTGTCAAGAAACTGAGTGCAAAGCAAAGTCCTCCAGGTTTTAATTTTCCCACCTGCTAAAAACGCATCAATAAATACTGAAAACACAATCTGCATTACCAACTTGTACTCTCCCTCATAAAACATACACTGATTCATAACATATTTAACAAAAATAAATGAATAAAAAATAAGTAGATAAATTAATAAAATCATATATAATTTTTTTTGATGAAGACTAAAAAAGGTTTGGGTAACGACAAGAAAACCATCTTGAAATTCCGGTGGATAATTTCAGATTATTCCAGATAATAATTCGGCACAAACAAAGCTCAATATCATGACTATGAGCAGCATCAGCATCATACACCAAAAAGCATTTAATGCATTTTTTTAAGTGTTTATTTCTTCATTGTGCTCCGATTTTCTATATGTCAATACAGTTGCTGCTGTAAAACACAGAACTTACCATCATTTAGTTGCGAGTGCAAGTGTGAGTTTTATTTTCTGAATGCTCAAACATAAACAGTGATTATTGATTATTGAGCTGAATATTGAATCAGTTTGTCCAAACTCTGTCTTTAAAGTTTTTCAACTAAAAATTATATTTAAAAAAATCATGCTGCCATCAGTCAGCTACAACCTCTGAAAGATCCAGTTATATCTTTATTAAGTCAATTATTTTTGCATTATATCTCATAAAGGACTTTCTCACCTGCATAAAGACGTATGTTTTCAGTCATACTTTCAGGAGGATTCAAAATGATAACTATTTAGCATTGTGACAGTTCTGTCCTGTGTTTTGGTTTGGACCACTTTGCTTCATAGTATAAAATAAAATTTGCATTAATCTATGCTGTAAGTCACATTTTTATATTTCCGGTATCACTTGCATGAGGTTGATTTGTGGGTATGAGTCAAATGTCTCAACAACTACTCAATAATTTAGTATTTAGCTCCCAGCCTCACTGCACCAAAAGCATGGCTGTAGAATCTTCCCATTGTTGCATTTTTCTTTTCTTTTTTACTGCTCTTCCTCTTTTATTAACATCAACTTTTTTTTCTCCTGTCTCTATTCTTGTTGCTGTTTTGGTTGGTTTAGCCATTTTGCGTGGACAGTGTCATCTTTAATACTAGTGCCGTGGCTGGCAGTAGTGGCATGTCGTTGCTAGCGAATTTCTGCTCTGATCTGTTTTTTGATGTTTCTTTCAAAATTCAAAAGTTGGTGTGTCCAGTCGGGGAGCTGTCCGGTGCTGAAAGAGGTAACGTAGGTTTTTAGAGGTCAGCGAGAGTCAGCAGAAGACAGGGTGCAGCTCGAACATGATGCTGAAAGGCACAGACACGCCGAGAGCAGCTGGCCAGGAGAGTGGAGGGGGGAGGAAAGCGGGAAGGAAAGGCAGAAGGGTTGAGGAATGTAAGAGTAGAGAAATCGAGGACAAAATGGAGAATGGAGCAACAAGAGTATCATTCTCAGTTACACTGTTTCACATGGTGGAACCCCTCTTTAAAAGGCCAATTACTCTGTAATAGTCCTAGACTGACTAGGTGATTTCTCACTGTGCTGAGTGAAATGGCAGAGCAGTGGAGTCAGTCCAGTGGAGAGACCCAATCATCATTGCACTGGAGTGAAGGGAGTCAAGGGACACGCACACACATGCACCCGCATGTGCGTGCATGTGCCCCCTTGTGTGCGTGTGTGTGTGTGTGTGTGTGTGTGTGTGAATGAACACTGTGTGCATAATTGCCACAACTCCACTAAATTCATTATTGAGTGTGACCTTCAAGCACCACAAACATCCCCTCAATAGGACTGAAATTGTGTGTATGTATAGGCTTACGTGTCTATGGGGTGACCCTTACTGGGGATAAATTATACGCATCTACAGCAAACTGCAAGACGGCACCAGAGGCAATTGTGAATTCACTTTTAAATCCGATAAATGGAATCAGAGTTCTTTTTCTATCCGTTTCCGTTTTAGCGTCTGTATTCAGTTTTTTTAACTGGATGCGAATTTGGTTTAAAAAGTTCCGCAGTCTTTAATTGACAACCATGACAAATGGTGGTTCACTGTCACCTTTCGCCTCTGCATCATGCTTGCCTCTATTCCCACAGTAAAATCCCCTTTATTTCTCTCTACACCTTTATTTACTTTTAAGCCCAATGCTCTTTCCCTGATGCTGTTCTTCTCCATTGTGTTAGTTCTGTAGGCTTAAAACTGATTTTATGTTATAGTAATATGTTGCTTGTTATTATGGTGAAGTAAAGATTTAAGCTAGTAGGGTAGCGCTAATATCACTTTGGATTAAAAAAAAAGAGTCAGGGATGCTTATGATATTCACTGATCAAGATGCAGTGCTTGCAATGAAAAAAAAATGTGTTGGCACAAAACGCTCAAATTCTGTCCTCTGCTACGATATAATTTTCATCACCAAATTAAATGAAATTCTAATTGCATTTCACAGATTTCTATTCAAAAGAAGAAAAAAATGGAAACACATAATCAGTGATGTCTAATCAGGACAGAGCAAGTTCTGTGTTAAATAACAGCAACAGACAACAAAAATACAGCAAAGATGTTTGCTGGAAATCGAATTAATCTGGCAGCATTAACTAACAGAAAGTATGAATGAAGAACGGCTGTGCCAAAGTCATGCATACAATAATGAATTAACTGTGTCGGCTTTCTGCAAGACATCCTGACAATATCTTAAATATTCAAGTAAATTAATGATGAGGTTTTAGCCAGCCCATCGAGACAGGCCATCTTTAATAGCTTCCGGTCTTGTCTAAAAAATATTCGACTCTGTAGATACGCTGATGTCAAAGGACCAACATCTTTTGACATCAGTCAGCATGAAGGGAAATTTTGCAGCATAAATGAAAAATATGTGGTGCTTACTTTTTGAGTTCCTTGACAGGCAAGACTTTCAAACATCAAAAATGTCTGAATCTAATTTAATTTGATTGTTGCTGGAAAATTAACTAGGGCATGCTCAAAGCACACGACAGCGAATTCCCTGACCTCCCAGATGTACTTTAATGGTTCCTCCTCTGTGGTCCCCTTTAAAAGCCAACTTACCACAAGCTAATGGCTGTGTATGAAATTTTAAACACATGGATGGGATCAAAGATTTTTAGATGTGCGTGACAGCACCTGTTCCATCCCTTGTGGCCTTTGCTGGCCTTGGCTAAAGATCCTTGAGAGAAGTGATGCTGAAAGGACCAGATGACACTGCTGCTGCACGAGTGCGCCACTTGTGTGTTTGTTGTTGTGTGTTTGTATCCACAAGGGGGTGCGGGGAGAAGAATGATGGAGGTGGAAGAGAAGCTGGTTTCCTGCCCAACAACCTGCCCAAGACTGTAGTTTTAAAATGATACAAATGCGTTGCATGTGGGGATATACAGCAGGTTGGCTTCTAGTCCAAGACTGAGCGAGGTTACGGCTGCCAAAATGGACTCCTCCCAAAACATACAGGCTTCTGCAAATATTAGAAAAAGGCAGATGGTTATGATGTAGAGTGTGCATACATGTCCCTGTTTGCAGTTCAGTTGAAATATAATTTCTCTTTGCACTCTGCTATTCACATTTGATGTCATTTTGCTAATGTCGCTGGGCTGTTTTATAATTCATATAATACGTTTCATTTCTAGGCACAGCTTTTCATTTCTATACTCTCTCTTTTTGTGGACAGTTGTGTCTTTGGAGCCATGACCTTGTATGCTGAGTAAACACACATGTGTCTGAATGTGTGGAGCAGATTGGAGGGCAACTGGAGTGGTTCTAATATATTGATGTTGCTGCTTTTTTCCCTGAATCTACTTTCTTTTTGTCTGTACAGACAGAATAAAAAAAACACCACACGAAAGACGTGAAGATAAAAAACTGGAAAGTTGCAATATTTAGGTTTCAGCTATCCCAAAGTTGTATTCTTTAACTTAACAGTCCATAAAAAATTGAATAACAACCAACTTGCTTAGGATTTCAAAATATAATGAAATGGTTTTGGAATAATTTAACTTAATTTATTGGGTCTGAAATAAATTTGCTTCCAAATTTGAGTCACTCTTGTAAAGAAAAATCAGCAGTTACATAAAGAGACAGATGAATTGTAGAAAGCCCCAATCCACTGAATAATTATGCCAAGTTTTCAAATAAGCTCAGAAGAAGTAGATTGGGAATATACCAATGGTAGAATAGTTGCCACATTAATGATAGCGTGTCAAATACCGATTTGATTTACTGCACTTCACCTCCTCTCATCTGGCATGCAGGAAAATAATGCAGAGCAGAGAGAGGCAGGGTCGGCCCTCAAAGTTAATGTGTCCAGATACGAGGAAAACACTAATACCTATCAGTGTCAGAATGTGACGTTTGGTGCGGCAAATGGACAATACCTGAAACAGATCAGGGCGGTAGATTTGATAAGTCAAATCAAGCCGCTTTAATGCTTATACAATATGACCTTATTTCCAAGTCTGGTGGCAGTGAAGTAGAAGAAATGCACTTGTGCTGTTTCTCCGCTTCTGTCGCTTCTAGCAAGTCAATAATATTCCAATTTCTCAAAGTAAATGCAATAGGGAATGGTGTCGATCAGAGCGGTAAGTCGGGGCAGATCTATTCGGGGCCTTTAAATGGAATTTTTCCAGATCGGGCGTCCCTTTTTTCCCCAGCCTTGTAAACAAAGACTAGTTGCATATTGTCTAATCCAGGATTAGATTTACCTGTAATTGGGTTTGCGTGGAGTAAGTTAACTGTTAAATTGCTCTTCAGCGAGGTGATGACACCCAGTACGCCTGGGCCAACCATCTGGGGGAACACGCTGCGATCACTCAGTAACAAGATGAGAATTCGGAGAGCAGCGGTCTACTGAAGGAGCAAAAAGCTTTCTGTATGTTGTTTTGCAGCATATACAATAGATTAAGTACTGCAGTAGTCATGATGAGCAGACACAATTATCTCTGTCCACTAAACCCCTCATTGGCTCACCACAATGACAGTACACTGCAGACCTTGCAATAGGAAATTGGGACCACATTAACGCCATTCATTGGTGCACTTGGGGGCAATTTCATAATGACGTAGAGTGGCAACCATTAGAGTTGTGGTGTGGTAATGGTAATATTCCAGCTATTGCAGCAGGTGCTTACAGGGGTTATGAGCCCATTCAGGCTTCATCATTACAGAGCAGTTAAGAATTGAAAGAGGATTCACTTAAATCTGAATGTGAAGCAATTTAACACATGCATGCTTCATGTGTTATTGGCTGCAATATTTGCTTCTTCTAATTTCTTGCCGGCTATTGATCTGTATTTTACTGATACTAAACTGCTTTGCAGTGTTTGCCTCTGTGTCTGTGGCTGATGGAATTAAAACCTTAACTCTTATGGGAAAAGCACTGATGGCTTTGCATGCTTATTGTCTTATTTTTTTTCCACTCTGTTTTCTTCTTTTAAATGGGTGTGCCTGTCAATTCCTAAGGATTTTTGAGTACTGGGATCTTATTGTTTTCATACTCTGAGCTGCCCCATTGGGATGGGATTAATATTCCAGAGGGATGTACGTGTGTGGAGTATAAGCCATGCTCTATGGCAACCACACTCATAATTCTGGAGAGCTTTAGCTAGTGACTTCTTACAAAAGGTGGTTTGGCATAAACAATAAAAGACTCGGCACACAACCCAGGATGACAACACATAACATCAGCTATACAGCAGCATATAGTCGCATTACATCAGCTCATTTAAAGCGATGCTCGAGTTTCTTAATGGCTTAACATTGCCGTGTGGGTTTAAAAGAATGATTCCACATTGGTATAAATGTGTTTGTTTCCTTTAGGTTAGACAAAACCTTTTCAAATTACCTCATTACACCCGTCTAACCTCAAGCTGTGCACAGAGCTGATGAAATAAAGAAATCAAAGCTATTCATACACAGAAGTACTCACATAAGGTCTTTAGTTTCAGTGTAATAGATGATAACGCAGCAACATCAGGTTATTAACCTAATAGAGAGGGAGTGTCCTGATGGTAGTTTTGTAATGACTGTGATGAGCCTTATATGACTATGGCATAAATATCATGTAACCTTTATTACAGGATGCGCAGTTGGCAAACTACAATAAAACATTAAAGGATATGCGGTGTCTTTGTTGCAATATCCTGCAACATTTGGAATATGTTTAACTTAAAGGGTTATGATAATCCCCACATCTGGGCGCTTAGCTGCCAATTTAGCTTGGCTGCTAAATTGGCAACAGTGGGATCCTTTTGAAATGGAGAGCACAGGGTGAGGTCTCAAATGGTCACGAATGTGCATCAAACATGTGTGCCTCTAAAGATTTTTTTGCAAAGGGATAGCAATAAATCCTTTACTAACGAGGTCGACTATAAGTCAGTGTAAAATATGAATAGTTTTCACGATAAAAATTGCAAGATTTGAATATTTGCCTATGATGAATAAATTATATGTCATGGTGGGCCAAATTACTATGTGTTTATACAGTAGTGATACATGGAGCTTATTTATTTTTTTAGTTGAGGAGTTTAAATAGGTCAGTGATTTTTTTTTTTAGAGAGAGGCATGCATGAAAGTTCCTGATTGGAAAAAGTTATATAAAAAAAAGTTTTTTTAAAATCCTACAAGAATGTTGTGTCTCAAACATTTTATTCCAGAATACTGGCCATACTTACAAAAAGTATAAACACAGATTTGAGTAGTGCGAACCATATAGCAATGAAAATGAAACAAAAAGTTTTTGTGATATTCATTTCTTGGTGATTTTTTCACTGAAACAGCCATGACAGTTTATATAAGCCAGAGCCGCTCATTCCTGCTATTGTACATCAGTGTGTTGTTCCCTAACAACATTAATTTTGATCTGCCACAGCTAGAAAAATGGCACACCTCTGCTCAGATTTGCTCTCTTCACCGCAAACACCTTAACAATATTCTCATTTGGTTTACAGGGCAATGGGAGGCCATAATGGAGTTTTTTTTTTTTTCAATTATTTTTTCAGCTCCTTTCTGATTGCTGTGCCAGTGCGATGTGCTCTTTCCTTGGCCTGCAGATAGGGAGTTGCCATTTCCATTCTGAAGTAGTTCTGTACATCTTAATTTGAGAGGACAGATGGTCATTTATCCTCCCACACTTTCAGAAAAAGTGCACCTTATCTCCTAGCATTGCCATTGTGGATTTCTTCCCATTATTTTTGAGTGTGAATCCAAACGCAAATTTGTTGTGGTTGCTGACAGATTCTGGGTTGCGAGGAGCTCTGACGCTCCTGACCGCAGTGTCAATATTTTTGATCTTGTTAACACAGAAATGTGGGAAATAATCAATGCATTTCTCTCTTGCTGTCAAGTTTCCTTGATGTCTTGATTATAACTAGTTATCATTTTAATATGGCCATTTAGTATAGCAATTGTAATTGGCCCTCTGTCACTGTTCATTTGTCTCCATTTCTCAATACTAGAATATAGGCAGAGCACTAAATGAAGACCATGTTTTAAATGGCATACGCCAAAGCGCTTTCATATCAATTCTCCGTGATGAAAACTAGGAGGAAAGTACAAGTCAAGTTTAATAAGTGTTAAATCATATATATTGCAGTTCCTGACTGTACAATACAATACAGTGCAGTATTTTACCATTTTTTTTCTAGTGTGAGGGAATCTTGAGCTGCACAGTCATTCTGCCAGGCATTTGTCACAAACATACTGAGTGCTCATGAGAAAATAAGCTCACCAAATCTAATCTGTGAAGAGGACCTCTTCTAAAACCACCACCCCTTAAAAGAAAATGTCTCGATGTGTGCTTGCTTTTATAGTATATGGATAATTTTTGGTGACTCGAGGAACTGGACTGTCTTGCTGACCTCAAAGCTCGAAGGATTTCTCCATCACTTGAGCGCTGAGCTTTGTTTGAATGTATGTGGCGATGTTTTGATTAAAGTGATGCAGCTGAGGGCACACTGAAGTGGACCCATTTTATGCAGTCTGCTAGAAATACTCAGCAGCACATCACAGCTGGGCAGATGGTGGTGCGGAATCAAGTGGCATGTTAGGGGGTAGCTTGCTAAATAGTTTGTGAAATGCAATTCTCGAAAGTTAATATAAAACGACCCCATCACGTTTGAGTACAACTCAAACTGTAATCATAGTCAGCTGAATTTTCGAACTTCATTTGGGATGTAAGCCAGCGAGAAAGGCTCACAACGATGAAAAAGGGATTTTTAAAAAGTGCATTTATCTTAACACAATAAGGTAAAGACACTATAACGGCAATGTAGATTTTGTATACAGATAAATTAATATGAAAACTGATTTCTGGGATATTTATATCAGCCCTGCAAATCCAGTACCAGTCAGGCTTTAGTGCAATGTGAGCATTTTTCAGTTAAAATAAACCAAACAGTGGTAAGAGGTCATTTTCTGCCTCTTCATTATCAAAATCTAAATTGGGCTTGTTAGCATACTTAGATTTCTCATTAGCGCTAAGTTCAAGGTGTTTCAAAAGTGGCCAGCAAAATTGACCAGGGGATGAGCAATGAGACACCATAAAACGTGGCTAAAAATACTGAAAACACAGTGCTCAAGATAGGCGTGAGAGAAGATCTTCATGAATGACGCAGTAATTACTAAGATTTTCTATTCAAAAGAGCAAGATAATTGTATTTAACTGGCAGGTATTATCTAATTCCAGGTGATTAGAGGGATAGCATCCAAACCAGAAGGGCCCCACAGGCATGAGATAAAGAATGGCTTCAAACGCACTTGTGGTCGGGCAGCTACTGTACAGGGTTTCCAGATCTATTGCTCTTGTCACAGTCCTGACTAATGTGGAATAAAGAAGAGGGAAGTGCTCCCTCTTCCTCTGCCAGCTCAGCCATAACATTGCTTAAAGCCATAGAGGTCTCGTGTCACCTTCATTAATTAGCCATATTAGCAAGAGCCATGTGTGGGTATTCACGGGAAGTCATGATACAGTATTCCCTTATGTTTGCTGTGTTTCTCGTCACCTTGTTTTCTGTTGTTTGCAAACGGCAAATAACAGTAAATGAATACATCATTTTAGACAAGCGAGGGGATCAGAGAGCACAGTAATGCATAAACCTGATTGTTTGTCCTTATATCAGGGGTGGCTTGACCTTTAAGAGTTGATTCATAGTGGTCCGTTTAGAAAAGACTGAAAGTGATCAGACCTGGGTACGACATTTCTGCAGGCAAGGTCTTAATCGCTCGTGGCCTTTACTCCTGAGAGGCTGTCAACATTTTGTATTTTTCCACTTCAAGCCCAGACAAAGCTACTTTTTGACATTTGAATAGTTAGAATTCATCCTCAAAAAGATGCCAAATGCTTTAAAGTCAAAAAATGTCATGTCACATAATATAATGATGCAATAAAATCATTATTGTTGTAGCTTGTCCTCCCTGGGGTCCAGGGTGAGTAGTAACCACACAGTGAAAGCGAATGGAGATCCAAATATATTTATATATGTATGTATGAATAAGCTTCCTTTTCTCATTTTATAACACAAATATGGCAGTTTTGAAGCTCTGATTGGAAGTATTAATCTTCACCTCCGAATTGTTCTCCTGTATGAGCAGAGAAAGTTCTGTAAGAGCAACAAAAACAAAAACAAAAACAGTCAGGTCATGCTTGTGTTTTCAACCTTGTGTAATAAGAAATTACTTGTAAAGGCCATCCATCAATACTTTTTCAAATAGGCATGCTGTGTGATTAAACTTTAAGCACATTAAAAATGTCACAGACCATCATCAGGATTGTCGATTTTCAATAAACTGTGAGCAGATCGGCGCCATGAGTTAGCAATGCAGGTTGAATTATAAGATCAGAAAGTCATTTACTTCTCATATTAAATGCATACAGCTGTGAGAATAAAGCTGTTCTTTTTTGTTTCTATCATTTCTAATTTTTATTAGTTCTGATTAATCTCAGGATGCTTCTTGTGTGAATGATTCATAGTTTATTTAAAAAAAGAGTTAGGAAAAATGACATCAAAAGCATTTCCGCTTGGCGGTGATCAATTATGGTTTCCGCTTCAATACTGATGGCAGATCAAATGCAGGCATCACAGATTGTGATTAAATAAAAATAACACAAATAAAACCACTTGTATCACAAAAAGAAGTGGCATGAGGTCTTATATGGCACTGCCAGCTCTAAATCAAGTCCATTCCTCTGCCTCAGCTGAGACACACTCCCCATGTCTTTCACTATGTACACAACATACTTTACTTGGTGAATTTCAACAGGGTTTCTTAGTCTCATATCAAACATGGCAAGTTGTATCCTCATCAGAAATGATGATTACAGTATTTGAAACTAATTGACACAGCAGCTGCTACATTTTGGCCTCCCTCTGACAAAATATAACAGCAAAGTCTTCTCAGCTGAAGAAGGCAGTTAAGAGCCATAAACACCAAATGATGCCACCACACATTTCACGCCAGTACCTGATAAATTCAGTCTCTGGGGTCCTGGTCATGCAGGCCTAAGGTGGTTGGCAAACACCTTAGGAACTCCTGTTTACTGGTTGGCAGGTGGTTGCAGATGGCTGCCTCTAGGTCACGCTGTCACATAAAATGAAAATATTTTTTGCGATTGCTTTGGTCAATAAGAGATTGCTGCATTTGTAGCTTTTATAGACAACACTGACTTCTCTATAGTAAAACTGATGAGTACAATGCTAAGTGGAAGCAGAGACTGTTCACTTTCAAAGTAAAACTTGCACCATTTGAAACATGTTGGTTTCAGCAGTAAGAGAAGTTTTGTTTTGAATGCAGTTTTTGCAAACAAGTCTGTGTCTTCAATGCAAACTACAGGCAACCGCCACAAGCTGCTAGCTAACAAAGCAGGAAGCAATGAGGATTTTTTTTAATGCAAAACACACTTTGAAACTGATTTCACACATCAACACCCACTAACCTCCAGCAACTCCTGGGAAGGTTCAAAGAGATCACCGGTCTTCTAAGCCTGCGTGACTGAGACCTTTACTAGCTAGCTAGCTGCACTGCAAATGTGTCCTAAATCTGCTGGCCAAAAAACTGATTGGTTCTCCCTCCTTTTTGCTATGTAATCAAGATAAAAACAGTAAGTGGTGAGAAGTGCACAGTGTTAGACACAGTTTTTGACTGTTACGTGTATAGCATCAGTATGCTAGTAGTGCAGTACATGTAGCCATATTTGTCAGTGTGGACACATGTAAGCAATCAAAATTACAAACATCAGTAAGTCATTTGAAACACGTTGCTCTGGTTTTCAAAAGGATAAAAGTGGAGTTTTCTAAGATTTGCTTTCACATAACTGTAGTACAATGCTACCATAGAGATAAAGGGCTGGTTAATTAATTAGTAAAAGAAAATGTGAAAATTGTTATTATCAGTCATTTACAACTTAGATTAACACACACCTAATACACTGCAGTTTGTAGTGTGGTAGTGGAAGTAATATAGCACTCTGGCTGATGCTGTTGTTTTGCCCTGATAGCAAGCATTGTACAGTCGCAGTCCTTTATCAAACCGTCGCACTGCTTTTACAGCCAGATCATATGAGCTGCAGTGGCTGATCAATAAGCAGATTTCAACTCTGGTGTTGTGACTCTGCAAAAACAAAAAAAAAATGATACAACTGTGTATTATGCCTCTAAGATCCTCTTGAAGATCTCTTCCTTTCCTGCTCATCTCATCTGAGCTACATTTAGCTGATTGGAACATCCTCGGTAATGGTGGCCTTTGATCGATTCGTAGGTCACAGAGTGGAGAACGGAAGAGGAGTGAGTAGATGAGGAAGCACAAATGGAGCTCATAGCGTAGGTTCAGACAGGAACACAGTCATTAATGCCATCCATATAAGCCGAGCATTGGCTGAACTTCCTAAATGCCATCTTTTCGCCTACACACACATTTACCTATGTAATTTATTTAAAGGTCCAACACCTGGTGTTTTCACTTACTTTGGATCATTAGACCTCTTTATAGGACTTTATGTGCAGAGGGCTGGGCTTGATTGAAAACCTCCCTTATCTCCCCTTTATGTTTTTGGTTTCTCTTTTCTTCATCTAAAAAAATAATCTGATATTGTTCAATTTATTGTATCTTTATATCTGAGTAAAGCAGTTTTAACTATGAAACACACAGGTAGAAATAATGGAGTCATTTTTTCAATGAATCCTTTAGGCATTTATTTATTCCCATCACATACATAAGTGTTTATATAAATCTAGGTGACCTAATTTATTATACCTTTTATTAGTGAAGCTGCTCCATAGTGTAGTGGTTTACCAATGGCCTAACAAGTGAAAGGCGATCATAAGAAAAGACACAAATCCCTTTTGGGTCATGTTAGGAAAGGTAGAAGAACTCTTTCAAATCAAACATGCAGACCTTCCTGCTGTAGCAATCCCCTTGTGAATAAGACAGCAGCCAAAAGTAGCTTCTTCTTTGTTAGTGATAGGTGCACTGCATGTAGTTTCAGCAATATTCACCATGCCAGCTCACTGGTGTGGCTTAGAGACCCACAGAAATGATCATTGTTATGACTCACCTGTGTTTCCTCGTCCAATACAAATTGTGCGCCATGAATAAGGCTGTTTTTAACAGCAGTGCCTCAGCAGAGGTCTAATAACTGAGAATAACTGATAACATGTTTTGGTGTCGAGCGTCTTAAAGGCCCTTCTGCATCTGATTGCTTCTGGTGCTGCTGCTTATAACAAACTGTTGTTTACTGTTGTTGCCGCTGCTACCTTCTGTTGCTACTGTACTCCTGTAATTTACTGTAATCTTAGACAACAACAATGCTTTATGGGATATGTAAGGTTTGATGCTGTAACATTTAGTATGCTGTCATATGTACACAGATAACCCTAAACAATATTAGTCTTGTTTTGCCAATTCTGATTTTCTCTTTCTTTAGTAATCTGGCCTTTGAAAATGAACATTCCTTTAAATGGAGCACTTTTGCCAATTTCACTTAAATATGCCAAATTAACTACGACATGATGCAGATGACTCTGGCCTAAGCAACTAATTAAGAACCCCTTGTGTGGCCTTTTTTGGTATAAAACCACTTTATCGGGTACTAAGCTCACTCTTCTCTGTGTAGATGGCACATTCAATTCTGAACAGTAACCAGAATAGTGTTTTTAAAAAATAAAATAAATACATATTTCTAAACAAAAAGTATGTTTCTGTGATTGTAATGCAGTTGAGTTTGTGTTTGGGAATGTAAGAAATCTGTCTTACAAATAACTACCACGAATTACTTGCAAAATGATTCAGGGAAGGAAATTGAATGATGAAATATGAAAATGTTTTAGCGTAACAAGAGAGTCACTGGAAAGCAGCTTGCATTAACACCTCAGTAAGAGGTTTAGACAAATATGTCAAGTGGAACCTACTTAGAATACATAAAACCACCAAAACTGCACTACTTGCAGCTAAAGTAGCAGGGTTTTGTTTACAGTTCATTTCACTTTTTTTGCTTTTACTGGGACATGAGGGGTGACATAGAAAGTCAAATAAAATGTCAAACGAAATGAAAAACCATGTAGACTGTCAGAAATGAAGCACAATGGGTTTTTTGCTGTTGTTCAAACAAAATGCTTAAGCCTTGTATCGCATCTCACCCATAACTGAGAAACAAGGATTACCTAGCCATCCATACTATTTTGTCACTTTGAAAACAAGTGTCAGCCCCACAAAAGACCGACATTAAATTAAGATGTGGTAGATTATAGAGAACACCACTGAACCTCAGTGTTAAGTGATTATGACTAATATTCAAATGAGAGTTAAAGAGAGATTAGATTAGACAACTCTCGCCCTTCTTACAATCAACATACAAATGATACCTATAATAAAATGATGACAAAGACCACTTCAGCAATTAGAAAAAAGAACTCTAATACAGATTAAGATGTATGTAAAGTGCACTTTACAGTGTCTGTCTGCTCAGCAAACACAGCGCCAAAAGACTGGCAATATGAGAGAGAAAAGTAGATGCCTATAGCTTGTAGAGTTGCACAAAAAATTATAAATTGTCTTGAGTTTTATGCACGGAAAGAAATCAGTGAAATGAAAGCCCTGATTATACACAGACTGTATATAAGAGATGGACAGAAGTACAGTGATGTCATGTTTTTTCCTTTTTTATTTATTTATCTTTTAACATCCAGAAGTGAAGATATTTGGACACGAGGGTGGCATGCTAAGTTATCATCTAACACTACAACGCTTTATTATCAAGGTGGATTCACTGACAAGTAATATTCAAATATAATACTAGAATTTCACTCAGTGGAAATACTAGACTTCAGACTTCTTGGACAGGCTGTTTATACAATTTGCTGCATGACAAAGCGCGTTATTTTTCAGATGATTGCTTT
Source organism: Oreochromis aureus (assembly GCF_013358895.1). Taxonomy (NCBI): domain Eukaryota; kingdom Metazoa; phylum Chordata; class Actinopteri; order Cichliformes; family Cichlidae; genus Oreochromis; species Oreochromis aureus. Next base: position 15,291,911 of record NC_052949.1, read on the forward strand.
GTAAATGCACCGAAAGGCTTAAACTTCACAAACATGGTCGACAAGCTCAGCTCAGTAAAACGAAATAAAAAAATCAGATGAGGTGAAACTTAACAGACATCTTTTAACTCATTTTTTGAGCGTGTTTTTTGTGTTTGATTGGTTGTTTGTGTCTTTTGTTCTATATCTGTTTTATTTTCACTGGGTAGTGTTATATGATTTTCCCAGGGACTAACATTTTCGCTCAAATCTATCATGTTTACATCTCTTATTTTCCTATATTAATGTCTATTAACAGGTTCCTCTAAATTATAAATAATAACAACAAAACAAAAAAAGCTACTGAGTAGAACTGCCCGTGTCAGGATCCATATGTCAGTCTAAACGGCAACACCCCTAAAAATGCATAACTTTAAGCACTAATATAATTTCAAAGGCAGAGTTCATAAAAAATAAATTACCAGTGTACAATTGTTGTAAAGGGGACAGGAACATTAACTATAAAGCCTAAAAGTGCTTCCTTTTTTTCCCAGGTTGTAAACATGTTTGTTTCTGTTGTAAAGTTTGACATTTTACCACAGGAGTCTGTGTGGAGTCACTCACTGTTTGATTAATCTCAAGTGGCCACTTGTGGAAATGCTGTGTTTGGCACTTCTGTTTTGGCTTCATTTTTTTAGCCTCACAGCCTGCCTCTTTTATAGATCCTATAATATATTGTATACTTTATCCTAAGGTAAATGTGCTAGAGAAAGGTCATTAGATTGATAAAAATGGATAAAATCAATGTGTGGTGTTGCATTTGTGGTACTGATTTCAGCAATAGTGTTTACCGGTATTTGCTATCCATCTCATGCATTACATTGAAACTATGAGGGACATGGGAGCTGGAGGAGGGATTTTAGGGTTACAAATTAAAAGAAAATATTAGAATTTTAATTTAATATTATATAAAACACATTTACATTAAGCAGTCTCACGGAAAGGATACTGTAAACAACTGGATTTTCGTCTTCATGTACTAGGATCTGAAAGGCTAAAGCCACTTTAGCCAGCTCTGATGCATGTTGTTTAGAGGTGGCTGGATGCCACTGTGAAAAGGACACCATCCCTCAACTGGAGGTTTAAGCTTCAGTGTTGGTAAGCATTCGCCCTGCTTAAGCATCCTTGAGCAAGACACTGATCCCTGCCAGCTTTACACCAGCTGTTCTGTAGCTGACCTTCTTGTGGACAGCAGAAAGCAGCAAAAACAACAAGCATTTATTTATTTTTTTACTAATTTTTTTTAAAGGTACGATGCTTTTGTAATTACTGACTAAACTTTTTGTGTTTATGCATTTTTATTAAAATCAGCGGCCAAAATGATTAAGCAGCAGTAACGATAGAACTTGTGCCAAGTGTTGGCCTCCAGCACTGTTCTGTTTTGTTTTAGCAGAAGCCAACTGATTTTCATTCCCACATCAGATGAAGATGGTATAGAACAAATGGCAGTTTTACAGGGCTGCTGTATGTCATGATTGCAGTATTCTACTTTTAGGGGAAATTACTAGTATTGCAAAAAAAACAACAACAAAATACTTAAAAGCATTAAAAATATGGGTGAAAATATGTATGTTTTAGCATGTTAAAGGACAAAGAATCACACATAGGCTCTCAAAAATGTGGGCCGCAAACCTAAACTTGCTTTATTCGCTTTTGTAGAATAAAGCAGGTTCTTTTTGTAGAGGCTTTTTGAAGATACTGTTGAGTACTATTCCCTAGAAAAACTGATGAGCTCCAGGGAGGTGAAAGTAATAGAGAGTGTGAGAGGAACAGGGAGAGAAATGGAGAGAGAGAAGGGGGGGAGGTGGATGGTAAAGGCTGTTTGGGGACTTCATGTGTGATTGAGCTAAAAGAGGGAGGTCATTTCAGTCCCTTCTGAAACCTAGATTGAAAGCATTTGTGATCTTCTGATCTTTCTTAATCTCTGTGCAACAGATGCCTGACCTTCCCTCAAAATGGCTGCCTTACACCCACAACCCTTTTACATTAATGACAGCCAACGAAACTAGATTATGAGACCAGTCGGATCACAAAATGAAAAGGAAATTACTTGCAGATCAAATGCAATCTTCATAAGTTAAGACATAATGAATAAGATTGCAAATACTGCTTACTATAAAAAAAACTTGAGCATAAGTAAATGGGCAACCAATGTGATATAGAAATATGCAGAGATTTTTGCAAAAGCAATTGAAATAAATATAAAGAAGCAGCAGTAGGTACATTGTCATTCAAAGGGCTGATCTTGGTTCTCTGTCTAGCACTAAAGTCATTCTAAATCTGCAAAGTTATGTGATTTCTGTTTGATATGTTCTGTTTATGAACTTTCATCAGACTTTATACTTATTTAAGGAAGCATGCAGGATGCGGATGCAGGTTGGGGTCAATACTTTGAAGACATCTGAGGAATTTTAGATGTCGGCTATGTTGAGCTCGCAGTGACCTTGAATGAGAGAGGGAGCTTAGACCGTTCAATTCATGGTAGGTGACTCAGAGAATAATCTGTTCACTTTGCTAGCAGTCATCAGGCAGCCAGCCCTTCATCTGCATGATCCAGAATTAATTATTCATAAGGTCTGTTTCAACACCAGCACTTCTGTCCCAGTTAAAATTAACGATAAAGGCGAACTCGTGCCCCCATCCTCCTAACACGTATTATGGTGCGATTACTATACTGCGCTGGATGACACAGTTTGTAAACAAGATAAACAAGAGGCTTAAATTAAATTAATATTCTCGGGAAATATGCCTCAGTTTCAATTTTCATTATTCATGTTTATCTGAAAATATCCTTTCATCCCTGCTCAATGGGCAAGAGATAATTTAAAAACATACAAAAGTATAATGGTATTTCTAAGGTTGCTGGCATGTAAATCTGTTTAGAGTCCCTTTTGGGCACAAAAGGCATATTGCAATATATTTCTATTTTAGTAAGAAGACTTCAGGAAATGAATGTAGTTCCTGTGAAGTAATGGAACGATGTGCGTGGCTTGTAGTCTTTCTTCTTATTTACTGGTCCATGTAACAAAATTATCATACAAAACTAAGCTGACTAACAATATAAAGACCTAGTTATGTTAATTTCCTTATGATAAAGCCAGTTTGTGTTGCCATTTTATTTGTCTGATTTATAACATGATAACATGGCGTTGCTGTTCATATTTTAAAATCGAATAAAATTTGTGTTTGTTGAGGGAATGGGATAATTTTTGCACTGGAAAAATAATCAAATTACACGAATATCCCATAACATAAACTGCATCCAGGGCTAAATTGCTGGATGGATGGATGTTTCACATTAATACACAGAACTCTTAAAATGGCAAATTGAGCCAAAGCAACGCATGATAAAGAAAACAAAAGAGACTAAATAAAGAAATGTTTTTCCTTAAATTGCTTTGCATTCATAGTTCATGCACCAACAAGCAAATCAAGTTTCATAATGCCGAAGCTTGGGACTATTGATTGTCCTGTATTTCTGCGTGAAAAACAACTTTAACCATTGTGAGTTATCAAATGCAAGACTTTCAACGTCAGTCATCTCTCACTGTTTCGATGTAAATGAAAACATTTCATTCTATGAACTGAATAATCATTTTGAAAAGGTCCAGGACGCGGTCACGCTTGTGTAAATGCAGAGATCTATCTCCTGTTGTGCTTTAAACCATATTACTTATTTTTCATGTTGGGGTCTTAATGTGAGTCCCTGCAAACAAAAGATTGCATATGTTTTCATTTCACAGTTTTATTGCTGTACTAACAGTAAAACTGAACTCTTGGTGGGACCACTGGGAGCAATTCTGCTTCGTCATGTAGTGACAATGTTATTTCTTTATACTTCAGTTTAATTGCCCACACACATGCTTCCTGACTCAGAAGGGCATTGCAACATAATGTATGCATCTGATAAGATAATGAATCTCTCAAAGGGTGAAACACTGACTGCTTGCACTAGTACACTTTCAGTCTGGATCTGTCTGAGGCCCAGAAGCACTGTAGTCTAATCTAGCTTGGCACAGAACAACCCTTTCAATGTTTTTTGAGATACTTAGTATATAATAAAATAGAGCTGGTTACCTCATATCTATTTTTAAATCACCAACTATAGAATATAGAATAGTTTTCCAAGCAAATTCTCTTCATACTTGCTTGTTTCCACTAATATTGCCAAATCCTGATATCTTTTTTCTCCCTTTCAAGCTAACAGCCTAAAAGAACTGCTTTTAACATTATCCAAAGGGAATCCCAGCTCATGATTAATTACAATGCCCTAAAAAAAACATTAAAAGCCCTGTAAGTAAAGTTTTAAATGTAGCAGTAGTGCAATCACTCAAGGATTACTGCTACCATTCGTGCATTGTTGCTGCCGGAGGTGAGATTAACTTGCAGCATTATGTAATCCAGGGTTAGAAAATAGAGCATACATCTTCTGTGTTGTCCCTTTTCTGATAACTGCCCTGAAATAGAGAAGGTTGACAGAATAAAGGAAAAAAACGTTGACGAGTGAAGGGATCCCGTTAGAGAGATGGGTGACTACAAATCAATCCAGAATTGCTGTTGAACTGATCACTTTTATCCTATGATGAAACATTTCCATCCTGATTGAAGTGCTCTCTTCCAGGGTAACAATAGAGCCATCTATAAGGTACAAGGGGTCAGTGAATGGCTTGATGAGCAGTAAAATGATATAAATCATACGCTTTTGCCTTTGTAGTTACCAGATCTCAACCACTGAATACCAATGGGAGAGGAACACCTTTGCCACCAGAATGCAAGAGTGCATGTACTGTTAAATTTTGTATGCAGGCATATTTTCCATTCTTTTTTTTTTCTATGCACACCTGTAGATACAGAGAATATAGATGCATTTTTAGGCCTTTTTGGATATTCATTTAAGTGTGCAGCAATGAAAGTCTGAGTGAACTCTGTTTTAAATCTTGGTGGGATTTTGCCTGCCATTTGCAGGGTTTATAGAGCAGATGAGAGGCACGTCATACAGCTGGCGCATCCGTCTAAAATGTGTCCTTCACAGTTTATGACTTGGCAGAGTTGCAACGAAATGTGTGCATTGCTAAAAAATATATATATATCTCTGCTGCTTTTAGTAGAAAAAAATATATATATAATTCTTACAGAGTCTAAGTCTTACAGTATGTGCAAGCATATGCTGATCCCAACATTACATAGAAAATATCCAGTCAGCATGCACAAGAACTCCAAAGGTGCTGAGGTGGAGGGTAATTCCTATGCAGAGGAAGGAAACCAGTCTTTGAGAATGTCTCCTTGCAGCTTTAAACACACACACACACACACGTGTGCCCGTACACGCATAAAAACATAATCTATAATTTACTGTCAGAAAGCGTGACAGAGTGGATGTGGATTGGCAGCAGATGTGGGTGCACACATCAAGAATCTTGGAGACCGGCCTGATTAAAGTGATGGCAGGTCATAAGGTTAGATATGCAGTAATCAAAGGTAGTGTGAGGAGAAGGCATCCACAGGCCTCTGCGGGCACTTAATTCAGACCTCACTGACTTCTTCTTGCCTGCAACAATATATTAAGTCTGGTTGAGTGAATATAGATTTATAGTGTTTTTATTATGGCACATCTGTAGTCAGTGTGAAATCTCTTGCGATGAAACCTCAGAATAAAATATTTCACACAGTATATGGAAAACAAATTGCTGCCACTCCTGAGGATTTCCCTCGTTTTCAGAAAACGACTTCTCAACTGTAAACTGAAGAGCTGTGAGTGGGGTGTTGTAGTTGTTGTGAGAGCAAGAACAAGAACAAATTTGAAAAAGGTTATTACGCTGATGTCCAGTTGTGATTTCCAAGGGGCATTATAAATGGGGCCACACTGAAGCGTGTCTGGATGTAACGGGATAAACCTGCTATCACTCAGCGCAATGAAATATGTCAAAACTAGCACTGAGCTGCTACATCAGGATGTTGTTGAGACGACGGCGTGTAGCAATGTCAGTCATTGTATAAACCTTCCCAATGTTAGATAATCTGCCGTCATTAGCTCAGTACGGGAAAGGTCAGGAGGAAGAACCACGTTCTGCCAGAGGAAATTATGAAAATTGAGCTTTCAAATTTGTTTGATTCCACTGTGCCAATAAACCAGCAAAACTACAATCTACTTTGCAAATCTTTTAGCTTTATTGCAATATACTCGCACTTTTGTACGATGTGTATCTGTTCCCAAGCTTCTAGTTTTGGTTTTTCCAAAATTACAGTGCATAATTCTTTTGATGAATTTGTAAGAACAGGGAATTTTCAAATATTTGTATTCAATGTGTAATACTTAAAAAAAGAATTAGTCATTATGCAACACAAGGTGAAAAAATATTCCTTTCCGAAGTGTAAGATGCATTTTTTCATGATAAGAAAATATAGAGGTTTTTGTAATTGTTGGAAACACAATTTGAAATTGTCTCAAAACAGGCAAAAAGGGGAAAAAAAGTTAGCTTGTTAGCAAAACTTACATTTCACAACTTTGTGAACCCATCAAGCTAGATATTACCTACAAATTGCCAGCCTAGCCTGGAGATGTGGTTAAAAAAACATTAAGGGTTTTCTTCTAGATCAGCTACAGTAACTAACGGTGTGTGGTACCTAACACTAAGTCCTAGATTGTTGGTTTTTGGTAGAGTGGCCTCAGTGGACTTCACCTCTCCAGGCTAAAAGAAAAGAGTCAATATAAAGTAATCAGAAAGTGCCATGTCCTCCGTTTGCCTGTGGGCAAGCCTAAATGAATGTTGAGGCTGGTTGGCCTCGGTTGGTGACTGCATCGTTTGTCACCGAAGCACTAAGGGGGCAGCTTGTCTGGGGCATTTCTCAAGGGTCATTGACTTGTGTGTTATCAAGGAGCTCTGTTAATGTAGCATTGTGACCAAGGACCGTGACATGAGAATCACCATTATACCAACGAAATAACCAAAACTTTTTGATTAAAGAAATTTCTGGATGCAATGATTGCGCAAACAAAACGTTCGCGGAATCTTTCCAGGCATCATAGATCAATGCAAGCTCTACAGGTTTGAGCATTTTAACGTTCCGTCTTTATTATTGCTAAAAAAATAAAGTGCAGAGCTCCAGTTACTGTGAATTCATGTAATCTTTCAGTAACAGATATGAAGCAGGGGATCCCTGTATTACTGAATGAGTAATGCAGACAAATGGCAGTAGACTGATCCTCTGTAGTCAGGAAACGCTCTTCAAATAAGGCTTGAACCTGAAATTTTAGACTTTTAACCACTTTTTTCATAGTGTGCAAAGAGTTTACATTATACAGTTTTATTCATTTGTTTTAGTCTTATCTATTTTATGCAGATTCCAGATGCTGATTCAAAGTTCCTGAGAAGCCACAAAGGTCAGCATTGTGTTACTTTAGTAAGTTCCAGCTACCTTTGATTTAATATTTGTTTTTCCACTAAGCTAGGTTTCAGCTGTGTTATTTTTATGCCTTCCCTCTCGCACCAGCTCTAGCCATAGGCGAGATGTTCTTGAGTTGTCCATCTGCAATATTGCTTGGATGCCCTGAAGGAATTTCCTCAACTTTGGTACAAAGGTCCAGTTTGACTCATGGATGAGCTGTGTGGAATTTGGTGCTCAGAAGTCAACATAACGTCACAAAACACATTTTTGACCTTAACACAGGATTTCATTTAATTGCTGAATTAGGGGGAAAAAAATCACTCTAAAGTCTAAATGGATTGAATTATGAATTAATGACTTTTCCTTTATCCAGGACCCTGAAGGTCACCTTCAATATCACATCATAATGTTCCATGCAAACAGTTTTTATTTAATACCTTCTCTACAACTAAAAGGGAGATTGGAACCATATTTGACATTTGGTCAGATATTAACATTAAGACTAACCTATTAAATTCTTTCAATTTTTCCATTAAAAACAGCATTTTATATGAGACTGGTTGGCGGAGGCATGCAACCCTCGGGCCATAATGAAGGTTTTGTTCTCAAGCTGTTGTGTAGTCACAAAGCAATAGCCAGAAGAATTATTATAGTTTTTTAGGCAAACCATAATTCCATATATAATTCATTAAATATCTGTAATGCAATTACTCTCACCAAATGCGCTAACTTTATGACAGATAATAAAAGCACTAGACTGATACTTGGTCTGAAAGGGTGAGTGTTTTACTTCACTTCATTTTTCATTTTATCTTTGTGAAGTGCAAAAATCAATAATAAAAGGATAATAATAAAATAAAATTGAAATTGTTAAATATAAGGACTTTTTATCCAGTGGTGAGGAAAGGGACGCTTCAACATTTTTATAGATTGGATCAAAAATATACTCTGTAGCGTTAAGTTATTAGTAGGTTATTAGTTAGCTTGTTTTAGAGTGCGGTATCTGAGGAAAACATACAGTTTCTGTTGCAAAAGCAGAAACTATGTTTACTGGAAAATATTGATGTAGCCTCCAGGTTTGAACACTAAAACACTAAAACCAATGTTGAAGTGCATTAAATCTTTGCAGTGGCCAAAAGTATGATTGCATTAGATGACCCCATGTTTTGCTATTTTTCTTATTTATTACCTGATAAATAAATATACTAGTTAGAGTGAAACAGGTACATTTTACCCTGTGATTAATGTTTTATTGATGTCAGAATAAGAATTAGAAAACATTATTAATCCCAGAAGAAATTAATTTTAATTAATTAATTTAAATCTAATTTTCAGTGCAGGTTCAAGTGGTTTATAAAGCTACACACACACACACACACACACACACACACACACACACACACACACACACACACATATATGTATATATGTATATATATACATCTATATATCTATATATGTATATATAAATTATTCTTGTCAACATATTATTTACAACTTCTGATAGAATACATTTGGACTTCATGTTTTTTTACCCTTCTCTAAAGCCTCAAGCGTAATCTTCTCAGCATGAATAAATTCTTAAACAAAACTGAGTGTGATGTGAATTGGAGGAAAAAATATTTTTTTTCTGTGTTAACTGCAAGAAAAGGAAAGTCTAAGGACAGATGGACAAGAAGAAAATGTGGATTTCACTCCTTTCAAATCTCAGTCCTGTGATGCTTTATAAGTAAACTTAAAAAGCAGAAAACCAGGCTTGCCTAAGGTTTGGAAGAGACCAGAAATGGTAAAACTCACTCAAAAGTCAAATAAGGTTTCTGAAAATGACTTTCAGCCAGTTGATTATGGTTTCCTCCTACAGCTTTAAAAAAAATTGTCTTTTCCTGCTTCAGCCAATCCACATATAGGACACTATCTTACCTCAAGATGTCCAAAAACTGCGAGGGGATAAAAGAAAGCTTTCTGAGAAAGCTAGAAGGTCAAGAGAGATGACTATACATGTCCACAGGCTGCTTATGTTGTTCTGTTTGTTGGACATATACCAGAGACATAACAAAGGCGCTGTGGACCTCAGCATCCTCATTTAAAGTCACACATAGAAGGAGAGGTGGTGCTGCATGAAGAAAAGGGGAATGCAGATTAAACTTGAGAATAATTTGGGATCTTTTCCTTTCAAACTTTAATTTACCCCTTATTTCTGCCTGGAATATAAACCGTGAGCTATTTTGTGTTGAGGTGTGATTGTTTGATGATGTATGAAAGGGCTGAGATACTCAAATATTACAAAAAATGTTATTTGACTACATATACAAGGGGACCAACATTATATATTTTGGGCAGCTATTGGATTCTCAGTATTGTTATGGTGAAAGCCCTAGTGGGAGGATCTGAGGGGTTCAGCGGTGCTGTGGGGGATTGTACTTTTCTGTGGGGGAAGTTCTCAGAGAACATGCAGAGGTGTGAAGACAAACAGTAAATTTTTAGAATTTGGAACAAGTGCAAAGAGGCTAGCATCTGTGTAATGTGGTGCCTTTTTCACGTTTGAACAATAACCAGCAGCTGATTCATATGAAAATAGAGAGAACCGCAGTAGCTGCGAGGGTATGAATGCGCTAAAAGACAGACAGTGTCTGAATACATTTTTCACTGAGCTGATCTGTTTGTCAAATTTCAGAGTGCAAATATCACTCCAAGGTTTTTGCCATGTGGCCTGACATCAGTGGATAACAGATCCAAGCTCTGGGTGATGACAAAAGCTGCAGGGCCAAACAATATTCTCATTCAACTGTGGAAAGTTGTGCTTTGTCCAACTTTTGATATTGTTTTAGCAGTGGGCTGTTCTTCCACCTTTTGGTCAGAGTTGGTCACAGTTAAGCTTCACTGTGTTAGTTCCAATCATTTTTCATGTACCAAAATATGCCTGAGCGTTTGATGCCTCTCAAGAGAACATTAATTATAGTAGAGATTTCATTCTTTACCTCACGTCTCTGTTAATGCCCAAGGATTCAGGGAAGCATGAAATGTTTTCTTTACATTTTGCATAATTCATGTACGGTGCACGGTGCTACAACAGTCGTATGACTTCATGCAAGATATGATGATCATCATGCAACAGGACAAAATGTTTACCCAGTTGTGGCTTTAGCTTAGCAGAAATAAGCAGTGCTTTCAGACATAATTGCATGAAATGAAAAGCTGCCAAGCGGCAGGTTCTTAAAATCAGTGTGGCGTGATTGAGAGGGAGGGAGGAAGCTTCTGAGCACAGCTGGAGTTCCTCGCTGAATGAGGCCCGCGGCTGTGGCACTGTGCGTGTAGGCTGACAGTTTTGTGGTACTATTTGCACATTTGTGTTGTCTGGTATGTTATTGAATATTATTTCGTGTGGGTGCATCCACAGGTCTGACATTGGATATATGTTTGCATTTTTTTTGTGTGTGCGTGTTGGTGTTTGCGAAGATTTCATGCACACCGAGTGCACGATGCACACATGGGGAATAAAGCAATAGGACATGCGAGTGCCCAAAATAAATTGCTTTCAGCGTGATAGCAAACTTATACAGTAGTATCATGGAGGAGGCAGGTGAAAGCCCCATCCAGCAGGTCTTAATTACATCACAGCCAGTCCTGACATGCTTGGGTGAACACTGCTGGCTTAGCAAGTTATGGTTACAGTGCATGCACAATAAGTCTAGGGGCAGGTATTTGGGGACGTGTTTGCATTTTTTCTTGAGAGAGCACATACTACTTAACATTTCTGCAATCCATTGGCTTTAAGAATAATATCTAGTATGTCTTTAAGAACTGTTCACACCATTTTTTGTTTTCTTAAATGTTTTGAAAAAAAAAAAAACAGAGAATCATGATGTAGTTACATGGTCTGTTAACACAGGTCTTTTGTATCAGGACTCATTAAGAGATTGCTGGTGGATGCTGACATGTTCTCTTTTTTTGTAACAATGCTTGTAAGTCTCTTAAGAGCTTGCACTAATAAATTAGTCTCGCACAGGCACAAGTATGTAGATGATTACTAATTCTAAAGTCCAACACGCCTTTATTTGTTAAATGGTGATGCTTTTATATTGATAATTAATTGCACAGGGTGTAAAGATGAAATTCAGCGTGTGGAGATTTTTTTATGCTCTCAGTCAAACCATAAAAGCAGTATGAGTTTATAAAATAGGAATTGTTAATTAGTGGTTCAGATGTAACTTTTGCCTACACTGTGAGCCGGTTCCTGATGGGTCCATTACCCTCATTGTCCTTGTCCTCTTGAACAGCGCTGCGCGCCAAAAGTGACGTCACATCTGTTGGTGTAAGCCATGCTTTGGTGTCGTTTCGGCTCATATGGCTGGTTCAGCCAGGTTGAAGACATGAGTGTTTCATCTCAATGACATATGAGTCCAGAAGCTCATTGTACAGAGGGAGATGCTGCAACAGTGTGAGAAAACAAGACTTTCTGGTGAAAACTTGTTGATTTTGTTGCTTCTGGTTTCAACTTTTGCTCCTACACCGGTACTGATGCAGCGGTTGTGTCCAATATAAATAGTGATGGGGCTGCGGTGATGTTACAGTTTGCAAGTGAAACGACCAGTGCAGCAACCACAATGGGGTCCAGCAGCCACTCACTACACTACACAGACGCCCAACACACTACACAAAGAAACAAGCTACTAACCAGAAGGTAGATTTACAATAAAAATTGATTATTGAAACTTTTGTTTGTGAGCTGCTCCAAACAAATCACAAATATTCAATATATTTTTCTTAAATATCTAAAATTGGCACAATTATTATTGGCTGCATGACCAACAGAGGAAATGGGCTGCTAAGCAAGTGTTCAGCAAATTTTAATATAGCTGTCACTTTCATGCATGTAATAGAAAATATATCAAATATAGTGCAGATTGCTGAGATCAGCTTGTGCAGGCAGCAATAAAAAAAGACCCACCAGCTAACTATCTCAATATTTTCAAGCTTCGGTGTTACACTGTCATATTTGACCTCATTTGGATAAAAGGGTGCAGGGGTTTGCAAGCTATGTCCATAAACTATACATGTGCACACATTTGTTAGTTATTTTATGAAATGCATTCTTGAAAATGCACCAACAGCAAAAAATACATTTATTGACTCCAGTTAGCAGTTAGACCTAGCAGTCAGGGATATCGAAGCAGTCATGCTCCAGACTCTCAACGTCTAACTCCTAATTAAGTGGGGGAGAACTATCCATAGAGGCCAAAACTATTTTTGTACCAGGTTATAAGGACATTTTAATATGAGAGTGGCACGAAGATGAACTGCAAATTGAGGTTGCTGTTTGGTGTCTGTTATATTAAGACAAAAGACTGTGCATTTTCTATTTTTTTGGTGCATACCTAGGTTTTTACTGGTAAAGTCACACGTCCTTTTACTCATGTCATCTCATTTTTATGCAAACTAGGAGAGGATCTTAACTCCACATCTCAATATTTACGCCACTCGGCTTGACGCTTACCCTTGTGTTTTCTCGTTCTGCAAACCTGCTCACAATAACTACTAACCGTAGCTGTCAACAAACCATGAAGCCCCGCCTTTCCTATGTAAACAAGTTGAATTTTACCCAAACTATGTAGGCAAACAGAGTGTTGCCATCTCATGAATGGTTAAGGTGGCTTAAGGTAAGTAAATTAGGAGTAGACTCATTACCTGCTTTGTAAAGTAGCCTAGACAGTGCCTGGAGCAAGAGCCATAAACACACCATTAACACAAAACTGCAGTGTATTGCTGCACTCTGTCCTAATTCTCTTTCATTACTCTCATGATTTCCCAGTGCCTTCATGTACTCCCTTCCCTATACACAGTGCAATGTCTCAGGAAGGAATCACCGTCTTAAGATAATATTTTAATAACGAAGCTTGTTTAACTTTTTAACTTGTCATCAGTTTGTAAAATCTGAATAATTTAGGGCATCTTCATTGATTGAAGGAAAATTGATAAATCAGTTACTTGCTCTGATAAGTTATTGACTGTATATTGTGGAATTGTCATGAATAATTAAAATAGTACAAAGAAATGGGAATGCAAGCTTCTTCAGTTTCATAAACTAAACTAAACTAATTAATAACTACAACAAAAATGACCCTGTTATGGACGAATAGGACACCGATTAAACATGGAAACCACGTAGCTTTTAATGCTTGAAGGATTTCTTGATTTTTATAGTGCAACATTAAGTAGAGTAGCATATATTAACAAAACAAAACAAATTGCACACTGTGCTAAATAAAAAAGAAAGGACTGTGTGGGCAGCATTAAATTTCCTCTCCACCTGTGAGGAAAATGAAGTCATTTCACTGGATGGTCCATGTTTAATTACAGTGCCTGGTTAGCAAAGAAGATGGTTAGTTGGCATGTAAGACTCTGCATCTGCGCGAGGTGTAATTATATCACCTTCGCCAAGAAATCTTGAAAATACGAAGCAACATTATCATAAATAAACTTTATGATTGCATCTATACTGATTTGGGATGAGCATGTCTGTAGTTATGCATGAACTGTGTTGTGCGGTGCTATGCTCATTTATTTAGTTAGCTTGACCTGGTTATTTCTGAAATAAGGTGGGAAGAGTTATAGTCCACATATAGTCGGTTAGACTTTTAGTTTTTCCCTGTCAGAAAAAACAACACAACACAACAACAAAAAAACAGTTGCTACTTTGATGTCTTTGGAGAAATAGCATCAGGCGCTAGCTTGCTATGTTCTTCCTGTTGTTGACAAAAGCAAGTTTGGGAAAAGACAAAACTTGACATTACTTGGCTTGTGTCATGTTCTCTCTTACTGAGAAATCTGGTAGGTGCTGTGAGAAATAAGTTCTGTGTGTCTGCTGTGAGCACACCACACTGTGCTCAGAGAGCCATCAGAGAGGGTCAGGAGGGGGAATGAGACTTCTGACCTGAGGTCAGAGTGGATTAGGAGAGTGAAAAACAGGGAGCTGAGGTTTTACTGACCTGGAGTGGGAGCTGCTTATCCTTATACCAGGTTGCAACTACGTACTAGCATCACAAAGCTATCCAATTATAATCCATTGTTTTTTTTTTTCCTTTTTTTGGTTTGTGTGCAAAAACATAACATTGTGGTTTTATAAGAAGTTAAACAGCAGCTGTTTCCTTTAAAAAATATGTCTATGTTAAGCTAAGCTAACCAGCTGCTGCCAGTAGCTCTGTTTTCTTTTTTAAAAATTTACAATTAAAACATGGGATGAGGGTAATGTCAGTCCTCTAAAATAACTCTTGGCACAAAAACAAGGCAAAAGTATTTTCAAAAATGTCCAACTAGTCCTTAGATAATGTTTTGCAGAAACGCTGAAACCCATGTGAGTGTTTTCAAGTTGAATCATGTAGTAAGTTAAAACAAGACACCTCATGGAGAGCAGCAAGTAGCATGATATACAGCTAATGGCTTCTCATCTATTTGCAAATCACAAATGCACAACAGTAGACCTGTCAAGTGGATGCATTCCTGCGATAGTGTTTTCTGAAAGGATAATCAAGACCGAAACCACATTTAAAGTGTTTTTTTTTCTCAGCATGGAGCCCTTAGTCACCCTTAAAATCTCAAATACCTTCCCTTCGCCCACACTAAGAAAAAAATAAAGTGAAGAAAAGAAAGAAGTGAAAATTACAGATTCCAACCCAGCAACTGAAGAGCAAGAAAGGTACTCCCACAGTAACATCATTTGAAGTGAGATGTGAAGACCGGAGTTATAGCTGTAGGAAACAGACAAATTTGGATCGTCAACGCTGCGTTCCTCAGTCTTAATTAGCTACATAATATATAAGTGGGAATACCTATAACGGGGACTTTTTAAATATCTATACTGTGCTCCGCGCCACCTTTGTGTGCATGTGCTTCTAGTTCGTTATGCAATTTTGATGGCTGTCAAACGGGTCGATGTAAATGCAACATTATTATGCGCCACACAAGATAATATAGGGCTGGTGAAGGCCTTGCACCTTGTTTAAATGCAGAGCACGCACAGTATTACCATTACAAGATCTCTTTACCTGTCTCATAGGCTCTGCCACACGGTTAACACACACACTTGGCATGCAGAACAGAGAAGTAAATCCGGTTGAATCCAGCTGGTGAGCTACTCATTTTGCAAACTGAGTGGACTGAACAATGTAAATAAACAAGACTTATGCTGCATTTACACATTATTTTAAATTAAATGGAATCTTAAATTAGAGCTATCTCAGGCAGGGGTCTTTGATGCAGTATGTGTTGCTACAGTTTAACTAGCTGAGTAATGACTGCGCATGCTTGGCTGCGTGCACACTCCCTCCTCCACCTGATTCAATCGGTCACCTTTAATTACTGCAGTTATTGATTTAAAGACAGGTTATTACCTTATTCATCAGAATCTGCTTTGACCTGGTCAGTAACCTAGCACAACTAATTTAGGATTAGTTATGCTTTGGTACAAAGAGTATTGGCGTATACATATCAGGCTGTTAGACATAAAACACACAGTGACTATTTTACAGTGCACAGGAGGCTAGCTATTTTTGTTCTAATTTGATTGTCAAGGATGGGACCTCAATCCTTTTTCAGATGTCAGCCAGGAGATGGATCAGCAATCAGGTAGAGTATGGTTAGGAAGAGTCGAGAAATGATATTTGACTGATCACAAAAGGATTGCCCTGACAATTTCAGTTTTTTGGAGTAAAGATGAGAAGGTTTAAACATTACAGCATTGGAAGTGCAAATGGAATGTTTCTAACAAAGGTCACCCCCAGTCTTTGGATGAGTGGCACCTGGAAATTGCAGAAATGATGTAGCCAGGAGATTTCTTTGACTGTTTGTGAAATTTACTGTAAAATAAATTCCCCTTTGCATCGTTGCCTCCTGATTCTGTGTTCCAAAAGCGCCTTTTTAGTCATTGGTTTCCTTACATGGCTCTGAAGCTTCAGAGACCATTTAGAAACTGATGGCGAGGGTGGATTTATTCGATTCAAGCATTTGAAAATTCACTCTTATGCATATAATCACACAAAAGACGTGCGCTTGAGAAAATCAACTATCTCTGTAATTGATTACAGGGAAGGTGGCCTGCAAAAATTGCTAGTTTCTTTGTAAACTATCCAACTCTAAAATCAGTTATAAAATTAGATGACCTAGGTTTAAATATCACTGCAGCAGTTACAGTTAATTTACTGCTGTGTAAGCTCTTGGAAAGCTGTGAGTGAGTGCTACTATTTGCATGAAGGTGTTTTTTTTTAAACACTTTTCATTATTAGTTTTCAAATATGGGGTTTCAGATCAACACTTGACATTGTATATACAGAATATGAAAATAGGCATAATAGGTATTATATCAGGGTTCTTTATAATGTTAATCCTTTTTAGACAAAGTACTGCACCACATCAGGAATTCAGAGACTCCCAACATGTGCATAGACAAAGTAAATTAAAAATTGTACACACCCACACAATAACCTTCCTCGGAATTAAAACTGGCAAACACACAAGTTCCTTTATTTATCAGGTTAAAAGCCTCTGGAGCAGAATGCTGCTTTGTTAACAAGCTTTTTCTTCAGCTTTAATCAGTTCAGACCTAGTCAGAGATCCTTGGATACCATTTTCTTTCCTTGATTTCTTTAGTTCTCTTGCAGAGCATTAATCCTTTTGGCGCAAGAAATAAATGAACGGCTCAAAGACTGGCATTGAAAAATAAAAAAGAAGAAAAAAATATCAAATGATTTCTTTTGGAAGCGCTAGTCTAAATTTTATTCAAATTTAAAAAAAAATATAGTTAAAACTATGAATATTTCAGTAATCTTCAAATTAGTTCATTTCAGGCACTCCCTGTCTTAGTGGGAGCCTTTCATATACAGATAGAAATGCTGTCTTTTAGAAAACATTAATTGGTAAAATAGTGGCTGAATTTATATTTTATTCCTTATTGTGTATTGCTGGGTCTATATTAGAGATGAAAATAAGCCTTTCAAAACTTCATGGCTTCCGAGCTTACTGTCTGTGTGTCAAAAGATGATGAAATGACAAACACGACAAGACCTTCATCGGTTAAATCAGATCAAATCTCAATTCATAGTCGACTACCCATATTATGATGGTGGTGAATTTACCCCTGCCAATTACGGCATTATCACATGCACATTTTCAGATCAGCTAGCAGGTGATCTTGGATCTTGGTTACTTGTAAGCTAGTTTAATGGAACAATTTATAGACGTTGGAGGTTGTAGATTTTTTTTCATCATCTTTGAAATGCCCCGAACAATTCTCCAGACAGCGGGGGTAATCACCGGCAATTGAGCTCGGATGGTTTCTGGTTATTTGTAGTGCTTCACGCCAATGCAAAGTACACATTCACGGGTTTCCTTCACTACACGCCATCTCGCCTGTTCATGTTTGCCTCTGCCTCGCTCCGCTATTACCAGTGAAGATATAACAAGCGCAGACAGCGGATGTCGTGTTGGGTATCAGTAATGCCGGGACGATAAGAAGCCGGAGCAGTGCAGTTAGTCTGAGAACAGAAGGATAAGAGACGATGTGTAATGATGCTCCAAATAACAGAGGCAAAGTAAGCTCTTGACTCACGCAGCGCTGTGGTCACATTACCTTTTGTGACTCACTTCTGTCTCAAGCTTTTTATTTACTTGACTGTTGGCTAGAGCTATGTCGGTGATCCCGATCATCTTTTAAGTGATCACACGCAGCCTGATAAAGGATTTTTATTTTATTTCTTTATTTTTTTGGCAAACGAATAGAAAAAATGTCCAGAGCTTTGCAAAATAAAGTGACCTTTTGAATGCATCTTTTTTCATGTTTGACAAGTTTCTCTTGAGCAGAATTAGTTAAACTGCCTGTTTCAGTATTCACCAAAATCTTCCTGGAGGTAAAGTCATATTAATCTCTGAGTGGCAATTTTAAAGCACCATCCTGCTATTTATTCATATAGTGAAATGTAGGCTTTATAGAGAGAGACCTAGTTTAAAGCAAGTTCAAACCCAGTCTTCTACAGTCGCCCAGTGAACAGCTCCACTAAAGGGGCTGTAGTTTAAATAACTAATTCAAGGCATGGAGGAGTGCCACATTTACTATTCTTGGCTTTGGGAAATACTTAACCATCTATGTTTGGCCTTGTATATTGAATCTGTATTGGTTGGTATCTGTTGCTATAGCCAGATTATTGACAAAAGAAAATACTGTTACGTTACTTTAGATGGATATATCTAAGTCATCCCTACTTCTTTGAGAAAAGCAGTATTGCAATAATGCACTATTAAATTCAAACACAACAGTAAGCGTTACCTTGTGGCAAAGCCTACAAATGCCCAGTATCGATGAAAAATGGTCACAAGAGGAAGGCCTCGCTGAAGGTAAAAGTTGTTTTGCAATTAAATACAAAAACTGTGGAAAGCATTTAAATAAGTAATAGAGTTGAACTGGAACTAAAACAGGGCAGTTGTCATTCGACGCACATTAATTTGCAGATAATGAAAACTGTGAATACGCATCGCTGTGAAATTACTTGAAATTTTTTTTAAGTGGCACACTTGCATAGGTAAGAGAACAAAGAGAGCCAAAAGCACGAACCTGGCTCAGTGGAGGAGCTCTGGCTTGTCCTGCAGAGCTGCAGCTGCCAGGTTGTGTTCCACTATGCTGGATGGAGTAGCCCTTCTCTCACAATTGGATGGTAATGAGAGTGACTGACGGGGACGCTTGGAGGGGCTGCCAAAAATAATGTTTTGTGTTCCTCTCCCTCTCCGTGCCTCTATGTCATTCTGTCTTTTGGTGTACCTCTCTTTTCGCTTTCATATGTTCTCTCCCTGATTTGCCACTATAGTCGGAGTCTGAATGACCCCAGCAGGGAAGTTTAGTCACTGCAACAGAAAAAAATAGGACAAAAAATAGGGCAGATGTCATAAATGTAGTGATTTGACAGCAGGTACAAAAGAAATACGAATGTCTACGTGAAGCCCTGCTGTCGCTGTATTTGCAGATTAAAGTTATAAACAGAAATGTGTCTGTCAAAGTTTGAAAAATGTTAAGAGTGGGAGGCATGTTGAAACCGCGATGGCACCTGGTTACAGTATTCATAATCCTGCGATTACTGCGCAACATTACATGGAACATCTGCATGAAGTGACTGCAGAGCGGTAACAATGAGAGCAATGGCTTGTGAAAGTAGTGTTGCTTTAAACCCCTGGCCAACAGTGCAAAATCCTGACTGCAGATATGTGCCTTTACTGTTATACAGCTGGGATTACAACATCTGTTGTTGTCAAAAAAAGGCAAGACCACATTGCTTTTCCCTTGCCAGTTTCATTCTTTCTGTCAGCCTGCATTCTCTGGAGGGCTTCCAGAGCTGTGGCAGAGTCTGATGTATTTCGGTATAGGCATGTCTTAGTGAGGCACATTAAGCTTCACTATTCTTCCCCAGTCTACCTCATTATTTCCACTGAGCACTCACCGAAATGGACAGTTTGCCTTTCTTTTTCAATACTGTTCGTATTTCATTTATGAAGATGGATTGAAAGCAATAGGTTAAGTCTTCGTCTACCAGTTCTTACCTTAACCACTACAAGGATGCCTCTCCTTTACTGTTATTGATACTATTATGAAAAAGAGCTGCACCACGCACTCATGGGCAAAGCAAAATATTCATTCAAAAGGAAAAAGAATGATTTTTGTACCTCCAGACCTACAGTGGATGCAAATCCTGCTTGCACTGTTGTTATGAGCTCTGCTGTTTGCTTTTGGGCTGCTCCACCCCAAATTGTTGTGTTGTGGAGTGTGTTGTGCTTAGCTTCTTTCCTGCCTCTTTACAAAGACTGCATCAAGGGAGAAGGCAGAAGAGTGGAATAAAACATTTTTACCTCACAAAATGTACACGACCTGTTTTTGTCCAGTTATTCTAGTGCAGTTATGGAAGTTGCATGGGGAAAAGTATAGCTGGGCCACAAATTCATCTTGAATAAACTCAGTTTTTACATAAAGGGAAAAAACCCCAATAAAGGACACGACTCATCCTCAACCAACCACCAGACCAACCCCATGCTCCGCCTCCTCTGGCTTTATAGTCCTGCAGCAATCCTTCAGCAACCAATCAGAGAGAGAAAGAGAACAGGTTAATAAGGATGACAACAAAACACCACAAAACAATGACTGGATTGACGTCTTAAGGTTGCACGTAACAGAGTCCATAGAAAGCTGTGAGTAGCACTGATGGATGTGCATAACTTCATTACCTAAAGCCGCCTGCCTTTTCCATAAATTACTTAGTTTAGCATTGCTATTAAAACGCTGTCACCTGAAACAATTCAATTCCATCACATGCTAGACTCCAAGAAAATCTATATAGTGGAAAGTGTTTGGTAAAACTACTGAAATCTTAATCATTAAGAGTAAGTTTCTAATTCAAAACTCTTGTGCGTGTTCCAAACTACACATCATCTTAAATGTTTTGTCTCCTTTATCCACAATAGAGATGTTAGCATTGCAAATGTGGAAACACTCGTGCGTGTTCTTTCTAAAGTCACTGGCAGTCGACCTGTTTTGTCATTTAGGTATGGGGACGTGTTGTATGGGAGTGTAATGGGAAATAAATTAAAATGACATCTTGAATCAGAATCATTTTAATATGAAAGTGGGAATGGATGCATAAAGAATTTTTCTCTTGTACTTGCTACTCAAGGGAAGCAGTAGAAGTGTAAGCTGCTCTGCATGCACCTGCTAAATGATCTATACAGTGATAAATATAAATACATTATCTATACAGACAAATTCTAGATCTGTTAGGCTTCGCAAACCAGTGATATTGGCATAGTATATAAGCAATAGATAACAATCAGATCCTCTGATTGTCATTTTATCTCAATAAAGAAATTAACCATTTAAAAAATGTGATTCGTCAAATAACATCAAATTCCAAAATGCCCTTAGTGACTAGGGAATAACGTCACAAATTTCCATCTGGGGATCATCTTATTCCCTTTTGTGCCTTGATTCTTTCTGCTTCAGAGGTTAGATAAACAATATGGTTCATATTGACGTCTTTCACTTTTTGTGCTTGCTTTGATCTTTTAAAGTTTTTTAAAAAGAGTGATATAACTATATGATTAGATGTTGATTTATTGACGCAGTTCAATAAAAATATATTTAGGGTAAACACAGATCTCATAAATAGAAGGAGGGAGCAAGCCAACACTCAGCAGAAGGAGGGCTAGAAAAGTAAAGGCTAGATAAGAAAGGTTGACAGACAGCACACTATTGAAAGCAGGAAGCACGAAGGGGACTGCAGAGGTCATGTTGGCGACCAGGGATCAGTGATTAAGCCAGTGTCAGTGGGGTGGGGTCTGCCAGCTGTGCTGCCCCAGACTACTTGGTGGATAGGAGGCCTTCTGCTCTCATAAAAGCACAGCTAAATGTCAAGTAAATTTCAAGAAATGCCAGAAAGATCAAATAGGAATTAGAACCACCAGATGCATAGAAAGCCAATAAATCTATGTATTTATCATGCCACTTAAAAGTCTTTTTATTTGTGTCACAATTTCCGCTGCGCAGGCATTTCACGACTTTATTCTATTTGCAGGAAAAATTGTGAGATCATGATTTGAGCTGACAGCGAAGATGTGGGGGGTGATAGTTCACTTGTGTGTGCTCACTTTACCTCTGCAGGCTATGGGTGCTTCTTTCTAGCTGCTATGCTTGATTCAGCACAGTGAGAAATAGGAACCATAAAACTTTTTATCAAAATGCACCTCTGCTTGAAATCTCTTCTTTCAATCTTTTGCCTTGCTGCTGTGTTTTTTGCCTACATGCCATATAAAAATGAGCAGATTGAGCTGTCTGGTCCTCACTATCCCACACTATATCACAGTGCACAACTGGAAAGAATGAGGACTTACAATCCCTGCAGTGAATAACAAAATGGAGCATGCAGGTAGGCGGACCTTTAGAAATGAATTTAGAGGGACAAGTCATTCTAAAACCCCCTTATCCTAGAGATTTTAAACTTCACTCAGAAACAAAAGTGAAGAAAACTTATTTCATCCAAGTACAAAGTTTAATAAACATACAGCATTTGGGAGATTAGATGTTAGAGCTGTGCCATATCATGTCATCAATGTACACATTTATTTATATGAAAAAATAAATAAGGGTCCTCTACCAGAGGCCTGGGAGCTTGATGGTCCTGTGCAGTATCTTTGCTGATCCTATGACTGCGCTCTTCTGGACAGGAATTGCTCCGAATACCACAAGGACCACTTTTGCCATCTTCTCGAGCGTTTTCTCTAGGCCTTTGAAATTTTTTCAGATTTCATGATGCTACAATCACTCAGTGTAGCTACATCTATCAATAAGGCCAAGATCAAGATCGTAGCTCTTTCATTTTCAACCATCTTAAAACATTCGGGTCACATTTTAACTTGCTTGGTGCAAATAATCCTTTATACTATGCCCGCCACTTGGTTATGGCATTCCATGCATGCCCTACCTGCTAGCATCTTGCACCCATCTGTTATGTGCTGTAATGGTCTCAGGAGCATCTTTACATGCCCCCAGGGTTTATCAGTCTTGTGCTTAGAGTCGTTTTATATGACATACATGACATATAAGTGCAAAACAGTGGATGGAACTTACTAATGTGGGTACATGATAGAGAACCAGGGCTTGTAGCAGCTGATTACAAGGCTGGACCCTGGTTACAACATCCCAGGTAGAATATATTTTTCAATTTGAATTTTATGTGACAAAATTTTGCTCGGTTCTAAAGATTAAAAAGATTAGGTTACTTTAGTTGCTGTTAAACTACAGTGTTAAAAAGGGACAATCTTACTTTAGTACTTACATTTGACCTATGCTGTGTCACTCTATATATTTCTGACACTACTATTTTATTAAAATGCTGCTGCTGCTGCTGCTGCATGTGGCACCTTGTGGAAATAGATTCACACTTTGAATTACGTAATGTGTCATCACTGACAGTAACTCACTGTAATAAAGGCTACTATACACAAGGTGCAATCGTCTATAAAAAAATAGTTCAGTATTTTTTCTTTAGAAATAATGAAATATTTATTTTGTTTTTGAGACCTTATTGCCCAGTCCTAGTGCTAATTTCAACATATATTCGGCTATTGCAAGCATGAATTGACTATAGCTCTGGATGTAGCCATTGGTGCTTCAGTCTGTATGGCAAATGCTATCCAGTATCCAAGGATACTAAGGAAGTGCTTGTGTGAATGGATGAATGAGCGCTTTGAGTGCTCAGGTAGAGTAGAAAAGCACTACTGTGTATAAGAACCAATAAAGCGGCTATAGGCATTTTCATCAATATATCTTTAATATAATATTGAATGTATAATATAATATTTCATTTAAATTTAAGTGAGTTTAACACTGAGATTTAACTATGTTAAATAAGTGTGACAGTCATAACCTGTCAAAAACATCACAGACCAACAAATGTAATCACTTTGAGCTGGAAGCCAGTTTCACATATTTATTGGCACACAAAATTTCTTTTGTCTTTCTTTCTTTTTTTTGTTTCAATGTAACAGCAATTCGGCTGAAAACTCAGTGAAACAAGCAATCCATTTATTTGTACGAGGCCTCCTTTTCTGTAATGACTCTGATCAAAACAAAGCATTGAGGAAGACTGCACCTAAAACAGTTTCATTACTGCAGTGAACTCCCTGCCACCAAGAATGACGAAGCTCCTCAGTGAAGTGCTTTCTCCTTAAAGTGCAAATTCTTGGGAACACTCTTAATGCAACTACAGTGTTACCTCAGTTCAACTGCATGGCGAAAGCAAATTGGTTGGCATGAATGCAGTGGCAGATTTGGTTTGTTTGGTCTGTTTGTTTAAGCATTTCTATGAAATATAGATAATGGAAAATGATTTATTTAAACACAGAGTGGAGTTCAAGCAGTGAGATTTTTAAATAAGATGGATTTTAACATTAACTTTTATTTACATTTCCAAGTAAGTGGTAAAAAACAAAATCTGTCAAAATTAGATGAAATTCAGGATGAATGTTTAAAAAAATTGTTAGCAACTTCCAGAGATTTCAGGTGTGCCAATTGTTCTGTTACAAGTAGAAACATTAGAGTTACATTGAGAATCTGTTTAATACCCAAGATCTAGGTTGTAAATGAAGAGCACGCCTTCCACGTTTTGCATGTTCTCTGCTTCCAGACCGAAGCCCCTTTTGTGTTTGTGATTAAGGTGCCACAGAATGCTTCCTAGAAGTGTCTTTTAAATCCTCTAACACCACTGACTGTTTGCCCAGGTACATCCCTCAAAAAAGCCAGCAGAGGGCTCAGCTGCTAGTGGGAAAGGAGGGATTTAGATACTCCCTTATGAGGACAGCCAAACCCCTGTGATTACTGCTTAATCCTCTCCAGCATATCATGTGCATCATGGCAGCGCAGTGAGCCTTTGTGACATCACGGGGGAGGCTGATGTGAGGCTTTTCAGTCCACATTTCTTTCATGACATCTCTACTTGTCTCTTACACAACAGTTTTCTTACTATGTATTACCTCTCTCAGCTTTTTTGTCTTCCTTCCTCTCCCTCCTCACTTCCTCCCTCCCTATTGTCTGATGGGCGGGGAGAATGGCGAGGAGAGGTGAAGAGGAGATCAGTGGGGATTATCACTGTCTGGAGAACATGGATGGATTTGTTCGCCATCTCCGTAGTTGGATGTTGTGCCAACCTGCCCTCGACTAATGGGACAGCAGCGAACTGTCGTAGCACAAGTTGATATCAGTCAAAAGCTCTTAACAAACAAAACCACCCACTTGGCGACCTGTGTGGGGCAATTTTCTTATCTGAGCAATGAATTCATGCACATGCATGGCAAATAAAAAAAACAACAACAATACATTGCACACGAGCATGGGTAGAGGGCATGGGGCACAGCAATACAAAATTCAAAAATTAAACCTGAATCCTCTTATTAAAAAAGATTAAGCCCCTAGCTCCCCTTCTCTCCTATTTTAATCTGCCTCTCTGCTGTCTGTTTTGTGTCCCGTCATCTATCGCTCTCTCAGTCTTTCAATCACGCCAGCTTTCTGCTCTGGTCAACACCGAGCGATCTTTAAGGAAAAATGCACTTGCAATCAGAATTCTGTGTAGACAAGCACTTCAGGTCTAAATGCCAGTAACCAACTGAGGCTCCCATGGTGTACTCTTAAATGAGCCTTTTGTGTTTCACTGCGCTTGAGAATCAATGGGGTTTTTTTTGTTTTATGTCAGTAACGCACTGTAGAAATGCATGTTCAGGGACTTTGAAGTGATATTCAGAAATGTAGTATTGAGCAGGAAGTCTACTTTCATTGCAAGCTGCAAGACATATAATCCTCTCTATGTTTATTTGGACTTTTTATGTCAACGCTGAAACAACACAAACATCAAATGGACAGTCATAGCTTTTGAAAATGTCATGTGAAATTCACCCTGCAGGGTAAAAAGTACTACTGTCTGAGCCTTGCTACTGATGCTCTTGTAAAAAGAAAGAAGTGATCTTAAAGTGCCTGTTATGTCTATTTTAGGACAATCTAAAATTATGTGGATTTTTTTTTCTTTTACAATGTAAAAATACACATTGATTTCTTTTTCTTTTTTTTAATTGTTTGTCAAACTGAGCAACTCACCTTAAAACCCAGACCCCGAGTGTCTTTGGTGGCTACAGTTTTGCTTTTTCAATCTAAACCATTACTTTAATACTTCCAGCTGATGAAGGTCTCAGGTGTGAGCAGCAAGGAGATCATCAGAACTGATAGTTTTGATCCGTTTTAATAACTATGGATACATTTTGATACCAAAATTCTGCACTGTGGTAACTGAGAGGGGGCAGCATATGCCTAAAGTGCAAGTGTTCTAATCTATCCTTATGCGCTGAAGAAGTACGCCCACAAGCGCATGAAAAACTACACAAGGAAAATGGTGATTAGTGCAGCTGCCACAATATGTGTACTCTCCCCAACTGGTCACGGCAGATGGCCGCACCTCCCTGAGCCTGGTTCGTCCGGAGGTTTCTTCCTGTTAAAAGGGAGTTTTTCCTTCGCAAGGTCACCAAAGTGCTTGCTCATAGGGGTCATGTGATTGTTGGGGTTTTCTCTGTATGTATTATTGTAGGGTCTACCTTACAATATAAAGCGCCTTGAGGCGACTGTTGTTGTGATTTGGCGCTGTATAACTAAAATGGAATTGAATTTAATTGAACTATGAAAATGGCAATTAGAGTAATTTTCGTTTTTTGGTTGGTTTTTTTTTTGCCATTTATTCCATATGCTAAATTGTTTGCAATGAAGGAAGTTACCTGGGATTTGCGTCCAATAAAAATTTGGGATGAGTTTGAATCTCGGTGAACTCAACCTCAATGTCAAGGTGAGAGGTCAAGTTTTCTGAAAATCTTACGAATGCAATAATTCGAGAACAAAGCAACATTGGAGTTTGAATCTGATAACATAGGTGTATCTACTATGAGGCTGAGGGGTACGACTGGCCACCACCAGTATTTGCTGCTGCCTATCTTGGCCAGGTCTCCCTTGAAAAAGAGGTTTTTAATCGTAATGGGATCTTCCTGGTTTAATGAAATTGTTGTTTTTAAGTACTTGGGAGAATCATTTTGTTTTGTTTTGTTTTGTTCTCTTTTTTCACCATGGTATAAATTAGATATAGAGAACAATATTATTCTGCTGGCACTAATAAATTTCTGGTATTGTGACATCCCCAATGATTAGATTATATCAGTCTATATTTCCTGACAGCAAATAGCTGGGATGACCACTTCCAACCTCAATATATACATCTTTTCCATTAGCATACAGTTATTATTTTAATTATTTAGCAGTTATCTGCTTTTTACCAGAATTTAGACAGATAGAAGAGTACAAATTTAAATCATACATAACTGTATAAAGATATACTGAGTGGGTGGTTAACTTGGCTGGCAATATAAGAAAATCTGAGCTCTGTCTGGCTTTGTCTAAAGGTGACACCAAGCAGCAACTGTTGGGACTGAAAAATGGAGCCAACATGGAAATTAAAACACTGTTTCACAAATGGTCACTTGAGGCTTGCTTCTAAAGAGATCCTTTTCATGCATTTTCATGAAAAATTACCCAATTTTAGAGCAGAAATAAAAATGTTTCTAGTCTGGTTATAATAATCAAATGTGGCAAACAAAATTTTAATTTAAATGCAATTTTGGTGTCATTTTCACAGTTTTCTGGGTTTGTAATTTAACAGACATGATCTCTGGTGACTTTAATCTATAGACCTTGGCGATGCTAAATTGCAAATCTTTTGAGTTTTTGTTAAAGGTTGTGGGTGTGCTGGCACAAAATTTCAATCATTCGCCACAGGGCAAAAAAAATCTACATCCAAAACTCTGTTTATATCATTCTGAATCTGGAGACACCTAAACACCATAGGATCACATCAAATTTTAATTGGGTTCCACAGGTTTTATAAACCAGCATGATATACAATTAGTGGATGTCCTCTACCGCCTCCTAGTGGTTACAGGATAATAATAATAGGGACCTAGTTTGGGCAACAGCCAATCAGAATCCAGGTCCAAGACTTCCACATGAGGGGACATCGACGTGCACCAAGGGCCCCCATCATCGTTGCTTGCAGCTTTAATTACTCATACTTTTGTATGTACTAAATAAATAAGATGCGACGTGTTCATTTTTGAGCCTTGTATGCAGTATTTGCACACAGATCACTTTATTTGTTGATTGATTCATTCCCTTTTCAATTGATTGATGACTGGGCCAAGTATTTACTTAACAGGATGTATAATATCCTCTTCTTGTCTGACACTCAGTCAGAGATTAAGTGTTCTTCCTTTGAAAAAAAACTAAACGTTACAGATTTCAGCTTTAAATGTGCTTCAAAAGACTGTGCCCTTAAACTCAAAGGATTTTACCTTCTTCCTGGAATCCTTCAAGAGACAAAAGATATTAGTGATGCGTTTGCGACGGAAGTGTTAATTTGCTTCAGGAAATTTGATTGGATTTAGACATTTGTGAGGAGTAACGAGTGATAATACCTCGTCTAAAATAGTTGAGAGAACAAAAAAATCAGTCTGTTAAGTGTATTTCTGTCTCCTGAAGAGCACGGGAGATGTCTCCCAGCTTGTAGGTGAACATTGAATGCAATGACAGTCACTGGCATTTGAGTTGTCAGTCAGCTTGTCAATTAATCACAGCTGTCAGCTCGAGCTTCGGAGAGTGTGTAGACATACCGCTGCTTGCTCTCACAGATGAAAGAAATGTCCATGCTATTGACAGAGGCATTTTAGCTCAGCATAATTCGCCAAACCTTGATAGCAAATACTCAGTTTGAACGGAGGCATTGCTGTATTTCACAAAAATCATTACTGAATGTTCTAAAACAACTTTTCATCGTGAAATAACGAGTCTTTTAGCCCTCAATCAAACCCATTATCAATAGTGTCTTACTCTTGAAGGGTGCAGCCAAATGGGTTTTATTGTAAGTAATAACGCTTGTTAAAACAAAAGAGAGTGAAAGTCTTCTGGAAAAAAATCATATTAAACCGTTTAGCACAACAAAGCAGAATCTGAATTATAGTACCTGTTTATTCTGCTTGTAAATTTAGGATTGTGGCACATGCAGGAGAGTGTGGTTAATTGTGTGCTCATGCAGACAGAGTAGGTCCTTTGAATGTGTAATTTATTACACCTTTTATTTTATTCATTGGTTCACTTGCTAGAAACTATCTATATGAGTTTAATGTGTATTCACTTACATACTTACTCGCTTCCATTTCACCCATAACAATAAAAAACTATATTTATACCGTGACAATGTAAATAAATGTGCATAATGAGAGTGAACACCTGATATGAAGACACATAACACAAGTGTCAGGTTTTAACGGAGGAAATAATAATCATCCATCTTCAGGGGTTAGCTTCTGAACAGTACAAGACCCAAGAGAGCATTCGAGAAAAAACACAGTGGTTAAGATTTCAGTGATTTATTTTTGTTTTCTTGTTTTTTTAAGTAACTTGAAACTTGTTCTGTTTCCTCAGGCAGCCTTTTTATCTCATGTGATATGTAGGAGTCCATGCTCTTAGAGGGCAGATGAGCTGATGCAAGAAACGAGGTGTCGCCAACAGTGGGCAGGCGGTCGTGATGAAGAGAAAAGGATGTGGAGATTTCTTGAGTGCAGCTCTTGGACTGTGAACAAAGTGTCAAGTAGAACATGGGTGTTAGCAACGGGAAACACACAGGATGTACTCGCTTACCTCTTTTAGATGTGTTCAGGCACAGAGCACTCGGAACATTCACTAACAAAATTACAAGCATTTTGGATCAAATATGCAACTTTTGAGTTTAGCAGAATGCACTTTTTCTATAAACAGTCTAAATTTTAGGGATTTTTAAAAAATCTATCCTGTTAAATTGTCATTTTCTTATCATAAAGAAACAGGAAAATAGAAAGAATTCTTGCACCCCTGTAGACTCAGCTCTGTTCCAAGCTCAAATATGATTATTATACAGGAAATACTACAGAAATATGAGACTTCTTAGCTCTCACACTGCTGTCACACCCACATAGTCTTACAGATGCCTGCGCTATGTAATATTGAAGACATTTCCAATATCGGTAAACCAGGAAGCACATACATTTTGAAGCAAAAATCTCAATAAATGATAAAATAAAAATTCCGAAATCTCACCGTACCAAAACCAGAGAACACATCCTTTTTTCATATGAAAAGCAAGTCGCCTGTATTTTTTATTATTACATGCTCAGTGAATTTGTTTGCTGCTGAGCTGCAGAATTGCATCCTATGAAAGGCAGATAATGAGAACACAAGGGAACACACAGGAAATGTAAGCACCAAATTATGTATTACTTATAGTTACTGTGAAGGAGATGGTAATGGTCAAATAAGGTTGTAGAGATGGTGCACTAATTTGAGTTGCATGTATGCCAACCTTTGTGTTGATGCCATTGGAAATTGTAGCAAAAGCAAATGAGAGCTAGGGGGGGAAAAAATCGATAATAGATGCTCGAAGCAGTCAAGTGACACTTCACCCTCCAACAGCGGGGTCTGAAGTGGCTATTGGTAAGAGCACATTGGCTAGCTGGCTGGTTTGCTGTCAAAATTTCTCATTGACTGGAGATGATTGTGCCAATAGATTGTTAGACACAATGATGGAAGTGACCGGAACTGCAGAGAGCTGACCGTGCTCCTGAAGTGAAAAGCCACAGCGATGTTTGTGCTTGTGGGTGATTATGCTTGTTTTAGTCGGGTGTTGCATGGCATTGGTTGTAGTATCATGTTTCTAAAAGTAATCTCTGCTTTGGTGATGTGTTTGGAAGGCGGGGGCCTACTGCAGAGTGTGAATGATAGACGGGGTGCCAGCGTGGATGGATGAAGTGTGCTGGCAGTCCTGACGCTTCTCTGTGCCAGAGCTCTGCTCACATTGTTCATTCTTGGCCTCTGATCCATGCGATCTGAAACAGAGTGCTGACTCCAGTTAAAAAAAACCAAAAAACCAGAGCACCTTTAGAAAAGAAAGCTACCCCCTACTCACCATTAGACGTCATGGTTTAAAAATAGATCCTCTGTGAAGGAACACACTCTCTCGTCTGTCCAAATGCATCTCATCCAGTCTGTGCTCCTCAAATTTGTCCCCTTTTATTAGCCCAACAGGATTATGATTACTCTCCAATTACGGGGCCGTGCCAGCCCAGTCTCAATGGGTTTCCATCTGATCCCAAAGGCAGAAATAAGCCTTTCAGTAGCAAGCTGCTGAGACCTGGAGAAATCATCCTTCTATGTGTAGTCTCTCAGTAATGCTCTCTTAAGTGCAGCTTTGTTATTTTACCAATATGGGCATTGCCAAATTTTAAAAACAGATACATTGTTTTTAAAGCCAGGTCCTTTGTTGACCTGCAGTAGAATCCAGGATTGCTATAACACCAGGAAATGCAACTCATCAAGCGTTGAATGAATATTAACAGGTAGAAGGCTCTGAAAGGGCTCACACAGCCATTTTCAAGGATAATAAAGTATATTTTTAATCATTCAAAGGTTTTCTTACATATTATATTTCTTACATATTATAACTCAAATACCGAAGCTTGCTTTTGTCTTATCTTACGGATATTGCAAGTGTGCCTGCGGTT
This sequence comes from Oreochromis aureus, assembly GCF_013358895.1. Taxonomy (NCBI): domain Eukaryota; kingdom Metazoa; phylum Chordata; class Actinopteri; order Cichliformes; family Cichlidae; genus Oreochromis; species Oreochromis aureus. Next base: position 15,323,510 of record NC_052949.1, read on the forward strand.
ATCAACCTACACTTTGTTCTTTCTAAGCCCTATTAGTTTGGATTAAATTTGAAATCTGTTACTTGGGCCAGTATAGGAAAATTAATTGAAACTGTAAGAGAAAAGGTACCAGTCCTTTTTTGGAGCAAGTTATTGGCGCACTATTAATTTCATTTGCCTTCGAGTAAAAATTTGAAATTAAAATCTATTCAAAACTTCAAGTCACTTTAAATCAAGTTAAATGTTGGCATCGGAAAGTACAAGCAAGTACAGTTTCAGTGAATATGACTATGCAAACAATGGGAATTCAAGATAAATACTGCAGAGCTGTCCGTCGCCAAAGGATACGAATTCAGGTCATGACTCTGCATGTTACTTTCACATGGCCAGGGGAGGCATCACATCATATCATCTAGCCATAAGTGGACATGTTTGTTCTGACTAGTCCAGAGGATCATCAACCTCTCGCCCTCAGTTCCCTCCTCCAGCCACGGATAGCCCGCACTTCAACCCTGTTTAAACAATTTTGAGTGACTGGCTGCTCCTGTCAATGTCATCACCTACTAGAGTGAGATCATGTCTCATCCACCCACCCCGCAAGCAGCAATCTCACTTGAGAGCAGTGTGGGAGTGCTGGGGAGAGAGAGAGACGCAACGATTTGAAAGGGCAGAGACAGCGGATTGCGTGCAGGGCCTACGGCCTGGCTGATGTGACGAGCTGGTGCAGATTCTGTCACTCAACAAATCAAAGAAAACAGTGGTGGTGATTTGCACCGAGAACAGGCTCCAGGTTTCCTTCATCCCTACGTTTTCGCGGTCATGGGAGCAGAAACTGCAAATAACCCATTAGAAAATAAAAGATTCACATCCGCCTCTCCCAGGTCCTCATAGCATAAACTGACTTCTATGCTCAATTACAGTTTATGCCAAACGAAAGCTGCCACAATTAATGTTTATGACTGATTAAAAATTCAAGTGTTTGTTTTATGGGGCATTGACCATGATGTTTGTTTAAGGGCTGTAAAGACAAAGCGTTGTCTTGCCATTGCTGTGAATTTTAATTAAAGCTTGATTGTTCGTGTTGTGAAGGACATTTCTTGCTTTTCGGTTAAGGAAGTTCAACAGTAAGTGTCTTGAAAGTGGGTAAGGCCAGTCATGAAGGCAGAATGTCATATCCACTCTAATATATTTGTGAGTATTGATGCCCTTACACTTCATTAATTAGTGAAATTCATCACAGCCCGGGACCCTACAATACATTTTCTGCCTGCACACTGATGATAATGTCTTTTGTATTTTCAGAGGCTGTAATGGAGAGAGAGATTTACGAAAACAAATGCCTTGCCCGAATGAGCGTCTGGCAGACAGATTTGTTGTATGTAGTACATAGTTCACTTTAGCAAACAAATGAAATAATTTGTTATTAACCGAGGTCTCAAGCGTGGCTTCAGAATTAGTTTAACCCTTGTGTGAACTGTGTCACAGATTATCAGACTCTGCTCTGCACTCGTCTTCGAGCTACGCCATTGGACAAGTTTCTGGGTTCAAGCTATTTTATTAGCCATATAACAATCACAACTCTCAGTATTCAAAATGCTTGTTCCTGGAAGTCCTAGTGCACATTTACCCCTACACTTCAACAAAATAAAACCCATCCATACAGTAGATATAAAGTGTAATGCAGTAAGTATTATAGTGGCCTTGCCTTCAAGTGGACAATGCATTTTATAAAATCCAGAAACTGCCATTAAAATAGAAGCAAGGACACAGGAAATGTGCCTCTTGTTCTGTCTGTCTTTTATTCTGCACCATTACAAAGAAACACGCAGCTAAAATGGAAGACTCACAGCGTTCACAGTACTCTAGAGCTCAGGAATAACTTTCCTTTCCAATCTTTTCTTCAGCTTCACACTTAATCAAATCACTTTGTATCTCCATAGCCCATTTGGCACCACCTACTGAGGCAGGGCCAGATTTCAAGTAGGGTTAATTAAGTACATGTACCTCTGTGACCTGCTAGTCCACTCCTGACTCTCCACTTCTTGACTGGATATGCACTTGGTGTTTGTTGTTTGTGGTGCCTCCTCTTAGACAGTGTCTTGACAAACAAATAGTTTCAAGGCAAAGAACAGCGAGCGGAGAGGATGGATAAAGACCTCTCCTGCTTGCTGGCCAAATTGGAACAGTTTTCATTGTGAGAGTAACCCACCAAACTTAAGACTTAAGACATTTGAAACTGTTAGGAAAATAAACAGCATGAATGTGACTCCAGAACCTGTAGTACAACTCTGAAACTGTCTCCACTCTCGACAAGTTCACTATCTCTAAGCCTCAGAATATCCTCTGCAAATATGTGCACTGTCTGGTGTTTAAACTCTAGAATCTGGTGATCCCCTCATGTATGTAGAATATCCCTACCTTCCAAACTCAGATGAACTTGCTGAACCTGTCCCTTTCATAGTGATCATTGTGCCATATTTAAAACCTTTAATACATTTTGTCATAGGATGACTTCTTAGTACTTTTTATTGCTACTTAGATCACATCACTCTTTAGTTTTGGTTGAACATTTTGTCTTCAAATATTGCTTTGAGTAGTTCACATTGCTTCTATACGAGGCTTTGAGTATGTAGCTGAGACACCAGGTGCACATGAAGGAATATACAAAAAAGGTTTTCAATTTCGGTGCCTGTCGCGGCAATATTTTTTGGCTTTTCAATTTTTGACTGAAAGTCATTTCCAAGTCATCACGGTCTAAGATTTACAGTATATTCTCATTTCCATTCTTTTAAGATATTCCTATTCTGAATACAGCATGGGCCATATCCTCATTTGACTTCCTACACCATCAGGTATCTTGCTTATGAACTGTTATCTTTCATTTTCACCCACAACATGGGAAATAATGGGCTCAAGGGCAAGCAGTCAGGCAAATGCTTCTGGAAATAGATTAAGACGTGCCCTGCACAGCCACCCCCTCTACCTCCTCTCCGCACTTCAGGGGGATAATCTTCCCTTTCATTTCCCAGACCACTTCTTCACTACGTCAAACCTCTGTGTGTTTTGTCACTCATTTTGCAGCTCTCAGACTGTTTTCCTTAAGGAGGAGGAGGGGGGGATGCAATCTACAGTATCTAATTTTGCCAGGCAATTACAAAGTGGGCCTAGTTTTGTCCAACAGCTGCAATGTTCTTGCGGTTGTTGCAAGCGACACTGGGTCATTTATTTTTAAAATATTAAAATGTGCCTTTACGTCTTGCTATCTTTTAAGTCTTTTTTGTTTTAATAATGTTTTTTGTAATTATTATGACCAGTAGCTTCTGGAAATCAAAATTCCCGTGCAGTCCCAAATATTATTATCATTTCCCAAGATTAATCAAAAAAGGATTTTCAATGCAGAAATATTTTCAGAAACTTCTGGAAAAAAAAGTTCATGTAGACACTCAGTACCTCGTCCTCTGGACCAAACCCCCTCTCTTCAGGATTCATGCCAGGAGAGTTGACCGGTCAATCAAGCACAATAATAACATGATCAGCAAATCATTTCATGCTAGTCAGGTACTAAGTCCTAGTAAAAGAAATCGGCATCTCAATACAGCTTGTCAGCAGGTGGAAGTGTGAAATGCTCCATATCTCCTGGTAGATGGCTGTGTGAGTCTGGGCTTGACTAAACACAGTTGGCCACCAACCACCAACACCAGCAGATAACATAGTACTCCAAATCATGACAGAGGAAACTTCACATTGGACACGTTGCTTTCTGGGTCTCTCCACTCTTCATCCAAACTCTAAGACCTTGATTTCTGAATGAAATGAAAATTTTGCTTTCATCTGAAACGAGGACTTTGGACCACTGAGCAACAGTCCAGTTCTTTTCCTCCTTAACCCAGGTGGATTGTGTTTGTTGACTCTTGAACACAACCTCAGTGGAAACACGAAAAGGCTCGAAAAATCCCCCTTTTATGTTTAATGAATTGAGAATACATGAAAGCTTACCATTCTAGAAAAAAATAAAACTTTTTCACAGTATTATAATGTTTCAGATGATCTGTTATATTAACCATGCATCCATTTTTAAGGTTGATAGAAAATATTCAGTGTACCTAGAGTGGATGTTGTGTAGCCATCTAATCACAACCATTTCACAGCCAAATATTAATCAAATTGATTAAAAAACAAAAAAATCAGTCTCTCACTTTTGAGAAAATGGGTAGGTCTGATTTCGATGTCGCCTTTGAACCAAAGCTATGCGCCTTTTTAGACATTTTTCTTTTAGTGCTCTAATCCACAGGAAATAGCTCAGTGGGAAATTACTGAATGGGTGAAATTAAGTCGAATTCAAACCTGTAAAAGCCTAATACTGCTTCTTTTGACCTTAATTGAAGCACCTTTTAAAAAAGAAATGACTTACCAGTCAGGTTTAGCCCAAACAACAATGTCTATGAATGATGCAGAATAGCAGGCTTCAACTTTGACTTTAAAAAGAAGACCAAATAAAGAGAATTGTAAAGTATAAATTTGGCTGTTTTTTCTTTCTTTGATGACTGAGGGTCTACCAAGCATTTCTCAAAAATGTATTCAGCAGAAATTGACAAACTGTAAGTGTTTTCTTTTGGAGGACATCTGCAGTTGTGTCAGTGATGTGCGGTTCTATTTGGGATGGCTGCTTTTGTCTCTCATTATGAGGACGTGAATTTCAAATAAACCAAGTACAGAGTTACACATAAGAGATGAAAGGGGAACAATAGTATCCCTCGCAGAGTTTTCCCACAGTTTCCTCAAGCTAAATGCTGAGCTGGTGACACACACTCAGAGCTTATGAATTATTCACTAGCCTAGTTTCATTTTTTTTTTTTTTTTGTGAAAAACTTGGGCTGGAGGTGATTATTATATCTACTGTCTTCAGGGTGAATAAACACTGTTGCTTTTGCTTCCCACCCATTGTATACTCTTGTGCTTGAAGAGGACGAATATATCAGCTACAATGTGAAGTAGCTGCAAGCTGTGTTGACATACTGTGTGGTGTGATTTCAAAAGTGTAGAACGGGAGAAATGACCATGCAAGTTGCTTTTCTCTTTTTTTCTCCTTTTTCCTAGTTTGTTGTGTTTCGTTTTGTTTTCTGAGGGGAGAGGCGCTCTGATTGGTCCCCCTAAATTGTTTATCAAACATGAACGTATAGAGTCGATCGACTGTATTGCCTAATGTGGAATTACAGGGATTATTTTACATAACCATCATCTTATCATTGCAGTAATTATCATTTCATCAAAGTGTTTATTGAAGCTGCTGGCATTATGTTATAATTTATATTATAGGGGTTATCATAATCAAATATTAACATGTTTATTACAGGTGCAGTTATAACTACTTTAAAATGATTGAGTTAAATATATGTATCATAACTCATATGCTGAGTATATTGTTACAGTAAAATAGTAGCTGAGCAAAGGCCTGAATGTATTCAGCTTCTTGTGGTATTTGAGTTTGCTTAGTTACAGGTGACGTAAGGATGTCCAGCCCATGGTGACCTCAAAGGCCTTAGATCATCACCATATTCTTAAGAGGATGCCAGAAAGAGGAACCTCTATGTTGCAGTTAATTCTTAAAATACATGAATGTTCTGGACATGCAAATTATGTGTTTGTAAGCGCAAGAAGGGGCGTTACAATACCCTGATGTTATAAAAGCAATCTAGAGTGTATTTTGGGTAGAGATGTACAACTGTTTTGCAGTTTGCACCTCTCCACGCTGCGTGCATTAAAATCAATTGTTTGAACCACCTCTTCTGGACTATCATTGTTTTACTCTCATCCTCAATTTCGAACCCGTAACACTAATTAGTCTGATCTTATCTAATTTCGCTTCATCCCAAGCATTATCCCTTTTCCCACTGGCGAAACTAAAAGCCAACATTAAAGGCTTAAAATGGCATTTACAGATCAGACCTGAATGTAAGCATTGCCCTGGGATGATTTACTGAAAATGTTATAGATTTTATGAGTTCCTCTAAACACTGTCAGATTTTCTATTTCTTAAATGGTAAACATTTTAAGCCGAATAAAAAAGCACGTCTGTAGATGCTCTCCATGTCTTGCATGCTGCTTTACCGTACATGCTATGCACATAAATACAACTTATAATTAACAGCTGATCAGTGGGAAATACACACCGTGCGCTTGGTTTACAGCTTATACAATTCCGGTTAGGAGTCTCAAATTAGAAGGGCGATAATTTGAGGATTAAAAACATGCTGATAAGCAGATGTAGAAAAACATTATAGGTGAAAAAGCACCCAGCAAACAGAGTTTGTGAACATATAATTGGATTCCACTGTATAATGAGGTGGTTTGGAAATGAGGATTGCAAACTATGGAATGTTTCAAAGGCTACATTCATTTGGAATGTTTGCTTCAAAACAAATGCAGCTTGCATTTCTTTGAACGTTGTTTTATTGTTTAATTAGCTGACAGCCGAGCCATGTCGAGCTGTAGGATATTAATAAGTTTTCATTCAGCAGGTAACATTAAATTTCACAAAAGAATTTAGATGATATGCCTGAAGTTGAGCTTTTTCCCATGTAGGCTGATAGTAAAGCATTCATGGTTATATGCTTGGTCGGTTCATGAGTGGCCAGCTCTGATAAAGTAGTGTGTCTAATTAACACGCTGACAGCAGCACTGTCTGGGCAATCACACTCTTCCAGTTTATTAAAGTGGTTAAGGAAGTCACTCTGGCCCTTGGGGGACTGGTACAGTAATTTTCCCCCTGCAAGCCAGATGATATGCCCAGAGATGAGGCAAACCAAGTGTGACTGTCTCTCCTTCTTGCTTTCTTTCTCTCTCATCTCTTCTTTTTTGTCTCCATTTTCTCTGCCTTGCTCCCCGCGCCTCTGTTTCACATCAATGTCTTTCCTTCCCCTCCCCTTTTCATCTCCCTCCTCCTCACTCTCCCTGCAAATCGGAAATGTAATATCACATGCATTCTTGTGGTCTCTCCTTTTTTTCTCTCTCTCTCCAGTGGAGTCTAAAAATAGCTCTCACAGCAGGAAATGCTGACTTTTGCTTCGTACACCACTTTAGTATAAACAACGAGACATTTTGATTGGTCAAGACAGCTTCTGATAGCAGCACAGGAGAGTTGAGCTTTATTGGTGTCTAGTCAGCAGCACTAAACAGCAAAAGCACTACGCAGAACACTTTGAAGCTGCAAGCAATAATTAGCATGAGAGATGAAGGAGATCCGGTCATTTCATTTACAACATGGCATTCTGAACTATAATACTTTTTCAAAATCAGGCTTTTTCAAATGTAATTGAGCTGATGCTTTATTCCTAATAATTGCTGACCTTTTTCCCCACTGAAATAACTAACTAACAGGAAATTCCACTCCTATTCTAAATATTCAAATGCTAATGCTTACAGGTGCCTGCCTGTGCAGCTTTTTGTGTCGCAACGGTCCGGTAAAAATCCCATCAAGCAAAAACAACCAAAAAAAAACTTGGAAACGTGGGTGAATATTCATTTAGCTGCACATGGGGAGCAATATCATGCCTCCCTGCTGTAGTTGCTGTGGATGGGAGATTATCTGATTATGTGCAATGGGAATTTAAACAGTGTGTGAGGTGAAATTGATATGACTCTGCTTTTTTTTTAACAGCAGTCACTCTGCGACTGACTCTTTAAAGCAGTTTAAAGGTTTCATATGTAACATGTTGGCATTAAAATTGATTAAAAAAGGCCAGTGTTATATATTTTGTTGACAGAACATGAATATAAGGGTTTAACTTACTGCTTTCAAGAAGATGATTTCTGCCAGAGTCACATCAGAAAACCTATTCAGTCCCAGCTAATTCTGATGTTTTCTCGAAGCATCCCTGGGCTATGCCCAGGGTATCTTTTGTTGTCTGTGCCTCAGCAATATTGGACAGTGAAAGCTAACAGTCCTGTTTGAAAGCACAATCAAGTCCGCAGGAGGGGTGGAGGTGGTGTAAACCAATTGATTGCCATCTAGGAGGCTGTGGTTCATCTCTCTTTTGGAAGGTTTGTTTTCGCTTGCTGTTATTTTGTCTCTGCTTTGACTTTTTCTTTCTGTTTAGGTCTATGGAAAGGTCATAGTTTGGGTTAAAAACAATCTGTCCATAATGTTTACAACCCTGCTAGTTAAAGGACGTGGCTGTTATATTATGACTGTTTGCAGTGTTAATTCTCTACAATTAGAAATTACTCTCAGTGGTAGTCATTGCATTAATATGTGACATCGAAGGCTAGTGGACGGACATTCACACGAAAATGAGTGAATTAGAAAAGTGAAAATAATATCCAACTGAAAATGAGACTCGTCAGATTTCCATCAGCAGTGGTAATGAAAGAAGTGACTCCCACAATTCCACCATCAAACAATGCCTTTTGTTGTTATTTCCGATGAGAGACTCTTACTGACAGAAATTATGTACCGCACACACTGCAAGCACACTGTGTTGGGGCCAAGAGACTGAAACATCTGTTTTCAAAGAAAATCCAATTAAAATATCTTCGCTATAGCCGCCATAAGCTTGCCACATGTATAATTTTCCCTTTTCTCCCTGTATATGCATCATATTTCAGAGAAATCGAAAAACTTACAATATAGTATATGAAAGAAAACCCGTATGAACACCAAAAATAAAAGCTCACCGTGGTATTTTCTAAGCGCACTGTTAAATTGTTGCAGTCAGATTCAAGAATTCAGATAAGCCTGGGCAGAACCCCTTGACACCACATTCCAGTGCACTTTGTACCCTTTAGTACCATTTTTCAGTGCGTATGGTTAACATGAACTAAACCGAGTGAAACTAAAAAGCAGTGACACCAAAGGACATCTTAGCAGTGATTTCATAAGCTTTGACAAAATGGCAATATTTGATGGCATGGTAATGAGAAAAGATGTGTAGTACTTCTGAGGCTTTGGCATTAGGCTCATGTTGTGCTTTGATTCAGACCACTACTCTATGTTGACAAAGCATTTTAATGTTTTTACTGGCAGGGAGAGTCTTGCTGGGATAGTTAAAGGCTGTTGTCATTGTCCTTTCCTTCCCCTGCTCTGAGATATACCCAGGGAGACCTTTGGGCAGTTTTTTGCACTCCTCTTACCGATCAAAGGTCAACACTTGGCAGGGCATTGACACTGACCTTACGCCTGTGTGTTGTGTGAGGTGGCAAACTCTAAGGCCTTCTGACATGAGCCATAGTGACTCAGTCGGGCTTTAACCCTCAGTGCGCACTGACTAAACAGTGTCATGTACTTTCTGCTTACCTAGCATTCAAAATGTTCACATCACTGAGCCGCTTCTGGGTGTTTTTAGTAAACTTCACTCACGGAATCAGAAAGGTTATGCTGGACATGGTTCAGAGAAAATGATTATTCATGTTCAAACAGCCTAAAGATGGAAATCGCCACAAGCAGTTGGCAAAGTATGAAGTCAATGGAAGGTTGTGTCCTGTGCGATTGTAGTGTACTTTTATACTTCTACTGTACCTGACATAAAAAAAAATGAATAAAAATAGAAATGATATAATGCAGTAGCTTAAAAAGCTACCGCTAAAAAAATAATTCATTGGAAAAGATGTCATAACTCTGTTAGAAATTAAAAACATTTACAGTCTACAAAGAATAAAAGAACTAATGTACAATTTTTGCTACTACAGCTGTAGTTTTTATCAAGCTAAATGCTGTTAATTATATCAGTAATAAAAGTGATGGAGTAAAAAATAAATAGTGACATGCATACTTTTCCAAATTAATAAATGCTAATAGTTTGTGGCAGGTTATGCTGTGATGCATTGCTCTCATTCCTCTAATCTGTCTACTCTTTTTCCTTAACTCTTTCCTCCCATAAAGAAGACATTTGACATCCTCCCAAGTACCTTTAGTGGTGAGTTTTGACACATCAGTCAATATGTCAATAAAGACGAGGTTTGACAACTATTACAATGCTTTTGCAATGGTAGCTGCATAGGCAGTGACCATCCTCACTAACTTCTGACGCAAACCCTGTCGTTTTGTTCTATAAACCTGAAATATGACAGAAACTGCTTGGTTCAGGAAATACCTTCAAAGGTTACTCCTAATAGGTTTTCAAAGGCTAAAGAGTTCGGCACAATGGTAAATGGTAAAATGGCCTGTATTTATATAGCGCTTTTCTAGTCCCTAAGGACCCCAAAGCGCTTTACATATCCAGTCATCCACCCATTCACACACACATTCACACACTGGTGATGGCAAGCTACGTTGTAGCCACAGCCACCCTGGGGCGCACTGACAGAGGCGAGGCTGCCGGACACTGGCGCCACCGGGCCCTCTGACCACCACCAGTAGGCAACGGGTGAAGTGTCTTGCCCAAGGACACAACGATCGAGACTGTCCAAGCCGGGGATCGAACCGGCAATCTTCCGATTACAAGGCGAACTCCCAACTCTTGAGCCACGATCGCCCCGATGCATGAGAGTTCTATACACAATGTGTTCAGGTGTACACTAATTTTTTGGAATTGGAAAATGGTAAACTCACTAAACAGTCCATTTTCTGTAGGTAGTAAGTGAGTTTAGAGACTAGCCCTAGAGGTTAGTGGTCGCTTTGAGGTTGCCAGGCAACTGATATCACCTTCTACCAATCCTAGGTTAACACTTTATTCTGTGGTGAAACTTCGTGCTGTATCTTGATTTATTTATGCTGCTTCACCTTACACCTCATCGGTATAACATATAATTCCTATCTGCAGTGCCCACAGACTAGTGGATCAAAGCAGTTAAACTAATTCGAGTGGTTCTGACTCTGTGCAGCTCATACCAATCAACTAAACTATATTCAAATCTCACCTCCACTTATTTGGTTTCTTCAGTTTTAATTCTTACATATACTGCATATATTATGTTATAGTTGTTGCAAAATCAGAATGCTAATAGAACTCGATTGTGTCAGTAGAAGTATCTAGACTTATGCTCATCTTTTGCCAACTGCCTCTAAAGGTTACGCTTATCAAAACAGTCATGATAATTAGAAGCCAAATAAATCGTTGTCATGCTTATGTATATGTTGGAAACGCCTCCCACCCCCCGCTGCCATCCAAATCAGAAGCACAAGCTGCGACTCGTAGTTTGTTAAGCATGCAACAACCAACCAATCAACTTCCCGTCGAGGTAATTATGCAAATGTTCTTGTGTTTCTCTTTAATCGCATCACATTCAGAGGCAAGACCTTTATGATATGGATAATGCTTTTGTGACTAAGCAAGTTCACTGGGAATTGTACAGAAATACACGTGCAGACAAGTATAAATTTTGTAATCTCTTAAAGTAAAGGTTGTATTAGATGTGCATTTTCTCTAGGGAAAAGTAGAAGACAAAAAAAGATGCAAAAAAGATGCAAAAACATGTAGTGGATTTTAGAAGCAGCCACAATTTTTTGCCTATAGTTACAATGTTGCATTTCTTGGATGAAACTGTATCTTTTGTCCGCTAAGTATCATATAGCTATTATCATAGATTTGTATAAGCAAATATGTGTAGGAGGCCGATTTAAGCTGATGTAGGCTGTTTCCCACTTCTCCAGTGGTAATCAGTCAACGCACAAAGCAGGCCATTGTGATTGTAATAGCTTCGAACCATGATATCGTAGTGTTGTGTTCAACATGCCCTCTTGACATGCCATCCCGAAGGTGTTTTTCAATCCAAGGAGATCCACTTTGACTGGTGGAAATGCAAATGCACTATACAAGTGAATCTCTGCTCAAACATGCGGACAGAGGATTGGAGGCCTGCTCTGTCAAGTGTTGCTTCAGTCAACAGCCATAACCAGACCAAGTACAATCCAAACACGTGGAATCCCGTTACAGCCTCACTGTTTCTCCACCAGTCCGCCCTCCCCTCCCTCCTCCCAGGGTGCAGTTTTCTCCCCTCTCCACTGGAGTGGTGGTAACGGTGAATGAGGAGGCATGACTACCTCGACAAAACACAGGAGAGGGGAGCCTCCTTCATGCCTCATTGACTTTGTTTTCTCTGGCTAATTTTTCCTTTCTCCTCGCTACCCGCCTCCTGTCCCCCCAAACACACACACAAACACACACACGTGCACACATGCACAAACACACATTCCATTCATCTCCCACCCTCCCCTTTCCACGCCTCACCGTTTTGATGGTGATTTTGACACGCAGACTGTCATGCAGCAGTTCTCTTGGAGGTGGCGATTAACAGAGCTGTCGCCATATGGAGTGAGATCAGCCGTCAAAACTCAACATAATTGGCTCAGCAAGGAAAAATACTTATGTAAGTGGGCTGAGAATGGGGAGGGAGAAAGTGTTGAGGGCGGACACTTTGGTTTCCACATCCACCGATATTAAATGCCCATTAAAACATTTTCAAGTGATTCATTAGTTATGAGCATCGAAATGCATCATAAAACCCAAAGGAAGATGGGACACATCTAGCGTTCTGTGTAGCAGAAGAAGATTACAATTCCCCTTAGCCCAAAAAGTGGAACTAGTGTAACAGAACTGAAACATTAGCCAGTTGTGTGAAGAGATAAACCACATACTATAGAAGGATAAGAAAGAACAATTTATCAAATTACTGCAGGAAAAACTCACATTTGATGAAGCCATTGTCATGTCTGCACCTAATATTGAAATGGACTTGAAGTCTGAGCCAGGGGTTTACATTGCTGACGGCCTAATTATATGGATTGGCTGCAGTAGAGCGTAGCCTATCAGCTCTGGGGAGAAATTAATTCTGGTACAGGGGAAGAGAGAGAGAGGAGCAGCCTGCAGTCTGCTTCACTGCTGTGAATTGATGGCTGCAGAGGGCCTGGCTGCTGTGTGAGTGTGTGTGTGTGTGTGTCTGTGCACAGATCTGGTTCACTTAAAGCTGCACACAGCTTTACTGTAGGGTGTATTCTTTGTGATTTAGAAACTATGTCCAACTCTGACAGATATGTGTTGAACTACAACAACAGCCATAAGCAAGATGCAAATGGCATTCTGTTGATTCGCTGCCGCGTTCCTGCACGTTTCTGTGTGCTGTGTGATTTCTCGAGCTGAACAGTGTACATACATTAGCCCTGTTTATTTCGATACCAGCTGGTGGTCAAAGTAATGCATATCATCTGAGAGCATGCTGCGAATGTTGCCTCAAAGAGCCACTTTCAGGCATGAAGTACACGCTGTAAGCTTGTTAATGTAGGATTTAGTTTCTACAGCAGCTAACTAGATTCATATGGGACTGTGGGACTGGATAAAATTAAACTAAGTGTGTTGGTTTTCTTCATTGCAGGCACCAAGCAACAAAATTATATGAAATTAAAAATTAATGACTGCAAGTAATGCGTTTGTGATATACCTCACAGTGCAGAAATGTGATGTTATTCGTGTCCGTTTTTGCCACACTCTGATCTACCATTGCACCGAGGAACAATGCTAGATAGTACATAATGCAGTTCAGTCAGCTGCTTGAACTGTTGGACCTTCAAAGAGTCTAAATTTCTCTGTAAATTTGTCCCACTGGTTCTTGTACCACACACGCCGTATGCAGGAACCTTTATGCTAGTATTAATGCAAAGTTATCTTCAATTTTGTTATGACTGTGCTGTAAAGGCATCAATGGATGTTGGTTTTTTTGTTTGTACTTAATGGCCAGACAACATGTACATAAGTTAAGTGTTATATGTCATATACAGTATTTGCCTCAAAAGCTTATTACATATTACCCTATTGTGCCTTAGCTTGCTTATATAGATCAAACTGTACTGTATGTGATAGGCCTCAGTCAACCATTATGGTACATATTGCTGATGTTCACTGCCAGTATTTTTTAGCTAAGCTAAAGCCATTGATTTGCACCTTTGTTCAAAAAGTCTTATTAATAATAACTCAGAAGAGTAACAAAAATGTCAGATACCTACGATAAGAACCCATGGACATAAAGTGTCAAAACATTGTGCACAGTAATCTAAAGAAGAAACTGAAACGTACCGAAAAGATTAGGACCTATGTATATCCTGTACTTGTGCGGCAAGCCAGACGAGACTTTTAAGATTTGGGAGAATGAATACAATGCAGCCTCGGTGCAGATGCAGAGAACTTAGAACTGTGAACTTAGAATAAATTCTGAATAGTTTATAAAGGCACTGAAAGCATCCTGCCTCAGCACACTGTTAATTGGCTGAGTCTGGGGCTGTTTTGATTGGAACCATTGCGCAGTCTGATTGCTGTCAACACAAACGAGCAAGTAATATGCTGTGTGTTGTTCTCGGTGAGGCGGACACGCTACAGTGTTCTAACACACTGCAGTTAGATTGTTTTTCAAAAAGCATACTTACACCCAGTTTTTTTCATATAAACACCTTATTTATTTTTTCTTTTACGGTTCAGTAATCCTACCAACTGTGTGCAGAACCCCTTTACATGGTTTGACAAACCTTCCTTTGACTTACAGTTTTTATGTTGCATCCTTAGTACACTTCTGGGACACAGGCAGCTAGTGATTGACAGTCTTTAGCATTGTATAAACACTGAAAGGACCGAACCTCCCAAGCAGAAAATTCTAACGCTTCCGTCAACCCAGTCAGTCTGACCAGTTTGTTATTTATGTGTACCATCACCCTGTCTCGTGTTTTGCGATGAAAGGTGTCAGTGGCTTTGGTGAAAATCCTCTACTAGCTCGTCTGTCTTACTTGCGTTTAGCTGTGGATGGCTGTCATAGTTTGAAGGCAGTATATATGTCTTTTAGAGTGACATGGGAGAAAATGTACATATCATTTGTTTTTGGTTTTTCAAGAAAGAAGCCTTTATACTGATATATGTGCAACAAATTGTGTGTAATAATAAATGACAATAATAAATACATAGGCTTGCTAGCTTAAGCACTCTAACAATTCAATAGGAGTCAAAGCCTACTAAAAGCTTGATTTGCTACAAACGCTAAAAATGTCAGTTTGGAAAAACTACCCAAAAAAGACCACTGAAGCATGGGAATTACTGTAACTACCACCAGCAGTATTTGTTGTTTGTTTGAGCCTGGGCAAGGCACACAGTAGTGTTGCAATGTGCTGGCGCTTCATCCTCCTTTGTTACATGGCTTTGCCTTGAAAGGGATTTCTTTCTTTACTTTGCCACTGTTTTTACTCATAAATATTACTATTTTATTAGTAGTGTCAACCACAGTTAGTGTGTTTTTTATATTCTATCTGCTGCCAAAAAGCGTGGCCCAGTAAATAAAATATCAATGCAATATTTGAAACTGATTGCATGTAGTTGCTCCCAGCCAGTGCACACCCGTGCCTATTATCTGAACATGGCGCAGTCGTACTTGACCTTTACGTCTGCTGGAATGAAAATAGTAAACATGACAAGTAGAGTTTCTGGCAGAAGTTCCTAGTTTTTCCTTAAACACCCCACCTCCCCACCCACCTGTCTGACAGGAATAAAGACTTCAGGCTGGTTGGGGTGTCACAGTAAAGCAGCCCTGTCAAGTCAAAGGCCACATTAACCATTAACTAAAATCAGCATCAGGCTTGACGGCTTATTTATGGAAGCTTTTATTTCTAAATGTGTCTTTTGCCACAAAAGTTGCTGCAATTGGTCTGGAGGTGCAAAGGAAGGCCCTACTTTATGTTGCATTCAGGCTGGTAATGTCAGCTGCTGTTGTGGTGTAACTGGATTGAGGTGCACTGCACATTTTGTCATTTCTTAAGCTGTGCTGCTTTCCTGTTTGTCAGTAGCGACAAAGTGAGATTCAGCTAGAGCATTTTCCCTCAATAATGCAATGTTGGCATCACTTATTTGCTGGGATAAGATTAATGTTAACAAAGAAAAATGCTTAACACAGTTTTTAAGAGCATTTTGATGTTACAGTCAATTTTGACTCATGTAATTGTTTACCGAAAGTTCAGTATGCCATTTTCCATTTTGCTCTTTGCTGTCCTTTTTCTGTATTTTCGTCTGTTGCATTCCTATTTCTCAGCTTATAAAAGTACTTGCAATTACAATAATGTAGAGGTACAGCCCACTTTGTTGAGCATTGAGCATTAAGAATTTCATTTTTCCACAATTAGTTGATAAAAAAAATATTTAAATGGTTCTTTTGTTACTGAAGCATAATTTAGATTAACTCATACATTATAGTATATAAGGATTTATTTATTATTATGATTAATTTTATAGTATATATATGACTGTGCTATATTTTGCTAGTATGAATGTAGATGCTGGAATCCTGGAATGAAACAAATGTCGATTTGTAAATTTCTGTTGCACTTTGCTAGGATAAACCATTTTCCTGTTACATGGTCACAGTTTAAGGTGACTGTGAGTGTCAGGAACAATTGTCACTGCAATCACTGCTATTTCCTGCACTGATTCATCCCTAGCCACTCTCTTGCAAAGCTGTTTGTTTGCTATTCAAAGCACTTTATCTTGTGCTTCAGCTAGGGAGTTTTCTGTTCTCAGCTTTGAGCAACTTGCCTTATATTCTGCTGCAAACGTGCCAAATTCAATGGAGAAAAAAAAGAAAGAAAAATGCAGTAAACCTAACAAGATTGCATACCCATGAAGCTCGGATTCTCTACCTTTTGTTTCCTCAAGAGAAAGCCTTTTTTCTGTAATTTGACGACAGACATCCAGTCGTTAAAATATATTTGCCTGTGGCTTCCACTGAATGTGACACATCAAGCGGAGGAAACATTGTTGTGTGGAGGAATGAGAGGACTGTTTGTATGTTTCCCCAAATGGCTCTAAGCAAAACTTCTTTGATGAATGTCTGTTAGGGAATGATATGCACCAAAGAGAACCACTTTCTGAAAGCAACCATCATTCACGTACAAATTTCTTTTGTCGGTCAGGTTTAATGTTTTTATACGTCGTTTGATGGGGACCATAGAGGGGAAGGGAGAAGAATATTTTGGGGAAGCGATTTGTTTTACAGGGATTTTTAACAGTTCCTATGTGACAGGTGAAATCATCTCCATTGATCATTGGTTGCTTTCAAGCTGCATGTCTTGCATAAAAATGGAAAGAATAAATCCCCATGTTAGCCAAGCTGAAACCATCCAATTAAGAGACATTTTTGACAATGTGCGCGTCTCCAACAGCCGTTCTTTATCTTAGAGAAAAAAGCCACTAGACCTTCAGCTACCAAGCTATTTTTTTAAAGCACACACACAAATACATACACACCCTGTTTCTGTCTTTCTCTTCCACATACACATAAATACAAATAATTGTAGCAGGTGGTGAGGTGTTAAACAGGCCATGATTTGGCTTGAATTAGATGGCAGACACTCCCTGAAGGCCGGGGGGGGGGGGGCTAAACAGGATTTCACTGATCCACTGTCAGGGCCAGCACTGCCAGTCCCACTGCATACCCACCACATTCCCAGTGCCAGTCTGGCTTCTCTATTCAGTTAGCGATACCACACAGTATGCGTTTGGCAGCTTTTCTTCAAAGTAGTGCCTTTAGGTACATATGCACAAATAAAGTGGTGAGTATTACTTTACTATGTCTCACAATCTTGCAGCCAATCATCTCCTCCCACAGATCTTTTTGCTATATCATTTTAAAACGGTCACATTATCAGTGTTTTGTCAATGTTTTCTCCTTTTTGTCAAGTAATACTGATAACAAGTTCCCTCCTGAGGGAGGCCAGGCCAGATCCTTTGCCTTGTTTCCGCCTGTGTCACCCTGATTGGATCAGAGCTGTGTCTTTCTGCTGTGAGTGAGCAGTCTGAAAGGCATGTAATCCTGTTCCCAATGCTCCATTGAGAGCAGCAGGCATTTGCGAGTGAGGGTGTTTCTGCTTTTTTTTTCCTACCTGTGTTTATTTTTGTTGAGCTTTGGGGCGATAATGCCAGGGCAAATTTCCTGAGACTATTTTTCTTTTGTGTGTGTGTGTGTGTGTGTGTGTGTGTGTGTGTGTGTGTGTGTGTGTGTGTGTGTGTGTGTGTGTGTTTGTGTGGTCCTGGGGTTCAAGGATTACTCATGTAGTGGGGACCTAAATGTGTTTATGGCCACTTAATGGGGACATGTCTTCTTATGGGGACAAAAAGCACATAACTTAAATCATTAAATTCTAAGGTCAACACAATTTTAAAGGTTAGAATAAGGTTAGCTTGAGGTGAAGTTTAGGGTTAGGCAAGTAGCAATTAGGGTTAAGGTTATAGTAAGTGTCCTGAAAACTAATGTAAGTCAGTGTGTTGGCCTCATCAGTGATGGATACACTGCTTGTGTGAGAGAGAGAGTGAGTGAGAGAGGGAGAAAGACACCTCAAAGATATGGATGGCTGTTTCAGGCAGAATGTGGTAACAGGGGAAAACTGCCTCATTTAAAGAAAAACGAGACTCATCGGGGCTTTGCTTTGTCCATGAGCCGCACAGTTAGAGGGATTTATAATTAGGATTAACTGATGTCCCCTGGTGAGTTTTTCCAAGCTAGTTATCATTAATGTAATCCAATTAGTTCCAATTCATTGTATTGACAGATCTATTTCTGAAGGACTAATTTGCAGGTGTAGACTTATATATGTGGCTAATTTCACATACCTGGCTCACCAAAAAATAATAATAATCATGTACTTCTTTGTGTTTATATCGAGGTTAGGATTCTTTGGGAAATATAACTCGATGTTAGGTTTTTCCATGAGTGCCCAATATTCCAATGTATAGGCATAATAGGCATTTTTTGTTAACTATACATTGCAAACCTTTGCCTATTTAATGACCACTTTACTGGAGAAAAAACAAAATTTTTTGATCAAGGTGCAGGGGCCAATCTTCCACATCAAACAACAAAGTATGTTCCTTTTAATCATCTCTAAAAGAAACTCATCAAAGTGTTTCCTGACTTATCTCTTTGGGTTCAAATACTTGGCGAACCATATTTGTTATTGGATGATTAGTGTCATGGTCTGGCATGTGTTGACAGTTGGTAGGAAACAGAAAACGGACAGCACTCTCTATCAAGTCTAACGTTTTGCTGACAGATCCATTCACCTGACCGCTTCACTTTATTGACGTTAATGGCTTTGTCAGGTGAACTTATTTATTTATTTTTTTTCCCGAAACATCTGACGCTGTCATTTTCCTGAGAGAACAATCAAGGGACATGAGAACACGAAGGGCTTCTGTGGCTGTTTTTCCAAACTTACTTACAGCAGTAGTCAAAATGGATCACATGCTTTCACAGTGCAAGTCACTCGATATGCATTCAATTGAAATGCCCCTTCCTATGAAAAGGGAATTGATCAGCTCAAAGGGAAGACTTTTGGATAGCATACTAGCTGCTCTGTATGAGATAGGGTTTGAGTTAGACGGCATCATTATAGCCATAGCTCTCGAGTTAATACTCAACTCTCACTGCACCGAACAGTTCCCCAAGGGCAGAATCAAAACTGCTAGCGGGCCTCATCATTTTTTCAGTTTTATATGTATGCTAGTTTATGTTGTGCGATGGCTTAATGTGGTAGTAAGAAAAAAAAGTTTGAAAATGCCTTATAATAACCATCATTATCTGTAGACTGCTGTTTTACATTTTGCAACAAAATGACATACAATAATTTTTGCTAATTGATTTGTAAGCCATATACAGGCTGGACACCTGTTCAACTGCCAAATACAAATCAGCAACTCAGTGTAGTTAAGCACATAGACATAGTCAAGACAAACTCTTGAGTTTTAAACAGAGCATCATAATGGAGAAGGAAGGTAGTTTAAGTGATGTTGGCATGGATGTTAGTGCCTAGACAGACTGGTCTGACTATTTCAGAAACGGTTGATCTACTGGGCTTTTTCATGCAGCCATCTCTAGTTTATAGACAATGGTCCAAAAAAGAGAAAATATAAATTTCTCTGGTTAAAATCCCTTATTGATACCAGAGATCAGAAGAGAATGGCCAGATTGCTTTAAACTGAGGCAAAAGTACCCCGAATAAACACTTGTTACAAGTTAGGTATGCAGGAGAGCATTTCAGACCACACAACATGTATTATCTTGAACCAGATGGCCAACAACAGCAGAAGACCACCTGCAGTGCTACTCCTGCCAGCTAAGAACAGGAAAGTCAGACTACAGTTTGCATGGATGGAAAAACTTGCCTGATGTGATGTGTATCAAATTCTGCTGTGCTACTTGGAGGGCAGGGTGAGAATTTGGGAAACTACATGAAATAATGGATTCATCCTGTCTTGTGTCAAATGTTCAGGCTTGGCACTGTTGGTGTGATGGTGTGGATTTGGCACACTTTGGGACCATTAGCACCAACTGAGCATAATTTAAATGCTACACCCTAGCCGAGTATCATTGTCCATCCCTTTATGACCACAGTGGACCGTCTTATGATGGCTGCTTCCAGCAGGGTAATCCACAATGCCACAAACCTCAAATTATTTCAAACTGGTTTCTTGAACATGGCTTTAAGTTTGCTTTACTCAAATGACGTCCACAGCCACCAGCTCTAAATCTAATAGAGCACCTTTGGGATGTGGTGGAACAGGAAAATTGCATCATAATGTGCAACCAACAAGTTACTATAGTTATTATCAGTGTTGGGACTAACGCGTTATTAAGTAACGCGTTACAGTAACGACGTTATTATTGTGGTAACGAGCACGGTAACTAGTTATTATGCCAAAACCAGGAACGCGTTACTCGTTACTGGGATTTAGATAGGCTCGTTACTCGTTACTTCGTGTGGTGGATATCGCGGAGCTTCCACAGATTCAATAACATTAGCAAGTGGTGGAGGCCAGCAGGTGGATGAAGGAAAAGGGAGGCAAGAGGAGAGACCCGAAGCGGCCGCCGGTCCGCGTGTCAGGTGAACTGAACTTCAGGTAAGAAGTTATGACCTGCAGTCTATCTGAGTCACATATAAACCAAGTTTAGGTGGAGTTTATTTTCGGTATGCTGACATTTTCGTACTGCGTGCTAGCTAGCATGACAGAGTTTCTATACAGCTGGGTGGGTGCTATGTTACTGATGTTGAACTTTATTTTGTTCATACGGTTAATTATTAGAGTTGCCAACCGTCCCGTAAAAACAGAATCGCCTGGTATTCAGAGAAAATATTACGCGTTTCGTACTGAGGTGAAAAGGAACACAGTTTGTCCCGGACTTCAGCTACAATGAAAAAGACACAAAGCTGAAGCTGCACAGCTGCCTCTTCTCTCTCATTCTCTCCTCTCCTGTTTCTACTTCAATCACGAAACTGATCAATGATCAGCTGATCGGCTTTTCTCTCTGTTTGTTTATTGCCCACTTTGCGCCAGAAAGAGGAAACCAGCGGATGTCGCGTTAAACAACAGCAGCACGTTTAAGCTTGATCAGCTGTTGTTAGAATTTATTTAATATTAATTTCTAGTATCAGCTGATGTTTGCTGGAGCCACAGCTGTAAAGCTGCTGGTCATGATATCGGTTTGGTTATCTGGTGAGAGGGAAACATGAAGATGAAACCAGGAGATGTCCTTACTGAATCATCAGAGTTGAACAGGTGATGGAGAAACAGGTTTACCTTTTAGGTGACATGAATGAGTTGAAGGAAGTTATGAACTGTTTCTGAGAGACAAATAACAGCAGGATCCTTTTCTAAGTAGCTGACAGCTGGTAACTGTGCAGGGGCGGGTCTAGCAAAGTGTTGCCAGGGGGCAGGTAGGGCATTAACAGGGAAAGGGGGGACAAGGAAATACTTTTCTTTATTATTCTCATTTAAAATGTCTCGCTTTAAAAAAAAAAAATAATTATCTGAGTCTTACAACAAACAATTGATAGATTGATACATATATACCATCAGAACAGTGTACATCACTGTCACAACAGTGTTTGTTTTCATTCAAAGGCTTTATGATTTTTCCTATAATGGTGGGCCGGTCTCTAGTCAAAATGCCCGGGATGATTGTTTTGTCCCAGTCCAGCCCTGTATGCAGTTCATCTGCAGTCTGGTATTACCTACATCTTCCTATTCAGAAGGCAGAATTTCCAAGTTCTGAGTACAATCAAAAGCACCACGACTGCAGTTTTTGTGTTGGATGTAAAAAGCAGGCTAGAATCATGGCGGCGGTCAACGACGGTCCAGGCGTCGGATTTCTCTCGTGGAAATGTGCACATTATTTTTTCCTTTCTATTGGTAGGTGGCACAGTGCACTTGTGGCAAGTAAGCAAGCTAGAAGACTGGCAATCTTGCTGGGTATCCAGTTACGGAAGCAACACATTAACAAGAGAATTCTGAGTAAAACCAAAGTTACTTTCCCTAGTAACTAGTTACTCTGAAAGTAACGAGTAACTTGAAGTAACTGAGTTACTTTTTTAGAGAAGTAACTAGTAATGTAACTAAGTTACAAATTTAAAGTAACTTACCCAACACTGGTTATTATAATGCTTTATCTCGTATCTCGGGCTCAAACACTGGTGATATAAGCTTGTAAGCTTAAGACATTTTTTCTGACAGTGCTTTTTTTTTGTTCATTGCATGTCCAGCTAGTTGAAGAATACCAAAGTGTAACGGTCACTCAAGCATGAATAAAGTGGGTTTGTGGGATTTTCAGATTTTGATGGTAGTTGTCACAATGCTCTCCCACAATCTAATGACAATATAACAAAATATGGGTGTGGCATACGCAGTGGCCTGTTGACCTGCAGACAGGCAGCTGTTTCCAAACCAACCGTGGACAAACCTGACATCAAAATCACAGTGCGCTGCTGCGTCGCCAGTGCCACCCCCCCTACTGCACCTCTCCTCCTACTGGATCTCGCAGCAAATGACCAAAATAACAGGGACAGGAAAAAAAAAGCTGAAAAATATTGCTTTTCAGTGTGTCTACACAAACAAAGAAGCCTGTGAATCAGATTTTATACAGCTGTCTGAACTACTCAAACAACCTTTCCAAGTCACAGTTTATGTGTCAAAGAAGTAACTATGCTCATATTTCCACTCTTCAAATTGTATAGTGGGACTGTGTTTGTTTTTCATATCAACAGAATCACCAGTCGAGAGGGTGCAGGGGCTAATCACATCTTCCTTTGAGTAAGCCTAAGTCCCAAACCACATCTAAGTCAATTTTTACACAGGCTCCTCTAATCCTTCCCCCTTTTGATGTTTCCTGCTGTTTGGTAAAAATCAATAAAATAAACAGGAGGAAAAATGCTCTTCTCCACCTTTATCTTAGCTACTTTGAGCAGACCAAAGCCACCGAAAGTGACTAGTGGCCATCCTACTGATCTCAAGAGTCACAAAAAGAGAAATGTGTATCAGTGGGCGCTAAGACCAGCCCCCCTGCTATGCTCATGTATGCCCTCAGCAGCTCCATATGCCAAGAGAGATGCCAAGGGAGTGGACAGACAAGCTCAGTGACTGCCAATCTGCAGATGCAGGAGCTGTCTGCTCATGCATATTAAACCCACACCACCTGCTCGTCGTACATCACACCCTGCGTTCTTAGTCCCAGGAATTTTAATCAACTGCACTGACAGGAAGCCACTCTCCGGTCTGTGTAGGTGAATCATTCAATTCCTCTTCTCTTACTCGTATTCCAGCGGCGAAGAGGATGCATGTTGATGTTAGATATTTTTAACTTCACAGAGTTCCCTTGAGGTGCTTGATTGGCAAGGAAAGAGTGCAGTATGGTGATGAAGCCAAGGAGAATTTTTAAATGGTGTTTGGTTGTTTTTCTTATCATATTCTCATGCTTTGCATGCAGCCCCTCCTTTCATGTTGCCCTCTCAGGTGTGAATAATTGCTTGCATCTTGTTGGATTAACCATAAAGAGAGAGGGAGGCAAAGAGAGGGGAAGAACACAGTATTTTGAGTTATTTTCAAAGCAATATGCTTGTTGGGCACACAGAGAGAGCGCAGTGAATACTGATTGAAGAGAAATAGATATATATATATATAAAGTACATGTATATATATTTTTGCAGAGCATTATCCTAAAATGTGTAGTGATCATAATGCTGATAACATTGCTTCAGTTCATAAAAATCAGCATTTTCTTGCTTCAGTCATCACGTCAGTGAAGACGTTACAGTAAGCTGATGAAGACACAATTAGGTACTTGTCCGACTGCACCTCATAGTCTGTGCCAGTTTCTGCTGGCACAGCATAATCCTCTAGAACCCCCAGGATTAAATTTTTATGGTATCTTTTTAAATATAGTCTTTAAAAAAAAAGGCAGATGGAGACAGACATTGCCAAGACAGGACGTAGTGTGGTAACAGTTAACTGCACATTAAGACACAAGCCAAATATTCTGCATTTAATAAATGGTTTTCTTAGCATTGCTAATGAATTGTCGTGGAAAAACAAAAGGACTTCTCATGGAAATAAATTTTAAAAACCCATTGATGGGCATGTAATGTGCAAAATTACACACATGGCGACTGCAGATATTAATTAGATATCTTAATTTGTAACTTTTGACTAACACTGGCAATTGCCAAATTAAACCTGTGCTATTCATAGTTCAAGGTTGTTTTTTCTTAACTTTTAGGTATGAATAGGCCACACCAGGTAATACCTAAGCTCATTTTTAAACATGAATATATATCTAATGTTCTTTCAAGATGTCTCATTCACACACTGCGTTCATGGCTTCTCGCACATTTGTTTGTTTTCCATTGCTTTCACAGCCTAATTCATGATGTTCTATGTGTAAAAAAATGAATATTAATTACTTAATCCTTCCTCAAGCAACACCACAATTATATATCTTGACTCCAGCAAGCTTTGATTTCTGGGTCACTTTTTGTGGTCCTTTCCTGGAATCCAAAGTTTAATCTTAATGTTATTGCTGTGGCAAAAGCCCTAAGGAGTTCGCCCTCATTAAATATGCATTTGAAATATTCAGATCTGTTTCCCCAGCTGCTGTTTTTCCTCTGTAAATAATGGAAATAATGACACATTAATGATAAGTACATCATCCACAACGTAAGGTAGAGGCACATATCAATTTCTCTGCGTGTTCATGGACCTTTAGCTAATGTGATGTGTAGGACATACTGCTATTACAGTTCAGATGGAGTTCATCTCCATCTCTTTTCTGTCTCAAAATAAAGAAATATGGCTAAAACATTAGAATAAAGTACCAGCTACAGTATAGCAAGTTGCATGTTTGCTTCATTCCATGAGATCATAAGCAGTAAGATCATTTTGTCCCTCCTGGTGGTATATTATGTTAATTACACCCCAAATTACAATCAATGAATCAGGATAAATTATCTGTCTCCTTCCATATTACTGCATATGGGTTGTGAAGACAAATTAGCTCAGGAGGAATTGCATCTAATAATATTGTTCTGTGTTTGAGTATTCTTATAAACATCATTACTAATTCCAGTCTTAAATGGGGAGTCGGTTACATCTGGCAGATTCCATTCAGAAACTGCTACAATAAGAACTGCAGGCCTAAAGAAGTGAAATCATGGATTCACATCCTCTGGTTTGTATTGAGGCTTCATAACCACCACTGAGTGAGAGAACTGTGCAACTGAGGTGGCAAATGATCTTTTAAGCCAATTAAGGCCTTGGGCGACGTAGCCAGGGTTTCCGATACCGATAAAAGCCTGTTAATTTCAGATAGATTCTGAGACACCCTTCTGCTTTTCCTTGGATTTTGTCACACATACTTTTATGAGATTGCATACTTTACATGCCGGTCCTGGCTGCGCTGATGTTTGCACATCCTCGTCTGCTGGAGATGTTGCTTATGTCTGACAGTGCAGACACATTCAACTCCAGCGGAGCTACAGTACACATCAGACAACAAACAAGGGTCGAGCGCGGTATAGGCAATTTGGACTTTCGGGTTCAATCTCCTGGATGCAAAACACTTTGCACTTTGCTGCGTGTGATGTGGAGTGAATTTTTAACGTCACTTTATGACTTGTTTGGAGCTGGTTTGGGAGAAAGATGGCTTTGAAACTGCAGGGGCCGAGTTGTTGTGTGTGTTGCGTGTGGTCATCCGCGGTTTAATCAAGCTTCCTGTGACACAGGGTCAGAAGATAATGTAGATTATTAAAGCTTTTCATTAGGGGCTGAATTGCTCCCTTGAGGTTTAATGCATGTGTGATGTTTTCTGGAGTCTACTTTATTAACCTGCTGCTTTGGGCCTGGCACACTTTCAAAAGCCTTTTTAGTTCTTCAAGAAGCGATGCTACTACATGTAGATAATGACTAGACTCAAAAATGTCTCAGCGGCCAGAAAATAAAGGAATATTTGATGTATATAAGTGGATTTTTCTTTTACATTATGAAACAAATACTGCACACTGTTTATAGTGGTTCACAGCTTTGGGACTTTAAGGTCAGTTCACGTTGGACTAGAATGAAGGGCGGCCTGAGTACCTGTGACAAATGTTCCACCAAGTGCCTGTCACTGGGCTGTCATGGTAACCGAGGCCCTGTGCTCTTTAACCCTGCTTACACATAGTGACTGCCACCTTTACCCAACTGTCCCGGGGGTCAACTACTGTTTGTTTTCTGTCATGTTGGGAACAGAAGGTCTCCTAAGGCTTGTAATCTTATGATCATGCATGACATAGTTCAGTATGTATGTGCATTTGTCTGTGTACGAGTGTGACCTCTGCTGTCTCTCTGACCTGTAGCTGAATATGTGTTCATCAGGGCTTTTTTATGACAAAAATAAATGGCTAAAGTTTGTACTTTTCATCATCCTGCTGTATTCACTGTCCATGCATATATTAGGCTTATGTAACAAACAGTATACAGCATATTTTCTATCATATGTTGCAGATGGAATAAATTACTTTGGGGAGAGTTAATAAATCCAAGAAGAAAAAAACAACTCTGTGTCTCACAGTGCTTGAAAACAAAACTGACTTACTCTGTTTTGCATAATGGGTCTCATTTCACAAGGGCAACTGTCAGTGTCCACAGCCTCCTCCGCAGTAAGCAAGCAAGGCCCGGGGCAACCTTGCTCATCTCAGACACCTGCACGGGCCATCACAAGAGCGAATGATGGCTCAGGTCCGGCGGCTTTATCTGCAGATTCTCTTTCTCAAGCTTCTGGTAGCAGGCAAAAACCCCACACTACTTATTAATCAATAACAACTGACAGGAATGTTTAATTTCTCTGCCAAAGCTATGTTTATTCAAATCAATATTTTTCACCTGCTTATTCAAGCTCAGACGTGCATACAACACATCATCATTGGAATCTAAATAAAACACAACAATTGAAAATCATTTTTGATTAACTGCCTTGATCCACCCACCACAAAAAACTCACACAAAGAAGGAAATCTCCCTTCATATTTCCCTCCATAATATATACATTTGCAAAAGTTTTGAACCGATGTTTAGTGTAGTTGGTTTATCTATATTTGTGTAGCGCTAATGCTAATCGGTTTAGCAAAATAGGCAGTACCCTAAAAAAATGAATGGCTGGGGATGATATCATTTGGTGATATAGTCAGAATAACCTTCAGTCAAGTGTGGCCAGTTTCATACACATCGTATTACTTAAATCTTCAGATAAACATAAGCTACTGGGCTTTGAATGTATCCCATGAGGTAAAGCAGTGCAATCAGTATTTATTCTCTTGAATTAATCCAGAAATTAATATTTTTTCCAGATTCTTGCTTCAAAGGTCAAAGTGCTGCTTCCGAGGGAAAAAATCCAAGCACCAAACCATTATGACAGATGGCATTGTCAGAGCCATTGTGCTGTCCATACACACTGCACTCTACTGTATACAGTCTTGAATATGGTTCTGTCCAAAAGGCAGCAGTGCATGATGGGTAGGCAATCAGCAGGCCCCCTTAAGACTTTCCCTTTACGTTGTAAGGCCCTCTTTGATGTGTGCTGCAGTAAACACAGCTGGTTCTCTCCCAACCACAGTCTCCTGAGGGATGAGACTCAGCACAAGAACACTAATGAGCACATTAGAAGGAAGCCATA
This sequence comes from Oreochromis aureus, assembly GCF_013358895.1. Taxonomy (NCBI): domain Eukaryota; kingdom Metazoa; phylum Chordata; class Actinopteri; order Cichliformes; family Cichlidae; genus Oreochromis; species Oreochromis aureus. Next base: position 15,351,419 of record NC_052949.1, read on the forward strand.
GAAGGAAAATGCTACAGTTGTAAATAGAATTGTCTCTTGTGTTGTCTATAACAAAGATGCTGTCTATACTATGAGACGTGCTGGTGTTTATGCATTCCACTGCACTGTGTGTATAAGTCTTGCATATGTCTACAGAGTATATACTAAATATGGAGACCAGAACAGTGCAATTCCTTTTTTAAAGTTGATGAAGCCACGATGTGCAAACATGGATTTGAAGCTAAGCTGCAAAAATCGAAATATATAACCACAGCTTTCAGCTGCACTATAATTAACAGTTGAGGGGATTCAAGCATTGGAACTAAAAAATGAACATGGCACTGTGAAACTGAAGTGACATATGCCACCGACAATAACAGCAGCAAACCATTACAAATGAATCATTCTCCAGTTATTCCATTTAAGATAATTATAGGGCATAGAAAAGTGATGCAGAACAATTCTACCTGCCTGAAAAAAACGGTGTTAGAGCTCATTCTTCACGGGCAGGTCAAATTTTCATATGTCAAGGTGAGTGCACTGGTTAAGAATGATGCTTATGTTATGGAACATTATGTTATGCTTACTATGAAAGAGTAAAGGCAAACATTGTAGATGTTAGTTACCCCCAGAAAGGTTATTTATAGTCATGAGAAGTTAAGCACGCAATATAATACAATAGCTGCTAGAATCACCTTTTGCTTGAAATAATTGTTTTCTGCATGACTTTTACAGCTTTTATATCCTTGTAGAGACGTTTTGAACCATTCTTCAACAATATTCCTTCAGGTTCCACCGCAGCATTCTATTTGAGGTCTGGACTGGACTGGGTCATTGCGACACCTTGATTTTTTCTTTTTCGGCCATTCTGCTGCATCATTGACCTGCTGCATGACCTAATTTGGGTCAAGCTTTAGCTCTTGGACAGATGGCCTCATGCTTCACTGTAGCATACTTTGGTATAAAGAGTTCATGGTCAACTCTGTGACTAGAAGATGTCCAGGTCTTGTGCCTGCAAAACCAGCCCCAGTCATCATCTCTGCACTTCTGTGCTTGACAGTTGGTCTGAGGTGTTTGTGCTGATATGCTGTGATGGGTTTGTGATGGCCAGACATCTCCACTTTGATTCTTGTCTTTCCAAATGACATCATTCCAAAAGTCTTGTGGTTTGTTTTGATGCAACTTTGGACACCTTAGCCATGCTGCCATAATCTTTTTAGAGAGAAGAGGCTTTCTCCTGACAAGCCATACTTCTTCAGTACTTTTCTAATTATACTGTAATGAACCATAACATTTAATATGCTAACTGAGGCAGTTTTTGCAGTTTCTCTGAGCATTGCATGGCCTGACCTTTAGGGTAAATTTGCTGGGATGATTGTTGCATTGTGTTGACACGTACCTGAATGCTCCAGACCAGCAAACTGCCAAAATCTTTGCTTTTATAGAGGTAGTCACACTCGCTGATGATCCAAAAAATCAAGTGCTTTAGATTAGCAGTGCCTGGCTGCTACTTACCCTCTTAATTGCTATGGAAGCAGTAAGGGTGTACTTAGCTTTGCACAGGACTGCAGAAACTCCTGAGACCCCCCTTTTCATGCCAATGTGGATGCTACAACGTGTAGCATATAATCTGAAGGCTGACTTTGCCCGAGTTTTAGTGCAATTTGAGTTGATGTATGTGTTTATAACACCAACTTTCCATTTTACTACATCTAAAGTCATGATGTGTCTGAATTGTACAGTTTAAATGTTAGCTCCAGAGACTTTGCTTTTGTTATGGAAGTGGAGTTACTTTAACATTTATTTTAGAGCAGCATATCTTTACATTCCTGGCATGCTTTCTAATATGAAGAACGATTATGTGCAAATTCTTGAACTTACTGAAGTTATACACTTCAACTTAATTGTATTGAGGGAGAGAAAAAAGCACTAGCCTTGGTATTCTTCTCAGATAACTCTGATCTTTCAAGCATCATTTGAATCTGTGATCCCCAGCCAGTAGATTCCTTGAAAGTTACCAAGGGATTGAGCAATCTGGATTGCCTTTGTGCAACGGGGAGAGTGAGAGACGTGAAAATGATTTCAAAGAGTCCAGGATGAATCATGCTCCCACTGCAGCTGCCATTTATTAGCACATTTTCCACCATGGTTTTTACAGCTACCTAGCATACATAGGTTCATAGAGTTTGCTAGAGGCTTGCTTTGCAGGGGGGTTATTTTGTAAAAGGCTTCATTAAAAGTGTTGATAAATGAACGTCATACTAACTTGTGTGGTTGTCATAATTAGTCATGACATTAAATCTTAATAAAAACTAAAAGCGAGGGACACCTCATTTATCAGCTGTTACCTCTATAATGAAGATGAAGATTAATGTGAAAAAAAGTGTGATACGCTCCCACTACTGGTTTGATATGAAAAATGTCCTTAACTCATTAAAGTACTTGTACCAGCCTCAGAATTTACACAGACTTTTTCAGGGTTAATCCTTTGAATGTCAAGGAATGGCAACGCAGTAAACATAACATCGGAAAAATCAAACACAGATTATCACTTTCTTGTTTTGATACAACAAGAAACCCTGTAATCCCTTTATTAACTTGCTCTTGTTTCCAGCCTGACATGTGCTCATTCAGAAGTCCCTGAGTTGTGCTTGCTATGCTGCAGATTTTTTTTAAACCAATTCTTGCCTGTCAAGGATGATGAAATGGAAACCCATAAGAAATTGACAGCGTGTACCGCTCAAGGACGAACATATCTGAAGATGACTTGTTTCCTGATTTGGACAAGGGGGCTAAGAGAGTAGATGTAATCCTTAAAGACTTAAGCACATAGGTTTTTTTTTGTTAGTTTATTTGTTTTTTGTTAGGCAGTTGTAGAATGACGGGTGAGACATTTTTCATTGTATTTTAAAGAAACGGACAACGTGTTGAAATGTTTGCGTTCACTGCCGCATCTTATAGGTTTGGATGAATCACTGCAGCCCACACAAAATTTTGAAAATCAGCTATTATGGAAATCTTTTTGCCATCATATGTTTAATTTTAGGAGCTTATGTCAGCCTCTCCCCTTCTGGGTGTGAAACTGGCACATTGTCTATATAATAGTATACAGAAGGTGCTGTTGAAAGCTTTTTCTCTTGGAGGATAAATAAAATAAAAATGTATGTGTGTATATATTATATATATGTGACCTTGTGTTGTTCACATCCTACTATTCTGCTCCGTCACCAACATGTGATTCAAGAATTCAATTCAATTCAATTCAGTTTTATTTATATAGCGCCAAATCACAACAACAGTCACCTCAAGGTGCTTTATATTGTAAGACAAGATGATAAGATGACCTTTATTAGTCCCACAGGTGGGAAATTTGTTTTGTTATAGCAAAAGTGCAAAGTTATGTAGCAGAAATTAGAAAACACTGGAATGCAATAAAATACAATAAAATAAAATAAAATACTATATACAATAGAATAAAATAGAATAGAATAATATATACAATAGAATAAAATACAAATACAAATACTATATACAACTGAGTAGGAAAATACAAAAATACAACTTCGTCAGAAGAAGAATTGCACATATAGCAGTCTTATTGCACATGTGTGGGTTTGTGTGTTTGATCAGCTGCAAAAGTCTTTATTGTGGAGTCTGACAGCAGTGGGGAGGAAAGACCTGCGAAATCTCTCCGTCCCACACCGTGGGTGCCGCAGTCTCCCACTGAAGGAGCTGCTCAGTGCTGTCACAGTCTCATGCATGGGGTGGGAGATGTTGTCCAACAGGGATGACAGCTTAGCCGCCATTCTCCTGTCACTCACCACCTCCACTGGGTTCAGAGGGCATCCCAGAACAGAGCTGGCCCTTCGGATCAGCCTGTTCAGTCTCTTCCTGTCCCCAGCAGAGATGCTGCCTCCCCAGCAGACCACACCATAGAAGATGGCTGAGGCCACCACAGAGTCATAGAAGGTCTTCAGGAGTGTGCCCTCCACTCCAAACGACCTGAGTCTCCGCAGCAGGTACAGCCTGCTCTGCCCTTTCCTGTAGAGGGCGTCTGAGTTATGAGTCCAGTCCAGTTTGTTGTTCAGATGAACACCAAGGTACCTGTAGCTGTCCACAGTCTCAATGTCCATACCTTGGATGTTCAGTGGTTGCAGTGGAGGATGCTTGTGCCTGCGGAAGTCTACCACCAGCTCCTTGGTTTTACTAGTGTTGATCTGGAGGTAGTTCAGCTGGCACCAGTCCACAAAGTCTTGAGTCAGTCCTCTGTACTCCTTGTCGTCCCCATCAGTGATGAGTCCGACTATTGCAGAGTCATCAGAGAACTTCTGCAGGAAGCACTGGGTGGAGTTGTGGGAGAAGTCTGCAGTGTAGATGGTGAAGAGGAACGGAGCCAGAACCGCTCCCTGTGGGGCCCCGTGCACTGCAGACGACCCTGTCCGACACACAGCCCTGAGTCCTCACATACTGTGGTTGGTCGGTGAGGTAGTCCAAAATCCAGGTAGTGAGGTGATGGTCCACTCCAGAGTTCTCCAGCTTGTCCTTCAGAACCGAGGGAAGAATAGTGTTGAAGGCACTGGAGAAATCAAAGAACATGATTCTCACAGTGCTTCCAGTGGTCTCCAGGTGCGCGAGGGAACGATGTAGGAGGTGAATGATGGCATCATCCGCTCCAATGCCAGGTTGGTAGACAAACTGAAGTGGGTCCAGTGATGAGCTCACAAGGCGCCGAAGCTGAGCCAGGACCAACCGCTCCAGGGTCTTCATCAGGTGGGATGTCAGAGCCACCGGCCTGTAGCTGTTGAGGTCCTTGGGGCGTGAAGTCTTTGGCACTGGAACAACACAGGAGGTTTTCCAGAGCTGTGGGACTCTCCCCAGCCTCAGGCTCAGGTTGAAGAGGTGCTCCATTACCCCACACAGTTGGTCCGCGCAGGACCTGACGACCCTCGAGCTGATGCCATCTGGACCCGCTGCCTTCTTGCCATTAATCCTCCTCAGTTCCCTCCTAACCTGGGTGGTTGAGAGAGACAGGCTGGAGCCTTGTGTTGATTGTGTATTGGAGGTGGTGTGAAGTGTCTGAGGTGTCAGAGGTGGAACAGCAACAGTGGGGGTGGGTGAGTCTGCACCCAATCTTGGAGACTGCCTCATGGCTGAATCAAATCTGTTGAAGAAATGATTCAGTTCATTTGCCCACCTCACATCCCTCCCAGGCAGAGAGTTCTGATGTTTGTGGCCTGAGATGGTTCTGAGGCCTCTCCAGACTTCACCAACGTTATTTTGCTGAAGCTGGTTCTCCATCAGCTGTCCTTCCCATTCCTTATCAGTCCCCTCAGCTTTCTCTGCACCCTTTTCAACTCCTCCTTGTCTCTGGATTTGAAGGCCCTCCTCTTCTGCTTGAGGACAGCTTTAATTTCTGGGGTAATCCATATTGTACGGTAGACCCTGTAACAATACATACAGAGAAAGCCCAACAATCAAATGAGCCCCTGTGAGCAAGCACTTGGCGACAGTGGGAAGGAAAAACTCCCTTTTAACAGGAAGAAACCTCCAGCAGAACCAGGCTCAGGGAGGGGCGGGGCCATCTGCTGCGACCAGTTGGGGTGAGAGAAGGAAGACAGGATAAAGACATGCTGTGGAAGAGAGACAGAGATTAATAATAAGTAAGATTCAATGCTGAGAGGTCTATTAACACATAGTGAATGAAAAAGGTGACTGAAAAGGAAAAACTCAATGCATCATGGGAGTCCCCCAGCAGCCTATGCCTATGGCAGCATAACTAAGGGAGGATTCAGGGTCACCTGATCCAGCCCTAACTATATGCTTTAGCAAAAAGGAAAGTTTTAAGCCTAATCTTAAAAGTAGAGATGCTGTCTGTCTCCCGAATCCAAACTGGAAGCTGGAAGCAGTGCTATATTTGAGCCACTTTTCATGCAGGAAATGATAAACTAATGATATATCAGGAAAAGCTTGCTGTACAGACTGCTTCGCATAAAATACAATGGCAACTTTGAAGAATAAAGTTTTTGAATTTTTTCCAGCACAGATCGGATTCCTTGTGTTGCAGGTACTTGGAGGTGTTTGGTATCTGGATGACCTTGGCTTTCTAATGTAAATATATCAACGGTTAGCCTTACAGCACAAAATCAATTTCCTCTTTAGCTGGAACCCTCTGCCTCACATGCTTAGAGCTGAACCACTGACCTGGCATAGTGGGTGTTGTCTTTGAATATCAATCGTGGTACTTCTCACGTGTAGTCACTGGCTGCTGCTTTCTGAATAAAATATCCAGGAGGCTTTAAAAGCCGTGACAATTATTGCGAGGGATGTGCATACCACAGGGGGACGTTGTGTTCTATTTTCTATTAATAAAGTTACATCTTTGAATAGATAACCTTTTAATGATTCACTCTGGGAGTTTGTGGAATTAATAATACAACATATAATCCCTGTGTCTTTTAAAGCCTAGAGAGTGAAAGAGTCAGCTTTGGTTTGATGCCTACTTTTGTAGAGTAAAAAAAATGTTCATGTTTTACTTTTCTACTGTGTTTGTATCCACCTTAGAAGAGACCAGTGGTATTTTTTTTGCTACTAAAGAGTCTACATTTAAACCGCCACAATAATTAGTTTAAATAATGTCTTCCAAAGTTTTAGACATAGAAGAGTCTCGGGTAGCCTCAGGAGCAACACATATCTCCTTGTGTTCTCTCTGATCTCTCATCAGCTCTTGGGTCTTACATCAAGAGCCCCAGATTTATCAATCAATAGCCATAAACAAAACATCGATTGAACTGGACACTGGGGCACAACAAACAGATTATCAAGTTTTTAGCCCTCTGTGTGCGCATGGTGACTAGAGGCACAGCAGTAAAAATGCCACTTGCCAGCCAAAGCGTGCCGTGTACAGAGGATCAGGCATGAAAGATGTGGGAGCTTCATACAAAAGGAATTACAATTACCAGAACATGGTGTTAAAAAGGTGTGGCTGTGCACCACATAAATGGATGAAAGCAGAATCAGATGAGTAATCCAATTGTATTGGCAAGGTATTGGGGTATAATACCAGTCAATCCAATTGCCAGTGCTTGAACACGGAGCGAGAGCTCCTCTGTGATCATTTCTGTGTCATTGTGCACACATGTGTGCTTGGGTAATTCCGATAGAGTGTTTGGACAAATTTTGCACGTGGTTGCATGCGTTTGTACATAACAGTTGCGGTGCTGACATGTCTGACAGCTGTGCATATTTCACAGGGTGGAGAACCCTGCATTGCGGTGCTCGTACACAGCAGCCATGCTCTTTATGTGAGAGCAGCTCAGGGTCAGACTAGAAGAAGAAAATCAAAGTTGCCTCACCAAGCCCATCACTCTGTGTTGTGTCTCTGGGTAGCGCAGTGCTAACGCATTCACATCTCTCTGCCTTACCTCGTTAATATATTCCCGGGTTTTTCAGCTGTGTTTACTAAAGCAGCAGAAAGGGAATTTCACTTAGAAGTTGTGGTTAAACGGCTTCATTTGAAACAATAAAAGCAAGCAGAATACATGGTATTTAATAATGATGCGAGCACATACACCAAAAACAGTGCAAGTGTGTTATTTCAGTCATCATTACTTTCCTCTCTTTGTCTCTTCAAGCTGAAAACACCAATTTTAATCAGTCCTTAATAAAACACAATCATTCCCTGGGCTATCTTGCTTTTAGCCCACTGAGATTCGCAAGGGAGCGAGGAATGAAATCTTCTCTTCCAATCTAACAAGAGTGGTTGTTTCATTACAAATAAGTAAATCGCTGCTGAATGACATTTGCCGCTTCACATGAAAGAAGTTTAGAAAAATGTTCCTGTTGATTTAAGTTGCTAAAGAATGAGGGGATTTTTTTAATATACAAAACTGTTCAATTTGAATAAATTGGTTTCCTCTTGTCTCTCTCCAGCACTGGCCCCAACACATCCCAGCCTTCGTTCAGAGGTCTTCAAGCCATGTGTGGAAGACAAGGACCTAGCCTTTTGTCTGAACGAGGGAGAGTGTTCGATCATTGAAACGGTGGCTGGGGTTCACAGACACTGCAGGTGAGTGTGAAGGCTGCACCGTGTTTCTGTGTGGCATTTTGTTTCTGTCTCCTCACTGAATCGCTCTCTTTGTCCCCCACAATCCATCACCAATTCAATCACTAGTCTCGACTCGTTTTCACTCAGTCCAACTAAATTACTTCTGGAAGTGATGAAACACATGAAACGGGAAGATCAATGTGCAAATGCACATTAAATTTAGATCTGTTATCACCTGAACCACTACAAGAGGGATCGGATATACTTTAGCTGAACCAGATGCTGATTCTCTGAAAAAAAGTTGCAGATTCAACCACGGAGCAGTGAACGTGACGAAACCATGGTCTTCACTTTGCTCTGACAAAAGTAGTAATAATGATAGCAATCTTATAAAATGCCTTTCTCCTTCCGTATTAAGCTTGGAAAAAAAATTTTGTCTGACATGGCCCTTGAGTCTGCACCACATTTTAATGGTAAGTGTTAAGAAGGAGCTCTTGTTATATCCTTCTTTGATCTCACTTGAAAGAAATGGATTTTTTCCTTGATTTTTCTTTTTTGCCTTTCTTTTGTGACATGATCATCTTTCCTGTATTCCTTTTGTTTTACTCTGCCTGGCACTCACACTGTGACTGCCCAAGAGAATAAATAAAGGTAACTCCAGCAAGTACACCCTTGACACATCATGTAATCAGCCAGGAATAAGTAAACTGCTGTCAATTAACTCAATTAAACTTATTGAGGAAATCAATGCAGCCCCAGGGTGTTTTTAATGCCTTTGACATTACAAATTATTCGCCTGCATCAGAAAGCATCTACTGTGTGTCTCTCTCATGCAGTTTAATTAATTTGCTTCATATTTGTGATAGATAAAAAGTATCACTTATTTATACAGTACTGTGCAGAAGTCTTGAGCCACCTCTTTGTGTCTATTTCCACAGGTGAAGCAATTTATTGAACTATCTGCACACACGCACATGCAAAACAGAGTTTCTACAGTTCTAACAAACTTGAATGCCAGTATTTGGTATGACCACCTTTATTTTCCAACAAAGCTCTCTTAGGCGAGCTTTCTTGTAATTTCTTTAAGTAGGCTTCAGGAATTATTCTCGAGGCTTCTTGAAGGACATTCCACTCCTCTTGTAAGAAGAAGCCATCGACAGTGAAAGCTTTCCATTGCATGGTGGATCAAAATCTGACGGTGCTTTTCTGCATTCATAACTCCAATTTGAAAAAATGCTCAAAACTATTGACTAAAATGCAACTCCAGATGGCTGCACCTACCTCTCTCCTGACATCCTCCATGCTTGTTGACCACGGTTTGGATTTAGCAGTCTGTAAGACCTGTTGCCTCTGATTTTCAGTGCAGTTCTTTTGTAACGTGCCATATCTTGTGACTTTCAAGACGCTGCTCACTTGCTTTTAGAGCTGCCATTTCTTTTGTCCTGAAGTTTCCTAAATCTTTTAAAGGACTTACTCCACATAGTGTTGAGATATGCCAAGTTTTTAGCTAACAGCTGTCTGGGAATCACCTTATTGATGCAAAAACACCATTTTATGCCTGCCAAAGTGTGTTATCTTTGCCATTTTGAAATTGGGACAAATTGTGTGTTTTTGTGGCAGGCTCCTATTAACAAAGTGCCAAAAGTTACAATTTACAATTGGTTCTTTGTTGTCTATTATATACAGAACGCTGGTTCATCCTTGGAGTTAAGTACCTTTTCTCTGCCTGAATGATTAGCAGTTTAGTTTAAGTGATTTAACAAATGAACAAAAACCTGAAAATGGTCAAAGAACAAACTCTGAAAGATCTTTAGAAAGCCTGGAGAATTATTGCTCTAGTCCACTTTAAACTATTACAAGAAAGTCTGGCTCCTTGGAAGCTAAATATAAAGAATTGACTGGTGTTCTCAAAACAGAACATACAACGTTTTACGAGAAAAAAAAAGAAACTGAAAGTCTAAATATTCTTTTCTGTGCTTTAAATATCTGCAAAGCCCAAACTTACTTGTTTAGTTCAGCTGTGCCAAAGGAGAGCCTCTGGCAATCAATATCTACCTAGAGGGAAAAAAGTTGTAACAAGATTTCCATAGGACCCAGAGAAATCTTGTTAAGGCACAGGTGAACCTGCAGAAGCCCTCCATCACTCTCCCCACAGCTTCTGTGTGGATATCCTGTCACATTCTGCTTCTCGCTGCGCCTCGCACCCATCTGACCTGCAAATCTGGTGAAGGCTGTGTTGAGCTGGAATAGGCAGCTGTCTATCCCCGTTTCATAGGCAGAACCTCCTTCAGTGAGGGCCTAACATTTATTTGGGTTTTTGGTTTTTAGAATGTACATGTAAGGAAATTTCACAGAGAACTGAGTTAGAGAGTCAAGGTGCTGAATTAAAAAATCTCATTAGTACTCCTGCTTTAGTTAAAAGGTTTTCCATAAATTAGAAAAAAAGTGAATATTGATAACATTTTGTTAAAACATTAAACAGCTACAGAATTTGACGAATTTGCAAATTTCTATAGCTACATCAGGTTTTAGCAAATATTTTCAATGTATTGTAAAATATAACATATGATGTTATATGTTCGTAGGAAATGGCTAGAAAGTGTTTAAATGTAAAATTATTCCTATATCAGAATATACTGGCAGTTTGGTTGATAGTGTAATTATAAGTTGTGCTAACTTAAAAAAAAGTATACAGCTGATGCTGGGAATTATTTAATGATGCAAGCTCAATGCAGTGTGTGTTTCATGTCATATTATTGTGGCAGCCACAACAATTTCGAGCATGTCACCTGTGTGACAGCATCAAGACACCCTGAAGACTTGTTGCAACTACACTCTGGGCTATAATTAGCGACAGCTGAATGATGAATATAGGACTCAGGAATGACTGGAGGGCCTGACCTAGAGACACTGTCTGGTAATTTCTCTTGAGCTGAGAGCCTGTTGTGTGAAAGAATGATTACAGGTTTGTGAGTACTTTTATTGAAAGGTTGTTTTTTTCCAGAGAGAAGTCCAAGCAGTAAGTCAGAAAAAAATATGATCATTTCACTCACAAAAAAAAAAAAAAAAAATCACTGCCAAGTGGGTTGTGTTTTAATGACATTGCTACTAGGAGGGGAGTCCAAGTGGGCTTCTGATCTAAGACAGAAATTACATCAAAGCTTGTAGGAAGTCATTTGGAATAAATGAAAACTCCCATTCTTCATTAAAGCTGCATAAGGTGATTTCTGAACTCTTGGGGGGTCACAACAAGTCCAAAGCAGCACGGTGGCATAAAGACAAAATTCGCAAGTTGTAGTTGAAATCAGATGTTTTTAAATGCATTTTAAGAAAAGTGAATTCAATTTTTAACTTATAATGATACAGAACGTTACACAAAATACAGCAAATGTGTGTTTAAATATTCACAGCAGGAACATCCCATTGTTTGTGACAACAAATGTTAATCCAAAATTTACTAATACTTTCTTTCCTGTTTAATGCACAGATTCTTCAGATTCCGTGTGACTGCTTTTATGGCTTGTTAAGTTATTTGTTTACGTTTGATCTTCTACTCAGCCATTTCATACTGAAGATGTAGTGTACAATAAGCTTGTGTGAGCTTGTTTGCTGAAAATGGTGGCCCGCAGTTTTATTTTTTGAGGATTAAACCATAAAAACCAGCTGAAAGCTAAAAAACACAAACAAACAAAGACACATAAAGATGCTGCTATTCCATCATTTTCTTCTTATAGTCTATACGGAGTTATCTTCTTGCCTTCTTCCTGTCAGAGATATGGTTCATGAAAGTAAATTCGGACGTTGTCCATCCCTATTGCAGAAAACAAGAAAAAGAGATAAATAAAATATGAGGCTGGCGTTTCACAGTCAGGTTTAAGGTGCTGGAGATGCTGCTGCTGATCGATCAGCCCTTCAAGGAAGGTCAGATCAGTGTCCTGATCTGAGAACTGTGACCTCTCCCACTAAAATACAGAAAAAGGAAAGGTTTAAAGATCGCTGCCTTGTTTGATGTCATGCTTTCTTCCAGACCTCCAGGGCCTCAGAGCCAGTTGGATATTTTCCTACATGTGACAGCTAAAGATGTCAGAATCATCTCTAAACATTTGAATTATTGTAGGAAAACACCGTTTTCAACTTAGGAATCAATTTATTTTGTTATGAAACATTTCCTCTGCTCTCCTCCTCCTAGCCCCTTCTCCCACCACTCTCTGCCGGATGTTCATGTTTGCCAATGCTAATAAGGCTCCCAAAATAAACATGCAAATGCGAGTTTAAGACCTACTTCCACATCAGTGCCGTGCCTTTTGTACAATAAATGTACAAGAATTCAAAAGTCTTGTGAGGCTCAACACATGACAGCCTAGTCACATTCAGGATTATCACAGAAGAGATAAAAAAAAAAAAATCATAGCGTGTTGTTGGAATTTAAGCATTTTAAAAACCAAGTCACTACTTCTATAGACAGACCTTACAAAAGGTTTTCTTCTTTTATTTGTAGAAGATGGCAAAAGAATTTCTCACAGATCAAACCAGAACATGTTTGGCATTTACTGTGACATGCCTAATATGTTGTAGGCCCACCACTGGAAAAGTTGTGACGGCCAGGACAGAGCGCAGGACCTCTGGGTACGGTGTCTGGCACTGGGTTCTTGGCAGCTGATGCTTTGGATCCTGTGGACTGTAGGTTGGGACCTTCATGAATGTGGCTGCAGGGCATCTCATGAATGCTTAATTATGTTGAGATTTGGAAATTTTGAAAGCTGGATCAAATCTTTGAACTCTTTATTGTTTTGAACTCATTTTCCCAGGTCAGTTTTTGGGGCGTGGCTGGTGCATTGTCCTGCTATGTCAGTGGCATTATGACGGGGATGTGGAGGTGTAAAACTGACATCCACATGAGTTCCAGGGCACAGAATTTCCCTGCAGAACAATTCATTGAGTATGATCAATGTTACTCACTTCAGCTGTCAGCGATTTTAATGTTGCTGATAGATCAGCGGCCCTTTTCTCCTAAGGGGACCAAAAATTTTACTTGGTTTAGTGGCGCAGGCAAATGACAAGTATACTGAAGTAGGTATCTTTTCTTCTAGATGGGATGAAGCTTTAAAACATTTATAAAATGTGATTTGAGTTAAGTTAAAATATGCTTACTTCTCACAGTTCCTGAATTCAAACTCCAACAATGGTAAATGGTATGTGTTGTCCTGCAGTCACATTAGGGAAAACAGCAGCTGGAAAACAATGGCATAAAAAAGTTATTGCATTCATGTACAATGAACTTGTAAACTTTATCCTTTGAAATTAAGAAACTGAAATCCTGTAGTTCCTGTAAATTAACCACAAATGAGGTAGGCACTTTTCACGTTGCTTTCATATAGGCATATAACCAGACTACAATCAGTTGGCAACCAGCTGAATCAAATCCCCAACTCCAAAGAAATGTGTCTCAGACAAGTTGCACAATCTAACTCAGATTGATTATAATGTGTTCAGTCTGTGTTTAAACTGGACTGCAGTTATTTGTGAACTTTGCCAATCACTGTTCTGGGGCAGGTTTACTGTGGCCGTGAGATGTCAAACACACTGCAACTTAGAAAAAGACCAGTGAATAAAAAAACTGCCTCAAAGCCGCACAAAACAAATTGGAGGTTGAATGAAACACAACAGTAGAGTTCAGCTGCGGAGGTGACACGCTAACAGTAAACCTGTACCTACTGTATTATTTAAATCGTGTGATTAAATCACATATTACCTTCGATCCTTTTCCCCCCTCACAACACTAAAGAATCCTCCGCTTCTTTCAAGCACATCTCAAAACACTTTCCTTTTGTGTTCTTTTGCAGCTTTTTTCTATTTGCTGGTGTTTTTTTTAGTTGCATTACATTTGACCTCTCAGGGCCACCATACAGATTGCCTCCTACTGGGTGATTTGGACACTTGACTTGACTTTCATTTGCAAGGTTGCCCAGAAGTTGATGGGTGTTGCTATACAACGTTTGGGTAACCAGTTGGTTATCACAACCACTTGTAGTTGGTTGCTGAATGCAAGAAATTTCATATAAACACCAGACAGCCACATTTTTTCCCAGTCTTAACGAGCTTCCCATCTCCCTTGCAACCTTTTTATTTATTTATTTTTTTACAATAGTGTGACTACCAAATGAGTTGAAAAAGATTTATGCAGTGTTTGTTTGTTTCATAGGAACTTGTTTCATACATTTAGCATTTAACATGAATTGCCACATGAAAACGATAACACACTTTTTTTAACCATGAGATGTCAAGCTCACTAAGTGCACAAAGGTAGAAAGCATATATATTCTGTAACAAAAAAAGAACGTTGTGTAAAAAAGGAGGAGGAATACATTATCAAGAGGTGTAGCAGAGATGGCTGTCATATGCAATCATGTCATCTTTTTCTTAGTGCTATATTCAGCACCACAGCAGTTGGGCAGTTAGTGGTGTAGGTCTTAGAATAAAACTGCACCTTAAGTACTGTGCTAGAGTATAGGATGACCATGAGAATGATAGTACATAATCCAGTGATCCAATAAGAGATGTTGCAGTGGAAGAATTCAGTGTTACATAGGCCCTACTGCAGACTTTTGGGATACTTAGGCTATGCCAGTGCAGGATGGACTTGCCAGAGCCTGACAGTTACTTCAACAAACCACACTCCATGAATAATGGTGCATGCTAACTGTTCTGGGTTGTGTAACACTCACAACACAGAGTCACAAGCATATACAGTTATGACTGAAAACTTGGAAGCACTTTCTCTCTCTTCTCCTCGCTCAGAGAGAGTTTGTTTGGTTGGAGGGCATTGCGGAATATATTAGTTGCAATGAAAATGCAATGCAGTTCTCTGGCCACCACCTGCAGCACTGTGTCATAGTTTGGTAACACACAGCAATAGGAATAATATTCAGGATGCTGTGCATGCTTTGGGCATGAAATACAGCAAGCATGGATTCCGGGCTGCTGTATGTGGACTTGCATGCAGTACATCAGCTTTTTCAGACCAGTATTCTTTCTGCTGCGTTCTTGTCCCATGCGTCGAAACCAATTTCTTTTCTGGATAGAAGGTTTTGCTTGCAGATTTCAGTAGCAGCAATAGTCGATGTTCACTGAAAGAAAAAAAAATTGCTCCCTCTCAAAAGAATGATTCCTAACTTGTATGGGCATTGTTTCAACAGCACATTACACAGAGGCTGGCTTGTGTTGCACAGATGATGCAAAGCTACTGCAAGTTAGCTTTATAGTTGAAACAGAATGAAGAGTAACATGAGAGTAAATATATAAATGGTTTGCATTGTTGTTATTGTTCCAGTTACATATATATATTCTAATAGGTCATTTAAACAATGGCTGTTTACCAGTGTAATTTCTCCAGTTAATTTAATATAGTAAAATTATTTCTATTGAGTATATAGTGGATTTAAATTGGTAACATCTCCAGACAGAGTCTAAGACATTAATGTGATGGAAAGGCTTAAATGCATACATTTCAGCAGTTCAGATTTGTTGTGAATTCTATGTTTAGTTAAAGTCAAGGAAATTCAGTTTGGATGTCAGACACTGAAAAGGCAAAAAGCTGTTAATTGCTGCTTTTAATAATGATGATCAAGAGGGGAAAAAAATCAGACTGCAGCCCACGTCTGTATGTTTTACCACGCCTTTCAGTATTAGTACGTATTTAATGGTGTCGCTTTTATTCTCCTCAGCTTGGACAATGAAGTCACTATCCCCTGTGCATGTGTGTGTCTCTGTGTGTGTGTGTGTGTCTTTGTGCTTGAGCGTGCGCTTTAAAAGCCTGGCAAGGAAAGGTAGCTCGTGTCTACTATTACCATGGTAACTTCTTGCCTCATTAGTGTGAAGCCAGAAGCTGAAAAAAATAATTGTTGACTCACTTATAGTGAGACTGCAATGGCAGCTAAATTCAAATGCTCTATTGTTTGCATTCTACTTTCTGCACTGATTCTGACTGATCAGACATTAAAATAATTGCCCCCTAATGGTATGAATGACTGCTGTCGTAAATAATTCATGAAAAATTTGCACATTTGATTGCTTCATCCAAAGCTGTGCTGGCATAAGGCATTAGATCATATTTAAAAGAACATTGATTTGTTTTATGTCTGTTCCTTCAAACCCCATCTGTGCAGACAGAGAACTATTTGCAGCTTTTAAAGCTAGAATTTCATAAAAGATGTGTTCGGTGTGTTTGTGTGTGTTCATGCTGAATGTTCATCTATACTGATATAACGAAGAACAGCAAGTCTCACAAATGAAATGCATTTCTTTGTTCCTGATGAGTAAGAAAGCTGTTTCTACTGGTAGTTTCTCTGTAGGGCTAAGCTTAAGGATAGGCTGAGACTGTCTGCTGTCTCCATGAGCCTGTTTATTTTTTTTCCTTCCAGGACCCGGGGGACGCTGACAGCAGTATTAGCAGAATCTGATATGACAAAATGAATCATATAAATGAAGACCACAGTCTCTTAACTTTCCCTTCCTGTTTTTCCTCTTCTCGTCTTCCTTTTTCTATGGGGAGCCAGTTCAGCGATTAAATTGTCACTGCACCGTCAGACCTTGACAGGCTGCACTAATCCACGATGCTGCCATTCCTTTGCTGATCCATCCTGCTAGGGAGGACGTACTCCAGGCTTAAAGCCAATGGGCCATGTCCCCCCCCTTACACCTACCACCACCACCCACCCCTAGCAGCTGTATGAAAGCAGCCACACATGGGAGCAGACTTACCTGTTGGCAACAGTTCCTGACAGGGCCATCACTTGGCCTCGGATCTCAGCTCAATTGGCACATCAGGTTTCTGATTCAAACAGGCCGTCCCTTCTGAGTTTCAGAGTCAAACTGTCAGGTAGAAAAACTGTAATTCGGCTCTGTGTTTATCAGTACGCTCCCAGGCCACCCAACTCTGAAATGAGCTACGGACCACATTTAGTGTGATCACAAAGCCTGTAAAGATATTTTAAAAACAGTACACTGATCGATCTTCTCTAAAAGGTCACATCAAACTAAACTCACTAAAGGATCATTGCTGGTAAAGAGACGTTTTCAGCATCAAAGAAGGCACATTAGTTCAGGAGACGTCGAAATTTGTCTCCTATAGTCAGACTGTTAAAATACAATTATACTGTAATGAGGAAGGACATACAGCTGTATTGACCCAAACTATGGGACATGCTATAAACCATTGAAAATGCAGGGTTTCTTGCCATGCCAACATAATCTTTTTGCACTCCACGTTTCTCTTCCTTTGTCCGCTCCCCAAAATTATAACCAAGCTGGGATCCAGGCTCCATTACAGATGCAAAAGTACCAAGTAGTCACAATCTCAAAATAGGAATAACCTTGGAAGTCATGCAGCGCTGCCCAAGAACATAACCTTGAAACAGAGACTGGCCAGATTTCTGCCAGGTATGTTTTGTACTTTTTATGAGCAGTGTTGTGAACCTGTAGACTTGATTCTCATGCCAGCTAGCTTGATTCCTGGGTAAACTGACAAAGGGCAGTAAAACTAGTTTAGACCAGTATCGCCTGACTACAAAACTTTATTTAGTGTCATTTCTCTGCACATGTTCAATTGTGAGGAATTGGATTATAAAGCACACAGAACATGAGTACTGAACAGCAACGCTTGGCAACACTAATAAATTCTCATCTATTAACTGAAAGTATATTTAGACTTCCCATGTGTTATATCTCCTCCATATCTGACCAGGAAGAAATACAGTTTCTGTTTCTCATTATCTCATAATAAGGGATATTTTTTCCAAAACATTTGGCTTCGACTCCAAGTCAGACATTAGTCATTCTACATATATCCTATTACTAATAGATGACTAATTTTTCCACCCTTGCATTCGTCTTGCTTCTTTCAGCATTATATTTTAAATTATGCAGGCCCATCACAAACGCTGCAGATAAAAGACTCACATGTCCATGTTCAGCTAACAAAGACTTGTGTGTTTTTCCATATAAAAGACTAATGAGCATGGGACAGACATGCTGTTAAGATAATTCACGAAGGCTGGAGTCAGTTACAGCTTTCACAAAACGTTAATCTATATTTGCTGTTTTACATATTCAGCTCAGTTTAAAGATTAATTAACTTGCTTTTTAGATTTCACATTTGCAAGCAGTATATGTTTTTTAGTTTAATATAGTATTCGAGGACTGATTTTGAACTGAAGCAATAAAGATATGACGCTATATGAATTTCATTAACTCTGCATATATATCCTTGGTGTTTGTTTTTATGGTTTTGCACTTAATAGGTAAATATTTTCGTCATCAGTAAGTCAGAAATGTACATTTTTCAGCAGTGATGATTTGATTTCTGAGGGTTATTTAAATTCAGAAAACTGCTGTTCAGTAGGAAAGAATGAGACAAACCAAGTTGAATTAACCAAACTGGGACTGTCTTAAGCAAATAAAGATAAGATGAAGAAGACAAATAAAAGTGTTTACTTTCTTGCAGGAAGGCGTAAAAATGAGTAGCTGAGAGATATGTCTGTTTGCTAACATAACAGGTAAATGTGATATGCCACAATTTTCTGATATTGAGTGGAAAAATATATATATTTCATTGTTTTACTTGAACATTAAGCTGAATGTCTCATAATTCTTTGACACATAGGCTTACTTGCATTACTGTGATAATTTCATTGATTATGTATCTGCACTTTTATGGTAAATTAACATAAATATGGTTTCTCATATGTGTGAGAAACATACCTTAGAGGTCTGCATTTCAAAATGCAAAGCAGTCATTAACCATCAGCTGCTGAAAGCTTTTAACCAAATGGTAACACGTGTCTCCAGGGTAGCAGAGAAGAGGAATCCAAAGTAACAAGGCTTTAGTGTGTGACTCATCAGGTGTGAGGAGTCTTCTTCTATGTAATAGCTACAGTTTACCATATATAGTAAATGAACATCTACAAGAGCCGCTGGTGGCGTGTGTTTAAGTGAAGTGTATTGGTTTGTGGTACTGATTCCCCCAAGGGAAGCACAGTCCAGTATCAGTGACCTGCCACCTGCACTGCTTAATGTTAAATTTCATCACACAGTAATCAAGCAAGTTTTTATTACAGTGTTTATGTGCTTTCATTCAAGCAGCTAGCTGTTAGTTTGGTAGCACAGCAGAGTAGAATAACGAGTTTGGAAGTTGTTGGGCATTTCTTTGAAAAGAAATCTTGGTGGAATTACTTTTTTTTGGCTAAAATGGTTCTTCTCTTGGAACTTTTGAGGCGAGAACAAATTTCATGTTGACTTTAAGACGTCTTACCCGCGGACAATGCATAAATGCACGCCGTCCTTCAAAATAATAAAAAAGCTAATATATTAGAAATATTTCTTTCAACTCACATCACTGTAGCTTTTCATTACTTGCAAACATGCATCTAAAAAAAAAGAAAGTCCACAATCATATTTGCAAAAGCTAAATTAGAAGCAAGAGGACAAAAAAAACAACAACCAACGCATACATCAACACAGCATCTCTCTCCACTCTCCCTTTCCCACATCAAATGCACCCTAAGACCTTTGATAAAGAAGCAATTACAGAGCATTTGATTGTAACCGCTGCAAAGAGACTGTATTGGATTTGAAGGCAGCAGTAGAGCTCTAGTTAGTTGCCTGCAGCTCTTTACTTGCAATTTCGACGTGAGCTCAGCTGGTGAAGGATAACAGCTGCTTCTCATTACTGATGTTTAGACTAAATGATTTTCAGCAGTGGACACAGCGTAGACTCGGTTTGGCTGCATCATCATGCTTGAGCACAGAAGATCGTTTGACAGCAGACTTTGATATCTCTGTAGCCATCGCATGCACATGGGGTCTTCTTGAAGGTTTCTGAAGGGCTGCCTAGGCTTCTGTGTATAATACTCTGTAATCAGGATATCAGGAAAAGCAATGGAAAGGGACATGTGTTATAATAACTACATGTAGATCTATAATATTTTAATAGGAGAACAGTGGGAGTATGCATGTAGTTCCCTTCCATCACGTGGGCATCAGATGATAGTTTGGGATTCAGGTGCATGCTAAACCTTGAAATACATTCATCAACTGTGCTAAGAATTGCCACCTGTACCCCAGCAGAGGGAGCTCCACTTATTTCATAATTATAGTTAGAAGAGACCTATTCTACTTTGTTTTTGGGGGGTGTCCTTATGTTGACATAGTAATATTTTCAAGTGCATATCCATAAAGTGTTGTATTTTTTTCCATTATATAAGGGTGAGGGGCCATCAAATAACATTAAGTTAAACAGCATAAAAATAACAAGCTTTTCTTTTCCCTCTATTATATTGATAAACACCACCTTCATTTTCCCTACAGTCTCCCTTGTGATTCACTTTTTTCCCTCCCTGTCACAAGTAAAGTACAGTCCTATTTGTAGCATCTTTATGGACTTTAACTGAGCTGCAACTTGCACATTTTATCCTCAGAAGGATGTCAAATAGGATAAGTACATCAGTCTGTTGGGAAACACAAGGCAGAGGACTGAGCAAACTGAGGAGGGGGAAAAAAAAGAAAAAGAAACCCAACGAGGTATTTTATCGTCAAATGATCTGACAATGTTTCTTTATTTTTCCTGATATATGCATGCTACATTTCCACGAGAGGATTTGCTTTGGTAGTGCACCACGAGAACCGTCCATGTTTATTGATAGAACACTCCTGAATTGAATTTGAATTTAATTAAGGAAAGTCGCACACGCAACGAGATGGAGAGCAAGAGAGAGAAAGAAATCCCATTGTTCCACCTTAACCTGTCTCAGCCTGAGATCAATTATCAAGCAACGGACTAGTTTAATACATGTTCTCCGCAAAACAACAAGCAAACTGGGGATGAAAATTATTTGTCGATACAAGATTGATGTTGACTAACAAAGCTAACGTGGAGAAGAGGAAGTAGCAGTTAAATAGCGACAAGACAAGATATGCAGGTTACTGTGTTCACATGTCTTTAATGTGTAATTTTTTGTAAATAGTTCAAGATAAAAAACCAAAATTTTGGCAGAAATCTAAGAAAAAACGTATAATTTAACCAGTTACATGAAAAAACAAGCTCTTGATTAGATTCTCTTACAGCAGATTTACATATTTCACACATTTTTAATAAATTACTTTACCTAAATTACTATATAATAACTATTGGAATTTAAAGAAGTTAGAGAAGGAAGCACAACTTATTTTAATGTGAACACTGTACTGCAACAACTTTTAAGGACAGGACTGAATGTAATACTGGTTGATATACGGGTAACATTTTTGAAATTGATTATGTGCAATTACCAATGTAAGTTAAAGATTTAATCTTACAACACCCAAGACTGCCGATTTCCGCACATCTGAAGAAGCCATAGTGAATTTTAATTAAACATATCAGTCTAAGCAATCGCAGCTCTTGTTAATGATTACTAGGGAGCCCATCACTGTATTTCATGTGTGTCATTACAAAGTACTCAACAGAAGAAGAGGTCTGTAGTAAGTTCATCAGCATGTCATCTAAAGTGTGATGTTTTTATGCTTCACTGTAATATTCATAGAGGACTTGTTTACAAAGTCGCTTACTCTAAAGTTAGGGTTGCTATATCTTCAATGTCCAGTCTACAATGATGGCAGTGGCGCTTATGCAACCTAGAATTTTTAGGCCTCCGTTTTACATCTGACAATGGTTGATTTTACCAGCTGTCACTAGCAGATTTTATCAAGTGTAGGTCATTAAGGTGCCATTAGCTTTGTGCATTAGGTGAAAACACTGTTGCTATCTCACTCATGTTATTACAGGGGGTCCAAATATGCACTTAATGCATACGCACAATATTATGCATAAAGACAGAGATTAACGCTATGTCCATATGAATGACATTCAGTGTTACATAAGATTTTTCTGTAACAATGCAGCACAGTTTGCAAAGTGTACTACCTTGCGTGGTAACATTTTATTTGAACAGTCAGTTATTCGTTTTAGCAGCTTGTGAGCACCAGAAACATTTAATATTGTTGACCGCAGTACATTTATATCGTGGTTAAAATGAAAGCACAACAGGCGGTAAAACAAGCTAAAGAGGGGTTTGAAAACAAGCTCGTAATAACAGCAACCTGCTTACTGTTAAGGCTGACATTTTGGGTGACATTGCATCAATAACTGGGATCAGAGAATATACTTGTATGCTTGTTGAGAGTGGGGAAATTCTGAGCTTGTCTTCATTGTTATAAAGAAGCTCAGAATTAATTCCAGGTCGCTTACCTGTTACAAACGATCTCTGATGAATGGAGATAGCAGTTAATGGTCCGTGTTCTGCTTGACCTCAGTACATAGTTATCAGCGAACTGAGGGATTGCCTTTGCCTCTCTGGGACTGCCCTGCACTGGTAATCTGTCAGTATGTTTTTGTTTTTTATTGGTGATTCTGTTACTTAAGCTTAACTTAGCATGTACTGTGCGGGATGCTTACTTTCATTCAATCAGTTACGCTAAAGTGCCTTTCATAGAGTGCATACTGAATTTCTATGAAAGAACTCAAAATAAAGTTACAATTTAGTATATGAATATTAGTTCAGTACAGTTTAAGGAGAATTCCCCCATTTCTTTGTTTTTGTAAAAGCCACATAAAGACCATAAGACCAATTTTTTTTGTCCTTGCTGAAAAGTTATCTTCAGCTGAAGCAGCTGTCTAAACTTGTGACAAGAAATGGGGTAATGTTGTCAAAGTCTGCATCTTTCAAACAGTTCAGTGGATGGAAACATTTTTTTCAGGAGAGCGTGACAGTGATTACATGTCTTGAAATGCCTTTGGGGTTTTTTAGATGTTGAAAAAATACCAACAAAGCTTCAACTCCATCAAGTGTGCCAGTCTGGTGCTTGTCACTGCAGTTCCTGTTAATCTCAGTGTAACTCAGTTCATGTAAGTTCCTGCCATATTATAATTAGATGTTGTCATTTTGTCAAAAAAAACCCCAAATCTTGTATAATATGATATTTTTTAAAAAGGCAGATAACAGGTTGGGTTTTTATGCGTCTCAGCTAAATCATATTCATACTTGTTTCTCAGTGCAATAATGGATTTAATGAGTTTTCCAGTAGTATGGTAAAAAGAAATCTATATACTCTATTTACATGTGCGTGTACGTGTGAGTGTGTTTTAAACTGAAAGTGATTAAAGAAAGCAGCAGGTAACTGTACCTGAAATACTTAATCAGAGTTGCAAAATGATGATGGTTACAAAGTAATAACAATTAGGCCATCTTGAGTAGTTGATTGTAAAGTAAGTACTGCAATACAGTCCCTCTCTGTTTCGCATGCGCAGACACACGCGTAGAGTCGACTTACTTAATTTGCATTGTAGATCATGATAGAGAAAAGTAAGTTTTGCAGGAAAGCATGAGATAAAAACCACACACTCAGATACTAAACTGAAACAACTGTCTGCAAGCGATAAAAAATAGATCAGAAATCTTGCCCGACTGAATACCAAGTTTGTAATGAAATTTGATAACAGAAAAATAGAAAATAATTGATTACAATTCACCTTGAAATTACTAGGTGAATTTTAAACCATATTCCATCCTGCTATTCAAGGCCATGTGGATACCTCTTTAAGACACTACAGCTTTCCTGGCCACGCCCCATGGCTTACCTGTAAAGCACCTGTGCTGAGTTAGATACAGGGTGTGTCAATCTAAAATGTGTTGACCTGTGAGTGAAAGATTGTTGTACGTCTCTGAGTATTTAGTCCAACTTACAGATTCCATCCTCAGATGGTTGAATAGATGTGACATCTTTTCAAAAGTGCAGAGGTCCACCCTTTTCACATCCAGGGTGTATTACAGTCCGCCTGTGTGGTTGGATGCCTTAGTGCACCCATTGCCCCTACACTATCATCTACACATTCCTTTATTCACTGTCCTAAAGCAAGTTCTCTGTCGGGTCCATGCTAAATAAATGACAATGATCTGGTGAAGGGAACACTTCAAGCCTACAGGTGCTAGGCTGAACTATCCACAAGTCTCAGGCACAGGTCTCCTGGCTTGCCTACTGGTACCACAGGGCAGTGTTCACCACCTGGTGTTCAGTTCACCAGACATGCCCCAGAAGGCTACAGTGCAGACCATCCTGCAGTTTTGCAGTCCCAGCTGGAAGCCAAATGAGGCTGCTCTGTGCCCTGTTCGGATCAGAGTACATCAGGTCCTCTCACACTATTAGGAAAACCGACTAACTTTTCATCTGCTTCAACCCTGGTGTTTTGAGGAGAACAGGCATTTGCATTCTCGAGTGTTCCCATTCTGTCTGGAGTCTGGGCTCATTCAACCCAAGGTGTAGCCACCTCATGGGAATTAGGGAAGGGAGCTTCCCTCTTGGCCATTTGTGCAGCTTCAACGAAGTTTTCTGAGTCCATTTTTTTCCGATTTCCTGACTTAATGTGGCAGGCCAGCCTCTTGTTTGCAAGTGCTGGGTGTGTCTCAGCAGTAGACAGCCGGGTGTTATTTCCTTGGTCAGTTTAGCATCTTGCAAGTGGGTCTCTCAGCTTGGCCATCACAAGAGCCAAGGGCACTGACCTGGAAATATGTACATTAAATAATTCATTTATTTACTTTTTAATGGACTGGGATATCAGGCTGCAATATCTCAGTTCAAAGTATCTTTAATAGTTAACCCATAACTATGGAATATGGAACTCAGAGAACTAAGGCTACATTGTAACAGTTCCATTTAGCCATTTATGCTTCTAGGAGGCAATCATTTCAGCTGCCTATTGGTTATATTAACTTAAACACTGGGTTGCTTTGAAATTCAAATGTTTATTTATTTTTTGATTCTGATGCGGCTCAGGCTCTAAGCTGAAATACGCTGAAGACAAAAACCAGCATATTATTGATTTCAATATCCTAGAAACTGTCATAAGTGTGAACAGAAGGCTAAACTTTCTAATTGATGTCCCAAGCTACTTAATCGCTACTTGTGTGAGAGAGCAGAGACCTGGGAAAGAGTACGACAGAGAGGGAGACAGAGAGAGAGAGAGAGGAAGATTAGAGTGTCTTGACAAGGAAAGCCTTTCAAGTTTGTAGGTTTGAAGTGCTAATCACATGCAAATGTGTGCAAATGAGTGTGCACCCACCCTATAAAACTCTCGCTGAATACTTGAAGCTGAGCAAAATTCTGGGCTGGTGTTTGTCTATAAATAGTGAAAGTTTGGGCAAGTTTGAGTGTTTTTAACACAGTAGTTGTCCAAATCACCAGAAACCAAATAAGACTGTACAGGACTCTACGAGAACATGTGTAGCATGAGGAAACACCAAAATGTTTGTGTGATCAATATTTATTTCACATTTAACAGTGAAATATCAAGTGCTTTAAAAAAATGCTTTTATGAATTTAATTAATAGCAGCCCAGCTAACAGAATCAAAGTCTTAATTAATGCTGAGTTATGATGATAATCTGTGCGTACGAAACCCAAAATGTTTACTTAAGTTTCGGCTCGATAGGCCCGAACGTAATTACACAAAACATAGGCTTTATAATTCAGCAAAACTTTGAAGAGGGAACAGTTTTCCACCATGTGGCAAGACAAATAAAGGGATGAATGAACAGATCAATGATCCAATTACCTTAGCTGACACATAAATCCATAGACAGTGTGGAGAAAGATGGCAAAATAATCCATTTCGCGGCACTTAACTACTTTAATAAAACTTTGCTTGTAAAACAAAATAGTTAACAACTGTGTGGCAAAATGAGTGATAAGATGAATAATGGTTCCACACAAAAAGGGAGATGGGGGGCGTACGAGCACAGAGAGAGCACATAATTTCATGGTAGACTGAGAAAAACAGATGCTTTTTAAATACTGGAGCCACATGAGGAAAATTTTAAAATCCATTCTCAAAATTAATTGCATCTCAGAATCCACTGATTTTTTTTTTTTTTTTAACATCTTCAATCTCAAATCTCTCGCTCACTAATTAGAAAAAAGTAGCTGTCATACACAGTTATATACTGAAGATGATCCTCCTGACTCCTGAAATGTCACTGATGCAATAAAGTCAAGACTTCTGATCTCACATACAGTATGCATTAATATGCATATTATATATGTCATGACTTAATATGCAGCGATAAGGGAAAAACCAGCAGACTTTGCAGTGGCAGGTGAGATGCACCGATTCTCTTTAAAAGCCTCTTTCAGATCCTGATAACTAGCAGTCATATTATCAGTATAGCCCAGAACAGTCCATGTCAATTAGAGTGAATAAGATAGATGGATACATCTGTAAAGCTTTTATTATACCAGATAATCTGCACTAACCATCACTCCCAACCAAGCCTCTAAAAGGGATTTCACATTTGACTGCTGGGATGGATAAATCTCGTAGAAACTGGCACAATGAAGCTTCAGTTAGTGCCCAGCTGTAGTTAACAATTAAGTGGCGGTGTAACATCACTGATATGGCTGAAATGTCAGTAGAGACAAAAGCAGCCTTTGCAGCGTCGAGTGTCAATTGGCAGCGACAAGAAGGGGGAGATGGAAGTCTCCCCCTAGTTATGAATACAGTCAGCTGCCTCGGAGCTTAGCTGGTTCCATTCTCACAAGCAAGACTACAAAATCAATTTGACATTTCTTTCTTCTGTTCAATACTTACACACTTGCAATATATACTACTGAGTTTCTACTTAGACTGATTTGTTTTTCTTTTAGCCGTTTTTCTACATCAGTTGATGTAGATGATTTGCAAATCGTCCAGAACTTTACGGTTGCTGTTCCCAGATGTGCTTTAAGAAATATTTCACATTTTTCAGTTTAAAAAAATAAATAATTAGTATTCTGAGAAGTCCTTTTTGTTCCTGTTACGACCCGGCTCATAGCTGCAACATAAAAGAAGATGGATACCGGATTGTGGGATGAGAAGAGGCTTTATCTTAAACTGGACAACCACGTTGGCTAAAAAATGGCTGGTGCCACTAAGGCAAACACAACAAAAGAGATGGACAAAATGGTGAACGGAGAACTAAACTATACTGGGAAAAACTAAACTACTGACCCTGAACAGAAACACAAACCTGAACACGAATAACAGCCAGCAGAAAACAGATGACGGTTCGGCAGCAGGGAAACACACAGACGAGACACGGTGGATACACAGACGGACCAGCCAAACTACAAAGACAGAGGACGCGACTTAAATACACACAGGGAAACACAGGGAGATTAGACACAGGTGGGGAACACAGCTGGGAATAATCAACCAGACGAGACAGAGGTAAAACTGAACACACTCACATGAGACGCAGACCTTCACAATAAAACAGGAAACGAGAACAAATCCTTAAACATAACATAAAACAAAACACTGACGACATTAAATCATAACATTTCCCCCCACCCAAAAATCAAACATTTAACCCCAAATGAAAATGTTTGATTCATGACCTAGAGAGCCATGAATGCTGTAGTCCTGGAGGACCAGCGCACAAGGCACTGGCCGCTATTCTGCAGGCAGACGGAATGCTGAAGCGGTCCTCCGGACCCTCCAGCGGAGACGGACGAAGGCTGGACAGGCCCCTCGGACCCTCCAGCGGAGACGGACGAAGGCTGGACAGGCCCCTCGGACCCTCCAGCGGAGACGAATGAAGGCTGGACAGGCCCCTCGGACCCTCCAGCGAAGATTTAATGTTGGCTGGACAGGCCCCTCGGACCCTCCAGCGGAGACAGAATGCTGGACAGGCCCTCGGACCCTCCAGCTGAAACAGAATGCTGGCTGGTCCTCCGGACCCTCCAGCGAGACGGAAGGCTGGACAGGCCCCTCGGACCCTCCAGCGAGACGGAATGCTGAAGCGGTCCTCGGACCCTCCAGCGAGACGGAATGAATGCTGAAGCGGTCCCTCGGACCCTCCAGCGAGCGAATGAATGCTGAAGCGGTCCCTCGGACCCTCCAGCGAGACAAATGAATGCTGAAGCGGTCCCTTGGACCCTCCAGCGAAGACAAATGAATGCTGAAGCGGTCCCTTGGACCCTCCAGCGAAGACAAATGAATGCTGAAGCGGTCCCTTGGACCCTCCAGCGACAACGAATGCTGAAGCGGTCCCTCGGACCCTCCAGCGACGACGAATGCTGAAGCGGTCCCTTGGACCCTCCAGCGAAGACGAATGTATCCCGGACGAGCCCCCAATTCTGTTACGACCCGGCTCATAGCCGCAACATAAAAGAAGATGGATACCGGATTGTGGGATGAGAAGAGGCTTTATCTTAAACTGGACAACCAGGTTGGCTAAAAAATGGCTGGTGCCACTAAGGCAAACACAACAAAAGAGATGGACAAAATGGTGAACGGAGAACTAAACTATACTGGGAAAAACTAAACTACTGACCCTGAACAGAAACACAAACCTGAACACGAATAACAGCCAGCAGAAAACAGATGACGGTTCGGCAGCAGGGAAACACACAGACGAGACACGGTGGATACACAGACGGACCAGCCAAACTACAAAGACAGAGGACGCGACTTAAATACACACAGGGAAACACAGGGAGATTAGACACAGGTGGGGAACACAGCTGGGAATAATCAACCAGACGAGACAGAGGTAAAACTGAACACACTCACATGAGACGCAGACCTTCACAATAAAACAGGAAACGAGAACAAATCCTTAAACATAACATAAAACAAAACACTGACGACATTAAATCATAACAGTTCCTTAATTGAAAAAGTGGCAAGTTTAAGCTGCTGTTACAAAAAAAAGCTCATCAGCAACAGTGAAGTCTGAAAAATGACAGACCAATTTCTAATCTTGAGCCCACTTATTTTCTCAGTATCTATCACCTCGCCGAATCTGCCTCAGAGTGCAGTCTACAGGACCACTGAGACAGCTATAATGAAACTAACAAATGACTTTCTATTTTGACCAGGGATCTGCATTAGTCTTTGTTTTCTTAGGCTCAAGTGTAGCTTTTACTTGCAGTTTATTTTTTTGCTCTCGGTCATACTAACCTTCAGCTTTTTCCTCTTCTGCCCTCAGCTGGCTTTGCTAAAACCCAAATAACAAAGAACTTTTATACAAATTTTGATTATTTTCCACAGTCACGAAAGTTTAGCTTTATCCTGTTATGCTGGTTCTCTTTCCTTTCAGTCATATACACTACATAGATGTGCTCTTTTCACTGTAATTGTGGTATGCAACATCATAATGAAAGGTGGCAATACACTTCTTTCAATAACAGTGACTTTTTGCCAGCTGCATCTAAGCATTACACAAAAGCATGGTTACAATTTAAGATATTTGTATTACTTATTCTGTCATTTTCTTCAGAAGCTGAATCCTCGGGAATTGCTGCGGTGGCCTCTTGAACACTAAACCCACACAAATAAATCAGCCATACACGAATATGCAGCCTTAATATTTGCACAAACCAGAAAATACATGCGTAGTGTAGTCACTCGTCGTTTCTCTTCGACAAATTTCTGCAAATCCACATGTTGATTGTGTTCTTGCAGGATTACCCATCTGTGCAAGAACAATTTGGGAACAAAAGAACCAAAAAAAACAGCCCAGCCCTTGTCCCCCCAAACCTCCCACAAGTATTAGGGAAGCAGACACTGTCTCAGTATTTAAGTCCAGTCTCCGTTTATTCAGCACAACACACAACCTACTTTAACTCCCACCTTGTGAGGCGGTCTCTTTTATCTACTGCCATGCAGTGTATCTGTCAGTCGCCTCTACAGAATCTCACAGTATTGCACACACACACACACACACACACACACGACTCTCATGGATATATGCACAGACATTTTTCCTTTTTTTCTCCTTTTAAAGATTTATAACGTCTCCATTTTTATGCACATGCATTTTAATGTGTTATAAAAAGACAAGACTTTTTTCAAGAGTTTTTACTAGTGTGTTCTCTGAAATCCAATTAACCACATGTAATTTAATATTTGAAACCTCTCTTCAAAATACGTGCGAAAGAACCGAAGTGATGAAAATGCGACAGACGCCAGTGTCTTAAAATGCAGAGATGACACAGAGATAAAAAGCAAGTTACTAATAACTCGGAGAAAACAAAATCACACATGGCTTCAAAAAGCATCGCGCTTGTTAGATGCAAGAAAAGGCACACTGATTGTGACCATGTGACTGTTCAAATGAACATAATATAATGAACATTTGTATGACAAAAACAAGATTTTTGAAAATAAAATATGTGTAATAGCTACACGGTGGTGAGCCATTGTTAGCATGTGTTTAAGAGAGTGTGCTGGCTAAGTTCAGTATGTTTCACAGCTATAAATCGGTGTAGCATCTGCCATCAAATTGCTGTATTGTTTTCTAATTACTGATTGTTTTCATGTTGCTCAGTACACTGTGGGTGAAAGAGAACATTAATACAGTGCCCGACAAACAAGCACTAGTTGCTCCTGGTGGTTGGTTATGGTCCATGCTGGTTTGAGCCATGGTTACCGTAGGCCACTGACATTCCCTGTAGACTTCTGCTTGGATGGGTGTATGATTTGCTTAACATTCCTTATATAAGCTATGTTTTTTTCTTCTTTTTTCTTTCTCTCTGAGGGAGTTGTTTGGGCTCGAACGCCTAACAGGTCATTTCACCTCAACCTACCTATGCTGGGTCAAGTCGATATTTAGTTTAGTTTCCTAAACATAATATCATGTCTTATCATTATCGAAATATCCATGCAGATGATTAATATTACCACAGCCCTTTTTTTTAAAAGCTGAAATTTTATCTCAAGGTGTACTTGATTTGAACTGATAGATTTTTTTTTTTCATTCATGAGCTTTTCACCGAGGGAAGTCATTATCACTGAACTGCATGCTACAGTGGCAGATGGAAGAATGCGCAGACCTTAAATATAGTGCATAATGCAATCTAATGCAACACCCAAGCAAGAAATACCACATTTATGAATCTTACAATGTTAAAAGCTTGTGACTCTTTTTGAGACTTGAAACGACTGTGTCGGTTTCTGAGCCTGTACTTTTTTGATGTATTTATTCCCAATACTAAACTGAAACATGCTGCTGTAGCAAAAGGCCAGTCCTTAATGCAGGTGATGCTAAAGTATGTCACAAGCTATCTCAAAGAGGGATGACTGCTGGAGAAGCAAACCAAAAGACTCAATCTGTACGTAGGTTGATCGCGACATTTGACAAAATCTCGCTAATATTGCCGTTTGCTTAAGTTAACCAAGCGTAATTGGTAAGGGTTGTATACTGGTGTGACTGAAGGTCCAGACGTGGTACATAGCTTTGCAGACCCACATCTGCATTTTGGGTACTGCCTCTTGGGGACACTGTGAAATATGTAGCACACCCAGTAGTCTGGGCCACTTTTGTTTGCTCTCCTTTAGCTCACTGCCTACTGAGGGAAAAACAGAGGTCCGAACTTACAATGATCTTTTTTGAAGCAAAGTAAAATCTAGTATAAAAAAGCTATTAAAACAGTCCCCTGCAGTCATTGTATCGGCTTTCCTCTCATGTTCTTTATTATTTTTATTCCTGTTTTTTGCACGTCATCACCAGCATCATCAGTGGTGAGCTCTGCTGTGTTCCTTTCGTGTCATGATCAGGCCAATTTTTCAACCAGTCTGTTGGAGGACTGCACACAAGTGCCTCTCTGTAACATTTGCATGGCTTGAATTCCCACAATGCAACTCTCTGCATACCTGGGGAGCTGCAAAAACTAATACAAATTCAGGACCATAAATCAAGCTTGACAATGGTACAGTATCTTATGTTACTTGCGATGAATATTTTTTTCATTATTAGTAATTATTTCAAACATTCATTCAACATATGTAGGTCTCACTAAAATAAATGACTATATAGTCTATAAATGATTGCCAATATATGCTTTTTCTTCTCTCTGCTGGCTGATATATTATGATGCCACTAGGTTCTACTAGAAATATTTTAGTGTATAATAAGAATCGTATTATTTATATTCAATAACTTTCCTGAAGCTTGTAAAGTTCCATTTTTTGTGAAGTGTTCCCATAGTAGCGCTTCACCTGAGTTGAAGGCAGATTGTAATCGGTCCGCCATCAAAGAGGTGCTGATGATAGCAATCAGGAAGAGTGGCAAGACTGCGGATCAGTTTCAGGACCTCATCTGTGGAGAAAGAAGGTAGATAATTTACACCAAAGTCAGTCAGGTCAGCAGAGGAAGTGGTGAGGGGAATTGAGGACAGGAGTTGTGGGTAGCTGGTAGAAAAAGCCTTGAATATTGTTAAACTTCTTGGGAGTGTGGGTGATACAGCCTCCAGAATTAAGAGAGTTTAGAGGCATGAGAGATATACAGTATGGAGACTAATTTGCTGGGGTTAGAAGCATGGGATTGGAATTACACAAAGGGGGATAAGGTGCCATCTGAAAGAAATGTTGATAAGAAAGTAAGGAGCAAGTGAGAGTGAGACAGGTCATCAGACAAGCCAGATTTGAGCCACTTACTTACAGCAGCATGAACTCGAGTTCACTCCATTTGCAAGGCTTCAGACAGCAAGGAGTCAGGTGGATTGACAGGGAAGTACAGAAGAAAGCGAGCAGAGAAGGTCAAATGTGGCGGTGGGGCAGATATGGATTTAGTGTAGTTGCTTTACAAAAAGAGTGTCAAGTGGAGGAAGCGAGAGAAGGGTGGACAAGAAGTAAGAAGGATGGAAAGATGCTCAAGGCTATTTTGCCAGGTGGTGATAGTGTGAAGCATGATGTATATTGAACCTAAACATTTTGGAAGTTAAACCGAGCAAAGTGAATGTTATTACGCTGTGAAAGAGCCTGACAGAGCGGTGTAGAGGACAAATAAAAACTTGATACACCATCTTAATAGAAATCTGCTGTTTATCAGGCGTCCGTGTAACACTGCAGGAAAACTACACATGCACAAAAAAAGAGTGGGTGCCATCGATAGCACTGCAGAAAATGGTGGGGTTGTGTTTAGCAGTCAATTTAAGGATTCGTGTGTTATTTCTATGCTCAAGCAAAGCTCAATGAATGTTTGAGTTTCAAAAGTGTTTGCAGTCAGCAGTCAGTCTGGGAGATATGGAAGAAATATGAATTTGAAGAAAAGTGTGGCGCATTTGCTTGACAGTCATATCATACATGTGTGAAAACACCTTTGCTGACTTCCTAGTAATAAATAGAATTACTGCACTCGCATTATCGGGCTAAACAGTTTACAGGTAAAAAAAAATTCAAATTAATGGAACAGTTTCATTTCTTTGCATTTTCCATGAGAATTCATTTTCAAATGTTTGTCAGTCTTTCATACCAAAACGCATCATCAGCAGGCTTAATGTGCACACACATATAGAGTATTTATTCATGACGTGCGTGCTACACGTACCAAACATTTATTTCACTTAAGTGCTTTTCACTGTGAGCTACTGCAGATGTATCAGAGCTCTGCTATATGATTTTACCCAACTAATGATAGAACTAATTCTGACTCGAGCGATGAAACGCCTGCTCCCCGGTATCCATCCTCTTTAGAACTATGCTTCAGTGACACAATTCATTTCTGTTTAAAAAAAACGCTAAATGAATGGCTGTGACCTTTGAATAATTGGTAGTAACCTTAAACAAATTGACGCTCTTGCAAAATGAAATTCTGCCTACCATTAGATTACTAAAACTGCATATAATTGTGAAAGTCTTTATGCTTGCATGTGTATTTTCTTCTTCCTTTTTTTTTGCACAATGCAAAAACAACACTGTGATTATACCACATATTACTCTTTGGGATAATTTCTTGATTATCCATTTTCTCTGTCTGCAGAAATACCTGTTACATCCAGAGCTTACTCCTACAACCCCCCCAAAAGTCTGTATTTGTTGATAAAACTAATGCTCCCCTGCTGATATGGTGTATTATCCTTGAGGAAAGATTTGAGGATACAGTCTAACTGTACCTTTGGGTACCCAGTGTGCGGTTTAAAAAAACCCCTGTAATTTTATATAGTAGCCTTTTTCACACACGAACCGCATCCCTGAGTTTTCTCAAGTGGAGATGCATGGGGGAAGGCAAATGTCTGACTCATTCGGGTTTGACATCAAATGGTGTTTAACATGCCAGTTGTACACCTCATGATTCATTAGCTTGTTGAAGCACCTTTTGCAGCAGTAATTTGAAGTTATCTGTTTCTGCATCACTGTATCAGTCTCTCACTTTATCAGTGTCTCAAATAATTGTGGAGGAATTTTGGCCCTCTCTTCTTCGCAACGTTGCTTCAGCTCATTGACGTTTGCAGGCATTCGTATATGCACAGCTTTCTTAAAGTCCTGCCACAGCGTTTCAATGTGAGGGGTTTGAGGTCTGGACTCCAACCTAATTGAAATGAGCCACTGGAACGCTTCCATTCTTTTCTTTTTTTGGCCATTCTGCTGCTGATTTCGTGGTTTGCTTGGGATCATTGTCCTGTCAAATGATACAAAACATGCCCTGATCATTACCCCTGCACCATCACATTTCATGTGAGGTGTTTATGCTCACATGATGTGGCACAGTGCTTTCTGGTCAAACTTTTCCACTTTGGTCTCGTCTGTTTAAAGGAGATTATTCCAGAAGTCTTGTGGTTTGTGTAGATGAAACACTGCAAGCCTAAGCCATGCTGCCATGTCCTTTTTATCGGGAAAAGGCTTTCTCCTGTCAGCCCTTCCAAACAAGCCATCCTTGCTCAGTCTTTATCTAATTGTCCTGTCATAAACTGAGGCCTGTAGAGTCTGAGATGTAGCTGTTTGGTTTTTGGAGTTTCTCTGAGCGTTGCACTGTCTGACCTTGGGGTGAATTTGCTGGGACGCCCACTCTTGGGAAGATTGTAGCATCGTGTTAACACACACTTGGATGCTCCAGTGCGGCAAACTGCCAGACTTTGTGCTTTTACAGACATGGTTGCACTTGCTGATGATCAGTTAATCAGATGTATTTCATTAGTTGCACCTTGCTGCTACTTAACCCCTTAACTCTAACGGAAGCAGTATTTTTTCATAGCACTGCATGGAGTCCAGTAAAAACTCTCTTTTTCACGTGAGTGTAGTGAATGTGAAAAGAGCCATACTGTTATTTTATTTGTCTTTCACTGCCTATGAACAGATAATAATATATTGTCTTGGGGTTAGAACTTTAATGTTTAGCTTATATTACAAACAGAGTTATTCAGTTGGGCATTTGAGACACATGAAATGTTATAAAGTTACATCGTGGGAAATGTGCGATCAAATGTTTATACAGCTCGGCCCATATTACTGATGAAGTGTTGGGATGTTTTTTTGCCTCTGTGTGCTCAATATTGACCACTTTTATTTAATCTATTCTCAGTTCTCCAGCTTTATAAAAGAGGTAAACAAGTATTTTCCTTTCTTACATTGTTCTTATATAAGAAATAAATATGTGGTCATTTTTATATAGGATAGCTGGAGGGTCAGAGAAATGATTGTTCAACTGGACAAACAAGAGCTTATGCATCCTTGAACAAGACGCTTATCCCTGCAGCGGGAGAGTAAATTTGAAATCTGACTTCCTCTGTGGGAATCGATAATAATTACACTACTATTTTGCAAGTGACACGTTTGATTGGTGATGGTAACTCAGCCCCTCACAGCTATAATATTTTGTAAAGACAGAAATTTTTCAAATAACATTGGTTTTTAATTGCATTACGCTGCTGGGCTTGCATACCTCTCATCACTGTAGGTTTACTCCAAAGGGAAAAGATTACGGAACTCTAATGGGAAAATCACATATCCTTTGGCACACAGTGTAATTGCAGGAAGTTACATGCATTCAAATGTGAAAGGTTAGGAGTAACAAAAAAGGCAATTAGCTTTCTTCAGCCATTTTACAAAAATTCCCGTGAGACATGGTAAACAAACAAAAAGGCCAACTATTTTTCCCTCGCCAAGCTCAGCGCATGCATATTTAAGGCTTGAGTGGAAAGTAACCACCACGTCGAGCTTACATTTTCAGGAGATCACAAAAGACCCCCCTCAACGTTCCCCATTTGTTGCTCTCTGTGGTGAAATGCTTTGCTATTGTCATCCTCGCAACAAAAGAAAAACAATCCATAAAAGGTCTCTTTAATGGGAGTACTAAAAAATTTAGAAATCTTCATCTCTTTGCTTTCCCCCTGCTGCTCTCGTTTGCCACTCTCTGTTTTTACAGTGATACACTGGCAGGTTACAGCAGGTTTAAAGTTACTTTATCGCCCTCCATTAGGAGCCGTGTCCTGCATTACAGCCATGTCAGTGGCAGATCAATACAATGCAGGGGAGTTTGAATTGGCCCCGGAGAGCTCCTTGATTCTCTCTATAAAATTTGTGTGACGTCCAGATGTTGAGACCGTTCGCTGAAAACCACGTAATGAGCAAGTGAAATGTCTCTGCACGTCACCTATTGAGCTTTTTATGCTCAAAATAAATAGAAACAAAAAATATATATTTGGATCTCATAGTTTTAGATTTGTTGTTGATGATATTTCTTTTCTTTTTTAATAATAAATTGGTTTTCATGGTGCTGTTAGCTCCTGTGTACGTGACTTTAACTTCTTTTATGGGGCGCGAGACATGAATTTAAATTGAACTTCATATCCACAATTTAGTGCGCCTTTGAGTTTGTTCCTTTATTATTTTTCCTGCTCTGTGTGATGATATCTTGACATATATCACACACACATTGCACACATTGTGCTCCAGTACTGGATTCTAATCACAAATACGAGCCCGGTCTCATTCATTTCTGATATTGACAGTGCAGTAAAGCTGCGAGCAAAATCCGATTTTTATGTATCGAGACTTGTCAATGAATGTATCCTGGCATGACTGTGGAAAAGAACTCATATTGAAAGGAACCACAGGGCAACTACTTCCTTGTGCAAACACTTCCACTCATCAAAATTATCCCCGTCCTTTTTGAGGGTTATCCTCATATAAAGTCCTGGATTGAGGGTAGTCTTAGCAAAGTCTGACCTAGGTCAGATCTGTTCAAAATTCAGTCCCCGTTTGCTTAAGCAAGGCGTATCACAGCCCTGCTTTTCTCTCCCTTCAGAACCAGGGGCACAGTAGGGGCTGTCATTTCATTGAATTTAGGACACGAACGAAGATGCTTATCTTAATCTTCTCTGAGGAAATATTAAAGTAGAGCAGAGTTTCTGGCTGCCTTGAAAATTGACCCAAAAATCTATAGCTCCAGAGTCACATTTGTGACAGGATCCCTTTGTAATACAACTGAACAGAATTACACAGTTGCACATCACTGCAACAATGAGATATCAACCTTTTTCCCTTTGACTGGTTAAGCATGTGATTATGTGGACAATAGCACGGAAGCTACGCTAGAAGGTTATCTTAAAACCCAAAGATCTTCCTCACATACAGGAGAAAATGTTCTTCCTAATCACATAACACTGTTGCCAGAGTTCGTCTTGTATTGTTATGTAATCTGGCAGGAGCATACCTCCTGGAACCCACTCATCCTTGTCCTATAGTCTGCCTCTTTCAGCCTCTGCTCAAGAAAAGACACTCTTCTGTTAATGTACCATGTAGTGCAACTCGAAGTCCTATATTCGGGTGGAAGAGTTCCTGTATGTGTCATCTAAGAGAATTTTTTTCACGTCTCAGTAAGGGATCCTACTTTTCTGTTTATATGGAAGTACTGTATAACCTAACTTTGCTGTCAAATTAGATGCCCTCCCCATAGCAACTGCTTGGATTGTATAATATATCTCATCTTTCAAACTGTCCTCTCATTAGGTTGCCGTGACCCACTTTCAGTTGCTGTCAAAATGACACAAATTGTCAGCTTGTAGACCTTCTCCCTGACCACCATAGCGTTTGTATGCTATCTAGTGGAAAGCAGATGGTCCTCTTTGCACTCTCCAACCTACTGTTTATACAAGACATAAATTTTGTACATTTATTCTGTTCGACTCTGTTGTCATTTACATTCCGTAATGCATTTCCAATGCCGCCTCTGCAGTCAGCAAAACTGTCCATCACATTACTCTTGTGTTGGCTGAGCACAAGAGACAAACAACATGGCAATGCACTTGTGAAAAGTCCCATTAGTAATTGTTTCCCAGTGCAGATAGCGGTCAAAAACTCTACGGAGTTTCTTGAAGGGTTTCATAAACACCGAATATTTTAGCATTCATGGAGCCCTGCTGATCGTCAGTGTAAAAGAAAGGAAACCGAAATGTGGAAAAGGTGACTCTATCAGCACAACATCAATGTAAAGACAGTAAATTAGATGCATTAAAATGTCAAAAATGTCATGATCTGTGCTCAGTAAATGTCCTTGAACATATGTGAAATATAGTATGCTCTTTCAGCTATAGTTCTGCGGTTGAAAGAAAAATGTCATTTTCAAATGAGTTATGCTGATTATTCTTATTTCACCTTTTATCTAAAGCCATCTACAGTGTTATATAAAGACACAATGAAGGAAAAAAACCCTGGATAACGCATGACCACGCTTACTTTGGCATTGACATAATATTACTTAGTTATTTGCTGTTGGCTGGTATCAGTTTTAACTTGCTGAATGTCATATTATTGAAAATAATTTTATATGTTTAAATGGTCATATATGGTCTCACTTTCATGTTAACATGAAGGGTTTTCACTCGTAAAGAAACAACTGTTTTAGATACTGTTGAATTGAAAGTGATTTTTTTCTTTCAAAATTATACCTAATTTTTAATTATGGACTTCTATCACTGCTTATTTTGTCTGCTTGCACATGAAGTCCATAATGTAAGTTGATATCTGTCGTATGCCGAAATCATCCTGTGAGCAGCAACTGGGATTACATCTGGATTATTTAAAAGTGTTCACCAGTGAAAGTTATTCTTTATGTTACAGTACATTAACAGAATATAATTAGTGAGCCCATATGCTTATGTTTAAACCATGCTTTGAAAAAAACCCGCCAGAATATGCAATGAGAAGCCGATTTATGTAGACTAGATGGATTTTATCAGTAAATATTGTGTATCGAATTGCTGTTATTTAAACAATGGAAGATATTTGCCTTTTTCATATATGTGCATATGCTTGCAAGGGATTATGTATTTTACAGAGAAGGTTGCTCTCACAGTGATTTATTATAGTTGACTCTCACTCCAAAATCAAAGCCAGAAAAATATGACTGGGACATCCATACATGATGAATATTTTAACTGAAACCAAATGGAATGGAGAAATGAAATTAGTTTTTTAGAAGACGACCATGATCAGATGGAATTGCTTTTCATTATTGTTGGGACTAGACAACAACACAGCACAAAGCAGCACAGCCGAGAATTTAATAAACTTTTGCACAAAGCGGCATCTGCCCCGTCCTCAATAATTGCGATACGACAAAATAAGTTTCTATATATTTACTGCTAAAATATAGCAAGCAAAACGAGGATTAGTCATTAGAGTGTATCATAAATGATCAGTATTTTTCAAAAAGCAATAACAAAGAAACTATTTTTTTTGTTATGATTTCAAACTAATCGCTGGATTCTTTTACTTTTGTATTCAAGCAAACAGTTTACATTACATATAGTCAGTGCAAGGAACCGGCACGACTAAGATTAGTCAGAATATAAATATGAGGCACACTTGTCTCATGTCATCTGTTATTCCTCTGATCCGCACTCACACATGCTGGTAAGATTAGAGAATATTTTTTCTTGGAATGGTATTAAACACAGAAGCAGTGCAGTAGTTATGTAATGTTATAATCAGATGTGAATATCCACAAAGTTACAGTAGGCTCTTCTTCTTACAGCAAAAATTACGTGTGGATGAGTGAGACACACATCTGGGCAGCGGCGCCCCGTAGCCCTTTATACTGTATTAGGCCAAGAAAGGTTAATCTGCCGAGTTCAGAGTGTTTCAGTGTCAACCGTTTCCTGGGAGCTTTTTTGTGCACCCTGAAGTAATAGCTGGGGTTGCAGCTGGTGAGAAAAATTGCTCAATAGAATAAAAGAATGTTGTGGAATTGCAAAGATCAAAAGATCAGGAAAAGGAAAATGTTTCTTTGATAGGAAATTGAGGTACAGACGGAAAGCTTTTAACTAAAGTCTGCACTAATGAAGCCAAAATAGGCAAAAATCCAGTCCATATTCTTTCTAAGTGATGCGCAGTCATTACTGTGACGGCTCTGCTGTACATCATAGCTGTGCAATCGTAGCACCTTTACATGATGGAGAGGAGGAAGTGGGGGAGGAGAGCAATAGAAATAGCTCATTTAAATCAGTAAAGACTTGAAGCAACCCAATGATTTATTCAAGGAATCGAAATTATTTCACTCTCTTCTGTGTCCTTGTCTGTCTAGCAGTATTTATTTTTGCATAATATAAGACACTCGGGCAGCTTACACTAATATTGCTCCAAACACCAGTTTTATATACAGATGGCATCAGAGATTATTATTTTTTTTAAGTATTTTAAAAAAAGATCATCACTTCAGAAAACACAAAGTTTTGTTTTTAAAAAAAATAGTGTTCTTGCTTTCTAAAGTTGCTCTACCTTCTGTGAGTGGTTAGAAGGCACTCAATAATTTATAGGAGACACCCTAAATATCTGAGAACATACGCCGGGAGTGATGCTCATCTTAGCTCTGAAATTTTTCCAGAGACTTTTGTGTAGTTCGAGACACTTTCAGGCCCGAAAATGGCAAAAAGGATGGAGCTTGAAATGTTACTTGAGACCGAGCAGCCCGACTGTTAATTAAAGGTTTGAAATGACATAAAAGGAGCTCGTGTTATGTGTGTATTTTAAACACTGTATTTACAGATGCCAGTAGAAGAGCGCAGGCCTCGTTCAGCGTATGTAAGAGTTATATTATAGCAATAATAATCCGGTTCTCTTTTGACAAATGGAAAGCTTAACACAGACTCTATAGCTCACTTTTTCTCGTCCGGTTATTTATTTAAACTTAATCTAGAGCTGTTCGTTTGCATTTCAAATAAAACATCTGATTTATACAAAGCTTTTCTGCAATAAAAGCCGAAATGCATCACGTTTGAAACCATCACCATCATCATGCATGCGCGCTATGTCAAGCGGCGAAAGAGGCAAGCATTAATTTTATCATCTCATTTCTCGTTTCATTTGATGTTGACATAAATACCCTGCACAGCAGTGGGGCTGTGATAAAAAAGTTTGTGTTTTTATGGACATGCACACTGAATCCTTGTATGCAGAGCTTACAGGGACTCTTGCCAAACCAAGCAGATACGCAGCCAACAATGCTAAGAGGTGGCTTAAAATTCACCCGCCCACCAACCCCTCCCCCTTGCAGCCGACTGCAGCCTGGCATTTTGCACTGAAATGTAAAGCTCCTCACTCATTTGTATCAGTCTGGAAAGGTATCAGCACACAAACAAATGATTCCACCCAACAAATCAAAGGGATTTTTTTTTTCTGCTGAATTTGCATGTTGCTTCAACCTTCTGATAGCAGTTAGGGCACAAATTAATGACACCAGTGAGGCCCCTCCAGACACCACAGAGGTTCAGTGACTTGTCTTTAAACATTCATGTGTTTCCGAAACAATTTTCTCTGTCTAAGCTGAGGACGTTAGCAGCGGTTTAAATTATTCATTAGCCGGTTGTCTGCCAGTAAAAGGGAGGTTGTGAAAAAGGAAGAGATCAGTCATGATGGGCACGGGCACATCAGCACATAGTAATAAACAAGCTCAAAGTAACTTATACGCATGCGATCCAAGCCAGGCAGAACCCCACCCACATTAAAGTCAAAACACAGAGCTGCAACATCAATTGTCTGGCGTAGTTTCCTGGCCAAAAATAACATGTAGTTATTAATGTATTATAAACCAGTCAGTCAGTCATGTATAATTATGCTTTTTTCTTGTTGCCTTCACTGTTAATAAGTAATTAGTTTAATTCAGTTTGTCATAATTATCTGTCTTGCGTCAATACTGTTTAGCGGTTTTGTTATCTTATTATCAGGGTTTAAAAGATAAACCTATGTTATATTAAAATGTTTGCTTTTGTCAGCAAACCAAACCAGTTTAACTTTGCCAGTTAAACCTCTCATCATATGCTGTTTCTGATCACACAAGTCTTTAAAACAGGTCAAAAATGCATGGCTTGGTTTTCAGACGGGGTCCTTTAACGGGCTGGCTCTCTTAGGTGTGCTTCACATCTCGCCCAACGTCAGCTGGGATAGGCTCCAGCCCCCTTACGCAGATAAGAAAATGGATGGATGGATGTTTTCACAAGATACAGTATAAAGTAATTTTCTAAAACAGCTGAACGCTGTAGTTTTTACCACACATTACTCAAAGAGGAGTGCACAGCGCCGTCTGTTTGGCACTGTGGTTTAATACACATTTAGTCACCTTTTTCAGAAGTTATATCAGCCCACCGAATGGCTGTTAGAAGCTGTTATCACTCCCAAAGATACAGTATAGCCAGTATGTTTCCTCCTCCCCGGCAGAAGAAAAGCGTATGTGGGAATGTCTCAAATAAAATAACAGTGCGGTGCGCATTTGGAACAAGTTAAGAGTCATTTTCCGGGATTTACTGACAGGAAGAAAATATTGAGTATCCCAGGATTTTCCTTGTTCGACCACTTCATACATTCAGCAACAGGCTATTAAAAATAACAGTTGTAAAAACTTATTATAGATTTAGTTGTAGGTTTTTGGTGTTTTTTTCATATATTTGTGAAATAAAATAATTAGGGTTTATCTAAACAACATTAATCTAACCTGTTGCCACCCAGAAACGAGCCAGTGTGGCTTCAACCTCCTGAATTGGATGCTCTTCAGGCTGTTTGCTGACACTTTTGGCAGTGCGCCATGCATGGTGAGGTGACTGAGGGGTTTGCATCCATAGTGCAGGCTGGCAAAAGGGGATGTGTTAGGGTGCTGATAAGAGCTACTTGGGGCACCCTCTGCACATTGAGTTGATGGAGTGGGTATTTGTGTCACCTCCTGGATAAGAGGATACTTTGGGAGCTTGCTTATATTGTCACACCAAGACAAAATTGCAAACCAGCGCTCCAAAATATGGACGTCATGTTGATGTTATCACCCTGTCAGGTTAAAACTAAGCTTTGACCTGCAGATGTGAAGCAAATTTCTTGCTTAGAAGCCATGCAATCCCCCAGACACCCTCCACTGGCTTTGTACTTAATTAGGTTTCCTCTTATCCCATTAATTTTCACTTTACATCCTCCAATCTGTGTGTAAAGGAGTATTGAGTGAAGCTGGAAGATTTCATTTTCACATTTTTCGTCATATTGGCTGTGGTGGGGAAAGAAAGACCATGCTCAACTATATATTTTTTGTTTTGTTTTCTGGCTGATGCAGTATTTCTTGCTCAATTAGTGCTTCCATGTTATATTCAAACATGTTTTTTTTTCTAGCACCTCGTCTCACAAATGATTTCCTAGGAAAGACTTTTTTTTCCCTTCACTAGTCTATCAAGACAAGAATGCTGTCCGCTTGACTTCGTCAGGTGCATAGGAAATCAATTTGGTAGGTGTTAAATATGCAGGGCTGCATTTGCATAATTATTTCATTGGCTATCACCTGTGCTGTGCCTGTGAATAGAGATACATGATGTGGATTACAGAGTTGCTATGGCAACTTCCCACATCACTTCTAATTATCAGGCCAGAGATTTTTCAAGATGGGATACGGCTATAGTTAGTTTCATAAGTCTCTCTCTCTATTGTCAGTAACATAATGAGTATGTGCCAAACACAAAGAAAACATCCTTTACAGATTTTCCACTTTAAAAATTGAAAAAAAAAAAAAACTAAAACTGTAGTATTGATTCAGCTTTTGAAAGAAAATGTTTTTTTTCAAGGCCAATTAAGATCTCAAGCTATCACATTTTTGTGCACTGGACAGACACAAAGTATTAACATACACTCCCTGGACAATTCATTAGGCCCATGCTTTCACATTGTTTACATCATATTCTGACCTTGCCATCTGAATGTGGTACCTGGTGTGGTCTTCTGCTGCTGTACATCCAAACAATGTGTTGTGCATTCAGAGATGCTCTTATCCATACCTTGGGTGTATCAAGGGGTCATTTCAGTTATTGTTGCTTTCTTATCAGCTAAAAGCAGACCGGCTATTCTTCTCTGACCTCTGGCATTTTCATCCAGAGAACTGCCACTCTGTGGATATTTTCTCTTTTACAGAACATCACAATATCAGATGATCGGCACTTGAATCATCTTTCCTCTTCATTCTGGTACTTCAGCAGATCGCCTTAACCATGTCTGCATGCCTAGATACACTGGGCATGTAGACTTGGTGCCGCATGAATGGCTGATTAGATATTTGCATTAATGAGCAGTTGAACAGGTGTGCCTAATAAAGTAAGCGTATACAGGCTAATGCAATTCGCAGGCTTCCCGCTGACTTTGTGTGT
Organism: Oreochromis aureus; assembly: GCF_013358895.1. Taxonomy (NCBI): domain Eukaryota; kingdom Metazoa; phylum Chordata; class Actinopteri; order Cichliformes; family Cichlidae; genus Oreochromis; species Oreochromis aureus. The sequence continues at coordinate 15,395,897 of NC_052949.1, forward strand.
TTGCTGATTAGCTTTTGGACAGCTACATGGCTTAGTGTCTGCCATAGTTAGAATCAGGTTTGATTGCACTCAAAACCAAAGTCGAAGGTCATATAACCAAAACAGTCACTGAAATACAGTAGATCCCTAAAGTGCTAATGCTTAGTCCTCTAGTCCCCTGGGGTCTGGCACAATTACACATATCATCTAATAACTGTATACATGTATATTCATTTTTTTGTTTGTTTGTTTGCTTAATGCAGTTTATTTGAGCATGCTATCCTCATGTGTATAGAAGGATGTTTTGGGTCATTTGAATTAGCTGATTGTATAAGCATTATTTGCTTGCATTACATTAAGCTAGGTTAACCCATGAATAATCGCCTCACTGCTTAAATGAGATTTCATCTGCTTTCATGCCACCAATCCCGTACTTTCAACGCATGCCACAGGGATCCTGAGTTTGCATCTAGTAATCTGATCATTAGCAGCTCAGAATATTTAACATTACTAATTTGCACAAAGCTTGATTCCGTTTGCTGATGTGTAATGTTGATCAAGCACATTTCTATGGCTAACCTTCACATAATCTCAGATAATGTAATAACTCACATTTCAACAGACTTTGCATCTAAATGTTGACGTGCGTGAGTACTGAAAGCTTAATATTTAGTGTCTTAATTCTAATCAGAAGACAAATTTAATTTTATACAAAGCAGCCAAACTTATTTTCAAACATGTAGTTTAAATAGAATCAGATTAAATTCATTTGTTTTCATCAGTAATTATCAAGTTACACTGACCACCTAAACCACCATGACGTATAGCATCCTTAGACTGTCTTGTTTTTTTTTTATCCTCTTTGGAGTAAAGAATCTATGTATTAATTAATTAGTTTATATATACATTACATTATGGCACAGCAAAGGAAAGACTCCTACTTTCATTTCAAAACAAAGATCTATTTTTGTTTACTGACCAATTAAGCTGTGAGCCAATCTATTGTGGACCATGCGTGCAAGTTTGGATGCCTTTGGGATTTCCATTTCAGCTGTGTTGCTGGCTTTCTGTTTACAGCCCTAGATTTTAATGATGTTTGCATGTGAGTGACTTTGTTGAAGTCTGCTTACACATATTCATTTATTTTAGTATTTCTGTAGAGCCTTCAATGTAATTTATGTAGAGAAGCATGTATAGCACATATTTGATAGTTAACTCTAAATGTTATGGCTTGTTTTATTACCACACTGTAGGCACTATGAGGGAAAAGAGAGAGAGATAAGTGCTCATGGCGTGCTCATGCTGTGGCTGCTTTGCGGTAATACCATAGTTATATGTTTCAGTATTTTCGTCTGTTTCACTAGTTTCTCAGTTTTGTGACCTCTTGGCTAGAAACACAATGATTAGAGAAACCTGTTCGCACTATGAGACTGCTGAGCCCAGCTGTACAGGTTTGAAAATATACTGTAGGTGGGAGAAATGAATATGTAAGGTGTCTCAAAAACAATGGGAGTGAAGCCTTTATCCCCATCTGCTCCAGTTACTCAGTGGCTCATTGGAGGACTGAGGTGGTTTTATAGGTTGTACTGCTTGCTTAAAACACGTGATTAGGGCCTAAATGCAGATTAATGTGGATCAAAACATGTTAACCCGCTTTCCCTGCCATGTTTGCATACATGGATCATAAAACAGACTATCTGTTACGTTATAATGCATTATGTTTTGTACTTCACGTCACAGTTAGCTTGGCCTTTCAACCATCTTCTAACTTCTAGAGCAGCAGCATATTAGCATACAGTCTGTTATTATATGGGAGACCCTCCGTTTTGCAGCTATATTCAAGAACAATAAAGACAGATGGGGGATTAAAAAAAAGGAAAGAGGCCACAGACACATCAAGAATGTGAGCCTAACATACATATATTAAATAACAATAAGACTCCGTCCATACAGTGTACTTCACAGACTTTCTGCTGACTTTGCATGCTTGCTTTTTATTGTTAAACTATTAGTGTGTCTTAGTGCCGGTGAGTGCATGTATATGTATACTAGCCAACACTAGTTCTTGCTATATACAGTGGCTTGCAAAAGTATTCGGCCCCCTTGAACTTTTCCACATTTTGTCACATTACAGCCACAAACATGAATCAATTTTATTGGAATTCCACGTGAAAGACCAATACAAAGTGGTGTACACGTGAGAAGTGGAACGAAAATCATACATGATTCCAAACATTTTTACAAATAAATAACTGAAAAGTGGGTGTGCGTAATTATTCAGCCCCTGAGTCAATACTTTGTAGAACCACCTTTTGCTGCAATTACAGCTGCCAGTCTTTTAGGGTATGTCTCTACCAGCTTTGCACATCTACAGACTGAAATCCTTGCCCGTTCTTCTTTGCAAAACAGCTCCAGCTCAGTCAGATTAGATGGACAGCGTTTGTGAACAGCAGTTTTCAGATCTTGCCACAGATTCTCGATTGGATTTAGATCTGGACTTTGACTGGGCCATTCTAACACATGGATATGTTTTGTTTTAAACCATTCCATTGTTGCCCTGGCTTTATGTTTAGGGTCATTGTCCTGCTGGAAGGTGAACCTCCTCCCCAGTCTCAAGTCTTTTCTTTTCTTCAAGATTGCCCTGTATTTGGCTCCATCCATCTTCCCATCAACTCTGACCAGCTTCCCTGTCCCTGCTGAAGAGAAGCACCCCCAGAGCATGATGCTGCCACCACCATATTTGACAGTGGGGATGGTGTGTTCAGAGTGATGTGCAGTGTTAGTTTTCCGCCACACATAGCGTTTTGCATTTTGGCCAAAAGTTCCATTTTGGTCTCATCTGACCAGAGCACCTTCTTCCACATGTTTGCTGTGTCCCCACATGGCTTGTGGCAAACTGCAAACGGGACTTCTTATGGTTTTCTGTTAACAATGGCTTTCTTCTTGCCACTCTTCTTCCATAAAGGCCAACTTTGTGCTGTGCACGACTAATAGTTGTCCTATGGACAGATTCCCCACCTGAGCTGTAGATCTCTGCAGCTCGTCCAGAGTCACCATGGGCCTCTTGGCTGCATTTCTGATCAGCGCTCTCCTTGTTCGGCCTGTGAGTTTAGGTGGACGGCCTTGTCTTGGTAGGTTTACAGTTGTGCCATACTCCTTCCATTTCTGAATGATGGCTTGAACAGTGCTCCGTGGGATGTTCAAGGCTTGGGAAATCTTTTTGTAGCCTAAGCCTGCTTTAAGATAAGATAACCTTTACTAGTCCCACACGTGGGAAATTTGTTTACATTTCTCAATAACTTTATCCCTGACCTGTCTGGTGTGTTCTTTGGACTTCATGGTGTTGTTGCTCCCAATATTCTCTTAGACAACTTCTGAGGCCGTCACAGAGCAGCTGTATTTGTACTGACATTAGATTACACACAGGTGCACTCTATTTAGTCATTAGCACTCATCAGGCAATGTCTATGGGCAACTGACTGCACTCAGACCAAAGGGGGCTGAATAATTACGCACACCCCACTTTGCAGTTATTTATTTGTAAAAAATGTTTGGAATCATGTATGATTTTCGTTCCACTTCTCACGTGTACACCACTTTGTGTTGGTCTTTCACGTGGAATTCCAATAAAACTGATTCATGTTTGTGGCTGTAATGTGACAAAATGTGGAAAAGTTCAAGGGGGCCGAATACTTTTGCAAGCCACTGTATCTTATAGCCTAAGCACTTTACATGTAGTTAAATATTTCTAACTATAATGCAGTCGCAGATACTAAATGCAGTAAAAACACATATTTTTAATATAGGCCGAGTGTCAGTCCTTGACCATAGTTTACTTGTTTTGAATATTTTTTAAGAAAGATGATTTAAGGGCCGTTTATTCAGTCTCTTTAAAAAATTTTGTTATCATTTATTTATTTGTTTATTTTTTACTGTCCCTCAGCCTTCTGCCTTCCTGCTTTACAAGAAAGAGCTCAAGGACAAAGCACAGACTTTATTAGGACCAATGAGCTCATTTTTGGAAGGGCACAGGCAACCAGACAATACAGCAAACTTTCATTTTTCTTACAGCAGTAATCCGAGTTGCTGTGTAGTTTTGTTATAACCTTTAAAACTACCAGTATTGTAACGGTTTTAAGTGCTGCAGATTTTAAAATAATCCCAGCTTCTTTTAACCACAAACACTGAATTTGTTTCTAACAAACAGGCCTTTCACAATTCAAGGCCTTTATCCTTCAATCATTCCATTACACCTGGCTGAGAACACACAGCGTACAGTAAGTCGACTAGGCTTTCTCAATTTAGAAGACATATTACACCAGTCATACTTCCTTTAAACAGCTCCCTGTGTTATCTTTTTAAACTGGGCACTTTGATTTCGATTCACCTCCACTATCTCAAAAGATGTCAAAAGATCAAGAAATTCCTGCTGCAATTGTTTACACTCAGCCAGGGCAACTTTATATTTTCCAGTCTCTTCGAATGTTTATGATCCGACCCTAACTCTTTTATATCCACTGCTGATTCTTCTATCTAAGAAATTATATTTCGCAGCATAGAAAAATTGATCTGGTCTGTAAAGTAAGTAGTACTCCTCTTAACAATTCGCTTACAGTAAGCCCACTGTGCTTTCTGTATTTGATCTGCTGCGTGTAGTAAGCTTATTTCAAAGACAAACAAAGATCACAGGCAAAGTTATCTTTGAAAAATGGAAGCAATGCCAAAACACAGCCACTTTTCTGAGGACTAAAGCAAGCTAGACCACTAAGCAGAGGTGACATCTATAGTTTTAATTTGCTGAAAGGCTTTAAAAATGTGGCATGTTAATAGTGTGCCTCTAGGAGTCATACTGCCAGTCCATGTACCAGCTGTCCACCACTTTGCTCCAGATCTCAATAACAATAATAGCCGGATTGGTATATAATTATTATTAACATTACTTTAATCAAGAATGTCAAAATTTTGGTTTAAGACCAATTTCCAACAAAACTAATGACAGCTGTATTTTGGTATTAGCATCAATTAGCAATTGATAACGCTCTGCCATAACAGATTGAAAGGATCAGCATGTTAGCCGTGCATAATTTAGCATTTAACTAAGATATTCTATTCAATAACTGTGTCATTAGGAAAACTCCTGGGGTGAAAATCTATAAATGTTGCTGTGTTAGTCTCACAAATTTCCCATGATCAAACCTATGCATTCTTAAAGATTATATAACAATGTTTTTAACAGATTATCAAAGAATGCTTACACTCTCACTCAGAATTTGGGTCACCTATTCCCGAGAGAGGACGGTGCACAATAAAAATGAAAAGGCTTCTTTTTTGGTAATCTCCACAGATTTGCTTGAGTGGTGCTTGACAGCTACACTGGAGCACTGACAGAGTTAAAGTTAAGTGTTCATTTCCTAATTCTGAATATAAATTCAAAGAATGGAAAGAAAATCAGTTAAACTTAGAGGAAATTGATCCAAAAAAAAAGGGCTAAATGTGCATTTACCACAAATTAACTTCTAGAAAGCAATGAACGCCAACTCACAAAATAATTTGTCTAAGTAGTTTTTTATGAATTTACAATTATGATCAAACTAATTGCTGTCTCATATCTGAGAATATACAATGTTTTAATTTGAGGGCCTGGCCTTTCTCTAATGGCAATGTGACTTTATGAAACTGGGATGTTGTATAAAGTGGAATAGTGTAGCTAACTTACCAGGACCCTAACACAGTGGGGTCCATGAAATTACAACAATGTTTATCTGTAATGGCTACTAAACACATGCATGCATACGTATTTAAATATATCATTGTGGCAGACTATTTCCTGGATTTAAAGCAACATTAGGGCTTCCTGGAGTAAGGTGAATAATAATATTGGTTTGCAAACAGGATTTGCAATTGTGGATGATGCAAACTACAGTAAAGTCATTATGTTATGAAGCAGTGATATTGGGAAAATGAGAAAGCTGCCAAGATTAAAGACGCTGGTTCAAGTGTCTACAAACACAGTTTCCTAGTAGTGCTTCAGAATGCTTTAATATTAGTATGTAACATGACTGCTTAGCTAAAATTCTAACGTCGAGTTTGAATTTAATAAAAAGGCATTGTGTTCAGCTTGAGAAATGGCCACACGGAGTGAATTAGCTGTGAGTCCATCGCCATCTGCTCACGTTAGTAAGGATGTCAGACAAGCTGGGCTCATAAAGGTGTTTTTAAAAGCCTAACTTTTAAGTTAGCAGCAGCAATGCCAAGTAATAATTACTATCTGCAGTAACTGCATTGCAAAATATTACACAATGCTTTTCTAGCATCAACTTGCTTTTAGACCAGAAGAACAGGCCAACATTGGAAATGATAGCAGGTTCTAATCCTGAGTTTTCTGCTTTAATGCGGGAGCTTTCTGTATTTAAACTCTGCCTTTAGGCTTCTACTTTTATTATGCTATTTTTATGTTGCAGCAGACAGGACTAGCACTTGGAAAGTAATTTACATTAATTCATACTCATGGTTCTAGCGAGGTCTTTTACTGTGAGACGCAGCAATATAGAAGTCCTTTTTCAGTGCTTGGCCCGTTAGATGGCTTTCTATCTTTGTGTTATGCTTGGGGTTTAATGAAGATTTGACTTAGTGTGACAGATGTAATGTTTTCGCAATTGTTGAGAAAAGAGAGGCTAAGAAACAGTGTCCGAGTTCAGATTGTGCAGATTCGTCTTCAGCGCAAGGTGAGCGTGGGCCCTCAAAGCCTGCATAAGTACGGGGCCAGATACCAGAGATGCCGCTGGTGTGAAGTCACTGAGAAAACTGTCTCAATATTCCACACAGAACATTGGAAAACTGTGGAAGATAACCTGATTATATCAAATGTTTCCCAAGCCCCCACATGAAAACACGGAGCCAGTTGAAACAAATCGACTGTGAGAGAATGAATGTTTATATAATCTCAGCACACCGACGCACAACTAAAGTTATGTTGCACGACTCCCCGGTGTTTGTACCATATACGAGCTCGGATGAAGCCCAAAAGAAAAAAGAAGAGAAGTGTTTATTTTTTCACCTTTTACACATTATCATTGTGAAGTCCGTAGAGTGGATATGTTTTACTGAAGACTGCAATATGTAAGACCAGAGGATCCAGTAGCCACACCGCCAACCCTGCAGTTCAATTCAGCACGTCTTACTCAATGTGCGCATTTGCTCTTTTCCCTCAATTTGATGAGAACAACAGTCATGAAAGCAGCACTGAATGTCAACGAGCGGGGAAAACCATGTTCTTTAGTTCCTGAGCAGAGGGCGCCGTCGGGGTACAGAACAGCCACGTGACAAGGTGCTGTGACTCATTTCCAGCTCACTGGCATTAACGAGCAGTGCCCTTTCTGCTGGCAAGCACAGTGTGGGAGCAGGCAAGCTGCCTTGACAGTGTGATAAGAAGGAGGGAGTGAGAAGGCTCCTGCTGCTTTCATCAAAGAGAAGTCAAGAGTGGAATACATTCGCCAGTGCAGTTCTGCTCAGATAATTGCCTTGATAAAGCATTCTTTGTTATTTTGCTCACCTGTTTAACGGAGGCTGTCATGTAAAGAATAACATGGTTGAAAATCCTCTGAGATAATCTTGCTTTTCAGTGAAAGAGATTGTGTTTTTCCATTGTGACCTTATTTTGAATACTTTCCCACCTCATAGTTAATGCGCTGCGTGATCACTTTTACACCCCAGAAATTGTAGTTAACATTTTTTTTTATCAGCCCGATACATCACGATTTATTTTTAAGTGATTGCGTTTGCTTACCAGAAAGAGACAGATTCCCTCTGACAGTTACATTATCAGCAAGTACAAGTCACATGTGCTGCAGTACTTTGCGAAAGTCTTGAGACACTCCTCATTTCTTTATATTTTTGTTTGAAAAAAACGAAAACAGGTGCAGCTGTTTATTAGAATATGTGTAAACATGCATGGAAATGCAGTTAATGAGAAAAATGTACTTAATATGACCACCTTTATTCTTCAACATAGCCTCTTTTAGGGAAGGTTTCTGGTTATTTAAGTAGTCTTCAAGAATAGTTCTCCAGGCTTCTTGAAGGACATTCAAAGCTCTTCTTTAGATGTTGGCTGCCTTTTGTTCTGTTCTCTGAACAGATGATCCCACAGTACTTCAATAATGTTGAGGTCTGGGCTCTGCTGAGGCCAGTCCATGATTGACAGTATATTTTCTACGCAGGTGAGCTTTTACTGCATCGGCAGAGTTTTTAGGATCATTGTTGTATGAAAAAAATGCAGCCATTGCAGATTGAAATCTGACGGTACTTTTCTGAACTCATAATTCCATCAGTTTTGACAAGACCACAACACCACTGCCTGAAATTCAACCCCTAATCAAGACAGAGCCACCATCATTTTTCACTGATGGCTGAAGGCCTCACTGTCGGACCTCCTCCATATATACTGATGATGATTTGAACCAAAAATGTTACATTTGGATTCACCTTCTCACACCAATTTTCAGTCCAGTTCTTTTATAATTTGGTAAAAAAAAAAAAAAAAAAAAAAACTCAGGTAGGATGGCTATTAAGAATGGCTTCTTAAAAGCCACCCTACCACTGAGACCATTTCTGATGAGACACAGTAGACGTCATGTTTTGGCTGTGTGGCAGACAGGAATGGGACCCAAACGCAAACTCACGGGGACAGAACTTGAACTCAAAAGCACAGCTTTATTGCTGGAGAACAGAACACAAGCAATACAAAACTAAACTGGGAAAAACTAATCATAATGCATACCAGGAGACACGGGGAGAATCACACACAGCATGAGGGAGAACGCGACACTGACACAGGGAAACACAGGGCTAAAATACACTGGGAAGTAACGAGGGGAACACAGAAGGGGAGCACAGCTGGGAGAAATCAGAACTGACGAGACGAGGGAGCAAAGTAGAAGACACTCACAAGAGACATGGACCTTCAAAGTAAAACAGGAAGTAGCACAGACGCAAACTAGACTAGGGGAGACAGAGCAACTAAGAAACACAGAACAACAACAAAGAGACATGGAGGGCAGCTATTAAATACTCAGAGAACTAAAGAGAATACAAGAAAGCCAAACTAAGACACTAGACTAAAGAATAAACTGGGGGAACAAAGGGAACTAAGATCATAATACAAAACTCAGAGACACAAGAAACTCAAAACACTGGGTCACCGACTCAGGACCGTGACAATAGATGGATCAACTGAAGTGCCAGATGTATCTTTCAGCTGGATTTCTTTCCTATTTCTTGAGGACATGACTTTCAGATAGTGTCCATCTGTTGCAGATAGATTCTTAGCCCTATCACTTCTTCATTTATCCTCAACTTGTCCAGTAATTTAAGGACACACCAAACAAGAGAAAAAGCTATGCTAAGTTCTCATCTAATACCTCTTCAGGAACCACGATGCTGGTTCATAAATATTATTTTATGCTTATCAAACTGTCTTATTGTTGGCATTTTTTGTCGATTCAACCAAAGAAATGGGACCAAATTGTGTTTTGTCGTATGTGCCTAAATGTGCAGACACAACACTGTTTCACCCATGGAGTTAGGTGCCTTTTTTTTACGTCAGTGTTAAGGCGTTTTACAAAGGGCATTGCTCTGAAAATGGTCCGGTAAAAGGACTGGTCTGAAAATAAGGGGAAAAGCAGCTATTGTCCAAAGAAAGCTTCAGACCTTCAGAAAGTCTGGAGAACAAAAGCTTAAGATCACTTTGGGAAAAAAATTAGAAAAACTTCCAGTTTTGGAAGTAAAATATAAAGATGTATATATATACATATACATATAAAAAAAAATGGTGGGTGGCTCAAGACTTTTCCACAGTACCATAAAGTTTTTTAGTTAGCGTAATTTAGTGCAATAACAATACTTAACTGTCAGAAGAAAGGCCAAATTCCTGCAAAGGAAAGAGGCTGGTTTATTTTCGTTCAAATATGTCGGTGGCTTAACTTAAGTAGAAGAATTTTGCCAACTGCCTGAGGAAGCACGTTAGCCTACAAGAATATTATAAACATCCCTATAGCAAAGAAAGCCAAGAAATTGCTCACATAAATAAATAATCATCCTACACAATGAAAAAAACAACAGAAAAGCCTTCAGAATAATTTGGTTGCTAATCAGATACCTGTCACTGCAGCTACTCTAGGTTAATAAGTCACTGTCAGAGATGTGAACAAACAGATAGATTGGTAGAGACACACTGAAGGTTATCTTTGATTACCAGACAATGTAATCTCATCATTACCCGTTCGAAGTGAAAGAACTGAGTGCGGGACACTTCTTGTTAAGTCAGCGTGATCGATTTTCCCCCAGTCACACATGATCTTGCATCAAAAATTGCAGAACTCGTAGCAGAAAACAAACCTTGATTTGTCATCTTTCTAAAAAATTGCCATTTTTCTTTTTGCAATCAAATAGAAGCGATTAGAATCCATACATATGAATACACTCACAAATCTACACATACACACTCTGGAGCTTTGACTTCAAGGCAGAGCTAATCAGCAGCGCGTAAGAAAGTAATTAGTACCTAGGCAGCACCTCACAAGCAAGATAAAGCAGTTGAGGGAGAAAATATGTGCATGAGTTGACAGTTGCAGTTGAAGCTGAAAAACACAGTGCTTTTCTGCAGACGTGCCCCTTCTAAAATACCATCAGCTATGAAATAAATATTATTGTTTGAATGTACTGTATAGTGTAGAAGAGTCTGTCCTTCCACAATTTCCCGGTCATTTGGCTTCTGTAAATTTGACCATTTTAGTGTCTGTTATTTTTATTTGTCCTCATTAATGCGACTATGAAGGAAAAGCCAAGTATCTGTTGTGAATTGCCACGTCTTGGAATCCAAATGAAAACTCAAGCCAAGTCAGTGCTACAACTGAAGATTTTTACCACTCCGGTAGTGCAGTGCATCCAGCAAGGCAGATTATTCAAAGTCTTTGGGCTCATTTTGAACTAAATTCCTTTAAAGCGTTTGAAACACTGTCTGCATCATCAAGGTCAAACAAGGATGTGACTGGAGAAGAGATGAATAATTTAGGGCAAACAGCACAGATAGATACGAATAGAGAGACAGACAGACAGATGATGTAAGGAAATAATACTACCAATAATATAAAGAAATTAGCATTTATTCATTCATTTCTCATTATAGGCATTTTTCCCCTCATGGAATCTGTCACTGCATGTAAACAGAACATGCATCTGTAATATCATCCATAATCCTCCACTCGAACCATGTTAGCAGGCAGCACAGCTGACTCTGTTGACAATGCTATCAGTACATGTCAGCTGGCTATTGAGTTGCAAAATGTTTCTCCCCATCAGCATGATTTGTTGAGCATAGGAAAATCTAATTAGCCGCCATCATTGGGGATGGAGCTTGACTGACACTGATGCACCCTACGTTGACGGTTTCCCTCTTATAATTCCCAGAGTCACCCAGCCTTCAATTTCACTTCTTTTGCCCATCACTTTCATGCTCTTCCTTTTAGCCGTGATTCAAACTATGAGAGAGATGGTTATAATGAATTTAACCAAAAGCTAAACATGGAAGCGAATCCACTGACAACTATATAGTTGGAGCCCAGCTTGCCTCAGATGGATATAGGATTTGGGTTTGTTTTGCTACCGGGGAGCGAAACAAACGGAGGAGAGAATCATCTGGCTCTCGCTGCAGTGCAATGCTCTCTGACAGAATGGTGTAATTTCATTGAAAAGCAGCTCAAATCAACTGTGAAACATTCACTAGGTGATAATTGTCAGCTGAATTATTTCTAAGCAAGATAATTGAGATTTTTCTTTTGTTTTTCTTTTTTTGGGGGGGGCAGTTCGATATGCCAGTTTTCCATCCTTAATGCTGTTAATGTAAATATATAGTCCAGCTAGTCAGATTCACCACACTGGATGGGCTGAGGGTAATTAAAGCAACAGAGGTCATCTATTTCTGTGCTCGAGCTACATTTGCCTAGACAGGCGGTGCATCTGAGCTTCTGCTGGCAATAACAGCAAAACGAGGGGAATTGAATTAGAATTTAATCAATACCAATTCATAGCCGTCCTCGAGTTAAAAAATAGACTTTGCTCACACAAAAACTCGCCAATAGGTAAATCATAAAACATTGGTGTATTTAGAGTGTATAGTAAATATATATCACTGTCCACACAGAAAATCTATAATGGCTGACATCGGCAGTGAGACTGTGAGGTTATTTCTCCAGCTCAATTCTCCTCCAATTAGCTTTGCAGCTATAACTTTGGTCTGGTGCCTTGTTTTTCACTTCTAAATGTGAATGAAATCCATTTCTTAAATCTTTTAGATGGAATTTGTTTTCTCACTGCCTAAAGACCATATTTGTTATGTTTTCCAGCTGCATCTTGGGGCTCAGTGCTGTGCAAAAACCATTGACCTTACAGCATGGTTAATTCTAACTGCATGAGTCTTTTACTACGGCTAAAAGTCTAAACTTTTTTAATTGGGATCTTTCAAATACACTGTCCGAATGCTAAATGAAGTCGATGCATGATGTTAAATATTTAAAAGAGCTTATAAGAGCTGGTATGAACAAAGAAGGAGGCATACCTGTCATTTTAAAAACATCCCTCAGGCGTTATTCAGACCGCTGCAAGAGTGCAAACAAGATGTTCTAAGTATGCTCTGTTCCTGCATCTTTTCCTGCTCTTATGCAACATTTGTGAGCTACAGTACTATTCATACTGGCATTAAATTTAATAAATGCCAACTGTTAAGCAATCAGTGTTTATCGAAAGGTCATCAGTAAGCAACGGATGTGTGATTTTTGAATACAGCAAGTCCATTAGATTATGTGCATTTCTTACAGGTTTCAGTGAAGTACAGTAGGCGGCATCTTGAGTACAACGTCTATATTTAAAAATTTGCAAGCTTGAGAATGGATAATGAGGAAAATAAAATAAAGATGCGTCAGTTCTAACAGCACACAGTAGTATCACATACTGTAGGTATGCACAAGATGTCCTTGAGAACTGGTGCTTTGACTGCCGTGGTAACACTGGACACACTGTAACCAGTTCAGAACATTTGTTTTTTTCCTTCTTTTCTTGTGCTCTGTTTTCATTTGCTGTTTAGTTTGCTCTGACTTGTTGCTAGGTTACATTTAAGCATCAAACCCAGTTGGTGATGTTTGGGAAGAGATTGCGGTTTGTGTTAAAGCACACCTGTTTAATCTTGCGTGTTTTAATGACCGGAAATTACCGGTACTGTACCCACTGCTTTTAAAGCGATGCCAAGAAGTACTGATCGTGCATATACGATGCAGATCTCGCTCCCTCCGTGAGATCGGTTTCACTAGTTCCACAGCGGGAATGCCGTGTTCTGCATCGAAGAACCTGACAGTTCCTTATGACATGAAAATTCTCGAGAATGGAGCTATTTAAGAACATGCCGTCTGGTCTAAACCCCGCCAACACCTACCCAGCCTCACTGATCTGGAAGTTTCTTTGATATCTCGCCTCTCCCATAGCAGCTGAAACGTGTGGCCGTTTTTTCATATTTCTTTGATACATTGTTTTGGGCCTCTCACACTGGCAGCGATATTGCTGTTGCTAAGACTCTTAAAGTCTTTGTTATGCCTATGAAAGGTCTCTGTTTGTGATAACTATAATTCTCGCTGGGTGATTGCAGCAATCGGTCTTTGGAGTTTGACAGTGTTTTCTATTTGCAGCCGTCGTCACGGACGTTTTTCAAGTAACCACAGGTGTAATAAAGAGGCTAACAAGATCCAGGTCTTATAAACAGTGTTGTTTACTTGCACACATTTATGATCTCGACACATTTAGGATGCATTTAGCCTCTATTATGCCGTGAGATATTGTGTAAACAATTGTATGGGCATAAGGGAAAAGAAGAGGTTGATGACAGATTTTAAGCCGGGGTGGGATGTCATTCAGTCTGCGTGACATTGTGCTGCATAGTTGTGTCTGTCTGCAGGGTGAAATGTGACCATCTATTCAAGGTTGGTTGGCTAAGGCAGTTAGATTGATCACAACGGGAGCAATCTCTTTTTTTTCCCCCAGACACTTTTTTTTTAGGGAGCAGTGTAAGCTGTTCCAGTTGTCTCTATCAGAGCAGACTCCTTTAAACCTCTCACACTTGTAGGCAGGTTGCAGAAGTAAACATACCAGAGCAGACACAGTAGCTGTGTGCAGTCACGTTAAGATGTGCCCTCTTCTCTCTAGCACACCCACACACACACATACACATTCACATTATTACATTGTGCCTCAGTGAGAGCGTAGTTATAGAGAACTCTAATCCATCTTTTACAGATGATACTGTAGCTGAGCTGGAGGGTTTGACTTCAAGACAGTTCATCTACAGACAAAGCTCTACCTTGACAGTGTTGTACACTTTCAGTGTGCGGCTGAGTATTTGTCACCGCGCGTTTATTTTTATGGCGAGTATGCAGAGGCCCTTTAGAGTCCATTAGCATTTACAATGATTTGAGTTCAATCATGCTGAATGCCACCGACAGGATTAAGGTTGTAGAGGTGGATGTCAACAGCATCCAAAACGCTGGACAGCAAAGGCAGCAGTGTCTGCTTTCCTTTAAGAAACACATTTTAATAAAGCTTTTGAAAATGCAATATCCATCTTCAGGAGAAGGCTGGCCTGCGCGCGGCATAAGAAGAGAGCTGCTCGGCTGTTTCAGGGAAAAGGTTAACTCAGCCTGACCTCTTGATGAGCTTCTGATATGAATGCCGATTAGCGTTAGCACCTGGAGCTATGTTGCACTGTGGCTTTTGCACTCTGCTGCGCATGACAGAGCAGAGTGATCCCGCAGATCTAAAACCCAGAGCCAAATTTGGGACTGTGCAGGCCAAGAAGGGAAACTAAGCATACATAATTATATTGATGTTTACAGAGAAAACCACAGCATAATCCTGTACAGATGATACTTAAAGCTCTTGAGTGCATTCTAAGTGTCAGGTTTTTTCCACTTATTTCTAATGTAAAAATTAATTAAATGTGGCATATGATGGTGACTGCATTCATACTTACTAATTAGAAGCATGAATGTTAGTGTAAACATAAAGATGGAACAGAAGCGCGTGACAGACTGAAGATAGCCACTAGGCTTACTGTAAGTACTTACTTAAGCACTTTTTTTTGCAAGATTAATGTATTGTAACTACAGTATCCATATATCATATGTTTATCTGGTGTAGTGAGTCATCCAAGAATTTAGTGCCATTGATTGTGTCTAGTTTCGATTAGGGTGGAATTGTCTGATTACTTCCCGAAACATTACCTTTTTGCTTTTGTTGTTGGCATTGTAACATTTCTACAGCCTAAAGCGTCATACCGAAACACACACAGGTCAAAAAAGAGCGACGCTGCACTCCCTATATATCTGGAAAAAAGCGTAAAACAGGAGAGCCAGTAATGAATCTCTTATAAAAAGGTAAAATCAAAAATAAGCTGTGATACACAGGGGGTTAATGTTTTGTCTCCTGGAGATGACAGTGTTTAAAGAACTGCTGATACTTTGTGTCAAGTGTTAGTCAAATGTAACGTATAAAAAGATCAGTTTTCCTCCCTATACTCTCTCATCCTATAATCACAGTATAATCACGTTTAAATGGCAATGCCCTCTTCTTCAAGACTAAATTGCTAGTCTACAACAAAACATCCCTCTCGGGCTATGATATCCGAGAGACATCTACATTTAATGTCGTACTTATTTACAAGCTAAAGCACTTTATCGGATAAAGGTAATTTCTTCTCCATTATTTGTTTGCAGCAACAGCTTATTAAAAGATAATGCAGGGAAATAGAGATTTTTAAAGATTGATGTGGTGGCTAAGATTTCATAACACAACAATGAGCACCATCCTATAAAAAAATCTTGCAAAGTGTGTGTTTTTTTTTTTTTAAATGAATGATTTAAACATAAATAATATTTTTTTTAATACAGCTACTACTTTGTTTTAGTTTAAAACATGTAAATGCCTGTAAAATGTACACAAGTTCCAACATTTTTAAACACATTAAGATTTAAATCCGCCCATCACGTTTTCTCTCAATCCTAAAAGTATCACCAACTTTATGACAAAGCTCTCCCACTTCATATGATCTGTCTAGACAAGACTATGATGTTACATACATCTTTGACTACCCATTACAGAGAGGAGGTGAATTATTTAGGTCACTCTCACTCCTGCTGCGGTGATGCTACGATTCTTGGCACCTTTTAGTCAGACACGAAAAATCATTCACAAGCAATGTATGGTCTCAAGAATGGCTTTTCTCCAATTGCTGGGTTAAAGCAACACAGTTGAACTTAATCTCTTTTTTTCACTGGCGCCGTTCCTAAAGGGGCATGTAAATAATATCAAAGAGAATACGCTTTTACACACCTCGTTTACGGCGCAGGCCCTGAGTGGGTTTTCCCCCCTCTCTAGTCATCTTTCTTTATTATTGTTTAATAATCACATTATGTCCTCTCAAGGTACAGTTCAAACCCCTCTGCTAAATTTGTAATGCCCCTGCATCAGAAGTGGAGACAGCCAACAGGATGTGTTGTGGCTGTCTGGTGCTGGCAGTCGCTTGCAGGAGGAGAAAGAGAAGCCTAATGAATAATAAAAGTCACAGACACGTCTCTGGTGGTTCAGGGAGATATTGTTTTGATGGCTCTCAAGCTCTGTGGTATATTTAAAATAGCAAGGATTATCTCAGTCCAAATATTCACATAGTTATCGCTCCTAACAGCTTAGAAGTCCTAATGTGCCATACTGTATAAACAAGCACAGTTGAAGTTGAAATTGTTTGTGCATTTTAGCCACTGTTACCCTTTTCTTGTTAGGAAAAATACATGTTATTACCCATAGTATGGAGCCTTGTGGTGACTAAGTGGCCTGGATATCAAAGAGTCGGAGGGGTGGGAGGGGTTAAGTAGCAAGAACGAAAATAAGTATGTAATGTGGATGTACCCCGGTGGCGATTCCCTGGTGATGGTTGGTGTGTAAATTCATTATGAATTGATTTGATGCCTGGCTCCATTATGAAATCACTCAATGGAGAAATCTGTTACACTTATTTCTAAATGCCCCAACTATTGAGCCTGTAAAATGCAAAACCCTACCCCCGAGAGCCAAATGACAAAGCCCTTTCTCTGGTTTTCTCTCTAAACTTTGCTCAAAAATTGATCTGTTCGCAAAAGAAAGCATAAGAAAATGCATTCAAACACGGCTGTTCCTCGATATTCCAGATAGCTAAAACAATGGACTTGGTTGTGTTTATTTTCCTTTAGTTCAAAATGGAAATACATAGCTTTTTTCTAGTAAATGTCTATTTTTTAATCACTGAAAGTGCAAAAACCTTAAGACCTAAGGGTTAATAATACTAGGACTAGAAGTGCAAATCTTATGAATATTTAATCCATATGGACGACTGGTAAATCCATCCCTATGCTTGAGGAGTATAGCTTAAAATATTCATCTTTTCAGAACAGAATTAGAATTTCCCAGTTTGTTTCAGTTTTTTTTTTTTTTCAAATTGCGTGCACATGCACAAACATACACCCGTTCGCAAATAAAAGCAAAAAGACATCTCTGAAGATGAAGAGGAATACATCTCCTTTAGCAGCATCCCTTCTCTCTCACTGTGTCCGTCTCCCCTCGCCCTTTTTCTTCCTCTCTGTTATCTCTAGTGCTTTGAAACAGCACCTGTTACAGCCTTGCATCTTGGGAGCTCCGTTATGATGTAGTGCACACTCCTGCGTGATACAGTGCCAGCTCCCGGTTTCAAGTTCAGCCCTGCTTATGTGAGAGGCAAACAAGCTGGGATGTCTTCATCCTCCAAGAGCTTAATGACTTGTTGGAGCATTTGGATAGGGCACGCCAGACCAGAGCCTCATGTGCTGGGTTTCTTTTTATGCCCCCGTGCTTACTGCAATGTTTTGCTTAGCTTGTTAGTTCACATGACATTTGATGGGTAGATTTCTTTTTTTCTTTTTTTTTACTTGATGGATGAGATGGTCGCGGCACCCTTGTTTACTGTCTTAGCTGATGAAAATGTAATGGTGCCTACAGCAAAATGGGGACATCGCAGCAGCAATTACACCAGGGTACAGCTCAAGGAAATGCAGTCTACTGTAAACACTATTTAGCAGGGATGGAAAATGTATTCAGGATACCATCCAAAAAGGGGTGGAAGAGAAATGAGGACACTATAACCTCACTCAACTATATTCACCATGTATTTACTTCAGCAGTAAAGTGGCTCGTTAGTGAGAACCTTAATGAAGCCGTAATTACTGTGGCTGTGTTTTCATGTGAAATTTCTGACCCTGTAATTCTTTGGCTTGACAATGTATATCCTAATCACACCATTATATTATACATCATACAGACTTTACATGTCCACAGACAATGAAACAGCTTATTAACAGATTGTTATGTTGTCACCTTAATTAAGTTGTTTACATTCATTGTGCAAAATAGTAGCAATATATACATTTTTTTTAACTCCAACAAAAGTTCCTCTACTTTTTTTTTGTCATGCGTTTTGAGGATAGGCGCATCCCGGCAGCTGCATATTACTTATGTATGTAAACAGCTCACATGTAACAGTAGACATCTATAAAACCTCTCTCAAGGTATAAATAATGTCTCTACCTGCTCTGCTCCACAGCTGCAAAAGACAGATCGCACAGTGTGCCCCTGCGCGATGAGATACAGGCAAAAGACTGTCTTCATTGGAGACGTTTTGTCATTATTGTTATTTAGTTTTCAGCTTAGAACAATCGGGGCACACTGCAGCCAGCTCATACCTATTCTTCCCTCATAGCTCATCAATAACAATGAGAGAAGTGTCAGCCACTGATTATGCTTTGATATTGAGAGTGAAGCAGTGATGGTTGGGTGTGTGTATGTTTGTTTGTTTGTGTGTGTGAGAGTGTGCGTCTGTGTGTGTGTTTCTTATTATAAAAGAAATTACATCACTGAGGTCTGCTTTTTTCCTCTCATAAGAATGGATTATAAAATGGATTTCTGTCAGTCATCCTGACCTTCCCAGTGGTAAAAATTAGATGTGGTGGAAAGCAAATGCAGCTTAAATCAGCCGCATGCCCCCAGCCTCCTTCTGTACCGCATTCATACACTCAACAGGACTATATCATGGACTGCAGCAGGTGCTGTATCTCAAAACTGAGCAAATTAAAATACCACAGCATTCACCAGCCCCACACAGTGAATAGATTTTAAATAATTTATTTCAATATTTAGCAATTAACATAATGCCATATTGCATCTGTGCTTCAATGCATATGCAAATCTTGATTTTATTATGCATGGCTTGTAGGTCAAGTTATGGAAATTAGGGGTAACGCCCAATTCAGTAATACTTGAAAACATCAACCGCACCAGTTGGTGTGCCATATGAAATGTGGCAGCGAGTCAAAAGACTCGGTGCAGTGTGATAAATGTGTCTATTGAGTGTGGCGAGAACCCCTGCTGCCAAATAATGATTGCCTTTGATAGTGAGCCTGAAGAAAATCATTTCCAAGAAGTCAGGTAATTAGGGAAAACCTGGTTCGGTCCAACATTACCTGAGTTTCAGATTATATGTAGATACTTTAAGTTTACACGCAATTATTGTGAACAGATGAGACAAAGCGCCAAATTTCGGTAACATGCAGTGTCTCTCCCTCTCATGTTTGCTAATTTTTCTAAGGCATCTGTTCATGCCAGCGTAAAAAGTTGTTAATTTCATTGAGGCAAAATGATCCAACATCTAACAGCTGGAAATTGTAATTTCCTGCAGTTCTGGGTTAGCCAGCTTTAGTCACATGTAGACTAATTGTCTCAAGCACAGATACGTTTTATACTGAGCTGGAGACTATAGGTGTGTTCAGCCCCAGATTTCAGGTGAAAGGAGACACAATCATAGTATTGATCCTTACAGAATGTTGTATGCTACCTTATAAAAGAAGTTGGTTTAAGGAGGGGGGTGTCTGTTAATAAGAATACATATCAAAAAAGATCATGTATATTTGTTAGTCCATTGCTAGAAGCAATGTTACATTTGTATAGTTTAAGACATCCTCCATTTTTCTGGATGGAGTTCAACAAAATTCTTAACGTACAGTTGTTACGGTCAAGAATGGAATGAAATCTTCTAAAATGTGTATTTCAGGAACTCCTTGCTTATTTTTGAGCATTAGATCAAATCGCCACACTTGTGTTTGTACAATAAATATCAGATTACAGCAGGTTAGATTAGCTTAGCAGCTTCGCTAAACAGAGGATGTAGCAGCAATAAAAGCTAGCCGGTTGCATTAGCACTCATAACTGCAGCTTCAAAGGTAATTTCAGCTAAAATGACTTGTAAAACTTTAATGTCAATTAAAGAACACCATAAACTGCACAACAGAAATTGCCGTGTCATTATAGCTGCCTGTGAACAGATGTTAGTAAAAAATCAAGCTATTAATCCCCTGTTAAATTCAGTAATAAACAATTTATCTAGTTAAAACTATTACTGACAGTGTGCTTATGAAAATACATGATGGGTTTTGGTTTTTAACCACATATAAGTTGAAATCCTCTTTTTGGGGGTTATTTTGCCTTTACTGGGCAGAACATTTGCCAATGACTCACAAGAAACAGTCCGGAGTGAAATCAAACCCAAGCCCCTGCAGCCATTTGGCATGTGGCTCACCTGCTTAGCCAGGCGACATATAGCGGCAACATAGGTTCAAAGCCTTAATCATTCATCGTGTCAGAAAGTGCTATCCCCCGACAGTAGGCTTTGGCACCTCCTCTGTGCCTCATCAGCAGTAGCATATGGAGTTATTTTATAGAACTTTCGGAAGCTAATATGCATTGGTGTCAGAAGGTAAATGAAGTTTGGTTGACATGATCACACTCCCTTCCCTTATCTCCTCCTTGAACCTCCATTCCCTCCCCTTGCACTGAAACTATCCTTCATTTTTCTTCCTGCTAATTAACAGGCAGAATGGTGATTAGTTATGAGGCAGAGCTCCCCACCCTCCTGTCATCCTCCAGACTCAGAGGTGTGTTTTCTCTGTGACTGGAACATGTGTTAAAAGCAGCTGGGTAGTCAAAGACAACTCTGGAGCAGTAGGGGAAAACACGCTCTGAGTCTATAGCTGCTGTTCATATACACAGTGACTACAGGGTATAAGCAAACACACACAGACACACACTTCACTTTGAGATATTCCCACCTTTTGAATCCCAACAACGCACGCAAACATAAATGTGAGATTTTTCCTCCCTTTTCCCTCCCTCTTTGGAGATACAAAACCCAGACATATACTCAAAGCATGTCATTATCTCACATTGTTTATCATCCATTCAGGCATTCAACGCCATTTTCCCGCAAACACATTTACAAAGCATTGTTCACATTTCATCGAGGAATGCTGAGCTTATTTCACAGTACTACAAAGATGACAGGAAGAGAGAGATGTAGACAAACAGACAGGAAGCCCAGATGTAAACAGATAGCCAGACAGGCATTCTGCCTTTGGGGTTGTGATTCAGAATACTAACAAGGCATCTCAGCTCACACCCAGGGATAGAAGGTGTGATGCAGGGCAGAGCCAAACGGCGGGAGGGGAGGGAAAACGTACCCTTGAAATCTTCCTCGCCATCTCAGGTCCCTCCCTGAACATCATTCTTTGACTGAGATTGTCATACTGACAAAAACAAAAGGACAGTGCATATCGCTCACACCTAAACAAGGAAATCAAGAACGTAGCTATTCTCTAAGTTTCTGTTTGGCTGCTAAAAATGTGCCACAATCTGTAACACCAACGTTTTCTCATCTCCGGGTGTCAAACGCTGTCATTTTATCAAAAGGCGTTGGCGTTGGAGAGAGGAAGCGTTTCTCATAGTTCCTTGATCCAGCAGTCGCAGCAATATTGGACTAATATTGGAGCTAATGGTCTGTTTGATGGAGCGACAAGGTCCAGAGAAAGAAGTAGAAGGGAATAGCTGTAGTGCAAATCACAGTTCTGTTTAGTTTTGCTTTTATTGGCTGTTTGGTTTATGTAACAAAACAATTTCATTTAGAAAAAGATCATGGATTGGGTTAAAACACATCCGTTCACAGCATTAACCCTCGCACACTTAAAGGCACCCTTTGCATTTTTAATGTAATGCTAAAGGGCTCTTCACAAATTCCCCTACACAGCGTTTCAGGAAGATTACTATTAGCTATTGAGTCACAGCACCAGTGTCACTGGACGCATTGTGCATATTTTTTTTTTATACAAGCGGCTTTGAAAAAGTGTCATATTTGACGCTGTTGGAGTGAGAGTGGGTTCATTTCCTTTGGTATGTGTTTAATAAGTTCCTAACATAAAGGTAATGGAAACGTCACATTAACATTTGATGCAAAATAACATTTCGTGTCCACGCCCTTCTCATTTCAAACCTCACATACCGAGCTGTTTTAATGTGGTAATAAATCTAAGCTGTTTGCATCAGTCATTTGGACTGGTGCTTTACGCATCGCATGGCATGTTCTTTTGCATATTCCATTTTCACTGTAAAATGTTCAATCAGATTTAATAGTCTATCTCTATGGTGATTAATGATAATTTTTAGATGGGTGTTGGATTTAATATGATTTCTCAAAGCTTTCATTTGCGATCACTTAAATTAGGTTGGCTTTTGTCTCTTTTGTCTCCTAAAATGCATAGTGAGTCGATGA
Organism: Oreochromis aureus; assembly: GCF_013358895.1. Classification (NCBI taxonomy): domain Eukaryota; kingdom Metazoa; phylum Chordata; class Actinopteri; order Cichliformes; family Cichlidae; genus Oreochromis; species Oreochromis aureus. The sequence goes on from NC_052949.1 coordinate 15,418,626, forward strand.
TGATTGTAAGAATCCACCTGATGCTCTTCACCACAAACATTTTTGCATCTGGTTATCTATCACGGAATAGTTCTTCCCTAAGATCTTCTTGGGAGTTATACAAGCATTTCTACTGTGGTTTTTGCCTAATGTATTCGATGTTTCAGATGTTTAGTGCAAGTGCAGGGTATTGATAGGTCTGTGAGCCACGCTGCGAGAATCTTTGTGTAGTTGTGTATATTTGTATGAAAGAAAGATTTGCAGAGTTTGGAGAATACTCAGTTTTGCATTAGTCATTTTTCAGGCTGATTAAGAGGCAGGAGTCTGGCTGTGGGAGAGACAATGACAAGAGAGAATGGAGTCCTTTATCCTCCTTTGGTTTCTTGAGCAGAGGACTATAGAGGTTTTGTGTGTTTTGCTTATTACTCTGGAAATGAAATGACACAAAGAGTCAAAATTTTAAGATTTAGAGGGTTTAATTCAAGGGTATTTTTCACACATCATTTGAACGGTAATGAGTCTCGCTATTTAAAGGTGCAGTTAGAGAGGTTTTTACTGCCACATAACACCAAAATGGCCCTTTCAACGATCATACCTTGCAGCTTGACAGCGATGTTGTTCGTTATGAAGGAAACACAGATGTCAAAAGCTTTTCAAACTCACTTTTGAGAACCCCTATAATTCAAGATGTTTTTATACATTTCAGTGCAACTCAGCATAATAATAACTTTGATGTGAAAGGGATGGTTTGTAGTGAAGATCAATTTATCAGGGCATCTGTCAGTGCACAACTACAGTAAGCTTACAACGAAAAAGTTGAACAATTACAGATGTCCAGACTGCAAACGACAGATTAAAAACTTTAGCAATTAGCTCATTCACATAAAGCAGCAATTACAGATAAATTCAGTGGACAGCAAAACAAATCAAAAAAGGAGTTTCCAAAAATAGTTGAGATGATGTGCAAAAAAAAAAAAAAAAAAAAACTGTGATGAAAATTGAAAATCATTAAAGTCTGAATTGAAAATAAAATGTAGTAAAATAAAATAAAAATAAACAATTTAGAATTTTATGTCGATCCTGGTACGCAGAGGCCAAGACCGAAGACCAGTATTGAATAGCCATCATCTGTATACCTCCAGGCTGCAATGCATTAAAACAAAACACAATTCTGTGGTGGAAATCAATGCATGGGCTCTCGAACCACTTCTGAAATCCAATGCCATTGAACACAGTAAGTCCTTCTGCCTTCACCTGCAAGTGGATACTTGTCTCTACCGTGCAAAGAAACAAGCATATATTAAGACAAAACTGGGCCAGAGGTTGGTACAGATGGACTGAGGTGAAACAGAAAACTGCCCTATGATCTCATGAATAAAAATATATAAACAATTTTTGGAAATCATGGATGACCACCCCTAAAAGAATATTAAGCTAGGCTCTCATATACATGTTTGCTTGTTAACAGTAAACAGCTCGATAGCTAGATGGGATTAGTGCACACAGCATGAGTACCTTTTGTGAAGGCCCCATTAATGCTGAGTGGTACACATTTGCAACAGCATAGTGTCATGCGGTGTAGAAAAGGACCCAAATGCAGGCTGCTGATCTAGAACCTGATAAACAGAAAATCAGCCTTTATTCAGGTTGAGTAGCAAGACTGTGGAGGTCCAAAACAGAAAATCAACTGCAGGGTTCAAAAGGCTTAAGCAAAAAGCACATAAGGCTTAGCAAACAGAGAGAACAAAACAAGTTTGGAACACAGGCAATCTGACAAAGGGAGACACCAACGATTTATAAACATAAGGGTGACTGGGCTAGAATGAAAACGCCTGGGAAACTAGACACAGCTGAACTTAATCAGATAGTGAAACATTGGTAAGAGAAAGTAAAACACGGCACAAGAGACATATGGCTATCAGCATAAAACAGGAAGTAATATGACACTGAGACAAAGACTTGACAACAAGATACAAGGAGACATTAAAGCGATGAAGCTAGCATGAATAACAAAAAATACAAAGTAACAACAACTAAGGACTAAACATGATGACCATGAACCTAATGCAAAATGAAGGTACAGAATACAAACACAAACTGGAGTATAAAGAACGAATGATAAACCATATTAGACTGACAGAAGTGAAAAGAAAAAAAAAACAGCTATAAGAACTGCAAAATTAGAAAACCATAATCAAAGAGAGAACTTAATAATAACCTAGTCCCAACAAACTAAAACTTAGATTTCAAAATCCCAGAACCATGACAAATGGCTCTGTACTTTAGTAGAATCCAGGTGCAGACCTGCAACCTGTTGAAAACACTGCTTTCACTGAAATAAGAAATATGACAAAGAAAGCCCTGAAGTATTGAAAAGCTGAAATTCTACATCAAGCAAGAATAGGGAAATATTTTGCATTAGAAAGACGCGTAAACATGCCTCAGATGCAGCTTTTAGAAATTCAAATGAATGTTTTCGGCATTTGATATACTGTTTTTGTGCTATTTTCAAAATACATATAAAATTTTAATGTTTTGCAAAACACTGCTTCTTATTTTCTGTGTCCTAAAATTATGCAGAAATTTCACTGGCCTTGACTGTCATTCCAAGCTTAATGGTAGTAGTACATTTCTGCAGTCTCACCAAATCGGTGCAGATTCAATAATTTGGCTACAAAATAAACATTACTATGTAGAAGCATTTGCATAAAGATGGCAAACTGCACCTATTGAGCTGAGATATGGATCATAAACGTCCACCTGAGACGTAAAAACAGAGAATTGTGACAATCTTATAACAATTTTTCTGACTTTGCCATTTCCACTGCTGCTTACTCTTTTTTTTTCTTCAAAAACATGGTCCACTTTTATTGTTTCTTCTTTTTATTTATTAATTTATTTCAAGTTGTCAGGTCAGGCAAAGCTCAGAGAGACTGAATGGTCCACTTTTGCTTGTCACTCATGGTGGTGGGCAGGGAGGTTCTTTGGCACTGCTGGAAACTTGGTGGACAGATATTGATGGACATTGTGGCAGTGTTAATCCCCCATCGTCTACCAACAATAAAGCAGCGAATGATGGAATGGCGAAAGTATAGACAACTCTGACATGTCACTCGCTCATGTACAAGTTTATGTCGAAACGGCACATCAAAGCAAATCCTCCAATTGTCTCGCCTAATCTTTGAAAGAGCAGAGGGATGGATCAGCCCACTGAATGTCCCCGCATTGTGGCCACTATTGAAGACAGAAATAAAAGTGTTTAAGTCTCTTGGAGACAAAAGCTATTGAGGATTGTGCCAAACTTGGTTCCTCATAACTATGAGTTGTTTTGAGAAACTTGATGAATATGGTTTGTCACGCTTTTTTTTAAATTATGAAACTATATGTATGTTTTCATTCATTCATTTGTGCATTCTACAGGTCCAATTTGGCCAATAAGTAAAAGTGATATTTGTATTGCTAAATATCCCCAATCAGTCATCAGCTGTCATAATTTCAGTAGATAAGTGACAGTTGCTCAAGGATCTGCAGGAATCAGCAGTAGAGGCATATTTATTTGATGATGAAGGTAAATATTTGGACTGTGCCAGGACTTTGTTTATATGATTGTTGAAACTATGGCAGCTTCCCTTCCCTTGAAAATCTTGCATTGCTGCATCCACGCCAAGTACTATCCACTCCCAGTACCCCATTTTCTTCCTCTGGGACGTGGCATTCCTGCCAGTCATGTGCTATCAGTGAGACTGCAGGCACTTCTTGGGCCTGCCCAACTATCTTCCCCTCTCTTTCTCTGTCCTCACTCCACCCCTCTCCACAGTTGCTGTGTATCTCCCTCGACCACCTCGGTCCTTAGCGAGCACTCCACTCCACTCCACTTTTCTTTTTTTCTTTTTTTAGCAATCCATTCATTCATCTGTCTAGGCTCTTCCTGTTTTCAACTTTCTTTATCTAAAAGTCCCTTCAGCTGATAGTTCATGCTGGTACTTTTTGCTCTGTTTGTCTTGCCTCTAATCTCAAACCTTGCTCTGTGTCTCTTTTTTTCCCCTCTCTCTCTGACAGGTGTAAAGAGGGCTACCATGGACTACGCTGTGACCAGTTTGTTCCCAAGACAGATGCTATCTTGTCAGACCCAAGTACGCTCCCTGTTCTACCCTTTATTTTTCAGTCTTGGTGTATTGATCTGAAACATAAAACCAAATTCATAACAAGTGCACGCTACATGCCCTTGAGCAAATCTCTTACTGTACTATATTTATCAGCAAGACAAATTAGCCTTAGATTAACTGTTATCTGTTTAAGTCTGTTGGTCTTCTACAGTAATACTATGTCATTACAGTACAGTGTGGGACTTTATATTGAAAAAACTAACATTTCCAATATGGTTCAGTCATTTTGAAGCATACAAATGCAGAGAACCTCCAGGCGCTCCTTAAGTTGACAAAGGTGGTCAAAGAAAAATGTTCAGCGGGGTAAAAGGTTAAGATTCATGCTAAAGTTTTTCTGCTACGTGTGCATTGAAAATAAAAAAGCAAGGGTATTACAGCACTGAATTCATTCAATAAAGAAAAAGATATTTTTTCATTTACTTTAATATCTCCTACTATATCTACAGAGGTGATCACACATTGGATATTGTGTCAAACGTGGGGGTTTTCATTTAAATATTAATGCAAGCAGTTATTACTGCAGTCAAAGATATTATTTTAGTTACCGGGTAAAATGTGTATCCCGATAGATTTATTTTCATTGGCCTACATGAATGTCCCTCATATAGATGCATGAAAAATCCCCTGCATGTTTTATAATCATGCTTTCATTTAGCCTAAAGGAAGGGAAGTGTTCACTTTTCTGGTGTTCGTGAAAAACTGTTCCCCTAAAGCGATGACAGCCGTGTGGTGTACTTAAAAAAATAAAATAAAGCAAAAGTCACAGGTACAAAGAAGAAAAACTGGAGGCCCAGAGCCTTTCCCGTGAGAGTGCAGCTTTACAAATTCACACTGTTTTATGGAGTGACTCGTCTCCTCCGCATCAAGAGTCAAAGAGAAAACTTAACTCCTATTGCCGTCTGTTTGATTCCATCAGGCCCGCTGAGAGTCCATTAATGGAGTCACAAGCCAGTGTCACAAAGCTTGTTTTATGCTCTCGCATGGCACACAATTTTCACACTGGGATTTGTTTTATGTTCTATAGGCAGACATTAATTTTCCAGCGTGTCCAGCTCAAGAGATTTTTATGATGCTATTTAAAATAAGCCGAATTCTACTGTGCTTTGGATAAAAACGGACTCTAAACGATGTGACACACACACAGAAACTCTGCACAGTTCTTGGCCTGCCTGAATGGACAACCATATGTTGCTGTGTGTGCATTGAAATGTGTCTGTAGTTCATACGTTGCTCCAGTTCGGGCCGTGTGATCCAGAACTTCGTGTCCATATTTATGTGGTCCGCAGATTGTTTGTATAGGTGCACTTTCTATACTGTGCTCTGTCCACTTCTTTTGCAAACAAACCAGTGAATTACAACACAGCCGTGGTACTTGTAGATTTATTGGAATATATAAGACAATATGCCTCAGAAGGCAAAATATGAAACAAAAAGGCGAATTTTTTACACCGTATCGTTCAGAAGACAAAAACTTGCGTTTCAGGGGCGAGCATCTTTTACAGTGGCTATAGGTAAACCTATAAATCAGTTTAATTAGCATGAGGGAAGCATAACACGTCTGAGCAAGGATCTCCCAGGCTGTAGAAGCAATCCCTGAGCTGTTAAGCTGTTGTTGCGGAGTTGCTGCTCTTACTGTAACAGTTTCACTGTGTCATTCAGTCAGGAGTCAACCGGCAACAGTAAGCCACCTAGAGAACTGCCCACATCTGAAAATTTACAATACAAAATTAAGCTCATGCAAATTGCCACATTTTGATTTTTATGAAATCAGCAAAATATTTATTAATAATTCTGTCAAAAATACAGTTTGGAAATATTTATCGCTTAAAGGTTGTAAATTAATTCATATCTAATTTGACTTACCTCTGATATGTGCATTCATTACACTTGCATTGATAGGAATGTTTGATTTCTTGCAATGCAAAAGGTACCTTTGTCCAGCCTGATCATATAAATGATGTTGTTACTTCATAAACAGACAACAGACATGAACAGGGCACCGCCGATGGATCTGATGGATCACCATTCTTGTTCAGAGCCACGTTCACCTGTTTGTTTACATCGTCGGCTAAGTATCCTAGCATTATATGCTAGGCTGTAATGCGGAAAAGACTGATGAGCAGTTTAAGAGAAAATTGCCTCTTGCAGCTGTCATCACCTGCACCCCATCACTTAAATAAACCCATTACCTCACATTGCAGGGTTTTGCATGCCCTCTTCTTTTTAAATTTTGTTTCTCCTATATCTGAACACGAGCCACATGCTCCTTCATGTTTGGCTGTACGACTGCTTTCATAGTAACTACTAAAATTTTTAGTAGATTTTTCAGGTCTGTGCTGTTATTGATTGCACCAGCTGTTGACCTATTGAAGATTTGTAAGCTACACTCACTGGCCACTTTATTAGGTATAGCATGCTAATGTGGTGGCATTGATTCAACAAGGTGTTGGAAACATTCCTCGGAGATTTTGCTCCATATTGACATGATAGTATCACAGAGTTGCTGCAGATTTGTAGGCTGTTCAGTCATGATGTGAATCTCCTGTTCTATCACATCCCGAAGTTAGACTGAGATCTGGTAACTGTGGAGGCAATGTGAGTACACTGAACTCATGTCATGTCTCGTGTCGTGTTCAAGAGACCAGTTTGAGATGATTTGAGGTTTGTGACATTCTGCTCCAAGGAGCCATCAGACGACTGTGGTCACAAAGAGATAAACATTGTCAGCAGCATTTAAAAGAGGCTCATATCATACTGAGGGACCCAAAGTGTGTCAAGAAAATATTCCCCCTTGCCATTACACCAACAGCAGCCAGAGCTGTTGATACAAGGCAGGATTAATCCAAGCGTGAAGCTTTTATGTTGTTTATGCCAAATTCCGACTTTCTCATCCAAATGTTGCAGCCAACTTCAAGACTCATCAGACCAGACAAGGTTTTTCCAGTCCTTTATCATCTAATTTTAGTGAGCCTGCACAAATTATAACCTCTGTTTCCTGCTTTTACATGACAAGAGGAGTAGGAGCGCTACGGTGCGGTCTTCTGCTGTTTTAGCCCATTTGTTTCAAGGGTCAATGTGTTTTGTGTTCAGAGATCTACTTCAGCGTACCCTAGTCACAATGAGTGGTTATTTAACTTAATGTTGTCTGATTTCGAAGCAGTCCAGCCATTCTCCTCTGACCTCTGGCATCAATGAGACATTTTTACCCAGAAAAGTTGCCACTCAGTGGAAAGTTTCTCTTTATCAGACCATTCTCTGTAAACTCTAAAGATGGTTGTGTGGTCATATCCCAATAGATCAGCAGTTTCTGAAATACTCAGACCAGTTTGGCACAACAACCATGTTGTTCAGCATTCAGAGTCACTTAACTCACCTTTCTTCCCCATTCTGATGTTCTGATTGAACTTCAGCAGGTCATCTTGACCATGTCTACATGCCTATATGAGTTGCTGCCACCTGATTGGCTGATGAGATATTTGTGTTAACAAGCAGTTGAATAGATATACCTAAAAAAGTGGCCAGTGAGTGTAAATAGGCTAATGGCAGGTTCAAGATAAAGGACTAATCAGCAAAAGACTAACCCACTGGGAAAATTACTGATCTTTCTGGTGGTCAATCCACCCTCATTCATCTTGTGAACCCTTTAGACAAATGTATTAGCCATTAGCAAGCTCGCGTCAATGTTTATTAGATGTGGACAATGGGCCAAAAGCCTTTTTATTTTTTTCCTCATACTGAATGCACTGTTCAGAGGCTTCCAATCTACAAATAGAAATGATCAGAGGAGTGCTGGAAGAGATTTATATATCAGGGAGTATGGAAAATCAAAAAATTGCTTAGCATTTTTAATCAGAATGCTTCTCTTGTGCTGAAAGAAAGAATCAATAAAATGCTTTGTACAAACAAGCTACTGAAGAAATCTTCAGTAGTAGGTTAAGACGGTGCACCGAGTACACCCCTGACCTTCACAAGAAAAAGAAAGGAAAAGAAAGAAACTGACAGCTTTATTGCAAATTTGTCTTGTATCACCTCTCAATGGCCACAACAGTTATCCACAGAAAACAGCTTCCAGTGACCGTGACCAATAACACAGGAAGATTTGAGAGTCGGGGGGAAAATGGAGCCTAGTTTTGATCTGTGTTGATACATACTCATCTAAAATTTACCCAGATTACCAAGGGTTTGGAGGATTATCCTGCCTCCAAAATCCAAATCACGTAATAACATACAGCACAAACATACATGCATATACCAACCACAGCTAAATCTTAAGCGCCAATGAAATTCAGCGTGTGTACAAATAAGCAACTTTTTTTTGTAGGTTTTTTGCCGTGCCATGCCACGCTTTTCTGCTTTGAGCTTTCATTTTGGATCAATATCTGAGCACCTTACAGTCACAAATCATTTCTTGCCCCTTATCCTTTTTCTTCGTATCGACTGGTAAAATACTCAAAAGAGCAGTTTGGACCGGCTTGCCCACAGTGCCGCTCAGTCACTCACTCATTCACACGTCCTCACAGAAGTAGATAGAGAATCACAGGCGAAGGCGGGTTAGGGTTTAATCAAATTTTAATTTCAATTATGATTTTTGGCTCCAATCATTATGAAAACAAGGTAATTGAGATAAAGCGATTATTATGCATCAGTCGTTATCACAACAGTGCTGTGGCCCCTCCCTGAAAGCCCAGACCTGCTCATTGTTTAATTCAGTTCCAGGCAACATGGCGGAAAAAGGAGTCTTGGGTCAACGAGATCTATTGAGACAAAGTAATAGTCGGAATACACTTGCGTCACTCAGCCCTTCCTCGCTCTCTGCTTGTGGCTTTTGTGCAGATCTGTCAGGTCACATAAGAAAATTGCCTCATGGAGCTCTTGTTGCCACTGTCTGCACCCACAAAACTCCCATGATGGAGACTACAGTTAACAGGGACTTTTTAAAAATTAGTTATTTACTTAAACGATATAGATTGATAAAGGAAAAATAATCCAGCGTAAAACAACGGTAAATGTATTTAACGATGAATAATAAGTAGTAGTAAGTAATCTCGCTATTGATCAAAATAATCACTTTTTTTTTTTTCTATAATTGAGTTCGTCCTGCACATGACAGAACCACATGGACTAAAAGAATTAAGTCCTCTCTGTAACACACTCCAGCCGTACTGCAGTGAACTCTTTGGAAATAAGGTGAGGAGAAAATGCTGGAGTTTAACATATTGGTGCACAGGGGAAGTGGTGGAGTCTTTAAGTGGAGCCATGGCGGAGTAGGAAGGCAGCAATTTAGTTTATAACTGCTTGAGGATGTGGATTGAGTTTCTTTTTTAACCATGAAAAAGTTTAGAGCATCCCACTAATGGTGTTCAGTTGGGCAAGTTGCACCTCTGAGGCTACAGAGGGGATATTTCGGTAGAAGACTGAAGAGGAGGCAGAGGGAAGATGGGCCTTTTTAGTTTTTACCCAGCTTACTCACAAAGAGGAAGGAGGCAATCCTCTAATTTGAACTATTGATCTTCTGTAGATATTATGCCTGGAGTAAGTAGCTACACAGGATATCGAATTCAATAACAGACACACACACACACACGCACACATTGACTCTGCAGTTCCCTTCTCACCCAAGTGAGGGAGGGGATTAAGGATTTGATTCACTCCTGCCATTGTCTCTCCCACCAGCCAGATTCCTGCCTCTTAATCGGGCCAAAAGCATCTGACATGATGCACAGGTATTCTCCAAGCTTGCTCAAGGCTCCCACAAGACGCCGTGAATGATTCCCCCGGGTGCTTCGAGTTGCCAGTGCGAAGGATTGGGAGCCTGCACATATTATGATTGGTGAATGTCTCCAGACAAGGCAATGCCAGAGGAAGGGATGTGTATCAGAGTTGTAATGACATCATCTGCACAGGCTATGACAGTCAGGGCGATTTAGAGTGGAGAAGGGTTGGCTGTTGCCATGGGCAATCACAGGAAAAGGCTTGAATGTATAATACAGATCAAGCAACGTCAGGAAGATGCTGCATTCATTTTTTTTGTGGTTTTTTGTTTGTAAGGAGGGCGAGTCAGAAAAGTGTAAAAAAAGTAAGAAAAGTGGTAGCCATATCTTGATTTTACAGTTATATCTCTGAACTCTTCGTGGCAAAAAGCATAAAGTCCCCCAGTCAGAAGTGATTGGCTCTTAACTGTTTAATCATTGGTTTGCAAGGTTGCTATGAGACTGACTGTGATTCAGAAGGAGCGCATAATAAATGTTGGCATGTAAAATAATCCTCGAGGCTGCAGGAGGAAAATGCAGACCCTGCATCCTGCTCAACAACAACACAATGACACCTGCCGCCTGTCTAAATACAAACATAAACTCATTTGTTCATTGATTAATTTGGGAATCTTAGACCTGCTTTTCCAGGCTGTTTTTTCTTGTTATCTCTGTGATCATGAAAATCCCTTTGGCTCATTAAGAACCTGTCAAGCAATCTTAGAGCAAATAGCATAATTTGACTTAAGCGCTTATCTTACCATTTTCAAGTCCAAATGCCCTCCGAAGCGTTCCCTTTATGCAGTTTAGAGAGGTGTTAAGGTCCTGTTTTTTAATCGTTTACATTCCACCTCTTAATAAGGCAGCACAGTTTATTTTAATCCATTCACCTAAATGCTTGCCTGGTTGCTTAAATGGATCTCACTCCTGTCACGCTGTGTTTTTATTTTTCCTTAAATAAAAGCCATGGCAATGACAGAATTTTTCCCGTGGCACAATCAAAATGCTTTTTTCCCCCTATTTTATAGACATTTTTTTTAGAGGTTCCAACACATAATCTGTCAGGGCTTGGCAAGCCATCTTCTATTTAAAACTCAGACCACCTCTGTCAGAAAAGCAATTACTAGTGAGGGTTTCATTTTAATTTAAATAAGATTACATTACAGTGACATGAAAAGGGGGCACTGCCAGGATGGAAAGAACACGAGTGCTCCTTTTTATCTGTTTTCCCCAGCGCTGGGATTGTGGGAAAAGACATAACTGCATGAAGAAAGACTGTGTGTCTTAGGAGGAGAGTGAAAGAGAGGGTGAATGTCAAAGTGTGTGCCTGTGCAGAAAAAGACCAAAAATACGTGCAAGCTTATACCATATTGTGTGGGTGCACATGCATTTGAGCGTGTGTGTGTGTTAGAGTGACGCATCCTAAAGCAACCAGATTGTGAATAGTGAAAAGCTATGCTTGGAGACAGAAGAGGACAATTACTGCAATGCCTCAGGCTCAAATCAATATAAAAGGCCTGTGCAAAGCAACATCAATGACATAAAGCCACATGATATGTCATTTCCAACTTTATTTTCATGATCCTTCCTCTAATCCTCTCAGCCCCCACATCTGCGTTGTTTTCTTGCTTCAATCAAAGCCACTGCAGGCTGTGTGAATTCAGAGTATCACAGAAAAGCATTCCAAGCATCCGAGGCTGCCTGGCTGGCTCATTACCTGGTGCAAAAGAGGAAGCCATGTTAGAAAAAGCCAGCATAGCCAACTCTACAGTGTAGTTGCACCAAGTGTCTTACCCCTAAGGTGAATTCTGAGAAAAAAAAAACTGAGGCGCATCATGTTGTAATTATTTTATGCTCTGTCTCTCTCTCTTTTCCCCGCCCTCATTTCTCATGCTATCCCGCCTTGAATGGAACAGCGGATGAACTTGGGATCGAGTTCATGGGTAAGACAACTTTTCATTGACTGTGCCGAGTGCTCAATCTTTCCGTGTGTCTCACGTCTGTGAAATACTGCATACAAAACACACACAACCGGCACAACAAGGCCGCTCACCTTGGAAAATTAATGTGGGCTAGTCGCCATGGAAACACCGTGGTGGTGAATTAGGTGTATTCTGTCTGCATGAAGAACAGTACCGTTAGAGAGGAGTGATGTAATGAGTATGGAGCAAAGAAAGCGATTCATGTACTGTATAAAGCCGCGTCTACTTCCCTACTATGTACTGTGTGAAAATTTCATATCTCGGTAGTGATGTCCAAAATGATCCCGGTTTCCAGTGTAATCGCGGTACAGCACGAAGTTAGTCGAAATGTTCGAGAAGCAAATAATATCACCGAGTTCTATTTTAACAAAAATATTCCAACTTGAATCTGCGGTTTTGATTTGCAGATTTACATAATAAATTTGGTTTCCTATCCTGGTTGTGTTTGAATATAAGACACATCTCTATGTATAATTCACTAAGTCTTAAGCAGATAGTAAAACAAGAAGCCCAACAACAGAAAAGTCTTGTATTGAAGCTCACAGCGTTCTGAATTTTGAGATGCTTATAATAAACAAAATATTTTGTTTGCATGACTGAACTGATTCATTTGCAGTGGACGGATAGTTTTCGGACACACAACGGCACATACAGCAAAAGAACAGTGTGTTACTGACAAGCTGTTAAGTAGTTACAAAGACAAAAGGCCCCACATAATGAAGTTAATGATTACTAAAATTTAGTAGTCGTGCTGTAGAAAGTTAAAATTGAACTTACCCTCGTTTTAAAAGTAGAAGCAATTTAGTTTCTATTCTTCAGATAGTGTTGACCAAGCAAGTCTTCCTCAGTACTCTTAAAGGTACAGTTACTAGATGTCAGTAGGTCATTTGAATTCTGTTTTTTTACCTCTTCCAAATCAAGCACCTAGCCATAACCCTAACTACGGTGGCCCCTTTAGGCCAAACACATTTTAGTTAGCCAAGAGATATTAAAAATGTCACATTTAGACTGCACTCGATAACTGCTGTGGCCGGCATGTTTTAACATATTTGAATAATAACACTTGAATAAACCACATATAAAAATAGATATGTGACAATTAAATATTTTGTTGTATTTTACATTTTTACCGCTGAGTGACTTCAAAACCTCTGGCTGCCGTTCATCTGCAGTGAGTGTAGGTTGTCAGCTGTTTACCTCAGCTATCAATAGACCGAGCGTCCACATCTACTCACTGATGTGGTTCAATATGGTTCGATGAGTCGGTGTAGGTCACTTCTGTCCAATGACAGTGAGAGTGAGCTGAGTTGTTAAAGATATCCTGAACTTTTCTTTCAGTAGGCACTGCTGTTTTTCCTGGCCATCTCAACCCAGTGTATATATTTAATGGGTTAATCCAAAGTTTATGAGAATGTATTATTTTGTTAGAGGACATAATTACAGACTAATCAATGTGTATTCATGAGTACATTATTCTTTTTTTATATTAAATAACCTAAAACCAAGTTTAATTAGGAGGCTGAGCCTTTTTCTGGTATAGATGTTTAGTCAAGTTTAACAAAAGGATCTAAAGTATAATATAAGATATAAAAATCCACAGAGGGTCAAATACTCAATGAGAAGCAGTGCATATAGATTTTTTAACTCTTTGGATTTTCATTGAAGTTACTTTAGGTACTTCTCTACTTTCCTACAGACTGTCAGCAAACTAAAAGAAAAAAAACAAGGGAGGGAAGAGACAGTCTCATCACCCTAGACTACACACACATACACTCTATCTGCAACACCGTTTTTCATTTTCTCTTTTCCCATCTTTTTTTCCACTTTCTGCCTTGCTTTTGTGCATACATCCAAACTAACACTGCATGCTATGAAGTTTTCCATTAACATGGCTTCATACACTGCTGTCACATCACACACTTGCTCCAGGAAATAGAGGGAGGGAGAGGATGTATGCCCTGCACACAGCATTCCTCACTTCAGTAACTTTAATCTGGGGGACTAAATTAGTTCAGAATGCTACTGGAGGTGGGCGGATGCATTAGAGAAAATGAGAGCAGGACTGATCGATTGATAGCCGGACAGATGACAGACAGAGGTGCAGATAGGATTTTTTTTTTTTTCTTTTTTTTGTTGGGTTTCTTATTCATTGTGTTCCATCATGAGTTCGTCTTTGCTTTATCAATTAATTGTTTGATAGCTTGTTATATAAGTCTGATATGTGACAGTCTGAGACGGCCTGTCAGACTACAGCAAAGCTCCGTTTGAAGTAGGATTGAGCGCTCTAAAAGTAATCTTGTCTTTTGATTTTCTTGCATTTTTTTTTTTTTAGCCCAGCAACTGAAGCTCTTTGTGACTCAGAATAGTTGACTCTGATGTTTTGCAGGCTGAATACCCCATTTTCTCATGGATTCTTTAGCATGGACTTCATTATAGCACGTTATTCTTGTCAAGTGTCGAGTGCATCGCTGGCATAGCGGCCATATGGGATTGTCTTGTCTTTGAGTCAAAATAACACGGCTTAGCCAATATAGCTAAGACTCTTCACTTTGGTGGTTTTTTTTATAACGTGCTGTTGCATCTAATTTCAAGAATGCCTTGTAGGCATCTGGCATGAAAGGCCTGTAATGGTTTTATATACAGACTGCATGTCGGTTTTCCTTGCAGCCATTCAGCAGAGCTTTGTAGACAGCTGTTTTTATGTTCACATTATGGAAAAGCCTGTTTCATCCCTCAAAAAAAAGAAGAAAAAAAAAAGGCAGAGGCCTGTCTCAGGTGGTGCTCCACATGAGCACTGATAATGCAGGAGAAGGAAAAAATGTTTTCAATATCTTTCAGATATGCAACCATGCAGAGGTCATTTCACTGATGGTAAAGGCCGGAGGCTTTACAGGGACATGGATTTCCAAGTGGCACATTACTTATAAACAAAGAAAAAAGCCAACTTTTGCTGAGCAGCTGCAGGACATTTCTCCTCTTCTACCTGCACAGCAATAAATAAACACGTTTTTTTTTAAATCCCTTTAAAATTATAGGATAGAACCCGACTATACAATTCAGTAATTCAGTAGCTTATGTTGGGTTTTTTTATATATATACATAGTTATATTTGCGTCATTACACAGTATATTGTCGATTGACTATTTTTTCCAACTCAATAATTTCTCATTTCAGAACATTTATTGTTTTAACAGTAAAAAATGTGATCCAGCCTAACCAAGCTAACCCCCACTATTTATTGGTTGACCGTATTAAATAAGCAATCATGTGCCACAGCAGGCCACTCCTGCAGTATTTCTATGGATCACTTCTATATTTAATTCATCCTGCTTCCCTTCTATGGGAGCTGAGTGGGTAGTTTGGACCTCCAATGTTTATATATATATTCACATACTGTCACCCCAGGATATGTTCAGATTTTATCTTTATCTGTTGCCAGAAGCACTCTAATTTTAAAAAGGTTTCTCTCCTGTTTGAACTCAGTTACATCATACTATCAAAAATTGTGTTGATGCAGCACTGATGTAACGCAGAGGAAGAAAGCGGTGGGGCGAGAAGAAAAAACGGTGCAAAACAGAACGCATGGTTGCACTCAAACGTTAGCTTTGAACAAAAACGCTCTCCAGCGGTATCTGCCCTCAAAAACGAGAGTTGAGGGAAGTTGATAAACCTGGACCGACAAGCACGGATGAAGAAGACCTCCCAGGACAGTTCTCTGTTGACAACATCAAAAGCCACAGACAAGCCCTTAAAGGTCATGAGCAGGTTGCGGTGATGTTCTCTGCACTTTCCCCTGCAGTTGTCAAGGTAGTAAAATCAGACACAGGGGGATTTGTTGTTTTTGAGTGATCGAGTAATGCCACAGGAAGTTGCGCGTAAGGTCATGAATGCTGGTGGATCAGAGAAGTGTCTCAAACTCTCAACGACGTTTGTGGATTAGTGATATGAGTTGCTGGTTATGGATTGTGCTCATTTTGATCATGAGATAGTATCGTCGTGAGAGTTTCTGGTAAGCTAGTGGGTGCGTGCCCTTGAACGCCACACCGTGCACCGTGCTAAGTATTTCGGCACCACAATCCAGCCGCTCAGTGAGACAGATATTTGCTGGGATCAACTACAACTTGTCCCAGCTGCTTGTGACCTTAAGCCTCTGCCGCTGACGTGCAGGGGTCTGACAAGAAGCTCCGGGAGCATTCATTTGCTGCTAATTCCCTGTCGCCATCAGTCTCTGAATGCTGACACATATGCAACCCTTGCATGCACGTACACACCAAGTGCTGCTCCTGCTGCGCAGACAGTCCATCGGTGTTCCCTGCTGGGTTTGTCTGAACGAAATGATTATCACACTTCAGTTAGCACGTCACTGAGCCCTGCCTGTGTCTGCCATGTCCCTATCCCATGCTCAAACAGTGACATTTACTGACAGCAGCATTGGTCGCTTTATGCAAATGCAGATTGTGGGCGGATGTCTGTGCGCGGTTTCGAGTATATGTCATTCCACAGTTTATGTGTATTTGGTATGTTAATTCATCATGATCCATCTCTTCCTCTCAGCTCAATCGCAACCTTAGTCCATATCGTTTATGTCACAGCAGAAATTCATTGGACTGAACTGTATTCTCTCCTCCACAGAGAGTGGTGACACCTACCAGAGGCAGGTGCTGTCCATCTTCAGCATTGCCTCGGGGATCTGTCTTCTTGGAGTGGCATGTATGGCTCTCTACCGCCACAACAAGTGAGTGATGCCAGCGAGAACCACATTAGTAGCGTATGCCCCCGGCTGTGCAGAAAGAGCACTTTACTATCATGGCATGGAGCCCAATGAAATTCTAAGTGTGAGTCAGCTAGAGGATGTTTTAGCAAGGCAACAAATCTAAATAGTGTAGGATGCATTTGGGACAGATACTCATGTAAGATTTATTTGAAAGTGGTTTTAGCGAGCAGGTGTGTCACAAAATGCTTCACACAAAACAAAATACTTAGATATGGCAACAGACAGAACAAGTTCAAGTACAGTAGACCCTAAGTGCACGTGTACATGTGTGTGACAAGATAAGAGGGTTTCCTGGTGGCTCAGAAGCAGACCACCAAAGTCAATTATGCATGGCACCAAAGAAGGAAAAAGAATGCAGAGGGAAAGTACTGGAAGAGTGTGTGTATATATTCATTCAGTAGGAGTGAATGAATGCTGTGCTGACTAAATTAAAGCTTGCTAAACAAAAACAAAAAAGGTGGTGTTATTTTTGAGCAATGTAGTGCTCTGAGCAGTGCAGCACATATTGGTCAACATGAACAGATAGTCCTGGCTCACAGATAGAATTAATGTACTGAAAATTATCCAAAATCACAAATCCTGTGATAATGAGTCTCTTTCCTTCAAAAAAAAGCTGTACGCCAGGGTACCGCAGATAAAACTCTGTGGTTGTTTTTCCTCTCAAGAAAAAACATGAAATTTCGTTTGTATCAGTACTTCTCAGAAAAGATTAGTAAAGTTTTCAGAAAGGCTGCTTTTAGGTGGTATAACTTCATTATTATTATTTATTAGAGTGGGTTCCTGCAGCACGTTTTAATCCCTCCAAGCCATTAGGTAGTTGGATTATAGTTTGTTAACCCTATAAACCAATGCAATGATTTGTTGCTTTCCACATTTTTTTATTTTATTTTTTTTTACTTCTCGCCATCGTCCTTTACGCAGGAAACACTTAATGAGTCTCAGCTGCAGACAGAATTTTGCATTCTAGAATTTAAAAATGAACATTTAATGGTGAATTAACATTTTATCCCAATGTCTTAAGCAGCAATTAAATTTTAATCCAATCAAATTTTAATCCAAAATGAAAGAATGGTATCATCTTTTTTTCTTTCTTTTAAAAAATTTATCATAGCAGAAGAATTTGACTTTTTTCTTTGTCACATTTTGCTGTTTCATTTTTTGTGTGTATGTGTGGTAAAGGGAAAAGACACAGTAGGTAAAAATGTGGCAGAACAACTAAAATTAAGTAGTTTAAGAAAACTGGAATGTCTGCTCAAGTCAGCAAACTTGACTTTACTTCAATTCCTTAGGTTATATCTGTTCCCACTGCTATAAATTAAGGCTTCTTGCTGTATGTATGGATATCACTGCATGTGAAATTTTACCACCTTAAGTTTCACCTCGGAAAAGTAATCACAGTTGAACGCTGAATGTCACTTTCAGCTATGATGTGTTCGAGAAATGTTAAATTTCACCGTTTTAAAAACCTCAAACTGTCAAAGGATGTTTTATCAATGCATAATAAAAAAATGTATATATTAGTTCATCATCACATTTCCCACATGTGTGTTTGTGTCTTCAGTGAGTAGATGTGAAATTCATTGGCAGGGCCTGTCTTGTCTACTATGTGTGATCTGTAAGTGAGTCTCAGAAATAAATGGTAACAAGTCAATAAATGTAATAACGTTGCCATTAGATGCGTGTGAAAAATATGACCTAAAAAGAAACCGGTATTAAACTGTGTAACGACTAGAGAAAAAAGAATGAATCCTCAGCTGAGCAAATGCAGCTATTGTAGGGAGGTTTTTTTCTGCCTCATAGAAATCCCTTTGTTTTCCTAATTGCACGCTGTATTGTCATCAGTCTATCCATTGTTCTGGATTATTTCTTTAGTTTTGTTGTAGACTTACATTTGTTCTCCCTTTTTCACCGGCACATGCTTTCCTCCACAGGAGACACAGGGAGAAACTCCAGGCTCATTTCTCCGACAGCCGCAGCCTGAGAGACTGTACCGTCAACGCCTCCGGCCTCATGTCCAAATCTACCCCCAGACTTCAATACAGCCTTCAGCTCCAAAAGGTGCGTCTTTATCAATGATGTATTTATTCATTTCCAGTCACACCCTAATCATCATTGTCACCATCTTCTTCTTTATATATACAGTACTTCATATACACATTATAGTCTTTTGAGTTCCTGACAGGATGATTTATGATGTACAATACGTCTTAATAATCTCTCTACTGGCTCGAGTCTTTTGTTCACACTCGTATCTGACATAGGCTGAGAGGCAGTGGGGAATTATAGCTTAAAATAAATGCATCACACATTACAGAGGAAAAATCTGCCTGCCATGTTCACTGTGACAGATTCCTGTGACAAACTGCAGAGTAGAAATTATAATCTGTTTTGGTGTCAAGGATCCTGAATTCTAAAGAACTCCAGCAAGACTTATATAGTAAATGGATGAACTTTATTGATAGCTAAATGTGATTGTGCTTGTGCATATTCATTTTAGTAATATCACAAATAACATTTGAAAGCAATTGGTTTGAAGCCGGCTGCTCGTAGATGTCTTTTTTTTACTTTAAATTTTGAGTTAGTTAGACATTCCTCGAAAACCAGTGCTTTCCAGAAACAACCACATACAGCAATAATGCTTAATACAATCTACGACTGCATGCATAATACTCTCAATAGCCTAACGGGGCTTACATTGATTGATTGATTGCTTTCCTATTATCCCTCTCCACACGCACTGACATCGTGACGTCAGACACGTACTGTATGCTGATGTTGAAGGAGTAGAAACAGTGCGTTAAATTATACTTTAAAGTGGTGCAAATTAAATCAAGGAAAGGTAGAAAATGTCAGAAGTGACAAAGCTCAAAATATTTAACTTAGTAAGCAGTAACTATGAACATTGTTTTACGGTGTACAAGGATACAGTACTGTGCAACATTCTGCCACTGATTTTCTGTCCAGTTCTTGTGTAATTTGGCATAATACAACCTTTTTTCCTGGTTTCTCTTCCTTAAGAATGGCTTCTCGACAGCCACGCATCGAGATCATTTCAGTGAACAGTAAATGGAACAACTGAAGGGCCAGATGCCTCTCTCAGGTCCTATATAAGGTCTTTGGAGTGTTTCCTTAAGGACATGACCTTTAGATGCTGTTTATCTGCTGTAGATCATTTTTAGGCCTGTCACTTCTTCTTTTGTCAGCCACTTGTCTCCTTTCCTCATTTTTTAAGGACACACTGCACACCATGCCGGGTTATGCCAGGTATTTGGCTAACAGGCCTTTGGGAATCACATTGTTTGTGCAAAACTACTATTTTGTGCCTGTCAAACTGTTATCTTTGGTATTTTTGTCGATTCAACCAAAGAAATCAGGTGTTCTTTTTGACAGGCTCCTAGTAAAAAAGTGCATAGAGATGCAATGTAAAAATGCGTATTTGCTAAGTTGGCTGTTATGAGTGGACACAACACTGGTTCATTCCTTAAGTTAGGTGCATCTTTTCATGCTTGAATGATTTATATGTCAGTGTTAAGTGGCTTAACAAAGAAAGATTCCTCTGGAAATGATCAGGCACGAGAACTGAAGTGGAAACAAGTTAAAAAGCAACTAGTGATGAAAGGAAAACCTCAGAAATCATGGAGAACAACTGCAATTTCAACCAAGCGTCGCTCCTTTGAGGCAAAATATAAAGAAAAGATGGGTGGCTCAAGACTTTTGCACAGCACTGTACATTAGACATAAGTCATGTAAGTTCAGGCCAGTTGCTGACTCTGGCTAAGGAAGGGCACTGGTGTATATGGTTATGATGGTTACATATGGGATTGGTGCTTTTTAATGTATATATGTATATATCTTCTCAGTTATGCAGAATCTCAATTTTGGTGGTTAGCATGAATGTATGCACTTAAATCTCTAGTCCTGAGTCCCACCGGCTATGGATTAAAAATTGAGGAAAAAAAATAAGTTGTGGAGGGGAATAGAGAATTTAACAATGGACACATTTGTTGGCTTTCACCATATTTGCTGGTACACTGGTATGTTTGATGTGCTGCTGGACTTAAATCAAACTAAAATTAAAATTAAGTAAAATATTACGAAATGTCTGTTTACTTTCACTTTCACTGGCTGCTGTTTTTTTTTTTATATCAGAGCAAGATTCTTTTAATTTGCAAAACACAGGTTATTGCTGCTCTGCCAGATATTTCTTCCTTCACTTCACAATTATTCCATTCTGGTGGTTAAAAAAAGTGAGTAAAAAATAACAATTTTAGTTATTGCAGTTCTACATTCATGGCTGCAAGTTTTGGGCACTTTTATTGGCAATTTTTATTTATTTGCCAATAAAAAGTTTGTGAAACTTGTGAATTGTGGTTGTGATTGTTCTTCAATATATCATATAAACATATAAAAAAAAGATCTAAATAAAACTGAAGCAGCAAAGGGCACAAAAAATAAATTTTGTGCCACTGCCAGATGGCAGAAATATGATGCTATTATAATCAAAATGCCAATTTAAAGTACCGTATTATCATAAATATTAACAACAATAACAAAATACTTACAAAATACAAAAAGATTTACCTCAATTATACATAACAGGCTAAATAAAATAAGATTTTGGGTGTTCTACATTTGCCTAAAAATGGCTCTTTTGATAGTAAATGTCCCCAGCCAATGAAATTGATCTACATAGTAAACGTTGCTGGAATTCTGACCTCTTTAAATAGAAGTATGTAAAATTGTTCCCATACTCTGGATCATGAATCCTGAATTCAACATCCAAGCACAGCAACACAGTTATAATCCATAATGAGCACATATATTACAGCAGGTTCATGTGTTTAAAAAGTTGGATTTTGCAAATTTGAACCACATAACCCTCAACCAACTCAAAAACTGAAGGAGACTAATATTATATAATCATTTATCAACTAATAAACACATAGCATCAGCTGTAGGAAGAAAATTTCATCCAAGCGGGCAACTAATTCTTGGTTAAGAAAAAAAAATGGCAAAGCGTAGAAAAAAAAGTGGCTCAGAATTAATTACAAGCCACCACAGCCTGCAGCAGCAGACACCGCAGAGGAAACAAGTGACCCAGACATTCTTAGAAAAAGCAGAGAGAAGACGTGGATGGCACTGATAAGGCTAATGTCTCCACAGAGGGGTAATTGCACTCTACTGCACACTTGTAAAGGTTTCGTCAAAGAGTGCGACCACTTGGCATAATGCGTTCCTACTTTCTTTATTTAATTAGATGGATTTTTTTGTTTTTATTTTTAAAGAAGTTCAGTGTGCAGTCTTCTTTTTATCATTTCAGGAAGTTATATGGAGTAGTAGTCCATCATGTATCGATGCTAAAATGCATTTATTCCTGTATATTGTTGATAAAAGATGGATTATAGATTTGAAGTTTCCACTGCTCAAACATAAATTCTTTACAGCTTCCACAAATCTCATTTTAATATGTATGGGTACTAATGTAGCAAGGTTATTAAAAACACGATTTAATGATTAAAAACGAGATGATGTGAAAATGTGTCTTCCAGGCATAAGCTTTTTACTGTATACAGTTGAATTGTAGACAGTTTGTTCTTTGCTGATTTCCTATTTTCTGTATGTTTTTCACCCTTAAATGTTTCAGATCATCAAAGAAATTTAAATATTAGTCAAAGATAACACAAGCAAACACAAACTGCAGTTTCTAAATGAAGCTGTTTATTATTAAGGGAAAAATCCAAACCTACATGTCCCTGTGTGAAAAAATTGATTGGCCCCTAAACCTAATAACTGGTTTGCCACCCTTAGCAGCAACAACTGCAATCAAGCCTTTTCAATAACTGCCAATGAGTCTTTTACAGCGCTTGTGGAGGAATTTTGGCCCACTCATCTTTGCAGAATTGTTGTAATTCAGCCACATTAATGAAGATGTTTTTTGGCAAATCTGAGACAAGCCTCTTCAATGGATACCATTTTTGCCCAGTGTCCTGAACTCTGGCCTTAACTAAAACATGTGAACCCTACAGTTCATTAATGTCGTTCTACTTTCTTTTGTGACCTCCTGGATGAGTCGTCGATGGGCTTTTGGAGTAATTTTGGTAGGCAAGTCATTCCTGGAAAGCTTCGCCACTGTTCCAAGTTTTCTCCATTTGTGTGTAATGGTTCTCACTGTGGTCCACTGGAGCTCGAAGGCTTAGAAATAGCTTTCCAGACTGGTAGATGTCAGTGATTTTGTTTCTCATGTGTTTCTTTATATTGTGGCATGATGTGTTGCTTTTAGAGATCTTTCAGGCTGCTGCTAATGATTTCTTGATTCAACAGGTCTGCCAGTAATCATGCCTGAATGTATTTAGTGAAACTGAACTCAGATTTTCAAAAAATGTGGTTTATCACAGTTAATTCGCAATAGGACCAGGTAGTTTTGGAAACCTTTTCTCCCTTAATGAATGAAATCATCATTTAAAAACTGCATTTTGTATTTCCTCGGGTTATCTTTGTATAATATTAAAATGAGTCTGATGATCTGAAACACAATGTGTCACAAATATGCAAAAAACTAGGAAATCGGTAAGAAGGCAAACACTTTTTCACACCACTGTATATGCAGGCTCTTTAATAATTCAACACTGTCTGGTGTCACCCACTGAAACAAACACCCCTTAAGCTAACCCCACCCACGGATCTGCAGTTGGCACCATCTGAAAGCTTTTCGAGGGTGTCATTTGAAAATCGTGGCTCTGGGCAGTTGATCGCTAAGACGCTGTACCACCTTTGATGCAAATGTTAAAAAAGCTGTTAAATAGTTGTGTTTAAGTAATATAAAAAAAATGCTTTCATATAAGCACAATAACCAGCACAATAGCAGCCTAAAAAAGGGGAGACTCAGATGGTGGTATCGGGAATGTGTTAGGGCTCAGCGGGTGAAGCAGTGAAGCCCTGCATCCAACCACGAAATGCATTGAATGCTGGACAAAGGAAGGAAGCCAGGAGGAAGGCAAAGACAACACAGAAACACAAGCTATAATAGAACAGTGTGAGGGAAGCTTAAGGTGGGATGTGAAAGATCACTGGCTATAAGCACCCAGGAGGGGGCATGAGCTGTAGAGACCAAGGAAAGATTAACAAGTGAAACCTGTTTTTCCACAGATTTGACACAATGACCCCAGACCACAGCTTCTCTCCACCCACTCCCTCAGCTTGTAACCATCTAGGGAGAGGACATGTGGGTGTGGGTGGTGTAGTCCTACAATATCTCTACTTTCTTTAAAGTTACACAGACAAAATGAAAATACTTTCAAAGGAAGAACAGAGCAGAGTGTTCTTAAATAGGCTCAAAACATTTGGTGTATGCAGCATAACCCAGCATCAAAGCACAATGGGGGTTTTTGTGCATGTGTTCAAGGCAGTAGGATGGAGGATGAGTGCAGCGAGCTAGAAAAAAAAATGGCTGGCTCTGACAAGGCAGGTGCAAGAGGGGAGGATAAAACTGAAGTCCTTTTTTAGTCATTGTCTTCCATTTGAAGTCTGTAATAAACTGATGCGGCGCTCAGTTGTTATTAACTCTTTGAATTCTGGGATTAAAGAGAAAGGCATTTCCCCTCTAGGTGTGCTCACTAAAGACATATATGCTGACATGATGAAAGCATATGCAAGACAAATTAAACCCTCAGCTCTTTTTAAAAATATACACCTGGTCACCTACACACTCCTTATAGAATAAATTGAACTCTTGTATTCAAAGCATACGTCACTCCTAAGAGGCACACTCTTGAAATGGCGTGCATTTGATGTAAATGGTGGCGACGCCAGTAAAGCTGTGTAAAAACCTACAAAATCCACATCAAGGTGGAGATTATGGAGAGATTAGCTTTAGGAATATATAATGATTTGGGTTATATTACACCCTTATGGTGCATTAGCCATATGTTAAGAACATGCATGGACATGGTCAAGGCAACCTGCTGAAGATCAAACTGAGTGAGGCAATTTCAATTACTTTAAATGTGGCATGGTTGAGTATTTCAAAAACTGGTGCTCTACTGGGATTTTCCCAAACAACCATCTCTAGGGTTTACAGAGAAAGGTCTGAAAAAGAGAAAACTTCCAGTGAGCTGCGGTTCTCTGGGTGAGAATTGATGATGTTGATGCCAGAGGGCAGAGGAGAATGGCCAGACTGCTTTGAGCAGGAAGGCAACAGTAACTGATCACTAGTAAACAATCATTCGTTAGAACTAAAGTATGCAGAATGCACATAACATTGAACCTTGAAGCAGATGGGCTACAACGGCAGAATACCACATCAGGTGCCACTCCTGTCAAGAAACCGAGCATAAAATTTGCATAGGCATACCTAAAGTGGACAGTAGAAGATTGGAAAAGTGTTTCTTGGTCTGATGAGTCTCGATTTTTGCTTTTGGTAGGTTCCGAATTTTGCGTAAATACCATGAAAGCATGGATCCAACCTGCTTGGATCAACAGTTCAGGCTGCTGGTATAATGGTGTGGGAGATATTTTCTTGTCCGTGAAGGTTCTCAGTCATCCAGCTCATTGTAGTCTAAGGAGCTTGGAAAGAAAAGCGCCTGGACTTTTTTAAGTTGCTTGAAGACGTTTCACCTCTCATCTGAGAAGCTTCTTCAGTTCTAGGGTTAAATGGTGGAGAGTCCCAGATTTAAACCCTGTGGGAGTATCCCCCCCAAGAGGGACAAAAGGACCCCCTAATGATCCTCTACCTAATCACATGAGCCAAGGGGTGAAAACGGGTGTAGGTCACAATCAGCCAAGGTTTCAGGTGAGCTCATTGTGAAACCTAGCCTCACCCTATCATGTGATTTCCTGAGGTCAGATGGCCCAGGATGTGAATGGGCGTTAAGGGGTCTGGGATAGGACTGGATTATAGATGGCAGACAGCTGGTGTCGTAAGCCACCGCCTCTGTTCAAAAATGGCCTCTTTTACTCCTCTTTCAAACCAAGATATTTTCTTGGCACACTTTAGGCCCCTTAGTACAAAGTGATTTCAATTTGATTCATTTCAAACTGTACTGTACTCACTATACTCAAATGGCCTCCACAGCCACCAGAACTCTTCTGCCATGTGGTGGAACAAATCTGAAGCAACTGTGTGATGCTTTCACATCAATATAGACCAAAATGTCAGAGAAATGTTTTTAGCTCCTCATCGAATCCAAGCCATGAAGAATTAAGGTAGCTTTGCAAAAGAAACAAACCGCTACTAGCAAGATGTATCCAATAAAATGTCTTGTGAACGTGTAAGAATAGTGTATTAGCTATATGTTAAGCACATGCATGCTAACCTGTATTGACAGCGAGCTTCTCCTCCATTTTCCTTTTTATGCCTGAGGCGATGACCATCCTTCCGAAAAGATTAAAGGGTTTATATTTTACTTCTTCACATGACTACAGGAGGTTGCATAAGTAAATAGCCATCATAACCACCCCTTAAGAAATACAGATGATTATTATTTTTTGATGTTTTGATAGGGCACCTGAAGTGGAACATGCAGCATTATATATACTGTATGCACATCTGTAGCTATTTCTGTGCATATGTTTCTTCCATCTGCAATTCAGAGTATAAATTTCCACATGAACACACTTGTAAACAGCTGGGACTTGTATATATCAAGTATTTTACAAAGGAAAGGAAATGAAACGAAAAAGAGAAAATGAACTGTAAGTACATACTGAAACACCCCTCTGTGTCCACTGTTATTTGAATCAACACCTCTGTGGTAATAAAATGTGTCTCAAATGAAAGAGATGGGTTATACACCCATGAGACAGGCTGCACGGCAACAGACATGCGCTGACATGAAGGAATAGGGTCACACAGGCAACGAGGACGTGACACCAACTCTATTTGCATCAGCTTGAAGCTTGAGTGGTTCTAACTAACTAGTCTTCTAAGAAGAGTCCCCCTCAGGAATGAGCATGCTATATAAATACTTCATCATATCAGAATATTTTAATGAATGCTCCGGTGTAATTCAAGGCTACGTTTTTTTGAACCATAGTCGGTTTTATTATTATTTTATTATTTTTATTATTATCAAGTAACGCGTTTTTCGTCTAATTTGTTTGTCAAAGACGTTCTCAAGATAATTAGAGAATCGTTCATTTGGATTCATTAGTTTTTATCAGATTGACATTGTTTAATGAACTTCAAACATCTGGGAAAGGTTTGATGGAACAGCTTCAATTAGCACCCATGTAGTATGTCTAAGAAAGTATGGAAGTATAAAGTATTGAAGCTGTGGTTCTGCCATCAGATAATTAAGCAGAGTACAATTATGAATAGGAAATGGATCAGGACTATTAGCCGCATGTTCAGCAGGGGTGTTGTGTCAGCTGAAGGGGAGATATGATAACTTCTACAGGTATCTCAGTGATTATTAAAAGGAAAGGACAGTGCAGCCTGAATGTTAAATCCAAATCTGAGCATGGCAGTGCATAATTCTGAATGAACTCGTTAACATTTAAATACGGGGTAGAGTCACACTTTGTTGTCCATTAAAAATCTTCACACCTTGGCCTAAAGTGTTAAGACATGCTCTTTCAGTAAACGTACATGCAGTTTTGAGCTGCTAGCTCAAAGACTGTCCTTGTTGAAGAATGGTCAAATATCCTATTATGCACAGTTCAGGACCTGTGATTTGATCGTAATCTAAGGGGGATTATGGCTGCTCTGAATGCATAGGTTTGCTTTACATCTTAATATGTAGGTGATAGTCACCATATTGATGGGGAAAGGTTTTTTTCTGTCACTCTCTCCTTCTCTTGTACTTTCCCTGTGCGTCTCTTTGAAGTAAATCCACATTGCTCTGTTTATCCAAGGTTCACAAGTGGCATGAAACAAGGCAAAATTGTGATGGGAGGGAACAAGCAAAATGGGTTACGCCGATGGGCTACGCCACTGCCTGCCAGTGGCAGACCTGCATGGCATGGCAGACTGCCAAAAGCTATTTATTTTATCCCCTGACATAGATATCTTCCCCCAGGAAACTTTGCCATGGCAATTGTTTCACAAAGTGAGGTGTTCTCCCCCCGCAGGGTATATGAGAGGGGTGGCCAAATGATACTATTTTCTTGCACAACTAGTGAGCAGCGGTAACAGCTTCCTCTGGGAGCCAAACGGTGTATGGGGAAAAAAAGAGGCTTATCATTCATGAGAACCGTGAACCCAGCACTAAGTCACATGCAATTGCTTTAGTGATGTACAATCAGACAGCGAAAGAGAGAGAGAGCAGCACAGGAAGCTCTGTAACTGGAATGACAGAATTATCTCATGACTTAGTGTTTCACGGAGGGGTTCTCGGGGCGTTCACGGTCACTGTGCCAGAGCTCTGACTGCGGCCTGTTGTAAGATAATAGTGTTAATTTTGATAAGAATAAAGGGGAAGAATTGAGAGGGCAATTTCTTTAGGAAACCATTAATGTAATCTTGTGTTGGATTAATTCTTGAGTGAATCAGGAGTGCTGTGAGGGCCAGTGTGGAGTTTATTCACAAAGTGTCCCCTCCTAATCTGCCGCTTTAAAATGTAAAATGTAATTAAAGACGCTCTGCCTGACTAACCGGGGATACATCAGCGAGAGAACACGCTCGACCTGACTGGGGATTGCTGCCTTATGTGTTATATCCTAAGCTTCACTTCTGTGTACTTACATAGCTACTTACATTGGACATTTTGTTTTTCATTTTAATCGTTACAGCAGTGGAATCTAGCTACATTTCCGGGTCTTTTGCTGAGTATAACTAATTGAGTATCTGAGTTTCACTAACTGCCTGCGCAACTTTCTTCATTTCTTGCAGAGTTGCACTTCTCACGGATCGTCTGTTAAGGGCGGCAAAGTGGCACCAGGGGCATCAACAGTAGCTCCACCTATTCTCAGCAAAGCACTGTCTAAAGGGAAACGCTTCAGGTACAATTATGACATGCTCTTTTTTTTTTTTCCTGCCCTGTTTCATATCTGGTGCTGAGTCAGCATGTTTGAGCCATAAGGGGCAGTGAGGTGAGAAATTTAATCATCCCATGTAGTGTAATATGTATATCGTCGAGGCCTCTGACAAAAGAAAACAGATCACATAGAGGTTAGATCTTATATCTGTGTGCATTTTATTGTATGATTATTGGCTCAGCGAGCATGACATAAAAAAGAAAAAACAGAGTAGAGGCTGTCAAACTAGTTGAGGATGGAGACGTCTTTATTTACATGGCATTCAAGTAAATTGTTCAAAGTAATTAAATGTGTCCTCGGGCATCTCCTGAAATGACTAGTTGAACGCAGATAGGAGCGAACATAATAACACTCCTCCAAGGAGAAGTGAATTTAATGTCCAGAGTTAAACACTGACTCAACCAAATTTTTATGCCATCCTTCAAATGACAGAAGATTGAAGGAAATTAACAGCGCTTTTGCTACGAGGGATATCGCAAGCAGGGTTGCTTTGTGATCACAGCACTCAGTATCAAATGCTGCCGTTTCCAATCCTCAGAAGAACACAGGGATGTGGATATAGGCCGCGCTACAATGGCCTCATCTGAGCTGTTTACAGAGACGTTTCATTTGCTTTGATGATATGGATACAGGCACACTTTGACAGTTAATGCCATTCAGTCACACGACATGTAAGCCTGCCATCTTTTCAAAGAAGTTTATTTTCCTTAGAAGCTATTACACTGATTGTTGCCAAATCGCATACAATGTTTGATCCTCATACTTGTTGCCTGTTACCTGAGATGATTGGTACCAAATCTGAATAACAGTGTTGGAGCTGCACATTATGTTACAATGCAAGATATAGCACTGTGCAAAAGTCTTGAGCCGCCCTTGTCTTTATATTTTGCGAAGGAAATGGTAAATAATTGCAGTGATTAAAACTTGCAAACATGCATGGAAATGAAGCACAAACAGGCATGGCTTTCGCGCTACTTTCGGTAGTCTTCAAAAATAGTTCTCCAGGCTTGTTGAAGGAAATTCAAAGCTCTTCTTTGGATGTTGGCTGCCTTTTGTTCTGTTCTCTGTCAAGATGTTCCCACTGCTGCAGTATTGTTGAGGTCTGGGCTCTGGCCAGATCAGTCTATGACTGATAGTGCTCCATTGTGTGCTTTTTCTTTTCAGGTATACTTTAACTTCACTGGGAATATGTTTTGAATCATTTTCATGCTGAAATATAAAGCCGTTACCAATCGGATGGTATTACACGCTGGATTAAAATCTGATTATTTTTCAATCAGTTTTGAGAAGATCAGCAGCACCACTGGCTGAAATTTAGCCCCAAACCACCACAGAGCCTCCACCATGTTTTAAAGATGGTTGTAGACACTCAATGTTCCGGATCTCCTCCATTTATACTAGTTAAATAGTTCTAATACTGTTTTATGACTTGTCAAACTGCATTAGCGTTGACATTTTCCATAGATTCAACAAAAGAAAGGGAAGCAAATTATCTATTTTTGCAACAGGCTGCTAGTAGTTTTTTGCCAAGTTGTTATGTGTGGACAAAATGCTGATTCACCCCTTGAGTCAGGTGCCTTTTTTATGCTTGAATGAATTTATAGGTCAGTGTTGTGGCTAGACAAAAAAACCTCTGAAAACTGAGAACTGTTGCTCAACTCACCACTTTCATAAAATTACAAGAAAATCTGGCTCATTAAAAGTGAAATAGAAAGAAATCAGGGGCGACTCAATACTTTTAAACAGAACTGTTGTGCATAAGTTTTAACATATTTATTTAAAACCTCATTTGAGATCAAACATCACGGTTTAGCGTGATGGATTTTCCATATTGTGCATCAAAAACACAGAATACAGCATGTGCAGTGATTAAAAGAGCCTATGTTAGGGTAGAAAACGGTGAATGGTGAGCTTGTGTCTATATACCGAGGAAGTTTTTTTTTTTTTATGTGTGGCTGCCTGCGATGCCACCTTTAGTGAAAGCCCCACTGTGGCAGCAGTTATTCTGTTTTAATGGACCAGTGCTGTGTCAAAGAGGAAAGTTTTTCACAAAAAAGGTTGTCATATGTGGCTGCGGGGATGGTACCATCTCCCTCTGGTGTTTTATTCTCCACAGTGTCGTGCAGGTGTCTCATGAAGGGCAGCTGACAGTCAATCATCTGTTCAGCTTGCTCTCAAAGTAGGCCGAGGCAGGGGAGAACTAGACTGTGATGGATGATGTTGAGATGCTTTCAGCTATTGACCTGAAAGTGGACCACAACGTGAGCTATCAGGAGAACTGCACCATAAAAATGTGTCAATATGGCCTATCAATACTGCTGAAAATGGTTACCCGTGTCTCA
Organism: Oreochromis aureus; assembly: GCF_013358895.1. Taxonomy (NCBI): domain Eukaryota; kingdom Metazoa; phylum Chordata; class Actinopteri; order Cichliformes; family Cichlidae; genus Oreochromis; species Oreochromis aureus. The sequence goes on from NC_052949.1 coordinate 15,449,592, forward strand.
TTGGTTTATAATTAGGCTTCATATGCAAACTGATTCACTTGTAATGCAGATTGCCTCTGTTGAGCTGAGATTTTGTTAAATGTCACAATACGATTTTAAAACAGATGTAACCAACTTAGCATTGATACGTTAGTGCGTCTGAACTTTCGGTAATTAGCATTAAGCATATTTAAGGCTGACAGGATTTGTAGTTTTGCACAAGCAAACGTTATCCTTTAATACACGTCACCAAAGGCATTAGCAATATCTTGCCTTGAAGTCGATGTGAATGTTTGCTCTAGAAGATATTTATTTAAAACCCACAAATATCATCCAATGTTGGCACTAGTGGAAAATCCAGATGATCTTATCAACATCTGTGAAACATGGTTTGTTGCAGAGAGCTTCTCCGTAAAAAATAGTTAGAAAAGGACAGTCTTCTTCAAAAAAGACTTGGCAGGTGATTGGTTGAACCATCTGTGCAATAGTCCCACCATGGACTAAACTCAAACAGCAGATCAACAAACCAAAGGACAGCCAAGGAACATCAAAGAGGGGAAAAAACAACATAATTGGAGTAGCTTGAAAGCTTTGAAAGCTAGCAAGATTTATTAAAGAAAATATGCCTATAAAGGACTCCTACAGGTACGTAACAAACTCCTTGTTAGGTAATTACATATAAGATCCATTATCAAAGGTAAAAAAGACCTTTAGTTGACATTATACACCCCATAGTTCCTCATATGACTCCTATTTCACCGTACCGACTTCATTTCAGCTATGACTGCATGCAGTAGTTGACAAACTTAGTAAGATGGATTCTCTGGTGATTCTGAATCTCGTGTGAATCCAGTTGTCTTGTAAGGTAAATCAGCGTAAGTAGAATTAATCCTTTGTTGGCTGCCATTGCACAAAATCCCATGACTGTCCCTAGATTAATGTCTCTGGGCAAAAGAAACGTGTTGTTGTGGATTTACTTATTCTTGCTTCTGAACTGTGGTTCATCTCATTGCTGGAAAATAATCGAAACAGCATAGCTCACTCTCTTCAGCCTATTGGTGGGCATATGCTGCCTTTGATGGCAGCTGGGAATTTCTGGCTCTGACCAGAACTGAGATTTTTCAGCCCTGATTTCCATGATTTAAGTCATTCACCCAAAAATGATTGGTAATACAATGCTGGTTAAATATGAACTAAAAACTTTGTGCCATGTGTTCTCCAGCAAATCAATGCCAAAAGCAATTAAATCTTTATTTTGTTCACCTAATATAATATTTGACAAAGGATGTATTGAGCTTGTTTTTCCTGCTCTTCTGTTCCTGCAGTTAACTGAACTACAAGCCTGTTGATTTGCATTGTTGATTGCAGAAAAAAAGCTTAAGGCAACCATCGTTCATCAAAGGTTTAGAGGTCAAAAATCATTTTGATTCGTAACTTCCCACTTGCGTGTCCTATTGAATGCGGTAATATGTACGAGTTGCTTTGATGAAAACAGTGGACTCTTGCTGCCACAAGTCAATTGCTGTTTTCACTTAAATTTTAATTGATTACAGTGATTCCTTTGTCATGACTGTATTATGAGAAAATTGTAGTAAGAAGCCTAATCAATGTACTGAAAGCCAGCGAGTGTGACTTGTACATGTTAAGTAGGGGACATAATCAGTATCCATAGTGAATATCAGAAGTGCTATGTGGGTGTTTCCTGCTGGTTTAGTAGAAAATGGTGTTTACTCTGAAAACGTGGCATACTTTTTCCATTTTTTTAACTCATCTCAGGTTCTTTGTCACATGCCATCCCCCTCTGTTCTCCTGCCGTTTCTCTTTCTCTGCAATATGTCCGGTGAAGGCACTAACAGAGGGAGGAAGTGGTTTAAAAAAGTACTGGATTACCCTACCAACCAGGCTTACCCATTTAACATCAGGGGGTTGCACAGTCTTGTTGAATTGTGGAGATAAGCGGCTGCCTTTCTGTTTTAAAAGGTTCAACTTTTATTATTCAGTAATTACAGCAGCCCCAAAAAATCATATTTGAATTTTTTTTCCAGTTCTCGGTTAATCCTAATTAAAAAAAAAATCAGCATGCTAATAGCCAACAAAACGGACAATATTTAGCTGTATTCATATCAACTTTTTACAACATCAGTCGATATAAAAGCCAGCAAACACTAGAGCCAACATTATGTATGCTTATTGTTCCACAGCCATGGACATCAGGAAATTACTGTAGCTGAGCTTTTTTTTTTCCACAGTGTTCCAGTTGTTTATCAATTATTAAGCAGTCATCCACTGGACTATTTAGCTTACTGCATGAAATAAAAAGGAATCAGGGAGTTCAGTTTAATGACTGGCAAGAAAATCCTAAAGTTTGAACATCTTGATTACTATTTCAACAACAAGAAGAATCAAACAATGCAGCACTTCATACACAAGCCATTTTTGTGCTGTGCCAAATTATTCAAGAGCCAAAATCAAGCTGTGAGAGCGTGTGGTGCTGATTTTTGTTTAATGGTTCAATACAAAAAAAGTTATTTACACGACAATAATAATATGTTTCAGCTCTTTTCAGTGGTTCAGATTAACTGACACAATCAAGTGACATATTGATCACAGAGGATTTGCTGGTAGGAAACGATCAGGGGAGCCACGGTGTCTTAAAGAAATTCATAATAACTTCAAAATAATTTGGTGTATTTTATGATTAGATATTCATTGGGAGCTGTTTGTCTTTGCATCATGTACTCACACATCAGATTGCATTATGGCTCGGTATACCTTGGATTTAATACCATTGCTTCATTACTGCAGACATTCAGGGATCTGCTTTGAGGCAGACCACCTACTGCCCACAGACCAATTTAAAAACTGTGTGCCTAAACAGGAAGCTCAGTCTCTAAAGGCAGCTGCTTCTATCATTAACAGCAGTAGGATATCAGTATGTAGGCTAGAGGTCATTTTCAAAGTGCAGGATAACCCCTAACAATACATGGCATTTATTTGAAGTTCACAGAAAGAAAACACTAAAGCAGTGTTTTCTATATGTTCTGAATGATATAGGTCTGTATGTAAACTTCGTTAGCATGTTAGTGGTTGCTTATCCATGCTAGTGCATGGCTCTTTGCATCAAAATGTCACTTTAAAATGTAATATTAAACCTGCAGTGATTGTCCTGTAATTTGCGTTGAATGGCTAAATCAAAAATTAGTGAAATAATCAAACTCTACAAGGAGTGACACTGTCTTCTTGGTGATTCCCAGCTTCCAGCATCCATCACAGACAAGTGATGAAATGTGTAAACACAGATGTTAATTCTAAAATGATTGTTTAAAATGTTGAATGTTCAGTCCATGAATCCATCCATCCATTTTCTTCTGGGGGAAGCTCACAGGGGCAACAGCCTGAGCAGAGAAGCCCAGACCGGCCTCTCCACAGCCACCTCCTCCAGCTTATCCGGGGGAACACCAAGGCGGTCCCAGGCCAGCCGAGAGATATAATCTCTCCAGCATGTCCTGGGTCTGCCCAGAGGTGGGATATGCCCGGAACACCTCACCCAAGATGAGCCCAGGAGGCATCCTTGTCAGATACCCGAACCACCTCAACTGTCTCCTTTCGATGTGGAGGAGCAGCGGCTCTGAGCCCCTCCCGGATGGCCAAACTCCTCACCCTGTCTCTAAGGGAGAGGCCAGCCACCCTTTGTAGAAAGCTAATTTCCGCTGCTTGTATCCGTGATCTCGTTCTTTCAGTCACTAACCAAAGCTCATAACCATAGGTGAGGTTACTCAAAGAAGGCTTCCCTATTGCTGTGTTGAAGAATAAAGGTGGTCGTACCAAATACCGACTTAAAATATTGACATTAAAAACCAGGAGAGTCTCAAGACTTTTGCACTGTTTCCTCTCTAGCAGCACAGGGCTTTTCATTTAAGCATGTATGTAACAAAACCTTTTATATTAATCTTTTAATTTTAAAGCAGCCCTCAAAGTACACGAAAAAGTATTTGTTTAATAGTGTAGCACACCTCTCCTAGAATGCACCGCAGTAAGTACACAGCCTCTTCTCCAGCACCTGGTTCGAGGCAAAATCTCTGTGAGATTTGTTAAATAAAACCCAGGGAGAAACTAGTCCTGCATCTTTACATTCACAGGCAACAAAAACAGAGCATCATCACTCTGCTAACCTCCACATTTGCCTTGGGATTAGACCTTTTCACAGCACATATTGCAGGGAAAGCACGGGTGTATTTTTTTAATATGAAAAAACAGCTGTATTCTTCTTAGGTGAGCCGATTCCAAGAATGAATGAATGCTTGGCATGAAAACCATCTTTCTATGCTACATGTGCGCTTTGTGAATGTTAATTAATCTAAGCCCCCTTTTCAACAGGTAGAAGGGAGTGAAAAAAGGAAAGCGTAGGGAATGCATATTAATCTTGAAATTAAAACATTTACACTAAAGATTTTTTTTTTTTTTGGTGTCGTTTCAAGCGCATTCACGTTTCCTTTTAGGCACAGCTTGAGATTTCTCCCATAGTTCCTTCCCTCCTCTCTTGCGGGGGTGGGAAGAGTGTGGAGTTTGCATGTTATCTCTGTGCCTGCGTGGGTTCTCTCTGGGTGCTCCGGATTCCTCCCACAATCCAAAGCATGTTAGGTTAATTGGTTATTCTAAATTGGCCATAGGTGCGAATGTGAGGTTGGATGTTTGTCTGTCTGTCTGTGTTAGCCCTGAGATAGACTGGCAACCTGTCTGCCGTGTACCGAGCCTTTCAGCCTGAATTAGATAAGCAGATGAAAATGGATGGATGAATGGAAATGATTCCATTCTTATGTAAATTGTATTGCTTATTGATAACTTACGATTCCTTTCACGTGTATCTGATACATCTGTCTCATAAGCTTCGATACCGGGGTAATTTCCGCGTCGAGTCAATTGAATGTGGGATTGGATTTTTTTTTTTTCCCTTTCAAGTCTCAAGCACAAAGGTTGATTTACTCCGGACCATTTTTACATCACGAAACCCTAGAAAGGACATCTATAGCTGATACAACAGATGAATTAGTGAACGGTCTTTACCTGATGATTTTCACCCATCTCTTTTGCATGCTGTCTGGTTTCAGGAGTAGTTCGCTCTCACTCAGCCCAGCCCTACAACGGAGAGAGACTAATTACTTCAGGACTCCACCCATTTCCAGAGGGAAACACAAAATATCCACAAATCTTATTGACGGATCCAGAGTGGCGGGGCATGTCTACAAACACTTGCAGGAGGATGAGTCATCGGACATGGAGTCCATAAGAAGGTGAAACTATTTCTATGTCTCGTTATTAGTTTTGTCATGTTTGTTTGAGCCAGCAAAGAGGAAATTCTCATCGCCTCCCTCCACGCCGAGGTCAAATAGCCGGTTCAGTGATACAGACCTCTGGACTAACTAAGGTTAAGTCGGAGTGGCAGAGGGATAATTTAGGGAGAAATGAGTTTATGACTGGAAGACTCTCAGTTCAAATCCGTGAACCAGCCTATGAAATGTGATCCAGGGAAATAAATGAGATCTGCAGTGCCCCCCCCCCCCCTCCTCTTTCAGCTGGGACTGTCACAATTAATTTGGAGAACACACTTGATCCCAAAAGCGCAACAGTATCATGGTGCTGGGGAAGATGTGTGTAATCCTCGCTGCCACTGGGCTGCTGCTGTGAATGAAAATTTGTTTTATCTGCATGTTTTAACAGGGTTAAAAATACAACGGCTGTGCCAAAGCTAATTACCAAATGATGCACGGGTTCACACAAATTTCTAGCTATCCAAAACGGTTTGATTTTGGCTAATGATCAAGCATGGGAAGTGTCATGGTTCACATATCAACAAAATAATTAATTTTCTGTAATTTACAAGCTGAGTATAAAGCCACATTAGATGACTGCGGCCTCTTAGAACAAGGCTACATGTTGAAATGGATTACTTCCAGGCTTTTGCACATCTTGAATTGCCCCCATGCTCCCGCTGATGTCGAGTGAAGCGAGCCGGCCTATTTTGACGGCCATCCCGAGCGAAGCGCAGCTACTGGTGGTGTTTCAGGAGGCATTAGAAGCGAGAGGGACTTTTGGCACAGCCTAGTCTGCAGACTTAAAACACATTTAAAAAGTACAGACTGGTCACGCTTGCTAAAATGTACCCTGATGTGAAATCCTCTCTGACATACTGATTTTTTTTATGTTAAAACAAAGCTTTTCACATTAGTTATAACTTTTCTTTTGGCCTTTTTTCAGACTGATTGTTGCGTAACGGCCACCAAAGACGGAAAATATTTATCACTGAGGTGCTTGTATTCCTCGGTGCATTGATGCATAATGTCAAGCAGCTCCACTGGCATTTCTCCTTCAAAACACTGTAAACATTAAATAAGTGTAGGTTTTATTTACAGATGCAGACAAGAGCATCTTTAATCCTGAGTAAGACAGTCCTATTTAGCATATGACTCAGAAGCAGCCTAATTTGCTGTCACTGTGTGGAACTTGAGCAATAGCACTGTTAACAGAAACGTCTGTCATTAAAGCAGCAGTGTCCCCTGTGCATTTCACACACTTTAAAGTGCCTAGCAATGTTCCTATTAGCATGCCAACCTGATTGAGCATTACAGTGACTTGTAAGTTACACTGCAAGCTGCCAAACTCTTTATGTGACCTATTTCCATAATTTACATTTTTAAACAAAGCTCCACGGAGCTCAGCAGTTCTTTCAAATGGTTGTGCAGAAAGATCCTTCAGGAGCAGTTTCCCTCTAAACACACACACTCACAAACATGCACGCTCGCACTTATAAGGAGTAACGAAACAAACTAATAAAGAAGCTGACGAGAATTCTTTTTCACAACGGCGAAATCTGTAAAGCTATAGGCAATTAAATCTGCCGCGCTTTGTCAAGTGTTTGGGAGAGGAGCTGAAATAGGAGGGCTTGTCATCGTCTTGGGGATAAGATTGCATTTGTGTAGTTAAACAATTTAGATCTCATTAGCCACTGATAATTCCCCTACACATCCATCACTCAAATATGGCTTTCGCTGGCCTTCTGGAGGTTGAAATGACCTATTTCTCGACTTACAAGCCACGCAACACCAAGCTTACAGCCCCCTCCCTCTCCTCCTCCTCCTCCTCCTCCTCCAGCCCCCACGTCTCCCGTGTTGCCATGGATACACCCTCTCATCTCTGGAAATGAGAGACGGGAGGTGGAAAGGAGAGTGAGAGAACGCGAGAGGGGAAAGTGAGGAAAGGAGGAGGAGGACTGAGCCGAGAAGTAAAGATGGAGGCACCGAGTGCGGCGTGGTGGAAAGTGTTAATAAAGAGGCGAGAACCACAAACAGACACGAGAACGCTCTTCCGCGTTTTCCATTTTGTGACAACAAATCCCCACAGAGTATTGTCAGTTTCATTATCTGATGTCAAAACATATTTACCCATCACGGTTAGGGGAAGAATTGAAGGCAAATTTGCTATGGGAGTTATTTTTAGGTTTTGTTTTGATCTGTCGGATTTACCTCCAGCTTGCATTTGCCCTTCTAATACCAAGGGTGGGGGTGGGGGGGGTAATTCAATTATTTAAACTTGGTTACGCTACCAACAGTCTCTCAAGGCTGACAATAACACTGGATGTGATCCTAAATGGGAGCCGAGGCTTCGGTAACAACATTAACAAACATACACAAACTTGCCCACTTGACTTGATAAGTTTCCCCTCTCTGCCGTGTTACTGTCATGGCCGACGATAATGCCTTTCAAGCTTATCTGCTTCCGCTCTCTACGTTTGAAGGAGGATGCATCATCATGCAAATGCACCTGCTGAGACTTACTCCCCCGTTCATCCCCGCGTAATGCTACATCGTGGGCCCATCTGATTAGTTGCTTTCTGTGTGAAAACTACAATAAAATGAAATTAGAAGACGTGTGAAGCGTTGTAAAGTGGCTCCGTGTATTGTTTCTACATACAACAGTCACACAGGGCGGGGTCAGGAATCCACCTGCTGTGCTGCTAAAGCCTTAAATCTCTGATAAGGCAGTGATGAGCAGAGGGATTTCTCAGTTAAACATTCATGCAGCAACAGTAGACGCCGCTCATGCCAAGGATTATACATAATTACACATAGATTATGAAACAACAATACCTAAATAGTGATCATTTTGTTTGGTACAAGATATTTTTGTGCCGGTGTGAAATGATACGGTGAAGCTTTGACAGACTGGCATCTTTCTAAAACACAACGAATGTCATCTTGGTGTTCTAAATATGTAAGTTAACTTCATATTCTCTATTGCTCGGGCTTTTTTTATTAATTTAAAATTAGGAAAGTGTCTAGGATGAAAAGGTCAAACTATAAATGACTTTCTCACCCTGACATTTCCATCCTTTTCTCTTTGCCCAAAGGTGTGATTCTGCCGGCGGAAGGGTCGGCGCCCTCCTGAGCAGGACCTCACTCTCTCACTTCACAGCCAGAAAAGGATGGACTGAGGTCCCCTGCACCCGCCTCGATAAAGGAACAACCTTCCTGCCACCCTCCCTCCGCACCCGATCTGTGCCCATCATCCCTTCGCTCCAAGCGTGTGACCTTGAGGCCGGCCACCCGTTCACGAGTGACCGGAACCAAGCGGGGCTCTTTAAGTGGCACCCCGTGCTGGCTGGAAAGACGGGCCTCCCCGTTAGCAATCCTCCCTCTCCCCCTGAAAGCGTCGTGCTGGCAACCAGTGTCATGCCCAGCAGCGTTAGCCCCCCCGCCGCCGCCGCTTCTCTCCTGGGGTTGGAGAAGAATCTCGGCTCTCCGCAAACACCCTGCTCCTTTGAAATTACAGTGGAACTCGCGCAGGAGTTAAAACAGAAAAGCCTTTGCAGCCCCATGAAAAGGTCTGGGTCTCACAGTGAGATCCACCACGGTGGCACAAACACTCTTGAGACGAAGACGGCGCGGGAGTCAGAGGGGAAAAGTGTCCAGTATTCTCCCAGAGTTCTGCACACAGGTAGCGGGACCAGAGGATGGAAGGCAGCAGGCCAAAGAGAAGCCCGGGGACAGAGCCAAGGTCAGACATCTCTTGTGTACGGAGGGGCAAACTTGGCCACCAAAGGACCCATCTGCAGAGGAATTGGAAACACTTATGCCAAGCCCTCTGCGAGCTGATTGGATTAACTCTGTAAAGAGAAGACACCGTTTCCAATAAATGTATACCTTTGCTGGTGGCTCAGTATGGTTAGCAGGTGGGACCATCTGTGTGGCCACATGGACCAATAACAGATGGCCATCAGTTCTCGAAAGAACACGAACAGATTGAATTCCCGAGGGGGAAAAAAAAAATATTGACACAAAAGACATCAAATTACAAAAGGAAAAGAGACAAACAAACACACATTGTGAATAAATGTGACTCAAAAGGAAAACAAAACCATGACTTGAGTGGGAGCTTGACTTAAACAGTGTATTGAAAAAAATGCCACTATTACAAGGAGCTTCTACTTAGAAACCAAAATAGTGTGTTATCTCTATGTTGTTTCTCTATTGTAAAGAAATGAAATTATATATGTCATATAATATATGTCATATAGACATATATATATTTGACATACAATTGTGACAAAATAAAGACTAAGATAACAGTGTTAATTATGGGCTTTATTCATCTTAATCCATTTTCGTGACTTAATCGGCATTCTGAAATAAATCTGGACAAATATCGAAGTCGAGTCGAACGATTACAAATAACGACAAAGCTGTCAGGAGATCGTTGCATTTGTTGGAAATACATCAGATTTCAAAAGTACGAGTTCTCTTTGCTGCACTTTCTACTGTATGTGAAATTGTAGTTGCAAATAAGCAGGTAGTTGATAATAAACAGGGTATCACCAGAAAATGCAGGAAGCACCAAAAACAAGATTCTTTATAAGTAAAGCACTGGACCATGCTTGGCTGCTTTAGTAAGCCATCGTGCAGCCTTCTGGTCTCTTGCTGATGGGATTTTGCCAGACTAAAAATGGCAACACTTGCTATTGTTTTTAAAGTTTGTAGTTGTTAACTTGGGAGCCCATTTTAATGAACTTATTTAAATATTGCCATTAGATAAGCAACAACTACAGCTGGGCCTGTGGATAGCATTACGGCACATAAATCTCATTCTTAATCAGCAGATGTGGCAAAACAAGAAATAAAGTACCAGACTGTCGCAGGGCTGTCACTAAGTTTTTTGTGAGGGATTATCCGTCCTTCACAATAGAAGGGTCAAGTTGGTTTAGGTACTGTATGTTCAGTAATCCGCTTGTCGAATGATGAGATATCAAGCTTTTGCTGGGTCCAAGCTCCTGCTTCACTTGTTTAAGCTGTTGGCTTTTTAACGTGTTGCAGTCCTTTGTTTTACTTAATAGAGGAAAGCCCCCCCTTACAGATGTGCGACACATCTTTTTAAAACTCTACAGCCTTTGGGCTCACAGTGTCCAAGACACCAAATACTTGAATGCTTCAGAAAAGATTTCAGTGTTAGCTTGAAATCACACCTTTGGCATAGCGAGTAATCCAAACCACACAGTAACACAATGATGACCAACCCGATTTTGGTGGTTTTATCAAGGAAAATTTAACCATCATTCCACATCTTTACTGTGCTGTGTTCATGACACCCATAACTCCCAAGCCATGACAATATGTCAGCTAAGCCAACCTACTAACCTTCCAGATGTTGCCTGCACATTTCAGTTTTTAAAAAAATACTCAGTCAGAAAATTATCGTACATCACCTTTAGACAAAAACTAGTGAGCTAACTCCCCTTTTTCAAATGTTAAACTTAATATTTTATCATTTTATTGGAGCTGATTTGATTTTGCAAACCACGGGAGCCTTTGGAACTAGAAATCATCAAACTTAATAAGTGTACAAGGATTCTGGTTTGGTTCAGTGAAATTCTATTTATGTAGCTCATTGGTTAACAATAAAGGCTTTCTTAATATGATAAAAGTGCTTTGTTAGTACACAATCCAACAACCACACTTTTAGCAAGCATTTGGCAACTGTGGGGAGGAAGAACTACCCTCAAACAGGAAGAGCAAAACACAAAACACAAACTAAACACTAAACGTCAGAGCACAGTTAAGCTGCTACTACTGCTCTTGCTACAAGTGCTGAACCATATCAATATTACCACAGCCCTTTACCTCTGAGGCATATAACCAAACACCTTCATACCCTATGACGTTGAAATGAAAGATGACTGGTAAACTTGCCAGTGTGTTATAGGTGGAGCCACAACCACGAAACTTCAAAATATAGAGAGTGATATAGGAGTATTGATTGCCGTATCAATATACAAAGTATCAGTGGTGATGAATGGTACCTTTCCCTTTAAATCTAAAATTTACTGTGTTTTTAGGTTGGTATTTTTTGCTTGTGCATGTGTGTGCACGCAAGTTTTCAACAATGGATCTCACAAAAAAAGATGTAAATTGAGCCGAGGATAATGGGGAAAGCTTTGGTAATGGAACTATTGTGTATGTGAAGAAAAAGGTGACTCAGATACTGTGAATGATAAGAGTTCTTCAAAGATTTTCCATGTTCTCACTGAGTGCAGAATTATACTCGTTATTCATTATTTCCTATGATAAACCTTATGCCGTATCCATAGGCTATGAGCACAAAAGAAGACCTTCCACTGTGATGAATTCTAACAATGGCCATGAGGTTGGTGGATGGAAATGAAGCACGGCAGCATACAAGCTGAACGCAATTCTTTATTTATGCCTCATTTACGTCAAATTCACTATATCTCACTTTCCTCCCTTTCAGGTTTGCAATGACTGCTGGCAAGGTAGATTGTACACCACTTACAAATGGGTATTATTGAGATTTCTTCATCACTTTTTTTTTGCAGAATAAAACTATCTTGAGTCTATAAGAAGGCTTTTGTGAAGATTAAAATGAACTTCATTGATCCCTGATGAGAAATAGAGCCAAGGCAGCTGCAAAGGAAAGATAAAATTACCATAAATAGAAAATAATTTGCATCCTAAATGCAAATGCATACAGTAAAAGCTGGTAAGACAGAATTCACCATACTTTTCACTGAATTTTCAGATGCTGATGGATGCATAGGATATTTACCTGATCACAAAAGGTGCCCCAGGTGTGCGAATACAGTTGTATTTCTTTTCTTATTTTTAAAGTGAATAAATAAAGTGAAGACCACATTAAATGCTGATATTTCCATACAGGGTATAAGTTATAGTGTGCATGCTGTTTCCTTCATAGCAAAAGATTATGTTTCACAGCACTCTAAACATGAAATAAGACTAAGGACTGCCAAAGATGGAACACGACTGCCTACTAAAATACAGTTCATCACATTTCTGAATGCATCATTCGGATGCACATTTATTTCATGCTTTACCATCAGGAACAAAGTGATATGTGCAGGAAATAGCGTGAAGCAAATGCAGTATATTACCCTTACCATCTAAAGTAACAACTACGCTGTACGCAGAGTCATCATTAAGCTAAAATGCAGGCATTGGGTGCACACTGGAACAACCCAAATAATACAGAAGGGAAAACTATCAACTTAAGGGGGTATTTTGCTAGCATGGTTTGGCTACACTTAGAATGGTCACTGCAAATCAATGCAGCATTGTTTTGAGTGATTATATTTATCCCGTGATGAAATATTTTTATCCTGATGGAATAGTCTCTTCCAGGAAGACAGTGCCCCAATTCATATGGCAGAAAGGGTCACTGAATGATTTGATGAGTATGAAAATGATGTGAATTGTTTGTTATGGCCTTTGCAATCACTCTATCTCAACCCAGATGAATACGATGAGAGATTTTGTCTTAGGCACACTCTTCACTACCATCAGCAAAACAGCAGAGTGGGAAATATCTTTTGGAAGAGTGGTGTTTCAGCAGAGTATCAGTGCAATGGCACACCAAGGAAATGGTGGCCCAGGAATTTACCATGGCCCTAATTTGTCTCCCGTATCTAATTCAAATGGTCTAATATCTGTGAATAGCACTTTGGGAGTGCCAAATTACACCTATACCTTATATTCTACCATTTTAGATGTTGAGCAGATTAGTTTGTCACATTTTGCACATTTTCTGTTAGTGAAAATGTAGCATCTATTTTTTTAGTTAAGTTAGTTTAGGTAGTTTAGGTAAAAAATCTGTAGATACTGTTTTGCTGTTTTAACAAAGAAGCCTGAAGTGTCTCTACCCAATAATCCACCAAACACTTGAAGGGGATACAGTCACCACTGGACACCAAAGCTCTGAAAATCCCTGATCATATCTCATGGAAAACTGCCAGCTGCGAGGCCATGCTACTTACATACAAGCTCTGAACCACATGTTAACTGATCTTCTTATTGAAAAAATTACATAACGACCAATGTGAAAATCACCACGACACAATGGCAAGCTTTCTAAACAGCTCACGATTGTAGTCAAATATAAAGCTGGAAATAATAGATTGCTGTCAGAGAAGGCTCTTCCCATGTGGCACTAATGAGAGGCCGTGTGGATTTGAAAAGGCCGGGATCAGTCTTTGATCACAGCTCACAGTGAATGCTGGAAGCGCTGTTTGAAGCATCTTTTTAAAGAGTCGCAGTCTCACTGTTTGCAGACTGGGTTCTCCCTCTAAAACATCTGAGCCAGGGATCCAGGCAGCACTCGCCCAAAGGAATATACTTAATCAGCTAATATCAGTAGTCCACATGTAACAAAAGTAGTGGATCCATTTTGTGGGAAACGGGAGAAGACGCCGGCATTGTGAAGGGACTGCAGCACAAAAATGAGGAGGATGAAAAATTAAGTGTTCTCATTACCTAAAATGAGTCGGGTTTGTTGGAGGTGGGCCCTTACCCTGTAACTCTTCAATTAATCCTCGCAGGTGTTGACTCTTTTATGTTTCTGAGGAATGTCACATACACACTGGTCTCTCCTGCTCAGTGTGAGAGGAATACTAATGAGCCAGGGGTGCAAGGGGACTATGAAGTTCCCCGCCAGATGGCACGGAGATTATGACGACAGCAGGCCAGCATGTGTAATGCAGAGCTCCCAGTGTGGATGTCTCCTAGCATCTCTCACAGGCTCCCCTCGATGTGGGATATCAGGTGATATTTAACATTGCCAGTGGCCATGTTGATAGTGGCAGTTTCTCTCCTGAAAGGAAATATGTTTTGTTTGTTCTTAAGTGACAGCTGCTGACATTGTGAATGCAGCAGATTTAGTAGTTAAGACAGGATCTCCTGCAGTATGTTTCATATGAATGCTGAAGCTTCCTGTATCTGTTTTTAATGTCTGCATAAGGACTCACAGTTTCAATGAACTGGCATGCACAAGACCAGAAGTAACCCAAATGGAATGCAATCATAATTATGCAAATGGTAAATGCACTGATACTTGTATAGCACTTTTCTACTTTATTGGAGTACCTAAAGTGCTTTCTTATTAAACGCCTCATTCACCCATTCATTTATAGAAATGACTTTTTCTGTGCTTAAATGCTTTTAAACTAACCTTCACACATTCACACTCTGACGAATGCCAACTTAGTGTTCAGTATCTTGCCCAAGTATATTTTGGCATGTAGACTAGAGCAGCCGGGGATTGAACTGCTGACCTTTTGATTAGTAGATGAGCCAATCTACCTCCTGTTGCTACAAGAAGAGAAAAGCTGTGGCAAAAGATTTCTGGACATATAGAAGTTCGATGGGAGAACAGCTTTCTGCCTTGACCTCTGTAAACATTTTTCTCTTGAGTTAATGGACTCAATCACTCATTTTGGGTAATATTGGACAAAGAAAAATGTCTGTTTTATAAATCTTGGTAAAACAATGTTTCAGTATGGAGGATCACTGTGCTAAGAAAGCGCACACTCACTGGCTAATGAAAGTCCTGAGTCTAGTGTTGAATACCCAAAGCTAATATGTAGCACAAACACAAAACTTTGATACTTTGACAGTTTATTTAGCAATGCTAACAAACATGCTAACATTGCTAATGTTTATATACTTCAATCTGTTCATTATTTGTTTAAAAGAACCAAATTCCCCTTTGTAATCATCCTCTAAACAATATAACAATTATAAATATTACAACAGAGTAGAGAGTTTATAACTGAAGTTTTATCCTAAACAATCTGTATTTTTAGGGGTGTCATATTAGCTTGTTCATAAAATACATTTAACAGTAAAAATCATCATTCAGACAAGCAGGTGTCATTGTGCTGAGCGATAAACTGCAATGCATCATCTGAGACAGCAGTTTAGATAAACTGCCCCGTATGGCAGGAAGAGTTATATGTTCAAGAACAATCAAACGCAGGATGTCAGGGGAGCTATGTTTAGCTTCACGATAGCACTTAGCTACGGCACACTCCACGTTTTCAGTACAAATGGCTGTTTTGTAAGATGGCGATGGTGAAAATGGTCATCTCAGCTGGACTTCAGTAACCAGTGGGTGATGTCATGCTAGCTATATCTATCTTTCATACTGTCTACGGTTGGACAGTGGGCTGCAGAGCTAATAAACAAGTGAGGAGAGTTAGAAAGGAGTCTATTGATCAGGAGTGGGCAATTAGTTTTCACCAGGGAACTGGGATGTTCTGGAGCGCCACACAAGTAAGCTTATAAAGAGATAAAATTAACACTGAACAGAATTGAGTTCAGCTTATTGATACAGATGAATCATAGATGAAGAGCTAATTAGTGCTAATAATGCTAAAAATTCACTCACCTATAAACAGGAGAACAGACTTTTTAAGTGATTTGTCAGGTGTTTACCACAGAGCAAGCTGTCCTATTAGCCTGATGACTGCATGAAAAAAATGCTTAAAAAGTCAATAACACCAAAAACAAAGTGCAGCTCTGACTCAGATTCATTGGTGATGTTGAGCAGATGACTACCTGCTACAGTTGCAATGCATTGCTTAATAAGTACAATTAAAACAGGTGAATTACTTTTAAAAAAGGGGAAAAATTAATTTAAAGGTAATAAAAGCATTCTTTGAGGATAGGCTTACTTATGGATTGCAGGATCAAGTGGTCATTCCCAGAATCGTAATTGTTGCCACTTTGGCATTTGCTTAATTGTTCAGCCCCAGTTGTCATTTTCAAGAATGTTTTATATTCATAGTATAATTAATACAATTTGTTGAAGATGGGTAAATGCTGCACATATAAACAATGCCAGAATATTACAATTTAGAATTATAGGTGGAAAAAGAGAGTCAAGATAAGACAGCGTGACAAAACCCAGCCAATCTTGTCTTTGTGTCCGCTGCTATTAACATAAGAGGTGGCATCACTGCATGATTGCTGAACAATGGCCCAAAATGGCGAGCGGAGAGAAGACCTTTCTCTTTCAGTCTGAGGAGCTGACAAGACTTGGCATTTAACAATTATGGTTTTTGACAGCTGATTTTTTTTCTCCTTATTAAACGGTAATCTAGCTGTCCTGCTACTATGTCACTGTGATATCCCAGCTTGGTCAATTTTCCATGTGATTTCAGACAAGGGCTTGTTTTTTTTGTTTTTTACCCGTAAGGCATTCTTGCAGTATATCATCTTGTGTAGTCTTCCATTTAAATGTAGAAGGATTAGCAGAACAATGTAGCTGCTAAAATGCTGGGAGTTTATCAATGGGGCAGTGCTATTGTTATGTTAGCAACAATAGTCCATCTGCTCCCCCTTGCTACACTGCTGCCCAGACCTTGTGGGTCGGAATTATTAAGCAAAATTTTTTTTTTTTTCACAAAATTTCTCACACTGATGGCAAAACTTCTGTTATTCTTTCAGTGTGACACCGTAAAGTAAAATGTATGTGATCATTTGCTTCACTTGTTCAAACCAAAAGTCAAGACAGGAGTTTTAATAATGCCACTGCAGCATTACACTTCTTCCTCTGGAAGAAAAAAATGACATTCATGCACTAGTAATATCAAGGGAGAGTGTGAGTGATGAGCTCCATAGTGAACAAAAACAGCAGGCTTATTTTGTGGAGGTTTCTAAAAACCACAGTGCAAAAACATTATACATCTTAACGCACGCTCAGATCATTAGGCACACCATTGTCATATCATGTACTATTTTTTAGACAAAGTTTGACACTACACTCGCTTAATGACCAGCCCAAACATATGGATGGTGGAGAACTAATTAAGACATCCGAAAACACACTGTTCATTTGGTTCATTTGGTTGGACGCTGCTGCTTCCTTGAAGTTGACAGTTTGAATTTCCTGCTTCCAAAGTGGTAAAAAATGGGTCCTCAAAAAATGTATATCTTGAGTAATGTGCAGCGTTTTTGGGCTGGTTTTCAATCATGACGCTACTACGGGCATATACATCATTAAGTGACATACCAAGCAGCATGCACGTCAATCAGTTCTCAAGGTATGTAAATACTTGTGGATAAAGGTGTTGCATCCTTAGTGATTCATCAGGCCACAGTCCTAGGGTAGGTCCATGTTCATATTACATCTAAGGCAAAACAGGGTGCTCTCGAGCATGTTAGCCTGCAGTGTGCTGTTGCTGTTAGCGGTTAGCTGCAAAGCCAAACAACATAATAAGGTACCTTACAAGAATAGGAATAAAAAAGGCTCAAGGTATTAATTTGGGTAACATAGATGGACCAAAGAGGTGGAAAGTGGGTCTGAAGTCATCCAAAACAAAGTTTTCACAGGACTCTATGGACCCCTACTGGTTCCATAAGAATCAGAGTCAAAGCATTAACCAAGTTCTGCTAATCAAACACAATTTCTTAATTAAACATCAGCAAGTGTTAGCACTTTTATAAAAGTAGAAGCTTTCTCAGTTTGCTGGTCAGGAGCATTCAGGTGTGTGTTAGCACTAGCCCACAATCTTCCTAGGAGTGGATGTCCCCAAATACACCCCAAGCTCTTGGGGTTGTGCAATGCTTGGAGAAACTGCAACAACCCCAAGAGCTACATCTAAGATTCTGCAGGCGTCAGTTAGCATGTTAAATGTTAAAGTTCATGAAAGTACAACTAGAAAAAGACTGAGTAAGTATGACATGTTTGGAAGGATTGCCAGGAGAAAGCCTCTTCTCTCTAAAAGGAACATGCAGCACAGCTTAGCTTTGCAAAGTTGCATAAGAACAAACCACAGGAGATCTAGAAAAATGTCTTTTCAACAGACAAGACCAAAGTGGAGCTATGTGGCCATAATGCACATCACTACTTTGCAAAAAACAAATGGAGGATATCAGCACAAAAACCTCATACGAACTGCTAAGAATGGTGGTATCTAACAGGACAATGAGCCGAAACAGACCAGCAAATTTTTAACAGAATGCCTGAAAAAGAAAAGGTGAAAGAGGAAGCGTTGCAGTGGCCCACTCAAAGTCCAGACCTCAGTCTGACTGAAATGCTGCAGAGAGTTTTACATAAATGAACGTCTGTGTGTTCAGTGTGAAGAAGAAGTTAAAATTCCTCCACAACGATGTGAGAGACTGATAAAGTCATACAGAAAACGACTGCTGGAAGTTATTGGTGTTTCTACAAGCTACTGAATTATTTTTCAAATGACTGTATGCTACCTCCACCAGTGTAAAATATTCTCTTGGCAAAGGAGAAATAACAAAGGTGAAAAAAAAAGGCTGACAGACAGAGTAGTGTGTTTCATCCCTACATGGCCACGCTATTAACAAGAGGTTGGATCAATACCCACAAAGCTCCTTTCCCAATTAGCTCCATATATGCAGCCAGTGTGGTACTTCAAGATGTTTTTTTAGTGTTGTCACTGTTATATTTTGTTACCTTTACAAAGACAGGTACTGTTTAGGGAAATGAATTATAAATACTTCTTTTAAAACTAAAATTAAGCACAAAGCGCTCAAAAGTTTTGGGTCACTTTGAAATACACTTGTGTTTGTAAAGGAAAACATTTGTTTATATCTAATATAATCTGAAATTAATCACAAGTATTGGAAATGACAATTCATGATTAAAGGAATCATTAATCATAGAGCTTTTTTTTTTTTAATGGAATAGCTACGCAGTGCAGAGGCCCATTTTCAGCAATCAACTCCTGTGTTCCAGTGGCACATTGTGGTACCTAATGCAAGTTTATCATTGTTAAAAGGCTGATTGATCATTAGAAAAACATTTTCCAATTATGTTAGCACAGCTGAAAATTGTTCTGCTGATTAAATAAGCAATAAATTTGGCTAGCTGAGTGTCTGGCGCATCGAATTTTGTGTGTTCAACTATCATCTCCCATCACAAAGCCCATCACAGTATTCTTAAAATGCAGGCTACTCCGCAGGGAGTAAATTGCCAAAAAAAAAGTGAAGCTTCCCTATAATGGTTTGTATTGTGCCCTTCACAGAACAGCACAACTTGGCTCTAACCAGAGTTCCACAACTAAGCATCAGAGTCTCTAGTCTGAGAAACAAATGCCTCACAGGTTGTCATCTAGCAGCTGTTTTGAATAAAACCAGAAGGTGCCAAGTTTTGCTGGAAAAGGAAAGGGAGCAGTTCACATTCTCATGTGAAATATTTGGGAAACTTTGTGCATGAAACAGCCCTCAATCCTTCAAACATGAATAAAAGGTATTAGCTATACTTTGTAAGAAACTGTTTTTACTCCTGTTAATGTGCTTAGTTAGCATTTTAACGTGATAAAGCTGCAATAGGTAACAATGCATCATTGTTGGGAGTATTTTTATACTGAAAATGGACCTCTATACAACTACAAAGACGTTCTAGTAAAAACATTAAGAACTATTATTTTATGACTTATTATTTTCAAGATGTTTGATCAGTTTAGATGAAAACAAATGTGCTTTTCATTCAAATGAAAG
This sequence comes from Oreochromis aureus, assembly GCF_013358895.1. Taxonomy (NCBI): domain Eukaryota; kingdom Metazoa; phylum Chordata; class Actinopteri; order Cichliformes; family Cichlidae; genus Oreochromis; species Oreochromis aureus. Next base: position 15,469,400 of record NC_052949.1, read on the forward strand.
GCGATCGGTAAGTCCAAAGCTTTGCTGGGAGATGTATGCCCAGACTTAATACAGGAGTTTAGACTACATATGCTTGCCACAAGGGAATTTTCCCAGAAAAATCGCTCTTCAGAAGACTCTTTAATACTCTATTATACTTCTGATGTGCAGGAATGACAGGGACACTTCATGTATTCCCCCCCACATACAAAGAAACCCTTAGGGTTGCTGTCATTGATGGGGCATCCACAAGCTACATCCCTCTGATCCTGAGAGACTCCGAAGTCAGCCTGCAAGACAGATTGTGGTCCTGACCTCAGACTCTGGTTGGGGCTGTGCTATAATCAGGATGTTCCCTATGCACAGGCTGTCAAGATGCAGACTTCAGAACTGCTGAGTTCAAAGTGGAGTGAGGTCATATGATCAGAGAGAGAGAAGGCGTGGAAATATTTCTGTCAAATTCTGTATTTCTACATTCAGTTATTTCTAGCAACTGTTTCATGGTGGAGGCAGTTTGTGTTAATTGATGCAATCAGGCTCAATGCTAAATTCAGTATCAATCTTCACAGTGCATCGTTACTGTTTCAGCATTTAGAGTCTTTTTTAATAACCGATTTATAACATAAGCATGGACTTCTGAGAAATATCCTTGTTTTTCAAAGAAAAAGACTGATACCAGTGTCAATTTCGTCTAGTAATTACAAAGCTGCAACCAACAGCAAGCGGATGTAGCTCCTCCGGTTACATTGCAAGCTTTGCAAAACATTGACAAAAAGGACCTCAGGACATTATTGCTTCCAGTCAAGAAATAACAAGACACGGCTTGTTACTTTTGCACTTCAGTTTCAGACATACTTTTTTTTTGTTCTTTTAAAAAGGTAAAAATTAGCAAGCTGAAAAGTTATGCCAGTGCAAAAGTGCTTTAAACCACCTTTGCTTTTAGCAGCCAGCAGAGTGTGACCACTGTTTGCAAAAAGAAGGCCACGAGTAAATGACCCTTGATATATTATGTGAGAAAATACTTAATGAATAAGTGCCGGTTTTAATGAATAGAACAAAATGGTTATGTTGTGAACTATAATCCCTATTAGAGTCAAACTAGCTTGATTTATTGGTCACATCTACCCCTCATATGTCACCTTTAGTTATAAAATACTCAAGATAAAAACAGTCAAAACTTCAGCAACCACTAGGTGATGTCACGGTGGCTACAGCCATCTTTTAAATACAGTCTATGATTTCCAGCTTTTCTGCTAAGCTAGCTGTCTGCTTTGGGTCCATCATACAGGAGTCCTTATAAGACAAACTTTATTTCTAATCATGCTGCCGTCTAGTCCTCGCACATCATGATAGCACCTCAGTTTATCTGGATTTTCGCAACCTCACCCGCCCTGCATTGTCCTCATTACTCAGCAGCTGCTCCTAATTGCTCGAGTCTATTTAAGGCAGAATCTCCTGGCACTTCTTGTCAGGTTGTCAAGTCTTGCTGTTGTTTAAACTGCTGTATACTGAGCATAAGTCTCTATTTCCAATCGTCAGTATGTGACCTAACCTCTGCAACCTGCCCACTCATGCTGCTTAACTTCAGCCAGTTTTCTCCAGTAGTCCATAGCCGAGGGTAATCTGTTTCCCCTCAGTTTTCATCTGCAACCCATCACTCTTTTGTCTTCACTCCGTACTCCTCTGCTCGCAGCTGATGTTCGAGTTTTCCATCACGCTTATCTGCTATACAGCCTGTATTTGCAGGAACACTACTGACATGGGTGAGTCTCAGTGCTAGAATCAAAACAGTGTGATAAGCAGTAGTGTAGGTTTGGGTTCACCTGCTGATCTGACCCTGAGACTCAGAGTTATCGGCAACCAATATACTTAATATGCAATATCAAATTTTAACCAGGAGTTTTTGGGTTTCATTTAAATAACAAATGTTGAAGGTGTTACTAAATGTTACATTTACATGAAAATTGTACAAACTGGAGCTGTGTTGATTTAATGTCAGTCTATAATCAGGAGTATTATCAGACTTTGTCAATCTCACAAGTGAATACACAGACTAATTTAATGTGTTTTTCCTTATTAATTTAGACCCAGAAGCTAATTTATAAAAGGGAAAACTGTTATTTTGATGACCACAGCAGACATACAGTATATATACTCCAAATACTCATTAACAGTTATTATCATGAAGAAATAAATCATTTTTGAAGAGCTGCATCATTATTGCATTAGGACATTTTCACATTGAATCTGCTTTTGAAATAGGTTTTGTATTTGCTGCAGGGGGGAAAAAAAGATGCACTGAGTTCAGCAGTGATGACCACATTTTCAAGCACTTTTACAAAAATATGAACCGAGCCGAAAATGGATTTTATGTGGTTAGGTGGTCAATTACACTCATGATGCTTAATGTATGTTAGACAAAGGTCTAGAGTAGTCTGAAGAGGGATTATCTCACTGCCAGTTCGTGGAATTAAAAAGAGGAAAAGGTGTGAGCAAAGAAAAAAGAATTTATTTAGCTCTTTTTCCCTTTTTTGCTTGGTGGAGTGGGAGTCATAGATAAACGATGGATGTAGCCACTGCATTTTGAGAGAAGCGCCTTGGAGACAGATAGCGGTGTAGCCATCTGTCAGTGCCCTCCTTGTCACTCAAAGCAGTGGCATCCTTAATCATCCATAATTTTAACCTTTACATATATATATATATATATATATATATATATATATATATATATTTTTTGAAAACTGCAGTTTTTCTCTTCTTTCCATTTTTATTAATGTGTCAACATAACAACTTCCTACTCATCAAATCTTGACAGAGTTCCACTACATAAGCCTTTCGCTCATTCGCTTTAAGAAGGATCAATATGACAGATGTTGCTGCTTCAGAGCAGATAATAATGAGTGCTGAAAATGAAGGGTACAGTAGGATCACTGCCAGCAGACAGGGAAAGCACAAATCAGATGGCCGTGTGCTTAAGTGCTGGACACACTCTAGATGGGTGTAAAAGCCCTGCTGCATTCCCTGGACTCCACATGTCACAATGGATGTATGATGGAAGGCTTTTGTGAGCAATCTTACACTGTACCACATAGAACCAATTGCTGTTTGTCTGCAAGGGAAATTACAGCTTGAGCCACTCACTTTTTACAAGACTGCATCAAGTGGAGGCTCTTCAGAACTACAAGTTCGTAACTGTAAAATACAAACGTGCCATGCAAATAGAGTGTGACCCAATAAGAAGAAGACAGGAAATCAGTATGATTTTATGAGGATATAGGAACTGATAAGTCACCTTCATAAATAAAGCAAGAGCCAAACTGAGAACCTGTGGTGTGTACTACCTGAGCTAACTTTTTTAAGGCTTACACAGCCACTGCCACAGCGAATCAATCAGTCCAGGAGAGGGAACAGGGGATGCCACAGTGCATGAACTGAGTGCAATCAGACGTAACCCAGATGGCACAATGCAATACAAGCCGAAGCATTGTCTCCCATGGAGTCACTTTCTTTACTTTGCAATGACACACCACCCATTAACCCAGCAGCACAAGTCACACCATTTTGGATGGTTGATAATGCATATTACATGCATAATCCTGGCACGCCCAGCCGCACAGCTTGCAGGTTTAAGGTGCATTATACAGCAAACTTGAGCGTTTTGGTTTTTATTCATAACTTCAAGGATATTCCTCAAAATGTTGTATGTGTTGCAGTCTGTTTCCGTCAGTCAAATCTGGTTCTATTTTCTAGACGTGTAGTGATATCTTTTTCCTTTCCTGTGGTCTCTTTTTAATATATTTTAAATGCTGAATCTGTGTCTGGATTTTTCATTGTCATCCCTTGTGGTGCACAAGTTGGAATACACATGCAGCTGCACCTATGAGAGCTCGAGTGCGTTTCCCCTTTCTTTGCTCCCTCCTTTTGTGCCGCTGGCTTCCCTTGTTCATGTTTATTTAAGCAGTTGTCTGCTATGTGCTTTCTGAGTTTAGGAAGTGGTACCTTTTTACGGAGCGAGAGCTACAAATATAAGACGAGTGCTAAAAATAGTCGTCACCCCGCTACATTAAAAAGTATTGTTCGTACTGAAAGGCTGATATGTTGTCAGCTTGACAGCTTGACAGCTTTTTCAATTTACTGTCATTGCTGCATGCCACTGTGCAAGAAGCCACCAGTGTTAGAAGAGGCATCCTTTAAAGTGCACAAGTTCAGACAAGTTACTTTATACATGCACGATTTGTCAACAGAGTTGTAACACTGCAGGTGTGAAATATGAGCTGATTATTTTAATGTGCTATTTATAACAGAATTATTCCTTTTTAATCATTCAGGGAGATGAAGGCTTTAATTACTTGGCTACCATGTTACCTTCTTCCCCTGTGTCATCTATACAGAAGATCTTCAAGTACAACAGTAAATAGCTTAAGATTCGTGACTTTTAGGCCTCCTTTAGAGTTTGAATGCTGATCTGAAGCGTCAATAATGAAGATCTGTAATCTGCCTACTTTCCTGGGTGTTCGGCTGCTTTTCTGTTTGCTTTACATGGCTACCGCTTTCACACGTGTCATTCTCCCTTTCAGACTGGCTTAAATGCAACCCATTCCACCTCAGACACCTCAGCCAGATCTCCTTCCAAGCCTCAGTGTTCATCTTCACCACCACCAGCGTCTAGACTCCTGGGGACCCTGCCCTAAATCATATCACTGCTGGGATGATCCATCATGGGTCATCTAATTGCAAAATACATTCATTTCTCTATCTCAGTAAATCATCTTTAATTCTTCCAAGTGATCTCTCCCTATTGAAGTAATCATTCATGATGCTGTTTACTGGGAACTCATTAGACCAGTCTCAGATTAATAATCTTTGGATTTTTAGTTATATATTTATGTTTTTTAATATCAATTTTTATGGTGTATTTCAAGTTTTAAATAATAAGAGAATGAAAAAAATCATAGGAGTAAGGTACATTACAAGCTTTACATTGCAGTATTTATGTACTGTATAAGCTCTTTTCAGATATGAAGAGATTTCCTTGGAGCCCGTCTCCTTGTTGCTGACAGTTTGACGCTAGATTATAATTAGATTTGTTCACCTGGTCCCTGCCCGCTTCATATTGCTAACAGTCACCTGTCTTAGCTGCATATTGTTAAACTGCATTAATATTTTATGTTCTCTGAACGCCACACTGTTGCTTATATCCTCCCGTGTTTACACCCCTTAAGGTGTTTATAAAATGTGTAATAAGGCACTCGCTCTGCATTTGCATCACCGGTGTAAGGAGAACAGTGACAAAGCGAAGGTAAAACCAGCTGCACCGACAGATTTAATGCGACTTGGTGATGATTCTCCAAGTTTTTGGAGCGCTACTGTCAGGATGGAAAACCATTCTTCCAAAAGATATTCCTTCATTTGATGTTTAGATGCCTGTGGTAAACAAAGTGCTGTCAAATATTTTGCTGATATCTGGTTACTCTGAGCATAATGTTTGGTTCATTCTCAAAAAGCTGTTTAATGGTCTGAATAGGGTCGTTTTTCTCCTGGAAGAGACCAGTCCAATGAGGGCTGAAACATTCAGGATAAAGGTGATCATTCCATACAACTTTTTATTGATTTGCAGTGTCCCATGCCTAAAAGGGAATAGGACCCATATCATGTCATGCACTCCATAGTGTAAGAGGACAGGATCCTCTCACAGATATCACTCCTCACCACATAGACTATATTTTTGCACAGAGAGTATTTTCCTGTCTCTGCCCTCTACACAGAGATCATAAAAGCATTAATAACTTTTAAATTATAGATTCAACTCAACCCTTTAAAATGGTTCTTCTTTGGACCTGTAATAAAGGCTATAACCATATATTTGAACATCTGAATGCATCTAACTGCAACCTCACTATTAATACTGAAATGTTAATGATGATTATAAAAATAGCAGCAACTAATAGCAGCATATTCACTCACATATCCAAATCATTGAAGTCGGGTGTTCTAATCGCTTCCATGGCCACAGTTGTACAAAATCAATCAACTAGGCATGCAAACTCCTTCTGCAAACTGTGAAAGAATGGGTCACTCTCAGGAGAACAGTGAATTCCAGCCTGGTACCGTGATAGGTGACCGTGACCTGTGAAACAAGGCCAGTCATTTAATTTCATCACTACTAAATATTCCACTGTAAACTATTACTGCTATTATAACAAAGTGAAAGCGAGTCAATCATTGCATACCAAAACATTTTGGACAATTTTGTACCCCCAGCTTTGGGGGAAAAGTTTGGGGATGACCCTTTCCTGTTCCAACATCACTGCACACCTGTGCACAAAGCAAGGTTCATAAAGACAGATGAGCTAGTCTGGTGTGGAAGAAATTGACTGGCCTACACAGAGTCCTGACTTTAACCCGATAGAACAGAGCGGAGACTGTGAGTTGGGCCCTCTCATCCAACATCAGTGTCTACTCTCACAAATGCTCTTCTGGAATAATGGTCTAAGATAAGACAAGATCAGATAAGATAAGATGCCTCTTTATTGTCATTGCACAGTCATACCTTATACAACGAAATTGCAAACTGTCCCATGTCGGCACTACACATCACCCATGAACATAGTTGTAAATGTTCTGGAAAACCTTTTCGGAAGGGTTGAAGTTGTACTAACTGTAAAAAGTGAGCTGACATCATATTAAACCTAATGGATGTAATCTACGGTGCTGTTAACTTGCGATTTTTGAGGCTGGTGACTCGGATTAATGTATCCTCAGCAGCAGAGGTGACTCTTGGTCTTCCTTTCCTGGGGCAGTCCTCATGTGAGCCAGTTCCACTGTATCACTTGATGGTTTTTGCGACTGCACTTGGGGACACATTCAAAGTTTTAGCAATTTTCCGGACTGACCTACCTTCAGTTCTTAAAGTAATGATGGACTGTCGTTTCTCTTTACTTAGCTGATTGGCATAATTCGAATTCTAACAGTTGTCAAATAGGGCTGTCAGCTGTGTACCAACCTGACTTCTGCACAACATAACTAATGGTCTAAACCCCATTCAGAAGGCAAGAAATTCCACAAATGAACCCTGACAAGGCACACCTGTGAAGTGAAAACCATTTCAGGTGACTATATCATGAAGCTCATTGAGAGAAGGCAGAGCTGACAACAAAGCAAACAGTGGCTACTTTCAGGAATCTAAATATAAGACATATTTTGATTTACTTATAATTTTTTTCTTTGCTGCATAATTCCGTGTTAGTGTATTTATCTAGACACCTGCTGCTCCACACTTCTGAGCTTGTCATGCTGTAAACACAGGGAGTTCACTTTGGGTGAGCTGAGCAACTTTTGCGGTTTGAAGTCACTGTCTGTCATGGCAGTGCTCTCGTTGACCTCTCACGTTAGCATGGAAAGGGACATAGCATCAGCATCATCAGCCTCCTCTAAGTTCCTGAGCTGCACTTCTCTGAGTGCTCTTGCTCTGCTCAACCAGCATGTTTGTCATCTCCTCAACAGTCATCTCGGATGGGATCCAATTTTTCTGTTGAAGAATGATAAATTCTGTCACCAGTGCAATCGGAAGTTTGTCAGCGCCGCTGTGCCAGCAGACCCTCAGAGCCTCTTCCTTCATGGTTATGCTGAACAGCACCCTTATGGGTCAATAGATGCCTCTGATCCTTTCAGTAAACTCCACTCATGTTTTGTTGCTGTATATCTCAGTGAAGTACAAGAAAAACTGACAAAGCAATGACAAAAACATTCGACTGACAGCTCTACAGAGTTTATTGTAGCCGATTTGTTACGAGTTATTTGCTGCTACAAAAAAAAAGGTTTCTCAAGAACTAATGTTATATTTATCCAGAAGTTATAATTTACCAAACAAATTAATTTTTTTAAAGCAGATGTTGCAGGAAAGCGCATTTATTCTATTTAATGGCAATATTGAGAGTACACATGTGTTTGCATTTCTATATCACATTTTACAGTTCTCTCCTTATGCTAGATTTAATTGCAGTCTGCAGAAGATCTGAAACATTCTTTGTATTCCCTCAGTATTTGCAGAACAGAAAATGATTTATACTTAATCTTTAGCCATATATTATCTCCTTTGGTGAACAAGGCTACTTGATCACAATTTGCAAAACAAAAGGTGGCGTGGTTTAAAGGAAACCTAATCGCAGCAGCATTATATTCTGTTTGAAAATAATTTGTTGCCTTACCGCAAACAGGATTTTCAATAAAAATCTCTGTTGGAGATCATGCACTTTGTAGGCCCTCAATCCACTCCAACCACTCGGTAACAACTTCAGCGCAGTTCATAAACGCAGTCTGTCATTTATTCAAAACAAACTGTTTCCAGGAACATAAGGTTCTCTCCAATTGCACTGATGCTCAGATGAAATTGGAAGGAAAAAAAACTATCAGGGTAATCATTTGTCATGGTGATGATTTAGCTGATATGACACAGAAACAAGAAGGTCACATGATAACAAATGTTGGGAATTAGCGAGGCATTAGATGTGAATGGCTTACATGAGCTTTCTCGATTAATAAGCTGTCCTTTCACAAACATAAAATTGATTTAGTCCAACTTTTCTCCAGAACTCACACTGAGATGTTCAGATCGCAATACAGAACAAAGCTTCTTTTTCTCACATAATCACTTGCACGGCGCTTTTATTACAGAATTACATCTCTCTGTGTAGATTATTCATATCATTCAGTAATTAGAAGCAGGACTTTTTTTCTATTCTGACTAAACTGATGATGCAGCAGCATTGCACAATAGTAAGATCCACACTTTATGTTTTGGAACAAGTAAATTCAAAAGAGGCCTTTTGTTGCCTTTGAAGTCTGTTTACAAACTAAAAAATTTCTGTCCTTTGAACTAATCATGTGGTCCGTGTTGGGTTTATACATTCACTGGCCATTTTGTTATGCATACCTTTTCAACTGCGCATTAATGCAAATACCTAATCAGCCAATCACATTACAGCAACTCAATGCATTTTGGTTTGTAGACAGAGAATGGTCCAAAAAGGAGAAAATATTCAGTAGGTAGCAGAAAATGGTTTGCTGACATTAGAGGTCAACAAAGAATGGCCAAACAGGAAAGCCAAAAGTAACTCAAATAACCAGATGTGCAGAAGAGCATCTCTGAATACACAACACATTGAAATTTGAAGCAGCAGAAGGCCACACCAGGTGTCACTCCTTTCTAACAAATCTGTAGCATCCTTGTGATGTCATCATATCAATCAAGGAATGTTTCCAGCATCTTGTTGAATCATGCCATGAAGAATTTGAGCATTTTTTTGGCCGAACCCAGTACTAGGTTTTACCTTTGTAAGCTTGGTTTAGTGTTGGCCTAGTCAAATAATTTTGTCATGTGAAAACAACTTTCAGCTTAACCTATGAAGATATATTCCAGTCGTTGACCGATTTAGTTAATGCTCACATATATGTAGGATGATCTCTTTATTCGGTCATAAAATCCTTTTTCGAAGAAGTCTCCCCAAGATTGGCAATATCCCATCATTGGAGTATCAGTAGGGGTTGTTGACAAACATGAAAGGGAGCAGCATGTGTCTATTTTCCAGAGGAAACTCAATTCCTGTCCCGCAGTGACACAGATGAGGAGGGCATCAAAGCTTGGGTAGTATGCAAAATGACTACCAATGTCATATTTCACTTAGGTGGAGTGGTTAATCCTGATTCGGGAACAATTGAGAGACAAGTGAGTTTGCGGAATGCTAATGCTAAGCTAAATCATCTGACATTAACATACTACACCCTTGATATTTTATTATTTTGATTTTGTGAATGCAATTAGAAAATTCTTCATGCTCTCATTTTGAAAGGCGATCTTCTTTGGCTATCTTAATGCTGCATACCAGCAGGACCTCTGAGCACTGCATACATGTATACATCTGGACACTGACTATCAAAGAAATGGCCACAAATAGGATTCACTTGATAGTGCCTTGTACTTAATGGGCACAGGGAATGGCCACATGCTTTTGCACACACAGAAAATTCCATGTGATGTGAGTGTGACCTTGATTCATCCTCCGTGCATGGCTAGAATTCAAGATATCAGCAAGGCCACATGGTGGAAGCGTCTAGAAAGCAGAAAATCCAAAACAGCTGAGGAGCTTCTTATCAATATGAATGTGGACAGAGTGACTAAAAAAGAAAATCACAAAACATTTGTGTATACATTCCTATTTGCATAATTCTAATTTAAGTCATTTGTTGGGCCAGCATCAGGATTATTTAAATCCTTAATCAAAGGTAACTTTAAGGAAGGTTGCTCACTGGGAGTGACAGCTTGAGACCCTACATGCTAAATATAAACTGCTATACATACTAGCATTCACATTCAGTAAATTCACTCACGCCTGATGGCAGCATGACTAATATATATACACTCAGATCAGTATTCAGCATCAGTAGATCCACAGAAGGAAGTATGAGGTACTCTCATCAGACCTGGGGGGAAAATGGTATTGGTATTCCTCTAGAGCTAAGCTTCAAATTGTATGGTTGTGAAAAGAATTGCATTCTGATACTAAATGCCAAATGTCAACATCGTACATGCAGTCTTTCTTTCACGATAGGCACAAGCAGAATTAATAAAGATGTAAGATTAAATAAAAGGTCAGCAGTATACCTACAAAATAAATAGACTTAGATCAAGATGCAATTGCTAACTACAGTAAAGAAAAATCCTTATATATATACATACTTATATATTTCCAGGACAATATTAACTTTTGAAAAGTAAATTCGTTCTACTCTAGAAATTTTTTTTGAACATTATACATGTGAGTGAGTCAGATGAGAGGATTAATGTATAGCTTCTTTCATATGTGCCCATTATAAAGCTACAGCCGGCCACAGATTACTGTAGCTTATCTTTAGTATAAAGTCTGGGAACAGGGGGAAACAGCTGGCGTGGCTCTTTACTAAATCCACTAAAGCTCATGAATCAACATGTTATACTTTGCTTGTTTAATGTAAAGTTTTATGGATGGTTAGTGCCGGAAGTACTTCGTCTCACGATACCCTCCAGATTACCTGAAAACCTCAGCAATGACAGAGAAATGTGTTGCCTTGAGGCAGAGCCAGACTACTTAGTAACGTAGCAAAGCAAGTAAATAAGTAACTTTAATTTACATAGCTGTAAATGTATTTGTTGTGAGGCTGTATTTATAGGCTTACAAAGAGCATAAAATTCAATAATTTAACAGTTTGAATGTAGAATATGAACTGATGCGATCAGAGGGTGTCATGAACAGCTTTAAAATCAAAATAAAAGAGTCATAACAGCCATTCACCAGTAACCCATAAAGATATAACTGCAGAACAGTTAGAGAAGACTAATTTCTTGCACTTTAAGGTTGGCTTATTTATTGATTGATTACATTTGTGGAATGACTCTAAATTGGAAAAATGGTTGTGCTAGTGAGATAATGTGTTCATCAGATGCAAATGCTGACATTAGTTGTGCCAGGATTTCAGCACAGAGGCCCAAAAGAAGCAGCTGAGGAGGTGACAGGGAAGGTTAACTTGACTGATAATAACAACTGTGTTATTTCTGGTCCTGGTGCAGAGATTGGGATGCTGGAAATTATCAAAATTCATGTCCTGAGCTGTGTAATCGAGTTGTTTAATACACTGTTACATGTTGTCATTAGAGATAATGGGAAAAAAAAATTAATATGCACCAAAAAAAGTAAAAAATGTAGTTTTCTTTGTAGTATTAACCATGTAGGCCACGATTTAGCAGTGACGCAGTGGCCTAAAAATTACAAGGTTATTTAAACTGTGTTTTTAATTTATCTCCCTGAATACAGAACTTGTGAGAGAAAAAAAAGATAATTGAAGAACATTTAGAGGTAAAGCTCACAGCATGGCCTACAGTGCAGCATCATTTAGGCTGAAGTCCCTTTTCTGTGCCGGGTGTTGAAATGCCCTTGTCACATTAAGTGGCAGATCTCAGGACACTTAACATTCCTCCCCCCCACCCCCTCGGCAGATGCAGTGTGTTTTTAATGACATTGTCTGCTTCCTGTCAAGTCAGCTGGGGGCTGATATGAGGAAAGTCACCTGTGGAAGGATCGTGGAAAGTAAAATGTCTTGAAGGGCAGCACAGGAACTCTGCTGGGCTCTGACTTTAGTGGGAGGGAGTGCTGTGGCTACTGTGGAGAAGAATCAGTACCGATGCACACTGCACTGTAGACGTTTAACAGTTTGAGTCTACGCATTTATCAGCCAGTGTGTTTCCTCTCTGTTGGTTCAGTGATCTTTTAAACAGGATCATCTGATTCATTCCCAATGAGCCCGACGATAAAGACATTCAACATAAAGCATAAGAGAAGAATAGATAGCGGCTGGGTAGTCCATATGCAGAGAGAGATCTTTCTGTGCTTTCTTAACAATTCAGGTATGCTTTGCTTGCTTAAACTCTGGTCAGCTTAATCTTCAAGTCAAATGAATCTGCTCCCCTCAGGCAGTTTTCTCACCTCTTTTCTGTGATTTCTTTTTCTCTTTAATTTCTTCTTGCTGGTCATTTTTCACAGAGAATTTTCTACAGGGTTTGGAAAACGCCTGCCAAGCCAGAGCAGAAATCTGGGGCAACAGGGGCGACGAGATGAGAGAAGCTGGTCGCGAGAATCCCTCATATGAAAGAGCTGACACGTCTGCCTCCATTCGGAGTTCACTGCAGGTGAAAAGTGTGGTTTCCCGCATGGCAGTGACAACATGTGGGTACTAATAGCTTCACTGCGATAGTGCCTCTCTGCGGTAAAACAACAAGAAGCGAGTTGTTTTATAAAGTTGTAGAGAAAAATGAGAATGACGTGACACATTCATCGGTGTGCAGCTGCACTTCTTGTCAATTTAAAACAAATAAAGAGAGCTCTGCGTGGAAAAAGTAATAATGAGTGCTTGATATAAGATTCTTCAGTCCTGTATAAATTTAACAGCGGCAAAGCGTAGCTGTCTGTGCTATGCTCCAGGGTAATTTCCCCTATGATGCCTTCACCAAGTAAAACATGATTCATGTGGCCATTCATAAACATTCTACTGTTTTGTTCTGCATCACCTTATTAGTGTAAAGCTAACCGATGAGCTGGTCTGAGTCTTTCAGAAACTTTCCTGGACGATCAACTCTAGGGTTTACAGAATGGTCCAAAAGAGAGAAAATATGCAAAATGTGGCAGTGAGCTATGGCAGCAGAAGACCACACCACCTGTTACTCCTGTCAGCTAAGAACAGGAAATCGAGGCAACAGTTTAAATTGGTTCATCAAAATTGGCCAACAGACGATTGGAAAAACATTGACTTCTCTGATGTGTCTGAATTTCTGCTGTGACACCTGCATCATGCTGTTAGAATTTGACATAAACAACATGAAATCATGACTCTATCCTGCTTTGCATTAATGCTTCAGGCTGCTAGTGATGTAACAGTGTGGGGAGATTTTTTTTGGCACACTCTGAGCCTTTTGAGTGTTTTTTAAATACCACAGCCTATCTGAGTATTGTTGCTGACCATGCCCATTCCTGTATGACCACTGTGTATCCACCTTCTGCCTTCTTCCAGCAGGATAACACAGATGTCACAAAGCTCACAGTATCTCAAACTGGTTTTTGAACATCACAATGAGTTCACTGCCCTCACTTAGCCTCCAAGATCTGAATCCAGTAGAGCACCCCTGTGATTTGGTGGAATGGGATATTTGCATCATGAATGTGCAGCTCACAAATCTGCAGCAACTGTGACCAAAATCTCTGAGGAGTGTTTCCAGCACCTTGTTGACTCAATGCCATGAAGAATTAAGGCAATTCTGAAGGTAAAACGTGTCCAACCATGTAGAAGCAAGGTAATCAAAGTGGCCAAAGTGGACAGTTTGGACAAAAAGACAAAGACAATCACATATTTGGGGTGATTCATTAAGCAGTACCCTGGTTCCATGTATATCTTTATTCTTTTAGTGTCTGACAGCAAATCTGAGTCTCGGGTTAGTAAATAAAAGGGGGAAAAAACATAAAAACTATATTAAAAACTATTTTTAATTAAATATAAAGAGGTTTTTTTGGTACAAACTGTTCTCAGTAAAGAGGAAATTTGGAGATTAGTAGCATCTTTTGGGGTTTCAGCTCAATTATTACGATGCAAGTCACCTCCTTTCTTTCACTGCTTTATTCCATCCTCATTTCAAATGAGGTTTATGATAACAGACAACAGATATTAATACATCTGCTGGATGAAATCAGGTCCAACAATTGCAAAAATATCCCATTTGTACCCACAACAGAGCTGCCCTTGGCAACTCAGTGGGGGTATCTTTCTGGTAATCTTTTCCATCCTGACAAGGTTAAGTGTCGAGAATTTGAAATTGATGTAGAAGGAAGGGAAAAGTCACGCTGCTGAAGAATAGGCCACCGGTGAAGGGAGGTGCATGTAGACCTTGCCAGGAGAAGCGTTAATGATGAAAACACCTCATTTTTCAGAGGATTTAATGCTGCTTTTTACTGGATAAGAGATAACATTGGCACATTGTGTAGTTAGGCACAAGTTAACAGCATGTTCTGTGGGAGAATGTAAGACTCTCAAGCAATCCTCTGCCAAGTAACAACTCCTTAACGCACCAGTTTGCCTTTTCGGGAGGTTCAAAGTGTTTCACTTGTTCTGCTAAATGTGTCGGGCATTTCTCAAAACGTGGGATGTGTATTGTGTGTAGTAAAATTAGACATTTAACCCACAGGAGAATTTTAAAGCTTGCCGAGTCATTCTCCATATAACCGGATTAGAAAAACCTTGGAAAGAGGATTGTGCAGTTTAAATAGAAGATGTAGCAAGCGATTAGAGAGCATCAGAAACGAACCAAAACTGTAGCGATTTAGCAGGTGATTAGGTACAGTATTACTTCTTTGGCTTTGTGTGTGCTCCCCAATAACTCATCTTCTTACTTGTCATGGCGGATCAGGTATGTAATCAATGAAATCTTATCAAAAATCTCACAGCAATGTGATCTGACCAATCAGGTAAATGAAACAATTTAAATGGCAATTAATCAATATGGAAGCTGACTCAAAACTAACACCAAATATCATTCAAGAGTTGAGTCGAGCAGAAACGGCAACATTTTTTGATGAAACTAAAGGAGAAAATTGCAAATTAGTAGTAAATATAGGGAAAAGAAGTAATGATGAAAAGTTTAATATTAATTAGTTATTAAGAAGGACAGACTGATCGATCTTGTTATCTGTTGATCATCGCAATTTCAAAGTATTTTTTTTTTATTTTAAGACACAAGTCAAATTTATTTAAAATCCACTAAAATTGCTACAAAAAGAAATGTGTCGTGAAAATTCACAGCTTCATGTCCTCCAACACACAATATCTAACAACTTTCAGCATTTAAATGTATGTCGTAAAATGAAGATTTGAATTGGCAGCCCAATAATACACAAAAAGCAAGGTTAGGATTACAGCAGATAAATATGTTACTTATCAGTAGTAGCAGCTGCTCCTTTATTCACAAGGGGTTGCGATAGTTGGTAGCTCCTCGTGTTCGATTTGAGTTTTTAGCACGACCTTTTGCTTGCCAAGCGAATATGTTAACCAGTCCACTGTGGAGGCACACATAAGATATGTTCAATTAAAAAACATACATATTTTTAGCTACACTAATAAACCGACAACTTAAGGAGTCATAAAGCATTGAATAACAAACCCAAATCGATTTATCAGTTTTTGCATCCAATGAATTTTATTTGTTAAACTTGCAGATCTCCTATTTGCTGATGTTGTGAACACTTCTGGCATGTAATATGTTGTCAGTTTTATGTTTTCCTAATTTGTATTTGCTCTGTCTGCTTGTGCCTTCTTAAGTTGTGGTCTTATATTACTTATATAAGAACATAAAACCCCATTTGAAATGCTATGTTTAAAATTTGATATACTACCCAGTCTGGTTATGCATCATAAATTGTTTTACATGTTTATGTAACCATTTGGCTATTGTACATACATGAAGCTGACAGCAAGGCTATAAACATTTCATCAGCGCGCAGTAATATTTGACATTCAAAGTGTGTCACTATGGACGGCTTTAATGTTTCAGATATTTCAACTGCACTGACGAGACAAACAGGGAGTGAAGAGAGGAATATATATATTTTTTCCCCTCATTAATAATCATTGAGTGTTCTGTCTATGCTGAATCACTTCAGACTAGCTGCAGGACTGACAAGCTAGGCTGTATTAACGTTAGACCATGTGCTGGTATTACAACATTAAGCAGCTCATCGGAGTCTCATCAAAAAGTGAGCAACTTGTTGCAGCTTTAGACATCAGATCTGTACATTTGCAGAAATCTTCTCAGGAGATTTTATTGGCCCTTGCCTGAAGAAAATCTAGCATATATTTATGTTGATGTAGCTAAGGAGCTCTGCAGCTGTCTATTCATGGCAGCTTGTCAATGTTCAAGTTCGCACACAAATCGCCAAAGGAAACTTCACTTCAACTATATAAAGACTTAAAGCCATCACACATTCAGCTGGTCTGATAAACAGAGATGAACTTAAAACTGCATACTGATTTCTATAATAGTGAGATGATGAGACACTATGTAACTTACCGTGTGCACCATAGGTTAAATCGGATTAGAGGTACTAAAGTAAAGCTTAAAAAGGCTGCAGATCATCTGAGATGAATGCAGTTTGGGGTTTTTTATGTGACATATATAAATGTTCCTTACTTTACTTGTAATTATCAAACACCACTATAGCTCCAAAGGGAATATTCTAGCATCTAACACAGCATTAAAGTTGCGCTTTAACTTCTAATTATAGGAATTTAATGGTATATGTGAGTACCTGCATTTGGAGGGTACAAAAAGATGATGTGGACAAAAATGTAGGAAAAAACATCAGCAATGAGCAATGTAATATTAAAATGACCAGCAGTGACATAATGAACTAAACATTCTTTGGGTGTTTTCAGGCCTTCCATGATTATCCTTCTTTGTTCTTCCATTTAATGAGGTGTTTCGTGCACAATCCAGCCTCAGAGAGCATCAAAATTGCAACAACCACATTTGCATGAGAGGTGTTGGTAATTGGGCACAACTCTGCATATGCATCATCACTGTGATTTGTGCCTTTCTCAGTACATGCAAACCTAGTACTTTCTTCACGGTCATTACGATTACAGCCAAATCAACTAGAGTTACGGAGGATTGGTGAAAGAAAGGGCTTACAGACCTCACTGATTGTGGTTGAGACTGACCAGTCAAGACACGCTGAGGTAGACAATGTTCACTTTTCACACTAATAACGCCGGCTGCCTAAGGTCTCTTTTCACTGTGGCAAGAATCGTACAATAATCTTTCATCCTCTTAATAGAAAAAAAATCTCCACCACCGAGAGTTGCTAGATCACCATTCAAAAGAAAAGATTATCTACCATGAATTCTCAAACAGGTAAAAACAAAGATTTCAAGGTACATTTTTATTAAGAAGGAAAAAGGGAAATGAAAAAGAAATGAATGTCCTTAATTCAACTTAGACTTAGGTTGA
The DNA here is from genome assembly GCF_013358895.1 of Oreochromis aureus. Classification (NCBI taxonomy): domain Eukaryota; kingdom Metazoa; phylum Chordata; class Actinopteri; order Cichliformes; family Cichlidae; genus Oreochromis; species Oreochromis aureus. The sequence continues at coordinate 15,486,957 of NC_052949.1, forward strand.
ATCACCTCAGACAAAGAGGAAGAAGCGTCAGAACAAATGTGGAGCGGAAGGAAAATCTCATGAATATAATCTCTGAAGCAAAGCGTGTTTCCTTAATATTTGATCTTTGGTCTTTTGTCATCTTTCAAGGCATTTAACTTCATTCGGTTTCAGTGAGTGTAGTGGGCTATACCTACTGAGATCTCTCAGTAATGTGTGAGCCAGTTGTGATAGTGTAAACCGATCTCCTCTGGCTGCTGATTGTACTATCGATCACACAGGGCTCGCTTGTTTTTCAGTTTCATGTTTACGGCTCATTTAAAATTCTCAAGAACAATGGAATAAACAATAGAGGAAGTAGGTTCTGACTAATTTATGGGCAATGCTGGATGGGGCAGATTTAGATTTTAAAATAATCTTGCTTTACTCCTACATAAAACAGTTACCACTGCAAACCAAGGTTTTCCATCTTTTAGTCCAGTGTACCCACACAGTCCTACTTAACCTAATCCAGATATGTTTGTTTGAACTGACTTTAAAATAAATGTTATTTAATATGAAGTGGACATTTGTTCAAATGAAAAGTTAGTGTTTAGATAAAATATCTGGCCAAAGTTGAGTTAAATATCTGCGAGACTACATTACGTAAATTATTGTATCAACCTTTAATCTTGCCATATCTCATTTAGTGTTGATAGATGGGGTGAAGCATAGCACGTCAAATTAAAACCCTTGACAACAATTACAGAAAGAAGCAATTAGGATAACCTAAAAGACAAACAAATTGACTATAATTATGTTGAAAGCACCAGAAGTTAAATCTTGTTCCCCATAGGTATACATAGTAGCAAAATGGTGGGGATTCTGGTATTGTAAATGAATTTAATGTAAACTACTTGTTTCCACAACTCTAATAAACTCCAAAATACAAACATTAACATCCCTTTCACCCTTTCTTAGGTCTACCAGTTATTCAAACTGTTTTTTTCAGCATTTTAGCTAGCCTTAAAATGCTAACTATTTTAGCTAGCTTAAATAGCATAGTTTCTTCCACCTTTCTTTTTAACCTTTCTCTGTTTCGATCATATAACCAGTAATTCTAGCCTTTTAAAGATTTGCCTAATATTTAAGTGTAGTATTTTACTTGCTCATTCATTTACTTTAAATTTTTAATCTTCTGTTAGAAGCTAAACCTTCATGAACTCAGACAGCAGAAGCAGGGAATCTCAATGAAATATTAAGCAGCAAATCATCTACACTCCAACCCTGAATGCCCTTACTAGAATAGTCTTTAGAGGCACTCTTTTTGTTATAGCTGAGGTGTTATGTGATTCCTGATTAGCCATTTTTTGATCAATTTACCGCTAAGCAAGCCAACAACTACCTGTATGTCACTATTGTTTTGTGAATACAGTGTTATAATGTAAGTAGCTGTTACATTAATGTTGGGTTAATTGTTAATTACTCTTTTTACCCGTGTAGTTAATTACCGTGTTGTGTTTCCGTGGCAGATAATAGCTACTTTTGCAAATCCTACTTTATCAGAACTAGCTCTTTGAATCTCACCATCGCCAGTTTTTTCTCTTGCTTTTGCAGTTTGACAACTGGTTCAAATAAAGACTTCAAAGCCCTGCTCCATGTCTTCAACCTTTATTAGAAGTGTACAGCTCAGTGCATAGCTGTGGACCTTACTACGTGCAGAGTCAGGGGAAAAGAAGGCTGCTGAAAACTGCTCAAATAACATTAACTTCTTAATGTCAGTGCGTGCTTACCGTCTGTGCTGGGGGTTTGATCAAATCTCATTAAGGCAGTGCCGTTTGGCAGCTGACCCTCCAACCCTGCCTCCTATAAATTACAGTTATACAACTCAGTTGGACTCTCAAACCTGGACTCTCAGTCCTTTAAATAGAACCTGGGTGCAGTAAATTGCATGGCTGTTATTCAGGATATACCGCACAATGGTAATACACTGCATACTGTTAATGATGAGCAATCTAGGGTATAGAAGGGTCAAGCTGATTTTCATGCTGCTAAGAAGAAGAAAAATGGTGCCTTGGGAACAGATATAAATGTTTAGTAATAATGTGATGAATGTGTTTCATAAGATCAAGACATCATATAGACAGAGACATCATGTAAAATTTAGACAGGCAAAGGTCCTACTATTAAATATGATTCAATGCATGTTGCCTTAAACTCCCACACACTGGCTTATCGCATAATACAGATGTCAATCGGCACTCTTATAGCCATTCCACACAGAAAATAAGGGTAGAGACACAAAGATCTTATAAACTCTTAGTTCAGCCAACTTTAATAGATTAATTATCGCGCTAAAAGCACAAAACTTTAAAATGACAGGCTTCTTGAGGGCACTTCCCATCCACTTGTAGCCATTATTTACTTACTTTTAATATGACCTGTCCTCAGTTTACCCAGATAATGTGGCATCAGAAATAAGTAAAAGTGTCAGAATGTCATACGGGGCTTGGTCACTGTCAAATCAGGGCTAGACTGAGAGCTAGCTTTACAGGGCCCTCTAGGACTGAAAAAGTTCCATCCAAAGAAACAATCGGGCAGCCCAAAGTAATCACAGCATTAGAAAATGAACACCTCAAGTTCTGGTTAACCAAAACTTGCCATCTCTGGAGTACTCAGCAGTCATTACTAAATTATTAGAGGAGTGCTCAGTACACATGGCTCAGACTATACAAATCTTTGAACTGTCTTCCTTTTGATCTTACCCACCCTAACATAAAGTTTCATGACTGTATATTTGTGGCCCTGTTGTGTTGAGAAAAATCTGTTTGCAGATAGCGAGAGAAAAAGACACCTGCCAAAGTACTTCAAACCTCCCGGGTCCTCATCATAGTTTGATATGATCACACACAAACTCAAAAGGTGAAAACAATTCTGTCTACGCTGTTGAGACTAGTACTAAAGAACTCGAGAAGTCTGCCTTGTTGCTATCTCAGAGGACAAGTAGCAGTCGCGGTGACCTGACCTAAACCTTGCTGATCATTTTGGGTGCCACTTAAAATCTGAGCAAGTCAAGTATTCCTGACACCACGCAAAGCTCTTTAGAAAATTCTCACATCATGCTGGGAAAGCTTTTGCACAGACCTTTGGAGAAGATGCAGCTTGAGTGCACGCTTTCATTATTAAAGGAAAAAGTATTCTGAAATCGCCTCCACAGATTTATTCAAACTGATAGGTTAATATTATAAAATTAAACATTCTGTATTAAATTAAAAAATAAAATTTAAGTATCATTGTGAGCAGTCTCTAACTTTCAGGCCTCATCATATCTAAGTGTGTTCTTAATTTTCTCCATCAAGACTATAGTCTACACTTTCTCTTTAACATTTTGAAGGGAATATTTGAGATTTGGTCCTTGATGAGTCAGACTTGGACTTGGTTCATCTACAGTCGGGTGGAAAAAAGCGAACCAGACACAATATAACTTCCTTTAATTTATTCTCTGGCTGTCGAAAGTGTAAAAAGAAGTCTCAAACAGCGTGAGCTTTGTTTTTCTCTAGCAGAAAGCAGAGCAGTTCATTAGCCTTATCTCAGTTAAATTTGCCCACATGGAACAGCATGGGGAAATCAAGCCTGGAATCCATTGGAGTTGGGCTTGGCAGGATTTGGTTGTTCATTAATTACGCTTTGTAATGAGCGTTTCTGTGGAACATTACTATTACATTGGTGGGATAATGGCTGCTTATTTTACAGCAACACAAAAATATCCATCCCGGTCCTTTTCTAATGTCATTGGGTGGAACGTTTAATCAAGCTGTCAGGGTATTGAAAATAAGTTTCCCTTTTTCTCCTTGAAACATAGAGGCCCGGGGAATATCTATTATGCCCCTAATTGATTGCAAACTCATGGTCTGAGTCACATCTCAATCTTTCCAGCTTCTTTTTCCTCACTCTGCTTTCCTCCAGCCTGGCTTGTTGGTGTGCACAGTGTCATAACATGCATGGCTGTGGCTGGTTTTGTGGAGGGTGAAGAGCAATAATTTAACCATTAGACTGCAAAGGTTTCAAACAGGAACTGTGAGTTCACAAGGACACCAAAAATAAGGAGGTGTGGATGCATGTGCTTCTTTGACAAGGATAAACAAATGTCGCTCACATTCACTGGGAAATGAAATTTAAATTCATGCATTTTATTTAACAGCAGTACAGTGGGTAGTACCGTTACCTGGGTGTGAACCTGAACCTGGGGCGCTAAACTGTGGAGTGCTTTCCCCGCTGTAGTGGGCGTTTATTTCTGCAGGAGTTCATACAGTATGTGACATGCATGTTAGATGAAGTTAGTGGCTTTAAATTAGAAGTCTGTATGAATGCGAGGATAATGACTTGATGGGCATCTTGTCCTGGGTGTACCCTGCCTTGTGTCCAGTGTCAGCTGGGGCGGCCACCAGCCCTTGTAAGGACTGTTGAAGAGTTACATGATATGAAAACTGCTTCAGTTAAAGTTGCATTTTCAGTAGATGTTGCCCTGTGTGCATTTTGGTGATTAGCGAGTGAAAAGTCTTTCAGGCATGATGGGAGAGAGAGATGAAGTGTAAGAGAGCCAAAGTAATGAAAGGCAGGGAGAGAGAAGGCTGCAGAGGGTGAGAAGATGGAAGAAGGAGTGATGGGAGAGCGATGAAGGGCGTGAAAGCTGGACTTAAATAACAATAAAGGGAGCGAAAGCGATAATAATGACAAACAATTATTAATTTATTCGTTGCAAGTCATCACCCCACATAATATATAATTACAACTTGAGCTCTGAAAGACTTTTAATAACTGGCTGAACATAAATAATACACAGTATGCAAGTAAGCGCTTCTCACTTATACAGTAATAAACTCTTATATTCACTGGAATGTTTAATTAATTGTTGTATGTGTAATTGCCATAGTAAATGTGCCGCTGTTTTGTATTGTCCTTATTAGCAGACCTTATGTTGATACAAGTATTATGAGTTCAATCTTAAATGTTTTGACTTCTATTCTGATTGGTTATATTTTCCTGGTTGTGTGGATGCATTATCCATCCGTTTCTGCTTATTTGCCTCATGAATTAAGAACTGAAATCGAAGTAGTCCCAATTGATTTTTTCAGATTTAAAACTGCACCTGATACTACGGACAAATTAACCAACAGAGCTGGAGAAGCAGAATATCTATTTTCATTTTTTTTCCCTCTCTGACCTGCTGCTGAGCCCACAGTTTCTACTCTGCAGGCTTAATTTTTAGCACCAAATTGAAGGAAAATTCATTTTCTTCCAAACAATGTCTTTTTTTGAAGCTGACAGACTTACAATTTGTGATCTGTAGGCATTTGGGTTAGAGGAGTGCTATTTAACTAACCATAGAGATCATTTATAATTCGATCGAGGATTCTTAGAGACCGCAACCCATGACCACAATTTTAACACGAGGGACTCCAACCCCCACAAAAAAAGGAAAAACACAGATCAACTTCTTAGGGTACTCTGGGTTATTAAACTAGGTCGATTTGAGTTACAGTTTGGATAAGCTGTTATGCAAGAGAAGTGCCAAGCCCATTTCAGAGAACTTATGACAGCTGGTTACAGTCAGTCACACAGAAAGCCATCACCATGGTAACCGACTACTGCTTAACTGAGTCAAAGTGACAGAGTGATGACATACGATGCATCTGAATTTCATCATCTGATTGGCTGATTTGAATCTCTGCTTGCTCTCTCTTAATTTGTTATTTTAGGATATTATGAGTCTCAGTTCTATTTAGCCTTTGGTGTCTGTGTACGTTTTATCTGTATTTCAGTAATGAGTTTTAGTTTTTGCATCATCTCGTTTTTTGTGTGTTTTTTAGTAGCAGTACTGGTCTCCTTAGTGCTTCTGTTTGTGCCTGTCTTTGTCTCGTTGCATTCATGATTTGTCTACTTGATGGCCTGTTTAACTTTAAAGGTTAGTTTTCTTTCATGTCCTGTGTTAGTTTTGCTTTCTGGCTGTCCTCTCCTCCCTTATTCTTTTTATTGCTATCGATTGTATACGCCTGTGTCTCATTCCCTTCCTATTTCCTAATCATGTATTCCCTTTGTTATGCCATCTGTACTGTAACAAATTGCTGTATGAATTCTAACATGATTTTACAGTAAGCAGGCTGTCTTTCAAAAATACTGTCATATTCTGTAAATAGCAATGCATTCTGGGAGCTTGTGGCAGTTTAGTTAATATAGAGCCTATACTACAAATTTCAAGTTTACAAATGCATAATGGGTTTCTAACGGTGCTGAGAATTTTCAGCAGTGAGTGAAAGGTTTTCTAGTGGTGGTAAGTTTTAATTTTTTAGTCTTTATGTTTAGAAACTTTAAATTTGGCATTATTAAAAGCAACGTTAAACATTTATCACTGCTTCTCATCTGCTAGCAAGGTTAAGGTTAGCTTGATTGTTGCTAATGCAATCATTAGTGAACACTGAGGAGCTTTTGGCACTGATACATAAAGTAAGCTTTCAGTATGGATCATATTAAATTCCGTTCTTTTTCTGAAATTCTTTTGCCGACAGAGAAAGACTTCCAACTCAGAGTGGTCAAGTTCAAAAAATGATCTTTATTTTACATTTCCGGAAATGGAGAACTGCAGAGACGAAGACGTACCCCAGTTCTGAAAGCATAGCAAGCAAAATACATATATATAGTTCTGCTATACGTCACACACAGTTTCGATCAAAACAACTCTCCATTCACTTTCTGTCTGCACGCTTCCTGTTCTCTGTAAAAGCATGCAGTTTCCTGTCAGTACTTTTGGCTCAGATTCTACTCAGAGTTGGCCCTTTTTAGACTGGAAGCAAACTATATTAAAAACAAGTAACAATAAGCACTAAATAAGCACTAACAATATATTAATTTCGTGACAGTTTCCTAAGAAACACGACATAATTCCTGATTTATCCCCTTAACTTTACTTGCATGTGAGAATAATAGCTGAAGTATAACAAAAGAAATCATGCCGAAAAATAAAACCTTTCCATTGCCCAAGCATGTATGTCATCCGTCCCCTCAACGGGTTGTATATTTTCAATGTTCCCTTATTATTGTGGCATAATTACTTCTTTCCACAACAAATAAATCATACAAATCAATTTACGTATAGTTGACCGGGAAATTAAAGCAGCGATCACTTGGACTATTCCGCAGCACCCCTCTCAGTGGTACATCCCTCCAGGTAACCATTGTCTTGTACAGTAGAGCGGGACATTAGATTTACTCTCAGCGGAATTGACCGGAGATGGCATCAGTTCATGCACTGCACTGGCCTGCACCATAATTAGCTTTTCCTAATAAAACGTCCTAAATTACTTCTATCAATTTTTAGGAAACAGTCTCCATATAGTTAACCAGTTTCCTCTTTATAAGTTACTCCTGGTTCCTAAGCACACAACTTACAGTTCAGTTAATTGTCCCTTCCTCCCTTTAACGGGTAGGGCATATCCGGCCTAAACACTGTGTTTGGACAATTTACATAACATAGAAATCCTACAAACTATTACTAAAGCTAATCCTCCCATTACTCTTCATTACTTTATGCTCACTTTGTAATCTCTGTCTAACAAACTTTTAATTTTCTTTTCAATCTAAACAACTACTCTTCTGAGAGGTTTCTCTGTGCTCTGTGCTTCTTTTGGGTGACCCTTCTCTTCTCTCGCCAACCCCTTCGTGGTTTTGCTGTGGTTCTGGAACCTTCTCCTGTAAAGGACAGAAAACGAAAACACCTCTCTCTGCTACGCCTCAATAATCTAATATGTTCATCAATTGTTCTCGTAATTATTCAAAATTGGTTCAAATTATCATATTCTGGGCTCTATCATTTATATATACTTAATCTCAATATTATTTATGTGTGTAAACGACACTTTTGGCAACCTTTAACGAGCCGCTTTCACCGTCTTCGCCCCCAGGTGTTTCCTGTTATTTTTCTTTTTACGCTTATCTCTGAAACATCATGAACACATCCTGTACCAAAAACCTCTTGCTATGCAAGTGCAAAAGTTTACAAGCAAAATGTGTCTTAACTCTTAACATTTTGCGATTTGTGTACATAGTTCATGGTTGAACTAAAATAACGTGATGTGCTGAAAATAATACCAAACCATTTGTAACTATATTTATTTTAGCAGCAGTTTAAAAAAAAAGTCAAATAAATTACAGTGTGGTCACTGTACAATTTAAAAGTAAAGTGCTGGAGACCCCGCTGCCAATATTTTACTGTAAAACCCACAAGTTTTATCTCAAAGTTTGTATTGTTCAGTAATGTTCTGATGGCTTTTGGTTTTCTGTTTGGATGTGGTTTCAGAGGTAGAGTGGGTTCTCCACCAATCGGAACGTCTGTGGTGCAATCCGTGGCTCTTCCACTTTGGATGCTAAAGTGTCCTTGGGCAAAATAGTGAACCCATAATGGCACCCATCGGAGTAACTGTGCGTGTGACATTTAAAAGGTGCTTAAAGGCATAGGATACAGCACTGTGTGAATGTAGCTTGTAGTTAAAAGCTCTTTGAGTGCACAGAATAGAAAGGTGCTATATACTGTGAGCACGAGTCCATTTACTATTCCCTTTTTGGAGCTTTTTGTTGAAATTTTGCCTGCCTTGTACTCCAATTCAGTCCTCAACTCCTCACATGTACTCACATAACAAATGTAGCTCCTAAAATTGCCTTTCATATTTTCTACAATGCTAAATATAAACAAAAATTAAATATGTTTGACAGTGGTCTGGCAGCACGAGGCAAAGAGCTCACAGCTGTCACTAAATGCTGCTAAATTCCTGATTGATGCACAAGAACTGCATGTCATTGTTTTTCATCATCTGAGCCCTGTCCAAGACAAACTCATGAGAAAAGCACAGAATCACAGGTTATGAAAAAAATACATCTTGATGCAGGACACCATCAGTCACAGTAATAAGCTGCTTTAAAGAAAAAAATAGACTTTCAGGACCTTTTCGCTTTGGTGCACAAGAATTCAGCTAAAAATCACTGTTATCTTCTTTCTTCTTGCAGTAAGCAGCCAGCATGTCAGGAGCCAAGAAATAACTATAAAGGTGGTGCATTGTCAGAGAACAGAGAAAAAAACACAGATTTCAAGCAATTAATAGACAAACAAAGTGATAGACATTAAAAATGCTCTGTCATGCAGACAGGAAATGTCAGTGATTTACTAGAATTCATCTGCTGTGGAATGCGTCGCAGTTTTCATTTTCAGCCTGGACAGGCAGGCTGCTGATCTGTACGTGGATTTCTCTGTAAAACGAACTTTATATTTTTCATAGTCTTTCACAGCTGAGCTGATGTCACAGTCAATAGTGTCAGTTAAGTTTTTATTTCCGGTACAACGGCTCAGTGTTTACCATCTCAATCTTTTCTTGCTCATTTACACCAAATCGGGGGATGAAGAATTTCACTTTGCAGAAGTACTGCAGGTTTGAATCCAAAGTTTATGCTAAATATTTTTATTATGCACATATGGTTTGGGGTTTTTCTTTTAATATTTCAGAACTAAAGGTGTCTGAAGATGGGGTTTTTTATTATGTAACTTTACAGAGCCACAAGACTTGGGGACATCCTACCCAGACTACTTAACTTGAATAATGCTCACAGCAAAAAATGTAAAATTTAAGCTCTTCCACCCTTTTGTGTTTTCAGTACAGGAGCAAAATATAGAATAGGAACACAGGAGATCATGCAAACTTCTCACTGTTTACTTCCTTCAGGCCAATTTCATTTGTTTCATCTGATCTGATCTAATCAGGATGATTTGGCTCATGCATTATGGCTCTCTGTGGGCACAAAATCTCTTCCACTGAAAGGCTGTGTGTAGAAGTGTACCTCGCTCAGGTCAGAAACCCAGCTCCAGGCGATAGGAGCAAGGCCGGTCAGTGATGCAGAGCAGCAGGAGTTCTGCTGCAAAATGGTAGAAGTGCGTGCACTCTGCTGATGATGCAGACATGGCTCACCAGGGGACTGATCCACGAGCCGAGTTCCTCCCTGGCTGTGATGAGGAAACTTGGGGACAGACAGTTCTGCTAATCAGTCAAGGAACAGATGTTGAAAATGAACCGACATGTTTAACTCCATCCGGAAAGTCCTTTTACAGATTCCCTAATGTGGAGACATGTTTCTTGCCATTCTGTTGTCTTACTGTTGTCTTTAATTAACTGGTTGAGTAAACCTGGAGGGAAGAGTTTTCTGGCTTTGGCATGGCAGATCTGGCTCCAGACCTTTGGAGCTCCATACTGATTGGTACTTTTGCAATTCTCCATCTCTCTGCTTATCTCCAAGGACCAGAACTATAGACACCTCGTTTTGACTGTATCTTGGGATGATGAATGCCATTACTGGTGGAACCATGAGAAGGCCTCATGCTTATCCCAATAAGCTGGGAGATAAAGAGGCCAACTAATTAAAAGATTTAGTTTATAATTGAAAAAAGACTTATTTAACCAATTTTCCTATTACAATAAATGGTAAGAAACCACTTGAAAACAAACACCATAATTACAGCTATGAATAGTTATCTACTAAAAGTTTCCATCATGCAGAACACAGGATACCCATCAATACTATCAATCAAATAAAGTAGAGAGAACAGAAACAACAGTCTAAAATGTTTCAATCAGGACCAATAGAGTACATCTGACAGCATGGCTCCAGACTGGGACCTACTGCGCTTCCTCAAAGGCTAAGGTAGGAAAAATAGCAGCAAGACCCCAGAGTAGAAAAAAATAGATTCAGACAAATCATAGAAAAGAGGAACAGCAATGGAGGGGTGGGTTACAATGCGGCTTGTACCTTAAAACAGCAACTGCAGGCGGACTAAGGACTAAAGACACCTAAATATCGTCCCCACCCATTAAGCTATATACAAACTGAAAGTGATTTGCAGAAATGTGGCAACTGGAAACCAGATAAAGTGAATGAACTTTAATTCAATTCAGTTTTTTTAATATAGTGCCAAATTACAACAACATATTGTACAGTAAAGACCCTACAATAATAGAGAGAAATCCCCAAAATTAAACAACCCCCTTTAAGCAAGCACTTGGTGACAGCTGAAAGGAAGAACTCCCAGTAGGGAGGATGGCTGCTCCTCCCTCAGTAGCACCAGGCTCAGGGAGGAGCAGCCATCTCCTGTGATCAGCTGAATGTGAGGGAGACAGGATAAAAGACACACTGTGGAAGAGAGCCAACCACGAGTAAAATACCCGCTGGCAACCAGATGTGGTTAGGATCTATGATAAATTTCTGACAAGCAACTGAAGGGATTACCAGTGGGAGTAAAGAATACCTTTAATTGACATATGAACCGGTAGCAAATACGTCAGAGTGTCACCTTTGCAACCAAAGCCCAAAATGTCAGAAATCAACCAGCTGTCAGCTTCAGAGCAATGCACGATGAGCGATTCACTTCCAGTGTGGACAGCTGTAGACAGCACTGACTGTGTGCTGAGGTGGATTTTGTGGCTTGCCTGAATTAACGCAATAATCCATTTCTGAAGACAATTTCTGTTCACTTGTATGAAGTCAAAGTTAACGTTGTGCAACTTTGGTTCAACTTGCATATGAAATCCATGCTGTGTTGAAAATAAACAGTAGACTTCTCAATTGCCCACCACTAGCTACACCTGACCACTGATAAGAAAGCTCTATTGATTTCAAGCTGTTTTCTTGTAAGGAATTTAAAACCAGCTGCCTCTTCACCATTTTTTCCAGATTAAAAACAAAATGTGTTTTTGGTTAGGATGCAAGGTCAAGTGTCCAACAAGGTCTTATCTTAGTAAAATGATTTGACTGTTTTTAGAGTGAAGCCTTAAGGAGGTGTACAGAATATTGGCTGTTGGCAGTACATCAAATAAAACCATTGCTGTGTATTTACTTGCATGAATACTCTGCGTATTTAAGTTTTCACCTTTGTCCGATCAAATCCATATTGAATTTTGAAGAATTTGCCCTTTACTTCAAATAAATTCAAAGAAAACCTTGAAGGGCTTTTTAGATTTATCTTGTTTGAAAAGATCGGACGCATTTCCACAATAGCCCACTGAAGAAACATTTTGAGCATAAAGAATAAAAAAGATTCGATTCAAGACTGGTTTTTGGTTGGAAGTGCATTACTTGCCCTACTAGCAGAGTTATTTATACGCTTAAAGACCCCTGTGGTTGTAGATAGCGTATGTGGGAGAAAAAAACAAGGCAAAAAGTAAAACTTTAGATCCCAGAACAGAAAGTGCAGAGAAAATGAGCCCAACTTCACTGTAGTGAAACATTTTCTGGAACAGAGGAACACATTTTTTCCTGGCTGACAATAAATTCCCAAATGCGAATTGGCAATCTGGGTGCGTTGCTTTGGAAAAGCAAAGTCCTTTTGGATGACTTAATAATTACATTCGCATGAATAAATCGATTTTTGCTCGCGATCGGTGTGCACATATCGGCTTGATGCAATATGTGTTAAAGAGTTACAGAGTTTAGAGATAGTGGAAATTTATTGGACACATTTTGCTGGATTCTCACAGAATCTTCTGATCTTACATGAAATGCAGCAAGAATCAGAAAGCATGTGTGCGAAACTGACTGCAAGAATTGGTGCTTGATATGAGTGACAAGGCTGATTATTTCATGTTTACCGACTCCTCATTACGTTTGTTTACTCTGATGAAGGCATGAGCTGAAATATTGAGTGCTGTTTTTCGCTGCTGTTTAAAACAAGGTTATTTAAAAAGAAAAAAATATACACAGTGGGTCATGTGCTCCTGCTGGATAAAATATAATACCAGCGACAAAAACATACTAAGGAGTGACTAATTAAAACAACTTCATAAAACACTGAAAATAGAACCAGTGAAAACATCAAGGTTATGTTGCTGTGTTTACAGGTTTCTGTTGTAGAAGCTAAGAAGTGACAACCCTCAAGACTGAACCCTGTTTCTATGTAGTATTATTATTCAAACACAGGCTCACTGTAGCTCATGCATAGTATTAACACTCTAAATTTAATCAAAATTAGCCTGAAGGTAAAAATAAAACATACACCAGCTTCAGTTCTCTTTCCCTGTCTTCACATCTGCTGCTTTTAAAAAAACACATTAAGCAATTGTATAAAGTGATTAATGTAGCCTCCATATGTGATACGTACAGTGGCATATTTTTTTCTGTACACAACCACAATGGGTTTGAAATGAGGCAATTAAAATGTGACCAGCTATAATTCAAGGGGTTTGAGTATTGGGTTATCTATTTGGAAAGTACAGACACTTTCCCCTGTTTTTTACAATCTCAAAAGATGGTTGAGTGAAAGGCAGTTTCGTGGTCAGGTGTCCGGGGCTTCTTTGCCATTTCCTAAATAAATTAAGGAAACAAAAAGTCTGGAGTTGACTTCCAAGTGCTGAATTTGCATTTAGTAGCTGCTCAGTGGCTCTCTCAGTATGTGGCCCCGCGTGACGTTGAAGGGCATCATTACAGTTAAAAAATAAAAATATAAAATTAACAGTAGCACCACAAAGATCTTGAAGAGCACAGAAAGACACCTGAAAATACATAATTGCGGAATTATTTATGTGGTAAGGAAAAGAAAAAGCCTTCACCATATCTAGCCAGTCTAATGCTCGCCAGGAGTTATGACTGTTCAAGTCTAAAATCAAGATGGCTTCAGGAGTGTAAAGCTGAGGGCAAAGATGCACAAAGATTAGAAAGCTTGCCCAGTTTGAGACCAAGAATAATTGCACACAAAATTTCTTTAAGCTGCTAAGCATGGTTGTGCAGTGGTGGTTAGCACTATCGCTTCACAGCAAGAGGGTCCAGGGTTTGAATCTACTAGTGCATGTTCTGCCTGTGCCTGTATGGATTCCCTCCAGGTACTCCTCCCCGAGTCAGAATACATGCATGTTAGGTTAAATGGTGATTTTAAGTTAGTTCTCTCTGTGTTATCCCTGCGATAGAAAAACCTGCCGAAGGTCAGTTTTCATCCCATGACAGCGGGTGTAGGCTGCAGCCCCCCTGGAACCCTGAATTGGATAACCTGAAAAAGATGGATGGATTCCCTCAAAATACGTCTTGTGAATGAAATTTATCACACATTAACTGATGGTTATTAGGCAAAATAATAATAATAAATTTAAAAATTACTCTCAGATTTAGCCATTCTTATATTTTTGCTTGTTTTACGTTATTGTATTTTTGCACAACTCTGTTGCTTGAGAAGCTCGCACACAAGAATTTCACTGGCATGTACTGTACCAGTGTACCTGCACATGTGAAGTGACAATAAAAGTGATTTGATTTGATTTGATTTATTGCAGATGACACACCACAACATTAGTTAAACCCAGTGGAAAGTGTTTTGAAATCCGAAATGCTAAAGCTGGCCTAAAGCTGAAATTCCTCATTGTTAATTAAATCTCATTTATTTTAAATCCATTGAAGTGCAGGTTTTAAAAAAAATTTATTCAGATAACTGTTCATATACAGTATCTGATCCGAATAGATTTCCAATGTCACTTCAGTATCAATCACTGACAAATCATAAGTCTCGGAGCGTTCTATAAAATCGCCTTTAAATATTTCGTGTATTGCAAAGGCAAGAGCCTGTTGTTTCTGACATGCAGGTTCAACTAGCCAAACTAGCTCTAATCTGTCTGTTCGTTTCATAAAGCGCAACAGACAGCCCGGGCTAACAAAACGAGGAGCCGTTGGCCAAAAAGCTAAATAAATAAATAATTACTCTACTTCCTAATTAGTTAGACTTCTGAGGGTTCTCGTATGTAAATGCACGACATTAAATAAATAGCGTTTCAAATTACCTTTACAGAGATTTTTTTGCCCCCCGTTGAACCGCCCAACATTTCACTATTCGGGATACCCAAGGATACATAAGCATGCGCACCTCGGTGCACGTCACGGGCGTGACGTCAACGCGCGCCAATTCAAACTTCAGGAAACGAAAGTGTCGTTTAAAAACGGTCTCACAACAAAACAGACAATATTTAGTGGATAACTTCCGTCTCCGTGTTCTCTTTGTAAGTATTAAATATTTAAATATTTTGTTTGGTTGTGTGTGTATGCCTATAACGTTTGTTTTCAACACTACATGTACGACAGAAAAAATAATATTGCGTTAATTTGTGTTTGCTAGCTACGATTGACATGCGCACGAGAATTGGTAGTGTAATCAGCTGTCATGTTTTTTATTTTATTCTTCTCATGTTTAATTAACATGAAAGGATTTTCTTTTATTGGCACTATGCAATGTAAATGTGAGGAATTAAACTTATTCCAATATTGGACTAAATGAAATAGAAAAAGATGTAGGAAATGTCGATGTTCATTGAAAGCACGACGGGTGTGTCGATTTTGACTCAACTCGCCTTTTGTAAAAATTTATTATTAATAGTCAGTTCCACTTCTGTCTCTGTTTTTCATTTCGCTGTGTTCATAGCTGAGGGTGTGTTGTGAGCTGCTCTTCACTTGGAGTGCTTGCACGAAATTCTTTGATTCAAATTAAACTGCATACCTTCTGGTGGATCCAACACCAGCACAGTCACTTTACTTTTCTTCCCAGAGCACTGCACTTAGTAACAACAGAAGCAGCCATGACATCTAAAAGTGCCAAAGAAACCATAGTTGCCAAGTTGGGTTTCAAATCCAGCAGCCCTGGCTCCAAGGCTGAGGCAGAGCTGGAAAAAGTCAAGAAAGAAAATGCTCACCTGAAAAAAAAGATTGATGACCTGGCCAAACGGCACATCAAACCGCCCGATGCGGACAAAAGCAAGCTGCTGGAGGTAAAAGGAGGTCTTGGCTTTCTCAGTAACATTAAGCACCTGTAG
The DNA here is from genome assembly GCF_013358895.1 of Oreochromis aureus. Taxonomy (NCBI): domain Eukaryota; kingdom Metazoa; phylum Chordata; class Actinopteri; order Cichliformes; family Cichlidae; genus Oreochromis; species Oreochromis aureus. The sequence continues at coordinate 15,502,790 of NC_052949.1, forward strand.
CACTTCCTTGTTTTTTTTTGGTTTTTTTTTTGTTATATGTGTGTGTGTGTGTCTAATATTGGTTGTTTCAGAGGATTCTTTCCCTCGAGACCTTGAGAGAGAGGAACAACCAGCAGTTGCTGGTGAAAGAGCAGGAGCTGGAAACTCTGAGACAGCAGCTGTCAGCTAAAGGAGGAGAGGTACACACAACACCTCTCTACAGAAATACACTGTTAAAAATCACATATACAGTCGACTCTTATAGCTCTATCCATCAAGAAGTCCTCTGTGAACGTGGTCAGATAGTTGGACACTTTTCAGCTCAGAATGACAAGATAGACTTGCAGCTGTATCTTTGAGAGTACTCGACTTTTCAAGATATGTTGCATTCGTGGCATTGTATTGGTGGCATATGTATTGCTAGCAGCAGACAACTGTCAGAAAGAGAGAGGGAAAAAAATGTACTAGAATTCCAGTAAGCTGCCACAAAAACAGTTGGGGGGAAATGGCTTCTATCTCATCTTGACAGCAGCTCAGCAAAGTGAAGTTTTGACGACTAACAGAAACGGCATACTAACACATGGTGTTATGAGCTGTTCACTTGACTCATAAGCTATCTGTCTGCAGTGGGTCTTTTTGCGTGGATTAACATTCAAAACAAGTTACTGCTATGCTGTAGACTTTGCTTTTGTCTATTTTTGAAGTTCTGTTGGTGTTTAATTTGGGCTAGCTGGAATAACTAAACATGGAAATGACACACTCTGACAAATAGAATATCAATATTTCATGTAACCCAGATATTAATCACATTTGCCTTGTGGTTGTTAACCTTCATCAAGAAATGCACTTTAAAAAAAAGAAAGAAAGAAAGAAATTGGAGCTGCTGTGTGGACCAGCACACTGTCAGCCAGCTGTGCTATGTCAGTTGTGTGAAGGGGATAACTGCCTGGAAAACACAAACCATCCCTGCTTAAAGAGAATTGTGTTGTTTTGGCTACAGGTTGTTTTGGAGGCTAGTCAAGTTGTTGTTTGCTTTGTGTTGTTTTGTGTGCATTTCAGGTGGTGGCGTCGCTGCAAGCTCAGCTGGAGCAGCGGAGGAAAGAAGCAGAGCAGAGAGACGCGTTGTTCCAGAGTTTGTCACAGGAGACGGAGAATCTGAAAAACAAGCTGGCCACTGTTTCTGCCCGATGTCAGACTCTAGAAACCCAGGTGGCGTTAGGTTGATATTATAACCTCTTTTTTTATTAGCCAGGGTCAGTGTCTCCTTTTACAAACGACCAGTTGCCTTATTAATCTGTACTCTACTCTACTTGTTTTTGAAATCTACTACCATAGTGGTATTCGTTTTATTACACTGATAAGCGCATACCACTATCCCCTAAGGTAAGTCTTTCCAAAGCTCAGAGAAGCTGCAAAAAAACCCAAAAAACAACAACAACCCAGGAGCAACATCTCAGACTCTACAGCCCTCAGTTAACTTGTTAAATCTTCAAGTTCATGATGATACTTTAGTCTTTTTCTAATTGTATGACTTGCTTGGAAAGGTTGCCAGCAAAAAAACATCTCTCTAAAAATAACACAGCACTACGATTTAGTTTTGCAAAGTTAGATGTGAGCAAATAACAAGACTTTGGAAGGACAAGACCAAATGCACAGCGCCACATTTGGTGAAAACCAAACGCACCATATCAGCACAAACTCCTCGTATCAGCTGTCGAGCATGGTGATGGAGGGGTGATGATTTGGGCTTGTTTTGTAGTCACAGGGTCTGGGCGCTTTGCAGTCGTCGAGTTGACCATCTGTCTGACAGTTAAAGCTTGGCCTAAATTGGCTCATACAGAAGAACAATAGTCCCAAATCTGCAACAGAATAGCTGAAAAAGAAAAGAATCAGTGTATTGAAATCACATAAAGTCCAGACACAATGATGTAAGAGACTGATAAAGTCATGCAGAAAGCAATTACTTCTATCTTTTGCTGCTAAATTTGGTTTTACAAGCTACTCAACGCAAGTTCTATTCAGTTTTTCCCACACAGTGTTTCTACATTTTGGCTTCTTTTTTGTTAAATAAATACACAGTGTAATATATCACATCTTGTTTTTTATCTGAGGCTTTTTAAAAATGTAGAACTTGACAAGAACCTGACTTTTTTTTAATTGTCTTAATTTGTAAAACCCAACATGCACTGTCTTTATACCATGACTGCATGCATTTATGAGTACGCCTGGGCTAGCACAAATCATTTTATTTGAGTGTGAAGAAAAAGAGAAAAACTTTAGGAAAAAGTTGCACCCTCTTTTTGTCAGAAATTGCCAAGGAACAGAGTTGCTTGAGTAGTTATATCCCTTCCTCTGACAGCAAATTTTCCCCCTGGTCTCGGATTAAATCCTGCAACAGCTTTCTGTCCTCTGCCTCCCATTCTAATATCCTCCTCTGATTTATTTTTTCCCTTCTTCTGTATCTATAGTGCTGATGCAGTAGAGCTGTTTCTTTTGTTTTGTAACAATCTGGTCAAATTAAATTCAGTTTTAGCTGTTGCTTGACTTGTGTTACAAAACTGGAGGCTGACTAAAAGTAAAATATAAGTGTAATATTTGCTCGTGGTAAAGGCATTTGTTTTGATCAGAGGTTGATGCACCTTAGACTTTCATTTTTTTCCCTCACATTTCACCAGAAGCTTTTTCTCTTCTTTTATTTATTTATTTATTTATTTTTCTTCAATAACTACTTCATGAGATGAGGTTTGTTTGAAAATCCAAGTGCAGCTGTTTATTTGTCCATTAGGTGGCACTGTGTGACCTCCAATTATATTCTTCATCATCTAACATTAGCTGCAGCAGATTTACTAATTTGTTCTAATGAAAGTCTCAAATTACACATTGCTTATAATGAAAATATTTTTCCCTTTGTCTTCTTTGCCAGCTATTAGCACCCCTGGCAGTATCACAGCCTTCACAATAGTGTCATGAAGGACAAAATAGCATCTTTGTTCAAATAACACTTTGACTAAAGCATCAAATGATTCATATTCAGCAGTGTGAGAGCCTTCAGTGAATCTGCAGGTGCCACTTCCTTTGTCACTGTAGGCTCTTAAAGGTAGCCCTTTGATGCTTTGAGTGCAGCAGGTCCTGCTGCCCATCAGGATTCCTCTTGGCTTCTGAAGAGGCTTTGGTGGCAAAAATCACAAGTAGGGACTTGAGGAAGACTCAGTCATGTCATACCTCCCTTTGTGGACAAAAGTACCTTTCTGGAGGTGGGGCTGATGAAGCCCTGCTCATAGTACTACAAACGTAAAAATCAATTCAGCCTGTGTTTTAAATGGAGTTCACCCGCAGTATATTTTATCAAAGTCCTGCTGTTTTAATCATAATCGGTTACACACAGACACACAGAAAACATTATTCAGTGATGTACAAAACAGCACTATCACAAATTTTTTTTTTTTTTTATCTCCTTGCTTTCCATTGTGCTTCAAATATTACTCAAAATCAAAAGTAGTTTTCTTTTTCTTTTTTACAAGAAACCCAGAGATTTCTTATTTCCTTCTTCTTTTTTTCCTTTTTTGTTACTCATGAAGGTCACCAGAAGGGTGTTAATGCTGGTTGAATGTAAATGGTCTTAGATTGTTTTTATACTGTTTCAAGTCTAACTTGAGTCCAAGGCTGGAAAGCATTACAGTGCAATACTTGAATTACTTGATATGTGAGAGGAGTAGTTGGTACTTGTTGCCTTTGTAGTCTTTTCATGCAGAGCTCTATGGATTTTTTTTTTTTATTTTAAATTCTTATGTCTTAATATCTTCAAGGTTATGTTTTGTTTTTTACAGCAATACTCTTCGCTTCGTTTAGCAGGTTTTACATTACTAGATATAATCTGACCACGCCACCTATTTCTCTTCTTCTTGAATTTGGAAAAGCTGTTAGTGGGCATAGTTTATGGGCTGCACATTCAAATCCATCACGTTGCTCACAGAGCTTTAGCACAGAGATGATCATTTAGATGCATACTCCAACAGCGCTGTGAAGGTTTTATAGGAGCTGCTGGGATCGGCCATGTAGGCATCAGAGTTAGGGTGACAGAATTAGGAGATGACTGTGTCTCTAGCGATGAATAGAATTTGCACCAGATTTGATATCCTCGTCTCTCACATGGATCTATTAAAACCAGTGCTTGTGCTGATAATTTGCGATAGTGTTTTTCTTTTCATTCTCATTTAGAAGATGGAAAAACCTGAACCCGCTACACCTTTGTTGTCTCAACCTTGTATAACCTGAAGTTTTTAGTGTGTGAGTATTTGCCCTTGAAGCTGGATAAACAGAATAACACAAATGCAGCACATACAACTCAGCTGACCTGCAGTACTATAAAACCAGAGGATGCTGTGAGAGTGCATCCTTCTGTTTTTCCTTCCTTTGCACGCTGCAACTCTCCACCAAGTTTCTTTGTCTTCGTTTCTGTGCAATCTCCTGGCAAATGGACAGACAAACAAGCTGCAATCATCACGTGATTTGGTTCTTGTATTGCTGGGGGAATGACAGGGTCTCTTTATTTTCCGGGAGCTTTGGCTCCCTTGAATTGAGCCACTTTTTTAAAATTCACCTTTAAGACTCTGCTATGTCCAGAACAATTATAGTAAAAGGAAGGCACAGGTGCAGACAGCAGCTCCACAGCTCGGATGCATATTGCATAGACCTTTTATTATTAGGATTTGCTAATACAAATGAAACCCAATCTTTTCTTAATGAAAGTATTAACATTTTTATGATGGCTAGATCAGATGTAAGTGTTGATGCTAATGCCGCATAAATCCAACTCGAGTGAACCTAAAGACGTTTTCTCTCTCCAGAATGGACAGGCACCTGCTGCAGACCTCGTAATGATACAAGATCAACTGAAAGATGTGAGTCCAGCAAGATGATGTTCACCTATTTGTAACGAATCATCTGTATCCTGCTACCGAATGATGTGCTCATGAATTTGAGCAGCTGAAAAGTTCACATGTAGTGTATAGGATTCAGTTTGTCATTGTAGGCTGTGTCTCTCTCCCTACCAGGCTCTGGAGAAGAACCAGCAGTGGCTTGTGTACGACCAGCAGAGAGAGGCCTATGTGCAGTCTGTCCTGGCCCGTATTTTAGAGCTGGAACAGCAGCTGGCTCAGGCAAAGCAGCAACAAACCAAACAAGAGGCCAGTCCAGAGGGTAGGAAGTGTGGGGGGAACTGAATTGGCTTCGCTCACTATTCCCTTATTATTCACAACAATCATACAGTAAATGGAAAATTTTCTTTTGGCCTAACAAGCAGCTTTTTTTGAGACACACATGGCGTGGAAAGTGAAGGGGGCAAGCCAGGAAAATGAATGTAATTTGGAGATTTTTGTTTTTTAAGTTAAATAAAATGCAACAGCAACAGGCTTTGAATTAGAAAAGGATTTAATGGGTGATGATGTCGGAAAAAAAATGTGTTCAAATCCAGTAGCGGTCAGGATTGAGCCTTCCATACAGCTTTCACAAAGATAATTCTAACATTTTCACTGCAAATAATGTTTTTATTAGCTTCTTCATTTGCTGACTAACACTACTTGTCTCAGCTCCTGCCAACTTGGCAGATCCAGAAAAGGAATCTCAGCTGAAAAGCCAATATGACCACTTGGTGTCTGGGATGCAGAAAGACCTGGAGAGCCAAAAAGAGCAGGTTACCAGGGCCAGACAGGAGCTCGGTGTCCATCGGGAGCAGGTAAATGCCAAGCAGATTTCATGTAATCACAATTTACTCATTTTGATTAACAACTTTGCCAGATTGCTCCCCTTTCTTTATATATTCTCCGTGTTGTGGCTTGTGCTGCTCATGCTGATAATTCTTGCAGTCTCTATCAAACAATGTGCAAATTCACTGAAATTCACATCGATTTAAAAGAAAGCAACTGGGCTAGTTTCACTGAGCATTTCTTGAATTCAGATGTCTTTGTAACTGAGCTATAGCATTCCTTTAAAGAACGAAGTAGGCGAAATGTATAAAATATCCTACAATTTGCCTTGTCTGCACCTGGTAGGCCTTGAAAGCTCAGGCTGAGCTGTACTCTCAGCGGGAGCAGGTCACCAGGGTTCAGGAGGAGATGTTGGCACTGCAGAGGAAGTACGACGACAAGTGCTGCGAGCTGTCATCCTTTCTGAGGAAGTACGAAGACAAGTGCAAAGAGCTGGAGGAGGCCAAGATGGATCTGCAGGCAGAGCGACTTAGCAACAGGTAAAGAAAGTCCTAGCACCTAACTAAGGTGGATGTGGCCAAACTCCAGGTTAAATGGGACACTTCCTTTGAATATACAGTTAGCTGATTTATTTATGGATTCCAACTGGCTTTGCAACTTATGCAAAAGAAGTTTACAAGCCCAGGTTCTTGAATACAGAGGGGTGACACTAAAGAGCCCTTAAGAATCCACACATAGTGACTGTTAATGGCTTTAACTGATGTCTAAGTACTACAAATGTGAATATTGCTGATACCTTTATGGAATAAATAAACCATTTATCCAGACATGCAGTCTGTGAGGAGAGAAAGGAGTCGTCTGAGCGTGCAGACAGAATGAGGGTGGAACTGGAGAATATGGATATCAGATTGGAGGAGGAGAAGAAGAGATCTGCTGAGCTTCTATTGCAGGTGAGACTCCCATTCGGGGTCTTGTCTCCTTTAGTCACTATTCAGTAATATATATATATATATATTTATTTATTTATTTATTTATCAAAGTCTTTCTTTCAAAACATTTGTAATGCTAAAAAAGTCTGCATTCATAGGGTTGCATATAAAATGGAAAGACCTCATCCATTAGCAATTATATTTAATAAGTAAAGTGCAAGAGCACAATAGATGTACCAGCATATTTAAATAAAATACAGCTCCAGGGTTATCTGAAAAGAAAAGAACTGACTGATAGCATGTGTGTTACTCTTTAATGGTGCTATACAAGTGTGTTTGCCTTGCCTTGATCATGTGCTTCACAGGTAAATATGCTGCAGAAGTCCCTCCTGAGCCAGAAGGAAGAGCAGAGAAGAATCGCAGCACTGGAGCAACAGGTAACACTCTGCGTTTACATTTTACCCAAATTGTTCCTCTTGATAGGAATCTTTGTTTGTAATTGAGTGTTGGATTTGTCTGTGAAGGTTCTCAGTCATCCAAGTCATCGTAGACTAAGGAGTTTGCAAAGAAAAGCGTCTGGACTTCTTGAGTTGCTTGAAGGCGTTTCACCTCTCATCCGAGAAGCTTCTTCAGTTCTAAGGATCAGTGGTGGAGAGTCCCAGATTTAAACCTAGTGGGAGTTTCCCCCCCAAAGGGGGACAAAGGACCCCCTGATGATCCTCTACCTAATCACATGAGCCAAGGTGTGAAAGCGGGTGTGGGTCCTAATCAGCCAGAGTTTCGGGTGAGCTCATTGTGAAACCTGGCCCCACCCTATCATGTGATTTCCTGAGGTCAGATGGCCCAGGATGTGAGTGGGCGTTAAGGCGTCTGGGAAGGGATCTCAAAACTGGATTATAGATGGCAGACAGTTGGTGTCGTAAACCACCGTCTCTGTTCAAAGATGGTCGCTCACAGTGGACGTAAATGGCTTCTTTCACTCCTCTTTCAAACCATCTGTCCTCTCTGTCCAAAATGTGAACGTTGGCATCCTCGAATGAGTGACCTTTATCCTTTAGATGCAGATGAACTGCTGAGTCTTGTCCCGTGGAGGTGGCTCTTCTGTGTTGTGCCATGCGCTTGTGAAGTGGCTGTTTGGTCTCTCCAATGTAGAGGTCTGGGCATTCCTCGCTGCACTGTACCGCATACACCACATTGTTCAGTTTGTGTTTAGGAGTTTTGTCTTTAGGGTGAACCAGTTTCTGTCTGAGTGTGTTGCTGGGTCTGAAGTATACTGGGATGTCGTGTTTGGAGAAAACTCTCCTGAGTTTCTCTGATACACCGGCTACATAGGGGATGACAATGTTGTTGCGTCTGTCCTTCTTATCCTCCCTCGCTGGTGTCTGATCTTCTTTTCTGTGCATCTTTGCTGACTTTATAAATGCCCAATTAGGATAGCCACATGTTTTAAGTGCTTCCTTTACATGTGTGTGTTCCTTCTTTTTCCCTTCAGGCTTAGAGGGAACATGTTCTGCCCGGTGGTGTAGGGTCCTGATTACTCCAAGTTTATGTTCCAGAGGGTGATGGGAGTCAAAGAGGAGGTACTGGTCCGTGTGTGTGGGCTTCCGGTAAACTTCAATGTTGAGGTTGCCATTCTCTTCAATGTGCACGGCGCAGTCCAGGAAAGGCAAGCAGTTATCCTTTGTGTCTTCCCTGGTGAACTTGATGTTTTTATCCACGGCGTTAATGTGCGCAGTGAAGGATTCCACTTCTTGTCTTTTGATTTTGACCCAGGTGTCGTCTACATATCTGTACCAGTGGCTGGGTACTCTCCCTTTAAAAGAGCCAAGAGCCTTTCTTTCCACTTCCTCCATGTAAAGGTTGGCTACAATAGGTGACACAGGGGAGCCCATGGCGCAGCCATGTTTTTGTCTGTAGAAATCTTCGTTGTATTTGAGATATGTAGTGGTGAGGCAGAGGTCTAACAGTGTGCAAATCTGATCGGGTGTGAAGTTGGTCCTGTCTTCCAAGGAGCTGTCTTCTTGTAGTCGTTTTCTGACAGTCTCCACTGCCTCCGTGGTGGGTATGCAAGTGAAGAGTGAGACTACATCAAAGGACACCATGGTTTCATCTGGATCCAGGGTAAGTTTCTGGACCTTGTCTGTGAAGTCGGTGGAGTTCTTGGTGTGATGTGGGGTGTTCCCCACAAGAGGTGCTAGGACGGTTGCAAGGTGTTTCGCGATGTTGTAAGTGGCTGAGTTTATGCTACTGACAATGGGTCTGAGTGGGACACCTTCCTTGTGGATCTTAGGAAGTCCATAAATGCAGAGTATGGCATCCCCTGGGTAAAGGCGGTGATATGTGAGGCGGTCAATGACTTTGTCCCTTTCAAGGTCTTGAAGGCAAGCTATAACTTTCTTTTTGTAGCTGCTTGTGGGGTCTCGCTTTAAGGCTTCATAGGTATTGTTGTCACTGAGGAGAGTAGTGATCTTTGTGTGGTAATCCGTTGTGTTTAGGACCACGGTGCACCTTCCCTTATCTGCTGGTAATATAGTGATGTTGTGGTCTTTACTCAGGGAAGCGACGACCTTCTTTTCTTGTAATGTGAGGTTAGACGGAGGGACTTTGGCACTGGAGAGGGTGGCTGAGACTTTCATCCTGATCTGTTCTGCTTCTGTCTGGGATAATTTGTTAATCCGTATGGCAGTTTCTGTGGCTGTGATGAGGTCCACTATGGGCAACTGTTGGGGAGAAATGGCAAAATTGAGTCCTTTGGCTAAAACCCTCTTTTCCGGTTCAGTGAGATTCCGGTCTGAAAAGTTCTTCACCCATTTTTCCTGACTGTCCTCAGGTGTGTGTTCTTCGCTGAGTTGTGTAGATTCAGGCTGAGGGGGGAGGGTTTTCGAAAGTAAGGTGTGGAATTTCCTGCGTTGTCTTTCTTTTCCTTTGGAGTGTTGTGCCCGCTGAGCGTTGTCCACAAACTTGTAAACCTCTTCTAGAATAGGAGAGGGTAGAAGGGTTTCCAGTTCCTGCAGTGTCTGGCTAATCTTGCTCTGGAGGGCATCTATAGTGAAATGGACCTGTCTTATCCTTTCACTTAAAAGCTGATTTTGTGCTCTCTGTAGAATCAAGTCCGCTCTGTGTCCCCTGACAGTGGATCCAAGGCGCAGGCTCTTGGGAACAACTCTGCTTTGTCTGCATCTCAGGTTGAAACGGAGATGGTTCCTATAATCCGCTAGTTTTCTTGATTCCTTTTCATACTCCCGCACCAGTTGAAGGGTGTTCCTCCCCCAGTGGTGGGACTCTCCACCACTGATCCTTAGAACTGAAGAAGCTTCTCGGATGAGAGGTGAAACGTCTTCAAGCAACTCAAGAAGTCCAGACGAGTGTTGGATTTATTAAAACAAATATATAATCACTAGGAACTGTGAGAAGTCAAAAAAACTGAGAGATCAGTAATTACTGATTGCACAATCTTAATGTTCACCACCCACTTATGAGTGGAAAATCTGTCAGCACGGCCCTTCTGGGTAGTATGTGATGTAGAGTTGTAACAGTTTTGAGCAGTGTTTTTTAAGTGTTGCAATCCAAACTGTTCCCACTTGTGCTCTCTACTTCCCGTTTATTTCTGCCCCTCCTAAGATCCAACTCTCTGCCAAGGACTTTGAGAATGAAAAAATTGATCGTCAGAGCATGCAGCACCAGTTACATAAGGTGCTGAAGGAGCTTCGCAAGGCCCGTGATCAGATTGCAAACCTGGAATCTGCTGTAAGTGTTAGACTTTAATAATGGAGAAGAAATGTGATGGCTCTTGTTGAACACTGGCGTCCAAGACTTCAGTCCCATTTTTGTATCCAATTAAAGCACCAGGGCTTCTGCTAAATGAATGTATTGTCATGTTTTGTGTTTCAGAAGCAGCCAAATGCTCGCTTTTCAGAGCCCAGCTCGTATAATAGCCTCGAGTTTGAGCGTCTCACTATTGAAAACCCTCTTGGCCCTACATCCCCATCTAAAGTCACCAACCTCCTGGATGAGAGTTTCCTGGAGTGCCCAAAGTGTCGGGCGCCTTATCCCACCAGTCGTCACAGAGAGCTGCTGACTCACATCGATTACTGCTTTGCGTAAGCTAACACATCAGTCTAGATGAGTGATTCTCAGTGTGCATGTCCGGACCTCCACTTAGTCAAAGGGGTAAAAACAAACACAAGAATCACTCTACAAGATTTCTGATTCATTCAGGAAATTTGTGTTTTTGAATCTAGGTATAATAAAACGATGAACAGGCAGTTTTAGACACTGACTCTACAAACATAGCACTGATAACAGAGTATAAGATATTTCTTAAAGTCACTGGAGACCACTTGCATTCGATCCTCTTCTTTTATCGCAAAGTTAGAAATACCACCTTAATGATCATTTAACATAAATGTATAAAATATTCATTTATGTAAGAAATCATGGGACATATTGTGCATTATTTTCCAAGAATGATGGTCTGTGGTGTCCATTGAAAAATGATTTTAAAAAATTTTTTTAAAACAGTGTTTTGGCTTTTTTACTCTGTTGTTGTTTTTTTTTTTTGTTTTTTTTTGTTTTTTTTTTGTTTTGTTTTTTTTGTTTTTCTTCCCCCATTCAATATCCAAACAGGTGCGATACTTGAATGCTTGTGTAGATACGTTTTTTGTTTTGTTTTTTAAATAGAAGGGATTTGAAGGATATTCTTAACATGCAAATCACTCAAACATGTACTCCAGCTCTTCTTGCAAGTAGAAAATCACCAAATATCTCCTCATTTACAGTTAAAAAAAAAAAAAAAAATCTTTAATACTCCATCCATATAGTTACATCTGGGGCCTTTCTGTTTAGATTTTGCTGTTTGTTAAACTCTTGGTAAATTCAGTTTTGTTTTGGTGTGTGTGTGTGTGTGTGTGTGTGTGTGTGTGTGTGTGTGTGTGTGTGTGTGTGTGTGTGTGTGTGTGTGTGTGTGTGTGTGTGTGTGTGTGTGTGTGTGTGTGTGTGTGTGTGTGTGTGTGTGTGTGTGTATCTCACAGTATTTATTCTTGTGTTTTTGTTTTTAATTGGTGAACTACTGTCTCTTTTCAGTGATTTTAGTTTTATTTTGCTTCAGTATGTATCACCAGACAATGTTTTGCATTTGTATTGGCCTTCTTTGTATCGAGGGAATATTGTTAATGTTATTTTGCATAAAAGTTTACAAGCCTGTCTAATATACTCCACTGATGAAACGGCTAAACACACACTTTCTAAACTCCTCTTTTTATTCCTTCCATCTTCAGCGGCAGCAGTAGTCGTGTTTCTTTTTGGCTGGCTTTATGTGAAAGTGTTATGACCACCTAATTAGCCATGTGTTTTCGGTTATGTCAGTGATGTTTGTGTGATTGCTAAAGCGTTTCTCTGTTTAACATGTAAACAGCTGTGTAAAGTATCCCAAACCATGACCAAGTTTTTCTCCCAAAGCTGATCGCATACTTTTATTTGCCTGAACTGAACCAGACTTAAAATGTACAGCAGTTGGGAGCTTATCTAGTCACATGTGGGTGGTTGTCCCTGTATTCTTTCCTGTTCAAGTGAAGCTCACTTCAATCTCCACCTTGACTTTTCAAGCCTGCGGCCATTTAAAGCTGGAATGAGATTGCATGAGTTAATTCCTTGTGCTAAACTATTTAAGGCAGGGATTACTAAAGGTCCTCCCGGTAGTGGGGGAAAGTGGTTAAGGTGTCTACTCTCGCAGCCTTGGCAGTGTGACCAGTTGACATGAGACAAACACTGCTGTGCATCTTATATGTGGTTGTTTTGATTTGGGCTAGCTCTCATAGAAGATCATAGGATCCAACTTTTATCAACAAGTTTACCTGTGTTTTTTTGTTTTAAACCTGATTTATTTTAATCATGTACACCAAAGTAGTTTTGCCATGATCTGTACTGTACTGTACAAAAATGTGCAATAAAGATGTAAATCTCCTCCCACCACATCACCCCTGTTTAGTTTTTCTTTCTTTTTTTTAGTTGTTGATATTTTGGAGTGGTTCATATCAATCTATACTACAAGATCAGTTGTGTTTTCCAGACAAACTTTAACCTATGCAAATGTCAGCTAGCATGTTGCTATTTTGCATGTACAGTGTTCACAAAGCTTATCAGCTAAAGCAGGGCTTCTTGTGGTATGTTTATGGCAACCTCACTAGCAGAAGCATAAAGAAGTTCACACCCCATCCTTACTAATTTAGCAATTAGTACCCATTTTTAAAAAAAAAGCAAGATCATCAATTTCTTGTTTTCCACAAAAATCATATTAATTAAACTGATGTTCACCTCTGATCAGAATGCGCAGTATGTGTTAATTATAAATATATTTTTCCATGCTAGTTGCTTAACAAACATGTAAGAAGCCACTGCTAGAAGCTTAATTTGTACCCTCGTGTTTTTTCCCTTTTGCTTTGTTTTGTTGTAGCGCAATTATAAAAGATTTAAAAATGCAAAAAATTCTACTTGGCTGTACTTTTGATGTGTTTTGTCTGACTGAATCAAAAAGCAACGACATTAATTCATTATTTGCGATCCAGGAACGTAGATAAATATTTAAAGGGTTATAAAGAATGAAGTGAGCCACAATGGTATGAATGTTTTATTTCAAAAACTGGATCAAGAAGCACACATCATACGAAGAAGAAACAACTTAACTGCTCTTTTATGACCCTATAAATATATAGCACATGAGCTAATGTGTATCTGTGTATGTATAGTTAAAAAACAATATCTCCTCGAGGACTACAAGATACTGTGTGTTCATTAAGAACACTGAACCAGTGTTTTCTTTATAATAGACATGGTGGTTCTTACCCAGAGCTGCAGTACTGCTAAAAATTCAGGTTAACAGACAATTGTTTGTCACATTGAGAGAGAGCTGATTGGTTGATTACATAATCAGTCATTCTGATTGTTTTTTTTTAAATGGTACTCATGAGGGAATATAGGAAGGGAACAATAACAACCATCTTTCCTTTTATTTTGAGATTGCAGCTATATAAATGTGACTGTTCATAGTTCAGTTTTGGTTCATTTTTAAAGAAGAATGTTCTGCTTTTTTATAATAGAGATGGAGACAGAAGAGGTGACTAAGCAGTGGGATTCAATCCAAGATCAGCAAAGTGTCACTGTGGGTCAAGAGATGTGCCACTGTCACAGAAGCCTGCAACACAAGGGAGAGAAGTACCACTGTTAACTATACGGTAGCTTTAATGTCTTTATCTCATGCATGCATTAGTACTGAGCGTTTTATTGTCCTATATTTTTGAAAATATTGGCAATATAGGCTGGGCAGAGACTGACCACAAGCATTTTCAGCTTTTAATTTAGTCAATTATTCACTTGGTCTTTTACCCTATTGAATGACGGACTGATAAAAGCCACAGATCAAAGAATCAAAGCATAGTCAACCCACCGGTGTGTGCAACACGTCTGTATTTGCCCAACAGACAGAGGTCTGTCTTCTTCTGGAGGACAACTAGCTGGTCTTCTGGCCTCAGGCCAGTTGGGTGACGAGAGAATATGAAGGAGTACCCATCTAGGCAAGTGCCATCAGCGTCCACTAGTCTGCAGGAGTAGTGGACCGCATAGTTGTCATAGTCAGTGTCAATAACCCAGTGGTCATCATCTAAGAGCATGGAGAGTGTGGAGGAGACGGAACAGGAGAGGTTACTTTTGCAAAACCATTCATTTACAAATTTTCAACTAACATACTGAGAAAAACACAAAAAACAACAAAGAAAGTATGAAGCCAAAATAACAGGAAAATATATGTATATATATATGTGTGTGTGTGTGTGTGTGTGTGTGTGTGTGTGTATATTTTTTCACTTTATTTTAAAAATTAAAGTAAAAATTTTTAAAAATATTGCTGTTTGATCCAGTGGTGGATACTGATATTTTAGTGATTGCATCCCATGTCTAAAATTATTACTTAACCTCCTTTTTCTTTAATAACACAGTAAATACATAGTCATAGCCTGACATTAAAATTGAACTCAACAAAAAACTATTCATTTTCCAGTGTCCAGGGTCACGAATTAAGTGCAGCAGTTGATCATTATGTTATATTATCAGTTGGCCTAAGGTCAAAACCCCCCCTGGTGGTGACTATCAAGTAACAATTACAGTGTCTGGTCGTTCATTGTTGAAAGGATTTCTTTTTAAAGTCTGAACAAAGGCAAATTTGATTCAACATGAAAGTTAAAGGTGCTTTTCACTTCATAACTTACTTCCTGTCTGCAAGTAGGATGCAGCTCCCCAGTACTTCATCTTAAACTTTGCAGGGTCAGCAGTCTCCTCGAATGTGGCAAACATGTGGGCACACATCTCCCAGTTGCTAGAGGTCAAACAGAGAGAATAAGTCATTACAAAAAATGTGAGACAAAAAAAAAATCTCATATTGCAAATTGCACAC
The DNA here is from genome assembly GCF_013358895.1 of Oreochromis aureus. NCBI lineage: Eukaryota > Metazoa > Chordata > Actinopteri > Cichliformes > Cichlidae > Oreochromis > Oreochromis aureus. The sequence goes on from NC_052949.1 coordinate 15,517,846, forward strand.
GTTCAAAGCAAAAGCCTCCACAGAACAGAGCCTACTTGAGGATGATGACTCTGCCCTGAGCGGTGGCAGTCATTTTGCCATCTTCTTCAATATTTATCTGGGCCACGATGTTGTCAAGCAAGAACAAGCCTTCTGGATCCTTCTTCCCTACAGCATACCATGTCCCCGCGTACTACGAGTAGAAGAACACATTAAAGAAAAATCACAGTGGAATAGTACTACTCAGAAATTATGCAAAACATTTTTTTAAAAATAACAACATAGTTAATATTTTTCAACTCACCCTAGTTTTGTCAAAATTCTGCATGACGTTGATGTTGGCTACCTGGCAGTCCTGTGCCCAGGACAGTGCCAGGAGAGAGAGGGCTACGACGTACCGAAGCATTCTACCTCCGAGGAAAGAAGAAGAGAAAGAAGGCACAGACCACAGACAGTTAGAGAAAAAAGGAGGCATAATGGAGAACAACAATAGAAATACAGACATGCACACTGCACTGCAAGTCCTCAAGATGAGCAGAATGTAATGAAACTCCAAAAAGTACTTCCACAGGGCTACAATAGTGTTTAAAAAATAAAAGCAATACCAGAAAAATTAGATATCTTTAAATATTTGACTGAAAATGTAAAAGCAAGAAAACCCCAAAACAATCCATATGAGTGTGTACCTTGATACCACAAAGACTCCAAAGAAATCCTCTGATTTTCAGTCTGGACTGGCCTTAAATACAGCCGGCCAGTATTACATAATAACTTCTGGAGACCCAGAGCGCCCCTGCTTTCCCCACAGCGAGTTTGCCTTCCATTGGACAAACATTTACATAACTGCAGACCCCACTCCTATTGATTTGTGTGTTCTGCACATTTGGTGGACCACCCCTCCCAATCTCCACCACAATATCTGTTTTTTCACTTATTGCTAAAGGATTCCTATTTTTATGAATGCAATGACTGCTAGAACCAGGAAGATCGGATCTACATGTATATGTACACATGTTGCACACGCTGAGAAAACAGTTTGTCACCAGACCTGAATAGTTTTTCAAAGAACTAACAGCTCATGTTTTCTCAGACTTGACTTTAATGAGTGAAATTCTTTTTGTGTGGATAGATCCATGTTGTTTGTTTGAAGAAAAATCACTAAATTCTTTTTTTGTGGCTCTTTCTGTATTTGCCAAAGAAATCATAAAGCACGCTTTGACCAACATCTGTGTTATTGCATCAGTTGTTTTTGTCTTCCAGCTCCGTGTTTGTATAACTGGAGCTCAGAGTCCACACTCGGCAGAAAATAATCAATGTGAAACAAAGGTGATTACGTCTTTTCTAAAAGCAAAGTCTGGAGTTTCAAACGGAGGTCAATAATGATAGGAACTGTTAGCACAACATACATGGAAGCTGATCTTTATGTATTTTAACCTTTGGGATTAATCCATGTCAATGAAATCCAGAGCGCTTAATGCTGTCGATCATAGCTGAACACAAAAGAAGTTTATCGATCGGTTCTTGTGCTGAAGAAAGTGGATCGTGCACAATCGCCATCAGGCATGAACAATATTGTGTTTCCCAAATGTTTCACGCTTGCATTATTCTGTTTTTTTGAGGGGTTTGCACATTTAAAATACACTTTGGCATAAAAAAGAAATACCTACTCTACCCTCCAAGACAGGTCTGTTTTTCGTCTGCTGGGGCTTTTTCTTTTAAATACATTGAAGCTGTTGTTTTTCACTAAGATCGTAAAACCAGTCTTCTGAGAGCTCGGCTGAATAAAGAGGAGCAAAAGTGAAGCCAAACATCTGCAGATTACATAACCAAAGAGCTGGCCAGCTGAAAAACAGGGCAATCACTCTTGAGTAGAAATAATAGCTCCTGGAATTTGGCCAGAGGTGCTGTAACATTTCACAATTGTGAACGCTGGCCAAGAACCTATATACACTGCACTGCCAGATTTGTCTGTGCGTTAAACATTTATTGTGTGCTGGTAAATAGGAATGTAGTGCTTAAAGTAAGAGCGAGTTTCTTTTTTCTTATGGAAAAATAAGTTAGTAAAAATCCCTGTATAAAGTTGGAACTTGAGTAAAACACCTCATGGCTACATCCACAGTCCCCATCTGAACTTTGGAGCTTTGAAGAGGGCAAAAGCACTGAACACGCTCCGATTGAATTTGGGTAAAGTGAGTAGTATGTCCCCTTGTAACATAATCCAATCAAATTCCACCCCTACCTGTGCCCTTAAGGGCCAAAATGTTGGACTGACATTGTCAAGAAGATGTATTGGATATACATTGTACAGATTTGATCATGATTACATGATTAGGAGTGCAATTTGTGAATCTCATCTCATCTTATCTCATCTTATCCAAATAGGTCACAAGGATCCATTAAGTGCAGTGTTTTTTAATCATTAATCGACCTATTTAACAAAATACTTTCAACTTTCTTATGTTCCAATTACTGGCATTCATAATTATTTTATTGTGTCTTTTTTTATTGTTGTCTTTTCTGTTATTATTCTGTTCCTCTACATAGTAAGTATATAAAGGATACTGAGCACAGAGCCTGAAAAAGTCACTTGGATGAACATTTCTCCCACTGAAAACACTACATCCAGATGCACAGAATCAACCTTTTGGGATATATAAAGGATAGTGCACATGGGGGTTGGGGGGAGAGGACACATTGTGTAACTAAGGTAAAACAAGTTCACATCTGTGAAGCTTAAGGTCCAAAGACACAATGATGTCAAACAGCGAATGAATAATTATCGACACAAATCGGGTGTCTGCATTATTTATAAAATCATTCTGATTTTGCTACAAATTCTGTTCATGATTGTTAATGTTACCATATGTGGACATTAACAAAAGTTAATAGTTAATGTTACATTAAGAATATCATCTATGTGTGATATCATTAGGGTCTTTAGAAGTGGTAGTAAAAACACTCCCTGATCACGATATGCAGTTATGGTATCCAAAACTTATTAACATCAAGAATCTAATGTTAACCATGCCCCAGATTATATAGAGATAGCACATAGACACATGCAAACACACAGGTCAATAGTCTGAGGAGTGAAAATGTGTCTGTAAAAACAATATGACCTGGACTTTGGGCACAAATTGGCTGAAGACCCTTTATATGATCCTTGTATGTAAGTTTGATTAAATTCGAACTAATACTGTTTCGTACTCTTGACACACAATGGATTCCACAAGCTCATGGGTCCTTTGGCTAGATGAGCTAACAATAAAATAAAAGCTGTGACACATTCAGGACTCCTGAAGATACCTGGTGTTAATCGAAACTGATTTAACTTTGAAAGTGTGACTTCATGTGTGACAGCTGAGCTGCCTGGTGTGTGCATAATTTACCATGACTGATCCTTTTCTACATATAGGTTTATATTTAATAGAGGGCAAAATGGTAGCGCTATGGTTAGCACCAATGGATGAAGAACATTGAGAAGATCCTGGATTTGAATCCATTGAGCTGCCAGGTGGGTTTTCTGTGTGGCATTGTGTTCTCCCTGTACCTGTGTGGGTTCTCTCCAGGTTCTCCAGCTTCCTCCCACAGTCCAAAACATGCTGTTGGGTTAATTGGTGATTATAAATTAGCTGGAGGTGTGAATGCTTTTCTGTCTCTCTGTGTTAGATGGGCAACTTGTCAAAGGGGTACACCACCTCTAACCCCATGACATCTGGGATAGGCTCCAGCCAAAATGCAAACCTGAACTGAATAAAAAGATGGATGGCTTTAATAGATAAAAATGTTCATAAATGATAATCCGCTGTCAGTGCATACTGTCATGTCATGAAGAATGACTCCTTAAAACACAACCGTACCTCCCCATTGATATCCTACTACTATCAGGAAGATCAAAAAGATTTGTTATGGTAGCATAAACTGCACATAAACACATCTCCTTATGTTTGCTAGTATGCATGGATCATGTAAAAGTAACAAACCATAACCTGAGTAGTGTGTGCTTATTAATCAAAGGTGCAGAAATCTTACAAAAAAAGGAAATAAAAGAAAGGATAATGAATGAGGGAATTTTTTTTTTTTTTAAATGTAAATGTATATTAGACTGAGAAATTTGGTGTCTTTGTATTTGGGAGGAAACAATTCCTAATAATGCCTATGCACCTGAGGCCTGTACTAGCTAGCTGCTTTTCATCCGTGCTGGTGGGCAGATAAAGTGTAATGGTTAGAAAATTTGTGTTTGGACATGCTTGATCTCACAGTGCTTCGTCTAACAAATGTGCAAATATGTTCCGACAGGACCTGAATTATGTTGGTCAGTGTTATCAAAGGTTCAGCTACTGAACTACTACTGAATGAATGGAATTGTAAAGAGATCAAAATAATTAGTCCCTTTGTCCATAGTGTCGTATCCTGAAAAGTACTCAAAACACACAAAATATAATAAAATGTTTTTTTATATTTGTAGAAAACACATATGAACACACAACCAAGAAAATACCCATCTGATAACTTTTCATATAGAAAAATAGCTGATTTTCTGTCTGCCTACCCTTCCTCCTCCACACACTAGAAGCCAACCACCTCCTCCCGCTGTGAAATTGACTAGTCTAATTTATTTCCACAAACCCTGCTAAATCCGCACGCCTACACACACACCTTTTGTAGTTCTCACTTTTGATAGGCTTGTCTCCTTAATCCTTACATCAGAAACAAAAATAAATAAATAAGTAGAAAAAGAATGGGACACTCCTTTTCTCAAAGGCCTGCCAGCAGCTAACCAGACAGTGGCGTTTGGTTAATAATAGCCAGCCATGGTTGTTTTGTACCCATCCAAGTCCAGCTAATTGGCCAATTTCCAGTTCCAGCACTGATGCCTCCACGAAGGTTTCATTAGAGCGCAGGTAGGCTGCCCACACACTGTGAGCTTTAAATAGACGATTATGCCCAGGGACACAATCGCTGCCAGAGACTGACGCTATTTAAGTAAACTACTTCCTCCACTGTAGCAGCAACCACAATAACACAACAGTGACAAACCTAAAGCAAGGTTGACTCGCTAGGAAAGCCCTCGATTTAATTCAGAACTCCAGTTAACAGTGACTGCACAGGGATTCCCAAAGTGTGGGCCGGGGGCCCCTGGTGGACTGCAGTAACAACATAAATTTAGTTCAAAACTACTTACTCAGTATGCACCATTACATATTTACATAAATGTATTTATTTATATAAAAAGTGAATTAAAACTGGTAATAGGAGATGTTTAGTTTTTGATAGTACTCATTACTCTGACCTAGATTTATTGGAGTTTGTGTCCCAGTGGTAGGTGGGTCATGCATTGGCCTTAACACTTTGCTTTGACTGGGTAGTATAGCTGGGCAGATCTATTTAAATATTGATGGTATCAATACTGATGCAGGTATTGGTATTAGAGTGATACTAGCCCAATAGTATCAATTAATATAATAGGATACCAGTTTCTATCCTATTATTTCAGTATGTAGGCCACTGAATTGTTTTAAATTAATTAATTTGTTTTGGAAATTACAATAATATACCTCAAACACTCACTATGAAAAATGACCCAAAGTGCTTAAGAGACAAAACCAAAAAACTCCCATACCAAAAAAAAAACAGTTTCAAAATAAGCACTGAAAGCTGTGTTTTGTTGTGTTAACTAATTGTTGTGGAAAGTAAAAATCACATTGATTATATGGTCATTTAAAATGTGTTCAAAATTTGCAAGCTGCTGCTGATTTATGTCATAAATCATAACACACCTACATAAGCTGCCTTTTGAAGTTAAAGGTTTTACTATCGGTATTGATATCAGCATTACTGGCTCTGCATTTGCTTGATATTGCATTGACAAAATTACTACTGGGTAGCACTAGCCAGTAATTTATAGCCAACAGTCTGTGTTGTTTATGCTGATTGAATAATATTTTCAAGGTAAAACATCATTTTGTCTTGTATTTTGATTAGAGTGAAGATTTAAGATTGAGTGGGCCCCATGAGAGTTTGTGGTTTTTGAGTGGGCCACAGCACTCTTGATTTGGGAATGGCTTGCCTGTAGGTTGGTAGAGGAAGTGACAGAGTACTGCTGTGTATCTCGTAGAAAGCTACTTTCAGCTGCTCGTTGTCACACGGGGTCACCACAGCATGCAGCTCCGCATGTTTTGTTTTGGCAGAGTTGGACGCCGGATGCCCTTCCTGACACAACCCCACAGGGGATTTGTGTCTCAGGCTGGAATCAAACCAGCAACCTTTCACCTGTTTGCTGAATGTGTAAACCACTAGACAATGGATCCACACTGATGTGACTCTTAAAAATGGCTAGAAATGAATATTAGGGCAAAAAAACCCACTTATTTTGGGGGCAAATTTTTAGTTGGGGTGCTGGCCAGCTACTTAATCCCCCTACAGCTGCAGGGATGCAAGTATCACCCAATTTCATGGCAGCCATTTTTAACCGAATCAGGTAAATACAGGTAACAGCATCTTACTAAGACGTTAATGAAGCTTCTGTCCCATTAAACCGCAGGGGCTAAATTAGCATTATTGGTAACACCTGTGTTGCTATTTCCTGTCCTAAAGGTAACTAAGGCCTGTGGACTTGAGTTTCTCGCCAAAATGCCTGACACCCTGTTTCTTCAGTGACAGCTCCCTTTTGTTATTCTTTACCTCTCCACCATGCCCAGCCTGACATCTGACCTGACAACAGTGTCTTTCTCCTCCCTCCACCTTCACATAGCAAGGATTGCCCGATATAAAATGATCTGCGCTGGGATTTGCGGCCTAAGGATGCTTAAAGCAGGAGGTTTAATGTCATGACGTCACGTTAATTAGCGCCACTCTGATCCTTTCAGCCTCTTAGCCGCATTCTGCCCTGTTCTGTCTGTCGGTTGCCACGAGATGCGTTACTCCCTTTGGGGACCGTGGAGGAGGATGCACGGAGGCTCAAACGGACACTATTGATCCATCCACCCCTGCAGGCCCCAGCACAGCTCCTACCCTCCAACTTGGCACTTTTTTCCCTGCAGGTGATGCTTTTTTAAAAGAAACAAAAAGAAAAAAGGGGGGGACTCTGGCATAAAAAAAGAAAGAAAAAATGGCAGATAAGGATAGTGTGGAAAAATATCTGGAAAACAACCCGCAGTTCGCAAAAGAGTACTTTGATAAGAAGCTGCGCGCTGAAGCTCTCACCGCCGCCTTTTCGGCCAACGTGGACATCAAAGACACCGCTTCCTTCAAGGATGTTAACGCCGTGCAAGAAGCCGCCATCATTTTCGAGCTCATCAAGGAGCTGCAGAAGCCGGGGAACATGGAGCAGTCCCTCCACAAAGTGCTGCAGAGAGTGGCCCTCATCATACAGGCTGACAGGCTCAGTTACTACGCCTGTCGAGGCAGAAACGGAACACTTGAGCTGGCCACCAGCCTCTTTGACGTGACTCCGACCTCCAAGTATGAGGCTAACCTGGTCGATCCGCAGACCGAAATCGTGTTTCCTCTGGAGATCGGTGTTGTCGGTTTCACCGCCACCTCCAAAAAACCGCACAATGTTCCTGATGTGTCAAAGGTGAGGAGTTGTGAAGTTTTGTGATAAAATCAATAAATAAATAAATGAAACAAACTCAAAGCAAAAGTAATAATCTAGGTTAAAAATAAATAAATAAAATATTTCTTTCTTTTTTTTTTAATAAAGGCTTTCATGCAGAAATCAGCTACTATAAAAAAGAGGCAATATCATAGTTTGTTTCCTACATTTATATTCATCTTCCCTGTATTATTTATATTTAATAAGGGTCCTGCTATAGTAAATACTGAAATAAGCTAATAACAGAGAGGTAACATATATTTTTCACATCGTGCCATGTATTTTCTAAACCAGGTAAATATCAGAATTATTTGTCATGTGTCTGCATCAACTGCAAAAATGTGCCTGCAGCATTGATCGTCTTCATCTTCTAACTAAAGACATTTACTAATTATATAAAAAATGTAATTTAGTTGTTTGTTTGAAAATTAAAAGTTTTGGTAGTTGATGAACATATGAAAATTTCATGGCCTTTGTAGTTTCAAATAAATAGTTTGGTTTAATAAGACGTGCTGTAAGTTATTTGCTTTTTCTCTCCACTCAGAATCCAAAGTTCTCCGACTTTGTGGACAAACAGACTGGATACAAGACCAAATGCATGATGACCTTCCCTCTGATGGCTGAAAAAGAGTGCCTTGGAGTCATCATGGCGCTAAACAAAATAGGAGCAGAGCATTTCACTCCAGAAGATGAGGCGGTAAGGATACAAGCTTAAGTGTGTATATATATACATATATATGGGTTTATCCCTAATGGCTTTCAGCGTGTGGCATTACATAATGATATTAGAGTGTCATCAAACGATTATTACGCCCTCTTTGTCTTAACGTCTAAACTGCATCTTATTTGGCAGTAATTGTGTTAAACACATGCGTAGTTGCTCTTCTTTTACTTTCAAAACCCTGCGCTGAAGCCATTTGAACTGTGCGGCTAAATAAAGGTTATTGGCGTAATTACATCTTACCAGTGGGGTGCAAAACACTCCAATTATGTCAGTGGGAGCCAATCAGACCTGAGTGACTCGGTGCGATTGCTTTCGAGCATTGACGTTTAAGTAAGGCATAAAGATTTAAGTATGATTCTGTTATCTCTGTAGTCTGCATCAGAGACCATTCACTGCTGCCTCTGAAGCCATACGCTCACAATGAGGCACAATTACTGAAAGATTAAACTGGGTCAGAAGGAAATTGTGTTTTTTTTACAGACTCTTGGGAGTCTGGCGATAGTGTCTGGTAACAGTGATGATTTTCAGAAGGAGAGAATTGGTTGATGATGTGCAGGGCAAAGCCTTTAACTCCTAAGATGAAAATCTTGCACCTTACAAACGTAATTTCCAGCATTTAAGAAAAAAAAACCACACGCACTTAGGATCAAAGTGAAATGAGATTTCACCTGCTTTCTATCATATTATTCCTACACAGCTACCGTTATGCGCCAAATCGTGTTGCGACGTTGCGCTGTTGCAGTAAAGGTTCTCATGTGTCACAGCTTTGAACCTGCTGTCTAATCTGATTTGGTCCTTAGCTCTTCCACAAGTACATGAACTTTGCTCAAGTCGTCGCCCTGCAGCACTACACAGCCTACATGTGGAATGTGGAATCCAGGAGAAGTCAGGTAAACCCAACTGTGCCGTGTGTTCAGTCTAAAATCACTGATGATTCTGTCTCCTTTAAAATCTGTATTTAAAGAAAAAACAAAAATAAGCATTTCCCCCACATGCTTTCCTGCATTCTGACTTTAGGTGCTGCTCTGGTCAGCCAGTAAAGTGTTTGAGGAGTTGACAGACATTGAGAGACAGTTCCACAAAGCACTGTACACCGTAAGGACCTATCTACAGTGTGAAAGATACTCAGTGGGTCTGTTGGACATGACCAAAGAGAAGGTTGGTTTTGCAGAATTGATTCAGTTATGCAGTTAGGTAGCTGCACACATAAATAACCCGATGCAGTCATTTCCTGGGTTTTATTTTCCTCCAGGAATTTTATGATGAATGGCCGGTGAAACTTGGAGATGTGGAACCTTATAAAGGACCCAAAACACCAGACGGCAGGGTAAGACGTTCATTTATATCTTCATTAAATCAGCTCTCTTTTTCCATGTGGCATTTTTACCTAATTACATTTTTTTGCAAAGATCATCAGGTTTGCTTTTTGTACAGGAAATCAACTTTTACAAGATCATTGACTACCTCCTGGAAGGCAAAGAAGAAATCAAAGTCATACCGTGAGCAACACCGGCTACATACAGATGCACTCAAACATTTCATTCCAATATACAACATAAAAGCAGACCAAAGTGCACTTCCCAAAAACGCTGACTTTAAGTAAGTAATTTTCTGCTCTTTATCACTTCTTCTCCTTCTCGCCTGTCAGCTCTGGCATCACTACATTACCCAAAATGAATAAAAAAAATAAAAATAAAGTCACCAACGAGGAGCCTATAGAGAGTTTATAGAGCTCCTCTTGGCACAGCAGTGCGTTAGGATCATGATATTCATTTGTAATTTAATTAGTAATTTAACAACAAGTCAAACTACTAATTAAATTGAGTACAATTACTTTAATAAACAATTTGATTACATGTGAATTTTCCTGGTAATTGTGTTGCATAAGTGCAAACTACAACTTTAAATCGACTGGAATCTGGTCAGATAAAACTTACTTGATTCAGTTTACCGCAAGAATGAATTATTTTAAGAAATAAACATTTTATTTTTATATTTCAGTTGCATTTTACTCAAAATTATTACCTCATGTTTATGGGGGCAAATAATTTTTTTCAAGTATGTGTCCTTGACTTGAAATTGAGAACATTATAAATTTTTCAAAATAAAAGTCCTAGTTAGTCCATGTACAAAATGGTCAAAATTGCAGGTAGTCAGTACATTTTAAAATACATGAAGCAGTCATGCTTGTCCACATTAATCTTCTATTTAGATCAGAAGTAATTGGGGGAGGGTCTGATGAATGTTATTTGAAGACTAACAAGATGTATATGAGTAAGTGTTCTTTGAAAGAGTCCCCACTGTTTAATATGCTTCTCACTCAAATTCACCTTGCTGTGTGTGCTCCTTTTTGCAGTGGTCCCCCAGCCGATCACTGGGCTTTGGTTAGTGGCCTACCAACCTATGTGGCAGAGAATGGCTTTGTAAGTACACTTTCTTTTTAGCTGAGTTACCAAAACTAGCAAAGAATGAAAGTAACTTGTGTACCCATCAACAACTGATGAAGTCTGATTAAAAACCAATTGTGCATATAACTGGTGCATTTATGTGGAATACAATCTGCAAACTTTAAAGGCCACATGCAACAATCAAAGATAGATTGATAAAAACTGTTGATACATGTGAAAATATTTCTTTGTGACTGCTTGCAGATTTGCAACATGATGAATGTGGCTGCAGATGACTACTTCACTTTCCAGGTGTGGGACTTTTTCCTCTCTTTGTGCTTGGATGGTTAACGCACATTAACGCAAACAACATAGAACGTATAAAACGCATTGCCGTGTCTTTCAGAAAGAGGCTGTGGATGAGACGGGGTTTGTCATCAAAAACGTCCTGTCGCTGCCCATCGTCAACAAGAAGGAAGAAATCGTGGGCATCGCCACGTTCTTCAACAGGAAAGACGGCAAACCGTTCGATGAACATGACGAACAGATCACTGAGGTTGGTGTCCTCTCTCGCCCTCGTTTTATGCCCCGTGACCCTCACACACAATGTCATGTTGTTGTTTGTGTGTAGAACTTTAACGCTCCTTCTCTGTAGCAGAAAATTGCATGAATTTGCATGTTGGCTGTATTACTACGCATATATTACATGAGGGAAAGTGTCCAGACATATCTGCAGCATGTAATGAGGTTTTTACAGGAGTTTGATGTAAATCAGGGTTATGCGGGGGTCACAGCTCAGTAGATCCTGCTTCTTTTTTCTCATGCTTTCTTGATCTCGTTGTTTGCACCAGGCCCTGACACAGTTCCTCGGCTGGTCAGTGCTGAACTGTGACACCTATGACAAGCTGAACCGTATGGAGTGGAGGAAGGATATCGCCCAGGAGATGCTCATGTACCAGACCACATGTACCACGGATGAGCTGCAGTCCATTCTGGTTAGCGTCACCTTGCCTTTTTCTTTCCCGAAACTTACCTCTGACCTCTCAGCATTTGTTCGAGAAGCAATTTAAGCAGGAATTTAAAGTAGTCAAAGGGTAATGCACTGTGAAAAGCTTATGGAGTAGCAGTCCTACATTACCAGCTATTAGAGGACTGATAGGAGGTCTAATGGATGATATATCCACTTGGCAAGAGAAGATTTGACAAGAGTTTACAAGGGTACTTCTGGGAGTAGTTGTCTGAAATCTCTGAAAGTATAGCGTAATGACAATGTGACGCATGGATGCAATGTAAATGTCAGCTGAAATGATTGTTCTCTCGTTTACAACCAGAACACCAAGGAGAAGTTTGATGCCGAGCCTGAAGACTGCGACCAGAAAGAGATGTACAAACTGCTGGTGAGCTGCTCATCAGTCAATCATTTCATTTAGTTTGAACCAAAATAAAGCTGGTCCACGAGAAAGACACTGTAAGTATTTCAGAGAATAATCCACGGATGTCCTTCTGTGTTCCTGTTCAGAGAGCAAACATCCCACCGGCAGACAACGTCAACGGCGAGAATCTGTACCTGTTCTCCTTCAGCGACTTCCCCGTGACAGAGTTCGACCTCATCAAAGCCGGCATTCGCATGTTCTTCGAACTCGGAGTCGTCGAGAAGTTTAAAGTTCCCGCAGAAGTGAGTCGTATAATCAGACGCTTGCTTTGATAAACCTGTTCAAACGAGACGCGCTCGAACTGCTCTCTCAGTTCTTTTATCATTTCTCAACGTGGCGTTCTTGTCCTTAAATGCTCCCGAAGCAAAGTTCTGATGCAAACATAAAGATGATCATCATGTTCCAAATCCTTTGGAACTTAAAACTGCTGCTATTTTATTAATAAGGAGAGAAGAGACGAGCCTTGGGGACACAGAATGTTCATGGCATCATCTGTGAATCTCTTTTGGCAACAGGCAAGCTGCCATGGCTCTGTTTCACTGGGAACAAAGAAGTGGATGCGATCCTTAATTAGACTGTCGAAGCGTGCCATGCTGTACTGCAGTTACAAATATGAGTGATTTTCTGTAGTGTAGCTGTAGGGCAAGAGTGGCTTTCCTTAGGCGTGGAAAGAAAGTGCACCAGCTATACAATTTCCTCTCCTTTTTGCTTTGTTTTTAAATCCGAACCCTCCCTTCCCCCCTCAGACGCTGACCAGGTGGATGTACACCGTGAGGAAGGGTTATCGTGCCATTACCTACCACAACTGGAGGCACGGTTTCAACGTAGGCCACACTATGTTCTGCCTGCTGCAGGTAAGGCCTGCACAACATCCAGTTCTTGCTACATAGATTAAGCATGAGCCTTTTAAACTTATCTAAGCTCTTATTTGACTCTTTCTTCTACTACAGACAGGAAAACTGAGGAAATACTACACTGATCTCGATGCCTTTGCCATGGTGGCTGCTGCTTTCTGCCATGATATCGACCACAGAGGAACCAACAACCTCTACCAGACAAAGCAAGTCAAACCGACTCTTTTATGAACGTGTTTGGCAATATATGGACCCGTGTCTAAACAGTGTCTTTTTCCCCCCCCCTGTAGGAGTGCATCTCCTCTGGCCAGACTTCATGGCTCCTCCATCATGGAGAGACACCATTTGGAGTACAGCAAGACTCTAATGGGGGAGGAGGTACGGCATTTTCTTCTTGTCCAGTAATTTCAGTTGTGATATTTAAAAAGGAAAAACACAAGCATTTGATCACTGTGATCTCCCGCAGAGCTTGAACATCTTCTGCAACCTCCAGAAGCGTCAGTTTGAGAATGTGCAGCACTTGTTCGACGTCTGCATCATCGCCACAGATCTGGCGCTTTACTTCAAGTAGGTTTGCTGCCACAGTTAATGCGAGACGTAAAAGAACGGCTAGTCGAAGACGTGATCGCAAAAGCTGTAAAAAAGCAGCCCAGTTTATGTGACCTGTTTCTCTTCACACAGAAAGAGAACCATGTTCCAGAACATCGTGAATGCCACGGAGCCAATGACAGACGAAAAAGAGGCCACGGCTTATGTTTCCAACAACCCCATCAGGAAGGAAATCGTCATGTATGTAAAGTGATTTAACGCGCTGAGAAACGTCTGTCCAGTTGACTTTAGAAACTATGTTTGAGGAGATTTCTGAGACAGCAGGCCACGGCAAATAATCAGCGTGTTGCATGTGCTGTTTTTTTTTTTTCTTTGTCCCTCTGACTGTGTGTCTGTCTCACACCTTCAGGGCCATGATGATGACAGGTTGTGACTTGTCAGCCATCACCAAGCCCTGGGAGGTACAGAGCAAGGTGGGTGACCTTTACAGCGCTGACATGGCCTGATTTCAAAATATCAAGTGAAGTTCACAAGAAAATAAAAACTCACACTAGTACGGGAAGAAATAAGCTATTTGTGTTATTCTGTTTGATATCAGTAAAAAAGTTCCATATTTATAGCTGCTAGAAGACATCCTGACCTGGTCCGGTGAAATCCCATGTGTAGTTTGAAGAGTACTGAAAATAACTGATAATGCTGGAGAATGGACTGAAGGAGTAAAATACATCCGCCTTATTTCCGCGGTGCTCGTGCTGTACTTCCGCCACTGCGTGCCTTTTATTTCCCTGCATCATGCTTTGTTCTGTTTGTCGCCCTGTTTTGTCTGCAGGTGGCTCTGATGGTGGCTGCTGAGTTCTGGGAACAGGGCGATTTGGAGAGAACTGTTTTGGACCAGCAACCAATTGTAAGAGCTGCACCCCCTCCTGTGGCTTTCTTCTTGTCCGTTCATGTTTTTTGGGTTTTTTTAGCATTGCAGAGCAACTGTTTGACCCTCTTTCACCTGAAAACTCTTCCTCTTGTCTCTCTCAGCCCATGATGGACAGAAACTGTGCCGAACAGCTCCCCAAGATGCAGTGTGGTTTCATCGACTTTGTGTGCTCATTTGTGTACAAGGTGAAAACTTTTTTTTTATTTTTACACTGTGCCGCCCTGCCAAACGATGACTAGTGGAGGCTGGTAGTGAAACAGATAAGAAAGGAAGGTCTATGTTGCAATAGTTTATCTGTATTTTTAAACAAGCGCCAACACTACTGCAACTGTGTAATCCTACTGTGAGGGGCCTTTAAGAAAGGCAGAGCCAAACAAAAATAACTTAGCACAGTCATTATCCTTACTCGGAGCCTTTACAGTGTTTCCAAGGCAATAATATTTATTTTCAAGCCCTCCTGAACCGCTCAATGAAAAGCCGGGTGTAAGTGTTCCCATATTTCATAAATAATAATTAGAACAGAGAGGACTCTGTGGTGATGAAGCTGAACATTCGATACAACAAAACGTCACTGCACAGCGCAGGAGCAAAAACATTCGTGGTGACTGCAAACTGGCAATTTCACACGCAAAGTCGTTATTAGCTTTACAGAAAGCAGCGCAGAGGCATCAACCATCTTAGGTTGTGTAACAGGATGTATTGAGATTACCTGTTGAGCCCAGAAGGAAGGTCAGCTACACGACAGGTGAACAAATTTAAAGAAACTACAGGACCTTTGACCCCTCCCCTCCCTGTACAGTGAGTTGCTTTGGTACTCGGTGGGGCCACCATGCTGGCGTGGTTTGGCTCTGTTTGTCTCCTGAGAGAAGAGACACAGGCATGTTCTGAGTGATCACCTTTGGGATTTTCCTAATCATGGCACAAAGAAACAAAGGACTCCGTCTGCACCTGATCAGTAAATTTATAGCAGGCGTCCTTCAGATACCCAGCATGCTCTCTGGTTCTGACTTTAAGCCCAGCCATTTCTTTCTCGGTTCAAGTTTGGGCATCAGTTCTACATCACTGGAAAGCGTGTATAAGAAATTTGTGTTGCTGTTAATTTGTCACCAGATGGTATTTACACTAGAATAAACACATAGGCTAGATCCATGAATCTGCTGTCCTTGCAGGCCGGTGCTGTGAGAGGCAGAACATATTAGTGCAAGAGGGAGAAAAAACTCCATTCTTCCAGTTATTATATAACATAAGTAACACATACTTACATTTCATTTCTTTTTCTTTTTCCAGGAATTCGCAAGGTTCCACAAAGAGATCCAGCCCATGTTTGACGGCCTGAACAATAACAGGGCACACTGGAACGAGCTGGCTGAGGTATACAACGCCAAGATGAAGGCCATTGAGGATGAGAAGAAGAGACTAGAAGAAGAGGAAGCCAAGAAAGGTAAGAATATCTTTGTGCGATCATTAATCTGTTGGCTTGACAGAAGAGTTCATCTTTCTTTTTTCTTCTTTGTATATTTAGCTGGTGGTGGTGGTGGCGGCAGCGAAGGAGGGAAATCAAAGACGTGCACCATCTGTTAAGTTCCACCAGCGCTTGGATCTGAACTGATACAGTCTGTTTAGGACTAATCTACACAACACTAGTCTTTCCTGGTCCGAAAGCTCATCTCATCGAAGCTTTTTCCTCGGTGTGGTCTCGCCTACACCGGTATAGTTCTGGTTATTCGCTGTTCACATTCATGTAGTCCGGTCCAGCCCTGTATGGTCTAGTCTGGTTCCGTGTAGCCTGCCAGGTCTGGTCTGCACTGCAGTCTGGAATAGACCCACCTAACCTTTTCTTCAAGGAGGGAAGAGTCAGAGACTTCACCGCGAAGTAAAGCTGGAAGAGAAGCTGTCCGACTTTGAAAGCACGACACGTTTGAATCTTCGTCCTTCCTGCTGAACAATGTTGTGGACATTTTTAATGACAAATCATACCGTCGCAAAAGTTCTGTAGTATTAACCAAAAATATTTCTGACATGTTTTAAAAGTGTGGCTGAATAATCTTAAATATTCAGGAAGGAAAAACTAATTATGCGTAGTTCAGATAGTGTGCAGCGTGTGGGGAGTACACATGCCAAAGCATGTACAGTGCTGCAGTAGACAATTCAGAGAGCGCTCCTGTTGGCAGTCAGTTAACACGCAGTATATTTTAATACTGTAGGTTGCACAACGCACTTAGCTGCTGCTATTTTGACAGTGGCAGACCTGATAAAGGGAGGGAGGGAGGGCAGGCTGGGACACGTAACGTCATGGCTACGGACCTGAGGAAAGGGGCTAAAGGAAATGTGTGAAATGAATTCCTTCACATAGGAAAGCTGCAATCTGAGGGATCTGTTAATGCTTTAGTGGCAATACCAAAAGCAAGGACTGATGTCTCTTACCTCAAAAGGCACTAAGAAGCTGTGTGAAGGTGTATGTATTTTAATATGCAACTCTATCTATATATACTTATATTTTTTTGGGATTCTTTGAGTATTTTGTACTTGGACTGTCTTGGAAGGAGGATGGAGGGGAGCTTTGAAAGAGGACAAATTTGCACTAGAATCACATCCAGACGTCGAGTCTGTGTTTTGAACTTGCGAACCTTTATCGTCAGCTTTGATGAATTCCTCTGAGCTGTGCTGAACTGGGAAAAGACACAGTTTTACTACACGGGTATTAAGATCGAACTTACAATTTCTTATCGATTCCATTTAAAAGTCTTTTTAAATGTGAATGATTTCACATGTTTATAGTTTATGGCATAGGAATTGTAAAATGTAAATTGTATAAACTTAATGAAAGTTGTAAAGGCAACTTTTGCTTCTTGTAAGCGGGCGAACGTTGCAGTAGATCTACCTCTTCTGTAAGAGGATTTGATTGCCAGCCAGTGTTTGCGATCCACACAGCTTTAAATAACCGTCTTACTGAGGAGGTAAAAAAAAAAGGCTTATCATATGTATGTGCAGAGACTTGTGTTTGTGAAGATGCAGCTAGAGCATCATTGATTGTACGGTCGTACAGGCCAAAGTCCTCTGCTTCTTTCTTCATTGATGCAACCGTGAGACAAATAAGGCAATAACTGCTCAACTCAGTGTAAATCTATGCCACCCACGTAAACCCAAATTGAACCGATCTGGTCAGAAAACATCAGAGTTTACAGTGCAAGCAGAGTGCACTTTCTTGTTAGCGCTGCGGCTGTGGCTTTCACCTTCCTATTACGCAATGTCTCCTCTAATCAATGGGGCATCAATCAGAGCCACTCGATCCTATCAGAAGGGCTTTGGAAGTACCTGGAAACTACCTTGTCTGCTGCTTGAGGTGAAGCGAGGAGCCGTTGTAATACCCGGATCCAAAACTGTGCAAAAAAAACAAACATTTACAGAATGTGAGAGATATGTTTCAGTGATTTCATAATCTTATCTTGCTGCACACATTTTATATGAAATCTTACACCATCAGTTCTGTCTCCAGTTATATAAAAAAAAAAAACAGCCCTTTGGCTTTTCCTTTGGATCCTTTGTGTGACACAAAAAAAGCACTATATACTTTCTACTTAATCCATCAACTGTCAATCAGACATTAGAACTATCATTTGATGTATGAAATGACCTCTGTATGAGTCATGAGATGTAATATGTGTAAGCAAATAAAGGATATTATGGATGCAAAAGAGTAAAGAGCATCGCTTTTTCGGGCTTGAAAATAGGACAGCACGTGCAGAGGCGACGCTTTCTCTCTTCTTCGTAAGTTGAGTTATGCACATTAAAGTTAAACACAGGCAGAGAGCGAACCTGAGATCCTCTGGGCTTAGCTGCGACAGTGCTCGTCGGAAAGCCATATATCACCGGGGGATCTTAGAGGCTCCAAAGCTGGATGAGCCATTGGGGAAAGAGGATCAGTGGATTGGTTGTGATCCCTGCCCGATTCAGTACCGTCTCACTTTTCTGCTCAGCGCTGTACCTGTGACCTGCTGTGTGCAAATTCTGCCTGGAGAAAGCTGGAGATTGCACATTGAAGTGTAGGAAAATAACACAATTAAGAGCGGCTGCAGCAGTGCAATCCAGCGTGTACATTGCATAGAGAGGACAGGATACTGCTGAGGCCTCCACTGACAATGTGAAATATGTGACATGAAACACAGAGCAGTAATTTATCATTTCGCCGAACGCTTCTGCGGCAATGCGACCCTTCGATCCCCGGAGAGTTTGGAGGTCGGCGAGTGCAACTCTCTTCACAGTCCACCTCTACTTGAATAAAAAGTTAGTGGCTTATTATAACTCAGATAGCTGAGATTCAGCTGATGTTAAGGCACAAGTATGAAAGATAACCAACCAATATCTAGTTTGAGGAGAATCTATTTTGTGGAAACTTGGACTTGAATACAGACTCGACTTTTTCTGGGTTCTTCAATGAGAGCGAAAAATTGGACGGTGTTACTTTTCATCTTCTAAATCACGAGGGAAAAACAGAAGCATACATTTCAAAGTCCTATCATCAGCTGGGATGTACACATTCCTTTCTGGATATTTGTTGAAGCCCTGTGCAGGCGAGAATTTTTATCCAAGAAAACAGACTTTGACAGCACAATTGATCAGCTGAAAAGGTGTACAAGTGTAGCTGCAGGCAGAATCGTATCCCGCCTAAACTCCAAAACAAGCTGTTATTGCTCAGTGGACTGTACTTAACTACCTGTTAGCTTACATCGCCATGAATCACACAGTGAAAGAGTGCTCCCGAGAAAGCAGAAAGTAAAAAAGGAGACAGACAGAGCAGTATGTGGTAATTGTCTTTATTTAAGCCAAGGGCTTTAATCCCCAGCAACATGTAGTTCCCCTCTGCAGTCAAAGATAATCCTTTTTTTTTTTAAGAGCAGAAGGTTTGACTCTTATGCAACACTTCACAAAACAATCATATATGCAGGTTTAGCTGCAAATGGGACGTGGGGACAAGGTTATTGAATTAAGACTTAATTAAGTTATGCATCATAAGCAAGAGGCAAGCTCCACGGCTGAAAAGAAACAGCATTTCCTCTATGTGCCACGAGGCTGGGTCGTAAAAAAGGGACATTAAAATGGTAAAATTTGCAACATTAAAAAAAACAGATATAAAGAGAAGGTGACAGAGACAGGCCATGTAAACACGATGTTTATTTCATTGGCAGTAATGGAACTCGCAGTGAAATAAACCTACATACAGTCAAGACTCAAACAGAACACCTTTAAGTATTCAGAAGACACACAGAAGTGTAGTCACAGCAGGGATGCCACTGATACCAGCGGATTCAAAGAAACATGTCTTCAAAGTACTCATCAAACTCTTCCTCCCTGAAGAGACACAACAAGCAAAACACAGAAATGTAAGTTCCTGTCATGCATGATACTGACACAAACTGTTAGATGCTTCTTATGGGGGGACCCCAGCATAACTCGGTCAGTGTCAGTTCTCTATATAGCATAAAATGATGTTGACAACACTGATCCACAACACAAACAAATACACAGTGAGGGGCAGAAGCAAGAGAGACTGAACATTTTTAAACAAGGCAAACAGACCTGAAATGCACTTAAGTTACCCACTATCACTTTCTTGACTGAAAGTAGATCCCAGTCTATACGATTGTCAGATTTGTAAGAGGCAGTTCTTTATGTTCTCCCTCATGACTTTATTTTTACATTAAAATAACATCAGTCTCAATAATATTCATTACACAGATTATAAAACCTAAACTAGCACAGCCAATATTTCGAGTAATAAGCCATTTGCCGCCAGTGAAATGGCTCAGAAGCATTACCATCATTATCCTATCAAAGGTCGGTGGAAGTTGACATAAATGTGTTCAAGATTTTGTGAGCAGCTTTACGCAGTGTATGTAAGCAGTTCTCATACTGCTATACAGGCAGCAGTAACCCATGTAACTGGTGACAAACGGGAAGCTTAAAACGAGCACTAGCGGTTAACCTCACCTCGACTTTTCCTCCACTGCAGGGGCAGGTCCTCGCCAGTGGTCGCCTTCTGATTGGTCCTCTGGCTCATCCCCAGCGTCAGAGTCTAGTAGGAGAGTTTCAGAGAGCAGTGAGTCGCACTCACAGCAAAGAAAAACTGGGTCAGCCGGTAACCTTTGCTCATCAGTTTCAATGTCAGGGTTTATGTGCACAATTCAGTTTTTGCATAGTGACTTAAATAGAGAAAAACCTTAGAGTTAGAGGTGTGGATGGAGTGTTTTGACCCAAATCACCTCCAACATGCGCATAACACACCCACTGAAACCCTTCAATAATATAAATGTAAAGAGTTGACATTTTCCTTTAATTTGTCACTCATATAGCCTCTGATCAACCAGTGAATGTTTAGGAAGTAAACTCCAAACCCTGCAGAAAAAAATTAGGAGTTCTTCTTCAAGAACGTGGCCTATTTCCTCACAAATTTATTCAGAAACAAGTTTTGGCAGGTTGTAGTAGACAAATATGTTATCAGCATAAGCCGCTAATTATGTGATGCTATACTGGGCCAAAGCAGCATATTTTTCCATTCATTTTCCCTGGCATTAATATAAAGTTTCTAGGGCACAAAGTGCTTCCCTGATATTAAAAATCTCTAACCCCTCTTTGAAAGCACTGCTTATACATTACACTAAATACCACAATCCGAAATGTAATGTTCTCCAACCTTCAACAATTGCTTCGAGCAAGTGTGACGCAGAAAGAAAGCATAAGAGTTTTTGTGTATGGACCTGCATGTGGAGCTCAGTGACATAACCTCAGAGTGTACACCTCCACCTACCAACCCATTTATCCAGCCAGACCTTGGCTGAACAAACAGAACAGGGACAAGGGGGCAAAGTCATACTTCACTTCATGCTGTTTCCAGTAAAGTTAAAAAACATACAGGAAAAAAAGAAAGAAAGAATGGAGACAAAAAGCATGCTGAGTCTGTCTATAACATTAACTACAAGGCTTATGGGAGTGTCAGGGTGCTTTCACTCCAGAAGTTTGGAGGAGAGTTTCAGTTCAGCGCTCAGGTGAAGGAGATCGTAAACTCAGATTCAAACATTTAAGAGCTAAAAAAGTTTTTTGCAACATTGGAAAATTTGGAAAAAATTGAAAGATATGTAAGATAGGTGACCGATCTTAATGTCAAAATGGCAAATTTCACCAAAAGGTTTAGGGAGCTGTGCATCCCTACATCATTTTAAAAATGTGTTTGTGGGTCTGTGTGCGTCAGGCCATCATGACATTACCTCTATCCGAGTTTTGCAATTCCTCTGAGCTGCTGGAAGAGGTGGAGCGATCTATAGAGAAACACACAGAGAGGCAACGATCAGAGTCACAGCTACCGGCCTTTGCTGACCTTAATGAACACTTTAAAAAATACTACGTGCATGACTTGCCACACTGTTGGCCACACTGATGCCAAATATCCTTGGGCAAGATACTAACTAACCCCAAGTTGCTCTTCGATGCATCCACAGGAGGATGAATGTGTGTAAATGTTAGATAGAAAGCACTTAAACAGAAAAAGCATAGAAAAAAGTGGATGAGCAAAGTTTTACAAAGCTCTGGGAGTGCTCAGTCAGGGCACAGAAAAGCTTTATATAACAATCAGTCCATGTACCATTTATAACAGCGGATAAATCAAAATTAAAGCGACAGTGGAGAGACACCCTTCAACTGTGTTATGAGAGTTAACATTGCACATTCTGTCCACCAGAGGGCACTCTGCATGCAACACTTTTTGCATAATTGCTAAAAACATAAACCTGACTCCTACAGCACCACCTATGGGTGCAGTACTTCCAGTTTAATGTGGTGGGGGAGGATAAATTATATGTTTCTAGTTCTTAATGTTTTTGCTGCACAAACAATTTAGTGAAAGAGGAGAAGACAGAACAAATAATAGCAGTTTTAATGCTTGGAGCTCTTGTAATAAAATAAGAAGATATCAAATGGAAATTATTACAACAAAAAAAAAAAAACTAAATGTCAAACACAAAAGAAAAATTGGTATTACATAATTTTGAAGAACATAATGCAAACAAGGTTGCTCCCAAGGGTATTTCTTCATCCTATTACTGTTTTAAAGGAAAGTTTATTTGGAAAGAAGAGCAGAGGAGTTTTACCTCGGTGCTTCTTGTGTTTGTGCTTCTTCGAATGTGACGACGATCTCTTTTTCTTCTTTGTTTTTGCTTTCGCTGGCTCCTGGTTCTCATCCAAGAGCATTTTAGTCTTTGGTTTTGCTTTCACCTCCTTCCTCCTGAACAGAATCACAAATTGACCAAACCGTCAGCCAAGTCACTGTTTCAAATGCTATTACGTGAAACCCTTCGTGTGGGTTGAATGGCACATCCAAAACACGAGTAAACTGTGGCTTTAATGAAAACATCTAATACAAGACTTCCAGCCATCCTTCAGCAGCTAAAGCAACACTATAATGCATACAGCTGCTTCCAGATTCAAAGAACTGTGATAAAATCATGACACTCTGGTAAGGTCAGACAGGAGATATGAATCATGTTTTGAATTCTAAACCTCTGCATGCAACAAAACAACACGTGCTGACTGTCCATGGTGACCTGGCCTACTTTTAGCAGACGAGCGCACTCTCAGAAATCAGTCTTCACGGGCAAACAGAGCTACATGTTCATGTAAAAGGCGAAGTGAAAGTCGGCTTACTTGTGATGGTAGTTGAGTTTGAAAGAGCATTCAGGGCAAAGTCCTAGAACAGAAACAATATGACATGTTCACAAACAGGCTATCTATTGTAGCGGCTCTAAAAATAGATCCACTGTTACTACTGTGATTGTTATTATAGTGACAGTGTCAGGGTGTTTGTGTGTTAATGCTCACACTTTTTGTAACTACTGAACTAACCTACTGTATGTCTATTATATAGTGGTTGAAAGTGATGCTTCTATAGAAGATTTCAGCATCACCCCGGTGTACACTGAGAAAATGTTCAACCTGATTCATATGCAGTGCTGAGTCTTCAAAAGTCTTGAGTCACCCTTCATTTCTTTATATTTGGCTTCCAAGAAGCGACTGTTGACATCAGGCTTCATGTATACAGTTTTTTGAGCAAGTTTTTCTGTGGACGATGTGGCTGCTTTGTCACCCATTTGTAGTCCAGTCCTTGTACCTGACCATTTCCAGAGTAACGTTTGTTTTTTTCAAGCAATTTAACACTGAACTCTGAATAATTCCCATGTGGAAAAGTCACCTCACCCAACAGATGAACCAATATAGTACCTACACATGACACACAGCTTTATCAAAGGACAAATTTAAAATTGTTACTAGCATCCCGTCGCAAAAACACATAACTAATTCTCATTTCTTTAGTCGAATTGATGAAAAAAAGCAAAAATGACACAATTTGATCAAAGCTAACACCATTTAAGATGCAGTAACTTGAGCGCCAGAAGGCAGCAGCCTGGGTTTGAATCAGACCTGTGGCCCTTTGCTGCGTGTCTTCCCCCCTCTGTCTCCACCGTCGCTATCTAATAAAAAAATGTTAAGAGGCATTAAGTAGTATTTTTGCTAGAAGCTATTAGCTTAAACCTTGGCATATCCCAGCATGTTATGCAATGTGTCCTTAAAAAAAAAATTGATGAAACTGGACAAAAGGAACGGGATGATCTGGACAGAGAACAGAACAAAAGCAGCCAACATCTAAAGAAGAGCCTTGAATGTCCTTCAAGAAGTTTGGAGAACTATTCCTGAAGACGACTCAAAGAATTGAGAAGAGAGCCTGAATAAGAGAGTTCAGGCTGTGTTGAAGAATAAAGGTGGTCACACCAAATATTGACTTTCAAGCTTGTTAGAACTGTACAAACTCTGTTTTTGTTTTGCACATTTTTAATAGATCTCTGGACCCATTTTCCTCGCTACATATAAAGAAAAGAGGGGTGGCTCAAGATTTTTGCTCAGCAGTATATAACAGTATTGCGCACATATAAGGGGAATGCTGTTGATAAAAATGAATCATCTGTGTATAAACTACAGAGAAGAAAGCATGAAAGAACCCAGTGGAGCTCATGTTTTTCTCCCAAAACACAAAAAAAATGATTCATAATAACTCTGCTCATGAAGCAATGCATCATCATCCTTATGGATTATATTTGTCCAGTAAAGCATACCCTGTTCATGCACTGGGGTTGCCAAATCACGTTTCATTACTGTTTAAACATTAGGGACTGTCTAAATAATGAATTTTAAATTGGTACAAATTGGGATTTTTTTAATTTTTTGTGAGGAGAAAGAACCTGGACGTGACCTGTAAGACCAGCTTGTTAAAAAGAGTCTGTCATTTCCTGCTTAACTGACTCCTCCAACTACAGTAATTATTTTCCGCAGTATAATAACCTGAAGGGGGATTATTATGACTAAGGTCATAGAGAGGGACCATTTGCTGGGCCACAGCCACACCTTTTCCAAAAAATTAGGCTATAAAATAAAGAGATGATTCTCGTCTTTTTTTCCTTACTGAGTTTCACCAGTGCGTTTCTCTTCTCCCCGTGTTCAACGTAGGCAAAATTCACCTCCCAGCTTTTTAGGCCTTCCTCCTTCTCGCAGCGTTTGTTTCCACACTGGAACTGACCTGGAACATGAAGGAGCTCACATGTACAAATCTGAATATTTCACACATTTACACTCATGTCACTCATGTCACACTTACACTCATGTCCAGTGTAGATAAATGTATTTTTTATTGATATAATGACTTACTGAGGGCTCCAACCAGCCGCAGGTGGCTTATGATGAATGTTCGTGTGAAATTCAAAAACTTAACAGTAGAAAAGTGAACAGAATAAAAAGATGTATTTTAGTAGTGACTCAGACTAAAAATCTCCAAACAGATTCTGTCAGGCAACCTTCAAACCCTGCTGCTCACTTTTACCCACCGCAGTCTATCTCTACACCCCTTCCTCCTTATCCCCTTTCTCCTTCTCATCTCCCTTTCTTCCCCTCGTCTCATCCCTTCAGGCCTCCCTCCAGCCGCTGTACAGGCTGCCTGTTATCCCCAGAGGAGCTTAAGGTGGCATTGATCTGGTCTCCGGGGTTCCTCCAGATTGCAGCAGAGGGAGCGAATGCGTCAGAGCCATCCAGTCTTGGCACGAATTCCTAACTCCGCGAGAGGAAAGTGATGCCTCTCCTCACCTGGAAAGGATTGCGACTCTGTAAACATTCAGGTGAGATGACGCAGGGCCCATGGCCTCTGGCCACTTTGAGCCATAGGGCGGACTCTCTCTTCACGTGCTGTATGAGATTAAGATCCAATGACGTCAGCTTAGAAGAAAACACTTCTGGCTACGGTTCAAATGAGGTTTACTTGAGTTTATGTGTGAGGGGAAGACACTGTACTTATAAAAGAGAGCCATGAAAGAATCCAACAATTTCCAGTCAAAAACAACAAATATCAGCTCCTTGGTGAGGTCACAGAGAACGTCAGGATGTCACTAAAAGTATTTATATTACTTGAAAATGTCAGCATATCCTGTTCCCCCCTTGTTCTACGTGGGCGTGACTTGGGTGAGGGCCATCTTCTCATCTCTGTGCTGTCTTAACGCCACGATTAGTGACCGATACCCAGAGACCTGGGAGAATCCTATACAGTCTTCACCCATTATCAGTGACCTCATTTACGATCATGATGCCTATGATAAAAAATTATTTTCTTATCTGCTGTTAAAGCCGGACGTAACATGTGCAAAGAAAGACTCTAAAAGGTTCTGCTTTGCATATTAAAAATACAGAAGCGCCCTTGAACATCATTCTGAGTCCCCTTGCTCCCTTTGAGAAGCAGCTCAGTGTAAAATAGAAAAGGATGTGATTTATTCGAAGGTTACAACATGGAGCGTTCGAATGTGTGGAGCCCTCCAGCTACACACAAATGTGACCCTGGGAGAGTGGAGTCAATATAAATCTGTTTCCAGGCAATTTTTTTGACAAATAAATGTCAAAAACTAAATACAATCAAGGCCAGGAAACAGTTTGTCAACGTATTTCTGATAGTTTTCAGTCCCTAGGCCCAAAAATTTCACACTTGAAACCTTACAACAAGTCCCCGGTACTGTATTTGGAAAACCGATTTAAAACAAAAAACTGGGACGCAGAGAGAATTGCTGCTTTATAAAACAAGTTTTATACACAGTGATGGAGTGGTGGTGACCTGACCGGGGTGGCACACCGCTTCTTTTTACCCAAAGCCAACTGTGGTAAGCGTTTGGGAAACCTGATGGATGGACGCGAGCTATATCGGGTTTTCTGGTGAAAGAAAAGAAGGATTTCCACTGTTGAGAGGCGCCAGGTATTTTCACACATCAGGGGAGCCTCACGTGCCACACGAAAGAGAAAAAGAAAAAAGCCGATGAATCCTGTTAGGAGAGGAAACTCCGGTCCTCCTACGTCATTGGTTAATAATGCCACCAGCCAGTGGCCCGAGATCAAGACGGATAACTACCACAGGACAGATGGGTGCACGATTAACAGTGACTGGATGATGTCAAAGGGAGTGACCTGAACTAGCGTGCATTCACTTTTTATTCACTCTTGGATAACTGCCAAGTCCACACGATGATGCGAAATGACACATTTGTCTGTTTTTTCCCCCCTTCTATCAAAGGGATTGCTATCAGGCCAGACGTGCCGTGCTGGGTTAGACAAAAAAGATCCAATCCACTTTCATGTGAAGCTACAACAAGGGAGCCAATTAACTTAGATTAGCACCGTGTGGAACTTGTGGAAACACACATTAGCAGAGCTGCACACAGAACCACACCTTAGTCTTGCTGCTAATTTTTCCCTGTGGTCACTTGTGGTGCTGCAGTAAAAAATTTAAAAAAATAATTCATTAAAAATCCCCTGCAGCCAGAAAAGGACTCTGGCCAAAGACCACTATTATGAAAAACTATTTACAGGACACAACCAACCGAGCACAAACATGGACAGTAATTGCTCTTCTTATAAGGGCTTGGCAGGCATCCAGCTGAGCGAAGTCACTGAACACACTTAAAAGTCTAACACATCGAACCCATAAAAACTTTTTCTTAAAAATCACAAATACCAATGCTTGTAGTTTGTTTTCTTTTACTTTTTAATTAGTAAGATGAAGAGAATTTGATTTTCTATGGACAGAATTTCTAGGCACAGCCAGGTTGCCGAGTGTCTCTGTGTTGGTGGGCTCAGGATCCCATCTCTGTGTTTTGTGGATTATCTTTCTATGTTGGCTTCATGAGAAGGTGGCGTGAAGCTCGCAGTGGAACGGTTCGAGGTCAGTTGTGAGGTCAGCGGGAATGAGAATTAGCACCTCCAAGTGTGACGCCAGATAAAGGTGGAGTGCCCACTCCGGGTCTGGACGAGTTGGTGCCCCAAGTGGAGGAGTTTAAGTACCTCTGAGTCTTGTTCCCAAGTAAGGGGAGGGTGAAGCGGGAGATTGACAGACGGACTGGTGTGGTGTCAGCAGTGATGCGGGCGCTGTAGCAGTCGCTTGTGGTGAAAACAGCGACGCTGTCGATTTACTGGTTGAGCTATGTTCACACCCTCACCTATGGCTACGAGCTCTGGGTAGTGACCAAAAGAATGAGATCGAGTAATTGGCTTTGAAGGGTGGCTGAGTTCTCCCTTAGAGATAACATAAGGAGCTCAGTCATTCAGGAAAGGTTCGGAGTAGAGCCGGTACTTCTCATTATTAAATGGAGCCAGTCGAGGTGGTTTGGCATCTTGGACGCCTCCTAGGTGAGGGCACACCTAGGACATGCTCTCTCGGCTGGCTTGGGAACACCTTTGTGCCCCC
This sequence comes from Oreochromis aureus, assembly GCF_013358895.1. Classification (NCBI taxonomy): domain Eukaryota; kingdom Metazoa; phylum Chordata; class Actinopteri; order Cichliformes; family Cichlidae; genus Oreochromis; species Oreochromis aureus. Next base: position 15,546,110 of record NC_052949.1, read on the forward strand.
CCGCCCGGATGAGCAGGAGGATGTTAGCGGAGAGAGAGAGAGGCTGCTTAGACTGCTACTCCTAAGAGGCAGCAAACAGACTGATGAATAGAGATGAAGAGATGCTGGCAGGCCGACTTTATTGCCATAAGACAAACAGACAAAGCGATGATACACGTCAACTCCTGTTTCTTAGGGTCAGGGCTGTGAGCAAAAGCAAATACGCAAGTTTCCCATAATGCTGACCTGTTTGTTTAATATCACGATCATCACAAAGCTGCTTGTCACATGCAACAGCTTCTACTGCTGCAAGGTGAGCTGACTCTGTTCAAAGGTACATGGACTGTACTGTACTCTTAAGTAACTCAACCAGATCTGCCCCAGCCCAAAATGACCCTTCAGATCATTTAGTGAAAAGCCTGTGAGGATGCAGACTTAAGGTGGTCACTGTGAGTGTCTGCATCCGCTGTTGTTTTTCAGCTAAATCTTGATACTCACCAGGACTCTAACCTTGCCTATTCCCAGAGTGAAATGCCTTCAATAAAAGTGCAGCCTGTGGAAAATATATGGTTCCCTCAGGCAGACTTTTCAAATATTGGAAATGTAACTAGGAATCAGATGGATGCTTCTCTGACCACCCACTCCCACCTCTGATGCTTGATCAGATTTAGCCTGTTTTTTGTTTTTTGGGGGTCTGTCTTCCACGATGACTTTGAGTTCAGTGCTCAGACTAAATAGCATTACAAAGTTCTATGACTGCATTCTATACTCTATCAGCCCAAGAATATCTGCGTTACATCTATGTGTCCCTCTTTAAACCACAGAGAAATATTCAAATTTTGACATTTGTAAGGCGCACTCTGACACTCACACTTTGAAACAATAGGAATGGAGACACTGACACCGGCCGCTGTTAGACTGGGTAACTCTGAAAGGTTTGTGCACTGTCGGATAATGAGCTTCCACTTCTCACACTTAAAATACACTCAGTTACTTCTCTGGAGCTGATGTATTTTGTCTGGCAAATGAGAGCCCAGCAGGACATACTTACTACGTGCAAAGCCTGCCTAGAACACAGGCCGAGCCGAAGCAATCATTTAAAGCAACAGAAACGATCTCACCCCTCAAATTGGCTTGTCACTTTTGTTTTACTTAAATCGAAATTGAAAGGGTACCACCAGGATGTAGAATAGTATATAACATTATTTGAATTTGCTCATTTAAGGGTGGAGTAATTGCTTTATATGAACCTGACAACAATAACAAAAAAAAAATGTAGATGGAGCAGAGGCAGGATCAAACGTTTAGATAGGCAATGTGTGCCAGTGAGAACAGCATTACAGTAGTTGACTTGACTCAGCAGATCCCAGCAGTAATTTAAATTTTATATTTTATAACACTTGTAGAGGAATTTATGTTTCAAAGAATGAGGTTCTCGCTAAACTCTGAATGTTAGAAACATCCATTTCTGTGTCTAAACAGCAGATTTTTGCAATACAACACAGTTCATTGCCCTATTATCATAAACAGATTGGGGTCAAGTCAGCAATTGCATGCAATCAATTCCAAACTAATAACATCTTAATGTGGTTTTAACGCCAATGATTGCAAGCAGTCGCAGACCTGTCCCTAATTTTGTTTTGCCAGTCTCCAACCACTAATTTTTTCCAGTGTGACAGTAGTATAATGCATCACAACAGTGCAAGCTAAAAGTGGCTTCACATCATTCACAGCCACCAGTGGCATTTATTCCAAGGCAGCAGAAGCTGGGTCAAACTTAACTCCTGCTGTGTCAGTGTGTACCTTGACAGGAGGCCCGCCTACAACAACCTAGCCTCAGCTATCTTTGCTCTTTGCTCCACATGTTTTTATTCTTGCACTTTAAAGCAACTGTCTTCTGATTGGCTGCCCCTGATATTTAAAAATGACCAGCAAGTGGTTTGTGTTTCTGTGCTTGCAGTCAAGAGCAGTCTGACCTCATTATCTGAAACTTTGCTCATTTTTTATATGAATATGTCACTATTGTAATGGTATCCATATCTATTTCATAGTCAGAGGGTGAATACATGTCCATGTGCGCTCCATGGAAATCCACAGTCCACAGTTATACTCGCTTGTCTGCAAGCAAGTATAACTCCAGAAGTTTTCATGCTACTCTCCCATGGGTGGATGCACAAAGTAGAAAAACATCACTGACACTATGAAAGAAGACCAAAGATAAAAAGGCCAGATCGCTCACGAGGAATTATTAAGTAAAACTAATTAAACAAATACAAATGACAACTTCTGTTTTTAAAAAAGGAAACCAACAAGGTACCTTTAAGATCTGTTAATATTAGGCATTTGTAGCTTTCTCTTATATTCAACTACAGGAATTCATGTGGAACTTTCAGAAGTATAAAGGCACCGAGATGAGAAAAAGAAAGTTAGCAGCAAGGACTAGAAGCACATCTCATTCTTCAAAAAAAATCTGCAGCAAGACTCCAGTGGGAGGATAACCTGTGATCCCCCCCAAAAAGAAGAGAGAATGAAACCTTTTGGTACTGTGCACTCCTTGATCCAATATAACACTATAGCAATGAAAAGAAAGGTCAGTGTTCTTCGTGATCCAACCTTATTGGATGGAAACTAGTCAGCATTATCCACCAGCATGATCTGAAGTGCACAGAAAGCAGCGATGATAAGGGGATGGTGTCCAAAAAAGGTATTCATGCCAGAGCAAAAGTAAAACGTGGGCATCAGAGGTGGTACAAGATCAGTTTAATTGACAGGAAGCAGTACTACACACGAGCTCGGACTAGCAACACTTAGTCCAAGTGGAACTGCTGGTAATTGAACAATAAATCAAAAACGTTCACGTTGATGACTCGCCAACAGATTGTTGCCAAGATTCAAGTGTCTGTGATTGATGACACTCTATATCAGCTTACAAATCAAATCAAACTCCTGTTATACTCAATCCATGACAAAGACTTGCACCAGTGTATTCTTCACGTCTGAACGGGGGCGTCAGGCCCAACTTACAGAATTTATTTAGTATTGATTTCACTGGAGAGGGTTTAGTCCCATGCTCTAAACAGTACTTAAGGAGCATGTCTCTGGTAATTATTAATGTCCACAAATCACAGCTGAGGCAGCTAAAGTGCAGTGCATCTGACCTAATCTAATCCCACTTGCTGTAGAGTACTGCTACATGGCTTGAACTGTCAGAGTCCAAGATTACACCGTCTTAATCCGGAACAACATATTGGCTTAGTCAGCTTTCCCAGACACGCTGTTTGTGTGTTTATGAGGTTGTACTGGTATAAACATAATTATAATAATAATTTAAATGTTAAATGACTCTGCATATGTGTGTGTGTGTGTGTGTGTGTGTGTGTGTGTGTGTGTGTGTGTGTGTGTGTGTGTGTGTGTGTGAGATTGTGTATGTGTGTGAAGCTCACTTTATTAATGAGCTGTCAAGGCAGGCTCCCTTGCTGAGCAGCAGCTATTGTCCTTCCAGGTAAACTTATAAATACCACTGTCACACAAACGCAGCGGTAGACAGAGAGGTGTTGTACTAATCCTGAGCAATAATAGCAACAGTAATCATGGAACCACTGCCAAACTATCAAGCTAGTCCAGTGGTATCAGAAAGCTACAGTGTTGGGTATCAATGGACAGATTAATCCGTGGCTGCTTAAGATGGGAAGCCACAAGCAAACACGGAAAGAAAATTCAGATGAAAGGTCAAATCGTTTAAAGATTTATGACGCCATTCTGGAGAGCCATAAAGTCAAACCAAATTGCAGCAGGCAGATTTTTTTAAAGAGCCTGACATGTGGAGAGACTCCTGAGGGGAAGCACCAATCATAGGTGATGTACTGCTGTGTGAATTGTCTTTATCTCTGTCTCCATCTAGTGGAGAAGGTTGTGAGGTGTGGGTGAGAAAGCTATAATCCCACTTTACTATGGTTCACTGAGGTTCACTAAAATGTGAATTTAGAGCATCACTGCAAGAAAAAAACGTCACAAAGAGTAATTAAAATATCCCGTTTTCCAACAGCTTTCTGAATCCGGACTTTATGTCAGCATTACATAGAATATTATGTAATAAGGATTCAGTTCCAGCCTCTTGATTAAATCGGATCTCTTTGCTCAACAAGTATGCTTTTTACTGCAATTTAAGATCACTTCTCCCCTTAGGGGTCATCACAGCAGATCATCTTCCTCCCTTCCCCCTATCACCACCACCCCCTGCATGTCCTACATGCTGCCTTTCCTGTCTTCCTCCCCTCACGCAACCAGTCGTGGCAGATGGCTTCCCCTCCCTCAGCCTGGTTCTGCTGGAGGTTTCTTCCTGTTAAGAGGGAGTGTTTCCCGTCCCACCGTCGCCTTGTTCAAAGGGGGTAGTCTGATTATTGGGGTTTATTATTAATATTGTGTATTACTGTATTATTGTAGGGTCTTTACCTTACAATATAAAGTGCCTAATTTCTAATCTTGTCCATCCTGATCACTCCCATTTAAAAATATAAGCATCTCTAGCTTGGCTTCTTTCTCCCTCTCGTTCTTCCTTCTGTCACAAATTATCCCTGACACTCATCTCCACCCACTCCACCCTGTGAGCTCTGCATTATTTTGGATGGTTGACCCCAGGTAATTTATTCTACCTTCACTACCTTTGCTCCTTGCAGCATCATTGTTGCACCTGTCTCCTCCTCATTCACACACACACACATCTATTCTGTGTTGCTTCAACTGCTTTGCATCCCTCCTCTCCCCAGAGCATACCTCCACCTCTCCAGGCTGTTTTCCAGCTTATTCTCTTCCTTATTCCCACTACAGATCAAACTGTAAGTGCTCGATACAGCAACATTAGCAGGAACATGCAAGCATATAACAGGTGTATGCCATACCTTTTCCAGAGACAACTTCATTCTCTGTCCGCCATCGAAATCCAAACTGTTGGGCACAGATTTTTTAAATGAGGATAAATGAGCAAAATCATATACACGAAACCGACTAATGCATCAGATCACTTTGTCATGCATATAGCTTGCAAGCCATAGCTGTGTTTGCCCCACCTTTTAATGCTTATTAGTTTTCAAAGGCAGTTGGATCAGAAAAAGAACTGATAATATAAGGACTGCATATATTTGTGTTTATTCACCCATGCACTCTTATTATTAAATGCTGTGCATGCACATTAACTTGTTAATGTAAACACATCTATAGTAAGTGGTGTCCTTTTGACCCGAAGTACTGTAACTCGCCCTTTATAATTTTATTCGTAGGCGTTCTAGAATAACTAGTGAATAAATCAGGTGCACAACCTTTTTAGTGTTTAGCGGCTTCGACTTTTTCAATTGAAATGTTTCAATTTACCTACAGTGCCGCCAATAAACATAGATAATTCCAGGTATTCTGTATTGTGCTCCATGTCGGACGTGTAAGCGTAAAAGAGATCTGTGCACAGAAAACTCATCAGCACAAATGCAGGAGATACTGAGCTGGGCCACACGTGTGCCACTTTTCATCAGTTTTAAACGTTGGCCTCGCTCCAAAAAGGCTCAGCGATCACTGGAGACAGAGCAGAGCGCCAGAACACATCATACCCCCAACTTCAGGCTAAAATGGGCTCGCTATTATGGAGATTAGTGAGACTTAGATAATATTAACCTTTACACATGGCAACACCGCAGGGATAATTAGTGTAATCTTTTTTGGCATACTGGAGCAGGTCCTGGTAACGCTGATTGCTGAGGTGCCTACGGGCACTGTAATGTTATCTTATAGCACATGTAGGTGCGTAAGTGATAAATCGATTTCTAGGACTTAGAAATTGGTTCATAATGTTAGTAGTTTTGACTCCGTATACCACTAGCGTGGATTTGAAATCAAACAATCAAGATGCGACTGATCTGTAGACTTATTTTAATTGACAAAAAATGACATAAACCTGTCAGAGGGACAGCAGAAACTTTAGGAGTAGTGGACAGCTCAGCAACACTAAAAAGCCTGAAAGACCCACAGAAGATGGCTTTGACAGTGCTTCACAGTACAAATGGATAATGACCCAAAGTATGGTGCAAAAGCACCCCGTGAGTTTCATCTGATCTCCACTCAATGCAGCATGTTTTTCAGTTTAATGAAGATAAAGCTGAACGCAGAGAGACTCACAAACAAGCAGCAACCCATGGAGGCTACAGTAAAATCCTGGGAGAGCATCTCAAGAATAGCAACAGCATTTGGTGACAACAGTGGGTTCTAGGCTTCAGGCAGTCATGGACTCTAAAGGAGTTTCGTCCAAGTATTAAAAACAATATTTATATTTAAAATGATGTCAGTTTGTCCAATTAATTTTGATCCTCCGAATATGAGAGACTCTGCATAAAAGAAATATAAAAAATTGTGTAAAAGCCTCCGAATTAAAGCTGAAAGTCGGCACTTCCGTCACATCTTGACTGTTTGATTTAAAGGCAACTGCTGTGACGTCTCTGTCTGAGAGATTCTGAACCTAACTGTGCAAGCAGTCACAACACTGTGAACCTGGAGATATGTCGTGATCCTTTTACTGTTTTACCTTCTGTTTACTTTGATTTTAACTGGCTGCTTGGTTGGATTTGGGGGAAAATAATTGCCCAAGTGTGTTACTAAGTCACGTTATAGGGAGCTAAACATGGGACCTCAGTAATGAGGATGGGCTCACTGATCACGAATTAAACTTTAGTACAAAACCACAAGCATTACCTTTTGGCAATAACTGACACATGTAGTTTACTAAAGTATAGTAAATGTGATGTGTGCTTAAGTTGTCAGACTGTAATTATAATCCATTCTTTGATATAATGCAATAAATAATACTACATAAGTCTACATAGGTAACATGAATATTACGCATGATTAGCCAACATCAACATTCACTTTCTATCAACTTTATACTAAAGTTTATTTAACTATAAACGTATAATTTATTAAGAATGGTATCATGAAGTGCTACCTTCATTCGAACCGTAATTTAAGGTTTTAATTCCTGCACCTTGTGCGAAACTGGCTTTTTTATATGACAATTTTTAAATGCTTTCAAATATTCAAAAATGCTATCATATCATACTACAGAAACTGCTTTATATAAGCTGTATTACTGTTTAAAAATTGGTAAGAAATCAATTATATTTCCATTTCTCTCACCTTGTTTTCCTTGTATCTGCTGAGGTCAGCTATGCAGTATTCTTTAAACAGCTTGTCATAATACTTTTTGGCCAATTCTTTTTCCCTGCAACAGAAAAAAAACCCACAAGCAACTAAGAAAATCAGCACACACATCATTAACTTCTAGTGTAACATATAGACTTTTAAGAAGAGAACTGAACAGGTAAAAAACTAATTCATTATTACTGATGCCACTAAGTTGATCACCATGTCATGTCCTCCTCGTCCTCATCCCTCCAGAGAAAACGATGGTTTTCACGCAGCACGTCTAGATCTGTTTTGTCCTTGGCTCTACGGGGAATAAATGTAAAATGACAAAGTTTATGAGCGCGCAAAAACCGAAAAACAACTTCTGCAACTATCAATTTTAATGAAATGATTAACTGGATTGCAGTGATGTATAGACATATTGTCATTATTTTTGCCTGGAGTGACAGCAGCTGACTGTTCCCCAGAGTTGACTGTGAGTAAGATTACTCACGCTGAGCGCTTGAAGTCAACCATCTGTCCTCCGTAGTACAGTATGTAATCACCGACAAACTTCTTGTGCCGCTCAAACTGGAGACATCTGCTTAAGGTCATTCTGTTGTTCAATGTTAACTTTTGCAACTGTAAACACAGCCTAAAATTTCCCACCGCATCACATTTTAATATCTTAAAAAGTTACATTTCATCAGCCTCTTCATCGTCTACTCACAGCCGAAAGAAATGATAAATTAAGAAAGGATACAGCGTTCATCGATATCAGATGGGCTCGTCTGTTCCGGGCTTCTTCTCTAAACAAAACAAAAAAATATAAATATAAGTGATGCATTTTTCTCAAAAAAAGACAAAAAAACAAAACAAGATAATGTGTGATAGCTTGCAAAGAAAAAACAATCCACTGAGAGCATTTAATCAGAATAAGAAGTGACATTAACTGTAGTGTGCATCGGTAAAACGCGTGCAACTAAAAACCATTAGCACTTCGTCGATCTGCTATTAGTCACCATACCTGTCCACTTCATTTGAGTGCAAGCTGCGGTGAGCCACCTTGGAGTGGCGACCTTTCTGAAACGGCTTCTGTAAGATTTCCTCCTCATGTTTCCTGTAGAAGGTACACATAATAGCAGAAAGCTTGTGTTAGTGGATGGAGATGTCTACCCACACCAGTGTAAATGTAAACTAGTGAAAAAAATGGATTAAAAACACTTGTGTTTACTCCTATTATCGTTTGTACAATCCCATCTCATTTGGTCAGCACAGATACAGTACCAGGAGTTCGGTTGAGCCAAATGTGAATAACGCGAAAAAGTATCAATTAGCCTACGTAATTCTTTAGCCTTCATTTGACCTTTTAAGGCCTCTCTGTGAGGACTCTCCCTGTCCATCTTCATCACTGAAGTCAGAGTCATAACCGCCGCCCCCATGAACCTGAGGAAACACAGGAAGTGATTTGTGAATCATATCTGATGATACATGTTGCACTTACCCACACACTTTCTGGCAAAATTAGGCACATTAGATAAAAATGCATGTGTACACTTGCACTGTACATCCTAACTGTGAGACATGTATTACAACGTGTGACACGAATAGGGTAATGACTGATCTTATAGTAAACATGACACTATGTATTAACATCTGCTGCACACATATACATATATATATAAAACCATTAAAGGGTGCATTTCTGAATGAGGGAGGGCATTTTTGCATATTTCCTCTGATCAGTGCTTTCTCTGTCTGAAACAAAACAGACTCTCAGTCTCATCAGTTTAAGTCAACTTTCTTTTGATTGTCGATAAAGAAAGGGTTTAAACAGCAGCTGGATTGAGCTCCTATTTGCTTAAATCAACCATATTATATTATAGATGGCTCCTCACTTTCACACCATAGAGACCCAAAGGTGGGGGGAAAAAATAAAACAGAAACTCGGCTGCAGCAGTCTCACCTCATTCTTTCAAACATTAATCATGTTTAATACTGTAAGGGTATAAATATAACAGAAAAGAAAGAAAACAGGAAGCATAACAGGTCAGGTTTAAGTTAACTAGAACATATTCTATGCCTTTATAATTTGATCCAGGTCAATTTATTCTCGGGCCAAGCATTCCTTCATAAAAAGTGTCTACAAGTTTCCTGTCTGATGTGAATAAACAGAGAGTAGGAGAGTGATTTTATTGTTAGGTTTTAAGGTATTTACAATACTGCTTTTTGGAGAAAAGCATCTATTGTCACATAATTGTCCAATATACTTAAGACATGAAAACATAAAAACTAGAATGATCCCATTCTATTTTATTCCACAAGTGCCAGCCTCCGCTGGAAGTGGAGCAAATTTGGTGGGAACACAGACAGTTCTCACGTCTCATGAATGTTTCAAGCTTCCATAAAATCATCTCTTCATTTATTTAACCAACACTGGTTGATCTAAAAGTCCATCTTAATGGATATGGGATGAATTTGACCCAGTGTCTTGCCCCAAAAGTGATCGTCTGCTGAAAAAAATAATATCCGGTTGGCCTGTAATTTGTCAAACATGTCTGCACAGCTTGATGACATCAAGTCATTTCTACCCAGAAATAACATTCCTGTGACAAGTAGAAGCTGCAATCAATATTTGGAAATGTAAATTTTATATAGCCTTTATTTATCCACGTGAAAAGTTTCCTTGACATTAAAAATATGTTTGTCAAGAAAGATCCTGCCTTGGGTGTAGCAATAAAAGTGCAACAAATATAACAAAATACCTCTATAAAGGCATTTAAAGTGGCCAGAACGGTCTGTATCGATAATACATAATGTTGAACAAAAGGTTGGTACAATAATGCAGTCATAAAAATACTTTCAAAACAGGTAATTTCTTTATGCTATATGTAACCCCTTCAGAAATCCTTTTGGCTGCAGCCTACTTATCAATATAAGCAACGATATTAGCCATAGAACACACCCAGAAATCGGAAATTACATTTTAATGATGTAAAAAAAAAAAAATTGTGTAATTTATCTCTCAAAGTCACCAAATGTCTGGCTAAAAGAAGACAATTGGAGTAACTGTTACAACGAGAGACTATAGCAGCAGCTTTCCCTTACTCAGTGTGGCAGAGCAAGTGCTCAATGGTGGATGAAATAGTGAACAAAGTGAGATATTTTGGAGGTCCCGTCATCAGAAACGAGCTATGACACGGTAACAGGTGCACGACGACTCTGACTGCTGTGAATTTCACACAGGCACGCGCTTTAGCTCGTGCTTTGACCGCTTTGGACCTGTCACGCGCCACAGACACCGCTCATCCCTGACTGTAACCAGTGAAGCAGTCAGGAACCAACACGGCGTTAGTAGGCATACCTATCTGTGAGGGGAATAACTGGCTGCTAACAAATACGCGAACACGTCCTCACAGTCTTGTTTGCAAAAGAAGAGACGCGACTTTATCACATGTATAAAAAGTTTACCTTCACAAGATCATCCATGGCTTCTTTTTTTCCCCCTGCGAACTGCCGCTGACTGTTTACAAAATGTAATCGCCATGTGATGACGTAAGAAGTAAGTCGCGGTATGATGACGCAGGCAGACATGAATTATATTTAGAAGAATCTGAGAAAGATTAAGAAATAAGTCCAAGAATAATTTATCATTTCCTTTTTTTATGATATTAAAGCTTACATTGGTTTGTAGTCAGTAACTAGACTCTAAAGTCTAATTTTGTGTAAGTGTAATTGGCTGATAACAGTTTCTTTAATCGGGCATCTAATTATTTTCTAATTTATCAGTTCGTCCATCATCTAATTTATCTAATGACCCATTCATCAGGGGGCAAGTCAGCGTCACCAGGTGAAATGAATAATCTATTGGGGATGAAAGGGGGGGTGCAGTACAACATCGCGAGCATCGACATTCATTTTAGAACAAATGGCCCAGTTACACGGATCAACCAGCAATTGATTCATATCGTTCACTTCCGCTGAGGGACACTGGAGGATGTATTTGAATTGTGGACGGAAAATAAAGAGGACATTGTACCGTGTGAATGTTTTGAGTTTAATTCGGACTCGGGGTTATGAGATATGGTCGGGGTGAAAGGCTGACACAGCCAGTCCGGGAACAAAAATGCAGTGTTCCCTGACTTCCCATGTAACCCACCGAACCCATCAAAGGACCTCATCTGGGAAAGAAACGGCACAGCTCTCATCATTTAATACTGAAAAAATATGTCGTCCTATTAGCTATTTAACCACACATATTCATCCCTTTGGATAAACAACACAAAAGGCTTTTTACATACATGTCAGGCAAACACATCTGTTTTTAATAAGGATTTAAAACGAGTTTAAAAACCACGCAATCCAAACGGATGGAAATTTTTATTTGAAAATATTTTATTCATGAAACCCTATGATATGTTTCCCCGTGTATGCTATTCCACGACATTCATTTTAATGAACATAATATAAAACACTGCTCTACATTTTTTTCCCCTGTGTAATGATAGTCTGGAGATCAGACTTTACCAGCCATTTCTTATGCACCAATATCTGATTGAGTAGTCTTTTTGATGTATTTTTAACCGTATATTATGCCCGTCGTCTTTTCACATTTAATGTCATTATTATGCCAGAGAAGGGAAGAAAAGAGGCAGCATTTGAATGAGTGGGGCAGGTGCATTTGCACAGAGAGCCTCATGAATAGCTGCTCCCCCATTAGCCATGCACGGCTCTGAAGCGCGCATAAATAATAGCTGGCACCGCTGATAAAAAAGCGCACCTTGGGGCCTCTCTCACCCTCTCCCCCCTCCATCTCTCTTTCTTTCTTTCTTTCTTTCTTTCTTCCGCTCGCTTTCTCTCTCTAAGGGCATCTTCTTCTTCTTCGTTTTTTTGTCTTTTCTTTTAGCACAGCCTTTAGGCTACGGGACAACTCCAAAAAGCCTGATTTTTAGCCTTGCCTTTTACTTAGGCATGACAAAAATCTGAGATGTTTTCTGCTATTATGTCCCATCTGCCCCGCATTTGTAATCCTGCCCCTTGCAGAACAAATCCACTGGACTGGTGCCTTCCTATTGAGACGCTAGAAGCATAGAAGACTGCCTCCTCAGAGCGCTCTATCATTAAAAGCAAACAAGACAGAGGACCTCGGCTTTAAAAAGCAAAGCGATCAAACAATCTGAAAGCGTCAAATTAATATTTCCCGATTGGCTTTACACGTCGCAGATTTTGCTTGTAAGTTGCATGTGCGTGAGTGGAAGTACTCGGCTCGGGACAGAAGGAATGGGATACCCGAGCAGAGCAGTGAGGGGATGGAGAAGACGGAAAGGATGGACGCTCTTGGTTTGGGTCGTTGTTGTCAGCTTGGCTTTAGCTGACGGACGGAGAGTGAGGCAGCCCAGATGCCCCCACGGATGCACCTGCACAAAAGATAATGCACTGTGTGAGAGTGTCCGATCTGTGCCCCACACTTTCCCATCCGACGTCGTTTCACTGTAAGTGATGCTGCATGAAGTGGTGAAGTGTCAGAAAGCTGATTACATTCTGTGTCATATTTGCACTTTGATTTGTTTCTCCTTTTAATCAGATCTTTTGTCAAGTCTGGATTTAATGAAATTACTGGAGGAAGCTTTGCGCACACACCTACCCTACACCTGCTGTGAGTAATAGCTTTTAATCTATCTATTTATCTATGTATCTATCAATCTATCTGTTTGTGTATCTGTCAATCTGTCTGCCTATTTATCTATCTGTCCATTTATAATTTATGTCTGTCTGTCTGTCTCACTGCTTCCTTGATTTAAAAGTAAGGTTGTGTCTTAACAGGCGACTTGCACACAGGTTTAGACTCAGCTTTAAAGGGGGATTCTCTGTAATGGTGTCTGGATTATGCAATAGACCACATGGCTACAGCAACTAACAGCAAGAGGAACAGTGTGTGTGTGTGTGTGTGTGTGTGTGTGTGTGTGTGTGTGTGTGTGTGTGTGTGTGTGTGTGTGTGTGTGTGTGTCTTCCTTAGAAACAGGGTGGCTGAGATAAACAATGAGCATGTTCTCTTATTCTCCTGAAGAATTCAGCCCTAAGCTGTAGTCAAATAACAGGCTTGCACACGAGTGTTCACCTTCTCTTAACAGTGCTGTTGATTAATGGCCTTCATTATTTAGTATCTTGACAGGACTTGAGCCTATTGAGCAAATGCGTTCTTGCAAATCCGCAAATTAACAGCAAGGTCAGACTTAACTGTACTCTACGCCGCACATAATAACATGCTGTCAAGCGTCAGTCTAGCTTTCCTGGCACCGGTTCCTTCATTCTCTCAGATGACAGTGAAGTCAAGGCTAAATGTGCATGAAGCCTCAAATGTAGGAGGACGTAGCATCACGCATCTGAAGACTGAGCTTGTGACCGTTAGGAGGGAGGTAACTGAAGATGAGTGAATAAGTGCACTGCCTCATCTGTTATTATTCCCTGCAAAGGTGACTTGAAGCATCTTAACCTCCATTAAGGCATGCTTGATCAGTGGCACTTTTTTGTAGTCTGCATTAGCCAAATGTCAGGGTCACTGGCTTCCTCATTTTAAAAACTTTAACATCTTAGGATTGTAATATTTCAAGCTTGATATAATAAATAATATTGATGGTACTTTTGTTCAATATTTAAAAGAATAGAGCCACTCTGTACAGTAAACAAATGCCAGCTTAATAATAAACGAAAACCCTTTAAGATTTTTAATAATCTGGTGGAGATGAGGTGTACAATATGTTGCCGATGGACACGATTCTTATGTTAGTTATTTAAAAAGTGACTCAGAAACAAGTGGGAGGGAGGGGGGGGGGGTAAGAATATTGATTCTTTGCCATTTCTTATGAGAAATATGTAGGAGTGAGTGGCTGTTTCTCTGTTTAATCTGAGTCATTCATTGACCACATACACAGTGGGTATGTTGAATGAGTCTGTTGTCTATTACAGTATCCCAGTCCCCCATCCAGTTTCTCTGCTTTTTGCAATAGACTTACTGCCACTGACATTACGTAAACATCCATGACCACATTTTCTTATTGTTCACAGCCCACACAAATCAATATCTTCTTGAAGTTCATCTCAGTTAAGTTGTAAAACACAAACAACCAGCTGTTAAGAAAAATCTATGTACAGTTGCTTTAAATATGGCAATTTGCATTAGTCTAAACGCTTCCATCCTTTATATTTTGCTTCCAAAGAACCAGACTTTATCTATATAATATCTTTATAATTTTTAAAGTGGTCTTCAGCAACAGTTTTCCAGGCTTTCTGAAGACCTTTCAAAAGTTTACGTTGGACATTGGCTGCTTTTTCACTCATTTTCAATCCAGTCGTTCTACCTGACCATTTTCAGAGGAATGTTTCTTTTGTTGTTGAGCTACTTTTAAATTGCATTTTAGGCACTGTTATACTAGCCTGCCACAAAAGTGCATAATTTGTTTCCTTTTCTTTAGTTGAATCTATGAAAAATGCCAAAGATAACACTGTTTGACAGGCATAAAATAATATTTTTGATCCAGCAAAGAGCTATTAGCTGAAAACTTGGCATATCTCAGCATACTGTGCAGTGTGTCCTTTACGAAACTGAGGAAAGTGGACAACAAAAGTACAAGTACAAAAGCACAAGGCAACCCCAAAAAAAAAAAAAAAAGTAGATGAATAGTGTCTGAAAGTTATGTCAAAAAAGGAAGAAATTCAGCGAAGACCTGACAGGACCTGAAAAATGCATCTGGCCCTTCAGTTGATCCGTCTACTGCTCACTGAAGCCTCATCAGAAATGTCATCAGTGGAAGGGTGGCTGTCAAGAGCATTTCATAGGGAAACAGAAAAAGGTTCAGGTATGCCAAATTACACAAGAAATGGACTGAAAATCCGCAGCGATCCGTGTTATGGAGTGATGGATCTAAATTTGAAATATTTCATTCATCTCTATTCATGTATGGAGGAGGTCAGGAGAGAGGTACAATGTGAGTGTTTGAAACTGTCTGTAAAAGACTGTCGTGGTTTGGAGTTGGATTTCAGCCAGCGGTGTTGTCAAAAATCTATGGAAGTATGAATGCAGAAAAGTAATACCAGATTTTCATCCTATTCTTATGAGAAATAATATCTATCTATCTATCTATCTATCTATCTATCTATCTATCTATCTATCTATCTATCTATCTATCTATCTATCTATCTATCTATCTATCTATCTATCTATCTATCTATCTATCTAATTTTTTAAGTCATTTTTTGGTTTGTTTTTCCTTCACAGATTGTTCACAGCAAACTCATTTGATCTGATCGATGAGGATGCATTTCAAGGTTTACCACATCTTGAATACCTGTAAGTAACTGTTTTTAATTCATGTGCAGAAAACATTTGCTTACTGTTGTATGAAAGACTGTATCATAATTGCATATTTTTTGTATTAAACAAATACGAGGCACATGCTTTTTAATAACAGCACTATGTAAACCTGTGCGGAAATATTGCACTCAAAACCTTACTGTAGTGCATGCTTGGTTACATGATGGCATATAAATCTATCTGAACAATGAGGCTTTCCCCATAAGCATGTTTACACTAATGTTCCCTGTTTGGGTGCTCCATCCAACTACAACCACAGCTTAAGTCAAATTGTCTTAAATGGCTGAAAACATTTGTTTGCATTTTGAATGTGTTTACTGTATAATTTACTTTGACATGTTTTCCCAGTGTTTTACAAGCCTTAGCCATCATGTAAAACCCTCAATAGCTTGATTGCAGTAAACATCTCATCATCACAGAGAACACCCAGGAAGCTATGGCATTCATCTTACAGGATCACAATAGATTTCAGTATTCATTGTGTGTAGGATTTCATGAATTACTCTCATTCATTCTGCTTCTCATTCACAGATTTATTGAAAACAACAAAATTGCTGAAATATCCCCATATGCTTTCCGGGGCCTGAAAGCACTAGTACATCTGTAAGTATTTTGGTTTGAAAAAACTTTAACTCAGTTCTTGTTATCCTCTTTCTTCCTCCTGTCTTTACTTATCTTCTCCTTAATCCCTGTCCAGGGAATAGTCCCATCTCTCGTTTGTTCCTTTCTATTTTCTTAGAACTTGTGGCTTTTTCCTTTCTTCACATTAACCATCTGCATTGTCCCTTTCACACGTCTGTTTCATTTTTCGAGTAATCTGAGGTAAAAACTAACTGAACATTATTTTTCAAGGTATCCCGACATACCCTCCATCAGTTTGCCTTTTCTGTCCCTGTTTCACTTTGTCACTGTCTGGAATGAAAAGGTAGGCAAAAGCGCTGCTGCCAGTAATCATTTCTCAAGGTGACTGAAGATGTCAGCTGGATCAGGTTGCAGAAGGGCAGGTCTGGATGTTTCATTGCAGATAAGCTGTTCATAAATTTTAGACAGTAAAATAGACTTGATTTTGTCAAAGTTTTTCTAAAACCAAAAAAAGAAGCTGTTAGTGTGAATATTGGATACAACTGCTCAAAATCTGCCTAAAATAATTTATAAATCCACTATTCTGTCCTGTAGAACAAAACTATACGAAATATATGTATATTGAGTGCATGTCTGTACTTCTGGTATTTGAAGATTTCTTAAGATAGCATTCCATGTTAACAGAAATCACACTGACAAAGTCATTATGCATAAAAGATGGAAACACATTCTTAACAGTGTTTTTTCTAAACACAGTGACAATGTCACCTCAAAGCCTGCCAGAACTAAAGGTAGGTGAGAGCGCGAGTGACTTATCGGTCAAGTTAAATATAACTGTGCTGTAACCTTAAACCGGGTGACCTGTCACTCTGTGACGCTCCAACATGTTTTCCCTTTAACATCATGCAGCACAAGGCAAACAAGATTTTAGCATATTGGCCTTCCTTGTCATTCCTTCATCATCCTTATGATCACCACCATCTTATAAACTATATATTGTTATGAAGAGGAATAAAAATCAATTATCCCAACATCAGCAAAGTATAGAAAATAGTTTTATCTACAAGAAATCACAAGCAAATGGTTTTTAAAAAGATTTGCACTGAAAGTGAATCCACTTCAATGTGCTATGGATGAAGAATTAAGATTTAACAGCAATCCGTAGTCTCCAAACTTCAACAAAACAGGTAGCAAACATGCAAGAAAGGTAAACAGATACTGCAACAAGGACTAAGTGGAAAGGCAGGACTATTTATACACGTGAAGGTAATCAGGGACGTGCAAACAGCTGGGGGAAAGAAAAAGAAAGACAATCAATAACAGTGAGACAAATCAAACAGAGGATACATGTCCACAAACCCTCTTCGAAAACACCTGAATACCTGAATTAGGCTAGAGTTAACAAATCCATGGTGTGGTACTTTAGACCAACAGATATTCTGATAAAAGCAACATAATGAAACCTTGTCTATATAAGAATAATTATGTAGGTAACGAGTTTGTCAAAGTTAAAGATAACTTTACAGATGGAGTTTTCCTGTAGGCCAGATCATAATCATTTCAAAGGGAAAGTCAGATCCAAGCTCCAGTAGGGGATCACTGCTCTATAATTAAATCATTTTCCAATAATAATGTTTACAATAAAAGATGAACAGCTCAAACTGTCAGCTAAGATTTTTTATATTGCTAACATGACTCAGAAAGTGCCATAGTATGTAGGTGAAGATGCCCTTTTTCGGTTCCCTTGTAGAAAAAAGTAAACAAACCCTGATACCACATGCAGTATCAGAGGACACTTTAAGAGCATCACACACAGTAAATACATTATTAAAGGGGCATCTGCAAGGGGTTATATTTGAATCCTTTCCACTCTGCTCTAACCCCATGTGTTTGCTTAGTGCATTCTTGCATAAACTGTAAAGTTAAAAGGTCTCTCTTCCTTGGAGAACCAACTTTCATATAAATAATGCAGTGTTCATGGATTACGCCAACATTTCATTTCATTCACATCTCTCTGTGTGTTTTGAAGTTCAGTCTCTAGCTCCAGGGTTTGTTTTTGTTGGAGTTTTTTCACTGTTGGCCAAAAAATACCCTGCATTTGACAGCACCGGAGAAGCTAGACTATATACAAGGTAACAAACAACCACACACTCACTTATGACATACACTGAAAGCAACAACTCAGCTACATCTGGGGGAAAAAAAACAACTGCATCAGTCAGATAAGTGCAGAACATGATCAACTAGAAGTCAAAACATTTAATTAACACAGAACTTGGAATATGAAATAGACCCAGGCAACAACTTCTTCTCTTCTATCAATAATGACTGCTGCTACTATACAAATCAACAGTACAACCACGGGGCTGGGGTGAGATGATCAATTATCTAGTTTAACTGTAGAAGTCTATATACAAATTTTATTAATATCAAGGAATATCTAAACCAGTCTTTACATACATTCAGTGTCATAACCTTATCTGAAACTTGTATTAATATGGATAAAGGAATGGACTTTGAACTGAAGGGTTATGAATTCACGTATATACTTTAATAACACAATGTACTGTATGAACCTAGTCCCTAAAATAACCAGATCTACTAGAATCACATCACATTGTGCCACTCTCATAGACAACATTTTTACAAATGACACTGAACATAAGACAGTAAGTGCACTTCTGATTAATGACATCAGTGACCATCTTCCTGTTTTTACAGTCTATGATAGGAATTACAAGATTAAAAATATGGACAGAAAAAAAGTACACACGATTTAGAACAGAGGAATCAATAAATGCTTTTAAAAACGATTTCATGAAACAGAAACAGGTGAAATATATCAAAAACAAGATGCCAAGTAAGTATGATGAATTCCTTAGATTATTTACATTATATTTGTATAATACAAACTGTCCAATAAAGCAATATAATAGAAAACATGAGTATATAAAAATAATATTAAAAGAATATGAGAAAAACTGATCAGTGTTGTAAAACGTGGGTCTACACTAAACAACCATCACTGAACCTGGGATAACAGAGGAAAAACTGGATACCTCAATAGACAGAAATCATTATTCAATGCTCCAAGCAGCTGTTGTTTTGGAAATGGTTAAAACATGTAAAAATAAGAAATCCTTGGATTAAAATGATATTGATAAGTCAGTGGTTAAGAAAGCTCCTAAGGCTATTTTAAGATTTAATTTATAATTTATCATTTCAGACTGGTATATTTTCAGACAGAATGAAAATAGCAAAAGATAAACCTTTATACAAATCTGACAACAAACACCATTTCAAAGACTACAGGCCTGTTTCTTTACTACCTCAATTCTCAAAAAATCTTGAAAAACTGTTTAACAATCGACTGGAAAAACATATAGATAAACATAAACTACTCACCGAGTGTCTGAGGGCTCAGATCAAGCGGATCAACATCACTGGCACTATTAGATTCAATAGAATACATCACAAATTCCATAGACAAAAAGCAATATGTGGCTGGATAATTCATAGATTTAAGCATTTGACACAATAGATCAGGATATATTAGTAAGAAAACTGTAACATTATAGTGTCGGGGGGTAGTTTTAAATTGGGTTGGGAGTTATTTAAGAGACAGCAAGCAGTTTGTGAAATTAAATGGTTGTTGCTCTGTATGCATGGACATTGCTTGTGGTGTACCCCAGGGATCCGTTTTGGGGCCTAGATTCTTTAATTTATCAATGACATTTGTGAAGTGTCCAGAGTGTTAAAATGATACTGTTCCTGATGATATAAACATTTTCTGCACTGGTGAGGATCTGCTGCATTTATTGGATGAGGTAACTAATGAAATAATTAAATTAAAGCTTGGGCATGATTAAAACAAATTATCATTACATTTGAATAAAACTACCTAATAGAACTGTTCTTTGGAAAGAGCAGATTAAGTACAAACGTAAAAACTCAAATAAATGGTGTTCATTTTGAAAGAGTCAATATAATAGATTTCTTGGGGTAATAATAGATGAGAGACTTAATTGGAGAGCACGCATAAGATATACCATAATTTTCGGGCTATAAGCCGCTACTTTCTGCACAAGCTTTGAACCCTGCGGCTTTTAGTCAGGTGCAGCTAATGTATGTACAAAACAGGATTTTCCCCTGATTTTAGCTTGTGCGGCTAATATTCAGGTGCGCTTTGTAGTCCGGAAAATACGGTAATCATTCCAAAGTATCAAGAAACATTGCAATACTGAACAAGACAAAGGAGGCATTAGACTGAACATCACTCCATATTCTATAAGCTGTTGTGCAGAGGTCTGGGGCAATAACTATAAAAGTACATTAGATTCACTTTTTATTCTTCAAAAAAAAAAAAAAAAGGGGAGTTCAGAACTACCAGGTGACATTCAACACATGTTTTTTATTTTTGTTTTTTGAGATAAGGAAGCTATAACTTAATGGGTTTCTTCTTGAAAGCTGTGAGTTTGTGTAATACCAGGAACAAAAAATAACAAGTTTTTGTTTTTCTATGCATGGAGTGAAACTGTGGAACAATTTGAGTGTGGAGTTGGCCAAACATAAAGCAGTTCAAAAAGAGTTACAAAGATATGATTTTATATTTGTACAATTAAGTTTTTAAAAGTGGAAGTATTGGCTTTGTTGTGTGGAGGCTTAAAGAGCTACAAAAACATAAAGTACAAATTATCAGAGTATTATGTGTCATATACGTTATATTAGAAATATTTTCATTGCTATTACTGAGGTTTGTATCAGTAAGGAAGCTAAATAAATATTAACTGATAACTTATGGCGAGGAGGTGGGATTAAATAAGTGTGCACTTCTTCCCATTCCTTTTTAATATGTAAGTGAATCAGAACAGGTGAAGCGATATTGATATGTATTTTGTTTTATTTTGTATAGTACTTTTTTCCTTTTCTTTGCTAAATGAACTCCTGTATATTTTTACACAATTGAAATAAATTGAACACAAGTGTGACTAGTGTTATCAGAACACAAGACACAGTACAGTAACGCACAATTCAGGTATGTGAAGGACAGATCAGTGTGATTGCTCTCCTTTAGTTTTTTAATTTGACTTTTACATTTAAAAAACAAACAAACTGCTGTATCAAAAGAAAAATCCCACATCTGGGACAAATAGTATAGTAAAGTAAACATATTGCAGCTTAATTCGTTAATGTTTTTTTTATTGCCTTCCATTTCAAGCACCTGTTACATGTCATGAGAGGACTCTAGAAGTAGTCAGGTTTTGTGACATGTTTATTTGTTTGTAATGTCCTTGGTTTTATTCTGTTTCTCAAGTCCTTCTGGCCACCAACCAATGAAAAACACATTAAGGGAAATGGATATGTCGGAAGAGATGCACTCTACATCTAATGTAATCACTTTGTTTATTATTTTTTTTCCTTTTTGTTGATTAGGAGTCTGGCTTACAACAACCTTGAGACACTGCCCAAAGATGTTTTTAAGGGCATGGATGCTTTGACCAAAGTGTGAGTCTGTTTTTTCCTTAATCCATCCTTACAATGCAAATATACACTTTAGTTATTACTAATATGGTCATCAAGGGTTCATTGTATTTGTGTTTGATTACTATTTATATGCTGTATGTTTAGTCCTTTTCACACAGTTTGAAAAACATAAGTAGTTGCTAAATCTATATTAGTTTTCTCCTTCTTTTCAAAGAAAGAAACGATAACTGTGCAAGAAGGAAAATGAGAGAATAGTCTAAGGAAGTAAATCATCATAGAGGAAGCTATTACATACTGCGGTTGAGAAATTAAAAGAAAATACAAATCTAGAGAAAGGAAAGGCTGGGTTAAGATGCCACAATGTCAGGGTAAATGGTCAGCAACTCAATTACACAACAAAAGAACTAGATACTGGCTTAGGTCACACTGACACAATCAGCTAGATTAATTCCTGTGTCTCTAGATTCACTAGACTCCACATTCAAGCTTAATAGCTATTCAAACTGAGAGTGTGTGATAAGCAGAGACTACCCAGGAGATGGGACACGTGCTGTGCTTTAGTTGGTTTGAAGCTAAAGGGCAGCCAGGAGAAGCAGAGGGTATTAAGCAAACTGATCAGTTCTTGGAAATAAGAGGCCTCTAAGTTTTAAAAAGAATAAAGAAAGCAAGAAATAAAGAATAAATATTAATGATTTCATGTTGTAACGTTAGTGTTTTACTTGATTGTCATGGCAGGTTCTGGTTCTGTGGAGGTCTCTTTCTGTTAAAAGGGAGTTTTCCTTCCCACTGATTGCTGATTGATCCCATCTGGTTGTTGGGGTTTTGTCTGTGTTATTGTAAGGTCTTAACCTTACAACGTAAAGCACCTTGAGGAAACTGTCTAAATAAAATTGAACTGTATTTTACTTGTGATCCATTCATGTAGGGATCTGCGAGGCAACAATTTGATCTGTGACTGCAAGCTCAAGTGGTTGGTGGAGTGGATGCACCACACCAATGCCACTCTAGACCAAATCCACTGCAGTGGCCCACCCATTCACCAGGGGAAGAAGATCAACGACCTGCTGCCTCACTCTTTTGACTGCATCGCAGCGGGTATCTTCCTCTTGCACATCTCCTTGTATCACAGAAGCTAAAGCGACTGCTTCAGCATCTTTTTCTCATGTCTATTTAATTGTTATGTCCCACCTTTCAGAGTTTGCCACCTATCAGTCACTGAAGTTTGAGTCCATTTCGGTGGATGCCTTCACTCTTGGTAATGAACAGTATGTCGTGTTTGCCCAGCCTTTTGCTGGGACATGCAGCTTCTTAGAATGGGATCACGTGGAGATGACCTTCAGAACATATGACACCATTGAAAGTGAGTTGTTTTTTTTGTTTGTTCTTTTTAAAGTCAATACGAGAATGTGTAAATATTCTCACCTGGAATGACCTCAATGTGTATTATGTAAATGCATAAGAAACCCTATATTGATTGTACTGGTCTCAGTCTGGTTGGCTTCCCTATAGAACTTCACAATACAACTTTTAAGGTGACTGCAGTTGAGTATATATTTGATTGATGTAATTACTAGTTCCCATTCAAAGTAATTACCCGTTTAAGCCAGCAGTATAATAAGAGATGTTTGACACAGCATACCTGCTAATGCAGAAAATTTCCTCTGCATCCAGGCATAAATGGAGTGCCTGGATGTAGAAAGATATCAGATCCTAGCACTAGATTGTGCTATTTTCTTGAGAACATCAAGATGATAACTTCCAATTTATTGGTGAAGGCATCTCATCATGGTAAAGAACACTTCCAAAAATTCCTGAATCCAATTCCAGTTGTAATCTCTTCAAAATTCGGTTAAATTCCACTTTCATGTACATCTGCTTATATAGTTTAAGGCAGAGGTTCCTAAAGTGTGGGGCCCGCCCCCTAGGGGGGGGGGGCGCAGAGCCATTGCAGGGGGGACACGGTATGAAAAGAAAAAAGAAAAAAAAGAGCGCTTGGACACTGTGGACAGGTTTTTGAAGGGGCTCCCACACAAACGCAAAGCAGGAGATGAAGCATCGCCAAATATGTTTCCAAACCAACTTCCTTCCAAGCCAAAGACAGGAAAATATGGTGAAGCATATCTTCCCTTTGGCTTCACCTGCACAAGTGCCAAGGTAGGTCCCCTGCAAAATTAGTTTCCCTGCGTCGGGAGCACGCGCTGTACTCTCCAAATCACGGACAAACAGGATCCCACATTGTTGATTTTTAGTTCACAAACACTTCTTGTAATAACTAACTACTCCTGACATTTTGGACATGTTACTAACATGCCCAAAGCACGCGCTGTGCTCTCCAAATCACGGACAAACAGTATCCCACATTCTTGATTTTTAGTTCACAAACACTTCTTGTAATAACTAACTACTCCTGACATCAAGAGCTAACATGAGGTTAGCTCTTTATGCAGTAAAGTTACAGTGGGATACAAATAATATCAGGCTGATCCTGCCGTAATTTGTTCCCCCTGTTCAAATCACGGACAAACAGTATCTCACAGCTGTTTATGTGTTTAAACCCATTTTGCACAGAGAGGCATTTTTTGAAAAATGTATTGATAGCAATGTTGAATGTTATTACACAGGAAAAAAAACAACTACACGTAAAATAATTACACCGTGACGCCTCTGCCTTTCTAAATGGAGAGACAGTAACTGCGTGTGTATATGTAAGCGTGTAAAACCTGCAGATAGTCAGATTAACAGTATTTTGTCTCTATCTGCCATTCTGCAATTCATCTCATGTAAACAATAACGTGGCGCACAGCTTGACGTGAAAAAAGGCACATGCCTTTGACGTTGCGTGACGAACTCTGTAATCCTCGTCCACACGTAAACGCAAAAAAGGAGTTTTAAATAATCTCCGTTTTCGGTGAATCGCAACGCCCTTTACGTGTTGACGAAAAGCCCAAACGCATAGAAACAGCTGAGTTTTCAAAAATACCCGTGTAGTTGTGGACGTAGCGTAAAAGAGTTAGTAGTATATTTTATTACTACCTGTAATTTATTGCCGTTTACTTGTATTTGCTTAATTGTTTACTAAATGTTTGAGGTGTGAAATAAACCGCAATGGAGTTTGTAAACAAAATATGGGTGTGCGTGTTTGGAGGATGTGTTTGTGCGGGGGGGGGGGTTAGGTGGTGGGGGGGCGCGAACATTTTTCTTGTAAAAAAGGGGGGCCTGGCAAAAAAAGTTTGGGAACCACTGGTTTAAGGAATCCCGGTAGCAAACAGACAAATTTAACCAATGACTTGCCCCTTTTAATTCAATATTATAAGATCCAGATGCCTGTCAAATGTTAGACGTTCCACCAAAAAGACCTTTCCTCCCTAGTCTTCCCACATTGTTTTATTACAATAACTGCTCAAGGTAAAAGAAAGGAAAGTTGTCTAGAAAGGTGAATAGGTGAAAGTCTGAAATACAAATTTATGTGTCTATGGTTTCCTTTTATCTTCTTTTTCTATTAATCAACTCTAAACACCTCACATTTAGCCGACGAAGGCTCTTCTGAAGACTTTAAGACCATTTTGAGATCCTTGGGCAAACTATATATAAGAACCCTGAAGACCTAACAGTCAGATCTTTGCCAACAGTGATGCACATAACATTTTTATCAATCACAGAGGCTTACTTTAACCACAGAGTTACATTACTTCATTAAATGGTTTTGATAAGGTTTAGCTAGATGTACTTGAAAAAAGGAACTATGGGTTTCATGTAGTATTTGTAGTTGGACACTTTTTATTGGATGAAAAAAAGGTTAGTGAGCCTAATTGTTCTTACATTCTAGTACAAACAGTTGCTTGGGTTCTGTGCATGTACCGAATGTGTATTTTGTTCTCTCTTTTACTCTTTAGGCACCTCAACTGTCGTCTGCAAGCCAATGGTAATTGAGAACCACCTCTTTGTCATTGTGGCCCAGTTGTTTGGGGGCTCACACATTTACAAACACGATACCTCCGCCAGCAAGTTCATCAAGATCCAGGACATTGACATCCTAAAAATTCGCAAACCCAACGACATCGAGACCTTCATGATCGACGGAGAGTCTTTCTTTGTCATCGCTGACAGCTCTAAGGTTGGGCCTCTTTTCTGTTTTCTTTCACTGTTACTCAAAATCAACAAAGTATTTCATGGCAGGTGGCATAAATTTGCATTTCGCTAGTGATAGTTTATTTTTAAATGAATCCATTTCAGGATTCAATTGGAAATTGCATTACTTGTTTTTTAAAGTCTCAGTGGGTTAGCACTCCCTTACTTAACAGAAACCCTACAGTCCTACTGGAGCACAGAGGGCTTTGAACCAATGGCTCTTGAACTCTCCTTGAACTCTCCTAGAGTCAGGCTTCAAAGCAGAGGCGTTAGGGCCTTTTCAGTGGTGGCTCTTAATCTTTGGAACAACTTACCTTACTTAAGACCTGCCAAGTCCCTCAATCATTTTAAAACACCTTTTAAAATCTATTTGTTTTTGCTTGCTTTCAAATCTAGTTGAGCAGAGTATCCTGGCCTTTAATATGCAAACACAGTCTTATTTACTGCTTTTATTTGATTTTTAGTGCATAGTTATTGTTGATTTAGCGATCATTGTATATAGTGTATATTCTATATAACTTGTACAGCACTTTGGTCAACTGGGATTGTTAAAACATGCTACAGATATCAATTTTGACTTGACTTCAAAACAACAGTTACTGTAGACATGTCCTTATTACTGCGTCCAGCCCCTGCATGAATAAATATCCTCTAATCTACTCTTCCCACCACGTCAGCCAGTCCTTCCCCAGGCGTCCTTCTCTGCAGCATGTCGGTCTGTGTCTGCTCCTGCTGATTAGCTTGTATTGCCAAATGTTCACATATGCTCTCACATATGCTTGGGGACAACTCAGGCACACAAGCACACACACACCACCACACTCTGGTGTTTGGCTTCATGCAAAATTTGAAGTTTGGTGCCTAATTTTTTTTTCTTGTTGAGCTATAATTGTTTTCAGCTGTAAATCACTATTGAGTACTTAATTCAAATGCTTGTTCAAGTTTTGAATGAAGTTGGCTTAAGCTGATGATTTGTACTTATTTCTTCCTGTAGGCGGGCTCCACAACAGTGTACAAATGGAACGGCAATGGATTTTACTCCCACCAGTCACTCCACCCTTGGTACAGGGATACAGATGTAGAATATCTAGACATCTCCAACAAACCCCACCTGATTTTGTCAAGTAGTTCCCAGAGGCCCGTCGTGTACCAGTGGAACAGGAGCCAGAAAAAGTTTGACCGCAGGACTGACATACCGGACATGGAGGATGTCTTCTCCATCAAACACTTCCGAGTCCAAGGTGAGAACCATGCAAGCAAAAGGACACTGTGCAAACTCCTAGTTGCATCCATTATTTTAGTGCACCACATGCTTAATAATGGACTCAACTTTTTTTTTAGTGTGGTTAATAAAAACATTTATGACTTACTCTCTTAGGCTTGATTTATTACGCTTTATTTTCCCGCTGCATATTGTCGGCATTTATTTTGAAGGCGATAAGAGGCAATGTCACTGCCATAAAACCTGCACACAAATCATACTGTAAAACATGATAGTGGGGGGTGGGGGTTTCTCTCTCATACTGTATTAACAGGTTACCTATTAGTAGCTGATGTCAGGGAAAAGTTAATTTAAGGAAAGCAGTTTTCTTTCAAGGTTTACAACAGCTTCCGTATGTGTACTGGACACAGGTCTCCAAAGACAAATGACAGGAAATTAATTTGCAATTCCAACTTTATGGTTTCTCCCTCGCCTCAGACCTCCCAGCAGAGAGAAATGTGGTACACCAGGTGTTCTGCCTACCAGAAGAGACTCTCAGCCTTCTCTGAACAGGCAATCTAGGGTCTATACATAATATTATGAGAATATTATGGGTTTGCCATAACAGCTAGCCTAGTTAGGAGGGCTGAAAGAAAAACTGAGAGAAAGCTTTATCTGTCATCAAAACAAAAATAGCACCATTCCCAGAGTAACATCTGCATCCACTTCTTCTTTCTCCCAAAACAGTGCATAAGGCTGAGATCAGCCTGGCTCTGCTATATGAGCAGACAGGGAAGACACAGCCCAAGATCACAGCACACAATGTGTGAATATAAAATGAGTGAATGTGCATGAATAATGTAGCTCGAAATGTCTCCCACAGCTGAATAAATATTTGTAGCAAACAATGAATTATATTTGGGATTACATAATCTGTTTTTTCGTGAGCTTTCCTGTGTCAGATCCGCATTTAGTGGCTGAATGTGTAACTAAACAGCCCCTTGAAATCTTTGTCCTTTTCAAAGGTGATCTGTTTATATGCTTGACAAGATTCATCGGGGACTCCAAGGTGATGCGCTGGGACGGTGCCATGTTCAAAGAGGTCCAGACATTTCCTTCCCGTGGCTCTATGGTGTTCCAGCCCGTCTCCACCGGCAACTGGCAGTATGCCATCTTGGGCAGCGATTACTCACTGACGCAGGTCTACCAATGGGACACCAAGAGGGGCCAGTTTGTCCCATCTCAGGAGCTGAATATCCAGGCGCCTCGGGGATTTTCTCTGGTTTCCATTGACGGCCGGGTGTTCCTGCTGGCATCCAGCTTCAAAGGAAAAACTCAGATATACGAGCACCTCATGATCGATCTGAGCAATTAGGCCCATCGTCTAAATGCCTTTTCCCTGAGATTGTCGCTTTCGTCAGTCCCATTTTAATCAACCAACAATTTCCACCTTTGCTCAAACAAAAAAATAGATTTGTCAAAAAATAATGAGGCCCTTTAGATTAGTTTGTAGCTAAACCTATACATATTTTGTAATCAGCTGCAGTGGTCTGCCAGTCCTGTATTTATATCTCAATCCCTTAATATTTGGAAATGCTTTATTTTCCATTTGAAGCAGTGAAGTCAGTGATCTTCTTCATCTATTATTCAACTCCAAAGGCAGAAGACATTCACACATGAGTTTGCTATTAATCTACATACAGTTTTGTTTTCTCCTATAGGATTTTGATAGTGCTGATTACCATTCCTGTTTTTTTTTTGTTGTTGTTGTTTTTGTTTTTGGAAAAGGGGGCGAGAACGTTTTTGTGTCTTCGTTAATTAAACTGTACATTTCAGGAAAATTACCTCCAGTGGAAAATACATTATAGACTATGGGACATTAACCTACAATACTAATAGGTGTGTTGTGTTTAAGTACTGGATTTATTTGCTTGTGTAGGCTAGTCTCATTCATCCTGTCACATGAGCCATTCAACTGACAGGCTTGACAGATACCGTACAGAAAACAGACAATCTGACAAATCTACAAAACCCCCCTTTTCACCTTTAAATCTATGATTATAGATGTAGTGTTGTACTTAGCAATAGAGCAATTTGTCAGTATTTGAGACCTGAGCTTCATAATAATACTACTTTCAACCAAATGCAGGTAAAAATTGGACTACTTGCTGAGAACTGTGTCCTTTCCATGGCAGCTAGTTGGCAGCTTGTAATTATTTCACCCTTAGTGACGAGTGCTTCAATAAATGGAATGACAAATCTGCTAAACACTGTGAGAAACTGAGTTTAAAAAAAACCTGCTTCCTCTCTGCTCTCAGTTGAACAAGACTGTATGCGCGATACATTCATGGCGTCGATTTCTGATGAATGCCTCGCTAGAAGCATCCCACTGTGTCACCCAGCCCTCTCTCTTTCACTGCAACCTTACCCTTTTTCTCCCTCGCTGACAAAGCCATTGTTGTCTTTACTCCGCAATGAAAAGCCAACCACTGTGCCACACATACTACCTATGCTTTCACGCGCGCCTCTTATTCTGACACAAAAGAAGTTTGATGACAATTAAAAACTTCACTAACAACAATTTGCCAAAAAATTAATGTTTACGTTTTTACAATATTGTGTAAATTATGTTACTTTTGTATGGAGAGGGGACCACACTCGATGCTTCTTTTTTTAGTGTAGATATAGTGATAAGATTTGGTGTAACATGATACTTCTGCTGTAGACTTACTTGTGTCACTTTTATCTAGTTAAGTAAGGACAGAGGATATTAGATGTCCCTTTTGCCATCTTTTCTCATTTTATTTTATGTACAGTGGTAATAAAATACTAAATCAGCAAGCGACTTCTCGTATTGTTTTTTGTTCATATATACTTACAAACTGAATGAATTTAGTCTTTATGATTTGATTTGTATTCAGCTGATTCTCTTGACCTGATAATAAAAAAGTGTTTCTTTTTTTTCTTTTAAAAACACAATGGCATCCAGTCCTGAGGTGGAAACTGTATTGGGTCACCACATGGTGGTGGGAATAAAGGATTTAACATTACTGTTTTCACAAGGATACCAATCTATTAATGAGCAAAATGTGTGTTTCTTGATAAAAAATACTGTCAAAATTAATTCAAGCTAAATAAATAAAATCCTGAAATCTCATTATTATTGTGAACTAGGTTTACATTCAGAAATGAATGACAAACACTAAAACTAATTTTTCTGTTCAAGGATGCAAGTAATAAAATAAACACAAACCTACAAACAAATAGAACTTGTAAACTTTTGCGTGTGTGGACAGAGAGACCATTGTAAGGTTTATGCCACAGCTGCCATAACAATAACAGTATTGGAAATGACCAAGTCTATATTTCTGTAATGGTTAGTTCACCAGTAGAACTTCTTTAATTAAAAATGTAAATGTATGAAATGGGCATGGACGTTTAGGAACATTTTAGTTGCCTAGGAGACTTGGTTTGAGTCCACTTCTGCCCCCCCGTGGGTAAACTGAACACCGCACAGTCGTTAACAACCTGCCCCCTGAGATAAGATTAGTCATTAACCTCGTCTTCTCAGTCACTCAGGACACCGGGGAAGTCGCACGGTACTCTCACTGAGGCATGCTGCCGCTCAGCCGTCGCATCTTAGCATGGCAGACTGTAACCACTGCACGCACGAGCGGGCTTTATCCGTAGAGGCCGACGTTACGGTGGCGTTTTACAAAGTTGACAGCCATGACAAAAACAGCGCCTACGACCGACAAGAGCCTGGCACTAACGACCGGGCACCAGAGAGGATTCATCTGCGGAGCAACGGCCGAGCTTCGTGCGAGTATGATGATGAAGATGATGATGATGAGCAACTGGAGGTCGCGAGAGGAAGGGGAAATTCACTGGAAAGCAGCGGCGAGGAGAAAACGTCGTGCCCACCGGCGTTTTGCGTCAGAAGCAAGCCCCCATCCCCAGAAGGTAGAAGCGCACGCGCACGCACTTACAGTTAGCATAAAGTAATCGGCGTCTCCCGCTTTTACGACTTTCTCCTGCAGATAAACTTCGTCGTGTGACTAAATAATGTACTAATACACAAACCGTGACTTCCTGCGTAGCACCACGTTATACAATCGTTCAACGTCACGTATCGGTGATAGCGGAGATATCACGTGTATGCTACTGGCCTATAACTGTAATACAGTCAAGTTGGATTACGCACAATTTTTATATAAACTTATAACATCTTTTTTTTTGGGGGGGGGGCTTATTTGATAATAAAACATCCGTTAAAACACCCCATCTTATTTGTATGGTTATTTATTTCAGAACAAACTGGTAATGTTAAATAAAGTTATATACCAAATTATACTTAAAATATGATAAAACTATGTTCATCTTACAGTGATTCTGCCCAGTAGTGAACCTGGTTGGCTGGTGAAGCTGGTGGCCCAGTTGTTTGATAAGCCAGCTTAACATTTTCCATCGTGCTATAAAACGGATGCATGACTGTGCACTTTTCCAAAAGAGAAAAAAAACAAACCAAAAACGTGCCTACTTTTAAACAGGAGGTGGTTTATACATACTGATGTGAATTCTCTAAGACTAACTCTAAGTTTCTAAGTTTAACTTGTATAGGACTTGGTCCTGTTTTACCACTGGTATATTCCTGTACAAGGAAGAAGGGGGTTTATATTAGAAGTTGACAAGGAAGTAAGAAATTTCCACAGGACCTTTACATACCAGTTTTACTTTATTGCTTTTTGGTTACCTTTGTAGCTGGTGCATAATTGCTAAGTAGAACAGTACAGGGTATAAATTTGAACTCCCATCTGGTCCAGCTGTACACTTAAGTTTTTACAGATGTTGAATCAAATTATGTAATTAAACTATTATGTAGTTAAAATCAAAGAAAATTCCTTCTATAAAAGGATTCTATGACAACAAGTCTTACAGTACTGCTTTACTGTGACTAAACATTGCCGATCTTCTTCCTCGCCTGTGGCTTTGTACAAAGTTTGGAAAGCGAGCGGACTGGTGAGTACAAAGAAAAATCCTTGTTTAACCTCAGGCTGAAAGTCTATCCCTGCACACATATCAGTTCACAGTCAGGGTTTGCAAACACCACAGCCCACAATTTGGCATATCTTTTGTTTTATGGTCTTTGCAGCTGAATTACCCAGGCCACATGGGGTTCAATAACATATTCTGCTCCTAACTTCGCCATCCAATATGGAGTGCTGTATTAAGAACAACATAATATATTTTTATAATTAAAAATGTAAGTGATTTTCTTCTTATGGCCCTTCTCTTACATTCTTCTGTCTTTAGACTTACTTAAACTAATGCCTTCTTTTCTCTTTTTCCACAGGCCCAGAGAAACCAAATAGATGCCCAGGTCTTGGCTTGTTCTATGCTTTCCTGTCCACAGTTTTCTTCTCCATCATTACCCTCTTGGTGAAAACTATAGAGGGAATTCATGCTATAGAGATCAGTGCCATACGATGCTTCTTTCAGATGCTGTTTGTCACACCAATAATCATCTATTGCAAGTAAGCACGATAGCTGGTTTAAGATTTACACAAGCTGTAGAGTATATGACATAATTAAGGCCAGTATTTTTTGGTACATTTTCAAACCAACAATGTTTTTGGTTTGAGCAGATTATAAGAGGATAAAGTCAAAGAGATGGCGCATATCCTCACCTGTAATTTATCTGTCATTTTATCCCCTTTCACCAGGCACATGTCCTGATTTCACTGTCCAAACATGAGGTTTACAAAATATTGTTAGAGATTTGTTTTATTCCCCTCACTGTTGTTGATGGAATAATGTGCATTTAAATTCAGTGTGGGAAAATGTTTTGAATAATACTCCCACATCAAGTTATATAGCCACCTAAAATTAACTCCCCATTTCATAATCAGAGCTTAAGTATAGTCAAGTATATTAAACAAACCACTTGAGGTGTAATTTTTACACATACATAGACTAATATGCCAACAGGCAAACAAAATATAATCAAACTGGTTTGGCGGTGATTTGGCGGTGTATAAATAAAATTGAATTGAATTCTTTTTTCCCCTTTTTTCCCCCCTGTCAATTTATTCCACTAGCTTGGTTTGATTCCTTTAATACTGAGAAATATAACTTAAAAAAGGCACTGAACCTTGTCACCCATCCTTCTGTTCATCCTCCACATACATTTTAACTTTGATTTATCATTTACAGATCTGCCTCTCTTCCCTGTTTTCAGCAGCATCCACTCATGCATCCATCACTGTCATTCCCACATTACCTAAATGCATCATTTTCCTTAGCCATCCACTAATTTGTCATCCCTTAACTCCCTACGGTACTCGCATTTTCTCCATCCGTCCCTCCCTGAAATTTCAGTTTATTACTTCCTCTATCAGTCATTGTAGTCATCCTTCCATTCAGCCATCCCTTCATCCATCATCCTCATATCTCTGCTCCTCCAGGACAGGTTTTCTTGGTCCCAGAGATAAACGTTTATTTTTGATGCTTCGGGGTTTCCTTGGTTCCAATGCCATGATCCTGCTCTTCTATTCAGTTCAGCAGATGCCGCTGGCAGATGCCATCGTTATCACATTCAGGTGAGAGCTGCTTCAAAGCTCATTTATTACGTATCACTTCAAATAACGCAAACACTACAGATGCATTGCATCCTCCTTGAATTCATCAGCTACATTTACGCTTTTTCCATGCTTTTTTTTTTTTTCCTTTTTAACTCTTTCTCTGATTGAACCCTGCCCCCAGTAATCCAGTCTTTACCTCCCTCTTGGCTTGGATCTTCCTGAAGGAGAAATGTACAATCTGGGACTGTGTTTTCACTGTTTTTACCCTCACCGGAGTCATCCTCATTGCCCGACCGCCATTTCTCTTCGGCGAGAATGTTCATGGCATTGAGGGCGACTACACGAACCACATCAAGGGAACCATAGCTGCATTCGGAGGTGATATGATTTATCCAAACATTTACACTGAGTATTTTGCTGAGGATTTTGTTTGCTCTTATGGTCAAGTTGGCCATGGCAACCAGGGGAACTGAAACACATTTGTATGAGAGGGTGGAGTGCAAAATGAATGGAGGACAAATGGATATGTGGCAGATCAGATGAACAGTATCTGAAAGTCACGTCCTAATGAAATAGGAAATATTTTGGCAAAGACTTGACATAAGACCTAAGAGACGTATCTGGACCTTAGGATTATCCATCTACTGTTTACTGACACTCAGTTGCAGGACGAAAAGGTTTGCCAAATTACACAAGAGCGCTTGCCTAAGAGAGTTCAAGCTGTGTTAAAGAATAAAGGTGGTCATACCAAATATCGACTTTCAAGCTTATTAAGCATTGTACAGGCTTTGTTTCTGCATTTCATAAATCACTGCACCTGTTTCCAATTTCTCTAGCAAAATGATGGTGATGGGTGGCTCATGACAATAGCTAGCAAATATAGGAGCCTCCTATGCCACTCTGTAGAGGCATAATGCATGAAAAGAAACCCTAAAGTGATTTAAACAGGAAGGTGAAGGGAAAAATTGGCCATGTTGATGAAAATTGTTTGTTTTCATACCAGTGAAGTTACACTGGGGTCTGTGTGGACGGACTTTTATTAGAGTCCGCCTCAAGTGGCCACTCAAGGAACTGCAGTTTTTGGCACTTCCATGTTGGCTTTATATGTATGTTTTTTAAGAGCCAGCACGTTGCTGCTTGATTGAATGCTAAACATGGGTGACAGATTGTTTCCAGTCAATTGTGGCTGGGCTCAAAGCTGTCTTCTTTCTTTTGTAGCAGCTTATTAGTTTCTGTAAAAGAGGTTCGTTAGGTTTCAAAGCATGATACCCATATTGGATTCTCACTGAGTAACAGTTTGGCAAACATTTTATGGACTCATTCATTTCGAAATTTCAATCTTTGAATCAGCAGGAATGATTAGGAATGCACAGATGTTAATACTATATAACAATAAGTAATAATGTGATCACAAATGTCACACGACGAACCTCAAACATACGGGTTTAGGACAACATTTAACCTCAAGTAATTCAATCAGTTTAATAATAGCTTTGTAGCCCTGAAGCAATAGATCCGAACATACCCTTTAGCTGTCCTTCAAGTCTAAAGTGGTTCTTATGTATTTGATCATTGTTATTATTCTGCAGATTGATTTATTCGCTCTGTGTCTCTCTCAATGGTTAATTTATGTATAGGAGCAATTGGAGCTGCGTGTACATTTGTTATTCTTCGCAAGCTGGGCAAGAGTGTCCACTACTACATCTCCGTGTGGTACTATGCTGTCATCGGGTTAATCGAGTGCATCATCACCGTATCCGTCCTGGGTGAATGGAAAATCCCATTCTGTGGCCGCGACCGCTGGATGCTGATGTTGATCGCCATCCTGGGTATTGCAGGCCAGACCTTCCTCATAAAGGCTCTGCAGATTGAGAAGGCCGGACCCGTAGCCCTGATGAGAACTGTGGATGTGGTGCTGGCGTTCATCTTCCAGTTCATTTTCTTTAGCCGTGCACCGACATGGTGGAGCCTTGGGGGAGCGCTGTGCATCGTGGTGAGCACCAGTGGAGTAGCAATAAGGAAGTGGTATAATAGTTCCCGTAGGAACAGATGAGCAGACGTATCGTCATTTTAACTATTGATTACTATTGATTTTTTTTTCTCTTTACCATCATATGGTCTTAATTAACTTCTTATTTTACTTGTTATTTATATGCAAACCTGAGTGGAAGTTTAAGCTCTTTATAGAGTTAGAAGCAGAATTAGATCAGACCCAGTCTAATATGGGGCTGTTTTGGCTTGTGATGTATTCAGAAATGAAGTCAGTGCATCTATACACGTTGATTCTAAGAGTCAACCTGTGCAATTTAATGCTTGTATTTTTTTTTTTAATTAATCAACAGGTTTAGGTTTTTTTTAAAGAAACGAGAAAAAAAGACTTCTCCTCAAAACTGTACGCGGATCCCTGGAACTAGTGTGTATATGTACACAGTATAAATACAATGAAAAACATCCAATTTACTCCCCTTTTACTTTAACCTGAATAAAATAGCCAAAGAGAGGATAGCATAACCATATTATACTAAAAAGTGTGCAAATTTTGATTTTTATTATGATTTTACTCAAAAACAGAAAAATGTTTGAATCTGTTCAAGCTAAGACTACAACTATGATCGCTCTGCCATCGACAATGACAACAAAAGAACCACAAAATCAAGAAATGCACTTTAATACAGTCAGTCACTACAAATAATACAATAAATTCCAACATTGTCATGCTGTACTATTTTCTCAGGGATTTCTCAGCAGGGTGTGATGTTGGTTAGCACTCCTAGTGCTAGTCACTGGACCACTTGTATGTCCTCCCTGTGCATTTTTCTCCAGGTTCCCTGTCTTCAACTTTGCAGCCCAACCTCTAGCTGTGCACTGTGCAATATTTAAAGTGCCTTATGTAGGAAAGTTTTCCTTAATAAAGCGGCTCAGATCTCAGATAACTGTGCAAACTGTGCAAATACACATGAAAATGAATAAGAATTAGGGTGCTAAGAGAATTTTGTACCTAAAACACTAACTCCCACCCCCGCAATAGGCTGCACTGATTTCTTTATCAGCACAAGAGTCAGATCCTGTCATCACCTTGTGCCATTTTAGCAGGCAATTAGGGCATAATCGGTTCAGAAATATCTTTTCTATGATGCTAAAAGTGGGATGTCATTTGTGCTTCGTCTCTGCCAGAGGGCAGAGCAAGTGTGAGTAACCTGTCACTATAATTCAGCAGATCAGCTGGTAAACAACTGCGCACAAAGATCGCTTAAAGTATCTTACAATAAAATCTTGCTCATTTATTTCAAGGAGGTAAAGCAAAATAATGAGAGGTGAAACGGCATAATGAAGCGCAGGTTTGTTAATATAACCGTGCTCGTCAGACACCCCTCATTACTCAGGTGAATAGCTGCAAAACAGTTAGACTCAGTCTTCTATTTAAAGGCATATGTTCTGGTTTTGACCTAGTAGGGTTTTTTTTTTTTCATTTCTTTGTTTTTTTAATGATTTTTAGTTGATTTATAAAATCCCAGCAAATGTTATAGAGACTTTAAATATTTGAAAGCACAAATATAAAAGCTTCTCTGCTAAAAGCAGTAGTTTTTTTCTTTCTTTCACACTCAAAGAGTGTTTTTGCTGCCTCTGATGTATGATTTATGTCTAGAAATCTGGCTTTCCAGCACAGCTGTCTCTATGTTTTGTGTTTGTATCTGGTAGAAATTATTTTGGTATTTTTAACATTTAACAACAAGTTTCCCAGTGGCACGACCAGCGAGGTCATTTTCGCAACTGCAGTCCCGTATTTGACACAATTTAATTGGGTCCAATACAGCTGGAAAGGGAAAGCAATTAGTGGTGCTAGACTGCTACTCTATATCCTGCGGTGTTGTCTTTGCTGTTTTTCACACTCTCCTCTTTCTGTTTTTTTTTTTGTTTTCTTTTTTTTTGTTCAACTTGTGGAGAACTGTGTCTGCAGCACAACCTGCACAGTCAACACCCGTTCCGGCTATAATTATTCCTCTTATGCAGTAAATGTTAGTGTGCACACTGTTGCTTCTATGCAATGCGACAACTGTTTCCTTGTGTTATATAAAAAGTCCAGCTGGCTCATGTTGGTCCTGTAGGACATGACACGGTGAGCTGTAGAAGACTAAAGCAACATAAACTTTGTGTGCAATATAAAAATGCATTTTATCTACAGAATTCGCTGTGGTTGAAGTAAATCCCAGACGTGCTCTGAGATATTATGTAAAGAAGAAGCACTCAGTTTTATTGCCAAAATTAATTACTGATTCAAAAAAACATATTAGCTTGGAAATTAGTTGTCTCACTCGTTTTTTTTTTAAGGAACTAGTAGAAAATAAAGGCACTGTGACATTTGTCAGTTGTTCATGCATGTGACAGTCACATCAAATGTCCACAAGTTAATTTTCTTAAGTGTGTTTTGGTTTTACATTGAAGTTATTATTATTATTATTAGTTTAAATGACATGAATGCTGGTAGTGTGAGCACAATGTGTTGTTTTTCATCAGCTGGTAAGGTGAACAGTCTCAGGACCTACAAGCCTTAAAAACCTACTGAAGCTGTTTTTATACTATCCTTATTATTATTATTATTTATATCATCATTATCATCATTATTATTATTATCATTGTTATTTCTGCAATGTTTTACAGAAGCTCAGATGTATGTATTTCCACACAGTGAATAACTTTTTAGTATATTATAACTTAAAAATAAATCTTATTTGAATTTCTAAGTCTTACCCTTTGCCTCCTGTCTTTCCTCTCATAAAGCACTTGACCATCACTTCTTATTAAATCATTTAAATGTGACAGAAGTTTGTGGAATGCACACAAACTGTGTAGAGGTTTTGTTTCTACTTAAAACTATTGTCCAAACACCCATGGTGTTAGCCATAATGCTCCACTAATGGCTCAATAGGTGACAATGGTACAAACCAGGCCATGGGCAAAGAAGCTTTCAACAAACCACTGAGTCAGGTAGCTGTACTGCTCAGAATAGAACCTGGCTGAGTGAACACTTGTGTGTTCATACTGTGGCTTTTGTTTATCACACAACACGCAGTTGTGAGAGCTGTGTTTTTCCATGCATAATAACCGAGTTGCATTTGTACCACAGTAGAACCCATATCTTGCAAAAAGCAAAGACTTGTGCCTTGGGTTTAGGCACAGTTGCAGGGTAATTCTTCAGCCAGGCACTGAGCTAAGTGAAGTGTGAAGAGCCTGAACTAAAACAGTAGCTCTTTGTTTTTGAGGTAAAGAATAAATTTGAAAATTAAAGACAAAAAACGCCCCAAAACATGTGCAACAATGGCTTTGAAGCACCCCGCCTCTGAAAGAATATCTGGAGGAAATAATTGGAAATATTGCTTTGTTTGACGTTGTAATATTAGTGGTACAGGCTACTTTCAAATATGCTTACCTTAACAAGACTTCCTAAATAAAGAGGCAGTGTCATCCAGCAAGATATCTGGAGAGATAGCCAGCATCTGGATAAACATGTTTCATAGGATCAGCAGCAGATGGCTCCATTTCCACTCTGCTATTAGTTGCGTTTGTGCTTCAGCTACAATGAATACTTTTCTCATCAGTCTCTTCATTATAACATCACCGGGACAGCAAGGAAGTCATGCATATGTAACGGTTATGTTCTGACGGCAGAGGGCAGGATCCACAAAAATAAGGACGTGCCCTTGAACGCATCAGTAGTGCCACTTAAAACTTTGAATGGGTAGATGAGGATGAGGAATAAAAGCAGTCCAGTCTACATTAAATAAACAACAGTTAAAGTAAAACTGAGGCCCTCAGTGAGGCCCTTACTATGCGAAGATCCTCACGTTGTGAGAGAGTGTATTTTTTTAATACAACAGTGATTAAAAAGAAAAACAGTGGTTTTGGAGTACGATTTCACTTGTGTTTTCTCGTCTCTCACAGGCATCAAGTCAGTAACATAATCCATGCCTGCCTACATGGTATCTTCAGACCTATGTTTCAAATGGTGTTGTCACAAAAGTCATCTTCCACGAAACACGTGGTCCAGCACTGCAAATGAGATCTATCTACAAAGTTCCAGCACCTGTGGAAGAATGGAGCAGCCCTTTAAAATGAGCACTGCGCCTCCAACAGAATCCAGGAAAAACACAGTGCTTAAATTTTTTTTTTTTTTTTTTTTTTAAATATGAAAAGTTGCCGTTTGTTCCGGACAGTCACTTTGTTCGAGAAATCCTGTTGCTGTTTGTTCCGGGCAGTCATGACACTCAAAGCGTGCCTGAGCTTGTCGAGGTATAGAGGCTTTTTGCCCACGGGCTAAGGTTTCCTGGATAAATCCGTGAGAAATGGAAGGACTTTTTCCACAGCAAAGTGAGACTTTGCCCTCTGGCATATGTGTGTGTACTGACTGTTGCTTCAGTTAAGCTTAAAAACTGTTATCTTTTTCTTTTTAAGATGTCTGAAACATGTAAATATGAAAAGAGGGGCACGTGCTTAATCTACAGTCACGAAGGGGGGGGGTCCTTTATCTTCTTCTTATTTTTTTATTTATTTTACGTTGTTTTCCACAAAAATACGGGAGATAATATTCTCCCCAAGAAATCCTGCATTGCATTTAATGCTTCAGTTAGATTTCTGAATTTACTTTTCAAGAGGATAAAGATTTTTATCAGATTTTAAAGTAGTGTGGCGAAGCTTTAGGTCACATTTGACTTGCTGGAAGAGCTACCCGCCCTCTTTTTTTCTTTTTCTTTTTTTTTTTTATCACCAGGGAACCAGGGATTCCCAAAGGTTTTGCACTTTGCACGCTCCTGGGTGGAGGAGAGTTGGAGGGATGGAAGGGTTGCACATTCCTGTCGGATGGCATAAGACTTCCCATCAATGGAGTGGGTGAGGAGAGGGGGGGATTGGGAAAAAAATCCCTCATTTTCCAAGTTGAAATAGATGCAGTAATACGCTGTGAAGTGGAAAAGGGGTATCTCTTTTCGCGCACGTGCTTTTCGGCCCGCCGCTCATTTTAAGTCCCGGGCGGTGATAATCGTTTAAAACAATGACACAATCAAGACACCCCCATGAATCCCGCCTTTATCTGTCGGAAGAAAGCATTGCGCGATTCCAAAACTATTCGTCTTTTGATTGAACTAGTGCCTCACAGTGATCTGGCTGTTTCGCCGAGGTGAGATCTGTGTGTGTGAGACACGTCAAAGGATGGCAGCTGATGGCAGACGCTGCACCGGGGCAGCTATTTACCGGAGTCGGCTGTCAAAATGATTTCTGCGATTGCCCCCTGAGTTAAACCAAATGGTCATAAAGAGCTTTCCAAACGTTTGACTGGAGTGAATCATTCTGGGCTAGTGGCAACAACGTATAGGACATGCGGCATAAATAAGTGAATGACTGGCTACGGTAAGGAACTGCTGCCAGACATTCCAATGGAGTGACACACACACACACACACAGTAGGCCTGCTACAGGGAGAAGTGTTATTGTCCTCCTGTCTACGGCTCAGTTGGCTAAATGAGGGAAAGCAATGCTGCCTTCGGGTGCTATTGGCTATATTGCAGTTACGGGAAATACTGCGGTTAGGCTTGATGCGTTAAAAAACAGTCATGATGAGAGCAGGCAAACACATATACAGCATTTACCTGCATTGCCATTTCAATTGAGTTTTATCTCACCTCAAGGTGCTTTATAGTGTGAGATAAAGATCCTAAATTATTATAGAGAAAACCCCAGCAATCAGACGAGCTCCTATGAGCATTCACTTGGTGACAGTGGGAAGGAAAAACTACCTTTTAACAGGAAGAAACTTCCAACAGAACCTGGAGGGGAGTAGAGGTGTGGGGGAGTGGGGTCATCTGCCACAACCTCATTAGGGGTAATGGACAAAGCAAAACAGAACAAAACACATGTTGTGGAACAGAGCCAGAGATTAATAATAACTAATGATTAAATGCAGAGAGGTCTATTAACACATATTGATTGGAAAAAAAGGTGAACGAAGAAGAAACAGTGCATCATGGGAAGCCCCCAGCAGCCCAGGTCTATTACAGCATTACTAAACGAGCATTCAGTGCCCCAACTATATGCTTTATCATGTTTTGAGCCTAATCTTAAAAGTAGAGTGGGTGTCTGTCTCGCAAATCCAAACTGGGAGTTGATTTCACAGAAGAGGGTCCTGAAAGCTGTAGGCTCTGCCTCCCATTCTACTTTTATATTTTTTATTTATTTATTTTGGTCCTTAAGATAAGATGGGGCCTGATTATTGAAGTCCTTGTATGTGAGGAGAAGGATTTTAAATTCAGTTCTGGATTTAACAGGGAGCCAACAAAGAGAAGCCAATATGGGAGAAATATGCTCTGTCTTTCTAGTCAAGGACTGCTCTGCCATCTTTTACAGTAACAAATATG
Source organism: Oreochromis aureus (assembly GCF_013358895.1). Taxonomy (NCBI): domain Eukaryota; kingdom Metazoa; phylum Chordata; class Actinopteri; order Cichliformes; family Cichlidae; genus Oreochromis; species Oreochromis aureus. The sequence goes on from NC_052949.1 coordinate 15,588,002, forward strand.
CATCCAGTTTGATTGTGCTGATCCTATATAGAGCATATTCACTATATAAAACAGGGATTATAAATTATCCTGTGCAAAAGTCTTAAACACCCCTCCTCAAACAACCCCGTAATTATCTATTTAATGATCTTATTGTAGGAGCAGACTAGGCCTGAGAACACTACATACTAAAATAGCTTAATTAAAGTACATGCCTTCCCATCCACTTTCCCCACCAGCAAGGAAGAAATACAGCACTGATGCCGCTCTCAAACTTTAGCACTTTTAGTAAAGTAAACTTTTAGTAGAGCAAATTCTTGTGCAGATAAGGAATGGATGAAAAAGAGGTGAAATAATAATAATAATAATTATAAAAAGAATGAGATAAGTGAATTTTTGGCTTTGGACCTTTACTTTGGCAGGATTTTTATCGGGTCTTGGTCCCGCCTAAGATAACATACTGCCCACTCTAACTGAGATATGAGCCAAACAGTGGCACTCATTGTTTTGCAATTTTATTGAGTCACACACAATACTAACAAATCACTCATTGCCCACTTTTTTGGGTATAGTGTTTCAGCTGCTGTTAACATGCCTATGTAATCACCCAATAACATGGATCAGTGCATTTAGACAAGTAGACTTGGTCAAATGAGTATCATTGAAATGGTACAATATACCTCAGTGTTGTTCCTAATGATGTGCATCCCTTTATGCACTGCCTTCTCAAAGACTGCAGTGAGTTTACTGTACTCCACAGTCACCAGATCTTAATCCAGTAGAGCACCTTTGGTATGTGATGCAATGGGAGATTCATGACATGGATGTGCAGCTGACAAATAAGCAGCAACTGTGTGATGTAAACATGTCAGTACGGACCAGCATCTCTGAGGAATGTTTCCAGCATCATCCTGAATCTAGGCCACAAATCATTAAGGCAGATCTGAAGGGAAAAGGGTGGTGGGCCGAACCAGTGTACTTATATTAACTAGACTAACATGTTTAGATTTGCCATCTTATTTCGTAGCTAATTTAAGTATTGTGTTTGAAAGAAACAGTTAAATGAAGGAAACACATCTGAATACCTAAAGATGATTTTAACAAATAACTTGTTGTAGGCGAGCTTTTTGATTAAACTGCTTTCTGCACAACAAATGGTCACCATAGTTAGGCTGTTAGGTCCATTAACATTGATGACAGAGGGCTGAGTCAGTGAGAAAGGACTGACTTAGTCACAGTTATCAGAAGATAAAGTCAAGGTGGGCCAGACAGTAGAGCAGGAAAGTGAAAGGTCAGGAGGACATACTGGCTGGGGCAAAACAACAACACCTGAAGTTCATTAAGGATAAGTATTGTTTAGGCTAGGGCACTGAAGTTGTGGGATCTGGCACAAACTTCAGAGCATGACACCAGCCTGTGAAGGGAATCATCTGCTCACCTCCACAGGCCCTCCATGATCCCGGCAGATCGAGGCAGCCTTTCGCCTTCCAGAGGGCTTTATTCTTTTCCCCTTATCAGAGACATAATGATCATTTGTTTCATTGATGGACTGCCTAATCTTCAAAATTCTGTCCTGATTTATTGAAATGGCTATAACTAGGACACAGTATAGCTGGATGCTAGGGTATCCGAGTCATGCCACGGGCACAGATGTGCTAAAGAACGTTTTTAGCTTTAAGGCTGCCTTCAGCGACGAGCACCTCCTTCTGGTTTGTTTTTTCTGGCATATTTTGATAAATCTGGTAATCAGAGCGCCTCAGTTTCAGTCTGGTTGAAACTGAATTGATAAAGAAAGGGGAGGTGGATTTGCACTTTTAGCAAAGTAAGTAAATAAAACAAATTCATGAGCAGAGCAAATCGTTTGAGAAATCAGACTTTTAGTTGATTATGTAGTCTACATTTATGCAAGTGTGTTTGTATATGTGTTCGAATTCAGTTGGAAAGGCTTTTATTTCACCTTCTACACACTGTAATGCTATAAAACTTTAGAGCCCTAGGTTACACATTGCTTCGTATCCACATGATAGGTGCCATCACTTTTACTCCTGCTCACGCTAGTTAAAAGCTGGCTCTTGTCTGAGCTTTCACTTTCCCACTCTGTCTGGTCATCCTCCATCTCATCCCCTGATGAGAGGCAGTATGTCCTGCTGTCCACCACAAAGGACACTGAATAGAAGTTTTGCTTTGAAAGGGTTAAATTTACTGTGCATTTCTCAAATCCTGCTAAATTGACATTCAAAATCTCAAATTGAGGAATCAATTTGGTTTGTAGCAAAAGAATCATGAAATCTGCAAAAATGTTATTATTTAACCTCATTCGTTCCCATTAAAGCATTTCAAAAACAAATTTCCGTCTTGTCTGTAAGTTAAACCCCCATGAATGTGGTACCACTAGAAAGCCCAGGATGTTCTTTTCATATACTTTCTATAATCAGGGGTGTCAAACATAAGGCGTGGGGGCCAGAGTTGGCCATGCAAATACTCCAATCTTGTCCAACTGGACAGTTTTGGCAAATGTGAAGGAAAACATAAAGTTTGGACTTTGAACTATAGTTTGAAAGGTTGTATAGCTTTATCTTTACAGATAAAGGCCTCCTATGTGGCCATCCATGCTACACCCAAGTAATTTGGTAAAAAAAAAAAAAGAAAAAGAAAAAGAAATGACAGTAAAGTTCCTCTTTTTTCCATCTACAATAGAAGTTTCTGTTTTTTTATTTTAGTGAATTAACAAATACTTTCTATTTTATAACTCAGTAAGTTTTATATAGTTTTACACGAGTATTTCTTACAACTTAAACACAAAGAGTCATACTGCCAGATGTCTTTAATTTACTACAGTAGCTTGTCTTTATCAAGTAGAGATGTCCTGTTGAAATTACGCGTTTTATTATATTAAGATATCTAAGGATTAAATGTGTAATTAAACTTTTTTACACTGAGAGACTTACACTTAATATCCAGCCCACTTAGCATCAAAGTGGGCTGTATTTAGCCCACTATGTAAAATGAGGTTGACATCCCTATTTTAGTGTTATGTATGCATTGGGAGTGCAGTATTCCGAGGGCCACTGAATGCAGCACAGCACTGAGCGGTTTTTCCCACCGCACACGAGCCGCTCCATCAACTGTATCGGCAAGAGTTGTGAAGCGAGTCAGTCACCGAAAACTTTGCACAAAGTGAGCCGTACATGTCTTCGTGCGGCGTTTAGGTGGATGCTGAGTGGATCTGACACGGCTGGTAAGTAAGTTTGTGTCACGGTGTCCTCATACGGTCAACTCACGTTGAGTTTAGGTAACCCGTGGTGAGTGTTTTGGTTGAGAGAGCGCGGCTTGTTTGTAAAGTTGGCTCGTAGCATCCGTGGTTCCCAAACTGATGTCCAGGAGTTCAGCATGTAGCCAAATGAGCCCGTTAATAAAGCTTGTTGCATTTTTTGACCCGAGTGCTAGAAATGAATGTAGGCTGACATTGTTTCACTTTTCTTACTGTGTTAAAAATGGGCTTCTACTGGCTTCTAACGAGTAGAAGCAGCACATGTGCTTTAATCCGCAGTGTTTTGTATGGATGCCTTATTTATATTAATAGCTTTGTTTTTTTTTGTTTTTATGTATTATTATTATTATTATTATTATTGATCTTTCGCTTGAGGTGTGTGTCCTCTCACGCGTGTTATTTTTGAGCCTGACAGGTGAGGTCACTGTTTGCACCCCTAGGCAACAGCGACCTTTGCCTGAGTTTCATGTGATGTTGCTTCAGAAGTTGCCTTTAAGTCAACAGGTGAATCTGTTCCGCATTCAAATGAACGAGAATCTGCAGGAGACACATACATATGAAGCAAGTAAACAAATATGCAAGGATATATAAAGATAATAGTGCAGACAACATGCCACAGTGAGAGATGCAAGCATGTAGTGAGATACATGCTTACGTGCGTGGTGTTTTTGAGCTAATAAGTAGATCTTTTTCTGGGCAGAGGAAAAAGAATCACCATGAAATTGAACGAGATGGGTATTGATAGAACTGAACGTCACAGCATTCATAAAGAGGGGATGGTTTATTTTACAAACACAACTTTTGCCTCTTCCCACATTAATATGGTTTGTTTTTGTGTATTTATTTAAGTTCCACCCAGTTTGTGTGTTTCGACATCACATCATGGCACATGACTGGAGCTGGGGAACACGGTGTCTTGAGATAGAAATCTGAAACAGACAGGAATGGTCTAGTTGGACTTGTTTCTAAAAAACTGGTGTGCATCCTCCCATCCATAAACTCAGGCATGTACAGAGGAAGTAAAGTACAGAGATCCTTGCCTGACTCAGTCAGACCTGACATTAGCTGGTCTTTAACCTTCCAGCTTCCTAAGTACAAAGTCTGTTTGATCCTGCAGATGTGCATGTAGCGTGTCTGGTGTGTCCATGCATGTTTGCATTCCAGGTTGCTCCTTCACGTATAGCACGCGGTGCGGTGTCTGAGGCAAACTATTTTCTCTGGATTGCTATATGCGAGGAAGGACCACTGGAAAAGAAGTTCTTTTGTTTTTCAACATATCACCATTAGTATGTGCACCTATTAACTGCCCCTTAATGCAAATGACTTATCAGTCAATCATATAGCAGAGACACTGTGCAATTAGGCCTGTAAACATGGTCAAGGCAACCTGCTGAAAGTGAAATGGAGCATCAGAATGATGGTTATTGATCTGGGTATTTCATAAAAAGGTGATCTACTGGGATTTTTCCGCACAACCATCTCCAGGCTTTACAGAGAATGGTCCGAAAAACAGAAAACACCCATGGAGTGGCAATTCTCTGAGCAAAAATTCCTTGTTGATGTCAGAGGTCAAAGGAGAATGACCAGACTGCCTTGACCTGACAGGAAGGCAGCAGTAACTCAAATAACCACTCCTTACAGCCAGAGTATGCAGAAAAACATCACTGATTGCACAACATGCTAAACCTTGAGGCAGATGGGCTACAGAAGCGGAAGACAACACCAGATGACTTTCCCAGATTTGATTTCTGCTGCCACATTCAGATGGCAAGGCCAGAATTTGGTGTAAATGACATGAAAGCATCGATCCATCCTAACTTGTATCAATAATTCAGACTACCGGTGGTGTTGTAGAAGTGCGGGGATGTGTTCTTGCCACATTTTGGATGCCTAAGTATCAACTGAGCATTGTTTAAACTCTGCAGCCTACCTGAATACTTTTGCTGTTCATGTCCATCCCTTCTAATGGCTGCTTCCACCAGGATAACACATTGCATGACTTGAAAGCTCAAATCATCTCAAACTGGTTTCTTGGAGAAGACAGTGAGTTCACTGTACTGAAATGGCCTTCACTGTCACCAGATCTCAGTCCAAAAGAGCACCTTTGTGATATTGTGGAACAAGAGATTGTTATCACAGATGCAGAACTAACAATTCTGCAGCAAATAGGTGATGTTATTGTGTCAATATGGACCACAATCTCTCAGGAATGTTTCCTGCACCATCCTGAATCTGTGCTATGAAGAATTAAGTCAATTCTGAAGGCAAAAAAGGGGTCCAGTCCAGTACTGGCAAAGTGTATATGAGTGTCTATGACTTATGCTGCACATTGGGTTACTTACAAACACTTTCCTTGCTTGTCTTTTGCTAGGAAATCACTCTCTTGCCTCTACAAACCACCACCATGCAGAGTTTTTTCAGTGAAAGAGGCACAAACAGCTGGGGCCAGTGTATAAAGCATGTGTATGCTGCATGAAATAGACCAGCTTGTAATGGGGCATACGTGAGGCCGACCAGCTGGTCAACCGGTTCGGGCCAAGAACATTGGAAAACAGGCGATTCCAGTCCTTGGCTGGTCGATCGTTGCACCTCTAATACAGACAAAAGGTGCTGGCATAGCAGACATGAAACGCCTCCAAACCAGTGCACCACTTGCATGTTAAACACAGGTTTGAATTAAATCGATCTGTCCCATATTAACCGTGTCTGATCTCACTATTTGAATCAGAACGAGACCAATGTCCGATTCAGATATCTGCCCTTTTGCCTGGTGGACAGACTCCAGCTTCACGTGTCACTACGCCAAACTCACAAATGCCATACCGGACTATTAATGCTTGCTGTGTGCCAGTAGGGCTGGGCCACTGGATGATGAGGCTCACAGTCCTCAAAATGTTGAGCTCAATCGTGGAGCTGAAGATTTGTAAACACTGCTTTATTCGATGCGTCACTGTTATTGCTTTCCAGTTAAGCTTATGTCATTTGTTCGGTCTTGCCTAGTGAACGACATCTATGAACAATACCACCAGTCCAGATCCCATGCAACAGGTCTGAGTGTTAAACCAGTTTTCCATTAACTCAGATTAATGTCAGGTTTGAACTTACCTTGATTCGGGCTTGTCTTGACAACAACTGGGAATTGACTAATTACCTGCACAGAATAAATACTTTACCAAGATCCTGACTGGTGCTGTAGCTAAAGCATATGTTTTCTCATACAGTTATTGGCCTTTTCCCCAAAATTTTATGTGCAGATTACAGGGAGGAGACTTCACAGATGAAGTTCATTTGATTTTAAGTAGGAAGCACATTGTTGTACAGAGAACACAAGGCTATAGTGAAAGTTTTGTAGCATATGTAAAGCGCTGTATGGCCACGGTTTTACATTTGTCATGCCACAACAGCGCTCTTTGTGTTGCTGCTGATACACGCGCGCAAACACACACACATTTACAAAGCAATCCCACTTCTGAGTCATCTTTTATTGTGCCTTTGTTTACGAGCACACGCTCACGCCACATATACACTGGTGTGCGTGGGCTCATCCACCGTGACAACACTCTTGGAAGCAGCCCTCTAACTGTTGGACACACAACCAGATATATGCACACGCACGCACTCACACAGCACCTCTTTCTCTTTCTGCAGTTTCCACTGGCGTCTCTCTCTGCCCTGCCCTCTAATCAAAGCCATATGTTCTCCAGATCCTTTGCATGAAAAGTCTGTTCTGTTCGCAGCACTGCTCTCAGTGAAACCAGCCACTTGCTTACTGACAGACGGAGTCACTGTAAAATTAAAATTAACCTGCAAAAGACTACAGATTTGAATTTCTGTTTCGCTCTTTGGGCGCTATCTAGGTCAATTTGACAGCAATATATTTTAATGACGGGAAGGTTCACACTTTAATCCATAATCCAATTCATATTCCTGTTTCTCAAGCACTTGTCTGCTTGTTTATAAGCTGATCTGGTGGATGGGTTTTAGCCCAATCTTAAAGAATCAAAGAAATTCTGTTCTTTAGCTTTGATTGTTCATGACGGATTCGGTGTACGTAGAATCCGAAACCTTCCCACTTTCGCTCATTAAAAGGGTCGTAACCATAACCTGCGCTCTTGTTATATAAACACCCATCAGAATCTGCACTGTGATTCATTTTAGGTCCCAAATGTTTAACAGTAGTTGATTTGAATGATTGTTGATACACACCTTAAATTACTGTAATGAAGGGATGTGGCATCCTGTTATTCTGGTTATGGATAAACTGCAGCGTCTTGTTATTTACAGGCCAAGTGGAAATCAATTTCAAATTTCTGCTCCAAATTTGGCCAAGTTCTGCCTTTCTGGTATGGCTCAGTTCTATTTCTTCACATTTTTTAAAGATAAAATTGTGCAATATCTTAATGTTTTAGCAGCAGAAGCACTACAGAAGATTTTTGTTTTGATTACGTTCGGGCATTAGCATGGTTGCAACACATTAACTGTGGCATTGATCCTTTTTCGGGGTGGAACCGGAACCACGTCGCCTTATGGATGAATGCCTATATCTTGAGCCAGATCAATACTTCTCTGCCCAAAATGCAAAGAAAACCCCACAACAACAAAAAAACCAACCCACAAATAAAGATGTCTTGCACATGTTGTAAACAGAAACATTCATTCTTTATTTGTCAGACGTGGTTTCTGTTACATTGTGAAACGCATATTTTTTTAAATCTTCCCACCAACGCCGACCTTCTTTTCTTCTTTCATTTTTCAGCTGTGAAAACTTTTAAGGAATGTGATTCTATTGTATTCGCTGTAGTCATATGATGCATCTTTTCTTCTCCAGCCCCATGTTAAAGAGAGAAGGAGGGGTGTTCTTTGTCCCAAAGAGTGCAAACTGCAGGAGGAGTTTCTGTTACTGGATCTTGCACTTGGCTGTATCGCACAGTTAGAATTTCCAGCACAGCTCCACATCATTAAAAATTTACTTGAAGTTATATAGTCTAAAGTATGTACTGGGTTCTTCGAAAGTAAATGATTTCATGGTTCTATTGGTTTTTAGAAGACTCTTTTTAACTTTCCCATTACGGCACCTCAACCTTGTGTTTTTGTTTCCAAATCATTTCTTTTTCTTTACAGTTCTCTTGGCATCAGCGAGGTATTTGTGACTAAAGAAATAATCTGCGTGAAACCTGGTTTTTTACTGTGTACAGTTGGGTGATGCGTCATCCTTCTGTACTCTTGTGACATCCTTTTTCTTTTTTCTGTGACCACCCCCCGCCCTGCACAACAGAGAAGGGGATTCCTTCTCTCCTTGGCCTACTCTTTGTGCTGTTGGAATGCTAAAGATCCAATGTTAAACCTCACTGGGCAGTATTTAGCAGAGTATTTTAGAGGCTCAGGAGGATAAGTGGCATTTCAGGTCTGTTTGAATGTAGATCTCGTTTTATGTTCAGACTTCTTCAGTGCCATTTTCTCTGACTGTCCTTTTCCCAATTACTAAGCAATATTAAAGTTTGCCTAAAAAGTAATCGTATAGTAGTAATCATATCAAGTGTAAAGAGCTTTTTTTTTTTTTTTTTTTTCTAAACCACTAACCACACTGTTCCTTTCTACCTCACTGATTGGCATTTGCATTCCTGCGCTCCATCTAAGGGTGAATCTAATGACATACTGGGCTGTGAGTCATCGTGTGGATGAGTTGTGAAATAATCCCTCATGAATGAAAATGAGAAAAAAAGGCTTTTATGCAAGACTCATGGCCCCCTGCTGAGGGGATTCACAGAGAGTGATTGAGGCCAGAGATTCAGAGGCTGTTCTACCTCCTGAGACAAACTCATTAAGCTAAATTGCTGCTCCTTTTGTTGCATATGTATGAAACAAAGGGTTGTTACACAAAAGGAGCATTAGTGTTCAAATCCACAATTTTGATAGGTGGAATGTCTTCAGTTAAGAAAGTGCCTTACTTTGAAATGTCAAATTTCAATTATGGCATTAAGCTAACATAGCAGTATATAGTGACACATGATACATACTTCTTCTTCAATCTAAAATCTGTCCAATTGTCATTATATTTCTAACTCTGAATCCAAAACTAATATCAGTGCATTGGCTTTTTGCTAAACAATTTATCTGGCCATTAATCGACTGTAACTTTAGAACTCAAGGAAATGTATTTCACATTTCATTTGGTAATACCAAACCTGTTGAACTGCTTCAGTCTTCATCACATACGTTCAGAGTATGAAAGAAGCTTTGTATAACTTGCAGTTCAAAATAATCCTTATGTGCTTAAGTTGTAGCCCCTCATCTAATGCCCGAAACAAGCTGCTTTAGCTACCTTCAAGGTCACGCACTCCTATGGCCAGCATTTGTTCTGATTGGATTTGCTTTGCAGGCAGAGGGTTTGAACAGCTGGTGGGCGTGCTTCTGTGCTAGCAGACAAACATGTCTTTCATATTTAAGATTTTCACACGAACTGACATCGCACAAGGCCATGTTTAGAAAGGAGAACAACCTAAAACTTCAGCTTTTGTTTCCAAAGAATTTCATACTCCTATATATGGATAGATGAATGGATATGCCAGAAAGTAAGTGAAGGAGTCCTGTGATGGCAAAAAGAGAGTGCTGATCTCAACATGACATGAGTCTGTTTGGGATTCTACAAAGACACACAAGAAGAGGGTAAATTCCGAAAAGCTGTTGTGGAAGACTGGGTTGGGAAAATCCAGCTGCTAAATATCTACAAATCGCATGCAACTGTGAAACTCTGTGCCAGAGTTTAATTTAATTTTTTTTTTCTATTGACTAAATTTTTAATTTTAAGTTGATTGATAAGCAAAAGCTATCCGTGGCTGTGTTTTTGACAATTACTCGATATTTCATGCGCTCCACTTTGTAAGCCAAACTGTCGAGATAAACGAGGGAACAGCCAACACACATAAAAACACATACTCAGCTCTTTGTCAACCATCTGACTGTGATTAGACCAGTTTTTTTTAGGACTTTCAGAGATGCTGAGATCATACCCTTTTGCTTTCATTACCATGTGTTGCACTTTATTGCAGCATGGGAAATAATGAACCCTATTGGATAGACTTGTATATAAAAAGATGTGCAAACCTTCAGCCTTTGCACTGTTGTGGTTGATGTTCACGAGTTTTCCTTGGGTCGTGTTAACAGATGCAAGCTTTCAATAACTGCAAGAGTTCATTCAATTATTTAACTTTTTACTTTATTGTTTTTCATCAAGTCTAAAACTGTAAATATTCGGTATTGGTTTCTGAGAGTCTTATGGCACTAAGAAAACTTCAGGATGTGACTTTAGGTTGAGAAACAGGCCCACTTTGTTTTTATTCTACAAAGATTAACGTGCTAATGAATATACTGTAGGTATAGGAGATTGTATAGGAGAAGTATACTTCCTAGCATGTCACAGTTTCACTTTAGAGATAAGAAATGATCATCATTTATCCCCCCCCCCCAAAAAAACAAAAACAAAACACTGACATATAGTGTATACCTCTTGACAGAAGAAGCCATTCACAAATATTTCACAGTGAGGAAACTCTGTGCCGCTGCCAGCTTTTACATTGTGTCACTCACTTGGATGTGAAAGCAAAACTTGTGTGAACCATGCTCAGACTCAAGAAAACATTTTTGATTGGCTGCTGAACTTGTTGTTGAAAGGCCATCCTTCATGTCATTTGTTGTCACACTCTCGCTCTGTTTAACACTCAAACACTTGCTCTCTTGCATTGATCCTGTCTCTGTCTCTCTCTCTTTTCAATAGACAGCAAGCGGGAATCCTGAATCACCTGGTAAATCGGGAGAATTAGAACGCAGAAAGCACCCAGAGCCACGTATCTAACTTTAAATGTAAGTATTGCCTCATTATAATTCCAATCAAATGCTGTAATCTTAAAAAGAGGATTTTTTTTTTTAGGTAAATGAGAAGCTTGGTATGAGGATTGCTGGAAAATATTTTAATAACAAGTGAAGTAGAAGTGATTGAGTGTTTTCTTGGTCAGTGCACTTGTCACTACATGTGACCTGATTTCCAGCGCGGGTGTGTGTTTGTGTGTGTGTGTTTCAGTCTGCGCTTTTAGCTCTAGGCTGAGATTTAGGCTGGAAGAGCCATTTACTTTCCCAGCCAGGGTCACAGTTCAGTTGATAACGAGAGCTACTTTAAACAGTGTGTGTTTACGTGTGCGTTTGAGTGCATGGTTGTTTTTATACCCTCACTTTCTGCACAGATTTGTCTGTTTAACAGCCATTTCTAGTCTGTAAATCTCACCTTTCTTGAACGCATAGGAACAATTTAGTTGTTCTATAAGTCATGAGTTGAATGCCAAATCTCACTTTGTTCGCACACAAATCCATTTTAAGCTACCGCTGTGTGGAAATGCTATCCTGTTGCTAATTTCAGAATGATTTGATGGCAAGAACAGCTGTCTATCGTGCACATGGCTCAGGATTTAAAGCTACAGTGTGCAGGTTTTTGCCTTGAGTAATGTAAGTGTTATCCCAGCACTGCCCTCATGACCCATATTTGGACAGGTTCATGCCCTAACATGTGTCACAGTTTGTTCATACACTTACATAAAGCAGCAGATGATGAACATGTGGTTTCTGTTTATAATGCCAGTGCTTTCTATATTTTTGAAGATGTCTTCTGCATATTTATTTCTCTACTCTTCCATTTTTCATTTTTTTGTGTTGTTTTGATTACTGTCATTGTCATGACTTGTCTGTAGAGTTTGTTAAACCACACCCAAGTTCAATAGCAGGTGCTCTACACATCATACAGGCAAAACTTGATTAGGGATTTAGGGCAGTTGTGAATAGAGGCAGGCACACACAGGTTTGCAGGAATATTTAGTAATATTGTATTATAATTGACACTTTTCGTAGTCATTATTTAGAAAATGCAATGTGAAACATTTCATTTGAGTTCATATCTAGCAGGAGGGACCATGTTGCAACAAATGCTGTAGCGGGAACTACTCTGGCAGGTGACTAATGTTGCACATTTTGTAAACTTTTGATATTTCTGGTTAAACGAGTTGGTTAACTGTGACGCACATAGGTGAGATTCATGTTGGCGCATAACGATCTTTGTCAAAGTAATAAAAAAAATTGTATCTAGTACCATAACAACTTGCTGCTAGTGATATTAGTAATATCAGCTCCTGGGGGTTGAATTTAATTTTCTTAGCCTAAACATACAGTAGCTGAGGCTTTTCTTGCAAGTATTACACAAGTGAGGTGACAGTTTTCTCATCTCATCGCCATGTCAGTAGGGCAAGTGTCAAAGACTGCTTCAGGCAGTTTGTGTCCATGTGTTGGAGTTTCGGTTAATAAGCACAATATTAACATTATTTGCTAGGATTCATTAAATTATTACATTATATAAAGCATGTTTGTCTTTTCAGAAGTTGCTATATTATAGTGTTACAAATGTTTAAAAAATGTACTTTTATATTTAAGTTCTGACGATATTTACAAATAGCACAATGACAAGATTGCATGTGGGCACTAAAGGTGGGCGGATCAGTCAGGCCTCAGTGTCGATACCAATGCTGGTATGTTGGTATGGCACTAGCCTGATAGGATCTATACTTTGTTTCTATGAGTTCAGTATGCATCCCAGTGAATTGTATTAAATAAATATTCTTATTTTAAAAGTCGGGTACGAAGTACGAATTTTGCGCTATGTGTTTTACTGCAAATTGCTGGAATAGTTTATGGAGAAAAATTTGTTTTATTATTTTTTTTGCACTTGATATTGAAATGAACAGACTTTGCCCATGTTTAGAAAATGGTGTAACTTTTGTAAATTATCTGTAAAAACTAAGCACACCTATTTGAGGATTGTGCTCACGTGGTATTTTGACCTGTTGGGTAAATCTGTCTCTAAATGTAAACTGTAAAGTCTACTTATTTTAAAATTATACTTAGGGAATCCTGCATCTTGGCATATCCTGGTAGCTAGTTTTTATTCTTTTACAATTTTCTCTGCAGCACTGATAAGAGTAATGCCGTGTCATCGGTGCACTGTCTGTTTCGTTTGTGTGAAATGTGTTCGGTATTGAGCACAGCGAGGAAAAATCAAGCAGTGCTTTCTGTAACTGTGGCTTCTTTAAAGGTTATAAGATTTCCCGTATTCAGTTATCAAATCAGTCCGATCAAAAAAGCCACAGTTAAGCTGCAAATCAGCAGTTGTTGGAGGTTAGATATCACTGCAGCTTACGAATGGAGCACTTGTCCTTTTTCATCCCTTTAGCCGAAGTTCTGTCTGATTGAAAGTAGCATGGAGCTTTGAAAAGACTTGAAACACATTCACCTTGATATGTGTGTGCATCAGTAGTCCTTTTTCTCTCCTGCAAACTCACACTAAATGTCTTGCTGGTCCACCCTCTCTGTGTCGGTCCCACATTCCTGCTGAGGCCCACACATTTTGGCAGGGAATAAAGGGCTGTGGTCACTCTAATTGTGAGGCTTTGGACGCTAGTTTTCGGATTTATTCATTGCTGGCCACCATGACGATACCATACACCACACAATTAGTATGTGTACATGTTGTGGTTGACTGTATCTGCTAAGGATATATTTCATAGTAACATGGTTCATAAATGTTCTCACTTTATTGCCACTGTGCTAGCAAAAAAACGTGAAATGAATTTTTCTTTATGTCACTTTAGAGAAATCCAAGAGTCCTGATTTATTGAACAATGTTTTGTGATTATTGCTAGCCATAAAATGAATTGTTCATGAACACAACTATGTGCATGAGCACATTGCACAAGTGCTACACCTTAAGAGATGAAGATATACTGTTTTATTGCCATTGCTGCAGCTGGGTTGATGAGTGTAAAATGAGTCTTCCCACAGTTCATGCTGTTTGTACAACCAGAGTTTCAACAAAGTTAGGAATCCATGTAAAACCATAATGCAACAATTTGTATATTTCGCAAACCCATTTTTTTTCAAATTCACAATAGAACATTGAAAATTGATCAGATGTTTCAAGTGAGACATTTTACAATTTAATGAAAAACACTGCCTTATTTTGTATTTGATGGGATCAGCATGCCTCAAAAAAGTTGGGATGGGAGCAACAGAAGGCTGGAATAGTAAGTGGTTCTAAGAAGAAACAGCTGGAGGAACATTTTACAACTAATTAGGTTAATTGGCAACAGATTGGTAACATTGGATATAAAATGATGGGTGTGTTAGAGAGGCACAGTTTCTAAAGATGAGCAGAGGTTTATCAAAGTTTCAGAATAACATTCTTTAATATAAAATTGTGAAGACTTTGAACATCTCATCAACTGCAGTGCATAATATAATCGTAAAAACTGGAGAAATCTCTGTGCGCAAGGGGCAAGGGTGAAAATCAGTATTGGATGTCTGCGATCTTCAGGCCCTCCGGTGGCACTGCAGTAAAAACAGGCATGATTGTCTCGTGGAAATCACGTTTCAGGAACACTTTCAAGAAACTATTGCCTGGGAACACGGTTCACCATGCCAACAACAAATGCAGGTTAAAGCTCGGTCCCAAAGAGAAGAAGCCACATGTTAGCATGATATCCAGAAGCCACTGTTTCTCTGGGACAAAGCTCGTTTAAAAAGGACTGAAGCAAAGTTTAAAACTGTTCAGTGGTCGAAATTTGAAGCGAGACTACATTAGAACCTTTTCAGATTTAGGGTTGTAGTCATTTACTTTACTAATTTAGTTCTTAAAGCTGATGTGATGAAGAAAAGAGACACAGAAGAAAACTCTAAAAACTGCCTTCACTTGGATTTGCTGATGATATGTTTTTCAGTTTTGGTTTGACTCCTTATCCTTTGCTTGTATTTGTTTTAACCTTGCTAGCTGTCCAACCTTGTCTTATCTGAATGTGTTTTAATGGCATAAAAATTGACAATATTAACTCCTTTTTTTTATGTGTCTGTGTTCTCATTGTTTCTCAATCCCAGGGCCTAAAAAGTGGATAGTTATGTCGCAGATACGCATCCAGGTTGAGACAGACCCAGCACCCACAGGGACACACGTGGCCTTGTAAGCTGTGGCGGCGACCGTATTATCAAGGAAATTCCTGAGTCCTCCAGGGTCACCTATCTGCTGGCTTCTCTATCTGCTGGTTTGTACAGCTGTACAAGCTTCTGTTTCCACAACACTCATACACAGAGCACGCTCAGCACTGATGTGGCGTCTTAGTCACTCAAGAGGTCAGCAGAAGCTGAAGCTATCATTTGCTACAGCAAAGGCCTGTGCCTATGGTGGAGCATAAAAACTGAATAAGAAACGAGGTGTGGGCTTAATGCAACACATACTTTAAAATAGAATTGATCTTTATGATTAAAGATTGTCTGTGAAGGTTCTCAGTCATCCAGGTCATCGTAGTCAAAGGAGTTTGCAAAGAAAAGCGTCTGGACTTCTTTGAGTTGCTTGAAGACGCCACCTCCTCTCATCCGAGAAGCTTCTTCAGTTCTAAGGTCAAATGGCCGAGAGTCCCAGATTTAAACCCAGTGGGAGTATCCCCCCAAAGAGGGACAAAGGACCCCCTGGTGATCCTCTAATCACATGCGACAAGGTGTGAAAGCGGGTGTGGTACCTAATCAGCCAGGGTTTCGGGTGAGCTCATTGTGAAACCTGGCCCCACCCTATCATGTGATTTCCTGAGGTCAGATGGCCCAGGATGTGAGTGGGCGTTAAGGCGTCTGGCCAAAGAAGGTTTTAGCCAAAGGACTCAATTTCGCCATTTCTCCGCAACAGTTGCCCATAGTGGACCTCATCACAGCCACAGAAACCGCCATACGGATTAATAAATTATCACAGACCGAAGCAGAGCAAATCAGGATGAAAGTCTCAGCCACCCTCTCCAGTGCCAAAGTCCCTCCGTCTAACCTCACACTACAAGAAAAGAAGGCCGTCGCTTCCCTGAGCAAAGACCACAACATCACTATATTACCAGCGGATAAGGGAAGGTGCACCGTGGTCCTAAACACAACAGATTACCACACGAAGATCACTACTCTCCTCAGTGACAACAACACCTCTGAAGCTTTAAAACGAGACCCCACAAGCAGCTACAAAAAGAAAGTTATAGCTTGCCTTCAAGACCTTGAAAAGGACAAAATCATTGACCGCCTCAAATATCACCGGCTTTATCCAGGGGATGCCATACCCTGCATTTATGGACTTCCTAAGATCCACAAGGAAGGGGTCCCACTCAGACCCATAGTCAGTAGCATAAACTCAGCCACTTATAACATTGCGAAACACCTTGCTACCATCCTGGCACCTCTCGTGGGAACACCCCACACCACATCAAGAACTCCACCGACTTCACCGACAAGGTCCAGAAACTTACCCTGGATCCAGATGAAACCATGGTGTCCTTTGATGTAGTCTCTCTCTTCACTTGCATACCCACCACGGAAGCAGTGGAGACTGTCAGAAAACGACTACAAGAAGACAGCTCCTTGGAAGACAGGACCAACTTCACACCCGATCAGATCTGCACACTGTTAGACCTCTGCCTTACCACAACATACTTCAAATACAACGAAGGCTTCTACAGACAAAAACATGGCTGTGCCATGGGCTCCCCTGTGTCACCTATTGTAGCCAACCTTTACATGGAGGAAGTGGAAAGAAAGGCTCTTGGCTCTTTTAAAGGGAGAGTACCCAGCCACTGGTACAGATATGTAGACGACACCTGGGTCAAAATCAAGACACAAGAAGTGGAATCCTTCACTGCGCACATTAACGCCGTGGATAAAAACATCAAGTTCACCAGGGAAGACACTAAGGATAACTGTTTGCCTTTCCTGGACTGCGCTGTGCACATTGAAGAGAATGGCAACCTCAACATTGAAGTTTACCGGAAGCCCACACACACGGACCAGTACCTCCTCTTTGACTCCCATCACCCTCTGGAACACAAACTTGGAGTAATTAGGACCCTACACCACCGGGCAGAACTTGTTCCTCTAAGCCTGAAGGGAAAAGAAGGAACACACACATGTAAAGGAAGCACTGAAAACATGTGGTTATCCTAACTGGGCGTTCATAAAGTCAGCAAAGAGGCACAGAAAAGAAGATCAGACACCAGCGAGGGAGGATAAGAAAGACAGACGCAACAACATTGTCATCCCCTATGTAGCGGTGTATCAGAGAAACTCAGGAGAGTTTTCTCCAAGCACGACATCCCAGTGTACTTCAGACCCAGCAACACACTCAGACACAAACTGGTTCACCCGAAAGACAAAACTCCAAAACACAGACTGAACAACGTGGTGTATGCTGTACAGTGCAGTGAGGAATGCCCAGACCTCTACATTGGAGAGACCAAACAGCCACTTCACAAGCGCATGGCACAACATAGAAGAGCCACCTCCACAGGACAAGACTCAGCAGTTCATCTGCATCTTAAGGATAAAGGTCACTCTTTTGAGGATGCCAATGTTCACATATTGGACAGAGAGGACAGATGGTTTGAAAGAGGAGTGAAAGAGGCCATCTATGTCCACTGTGAGCGACCATCTTTGAACAGAGGCGGTGGTTTACGACACCAACTGTCTGCCATCTATAATCCAGTTTTGAGTTCCCTCCCCAGACGCCTTAACGCCCACTCACATCCTGGGCCATCTGACCTCAGGAAATCACATGATAGGGTGGGGCCAGGTTTCACAATGAGCTCACCCGAAACCCTGGCTGATTAGGTACCACACCCGCTTTCACACCTTGTCGCATGTGATTAGAGGATCACCAGGGGGTCCTTTGTCCCTCTTTGGGGGGATACTCCCACTGGGTTTAAATCTGGGACTCTCGGCCATTTGACCTTAGAACTGAAGAAGCTTCTCGGATGAGAGGTGAAACGTCTTCAAGCAACTCAAAGAAGTCCAGACGCTTTTCTTTGCAAACTCCTTTGACCATGATTAAAGATTAATGACGACATAATTGATGCAATATAAATGTTATGTAAACAAGCAGGTTATTGTGGCTAAAGCGCAATCTATCTGTCTTGATCCGGGCTTGGTAATACTGTTTATCTAAAGCAGCTGAGTTGGTAAACATGAAAATGCCATAATTTTACATAATTTATGACATGTGAATTATTTTATGACCCCAGCAAATTTCATTTCCTCTTTCTGCTCTTTCAGTTACTTTGTGACTTACTGAATCATGAATTACATTGGAAGGTTCCAAAGAATCTCAGAGGTTTTACAGGAATTTATTTGACTTCTATTGCAGATTTTCTCTATAGGATTTCAGGAGTTTGTGAGCAGTAGTGGTTGTAATAATTCCTGTAGACTTTGGCAAAAGTCTGAAGATGTCTTGTTTTGATCTTCGAAGAGTGCAAAATGCAAAGATACTTAGAGGAAAAACAGAAATTGTAAACCATCAGAATAGTTGTCCGTCAAATCCACTTATCCTTACAGCTTTAACAGCAGTGTAACCACTTTAAGAAAAAAAACCCTCAAACCAAACCAAACCAGAAACCAGCTTCAGCATTTCTTCTACATTCTGTCATCATCAGTAAAGTGTTTCTTCTTTTCCAAGCCGCAGGGAGACAAAAGGACAAAGCAGGACACCGCAGGCAGACGTGATGGCCACTGAAGGAACCCAGACACAGGCTGGGCCAGCGGTACTGGCAAAGTCTGCTTCGCCTCTGTCCGCTGGGAGCAGACCGAGCAGAGAAGCCAAACATGCAAATAATGGCCAGGAAGTGTGGCGAGACGCTGACCAAATGTGTCAATCAAAACAGTCGAGCGGCCCTTCTCTCCCCTTATGTAGGAAGTCATCGTGTGACAGTGGGGAAGGCACCATTTTGGACCAAAAATATGAGTGCCACGATTACAGCTCAGAAGTCATAAGCACTAAAGAGAAACCTTATCCAGAGCTCTCCAAAAATGAAAAAATGATTCCAGTACTTAGGAAAAGTTCAGAGGAATCTCTGTGCCAGCTGGACACCACTGGAGACAGCGTGGATGCAGGCACTAACAGAACTGGCAGCACCCACTGCTCCTGTACCCAGTCTAGCCATTATACCAATGCGAACACCTACTGTTGCCACAGCTCTAGGTCCAGTCCAAGCCCTGGCTCCAGCCCTGTTCACAGTCCTTGCCTCAGCTGCAGGCCCTCTGGCCCCAAATACAGACACATCCGCCGCGGCAGCCTCCCTGTGTCTATGCTGGCTTTCCACAAGGTAATTAAACAAATGGTGCTAACCCGGTTTTATAGCATTTTTAAGATAAGCAAAGCAACCCTCACTGTCCCATAAATGTAAAGCTTTGCTCCATATAATAGCTCACTCAAGACACTGCTGTGTTTTGTTCTCTTGTTTTATGCTTCTAGACCTCACCCTACCTCTCATCCCAGGGCAGTTCCTCAAGCGAACCAAGCTCTTTGACATCATCTCCATCTAGTTCTCCTCTTCCCGTCCACTGCAAGCAAAACGGCCACATCCATCTGCACTGGCTCAAAGATGGGTACTCAAGTTTAGAGAGGCTCAACCGAAGGCCCCGGGTTAACAAATGCTCTTTGGAGAAACTTTTCCTTCGAAGGTCTTCTCTTGAAACCATGTCGTCGACCCCTGTTCACAACGAAAGGTCACCTGCAGAAGAGACGAGGGACTGCAGCCAGGATCACAGCAGTGATGAGGGAGAAGTAGAAGCGCATTCGGATAATGTGGATAATGATTTTATTCGGAATCGTAAAGAGCGCTCAACTGTCCTGGTGAGGCGGTTCTGCAAGAACAATCAGAAGGTGTGTATTTAAATTGATTAACATCATCATTTGTTAACCAATTAATTAATCAGTGTTTTTTCAGCTTTATTTTAAGGCTTTAGAAGTAATCTCAACTGCCTCTCTTTTCCATAAGGTGACCAAGTCGGTGTGCACTGGCACCAGAGCGATTGTCAGGACACTGCCGTCGGGACTCATCTCAGATTTTGTCTGGGCCGTGGTTGTTCACTACAGATGTTGGACTCCCAGAAAGGAGGATACATGGCTAAACGTAAAGCGGGGCGCGGGAGAAGACTTCAGAAGATGCAAAGAGATGCTGCGCTTTGCTGGACTTAAACTACATCAGGTAAGAGAGTGAATACATGCAGATAATGGAAGAAGGCACATGCTGTTAAAGCTGTTCGAGGACAACAGTGCGCTGTATTTATCCTGTCGTGGGTTGTTTATCTTTCACACCCACGCTACTGTTAAAATGCTTCCATTAAGACATAACTGTAGCAGTGCACCCTAAAAGGATTTCAGACACAGCTTTACTACCAGCCGTTCTTTTAAATAATTGGTCTAAGCCTAGGGTTATTAAGATTTTTTTTACGGGTTCAGCAAATGTGCTGTTCAGTCTCTAGTAGCGGAGCGTGATATATTAGTGTCCAATATATTATTGTCACATAGGCAAGCTAATTAACTGGACCATGAAGGCCACCCAAAAACCCCGGGCAGCTTTTGCACGTCTGTTCTTGTCTTGTTCTCTGCACTGCTGCCTTTTCGCACCGCTGGGACTGATCAGCTCCTCACTCGCACAGAGCAGAGACCACATGGCAAAGCTCTATCTTACTCAAGCCCTCCACATTTTGCTAAAAGTATAAACCTACATATAAATCTGCAGAAATCTATTCCATCATTGATCCACTGGACCAATGCTGGTGCATCTATGCTTTGTGGGTTTATGTGTGGTTTGCTTTTCAAACTCAGCTACCATGGGGAATAAAACAAAAAAACAAAATCTCAACACTTAATAGCTGTCGTGGCACAGGAGTGTTTATGATTGATTGTTTCATCTGAGGAAAAATTGTTCTTGCTTTTTTGGTGGGTTTTTTTCTGTTTGCATTGAAATTGCTGCCTGCAAAATGTGAAAGATGAATAATTTGTTCAAGGAATATGTAAATAGACTAACAGAGACATACTCTGACACACACGGCAAAGCGCGCACACACTGGCTCTTTTGTTCGGGGTAGGCCCCTACTGCGGAAAAATGATTTATTCTCTGTTGGTTCTGCTCCCCTTATTACTGACAGACTGAATGACTGAGCCTTCTGTGTGTGTGTGTGTGTGTGTGTGTGTGTGTGTGTGTGTGCGCGCACCCGAGTGAGTTTAAATGGACTGAGCAGGATTGGCATCTGCGTTAAAGTTACAGGCATGGAAATTGGAGAGAGGGCGAGCGAGCAAGACGCGGTGAGAAAGTTAGAAAGTGGTGGAAGATGAAGGAAAGGAGACTGAGCCCAACAGAGAGAGAGAAAGCGAAAGAGCGATCCAGGACACACTACTGTTTTTTTGTTTTAAAAAAAAATCAAGTTTCCAAGCAAGAGAGTGTTTTACACACATAAAAACCTCTCGCAGGAGCTGTTCAACTTTAGCAACCTTTGCAGGGAAAACGGCGAAAACTAGCTGGCAGTAGTTTCAGTAGATAAATAAGCCATGCTTTCCAGCCTTAGAGGTGCACATATTTTGTAGGGACTGAGAATCAGCAGCATTACGCATGCTTTCCTGTTGTTTTTTGTTATCTTATTCCTCCTTTTCCTGTAAAAACTTGAAACACATGGAGACTGAACGATACAGTGCAACCACTAAATTGCACAAGACTGAATGGCCAGAATTTCAGCAGTGTCACTTCAGATATTATGATTCCTAGTTGAGTGGAAAAGAAAAGTTTTAGAGGCTGGGGTTTAGTTTGCATCTAATGAATGTGATAACCAGAACTCTCGCCAGCATTTAGATCGCTTAATTCAAATCAGATCCCGAAGCTGGAGGCGTGTCTGTGCAGGAACATGAGTGTGTATCTGCATGTCAATGTGATTTTTAATTTTTTTTTTTTTTTTAATGTGTTACAATTTTACAATAAAATTTTGAAAATGTGCATTGTTATACGTGTGCGCCTAATTTTGATTTATGTTTTTTTTTTTTTTTTCCTTTTTTTTCCCTCAACAGAGCCAAATACTGTCTAAAGTTTCTCACGTGTGGAGGGCGCTTATGCACTGATGGCATTAAAACACACGTAGTTCCACTCATGTGCGCGCTGCAGCGTGGTTTCTGACTTTTGCCAAAGAGTTTTTATGAATCCTTTGTGGTTGCAGAATTATGGCTTAGGGAGTCCAGGGAGAGCTGCTTTAATAATGAGCCTATTGAAAACTGGGGAGCTGCCAGCAGTTCCCTTGTCAAAACACCAGCTGAGTTCCTCCAGTGAAGGGTCAAGAGAGAAACCCTGACAACACCAAGCACCGAGGAATAAGTTGTCATCAAGATCATAAAAGAATTGGAGAAGGAACGCATCCATTTACCAAATTATACAGTGAGACATAGATGCACTGATCCCCAAATCATGAATTTTCTGCTTACTTACTGGCTGATACACAGCAGATAGTCACAACAGGCTTTTTATTATATAACAGCATGTTTCTTTCAGGTAGCCGGTCATAATGCTACGGGCATTTTAAGCGATTGCATAATTTTTAACAAGATTCACACAAATTTGTTGACGCAAACCCTCAAACATTTACGGTCCGCTATGGTGCCAAGCCCTCGTGCACACAAACACGCCTCTAAGCAAATCAGACTTTATAGCGTGCGGGCCTCCTGCATGTGGCGTTTCTGCCTGACTCTGCAGTAATCGTGTTGAGGAGTTTTCTGGAGGTATCCTGTGGGTTCGTGTGTTTATTGCCTCAGCTAATCAAGCGAGCCAAAGAACACAGGATTATGGGAAGGAGGGACAGGAGCAGGGCAGCGAAAGAGAGTAAAGGAGAGGGGGGTAGGAGAGAAAGAGAAGGAGAAGATGAAACTTTAACAGTGGAAAAAGAGGAAAATTTACTATGGAAGAAAAGTGAGAAACCTCGTGGTGGTGGTGGGAAGAGGAAGTCAAAACAGCTATTAACCCAAGACAAAGCTGTGAACCTGAATGTTTTTATGTGCTGTAATTAATGAGCCTAAGCAAACCTATGCATTGTCACGACTATAAACTGTGGCCTAAACTGCTTGCAATACAAGCCGTGCATAGATGTTATAAAATATTTAAGATCTTAAACTATTATTTCTCTGATCAGAGTTTGCTTTTCTGACATCTGCATTTGTGCACTTGCCTAAATACAGCCCTCAAAACCAAACGGAGCTCTTTAGAATCATACTGCAGCTACTATGTCTAGTGGTTTTGCACCTTTATTTTTTACTTTATTTTTCAAAAATGGTTCCTCCGCATCCCAATTTCTTTATAAAATGTGCAAAAATCCTTATCAGAGTTTAAGTATAATTGGCAATCTTCCTGTTGAACTTTGTTCATGCTCTCCATGATTCAGTCTTTCGATCTGAAATTGCCAAAAGTATCAGGGAAGTGTAACATAAGAGGAAAGGGAAGTGTCTCAGTATGTTACGTATGTGGGTGAAAGCACTCATACACGTACCTGGCATGAGGATCAAATGGTCTCTGAAGCCAGAAACATTTTATGTTTGCCTTTGTGGAGTCTACCAATTAGAGTCCTGCTGAGTCCCTTTATTAAATTGCACTGATGTCAGGCAAAGTGGTAAGTGACCATTAAAAACCTTTAACATGAGCTGTATGGGCTAAGTGGTTATAGGGCTGGGAGATGGATGCTTATAAATATATCTTCTACCCATTACTGAGGATGCAAGTAGTTTTTAGGAGCATGAATGCATTGTTCTCTCTGGGGATGTTCTGTGCTTTCCTGTTTCCTCAGTGTGTCTTGTCATAAGTAGATCTATAGCCAATATGTTTCCATTTCCAGGAATATCTGTGGTGGGAAAATAGATTTAAAATGCCTTGTGCTGTCTATCAAAAACTGCTGTCACTGATGGTTGCTGAACAAGGCATCTTTAAAGCCAATACCATGGATCAGCTGCTAACAGGAGGCTGTCGTTAAAATGTAATCAGCTCACTTATGTAATCATGATAATGTGATGTGTTGTTAGAGTCACGTTCCCTTTTTATGCTGCATCTCTAAAAAGTAGTATGGTTTTTTTTCGTGATTTTGGTTTGGAGAACAACCTTTAACACTATAGTGTGTGCTCAACATCTCTCCCAACATCAGCTGGATTAAAGTCCACCCCTTGACCCCCTTCTAGCTGCACCTCTGTGCAACCCCACGTGGATAAGCAGTTTAATGGAAAAACATGTAACTCTATGAGAATATCAATGAGCCTCACTTTATGGTTTGCTGAAGAACAAGTCAGGGCTGCAAATTATAGGTGCAACATTATACAGAAGTCCATAATGTGCTCAAAGAGTTCTTCAAAGTGAATTAAGTAGTTTCACCTCACTGTTAGCAGCACACACACTGGAGGCTTACATGTGGTGACAGAATTTTGTCAAGGAACCAGATTATTTTCAGGTGTTTACTGTTGACGCAGCCAACAGAAGGCTTGTTTTGCTTTGAAATGCTCTAGCCTATGAAAATAACTAATGTTTAGAACATTTTAAACATTAGTTATTTACAGCAGATTAAAGTTTAGATTTCAAACTTTCTTTTTCATGGTTATTTCCTTTTCTTTGGATCCCACATTGTTACCTGGGGTCAGTCATCCAAAGCGACAGACAGTGCACAAGAGCGATAATGAAGAGAGAGCAGGCAGGGTGGAATGGGTGGAGAAGAGTGTCCGGGGTGATTTGTGATATAAGGATAGTGGCAAGAGTGAAAGGGAAGGCTGAGACCTGCTATGATGTATGATTTGAAGACAATGGCTCAGACAAGGAGACAGACAGGACAGGACAAGACAGGAGGCTGAGCTGTAGATGCTGAAATCTTCATTGGGAGTGACCAGGGTTAGAAATTAGTATTTCAGAGAGACAGTTCAGGTTTAGTGCAAAGTTAGAGAGGCAAGGGTGATGGTTTGGACGTGTGCAGAGGAGGGGTAGCGAATATATTGCACAAAAGATGTTGAAGATAGAGCTGCCACACAGACCACAGAGAAGATTCATGGATATGCAGTAAAGGAGGAAGTGGAGAGGGTTGGTGTGACTGAGGAGGATGTTAGACAGAGTGGAGGAGATGGAGACAGATAATCTGCCGTAGTAATCTCTTAAAGGAGCAGCTGAAAGAAGAGGAAGAATTGATTTTTAGAAACTATTACTCTTCAAACATTTTGAGTGTCTCAACAAGTGAACTGACTCATGGATCTACTCTTTAACTACTTCATTTTTCTGCTTTTAACATATATATATATTTTTTGTTAAATCGGGTGCTAGAAATACAAAATATCTGGCTACTAGGGCCACATACAGCCCACTTTGATCTTAAATGGACCAGACGAGTGAAACTGCACTTTCAGTCAATTTTAAGAGATTTAACTACACATTTAATCCCTGAAAGATCTTAATTTAGGATGAAGAAATGCAATTTCAACAGCATGTCTCAGTTTTTCTACATGCCAAATGTAAAATTACGAACAAGTTCTGGTAGCTCACTGCCCACACTGTCCCATATTTATAAAAAAATAAATTTTTAACTGAATTTTTTCACAGTAGACAGTAGAAAATGGGAACCTTTCTGTCGTTAAGTTGTTTATCTATTGCTTAATTACTCTGCTTTGGTATGAATGTCTGTGAGTGAGGTCTTTATCAGCAGGAAAAGCTGAAAAACCTATAAAAATAAAGTTAAAAGTCCAAAAATGTATCCCCTCCTTCATATTTTCCAAAACTGTCCAGTGGACCAGATTGGAGTCTTTGCCAGGCCAATTCTGCCCCCCGGGCCTTATGTTTGACACCCCTTCTCTAATAGATATTTGGCAGAGAATTCACTTCCAATAAACTGTATGAATAATAATTTGCTTTTGCTTTTTCAATACTTGGTTTGGCCTTGACATTTTTTGGGCTGTAAAGTTAAAACACTGTAAAAATACACAAACGCACAGCAGCTCACAATTGTTCAGACTCAGACATATAAAATAGATTTTGAAACACATTCTTAGGGCGAAATGACAAATTAAGTTTCTATCTGAAAACACACAAGGTGTCACATCCATCCCGGCTCCTTGTACTGTATGTGTATGGTTGTAGCTGTTGCAGTTGCTAAGAAAGCTCAGTTTAAAAGGCAGTCTACCAAAATCGGTTGCAGTCAAGTTTGATTCACAAAAACAACAGTCCTTGAACACACATGTCATTTGCTGCGTGGGTCGATTAATAGAGCAACCTCAGCTCTCATTACACGACTATTTTCCCTGTTTTTCTGTCTTTCAGACAAAATACAGGAAAATTTAAGTTGCTCAATTTTCCCCTGTGTTTGTCATCGGTGGTAATAAGAACCATACACACACGCTTCAGTTTCATTCAATTTACATTCAGTTTGAAAAGAAAAATACGACAGCTAAACCTGAAGATAGCCCTCAGTACTCTCCAGACTGAAGATGTTAATGTGTAACATGTTTATGCTAAAAGTTTAATCTCAGTCTGTGCAGTTAGTTTTTTTGCATTCGATCTAACTTTTTTTTGTTGTATAAAAAAAATTAACCTTGTCTCAAAGCAAGTCTGAGTGCGCCGTATATGAGTGTGATTTTTCTTTTTTTTCTTTTCATTACATCTCTGGAACAAATTTGATAACCATCCTCAAGGCTGTGGCTAATGTCAGTCTGACTTGCAGTACTAAATTACAGCTGATTATTTCTGCTGTGCAAATATATCTGCGCTGACCCGTGCAATAAGAGTGCAGCCTTTGGCATATGGCAGCTCCTGTTAAACTTCTTCATGTTTGCTCTGTTGAATGCCGTGTTCCCTTTAAACCTTTACTAGTTAAATATCCATGTGGAAGACGGCTTATGTAAGAGTCAGATAATTACTTCTGTATATGTCTCTACATCTTGGTTACCAATTAGTGCTCGCTTAAAATGTCCAGAAAATATCCGGTTTTAGACCTCTCTTTTAATGACAGATGTTGACATAAGCTCAGCTTGCATTGACTGATTGATTTTCCCGATAATTGTTTCTGTAAATAGGCTGGTTCATTTTATCCTTAGGGTCAGAGACCCGGCATTGTTTTCTTTCATTCTACGCATATTTGCACAGAATGGTACATTTATAATATAAAAAAACAAAAAAAAGTGCTGTATATGTGAAAAACTCCTTTCGCTTTGCAAGGATCATTTTGAATGGATGTCAGAATCTCTTGCTTACAGTGTGAGATGGTGATACCTGTGAACAAACATAGTAATCTATTAATCTAAATAGGTTAAGGTTAATAAAAAGGTTAAAGTGACTGAAGTTGCAGTCAAACTCACAGATGGAGCTACTCCACATGGATACCTTGTTTAATTTTTTAAGCCCACACTTTATGTTTACTCATTTATTTATTTAATCAACAGCTGGAAAAAAAAAAATTTCCATGATGAAAGTAAAGAGGAAAAATATCTAGATGATGCCAGGCTGTAAAATTTGCCTGAGCATGCCACATGTATATTTACAGGATAAACAGTAGTTATGAAACATTGCGTCTCACCAGCTTAGTGCAGGAAACATGCTGTTGTTATTTGTACGCCTAATCAGCAAGGAGTAGAATTTAGTTACATATATTTCATATACACACACACACAGACACCTATTTACAGTTGTGTAACCATGTTTATATATTTAACTTTTTATAGGTAGCATTCACTCAAAGTAATTGTTTTCTATATGACCTTATCAATTTCTCACATCATCGTGGAGGAATTTTGTCCCACCTTTCTTTATAGCGTTTCTTCAGCTCATTGAGGTTTGTGGGCATTTGTTTAAACTCAGCTCTCTTATGGTCCTGTCACATTGTTTAAGTCTGTTTGTGGTCTGGATTTTGACTGGGCCATTGCAGCATCTTGATGCTTTTCTTTTTCAGCCATTCTGTTGTAGTGTTGTTGTCTTCCTGCCAAGTTCTTTTTAAAGAGAAGAGGCTCTTTGGAATAATATTCAGAAAAAGAGATAATATCGAGTGTGTAGGAGTTCTTTTGGCGAAAACGCCTTGTTGATGTCAAAGGCCAGACTGCTTTGAGCTAATTGGAAGGCAGCAACAAGACAAATAACCACTTGTTACAACCCAGGTATGCAGAAGAGCATGTCTGAATGTACAACTTGTCAAATGTTGAAGCAGATGGGCTACAGCAGCAGAAGACCAAACCGAGTACCAAAATCTTTGCTTGACTCTAAAGAGACTTGACTTTAACTCCAACATTCGGATGGTAGGATCAGAATGTGGCATAAACAAAATGAAAGTGTGAGAAGCTCCTCAGTACCGATTAAGCAACATTTCAATTCCACAGCATACCTGACCATGCTCATGCCTTTAGGACCAAAGTGTACCCATTTTCTAATGGGTTGGGACTGGTTTCTTTAACATGACAGTGAGTTCACAGTACTTGGGTGGCCTCCACAGTCACCAGACCTCAATCCAGCAGAGCACCTTTGGGATATGGAATAAGGGGAAAAGGAGTTCCGACCAAGTACTAATGAGGTGGCTTGTGTGTTTGTGTTGTCTAAAATATTGCTTTGAGACAATAGTCTTTTCATTCTTGATTTTGAATTTTTTTTAAAAATCACACACCGACCCTACAGGAACACACACATCGTCTTACCCACAATGTATGTCACACTCATTTAACCTCGTGTCTATCCCTCTTGTGTTCTCTGTGTGTGCTGTGCCACTACAAAGGAATGTGCCTAGCAGGCCACTTTCTGGCCCAGCTGGGTGTTGTAGCTTAGCCAGAGATTAGTCTGTGTGTGTGTGTGCATCTCTGTGTTGACACTCTTGGTGAGTCAAAGTGCTGGTAACAGACAAAAAAGGGTAGGACAGTAGATGTCTTGCATGCCTTTGTAAGGTGTACTGTTTTGTGACAGTATCTCAAAACAATGTGGCCGCTCAGGTGTTAACACATGCTAAAACTCCATTCTCAGATTTTTCCTTTTTTAAATTCTACGTATACTTAAATCTGTTGCACTGGAGCACATGTAGGAGCTGTGATTGTATTTGTTGAAACAGATTTTACCTGCTGGTCTTCTGGAGTGACACAAGGATGTCAAAATGGCGTGTGTGTGCGTTTTCACTTTGCTTGGTTAAGAATGCGCGCTTCTGTTAGATGTTAGTTCAGGCCTCTCACACCTCTGTGAAAATGTAGGAAAACTGCACATCTTCAGAGTTAGGAAAGCATTCCTGCAGGGACACTTTCACTGTGTTGCAAGATCCAACGCACCAAAACAACTGTATAAAAGTCAAGATGAACTCAAAGCCTATATGTGTGACTCGTTAGATGAAAACCACAATATAGTGTAGAAGCTAATAAAAATACTAAAATTTTGCCCTTTTTGGCCAGTTTATTACCCTCTAACAACACGGTTTCTGTATGTATCACAGTATTTCCACACTTCTCTAGTGATATAATCACTGGGCCACACAAGCCACACAAACCTCTAGCAGTTTATTCGAAAGACATTTGCAGGCAAATGAACTAGCAATATTTCTCCAAAAAACAGATAAAGTGAGAGCCTGAAGCAGTTGTGGGTAGTGCTTTTGTTATTGTGTTATTGTTGAAACTCAAAGAATAACACAATTGCTGCAAAAAATAGCCAGCCACCTCCCCTTCCTAACGCTTTAGCTCATAACTTAACAGGTCAACCAGAGGGGATTTAGCTAAAATTAAACCCTTAAGCTTCGCAGGATGCTGTCGAGTGATGGTTTTAATTGCATCATTCGCTTTTGCATAGCAGCACTTAAATGCATCACCAAAGGCAGTGAGATTTAATAAAATAAAGTTTCTTTTGGTGTAATTTCAAATTGAACACCATTGACTAAACTGATAAGGCATATCTGAGTAGTTTTGGGAGCTCCCATACACAAACACAATCAAAGCTGGCAGCCAGCATGAGGTTCATCAAGTGCTGCTTAAAATATAGACGACAACTTAAGAGTTAATGAGCAGTAGCCATGTAGTCCTTAAGCCTTGATCTGGATTGAAAAAGCATTGCATTAAAGTGCTTTGCTCATATGCCCTCCCCTCTTTTTTTAATATAAAAAATATAATGGCAACTGCTGTGATAAAGAGAGAGAGAGCTGGTTGAACTGGGACTGAGCATAGCTGTATAAGTCGGCCTCTGGTGCCACCTAGTGGAGGATAAAATGTTTTATTGTGCAGATGAATTTGGATTGCTGAATATTTTTGGTATGTGAGCGTCTAGGGCTGCTGAACCTTGAGTCTTGATTAATGTTTCATGAGAAATCAGAAATTCCTGACATACAATCTCAACTTACTGATGCTCTTTGATCTCCGTTTGGCGCGTGGGTCCGTGCGTTTGCGAGTGTGTAAGAGAAGGATCTGCACATTTTAGTAAATCTGTGTCTTTGTAAGTAGAGTTACTTTGAGATGAAGGCTGTTGGTCAGGAAAAAAAGTCGGCAATGTCACGGTTTTGGAAATATTGATAGCCTTTTTTTTTCTTTGCTTTTTTGAAAGTTTCCATAGAAGATGAGTTGAAACTATTATTAAGCTGATAAAATGACTGCTACTAGATGTATAGGCTACTATTACCAATTACTGCCTTGCCTTCAAAATGTCAGAATGAATAATGTTTGTCACGTTCTTTAAAGCTCAGAATAACCTGTTTAACAGCCTCATTGTACCCAACTAGAAGTCATATACTGAAAGTAATAAATTATTGTTTTTTTCTGGACAGTTTTTTTTTCTTTTATTTTTTGTAATGGTTTACATGCTTATCCACCAGATGGCAGCATGCTTTTTAAATAAACAGTACGTTGCCATTTTCAATATTTATCTTTTCAGACTGTGTGTTAATATAATCTATACTTTGTAATAAGGACTCCAGTGTGGGGATGGCTGGCGTCTCTGCTCAGTGGCTGAAAAATTTGCAGTCTGTCGATGACAAACTGCAGTATATCATCGCCTTAATTAATATTGATCCAATAACATGTCTTCTAAAGGCAATTAACGCAGTAGATGTTGTATGATACATGAATCTGACCCCTCATTACTGGCTTAGGAGACCAGACTCATTAACTGCGTATTGATCAAAGCAAAGACCGAGGGCAGGCCAGCTGTTTGCTTTGTTCTGAAGACCACTTTGATGTCAGCTGCGCATGAAGCAGATTCATTTTTCCACTTGATTAGGCGCACGCAATAGGACAGACTGTATTCTGTTAGACCTGTGACTGTTCCGATTATGTGTGTCCACACCGGAGGGTACGCTCCGATTCCCCCGATTATGGCACAAATGAGCCCAGGCTTGAGTTTTTAAGCAAATTCAAACACCTTAATGTGTGGTAGCGTGTTTTTTTTTTTTTCTTCTTCCCACTCTTCTCTGTTGTAAGTTATTACTGGTTACACTTCAGCATAACAGATATTTTCTCTCACAAAAGCCACTTGTGTTTCTCCAAAACACAAGTAACTCGGTCGCCGCGCGTGTTTAATAAATCGATCATCCCCACACCGCACGTTTTGTTTGCCTCTGCTTATCCACGTAACTATAATCAAAGAATTCTTCTGCTAATGTTTTAAACTTGGCTGCCATTAACTTTCCTCTTTTATTTATTCATCTGTTGACCGTCTCTGATGTGTAAGCAGAGATTGTGTTTGCACACATAATAATAATACAGAGTTTGTTTGTAATAAACTGCAAGAGCTGTGGGCTACCACGTGTCTGCTGGCTTCAATAGAAAAGCTGTAATACTGGTCCCTTAATTAGAGGTTGGCATAGAAACACTCGCCAGAGCAAGGCTAATAGCAAGCGTCAAGTGGCTGTACCTCAGCTTCTATTGGTTTATTGGTCCCATAGCGTCACCTGAATAGCCAAGCTATGGTACATGGATATTGTGTAGCCATTATAAAGCTGTAAAGGTGACAACAGGTTTAATGCAGGAGGGTCCTGCCTTTGGCTTTTTAAGGATCGTAATTTAATGTTGCTGAAAAAAAATTGAGTCAATCAAGCTGTTTAATAAGCAACACCACACATTCCCTATTAACAATACATCCGGTGTAACCGTTCTTAGCGTGTTATCTTTGTTAACGCAATATTTTTTTCATCTTAGGCTGAAGGTCAAACAGTAATCAGTTGTAGCTTTCCTCCCGGTAATTAGTTTAAAAGTAAAATGATATAAGGCTGTAGTTAATTGGATTGTGTTTTTACTTTACTTCTTACCTTTAAGGTTCACAATAGGCTCAGATCAATTTCCCGATCTTGTTCAGGAACCACACGTTATCTTCTTGTATTCTTAAACATAACTAAGCACCTTTGGTTTGGTATCTCTTCTCATTTTTGATCCAGTTAAGTGACTGATGGGGTCTTTTTTTTGTCTCTTGAGAAAAGAGGGGTTTCAGTGATTAATTACAGGTTCTGTGTAATTGTTTTGAATGAAAACACAGAGGCCCCGTTTAAGTTCGGTCAGACATTGTTTACACATTGGACAGGCTCCTAGAGAAGGATCGATTAAAACCTTGTATACCAGCGTTGCCTGTGTTTTTGTGTGTTTATAGTGTGCTCCCTGATAAAAATCTTCCCTCTTGTTGCTGGGTTGTGATGGGCTTGTTGCCTCTTAACCTAATATGGGGGTACCCTCTCTGTTTAGGGAGAGATCTGAGTCGCCGTCTCGTTTCTTTCCCTACTTTCTTTCTCGCGCCCTTCTTTCCCTTCTCTGTTAGTTTTTCAGAGATCTCTTACACTCCCTCTCTTCCTTCGTTTCTCTCATGCTCTCTGCCGGTCAAGCCCTCCTCTCTCACTTCTGTAAGTGTGCACACACACACTAAGAGGGATTGGAGCTCTGTGCTTTTCCTTTCTCTTCAATAGATCAGCTTATTCTGTGCTACAGTAAGTAAACTGCTTACTACAAGTTCTTGCCATACTTAGAGAAAGAGGGGGGAAAACCCCCCTTTCAGCTTTAAGCATCTTTTCATTCTGTCTTGTGGCTGTAGGGGACTGTGCTCTCAGATCTTGCTGTCTGATGAGTGTTACAGCAACAGGCTTTGGTGTAGTTCATTAAGTAGAATGTCTTATGCAACACTGAACACAGGGAAAGTCTCGCATGGTGCTATCAACATGCATTTGAACTTCTCTGCTGTGTTTGTGTTCGCTTGAATGTGGAAGAAAAGAAAGCAGCGAACTTTGGAGGAGCTTTTTAATTTCACCTGTCAGTTGATGGCTTGCTAAAAGTGTCAAGGTAAGAAAAGCAAAATTGGTATCCACTGTACCCTAACAGTAATGCGATATAGGAGTAATAACTTAGCCATTGTATTTCCTCTAACTCTCTAAAAAGACACCTTTCTTTGCATGTAGTAGGTGGAGTTATTTATGCCTAAAACTTTCAAAAGTGAAAAACATCCATCACGCTTATCTCTGGCTGTCTGACCAAGGCTGTGTGCTGTTATTTAAACGAGTGTGGTGGCTCGATGTAGTATGACATCATGAGAACTGTAAGTGGGGGAGGGTGGTGGTGTAGTGGGGTCCCACTGGGTGCTCTGGGTAATGGGTTTCAGATTGTTTTGGCCGTCACGATGACCCCACTTTTTTTCCTCTCTCTCTTCCTCTCTCCTCTGTCTTTTCCGTTATGCTTCCTCATTTGCCCTCAAACTTCTCTGTTCTTTTTTTTTTTTTCCTCCTAATTTAAGTCCTGCCTCCTTCACGTGAGGATAGCAATGGGATCATGCTCATCAGCAAGGATTCACACCTTTACTTTGTACTTTTTAACCATAAAGAGACTGCTTACATGACCACATATTTGCTTCATTGATTGTTTTGGTTGTGGGCTGGATCGTTGCAAGAGCACCCATCAGCTCTCTAAGCAGCTGCTTTGTGGCACACTTTGTGTGCTGTCTTTCTGCTCTTGCATGTATTGATTTGTGTCCACATCGCTGTAAGTAAAAACAGTGAACTTATATTTAACATGAATAAATATTATTCACCTTAACGTGAAGTGGATCGTAGATACTACCTTATAATTAAGAGTTAAAAAAGCAAGATTACTTATTCCATCTATAATTATTTTGTTATTAACGTGTTACCACTTTCTAATGACTTATTGACCTGATGTCTTAATTCAGTTCAATTGAATTCAATTTTATTTATCTAGGACGCTTCATAATGTAAGGTACAATACTGCAGAGAAGGCCCCAACAATCAAACCACCCCCTGTGAACAAGCCCTTGGCAACAGTGGGAAGGAAAAACTCCCTTTTAAAAGGAGAGTCCTCTAGCAGAACCAGGCTCAGGGAGGGGCAGCCATCTCCCTGACTGGTTGGGGTTGATGCAAGCTTACAAGTATGACAGTTGGACTTTATTATTTCCTGTCTGCTCACCAATTACTCTTTGAAAATTAGATTATTTAGTCCTTTCCTGTGCATACATTTATATGTTGCAATTTCTCTTGGCTCTCGTTTCCTTTGTTTTTTCTTCTTTTATTCTTGCATGACTTTAAAGGATGCCCAGCAAGTCCAAGCACAAACTTAGAATCTGTGCAGCATGTTATTGTAGTTGCTGCATTTCAGCTCATGTTAACCATTTTGTTTTAGTTTCTACTAAAGTACTGTGCCCGTAGTTTTTGGGGTTTTTTTTGTTTTTGCCCATCACTCTGCATTTTTCAGTGCTCTCAACTCTGAACACAAAGTACACACAATAATACCCTAAGCTTGTTAGAGGTGTGAGGCAGTGCTTGGGAGGTGGGCCCAACTCTTGGATCTCTGGTAAAACTGCTCCTTGTGAAATTCAACGGGGGGATTATGATTCAAGTCACCGTTGGCCGTGCCTCTCCATTTCCTGTGTTGTGCTCCCCTGTGTTTTTCTCTTTTTCACCTCCCTTTTTGTATTTCCTGCACCACTGTCTTATTTTTTTTGTATCCTTTCCCCTCATTTCTTTTGCCCCCTTCATTTTCACCTCTTCTTCCACTTAATCTTGTCCTGTTCGTTTTCTTAATTCCTCTCCTGTTTTTTGTTGAGCTTCGCTTCCTGTTTTGACAAACCTCCCTCAGACGTTTCTAATTGTTTGCTTCCTATCATTTTGACCTTTTTATGCTTCTGCCTTGTACAACCAGGCTTTCGGACGCTGTACGGGATGCTGAAACCTGATTACACAACAAGGGATCTAGTAGCAGCAAGTGGCATTACTAGTGGTACTTCATGAATAATGGGCTGTGATGAAACAGATTTAAATGTATTTGGAGTTCTAATATATACCTCTTGCGACTATATTTTTATTTTTGTTGTTATCACAGTTGCTTTTTCCCTGTAACAATCAAAGGGAACGTCAGTGGGAATTGAGAATCCCTTGAAATCATTTTCCTTTTTGTGGGATCCTAAATACCCACATGCTTACAACACCCACATTACAATGACAGAACAGTATTGCATGAATCTAACCCACGATGACCCTCCCGCTGAACCACTGACCTATAGTTATATCTTCTGTGTCAACTGAGCGGATGCTGCTGCCAGTCTGGCACTCAATGTGCTTCTGATGTACCGTACACTCCCCTCGTCTCCAGTTTCATCTTTTTTAATGTGGTTGACAAGGCCGAAGCGCTCGCTGAGATGACGTTTCGTAATCCTGAAGCCAAGACAGTGCATGAAAAAACAAGTGCAAGCTTTGTGTTCATGAATATTCAGTTCTGATTCTGTGCAGCAAGTTGTAGGCATTTTTTTGTTCCTGAGTTCGTCTCTAATGCGTTGCAGGTGCTTGACTATGTGAATGCATTCCTGGCACCCCCCCGGCCAGTCCGCTTGCTCTTGATTTCTAATTTCTTCATCACATGTTTTGATAAGTGAGACTTTCTCAAGAGATTCTGTGTTTATGTAGACCAAAGTGTGGAGTCTACTGTCTTATTCAAAGCAGATACTCGGACTCAGACATCAGGCTTCTGCAGTCTAAACACTTATTCTTCAAAAGATGAGCTTGCAGGCTGGACGTGTGTTTGTTCAGAAGTATAAATACACAGATCATAGAGTAAATACAGTGTTACATGTATACTCAGCCACTACAAACTGAGCGCACACTTATAAAACAAACATGAACAACAGCACTTCCAAGTCCGCGGCCCTCTTAGATGCATTGTTTTTGAAAGACAAAATCACATTTAATTGTTTAGAAATGTTGTAAATGGACGTTTATGGTTAACAGAATCATTAATGATTTTTAATTGAATGCCTACAGAGGCCCATTTTCAATGTTGCAGCATTATGTTGATGACAAAATAAAAAATAAATAAAGCAAAGAAACAACTGTCTAGTCCAGTGCCAGATTTTGATAGCATGCTTTCCTGCTTTAAAGTCAAAAACTGGCTTCAACTTTGAAAGGAAGAAGTGGGAGGCTCTGGAGCGTGAGCAAGAAGAAAAGACGAGACTGAGAAACAGATGCCACTTCAGGAAATCCGACGATGTTGGGCATGATCCCCAGTGTCCTTGAACGTCACTGAAATAAACACACTTTATGTGTAAGAGTGCTTGAAAGTATACCAGGGCTTGAAGTGATGGGCAAGGAAGACCTGCTGAAAATCAGTTACTTCAATTTGCAAGAGAGGTGTGTCGTTCACACTTGAATGTTTGGTTATTTTCGTGAATGAACATTAACATTTTATAGAGCCTGCATTTTTCATTTAATGCATAGCAGTGTAACTAAAAATACATTAAAAGAGCTTGTACACAAAAATGAGACATAAATGTACACACAAATGAGCACGGCACTCAGTCAGTAGTGAGACTGTCCAGGCTCAGGGCGCAGGAAAGCAAACATTACCTTCTGGAGACAGTAATGGCAGGAAAGGTTAGAACAGAGCAGGACAGTTCGGAGAGTTTCTTAGTGATACAAACCAGGATTAGAGGTTGCCGGGATAAAGAGGATGGCGTGATATGTGCGTACACATAAATCTACACCGGTGATTGGAGAGTAAGAAACACGTTTGCACCTTATCACATGTTCAGCCCGAGTGGCGGGACGTCTTCTTGGCATGTTTGGGTTTGCTTGGTTTATGTCCTTTGATTTGGTTTACACTTTTCCTGGGGAGGGTGGGGTTACACTGTCCCTGTGCTGAGATAGAAGAGCTGCTGTCCATAACTCGCCCCTCACCTTGCTTTCAAATAGACTAGGCCCAGTTGATTTAAATGTTCTCATCGTGTTGGGTGGGCAGGTTTTCACGTGTTCCAGCTTCGTCGGCTTCGCTTTCGCCGCATTAAAGCAAACACACAGTCCAAAATCATGGGATTGAGTTTTGAAAGATTAGGCTGTGCTGCATGTAAAACTTCTAGTAATTTGTAGTATTTCAAGAATGATGTTGTGGATATTCAGAGAATTACAGAGTTCATTTCTGTGCTTTGAGAAGTCAGTTTTTGGCAGTTCGTGAAACCATGAGTTTTTAGTTACAGTGCTTTTTCTTCATACTCTACTATATAATTTATTTGTATGTTGTGCCTCTTTGGTCCTTGTGTTTCAAGGCACAAACTCTGAGTAAAGTTTCACTTGGATGAAAAGAATAAATAGCTTCTAATTTATTTTACTTAAATTTGCTTTGGGCACTTTTTGTTAAGAAGAACTCAGGGCTGCTTTAATATGAAATGAAAGAGAAGCCTTAAATATGTTAGGGTCTTCTTGAAAGAGAAGAAATGTATTCATGCTAATCTTTAATGTAGAAAAGGGTAGGTTCTAATTTTGATATTATTTATTAATCAAGCAATTAAAATCCTCATAGGATAATAGAATGAACTGAAAATTCAGATTTCAGGTTGAATACTTTGAATGGACTAATTAGCTTGTTTTTATGCATTTATCAGTCATGAAATCTGTCGCGTTTACAAGAAACTGTCATTGTAAACACACACCTACATTTTTCTTCCTTCCTGCAAAGCATTAATTGTATTGGAAAATGTCAAAGGAAGGGAAAGGTTAAGACTGACATATCTCCAGTGACCTAGCCCAGAATAACAGAATACACCCCTCTGCTAACCTCAACTAACCTAGACCCTCCAGGATGCTTCTAAAAGTAGATGTAAGTCAGAATGATGCATTTCTGTTCCTTGAATGTCAGCTTCGTGGGAGAGTGCGTCTGGGGGGGGGCATGGTACTATTACAGTGGTTTGTCTAATCCCATGTGTACACTTGTGTTTAATTGCATGATATCATTACCAGATTCAAGTGTGTGTGTGTGTGTGTGTTTGTGCATATATGGAAATGGTGGGAAGGCAAGTGGAATATACAGTCGCACCGTCTTTTCTGTGGCATTTTGCACTTGGCAGCTGAGCAGTGTTGAGCCTCGGTACCTAAACTTTGAATAATATATAAACAGACGTATTTGCAGAGGAGTGTGTACGCACACGTTGGTGTCACTGCTAGGAAGACACTGTTGATGGAGGGCAGGGGGTGTCATTGTGAGTGTGCATGTGCGATTGGTCGGAGAGATCAAAGTAAAGAGTTCAAGATGTGGATCGTTTGGATTTCAAAGGGATTGCATGAGCCTCTTCCGTGTCCAGCATGCTCATACATGACTGTATGCCTCTGGCATGATATACATTACGGCACGGGCATGAGTCACAATGGGGTTGCGTGTCTGCATTTTAGCATGTGTTTGCATACGTGTGTCTTTGACTGTGTGCATTCCGGCTCGAAGTTCAGTAGTCTGTGTGGTGCCCTGCAGTGCCCCTTGCTAATCCATTCCCAAAATGGCTGTTGCCAGGCAGAGAAATTACCCAGCAGGGTGCTAATGGGACTAAATAGGAAACTCAGCTCTGTAGGTTTTATTGAACTCATAGCTTATATGTCAGGTGTAATTTTATTTTCTTAATATGCCCAATTAACTGTTGAAACCATTATAAGCATCACACAGTTGATTCCTGTCCTCGGTTTAAGGTGTATGGATGTCAGCAAGGCTCAAACAAACGTGCTCATAGGAACATAGCAGAACTGGACCGTCACATCGGTGATGCTATTTTGCAGCAGTTGAACTCAAAGGTGAAAAGGAAACCATCTATCTAAGAGAAAGGTATGAAGGAAATGTCAGCTGTCAGGAGCTAACCTTGGTCGCAGTACTGCTAGAAGGTAGGTTGACACCATATAGTAAGTGGCAGCAACAAATGACTTTGAGTCCATGCTTTCCAAATGTCCAGGAATGGAGAAACAACATCATGTTAGATTTTACAACTCAACTTAAATTGTATAGCTTAAAGGATACTGAATAAATCCAGTATATAATTCCTATGCAGCACAGTTTTACTCTAGCTGAGCACTTAAAGCACTATAGATTTGTCCAGAATGGTCCAAAATACAGATCATATACCAAACTGTAGGCAGTTACTTTAAAGGCAATCAGCCAAACTGATAATATGTTATGTCCATGGGAGCTGAGTGGGTGCAGCCGGTTCTGGCACTCACAATTCCCCTAAACTGAGCTTAAGTCATTAGCATTTCTTGCACATGCACAGTGTAACATGAGATACAATGCTATATTAGTGGCAACTAACTGGCTGAATGACAAACTCAGCAGTGTTCTATAGTATGAAGAAAAATGCGCCTGTGTATGGTGAATATATGATGACCTGTAGTTTTGGAGTGTAGCCTCAAAAAAAAAAGGAGGAGGTGGGTTTCCTTTTAACTGGAAATTCAGCCTCTTTCCCCATGTGTTTGCCTGAAGTTTGATAATGACTTTGTTTATTTGTGTGTGTGTGTGTGTGTGTGTGGTGCATATGTGTGAGGACAGCTGCTCTGTGTCGATCAAAAGCAGCAGCAGCAGATTCCCTGCAGTGTCCTCTGGAGTTGAGCTCACTTTAGCACACGTACATGCTTGTACGCACTCTTTTTCTTACTTTGTTAGTTCCCAAATTTCAGGTCTGCTGTGCTACTAAAACATTTGTTACCTATAAGAAAGAGTAAGTGTTACAGGAGAAGAACAGACTTGATGTAGCCCCATGTGATCGCCACATAATGGATTACCTTGACTTTCTTCTTGTGTCTAAAAGAGCTGCTAGACTTATGGACCATTGTTTAGTCTGGGATTCATTGTTTTGGTCTTTCTCAAAAGCTGTTATAGACGGGGGTTATTCATTATCACAGCGACTTATATTTAAAAGTCTTAAAACAGTTGGGCGCTTTACAAGTGTCTTTGA
Organism: Oreochromis aureus; assembly: GCF_013358895.1. NCBI lineage: Eukaryota > Metazoa > Chordata > Actinopteri > Cichliformes > Cichlidae > Oreochromis > Oreochromis aureus. The sequence continues at coordinate 15,628,307 of NC_052949.1, forward strand.
CTGCCAGATATTTTACAGGAGAGGAGAATACCAGGAAAAAAGTATTCGGCATGATAAAAAGAAATCCTTGAATCCATCCATGAAAATGAGGCCACATCTTTGGTGATTTAATCAAATGTCTTGTTATGGCTTATGAAACGTTCAAAAACCACAACATATTTAAGGCTTTTTATGATTAATAAAAGGATCAAACACTCATATCGGAGAAAAACAAAACAAAACAAAACACTTTGATAATTGCTTATCAAAATAATGTACTTTCTTTTGACTCTTTGAATCAGTTGCACCTCTAAACAGTTTATAGATGTAATTCTGTAGTCTGTATTTCTTCTGTTTTGGGGTTATTTGCAGCTGCTTGGCCCACTGGCATTTCTGTCGCTTTGATACTCAGTATTGGAGCATTCATGCAGTGTTTACTAGCAGCGAAACTTCTCTGCCCATGAATGTTTATTACTAATGGGAAACAGAAAAAAAATCAAGCTCTAATTAACTCAAATTCAACCCCTTTTAAAATGCAGAATAAATATTAAAAGGCACGAGCGCTATGCTTGACCTGGGTCAAACATAGCGTTCAATGTGGAAAAACTACCCTTTTAAAGTAGTAGACTTAATGTCTGTTCGGTGGACATGCACAGTCTCTAGATGCCAGTAAAGGAAGGTCTTTTATGAGAAATGTTAGATAAGAAGAGGGAAAAAAATGGGAGAGGCGATTAGCCCAAATATGTTTAATGTCAGTTTTATTTTTTTTCCTCCAACATGTTGTTTAAAGTTTAGGCTTTTGGTAATTACGCTCACCCGCGTGCGTGTGCGCGTTTGTGTGTAACCCTCCTTCTTTGTGTTTCTCGCTCTTGACTCCGACTCTCTAAATGTGCAGGCTGGTATGTCTCCTTTCCCTGGGGATGGTCCAGATCTGACAAGAGCTAGGCCTACACCCCATGCAGGAAACCCATCCCACTGAGATATAATATGCACGGTTGTACATGTGCATATTATGCCACACCAGTGCCAGTCAGTGTCTAGTATTTGTGTAGACGTTAGCTTTTCTGCAACCTTGCTCCTTTTGCTTTTTTTATCAAGCAGTTGATGATCATACACTCGAGGAATATGTCCTCATTAAACTTGTATTGTGCTCATTCCCCACTCTGCCACAAGTATTGATTTTTTTGCCCCATTTTGTGATATCCATCCTCAGCATGAGTGCCCGCTTACAGTGCCACGAAATCTTTTTCTTAATAGCGTTTCTCTGAAATCTGTGCCAGCAGAGCCCCTGTGCAGGTTCACACAAGGACAAGGAACAATCGATATTTTTTTGATAATTCTTTCCTTTAAGTCAGATGGATTTTGTTCTGAGAAGAGCATGAAATAAAGGTCAAAATGTTCACCCAGTAAAGCTTGACACCTGCCTCCAGCCTTCGCCTCTCCATCTTCCTTGTTATTCGCCTTTTTCTATATACGACATATCTGTGTGTCTCACTCTGTCTAGGTCTTTTTCCTCCCTTTCTTCCTATCTGTTTTGTGCCTCCATGGCAGCTCTCTCAGTTAATTATTTCTTTTGAAGCTTTGATTTTTTTCTTTTCATTGAAGAGAAATTGCTTCTAGGAATGACTATGGCGAAGAAGCTCATGATAGTGACCTCTAATTCAAATGTTACGCAATACACTGCAACGACACCGGATTAAGTACATTTTTGTTTCATCTTAAGTATTCTATTAGCGCGTATAAGGGTATTCAAGGTTGTTAAAGATGATTGACTTCACCACTTCATATAGTACTCATTATGTATGTTCAACTTCCTGAAAACAAAACCTTTAAATGGAAGTTACTTTTATATAAATAAAAGCCAACGCAATGTATGTATAGTGTTTAAAAAAATGTAAGTTTTATGCCACTGTTGCCCTTAATTACCAGTGCTGGTACATCTTATAATTCATGTTGTTACACATGCATTTTCAAATGTAGTGTTTAACAAAAAGCTGAGAAAATATACTAAAGCACATTGTTATTTTTTGAGTTTGATTATAGTTGATTAAAATTATAGTTATTTACTCAGATCCCTGAACATAAAAATTTGTTTTAGTGGTTGAATTTTATGATTTGGGTATAAAAATGGGATTTTTTTTTTTGCCAAATAAATAATATTTTAATTTTTAGATGTCAACAATTTTTGCCAGATTTCTAAAATGTTTTTTTTTTGTTTTTTTTTTTTTTAATGACAGTTGGTTAGAATTGCTTGTTTATATAAGGTCTCTTTCCTACAAATAGGTGTTTCCATTTTTGGTTCTTTGCAAGTGAACATTTTCGTAATGGTTTCCTTTACAGGTTAACAACTATGTGGAGGAAGGAGAGGAGGTCAACCTGATTCATCCTGCCAAAAAGCTCCTGTTGTTGTGCCCTGGATGTGTCTGTCTCAGGGAGTCTCTCTGGCCAGTGGACTTGGTCAGCAGCAGCTCAGCCATCCTTGATCTGAAGCCCTACATTAAAACTCAGCACTGTCATCCATCTTACACCTCCAGGTTTGGATATTCATGTTTTTTTTTGTCTGAAATGTTCTGTTTAAAACCAAAATTTGTCCTAAGGGAAATGACTGAGTCCACAATAAAGAGAATAAAGAGAATTTAGGTGTGAAATGATACTGCATGTGAGACGTATGAACATAATTGGGGGCAAAATCTTGTAGAGAATATTCCATTACTTTCCAGTTCTTAATTGGTCAAACCATTAACTAGTAAGAGTTTTGCTAACAGATTAATTGACAATGGTATCCCCAAAATGCTACATATTTTACCTTCAGTTATGTAATCTGAGTGCTCTGGAAATTACAGACTGGATATAACACGAGATATTTAGATTAAAATTGCAAACTTTATTTCCAGGTTTTATCGGTCTTGTAGCCAGAAGACGAAGTTGAGTTCCCTGCTAACTGGAGCACTGCTAGAGGCCACACTCGTGCTTGGTGCTCGCACAGCACTCCTTTACCCGTTGCCCCAGTGCCCCAACAGCCACGCTGTCTTGAAAGGTAGGCTTCATGCTGTTGTTTGCATGCATGTAATCTTGGGAAAATAACTTAATGTGATATAGAGTATGTGTATCTTAAATACACAGACAGATGACACATTATAAAGAAAAAAATGACTAAATTATGCTGTGGAGGACATTTTTGCTGGCATGGTTTGATCCCACTTATCCTACTTGTTCTGAGTGAAACATGCTCTCTGCTATAATGCCCGCATCCACAGGGCATGAGACGCCATAGAAAGGTTTGAGAAGTATGAAATGCTATCCTATTTGCAATCATCATCTCAATGCGAACAAAGAACTGTGGAACATTTTGGACTGACAGCGCTGTCCACCATCATCAAAACACAGAATGAGGCAGTATCCTTTGGAAGAGACTCCTGAGACTTGGAGGATCTATTCCAGTGCACACTGAAGCTGTTCTGGCAGCATGTGGTGGTCTAACACCTTACTAAGACACTTTCTGTTAAGATTTCCATTAATTTGACACCTGTCTCAACATTATAGGATAATTGGCTCTTATTTCTGCTCATAAGATAATAAACAGAGGTGCACAAATTGGATCCCAAGTGAAGCAGGAACTTCTGGGATTCTCATTATTCCCCTGCGGTCTATTGCTCCCCTCGTTTTCCTCCTCACTGCACTTTTCCCACATGATTCCTTATCCACAGCGTGATCTGGGTATGTTGGGGTCTGTTGTTGATCCCAGTGGTTGGCCTTTCCCTCTTTCCATTCTCTTTTATTTGCCTTGCTGTGTTCTCTCCCTTCACATAGCCCTCACCGTCTCCCCCTTTCCCTTCTATTCTCTAATTTAGATACACTCGTGCTCAAGTGGTTTAAGAAAGAAGGAAAAACTTCCAGACATCACAGAGTCTACACAACACTCATTACACACGTCGGGTTATCTGAAAAGAGGCGATATGCACTTCAAACATGCTTGCGCTGCTCCCCAGAAAAGCTTAGGAATCACAGCATGATAGACTTACATTCCAGCTTTTTATGCAGCAGAGGATCATTAAGCTCTGCCCCTTTAAATGCTTTGAGGAGTAAATTAAAACGTCAGTTCTGAGAAGATAAGACAATAAGCTAAATTCCATCGTGCATATAGCGTTTCACCTCTTTTTCTCACCCTCACTGCCCTTTTTCCTCAGTCTCCACATGACTTCATTGTCCAGCCAGTCAGGTTGTCGGTCCGTTGTTCAGCTGTCTGTCTACCTTCTCTGCAGAGATGTTACGTATGACTTAAATGTAAGCCAATACTGTCATTAATTTCCACTGGCAGTGAGACAGCGGACAGGCTGTCTCTGACAGGATCAAGGAGACACACACACTCAGATGCACACACAAGTATGCAAACACATTTTTCTGTTTCTTTCTTTTTGATTTGCTCTCAGTCGTGTTAATAATAATAAAGCATTCGTTTTTGTCGGGCCAGCTTTTTTGAGGCAACACACAATCGCACACAGACGCACGCTTACACAGTGCATATCTTTAACGTGACACACTGTTCTGTTCTAATGGGTGTTACAGGAAACAGAATTGAGCCAGGCACGCGCACACATAGCAGCTTAGAAGTCTTGCTCATGCATAGCATGAACCCCCGCCCGTCAAAACTCGTAGAAGGTGTAATCAAGCAACAAAGTTAGTTACCCATAGCCATGTTATTATGCTTTTAAATAGGCATGTGTTGCTATTGTGATGTAATATATTTATTGAATCTAATTTGAATGATTTTATATTTAGAGTTTAGTTTATTTTTAGTTCAGAGACCATGATATCCCTGTAACAAACACATGCTGTAGTTTTCCTGTTTTAAAAGCTCTGAAGCACTTGCGAGTCTAGAAGTAAGGAGTGCTGAATCGAAAAGTCAGAAGTGGTCTTTATACTGTAAAATTGGCCTTGGGTAAGGCATTGACTCCCCCAGCTGACATTTTGTCAGGGCACAGGTTTAAAGACGTGAAGGCTAAAGTGATTATCTGATGTCATAAAAGACATTTTATTATCCCGAGTTTGGGCAAGTTCTGCACTAAGTTTCAAACTTGGATAGTGTTGGTGTTGTTATTGCTTTCTTACCATTTTTGGTATTGTTCCTCTCTTCGGTGCTCTAACCTGATTCTGGTCTTTATGTTTTTTTTTAAGCTTTACAATCAAAGTTATGTAGCTGTTAAAGTAACTAGTAAAGTAAACAATACATATACAGACATATTTACAGATTTATTACCAGATTATTTTATTAATTCATTTCTTATGCACATTGTGTGTCCACTATATGTTTATATTTAAAGTATGGATCTCATACCTGATGATATAAACATCGAGATTATGAGAAGTTTACTGTTCCTAGTGGATTCAGACTATATGCACATGACAATTTTAGGATTTTCGATACAGATTATTTATTTTGAAACTTGCTCTGCGTCTCTGCCACAAATGCTCTAAATGGCTGCAAAGATTATTGCTGGACTAGCCTTGGTCTATTCTTAGTTTTCCTATGAGTGCTGAAAGGTGGTGTGTTTGTGGAAGGCTTTACACGCCACTGTCGCTCTAAAGAAATTAAAAGGTTTTGCTCGTTCCTCATACATATATTTGTATAAATGCGTTATGTTTTTCTGTTGCATCAACATTTGGTTCTAGAGGCAGAGTGGGAGAACCATTTTGAAATGATAAACGTAACTCATGTTGGCATGTGTTTGAGCCAGCGTGACAGTCATGTTGTTGTGAGGGGAAACATGTGACACCTATGAACACAAATGCTGGCATTTGGAAGCAAAAGGGTAAGGACAGGGTGGTTTATGCTGTTAACATGCAGGTAAAGAGGAGTACAGACCAATGGAGAGCGCGCACGGCCCTGTGGAGAATGCTGGTAGTTAGGGTTGCAGTTGTTTATGAAACGTGTGAAGCTTGACGGCCAATCAGCTGATGCCAAGCGTTGTTCATGTTTGATATATGAAAATGCACATATGTGATTACGTGCTTCTGTATACATTGTTTGTGGTTGTTTGTTTGTGTGTTTGCATACAGAACATGCAAAGATATTTTAAAAGGATCTCACAACATTCAGGAGCTAACCCACGCTACGAGCTAAAATGTTACTTTATATGTGTAACATTTTCAATCTGCTTCAGATTACAACAAATGTAGGATGTGCAACTCTGGAGTCTATGGAGAGATTTGAATGAGGTAGAAAGGCAGAAATTAAATCAGAATTTCTCATTCCACTTCAAAAGCAGGAGTAAAACGCCAATAAATTAACAAGAGCTTTGACTTTGATTAGGCATTCATGCATAGATTGCATGTTGCCAGTGCAATTGCTTTCAAAAATGACAAAATAAAACAACCATTGACAAAAGTATTTGAAAAACCACCAAGCTACCAATCACAAGGTGCTTTTCTTCACCAAACCCGGGCTTGCAGATGAGTCAGTTTCATTCCCACGTCCTGATTCAGCAGATAACTCGCTTACACAACTCCAGCCTCACTTTAGGCTCATTTGCTTTTTTTTTTTTTTTGCGTTGTTTAAAAAGCCTCTTAGTTACACGGGCTCGACTGAAGTGTTGCCTTAGCGAGTCAGCCGGCTAACACAAGATTTGTAATTTCAGAAAACTTGTGCCAAATTGTCTTATGATTTAACGCTCGATTGATGCACACAGCTTGGGTTTGCAGGGATAAAAGTTCTGTCATTAACCTTTATTATTATGTGTTGCTTTATTAGTGGGCTTCAAGTGTATACTTGTCTTTTACAGCTGCTAGATTTAGATATAGTGTTTAAATACGTTTACACCTTATCATGGCTGTGTTAAATCAGTAGTCTAGTGAAGACTGATGTATTTATTCCTCCTCTTAATGCTAGCAGGTTGTGTGAATAGAGTCAAAACAAAATATATTCCTTACATATACACTCTCTGCTTAAATGTGCGATCCTTCAGGACTGTGAAGGAGGTGTAACTCTTCAAATAGTGTATGTGTAATCCTGGCACTAAATGTTTACGTCTGCGGTGCTTTTTCCCCTTAAAGCATACAGACTCAAAAAAAAAACTCGACTGAAGACCAGCGGGATTTAGCCATATTTATGTCAACTCTAAGTGGGGGTTGTTAAAGTGATTTTCTTGAGGTCATTTCCTGCGTTGTACTGCTCAGAAGGAAGTAAGTGGCTTTAGTTTACAGGCGGCCATCCTTCTAGCTGTTGGTGTTCCTTTCTCCTTACTTCTTCATTTTCTTTCTTCCTCTCTGTTGTCATTGTACATTGTGTTGCTTTTAAGACCCATTGACAGCAGATGTGGTGGGGAATCAAAGGGAAAGGAACTCTCAGGGATTACAAAAACATGCATTGTTCGTATGCCCATTTCAACTAAATATACATTGACTTTCCCATTGTGACATGATATACACACAGTCATTAAATTTTTTCACTTGTAAAGCTTTAAATACTGCTTCGTTTTTGGGACCGGGGGTAAATTGGCTATTTATTTCTTCATACCTGATGATTAATGTAACAAAAGTGAAGTAATTTCACCTAATAAAGTTGTAAAGGACATAAAAAGGAGCACAGCTGTGTAGATTTCCCAAGTTTTTAATGATCTATATATGTGATTTATGACAGAGTAGTGGGATAGTATGCTGGGTCTGACTGTAGCGCATGGCTGAGAACTATGTATAGTGTCATTGAAGAGGGGGTGGGAGACAGAGAAACAGAGATTGTGTGTAATAAGAGAGAGCGCAAGTGAGAGAGTGAGAGGAAAGGAGAAGTGCGTGTAGTTAGGAGACATCGAGGAAAGACCGCTTTGGTGATGAGGACACGTAGTGAAGCTGAGTGACTGAAAGAAAGTTAAGAGGGAGAGAAAGATAAAGCGTTAGTTAGAGAGAGGTCAAGTTAGAAATGGAGTAGGTGAGAGAGAAAGCGAGAGAGAGAGAGAGAGAGAGAGAGAGAGCACAGGCAGCTGCAAGAGAGACGGGACTGGCGGCTCAAATGTGGACGAGTGTACCTCGGTCAGCCCGGCACTGAGCTGTCAGTGTGGGAGGCAGCGTGGCCAGCTGTAGCTAGCAACCATGAAGCACTCTCACAGAATGGACTTCAAGATGATCAGTGAGTAGTGGAAATGTGAGTTGCAGTGCAGAGCAGTGTCTTCACACAGTTGAGAAATGAAATTGCGGCTTTGTGCTGGTTTCAGTGACTCAGTGGAGCAAAGTGAAAATGCAGTTTTGCATGTGCTTTGTGTCTGATTCAGATCCTCCGTCTTCATTCAGTTGTTGACAGAGAGAAACATGCTGATTTACCGCGGATTGACTTTTCATGCTTCACTGTATCATATCGTGGCCGTTGGTGACATATGTTGTCAGCAACGGACGTGTTTCTTTATTACATTACTAAGTTATTTAAGTTTCATTATTAGTCATTTTAAAACCTGGAGAATCTCATAGACTGTGTGGCTGCTATTACTACTTCTGTTCTTGCTTTCTAATTGGTGCAGAATGCAGGCATACACTTTCAGCAGTGCAACCGTCTTGTGGTTTTTATGTGAGAGATGTCTTCAAAGAGATATCTTCATTTATATATGTAATTTTAAGTTGTTTACTGATAAAGTCAATGCGTATGTCACTAAACACAAATCAGGCTTTTTGTGTAACAAGACTTAAGACTTAAATTTAAAGTGTGATAGTGATCAACTGTTGTTGCTTTTGTCACATTGAGGCATCAATTGAGGCAGGGGGCAGTAGAAAACACTGATTTCAATTTTTAAAAAAGTCATTTTGCTATTTAAACATTTGACGAATGACGCAAACTTTTTGAAGACTGCATGAGAAAGTATTCTGCATTTTGACGTATGAGACGCTGCATAAATCTGGGTGACTTCACGTTGAATTGATCCTTAAAGTAAACACTTTGACTAAGTTATAAAGATATGTGGCAGAGGTCTGTTTTTCTCCCTTGTGATGCTTCTCAAATAAATGGACCTCATTCACATGACAGTGTAACACAATGACTTCCTATATGAATGACAGTTTTAATAAGCAACAACAGTTAAGACGGTGTAACTTTATGGACCTGTTTGCTTGATTAGCTTGAACTTTACCTTTGTTTTTGTTTTTTCCAGTCCTCACTGAATGTTACATCTGCACCTCGTTCTTTGTGTGTAAGAGAGTTCATATCTGATCCCAGTGGTATACTCCCTGATAAGCCAGCAGTCAGACAGATCAGTGCTCGCTGCTGCTGCTGCTGCTGCGGTGTGTCTGTGAATTTTACTGCAGTTGTGAATTCCAAGTACTTGCACTGTTTATTCTTGAGTGTTTATGTTTGCTGCTGTGCAAGTGTTAGTTTGTGCTCTACTACTGTGTACTACTGCTTGTTGATTTTTCTAGTGTGAATCGGGCTCACTTCTGTGTATTTTCATGTGTATATGTAAACGCAGGGGAATATCTCGGGTCATATAATGGACTGAAGGTCTGGTAAGCCATTAATTGAACCAAAGACCATTGAGTTTAAAGTTTCTCGCAGATAGACTGTGCAAAAAGCAAAAAGAGCTACTCTGCATTTCTTTATGTTTTGCTAGGAGATGGGAAATTGGAGCAACAGTTTATTTAAACTTGTGCAAACAAACATGGTAATACAGTTGTACAGTTCTAACGAGCTTGAACGTCAATATTTGAAATGAGCCCCTTTATTATTCAACACAGCCTGAACTCTCTCAGGCAAACTTTCTTGTAATTTCTTTAAGTAGTCTTCAGGAATAATTCTCCAGGACTCTTGAAGGACATTCAAAGCTCTTCTTTGGATGTTGCCTGCCTTTTGATCTGTTCTCTGCCAAGATGATCTCACAATGCTTCAATAATGTTAAGGTATGAACTCTGGGGAGGCCAATCCATGACTAATAATGTTCCACTGTGTGTGTGTTTTTCCTGAAATCCATGTATGCTTTCATTGCATTACCATTTTGTTTGGGATTACAGTCAATTCAGATCTGACTGTATTTTTCTGCCTTTCTAATTTGATAAATTTCAAAATTGAACCAGTAGCTGTTCCTCCATGTTTTACAGATGGTTGTATAATATGGCATACTTCGACCTTTTCTCCCAGGTTCTCTTCCTTAAGAATGGCTTCTCGACAGCCGCTCTTTCATTCTGATGTGGCTTTGGACATGACTTTCAGATACTATTCAACTGCTGTTAATGCTGTTTTTGTATGTTTTTTTTCTCATGCCTGCTGCTTCTTTTGTCCTCTGCTTTTCCAGTTTCTGCAAATATTTTTAGGACACACTGCAGACCTTGCTAAGCTATGACAAGTTTTCACCTCGATGGTGCAAATGCTTAAGGAAACCACTTAAAGTTGGTTCTTTAAGTACTTTGGCTTAACAAACAATAAGAAATAAACAAAAAAAAATCTATGAAAATGATCAGGTGCAAGTACTGTAGTAAAAATCGCTGTCAAAAACTTTAAAAGACCTTCAGACAGTCAGGAGAATTATTAATCAAGACCATTAAAAAACAAAAAAACAAGAAAGTCTGGATTGTGAGAAGCAAGATATTTATTTATTTATTTTTAAAAGAGGGGCAACTCAAGACTTTCGCACAGTACTTTAAAAAAAAATAGCATGTTTCCAAACATATTGGTGATATATTTATAGGACACGTTTGTGCAACACAAACCGCCTTAGACCTTAGACCAAGGCTGTTTGTGCTGCACCTGCTTGCTCAAGTATGTAGGGCACATGGAGAAGTTGTCATCAGCTCTAAACGTACTTCTGAGAACAGTACATGCAGTGTGTGTGCATGCACTTGGCTGGCAAACAATCATGTTCAAGGTTCATCTTGTTTGGTTAGTATAAATAAACGTGATTCACTCAAGAAATGCTTCTCGCGTTTCGTTTCGTGTTGATTGATCATTTGGACAAGAGTCTCCTCGTGTTGCTTCAGTTTGCTTTGGGGCGAAGCTCTCAAAGCATGTGCTCACTGCATGTAATCAATCAGTGCTGATTGATAAGACTGCTGAAGTGATGATCACGACTGAAATAAATCGATAATGTGGCAAAAGTAACTAAAGTTTAAAGTGTTAATTTTACATTTAAAACTGTAATAAAACTGACTTATTGATGTATCTAACACAAAGTCCAATATTTATAGAGCATGTTTTAAAAGGGCCACGGTTGATTAAGGTGCTGTTCACATTATAGGGCAGGGACGAAGAAGAAGAATATATCACAGCACGGAAATGGGATCAAATCAAAATGTAAATAAAACAAGTGAGATAAACCTGATACCTTAAAACAGAAGACAAAACTAGAATTAATATATCAAGAAAACAAACAAAAAAGAAGGAAAATCTGCACTTTAAACATTGTCATTTCCCAGCTCTCAGTGGCATGCTTATTTGTTAAAACAGAGGTTTAACCATAAAAAGGATGTTCAGCCCATGCACTTGATCCACAACTGTATTTAGAATGCAAACACACACACTCACGCATATTTATATTCCGCATGCATTATAGATGAGGAAGCCCATACATAAAATACACGGGGACATCATGGTCATTTAGTCCGTGTTCATGCTCTTTCGATCTCTTGATGCATGTTAGGTTTTACCCATCAGTGTTGCTCAAACTAACGATTACAATCTGTAAATTGTAAGCGCCCTATTTTCCTCAGTCCAATCTAATCCACAGCCTTCTTCCATTGAGTAAGTGCTCCGTGCGGTTGTTTATTTTTTGTCACTGTTGACATAGTGCAGTATGCGTGCAGCTTGGCCTGAAGAATTCAGAGATAGCGTGCCCGAAGCAAGCTAATTAATGTTACCATTTACTTTGACAGAAAACATAGATTGTCACCTTTTTACAGTTTGGATGTTTCTTTCTGTTTTAATGCACATTTGCATTTCATTAATTCTGCAGAATCTCTTAAGACCTTTTTTGTTTTCCCTTTACTCCCTTGGCTGACAGCTTCGTCCATCTGTGTGTTGTCTTGTTTAAAAGGATGAATAAATGAATGATTGAGAACACTGCATGGTCATGAAATTCATATAGCTAATTTGAGGAGTGTCTCAATTTCCACTTCACAAGGCTTGCTTGCAATAACACTTCTGGGGTAGAATTGTGGAGATTGATTATCTATATGAGAAAAACTATCACTGTCATTTTAATTATATAACACAAATTAACTGTTTTAAAGTCACCTAATGGAACTGATGTTTACAGTTAGTTCGTTCTGATAGAGCTTATAAAAGTATCTGTATTTTAGAGGCAACAAGAAGAGCGTCGACTTTATGTTATCTAGGCTTCGGATTCGATTCAGCCTTTTCAGTTTCTGATCTTTTTATGCAAGTTAAAATGGTTTTGTTTCACAGCATTTGTGTGAAATGGCATGTTAAAAATGGGATAATATTTATTCTACGTAATCTATCTATGTAAGCAGACTCTTCAAGCCACATTTCTCTTTTTCACCTGTCAAATTATTTCTATTCTGATTCATTAAATGCACAAGTGTCTTTGAAAAATGTGCTCAGGCCTTTTACTGTGTAATGCGCCATCATTTATAACTTGCAGTTCTGTCTCTCCGTAGGACATTTAAAGGATTTAGTGGTTTCTGCTGTCTCTCTAACTGTGATAAATGGCTACAACTTGCTCTGCAATGTAAACTATAAACTTTCCAGCTATTTTTACTGATTCCTTCCTTCCTACCTGTCTTCTTTCTTTCATTTGCTTTGTTAATTTTTCCCTCGGTTTCCTCTATCCTACTGTTTTATTTCTTATGCAAAGTATTTTTTTCCTCTTCAGCTGATATTTTCCTGCTTCCCTACTTTTTATTTTAGTGGTTAAATTATTTATCCTTTCCTCCTGCTTCCCTTCCTTCCTCCTTGTCTCCTATGCTTAGTGTGTCCTTCTTCTTATCCCACACACACACACACACGCACGCACGCACGCACGCACCGTGAGTTCATTACACAAGCTGTGAGACCGGATCCACAAATCAAACTGTGTAAATAAGCAAGTTTTGTTCCTGTGGAGCAGCCGCTGCTGTTGCCATGCCTACCTGTTGCACATCTCAAGGGTTACCAAGGACGACCTTTAAGTGTGCGTCTGCTTCTGTATGCATCCGCGGTGTTGTATCGTTGTGACTGTGGGAGGGGGTTGGAAGGTTTCTGTGTATGACAGTTGACAATGACCAGAGAGTCTGTCTAACTCCTGCTGTTCATTTTATTTCAAGTACGTCTCCTTGGATTTCACGAGGTTTTACTGTCGGCAATCTAATTCCCATTAATTCAACACATGAAGCTGATTCACTGACTATTCTGTGGCAGACAATTCACTCTAACATCTTCCTCCCAACATCCTTAACCATAGAGATATTGGTGACATCTCCTTGCTTTTGTCTGAATGTTATAGATATTTTTTTCCACTTGTAGGAGCATGGAGGCTTGGGAAAGTTAGTAATTTTTAGTCATTGGAAAAACCTGTTTTATAGCTGAACACAGGTGAAACTTCTCAAAGAGTGTTTCCTGACTGAGTGATTTCTGCAAAAGCTCTTGCAGTGAGAAAGTTGTGTTTATGTGGCATCCATCCCAACAATGTACAGAATGTCTACCTGGCAGCTCCTGCGCCATTGTAGGAACTGTCCATTAGTCCTTTGTTAGCAGAGATGAGGACAGGTTGTGTGTGTGTGTGTGTGTGCGTATATGTGTAAACAGACAGACTAATGGGCCTAACTGAAATCCAAACATAGGATCTGGCAGGTGATCAGTGGTGTTTACTTCCCGTGGGTGAAGTGGAGCTTCTCTCGGTGGATGGAGGAATAGAGACTGTATAGTTTACTGGCACTGATGGATCACAAGACTTGGGGCATGCACAAGAAAGCCTGAAAAACGAGGCTTTTAAATTTTTATAGTGAAAGTTAAGTATCTGTTAAGATAATGTTTCACTGTTAATCCCTCCTCTCTCCCTCATTCCTGTGATACCTTCTTTTAACTGGTGCGTGCATGCATGGTCTCTGCTTTGCGCTCATTTCTGAGAGCTTCCTTTTACTCAGAATTGCTGGGCATAGATGCTGATGTATAACCTGACTAAATCTTTTCTTGTCTTTATCTGTGCACGCAGAGCGTCAGCTGGCCAGCAGCATGACCAGCAGCAGCACTCTTCCTCCCAGTGTAAGCGGGATCAGTAAGGAGCTGGCAGAGCTGCGCCACCTTGTTCAGTTCCCCGAGGAGATCGCCTGCATCCTCACGGAGCAAGAGCAACAGCTTTACCAGCAGGTATAAGAGATTTTATATAAAATATACATGAGGGGGGAAGCAGAGGCAGGAACGTGCAATTACAGCTATCAACATTATCCTTACACTTTATTTGAAATTGTACAGCAGTGTTTTATTGTGTGGAGGTTTAGCAAAGAGGTTGGATGAGGAGAATAGTAGGTGGTGGTAAGTAGTGTCTGTAATGAAACAGCAATCCCAGTCATTCATTGAGAGTCTGCTGTTTGTCTGCAGGTCTTCCCTTTGGACTACCTCTATTTCCTCACCCGAGACCTGGGCAGTCCCGAGTTTCAAACTAAACGCCACCCAAACCTCAAGGCTTCACTGTCAGCGCCCGCCATGCCCACTCAGCGAAGTAACGCCGTGGAGGAACTGGTGGCACGATTCAACGAGGTGGGAGGGGCTTTCTGTCTACTTTGTCTGCACTCCACGAATCTTTTAGCACACATGTGAATGTAGTCACACAAGGCCGTTACACAGCCTGTCTTGTTCTCCGCAGCTCAGGGTTTACAGCAGGATTTCAGACTGGGTAGAAGCACTTCAGAATTGACACTGAACAAACGTAGCTTAACAATTAAAAGCCTTGAGTGACTTTTTATATACACAGACATGTGTAGTGCATTCAGGAGACTCTCACATCTTACGCAGATGCATTTAATGAAGTTGTGCCAAGGAACCATATGAAGATAGTTTTCATCTTAAGAGAGCACTTTTCAGTTAATAAGAAGTTAGTTGTCCTTTGAGGATTAAGTGGCATTGAAATGCAGTTCTTGCAGTAACATGAAAAATGAAATGGCATACCAGTAATTTTTCTCTTATTTGCTCTGCGAGTTATACGGACCTATCATGAGCGCAACTCACTCGCGACCGTGTTCACTGGCTTAAGTTACACCCTCCGAGCCTCGCCTCATTCATGGTGAATGACTTTGAGAATGCACAAATGCACTGCTGCGAAAGAGAAAGTGTTAGAGAGATTGATTGGGGATGATGATGTCATGTTTAAGTCGCACGCCTCTTCGCATCAGCTGGTTTTCATTTAAGTCAGCCAGAGGAGAAACACGAAAGACAGTTTTCCAAATGTGCAGTGTTGCCATATATGGTCATAGTGGAACGAGAGTCATATTGACAGCACCGATTCTCTCCTGTTCGTACTGGTGAACCCTTCAGCTGCCTTTAATTGTGTCAGGTTGGGTTTTACCTTTCATTTTTGAACTGTGGAATATATTTCAAGGTGAAATTATTATTAGTTAATTTGACTGACTATTATATTTAATTACCCTGGTTAATAGTTCACAAACATTTCATGTCACTGAGTGGATCCACTGTTTTTGAGACACTTGTAAGACAAGACTTTGCAAATAAAATGAACAAGCCTCGCTTTTTTGATAGAGTTCATTTTTAAGGCATGTGTGGGAGTGAAACATTAATCAGTTAAACAGGATTGAGAAAATTGGGAGGCAGGGAGTTGTGAGCAGTTTGGGCCTCTTTGTGTCCGTCCGAAGTGTTTAGCTTTGACGGGACCAGTGTGTGCTCGAGTTTGTAATGGTTCTCTGTTATATTCCGTTATGTAATTCGTGTATCAAGGAGAAACTGACCCTCACAGATGAACTAATACCACAAGCACAGATGGCGACAGACAGACAACAGGACAGACGGATGGACAGGTGGACAAAGATCAAAGTGGGGGATCATATAGCCAGATCCAAATTTGTATGTGAGTGTGTGTCTGAACTAATGTCAGACTGCTCTTCAAAACTGCTTTTTCATGCTTCTATGGGAGGCAGCTGTATTCTTGTATCATCTCATATTTACCCTTTGCTGCTTTCCTGTTCCATTATATGCTCTGTGTACATTTGTACATATATATCCTCACATCCTGTCCTGCTATTTGTCATGCACAGCACTGCATACGCACTTTTGCTATCTGGAATACCTGAAAAGATGCCAACTCAGTGCGATCCCTTGATGTGTGGAAGTGCAAAAAGCCACTTTGCAGATGGACAGAATGATTTAGATGGTGACTGTAACTAAAACCCCGATGCTGACATGGCTTCGCATTATGTCATAATGCTGAAAGTGCACGATACAAGATTTTCATGCGTGGCACGCAAAGAGCAAGGGAGTAGCAGATAAGAGACTGGAGGTCTGCAGTGTTGTTTTTCGGTAACCAAATACAGTAGATTGCAGAACGAGCTTCTGCTCAACCGAAATGGTAACATTTAAACCTCGAAAGCTCCAGGAGGGAATTTCTGTAACTGATTCCCTGTATCTGATCAGGCTGACAGTGATTACAAATGTCAGAGGAATTTCTGACTCTCTAATAAAATCAGCCTATTAAAAGTGCTGTCTATTTAATTGCAGTAAGTCTCCTGAAGACAAACCTTTAATTTTACTGTCAAAGACAAGAAGATCTAATAATGCATGTACCTGATTTCTGCGCTTGTTTGTGCTATAGTTCATGGACAGGTAAGGGGAGTGTATGAGAAACATTTTTGGAACATTGTAACAGTTTTTCATCAGGCAGTATGGAAATGGAAACAATAGGAACAATAGTTCCTGTGTGTGTGTGACTTTATTTAGTCCCTGTCAGGTCAGACGTTGGTGGGCTTTACTGATCCTTACGTAACCCAGTAATAGATCTCTGGGTCAGGGGGATGTTTTTACCACCTCCAAGTGGATTAAAGAGTTTCAGTTTTTTTTATTGTGTGCGAATGCAGTCATGAGGCGCTAATACAAAGAGGAAAAAGACACCAGATAGTTAAAACAGGCCAGACTGAAATCTGATCTTTTCCTGTGTTGTGTACCTGTGCTCATACAGAGAGGTCGAGCCTGATACATATCTGCTGTTACCGTCATGTCTTTTGCTTGTGCTTGAGGTCAGTCAGTGCAGAGACGCAGCGCAACTGATAGATATCCGATTTCATTCTTTTTTAATGTGTGTGCATGTGTGGAGAGGTGTCGGGGTGAAAGTGTGAGGCTAGCTGGTGCAGTCCTGTGCATACATTGCCACATTAGGCACAAGTTTCCAGAGCAGAATTCATGAGCGCAGACATGACCGTACACTTTCAAGAATTTTAGGTGGCTTTGGATGTCGTCCCGTGTCCCCCATGTTTTATCATACCTAATACCAGCCTTGTAACAGCACACCAGCACACTTAAAAAGTTATCCAGGGATTTAGTATGATGTCACCTGTTATGTGGATATTCCACTGAGAAATTGTCATAGAAATGTGCAGCATATTGCACTAGTACAGTAACAGCATTTCTAATGTATACTTCCGGCTGCTCCCCTGCTACAAGGGGTCGCCAAAACAGGTCACTTAATATATTTGAATTGGCAGAGTGTTATGCCACATGCCCTCCTTTACCCAACGCCAGTGGGAATATGTGTCTCCAGCTGTAATCAAACCAACTATGGAGGCATTACAAGCCTTTCCAATAATAATTCCAAAACATTAGGGGCGTATAAGTTACAGACAAATTGTATAGTGTTTTGAGTGCTCAATAGAGTGGAAAATAACCTGTTTATTTTCCACTTCCCATGAGGTTTATATATATTTTTAAAAATGCAAATATTTCAAAATCTTTCTGATTGTAATGCATTCAAAAGGCAATAAAGTGCAAGTTAAACTAATAATAATAATTTAAAAAACAGCACCATATTGGGTATTTTCAATGTTGGAACTTAATGTTTCTTTAAAGCCAAAATGTTATTCCCTCCAAGGGAAAAAGGTGATGAATAACCAGACGAAGACGGTGCTGTGAGTTACTAGGGAGGTTCTCTGCAGTTTGTGTGTCAGCTTACTTTATAAGTAAGATAAGAGCGCAATAAAGTGCAGCTGTTCTTGGTGCTTGATTAAGATTGTAACAGTTGGCAATACTGAAATGCGAAATTCTGAACACACAGGTGAGTTCGTGGGTGACGTGGCTGGTCCTGACTGCAGGGTCCATGGAGGAGAAAAGAGAAGTTTTCTCATATCTGGTCCATGTCGCTAAATGCTGTTGGAACATGGGAAACTACAATGGTGTCATGGAGTTCCTGGCTGGACTCAGGTTTTAAGAAACACAATGACGCAACTCAAATACACCCACCTACTGAATATACAGGCAATTTATTATCTGCACTGTTCTCACACAAAAATATCAATGTGTTTTGTTTTGTTTCATTTTTTTGCCCTTCAGATCTCGTAAGGTGCTGAAGATGTGGCAGTTTATGGACCAGTCAGACATCGAGACCATGAGAGGTTTAAAGGATGCCATGGCTCAGCATGAGTCCTCCTCTGAGTACAAGAAGGTTGTGACCAGAGCTCTTAATATCCCAGGATGCAAGGTGGGCCTATGTTTACTCCAATGACATTTGATCCTCTAACTCACTGACCTTCACTGCACTGTAATTTTTATTTTTGGGGTTTTTTTTTTCTCTTACACATATACACTGTAGGTTGTGCCATTCTGTGGGGTTTTTCTAAAGGAGCTAAGCGAAGCGTTGGATGGTACAGCAAGCATCATCAGCCTCAAACCGTCTCCTGATAACACAGAATACTCGATAGAGGTGCAGAAAACACCCGCAGTCTTCCGCAAAAATACACAGATCTGATAAAACTGACTGAGACATTACATATTTGATATCCTGTTTGTATAATCCATCTTGCTGTGCTGTTTCTGCCTCCAGTTTGTGTCCGACTACAGCGGCCAGCGCAATTACTTGTCTCGATCTGGCCCAGATGGGCTCCATGTGCCAGAGAAGGAAGCTACTGTCAGCAACATCCTTCAGATTATCAGGTATGTGCATGCTTAATGACTAAAGCGATGGTGTTTGACACAGTCGTGTCTCCTGTTCTTTACTTTATCCGTCTGTTTGACTCAACTGTTCCTGCTCCTTAGATCTTGCAACCGGAGTTTAGAGGCAGAAGATACTGATGACGCGTCCACCAGTCCGTCATCTACTGGCCCATCCCCTGCATCCAGAAACAACTCCTTCAAAGACCGCAGCCACAATCAGTTAGTTCAGTTTCTTCTCCCCCCCACTTTTTTTTAGTGTGCCATCCAAGCTTTTGTTGTGAGATATTTCAGCGTGCAGTGTCAGGTATGAGACCCTAGAAAAACGAGGTGTCTTGTTAAAGAATATCCCAGAATAGCATCTGTTTACCGTGACCGGGTCTTGATTCTTTCCAGTTGAAGGATAGTGTGTATTTTAACGCAGTGTAAGGGATGTTCGTGTAAGTAGTTTAAGGCATACAGGAGAAAGTATTAAATGGTACATAGCATGCGACCAAATACACCAAGACCCAAGGACGTCATGAATCACTTGACTGGCTTTTATTTTTACTATTTGTCAACTGCCGATGAACTCTGCTTCATCATCCTGATGTGTTGATTTAATACAAAAAAAGCAACATTTTGCTGTTCTTTCTTTTTCTTTTCGACTTTTCTTTTGACTTCCTGCTCTCACATTGCACAAAAGTTAGTAATACTCCTGCTCTCACTTTACCATTGTGTTATTTTACATTTTTGGTTACATTTTCGGCCCTCTGTTATGGCAGCCTGAAGATTGTATTGTGTGACCCTGTGACCCTTTCTAGCAAAGGTCTGTTTCCAAAATTGGATTCTTTATTTTGCTGGTCATTCACAGACAATGACTCATGGAGACAGCAGAAGAATGTTATATACAGATTTATATCAGAACTGCGAATACTGCCATGCTGTGAGGGCTTGGCTTTGCTGGTAGCGCAGTTCTGAGCAAAATCACAATAGATGCACTGCATTCATTAGCTAGCTTACAAATGTGCAGCTACAACAGCCTCTGTTGAAGCAAACAAGGCACTGCAAGTTAGTGATAGAGAAAAGTTTAACATTTAACAAAGCCACTAAGCCATAATGATTTATGCACAGCTATTTTAAATGTAGGGGATATCCTCAAGTGCCAAGTAGACTGGATGTTCACCAAAGTCTTATTTTGGATTAGTGCGCAGTTTTCTTTCATAAACACCAGCAGGAGATAACGGGTTTGTGAAGGAACACATTTGCAGATTGTTACTGAGATGAAGTGATGTTGACATGAAATCTGTGTGGGGCAGAGTAAAAAAAATAGATAACAGGTTAGTTTCCTGTCAGGACAGGAAGGAACAGAGTTCTGGTTGTTGTCAGCACTCTGGTGGCAGGTAACTAATAACAAAGGCTGGGATTTGGAGGACGTAGAAAGTCATTTAATTCCAGCTGTGATCTGTTATGTTTGCAGTCAGGAAACCTGGATCATTTTATGTGTTTATAAACTGTTTTCTCAGATTCAGACAAATTATTCGATGTTAGCACAGAATTTGGAGTTCATTTCAGCTAGCTTCATAGTGTGTATCTTTCTTAAACATAGACTACAGTTTAAAAAAAGTCACCTTCTCTTCTGTGTTCTGGATCTTTTTCCCACCAGCACCCACTTAAAAAAAAGACCTCAAAAAACTATCGAAAGCTCTTTATGCGTTCTTTTTTTCGTCTCACATCCTCTCTTCGTTCTTTGTTTCCTGCTCCCCTTCTAGTTCCCTTTCATTTAAGACGACACCAGAAAAAAAACATGTTTTGTAAGTTGTTTCACAGTAAAAGTTACTGGAATTTGAACAATGCTTGCTATCATCAGTATGTTTGATTACGGTTTAATTAGAAGCATGAGCAATGAAGTGAAGGAATGAGCGGTGACTAATGCATGGTACTTTTTTCTTTTTTTTTTGCTTGATCAAGCCAATGCCTGCAGGATAGGTTCAGTTTCTGTTTGGTTCTTGTTACTTGAGATGCAGGTCATTTCTTATGTCTGATTGAATTGCTTTTTAAAAATAAAATGAGTCCTATGAATCCAGAGATGTGCATTTGGAAAATCGCCTCGGAAATCAGCATGCAAAAACTTTAAGAGCCAAAGATTTTGGCTTCTTTTAAACTTTCTTTCCAAACCCATCTAACCCCCGTCCGTCTTCAGATTCACGGTCGGAGACTTGTCGGATTCAGATGGTGACTTGTCTACCGAGCCGGTGGTGAAAGAAGTGGAGTTTCAGGGGACCGAGGAGACCCACAGAGCTTTTAGCCATGGCACGGAGCTCATTCCCTGGTAAGAGACTCAAGCACACATGCAAACACATCCAGCTGTTGGTGCCTCAGCAGACGTGCGACAAACTCTGTGTTGTCTTTTTCCAGGTATGTGCTGTCACTACAACCAGACATTCACCAGTTTCTGCTGCAGGGCGCTACGGTCATTCATTACGACCAGGACAGCCATGGCAGTGCTCGCTGTCTGCTACGTCTACAGCCTGATAATACAACACTCACTTGGGGTAAATTGCAGAAGTTTAGTATTAAGAAATTTGACCTTATCTGCTACTGAGTTATTCAGCAACCTCGTTCTTCATGAGTCATATTCATATAGGATTCCAGTTTACCAGTGTAAGAGGGTGTGGGAGGCTTGATATGCTGAAATCACTGCATCAAACCTTCCTTTTCTCAGAACTTTTTAACAAGAGCATGTTTATACCTCGAACAGACGAGACCAATTTCCTCTCTCATTGTTTCTCTTTAAACAGATTTAAAGGGCATTATATAAAAATTATATTTCCCGAGTCATTTGTGTGCTTTAGGTGTTTATCTATGGAATAAAAGCCTCAGTTTAAACTGCTTGTAAATTTGTGCATTCATGCAAGGGCTCTTCAATTTCCGTTTGCCGTTACGGCAGCTCAAACAGTCCATAAATATGTTGATTTACGGCAGGTAAACCTCAAAGCGGAGGCCCTTCCCCTGCAGAGCAACCACTGGGATTGGGGCAGCCTGTAGTGGCTGGGCTAGCAGAAGGCCTGCTGGACCTGGGAATAGTGAAGGTTTGTTATAAATAGAAATCTTGTTTAGTTTTGTAGATTTTAAAAACCTTAGATTAGCTTTCAAATTCATAACTTTGTGTTTATTTGAATGCGCAGGCAGTGTTTCTGGGCCATCAGGGTGTCGATGTTCATGCTGTATGTTTGCAAAACAAGCTGAGCCAGATGACAGTGGAGGAGAATGGCCTCAGCCTTCTGTATGGTCTGAGTACCACAGACAATAGGTTGGTGCCTTTTTATAATCTATTCGGATTTAAATGCACTTTTATACAGAGTTACTGTTAAACTGCTAAAATATTTTCATTCTACTTAAAACTGTAACTAATCTCCTCACTGATGCCATTAGACTTCTGCACTTTGTGGCCCCCAATCACACGGCACAAATGCTCTACAAGGGCCTGTCGGAGTTGGTGAATGCAACCAGGAAATTAAAGAAGTTTCCTGACCAAAGGTTGCAGTGGCTGAGGAAGCAGTATGTCAGTTTGTATCAGGTAAAACTCTAAAAGTACATGTCTCTCTCCCATCAATTTTTAAATTATTATTATTGACACTGACTGTATTTTATAAGCCTGTAAAAATGTTCAGCACACAAAGAATGATGCGAGAGTTAGATTGATGAAAAGAAGTGGTGTGTGTTTAGTTAACAGTAAGATTTGTATGCGTCGTCTGTTCTAGGAGGACGGCAGGTATGAAGGCCCTACACTAGCCCACGCCATTGAGCTTTTTGGGGGTCGGAGGTGGAATATGGGTACGGGTGGTGGAGACAAGGTTGGAGCCCAGAAGAACAACCCTCTGTCGAACGAGAAGGCAAAGAAGAAGAAGAAGGTTCTTGTCAGGGTCAGTAATTTGACCATTTGCTGTAGTCATGGATGCTAATTTTAAAAAGCTATGTTGCAGTTATTGCTCTCCATTTACCTTTTTTCCGGCCACCTACCTCAGATTTAGGTTTTTCACAGACTCATTTTTAACATTTGTCTTTTTTCCCCCCACACCTTTAACAGGGAGACAGTGGGGATGCAACCGATGACGAGATGGTTTCCAGGAAAACACGGAGCTGTAAAGAAGGACTGTATCGAAATGGACCAGAGTCTGACAGCATCGACCAAGAAGATCCAGGTGACGTTACCTCACTCATGGTAACAAGTAGAAGTTACAAGGCCAGATCAGTTTAATTAGGTGTTTTCTAGAAACCCGACCAAATGCTTCAGATCCTATAATTTTCTGTCTGTGTGAGCGATCTTTATTCACACTCAACACTCTTTGCCTCCACAGAAGACAGCATCCCCGGACCACTCTCCCTCACATCCAGTAAAAGCCCCGGATTGCTATCCTCTTCCTCTTCTTCCTCCTCTTCCTCTAGCATGGCAGGATCCAACCAGACCCGTCCGCAGTCTTCTCCAATCCTTTCGGGAAATGCTAAATCCCAGCCAGGGTATGTGAAAAATGACTGTAGCGGGGCAAGTTTGACCCCACTGACATCTAACACTTTATTTTTTCCATCCCAGCGAATATATTTTTCCTTTTCTTTGGCGCCTGCAGGGCATGGAGCAGCAGATCGTGGCACGGCCGGGGTAAAGGCTGTTTCAAAGGTTTTCAGAATCTCATGATTTCTGACAGCACAATGAGCTTCATCGAGTTTGTCGAGCTTTTCAAATCATTCAGGTAAATGATCTGATCTTGTGTTTCTTACATTTCTGGTGCGCTTTAATAAGATTTCACGTTTCCAAAGCAGAGGGAGAGATGTCGGCTGTGCTGGCTTCATTCAGTTCAAGTTCTGACTATTTAAATATTGTTCTGTTTTATCTAGAAATGCATTTTTCTAGCTAAGTGTAATGACTCAATGTTCACATATGCTGTATGTCATATCACATACTGCACATGCCCTGTGCAGTGCTTTTGGAGCTCAGGCCCTCTTGTTATATAACTACTGTTCTTATCAATAGTAGCTAAAGACAGTGATAAAACATATGCAATAAAAAATACCTCTCAAGGTTATCGTGCCAAGGGCATTTTCCAAGCATTCTTCATAATATTTAGCTTGCATGGATTCTTCCCCAGTCAAATGGATGGACACACATCTTTTGCCTAGACAAGCAAAGGATTGTTTTAATTTTAGCCCTTCTGCATTTCTTAGATTGCAGAGTGTCCTCTCATCTGCTGCCCAGCAGATTTCTTAATAATTTCTTATAAAGACAAAAGCTCTTGGGCAGCTCTTCAAACTCTCTCTTGTAAAAGAAATTTAGAGGCAAATAAATGTATTTCTGATTGGGTGGCCGCCTCCTCCCCAGTTCAAGTGGCATGGCTGCAAAGCTGAAAATTAAAGAAGAGCTATTGTTCTGATTTCCATTTGCATACTTTTTTCCTAGACTCTAGAGTAGCTTTGCATGATTCACAATTTGAATTAATCCTACTCTTGGAGCAACTCCCAAGTTCATCTTCTGTCTGACACAAGCTTCTCTCCCCTGACCATATTAGGGATATCCACACTTATTGACATTATACAGATAAGCCAGAGCTTTTGGCTCACAGGGATTGCTTGCGTCTACACTTACTATTTGAAACTCATGTTTGATTTGAGAATCTTCCATTGTGACGGTATATGTATAAAAACCCCTTTATATAATAATTTAATTTAATATACTAGGGGCATGGGGACATGATCTGCTGCTAAAACTGGACTCCACTCTGTAATTTGTTTTTCAACAGTATCCGAAGCAGGAAGGACCTGAAGGAGCTGTTTGACACCTTTGCTGTCCCCTGCAGTCGCTCAAACCCAGAATCATGTCCTGTTTACACCAACCTCAGGATAGATGACAAAGACACAGGACTGCAGCCAGACCTTGGTAAAAGATCAAAGAGAAGTTACAGAAGTCAAAAACACACACAACTCTTTCTCTTTTACTCTAAATCTCTCCCTCTCCTCTGCAGACTTGCTAACCCGTAACGGGTCGGATCTCGGCCTGTTTATCCGGACCAGGCAGCAGATGTCCGACAACCAGAAGCAGATTTCAGATGCAATCGCAGCAGCCAGCATTGTGACCAACGGGACGGGGGTGGAGAACGCGTCGTTAGGCGTCTTGGGACTGGCTATCCCTCAGCTCAATGACTTTTTAGTCAACTGTCAGAGAGAGAACCTGAGCTACGATGAGATTCTCAGTATTATACAGGTAAAGTCTGGATTCTTCAATTCACAATTTCAAATCATCTTCTCGGTTAGGGGAAAGATGAAGGAAGAAGAAGAAGGGAAAAGGAACTCACCATTTTTTTTTTTCTCTTGCAGAAATTTGAGCCTTCATCAAGCATGAGACAAATGGGTTGGATGTCATTTGAAGGTTTTGCAAGGTATAGAAAAATTATACTTCAAAGTGCATAAAAATGTAAATGTACAGAGCACAACATAAAAGTTGTCACTGTTGTAGGAAGCCTAAGGGGGTAGAGCTCTTGATAAGTGCTAAACTTCTACCAACTCCCTTTTGGACTTTAAACATTTATTTACACCATAATGAGTTTGTGTAGCCTCACTGATGCATTTTCCTTTTATATTTTATTTTTATTTTTATTTTCTTTCTTTAACATGCTTCATCGCATGTTGTTGGCATTTTTCTCTCTGTATCAGGTTCCTGATGGACAAGGACAACTTTGCTTCACGTAATGAGGAATCTCAGATGAATCCAGAGGAGCTGCAATATCCTCTGTCTTACTACTACATCGAGTCTTCTCATAACACCTATCTGACTGGGCACCAGCTCAAAGGAGAGTCCTCTGTTGAACTCTACAGCCACGTAAGACGGATCGTGTTTTTTAACCAAGCCCGCTGAGATTGTGCAGTTTGTTGAAAACTGCCGCTTACTTGTGAATGTCTCGTTTGCTTAGGTGCTCCTGCAAGGCTGTAGGAGCGTCGAGTTGGACTGCTGGGACGGAGACGATGGCATGCCTGTTATTTACCACGGCCACACACTCACCACTAAGATACCCTTTAAGGTTTGAAATGCACATGAATAATTTAATTCATAAAGGAGAAGTAGATTGTTGGGGCATCAGTCGCTGGCTCTCTGCTCCCGTACCTCATCTCACGGACTCGGTGGAAGCCTCTAGAACAAATCCGTATCTTTAAACACAAATGCTCTCTTATGATAGGCTCAGTGGTGACGGATCCAGAGAGGAATCCCAGAAAGCCAAACGAATTGTGTCAGCGTTATTTATTTTATGTAATCTGATTTGGGGCCTACAGCTGCATCTAATTTGAAGCTGTTACTCAAAGCCGTTTGAGTTTTATTGTCACATATTTGACTTGCAGTGCTTTTATCGACAATTTCTTCCTTTTCATCTTCTCTCCTGTGGTCCTTCAGGATGTGGTGGAAGCAATTAACCGGTCTGCGTTTGTCAATTCTGATATGCCCGTCATCCTGTCCATAGAGAACCACTGCTCCCTTCCTCAGCAACGAAAGATGGCTGAAATCTTCAAGGTATGAAGGCAGCCTAGTCCTGTCTCTGTCCTTAGAGTTACTGTGTTTCTTGTGTGTCTTTAATTAAATTTTCCAGTTACTGATTAGTAAGCGAGACAGATGAGAATGCCACTGAGCAGATAAAAACGAAAACTTCTTTTCAATTGGATTGGACATCTCATAGCGTGACTGTGAGGTAACTTATAAATTCACCCAATTAGAAGCTTCGTCTGTCTTTGTTTAAATCTCAGAGCGACACTAATTTGTGGCAGAGGGAAAAATAAACAATAATAAAAGAGGAGGAACTAAAATCCTTAGTTTGGCAGCCATGCTCCTTGTTCAGCTATTCTATCCTTTATATTTAGGGAATGACATTCCCTTTCAAGTGTTTGTTGTACGACTCCACTCATTTGATTTCCTTGACCCTTGCTTTTTTCCAGCTTTTCTGGGCATTCAAACTGGCCAACGTCCAGACGCTTGCTTTTTTGAACTTCAGGCCACAAATGACCCTTTCATCTTCTTCTTCTTCGTCTTTTTTTTCCTCTAAATTATGAAGCCCACAGATATCTTGGCACGACAGCTATATCGTGGAATATCATTGGGCTTTCATCTCGCAAAACTTCCGAGCGTTTCATCCTCCTTGGAGACTGACTTCTGAGTAGCTTGATAAAGGAAATTCTTTTATCTGCAGACAGCTCTGTGCCTCAGGCCAGCTAACATCACCGTGGTCTTGTTTATATGTAATGTTGTTTTGCATGGATAAAATTACTTTATTTGTATTTGGAAGATTCTTCCTCAGCCTCTGAATTCCATCCTTTCACTCGATGCTCCTCTTAGCACTCGACTTTCCTGATGGTGTGGTTTTTAATTTTTTCTTTTTTAAAATTAGACTGTGTTCGGCGAACGCCTTGTGACGCGCTTCCTTTTCGAAGGCGACTTCAGCGATGACCCGCATTTACCATCGCCGCTGCAGCTTCGAGGGAGGATACTGCTCAAGAACAAGAAGCTCAAAGCCCATCAGGCACCGGTGGACATACTCAAGCAGAAGGTGAAGAAGAAACGCATCTTCCTCACACATTTGTGTCAGCAAAACTTGTTCAAATTTTATAAATAATATAAGAACCTTCCAGGTAGCTCCAGCGCATTAAACATCTATCATTGTTGGTCATTAGAGTGCAGTCAAACATGAATAATGGATGGAGCTGTGCTAAAAGGTTCACCCCATCTTAACTTTCAAGCAAGAAAAATGCTTATATCTACAGTATAGATTCTGTGTGCATAGGCACTTATATATATGCTTTCAAAGTAGAAGTTTCTAATTTTCTTTATTAATAATTTTATTTGAACCCCTTTCACAGGCTCACCAGCTCGCCCACATGCAAGCCCAAGCAAGCAACGGGTCTCCAGGAGTGACTTCACCCAACAATCATGCCAATGAGGAAGAGGAAGAAGAAGAAGACGACTATGATTATGATTATGAGTCTCTATCAGATGGTAATGAGGCCCGCATTGCGGTGTGTGTGATTGGAAACGTGTAGAATTCAACTGAAGTGTGCGACCTATCAGATTTCTACATCCTTTCAGGCTTAACTAGTGCACGACTTACTCGTAGATTCTCGTGTTGTAACCTTTAAATCGGTTTCTGTTCACTAGGTTTTTCTGTTTCTCTTCTTTTTAACACTTAAGTCTCGTTTTATTTTGACACCCTGTTCTTACTCCCTCACCCTTCCTATTTTATCTTGCTTGTTTTCCACTTAGCCGATGGCCTCGCTGCCTCTACTGCCTCGTATGGCCTTGAAGGTAAATGCGCACCTATGATGTGCCTTTCTAAGTATTTCCTTCTGCTTTTTTTTTCTTTTCTTTTACAGATTCATGCTGTTCTTCAAACATTACATAATTGAAATTTCCCTTATTACTGTTTACCAATTGCTACACAACATAATATATTCAGTTGGGTTTTAAGACAATGTTATGATTGTTGGTGCAAATATACAGCACTGTGCAAAAGTCTTCAGCAACCCCTCTTTTTAAAAATATTTTGCTTCCAAGACCCAGATTTTCTTTTAATTTGTTAAAGTAATCTTGAGCAATCGTTCTCAGGCTTTCCAAAGTTTTTCTTTGGACAAAGGCTGTCAAGAAGCCATTCTTAAGGAAGGTTAGCAGGGACAAAAAACTGAGATATGCCAGTGGAAACAGATAATATAGAGTGATGAAGCAGTATTTGAAATTTTTGGTTCAACTTGTCGTCAGCAGATTTGGAGGAGAGGAAAGTACTATAGAGTGACTACAGCCGTTGTAAAACACAGTAGAGTCCCTGTTATGGTTTAGGGTTGGATTTCAGCCAGTGGTGTTGGAGATCTTCCAAAACTGGATGAAATAATGAACACAGAAAAATATTGTCAGATTCTGATCCACCATGTAATTTCATCTGGAGTGTCTGATTGGCAGCGACTTCATTTTTCAGCATGACAATGATCCCAAACACACTGGCAGAGCAGTAAAAGCAGGCCACAGTGGAACACCAGCAGTCATGGATTGGTCTCCCCAGAGTTTACACCTCAACATGTGTGGGAGCAGTGTGGGATCATTTTGACAGAGAACATAACAAAAGGCAGAAACAACCAAAGAAAAGCTTTGAATGTCCTTCAAGAAGCCTGGAGAACTATTCCTGAAAACTACTTAAAGGTGGTCATACCAAATACTAACTTTCAAGTTTATTAGAACTGTACAAACTACATATGTGTCTTATATAGCGTATTTCTATTTCTATTTGCATGTTTAAAAAGCAAAATATAAAGAAATGATGGGTGGCTCGACACTTTTGCACAGCACTGTAGCTGCTGATCTATTGCTGCAGAATAACTAGACACAAGGGTTGGAAAGCATTGGTATGAAACATGCGCTGCTGTGCTGCATCGCTGCTTTGGACTTTTTCCTGCATTCCTGTTGTAGCTGCTAGCTTTCTTCAGATAGTGCTGTGCTGTAGTGTAACCATGTTCCATGGTAACAGGCATTTCGAAATTTCACTGTTACATAATATCTGGAACCCAGGAAAAGAAATACTCCATCCAGTCCATTTGATATCAAAGAGTTGTTTGACAGAAACGAGGAAGAATAATGTGGTAATAGTGTCAGCCTGAGCGATCAGGGAAAACATTCTGCCTCAGGCACCACTGACAAATAAGGGCAGCCATCTGTAGCACAGATATTCACTATTCACTCGGGTACTACTCAGGTCCTGCTTTAGAGTTATTTTAATTCATAATATTGTGAGGGTGCCACCTGATTATTTTAATCAGTTGTAGATTGCTAACAAAGGATGATTAGTGAGTGATCAGGAGTGTTTGTTATGATGTAGACTTGTTTTTATCGCTCTTATGTAATTTCGGTAGCATCCCTACCTCCTAGCTTGCCTCCATACTTACGCCAGGTTTCCCTGGAAGCAATATCAATATGTAGCCTGTGACTAGATACTGTTTACTGCAGTACACAGACTCTACCCCCCTCCCAAAAAAACTTTCCTCAGTTGTATAGATGCAGTGCTTGGATTTGACAGCATGTTAAAAAGAGAAAAACATACTTTTTATATGTGATCAAACAATATACAGTCAGCATTATGTCTCTTTCTCCCACAAACGCATCACCTCCCTTCCTCCATCCCTCCATACTGTATTTGTCCGTGACCTCGCCAGTGGCTGGGCAGGCTCATCAGGGAAACAAAACAAAGCCATCTGGTTTCTCAGGCCCTGCGCTGCCCCTGCACTAAACAACAGACCAGGGGAAACTACCCTGTCCCAGTCCCAACACTGCTCGCTCCTAATTCCTCCACTATGCTCGTCTCTGTCACAGGAACTTACTGGTCATGGACCAATTTAAAAACAAAAAAAAAACATCTCTCTCATCTGAACTCTTTAGATTGATTAAGCTTTGCTTCTTAATACCTATAATACCTAGTGCCGCTGTTATGTAATATCAGACACTGGATGTTAAAATTGGCAAGCGAACAATTCCCGCCCCAGCCTGACGTCTTCATTTCACCATACACGTTTGGCACATCCGCTGGCCCCGCTAATACAAACACTTTTGAACTAAGCTGCCAACTTGCCACCCTCTCCCAATGAGTAGTGGCTCCCCTCCAGTCACCGTCTGGTGCAGCTCACTTCTCTGGCTGCTGTCTATAGCTTAAATATTCAGTGTCAGCTCCTTCTGATAAACAGTTGTGGGGTTTTTTGTTCTTTTTCTAAAGAAGAAGATGTCAAGAATCGAACACGTCTGTGATAAAAAGCGTCTGCATTTTCAAGCTGCTGTGTTTCTTGTTGTGGTTTTGGCTGCGATTAATGAGTAGGAGGAATGGGAAGAACTCCCCTGCTGTTGCTCCTGTTTACAGTTGAGAAACTTTAAGTATTAGTAGGAAGGGGCCTTTGCGCGCTTTGGCTTCGGTGCTCCTGAACCGTGCGAGTAGTCAGCAGAGATTTACGAGGTGACTGCTTTCAGCTAAAACCAAAAATTCTTCTTTTAATTGTTCCCAGCTGTGAAGCGGGTCATTGTGGACAGTCAGTCGTCAGTATGATATAAATGCTTTCATTAAGTCTTTAATGCGAGTGACCAGAATGACTTGAAACAGGTAAATCTAGCGGCCACTCTGTTCTCTGAGAAAACAAGAAAAATCCTCATTTAAGTTGCTTTTGTTTTTACAAGCAGTAGATTCCCAGATGCTAAATATTCTTCTTCCCTTCTTCCCTTGCACGCTATGTCTTATTGGTGATTTAACGTACACTATATCAGGAGCAGCTCCAGTGCACAAATGTTATTTATGGATCTTTGACAGGCCAGTTTCTGCCTTAAATATACTGGATCCAATCTTGCCTACTTTGACCAATGAAAAATATGAATTGGGGATGGTGCATTCAGTATACTTTGATTATCAGAGTCCATATTGCAAGCATTAGCACAGTTTGCTTTCTTGATTGACAGGTATAAGGCTCGCTAATTTTGGTGGCTGCATGTTGCCATACAGTCAGCTCGGTGTAAATCTCAGGTGTCACTAAAACCCGCTTTTTTTGCCTATCCTCTTCTGTATAGATAATATCCTCGATGACAAGCCAGAAGGCAAGAGTTCGGCCGAGAAAGAAGAGCAACCTGCTGATGAAATACCCAAAAGGATGAAGAAAGCTGATAGCACTACGCAGAGCAAAGGAAAGGTAGAGATATAAATGTACCTAAAATCAAGGAAAGTCGCCCTTCGTGCTGCTTCCTTTAAAAGAAATTCTAATAAGATTGATTATGTCAGATTACTGACAAAGAAAGACGTATTAGGTTCAGAGTGTGGTCCAGCCTCTGATTCAGCACTACATTTACGCTTATATAGTGAATTGCTAGCAGTGCTCTCCATGTCCCGTGTGTGTCTGCACCTGTAGGTGTTCGACATGGAGCTCGGCGAGGAGTTCTACCTTCCCCAGAATAAGAAGGAGAGTCGACAGATCGCCCAGGAGCTGTCTGACCTTGTCATCTACTGCCAGGCTGTGAAATTCCCTGGTAGGGATCGCTCCGTCTCTTTGCCAAACACATCTCCCTGTTCCCTTGAATTTCATTAGAACAGACTTTTCTTCATCTTACTTATATATGCCCACTCCTTTTATCCACCCATATTCTGCTTTCCCCTCTCTCCTTTTAATTTTTAAATGCTGTCTATTTCATTTCTCTTTTTTTCTGGATCTTGTCCCACCCTAATCCCCTCCCATGTTATATTTAAGAGGTCAAACCTTTCCCCATGTTTTCAGATTTTTTTTTTCTCTTTGCAAGACATCCAATATCCCTGTGTTACACTCCATTCCTATCCCACACAGGACACCCACTAAGATGATGAATCATCTTCCTCCCATGGAAAAGATACAGTTACTTAGTTTTGCTGTTATTCCCCGAACGGCACAACAACATAAGTTGTTTTACGCCGGACAGTAAGAAAAAGTTTTGCGGATGTCCTGGTGGATGAGTGCAGTTCAAATTCGAACCCAGGGTCTTCGTCATGTCATGTCGCTCTCTCATGCACTTTCATTGCCTTCCTATGAGTAGAAAGTGAGAAATGCTCGAGTTGGCTTCAAACTTTCTTTTTCTTTTCTTTTTTTTTTTTTTAAAAAATGTGCTTATAAAACGTCGCTTATCTCGCCCGTTTACGGGAATCTGCCCTGATTGCATGCTTGCATTTATCTCGAAAAGATTTCTCTTTGTCCCTTAAACATCAACCTCTTATCGCCTCTTCCCTCGAGCGTCCTCTTCTGTTTGTCTCCTCTTTTCTTTAACTGACATCTGCCCTTATAAACTTGCCTGCGTTTCCACTGGTATTCTGTTTGTTTACCGTTTCCAGGGACCCGAGATATGAGAAAGAGGAAGTAGGGCAAGTGGTCCAATTCAGACAGGCAGCAGACTGCTTGCAGCTTTGTGTAGTCGGGAGTGATTTTTAGATGAACGTGCCACTTATGTACAAGTGTCTGAATCAATTTAAAAACACTCACCATTCATAAAATGAAAAGGGCATTTCTCATCTGAAGTATTTTCAGAAGGGAGACTAGAGTACTGTTGCTAAATAAGAAGTAGGACAACATCATTTGCATGCTATTCCTCTCCATTGATAGATGATTAATTTCATGGCCTTAATGGCAAACAACTTTTGAGTTGCTTTACAGAACATGAAGCCCAAAATATAGATCATAAAACACCTTTTTATGGCAGATTTAAGTTTTTAAATTAAATTCCCTTCAAGTGAATGCTGAAAGAAAATGGCTCTGATATGTTTTGGTTTTTTCAAGCAAATTACGATTAAGAAGAGACTCTTGGGATACTTGTGGTGTCTCTAGTCTGTCTGCCTTTCATTAATGAGTCTTCTCTTCTGTCTGCTTCCTCTGTGTGGGAACCCAGGCCTTTCTACTTTGTCTCCGGCTGGCTCTAGCAGGGGGAAGGACCGAGGCAAGAGCAGGAAGTCCATATTTGGCACGGCTCCTTCTCGCAGCAGCGCAACAGGGGAGGTCACGACCCAGAGCCGCACCCCTGGGAAAGGTGAGCCTGGCCCGAGGAACTCGGCGTTAGCAGAGGTTTATGTGTGCGGGTGCATATGGGAAACGTGAAACACGATGTTAAACTGCCAAACCAAGTTTTTAGTTAATGCTGTTTTATCTTAACTTAAATCATGCAGGACCCACATCACTTAATGGGGAAGTTTTCATGGCCTTTAAAAGTGTCTCTGTCCCTCCCTCAGGTGGTTCGGAGCGACTCAGCTGGGAGGAGCAGCAAACGTCTCCCGTCCTCAACCCCTCCACCTCACTCAGCGCCATCATCCGCACACCAAAGTGTTACCACATCTCCTCCGTCAACGAGAACGCCGCCAAGCGCCTGTGCCGCCGTTACTCTCAAAAGCTCATCCAGCACACGGAGTGCCAGCTGCTCAGAACCTACCCGGCGGCCACCAGGATCGACTCAACAAACCCCAACCCTCTGCTTTTCTGGCAGCATGGCATCCAGCTGGTGGCACTCAATTATCAGACTGATGGTGAGCGTATGTCTGTATGAAGAGACATTCACTTCTGACAAACAGCACGTCTTCAGAATTTAATATAACACTGTAGTAGCCAGAGGATGATAAAGGAGAAATGACAGTTTTATCATTTTATTGAAGCCCGTTTTTTTTGTTTTTACAGGGGTGAAAAAAAATAATTTCATATTAGGTTTGGTGAGACTTTTTGTGCATGCACTCACTTAAACATGGATGTTTTGTTTAAAGGAAAATCTCTTGTCTTCTACACCAGCAAATAGACAAGAACGATTTTAAATTGTCAAACAACTGACAGTATCCAAACGACGTAGCGCTCTTTATGACCTGTTTTAGAAAAACGTACTCTCTGTATCCTCCTCAGACCTGCCCATGCAGTTGAACACGGCGCTGTTTGAGGCCAACGGAGGATGTGGCTACGTACTGAAGCCGTCAGTGTTATGGGACCGTAGCTGTCCACTTTATCAGCAGTTCTGTCCGATGGAGCGGGATGTGGAGAAAATGAGCCCTGCTGTCTACTCCCTCACAGTGAGTTAGGAAGACGTACGCAGCACAATGTCCTCTTCACCCTTCAGCCCTGAACTTTGCTCGACATTACATGCCACAGCTACGTGTTAGAGCTCAAACACCTGACATAGTCATATCCAACATTAAACACTCTTGTCAGCTGCCTAGTACAAATGCAGACAGGTCTTGGTAGCAGGTAGTCGTCAGGTGAGCACACAGCAAGCGAGTGAGTGTCATGCCCACTCAGGTGGACCCACATATGAAGCTACTGAAGCCTAAAGCCTACATGTGGGTTCAACTGAGGACCTGATAATGGCTGAATTTCCAATTTGCATTTAAGTATTCATAAATATCCCATAAATATTTCAATATTTATTTAAAAATAATGGGAAATCCATATGAATTTGTTACATTGATTTCTATCTTCATCTACTGTATATGGTGCAGTTTTTGAATTCTCAAGGCCTTTAAAACTTAAAACTCACCGACATACCTGCATCTTTGCAGCGCATTAAAGTGCTCAATATATTAATAATATAATCAGTATAAATATATTATATGTTATATTTAAATTATACAAATATATTTATATTTTTGCTGGTATATCTTTACATACTGTTTGTGGGTCTCTCATACAGGTTTGTTATAACTCAAAAAAAGGCTTAATCTTAATAATTGGTAGATTTCTATTTTATTGCTTTTAATTACAATAAAGTCAAAGTAATTTGTATATATATCTGTTATACATATATAAAACCAGCACTGTTTGCAGACAGTTGATCTCAAATGATATCATACACGTTGAAATTTTTAGTTTGTGTGTGTGTATATTGGAGAATTAGGTAACTTTAAGAAATGTGAGGTAAAAGAACATAAAATAAATTCTTATATTCTTGGGTCGTCTAATGTGGGGATTAATAGTCTTTAATGATATGACACCTCCACTGCTCTTTTCTGCTCAGATTGTGTCCGGGCAGAACGTTTGTCCTAGTAACAGTGCCGGCAGCCCCTGCATCGAGCTGGATGTTCTGGGCATGCCCATCGACAGCTGCCATTTCCGTACCAAACCGATCCACCGCAACACCCTCAACCCCATGTGGAACGAGCACTTTCAGTTCACTGTGCATTTTGAAGAGATGTGTTTCCTGCGATTTGCCGTGGTGGAGAACAACAGTTCCCAGACCACAGCTCAGAGGACTCTCCCACTTAAAGCCCTCAAACCAGGTACAAATACCAGATAATGTACATCTGATAAAAGTTTGGCTCCAGGCTTTAGATGGGACTTTTATACACCAATAAAGATATGATGTAATCAGTCTATTTCAAACCACTAAAAGGTTTTCAAGACTGTTTAATTTTTTGTTTTTATGTGTTTGTGTTGTAGGTTACAGACATGTACAGTTGAGAACACAGCACAATGAGTCTCTTGAAGTCTCCAGCTTATTTATCTACAGCCACAGAACAGAGGAAGGTCCAACAGGGGGCGCTACTGCCTCATCTTTGGTAAGATTTATTCAGGTTTGCTGCTTTTAAGAAAAACTGTAGATCAGATTCGGCTTCTTCGTGTCACTGTAATTTTAAGAAACTTCTTAAAGGCGCACTAAATAATGCTTTGCAATCCAAATAAATTCAGAGAAAGTGGAGAAAGTAAGAGGGAACATCTGGCATTCAGTGTGTTTTTATAATGACCTGCTGCCTTACATCTCTCTGACTCCCCTACACAGCTGTTCAGTTCTGAGGAGAAGCATGCGTCCCAGCAGCACAGGGTGACGGTGCACTGCGCTCCCGGTCCTGAACCCTTCACTGTTTTCTGTGTTACCGAGCAGACCACCGCCAAACAGCTGCTGGACATGGTCAG
Source organism: Oreochromis aureus (assembly GCF_013358895.1). Taxonomy (NCBI): domain Eukaryota; kingdom Metazoa; phylum Chordata; class Actinopteri; order Cichliformes; family Cichlidae; genus Oreochromis; species Oreochromis aureus. The sequence continues at coordinate 15,664,752 of NC_052949.1, forward strand.
TGCTGTAGAATCTGTGGAACATTTACAAAGGCAGAAATCACAGGAGTCGCACACTTTAAAGCTTTATCTCTTCTCTACAGGTCGTGGGGTCAGCGGCAAACCCATCCGAATACTTTTTGTGTGAGGAGAAGGTTCCCCTGTTGAAGGAGCGCAGCGAGGTGAAGCGCTGCCCGCAGCACCGAGCTCTAGCACCTGAGGAGGAGGTGGTCAGGGTGGTCTCCAGCTGGAACACTGAGGAGGGATATGTGAGGAGACTGTGCCTCAAAACGAGAGAGGAGGTACACATGTTTGGTAGATGCAGTTAGAGTAATAAGCTGTTTCTCAAAAGCTTTTGTGAAGGCTATTTTGCAGACTCTGGCGCCCCCTTGTGGTTGTGTCATGCACTGTTTGACTGTTACTGTTGCTTTTAATTGCTGCAGAACTTGAATGAGAAAAACACGGTGGTGGAGGGAGAGGAGGAGGTGACCGTGGGAGGCAGAGAAGGAGCGGGAGGAGGTGGAGGAGGAGGAGGGGAGGATGATATGTTCTTTGTCCAGGTCCATGAAGTTTCACCCGAACAGCCTCACACTGTCATCAAAGCTCCACGCTACAGCACGGCTCAGGATATCATACAGCAGGTGAGTCCAGGGAAAACAAACACATTATATAAACAAGCATGAGTCACAGCAGAAAGCACATCCTAATATTTTCATTGATATTTCTCCTTTTTCTTCGTTTTTTCGGCCAGACTTTGTCAAAGGCTAAGTATTCCTACAGTATCCTCTCTAACCCTAATCCATGCGACTACGTGTTGATGGAGGAAGTGACCAAGGACGTCGGCTCTAAGAAGTCCTCGTCCACCAAGCCTCTTCAGCGAGTGCTGCTGGATCACGAGTGTGTCTACCAAGCTCAGAGCCGCTGGAGGGGCGCGGGAAAGTTTATTCTTAAACTCAAAGAGCAGGTAGCTCTGAGCACAAGGACCAATTTCTAGTTCTAGAGACTCTTTAGGTTTTTTTCTTTTATTTAATATTTATGTGTATTGTAGCAATACTTTTATGGAAAAATTTTGTTTTTTTTGCTTAACTTGTTCACGTCCACAAAGGAGACAGTTTTATTTGTGCAACTTTGCTCTCAGCCACCATCTTTCTAACATGCTGTTCTTTCTGGGGATGCAGCGATACATCGGGCGAACGTCTATATTGGTGATAACAGCCTTGTTGTATCAGCCGATAGCATGACCAATATCACTCAACTGATATTTATCTGCCGAGTTGCATCCATTTTTGTGCTGATTAATGGTTTAAAAATAGTGATGAAGAGCCGGAAGGCTAAATGGGTGTTAAAAACATCAGTATGAGTGTTAGCCCAGAGTTTCATAATCGCTGCATGCCTAGTTCCTGCTCAGTACGCTGTTGCTTGCTCACCAACGTATTTTAGCATGCTTAATTGCCTATATGATTTAACCCGCTCCTGTGACCCTTATTTCCAAAATCTTTCATATGCTGTGCTGTTTTGTGTTTGCTTTTGTGATTTCCTTTGTAGTGTTTTCCATCTGCTTTGTTACTAATGTGCTTATATAACTCTGTGCTCTGCACGTTTTAATGCTTTTAGCGTTTTATTTATTTGTCGATTTTTGTTTTTGTTTTGTTCTCGCTCTGACGACTTGGAAATAATGTGTTTAAATTTCCTGCCTTGCTAAATAAAGGTCTAATGCCTGTGTAAGCTCTATTTGTTTACGTTTTTTTCATCTTTCTTGAGACAAAATTTGATCTGAAGAAATAGAAAAAAGTAAAGGGGATCGTGTACATTAAGAAAAAAATTAAATTGGTGTTTTCTCAGCTCTTATGAGTCTGCTCAGACTCTACTGGCACATTTCTTATGCTGTAAATGCGTGTCTTTAACACGGATTCACTTCTGTTTCCAGGTGGTGAGGGAGGACAAAAAGAAAGTCATTTCCTTTGCCAGTGAGCTCAAGAAGCTGACTAGTCGCAGCCGCAGCATGACGACTGGCAGCGGAGTGGATGGCCCTGCTCAGAGTAAGGATGATAGAGCTGCATGCTGTGTGGCTCTGACAGAGCTCCAGGAGTGAGGCTCACACTCTGCCTGCCGTGTTTGCATGGAAAAGCAACAGAGGTACCGTATGTCATCTCTAACCTCTAACATTCGAGAAGTAGAACTCAGTGCGAGCGGGAAAAATTGCCGCTCTTTTTGAAAAGTACAGGCAGGGTTCGGATGGGATAGATTTAAAATTGTACATTGTCATGTAAGTACAATGTAAAAACCAAAGGAAAATATGGCAACTCTCAGGGTGATCGACCTTTCTTTTAAAGTGCCTTACACTCTTTTTCTTATTACAGTTTTTTAAAAGTCTCCCAATTGAGATTTTGGATGATACTTATTGTTTTTTTATGTTTTATTTTTGCAAAGGTTTGTAACTTTTATGGAAAATTAAAGTCATGTTAATAATGATAATAATAATAATAATAATAATAATAATAATAATAATAATAATTAAAAACAGACTATTAACTCCAAATCTGCTCCAGGCTGCAGGATCTTCTGTCACTGACAGTCTCCAAGTTGATCTGCAGAGTCTTTGTACAAAAAAAAGAAATAAAGTGAAAATGAATGGAAGCATATTCAGTTTTTATCTAACTCTAGGTGTAAGTGGTGTTTCTATCCTGTGTCGAGCTTCTTCTTGTACCGCAACCTGGACAAATTTAATGTGAAATTGGAGCTAATAAATGAATAAAAAATAAATAAAATCCCTGCAATAAATAGAAACATTACAGTGTATACACTCACTGAAGGTACTTAGTCTGCTGCACCAGACACTAGACAGGCCAATGTGTTAACATTATGAGGAAGATGAATGCCGTGGCAGCCTGTACCTGTCAGGCTTAGTCTCACAGAGGCATCATCAAAATGCAAAAGCCACTCATAACTGTGGCAGTCTGCATTGCAGTGATAGGTAATTACATTTCTGACCGGTTGATTACCTGTCATCATGTGATGATGTCACCGTTTCTGACAATGACGCCCAGTGTGTATTCTTGACATTTAACAAATGTCTGGAACTTTTTTCCCCCTTCATAAAACAATTGCAGTGCCCTTTTGAAATCTTTTGTCATTCAGATCCTGTCTTCTTCTTCTTCCTCTTCTTACCTACTTTTGCAGGCTTATTGCTGGATTCATTAGCAGTTTATCATCACAGCTAGGTTAGCAGATGTGTGTTAAAACAGCAGAAATGTGTATTTCATGACCCACATGAGAAGATATGCATGAGAGAATTACAGTAACGTGATCAAATATTGCTCACCAGGGCAACGCAGTCATCAAAACCACCCCTTTCTCCTTCATTTAGGATTGCGTTTTAATGTCATTGCAGTTTTTTAATTGGGACTGAACCCTCTCATACTTCATTCTAAAAGTAGTAACAATACTCCCCTTGTAAGGACTTTGAAGTAAATTAATCCTAATTACAGCCTATGCTACAAAGAAGGGTCATGCAGTACAAGGCTAAGTGGCAATTGTCACCATCGGTCAGCTGTACAAGACGTGTTTAATCAGCACCCTCATTTGCGACTTTCAATTTAAAACAGATTAAAAAAATGAGCTCTGAAGAGGCAAAACCATGTGACAAATGTGCAGGTTATGCACAATAATATGCTAACTGGAATGCACACGCAGAAAAAGATTTGTATTTGTGCTTGTGGTCACTTTTGCAGTTTACTTCAAAGTCTTTTGTTTTAAAACCCCTTACAGTCTAATATTGAAACGGTAGCCATTTTTCACATTTTTAATAGCAGATCACTTTGTGGTGTAGCAACAATTCATCATGGTTGTGTTATTAACAAGTGTTGTGTTGTGGTGTGTCTTTCTTTAAACTCTTTTTTTGTTTCTTTTTTAACTAAATATTGAAAAAAAGAAACAGAACCATAAAAATAAATCGTATTTCCTCCTCAGGGTACCTGTCTGCAGCTGCAGGTCTGAGGGCATGGGTGACAGAGGGCAGGGTGGGGGCTGGAAGGTTCCTACAGGCCTCCTCCAACTCTTTCAGAGGGGAGCTCCTATCTGTCCACCTTCCCACCTCTTCTCTGACCCCTTCAGCCTGGAAGCTTTACCTCCTTAGGAACTGGAAGATCCACAAATGAGTTCCAGACACAGAGAGACTTGCACCGACTACTTCTTAACTTGGAGAATTTCTCTTTTCACAAGGTGTTTTCAGTGATGGTCTCGTGCATTGTCGGGTTCTGAGAGTCCCTCCTGTCAAAGTCTTGAAGGAGTCCGATCCTACCCTGTGTTAAATGAGCAAGTGAAGGACAGGATTCAGTCCAGGCTCTGTTACTGGGTTAGGTGACAGGTAATGAGCCCCTTTTGCTTGGCAGGAGATTGACGAGCCCACCCATTGTCATCCAAGAGCTGTGATGGTCGTGGGCTGGTAGCTCAGCTCCTCTTGGGGCAGCTGTTTTTATTGAAGTCCGCTGGGACATGAAATGGCAAACTGTCCCTCATATTTCAAAGAAATAAGAGAGGAGAAAAAAGATTCCTGAGTCACATTCAGAGAATAATGCTGGCTTTGATGGTTGCTAAATTGCCATTGGATTTATTGAAATAGTAAAACACAAACTATTTGGAGTATTTATTTTCCCTTGTCAAGGACTATTAAATCTCCACAAGTGACTACGCGGCTTGTGCACTAGCATAATTGTTTGAATAAATCTTTTGTACAGTATGTTTAAAGTAAACAAGTAAAATCCCCACTTTGCTAGTAAATGTTAAAATGGACGAAGAGATGTAGGAGATTGTTGTTGCTTCCTCAGGTATGGGCTCATTTGGTTGAGGGCATTGTGAAGGAGGCTGACAAGCTGGCTTGTTTGGTTCTTTTCCTACTGTTCCAGTTTCACAGTACTGTAAGAGCACATTTCGGGGCAGTGCAGATGAGCAAAGCTCACAGAAAGACGCAGCAAATGTGAGGATAACGAATCGGAGGCTTCTGTTCCATTTAAATGTCGTAAAAATAGAAGCAGTTTATCGGACACTACCGTATATGAGGAGCGTTTTAAGGCGGTGTAGGCACACACTATTATATTCTGCAAATGCAAATGTGGAGCAACTTCTCACTGTTTTGGTAAAGTTGTCCTGTGTTGGTTTAAAATGTTGCAACACTGCCTCCAACATTTGATGATTTTGTGGCTGTATCTCTGAGGATGATCTGCTTTGTTATACAGAGTATCTTATTGCTCACATCATTGTGCACAAATATCAACCATATCTCACCTTGTCAGCCAAATTGAACAGTTTAAAAAGTTAAAAATGTATATATATGAATACATATATGTGTACATATATATATATATATATATATATATATATATATATATATATATATATATATATATATATATATATATATATATATATATATATATATATATATATATATATATATATATATATATATATATATATATATATATATATATATATATATATATATATTATTTATATATATCATGTAATTTAAACATGGGGTATTGCATTATAGCGTGAATACAATGGTATCACCAGAACTGTTAACCATTTTTTGCGCATCAGTTAGCTTTCTGAATATTTACATTGTTAAATGCAAAACTGGTGGAGCCCAAAACATAGTTACAAATTTAGCCAGACATTCATTACTTTAAAGATGGAAACGTTTCCTCTGTTGGCCCTCATTATAATTGAGTATTTCCTGCAAATTCCTACATCATTTTATTGGTACAATGATGGTTATAGCGCTAAGATCCTTTGGAGAACATCCCGGTCTTCTTCAAACAACGTTTTGCACTTTTTGTTTTCCTTTTGCTGTCGTCATCAATGTTTTTGTGTTACTGTCTAATTAGTGACAGCGACTTGATTGTTATGGTTAGAACTGCTTCTGTCTCGTTTTGTCGTTGTATTTATTGCTTTCAATTTCAGCCCGGTCACAAATTTAGTTTTAAAGAAAGCACAAGTATATTTTGGGGGAGTTTTTTGTCAGACTTATAAGTATGTACTCGGTGTTCCCCACACAGAATTGAATGTTCGTAATGCAATTGATTGGTTTTTCTTTAATTTATTGGTCTGGACTTACTGTCCTTGATTTTAAGAGCAGCATCTTTATAGATATTTAATGTAAGTAAAGGCTAGATTTTTTTTTCTTTCTTCTGCACATCTAAATCTACATTCAAAATTCATTTGGTGCCACTTTTCTCTCTTTTAATAAGCGACATTTCAATATTTTAGGACTAATAGTAACTTTTATTTTACTTACTCCCATTTGGTTAATGACGTTACCAAATATACATAAAAAATTAATAACATTAAGATGTAAAACGACATGATACATCTTGATTATTACACAAAAAGGAGCCGTGACACAAAATCAAGTCCATCATCAAGACTCAAGAACACAGACCTGCTGTATTATGGATGTTTTATTTCTCCATTGAAATTTTCACTCAGAAAAATCCCTTTTGAGTCTCTTAATTGAAAGCTGTTTCAATTCATTCCTGCTAACTCAGTTTTAGGCTTAATATAAATCCTACTTTTATAAAAACGGAATCATTTTTTTTACCAATATTCCAGAATACAAAAAATTTAACAAACTAGAATTATTTGTTTAAAGAAGCTTAAAAACCTTTCAAAACTGCTTAATGCCAAGTAATGAGTTATAATTTTAGTGCAATAGTGAAGATCTGTTCATATTTTTAATACCTACAAACGACTGACATGTTCCACTTTAACTCATACTTTCAACTTGTGACCGTCAATTAATGGGTTAAATTTGACCTGATTAATATCAATCACATGCACGGATTATGTTTTGTTGGGAGTAAGGAAGTAGGGTGGGACCTAAGGCTTATGATATTTAAGGTAGATGAGACTGTGATCCCAGAAACCACAACTCTATATCGGTGATAATTAAGCTGAAATCCTTTAATCCAGTCAGGCTTTTGTTACTCTGTTTCTAATTTAAACTTTGGATAAAAAAAGCCATTACGCAAAGCAAAACCTAATCTTTCACGAAATGGTCATTACAACTACATGCCTGGATGAAAGCGATATCAGCTCTAATAAGCGTGTGAAATCCACAGTGATTCCACACAGGAAGGGACATTTTCAGTTTTAAATCTGTGAGTTATAACACCACCACATCTTGTTTCCTTTTTTTCTCTAACCTCTAGACCTCGTTTCTGAATGTAACAGTTCTTAACCTGAGACAAATATGTGTTTGAAGTTATTTATTTGAATGTGAAGCCCTGGTTGGCATTTGTGTTGTTTATGCGTAAGTTCCTGTAAGTAGTTATTAGTGTTTATTTATTTCAGTATGTGAGAGGGTGAACTCTACTGCCCTGACTTTACTCAAACTTATTTAGATATGTAAAGAAATATTTTACTGTAAAATATTTAGTGTATTATTCATACTTATGGCATGTTATTCTGCAGTATGCAGCATTTTATTTTCCATAACTGTGGACTAAATCTGACAATTTGAGACTTTATTTTACATTTTGGTGTATTCATTATATCCACGTGTATGCTGTCAAGCTATGTTTTCATTGTTAGCACTTTCCATAAGCGGTCCACTATACACTTTAACATCCGCTCTCTGTGTTATGCCATGACTGTCAAGTGAACATTTGTCTATTTACTTGAATCTTTAAATGGATGGTAATCGGTGGATTTTGTTGGGTTTTTTTGTCATATGAATCACAATAAAAATGGGAAATACTTTGATCTCTTTCTTATGTCCAGAGGATGACGTATCCATGATTTATAGAAACTGTTATGCATTTTGAGATTGATAAGACCACGTGGCAATTTTCCACTTGATCATAGTCCGTCTTCAATGACGAGGGATGGGCACATTTCCAGATCCTATTTATACAGAATTTTCTCGTTGCATGGTAGAGATTTAGAGTTTCTAATCGGAGTTTACAGAGGATGGTCCAAAAAACTGAAAATATCCAATGAGCAGCAGTTCTTTGAGCAAAAATGTGTTTTGATGCCAAAGGTTAGAAAAACGTGGCCAGACTGCTTGGAGTACCACTTATTGTAACTCTATGCAGAAGAGCATCTCTGAATGTTATGGCAGCAGAAGACCACACTGGGCACTAGCTAGTTAGCTACTAGCTAGTCCAATCTTGTATCAATGGTTCAGCCTGCTGGTGGTGATGTAATGATGTGGGTGATATTTCCTAATATTCCCTTAGTAGGAATAACCTACCTGAGCATTGTTGCTGACCACATCCATCTTTTTATGACCCCAGTGTGCCCATCTGTCCGACTGTGTGATGCTATCGTGTCAATATGGACCAAGGTTTCCAGCACCTTGTTTAATCCATACCATGAAGAATTAGCTATGATAGAAACCCAGGTCCAACCCAATAATGGCAAAGTGTACAAAATAAAATGGCCTGTGAGAGTTTAAAGCCAGCTTCTTTGTAACCTGTCAGAGTCATAATATTTTGAGCATTTATAATGAAGCAAACATGATGACTCACTTTGTTTTTGTGATGAAATGTTCTGTCTCACAATGTTCCAGCTACTAATCAAATCTCTGGTGCCTGTGTCAGAGCTTAATGAGCCACGTTCAGCCTGTCTTCTCCAGTAAAACAGTGGCCTCCGGAATCGGTGACAATTTTAACAATCAATTTTGTTGAATCAGTGTTAGCCACTCAGATGTGTCCTTCCTTCCAGAAACTGTTTAAAATATGACTCTGGTACACTCCACTAATTCCAGGTAATAAGGAGCACCCAGTTTCAAATATCACCACCCGTACTGCACCCTCTGTTGATTTCCTTAATGCAAAATTATGTGGTCATCCAATTAAAGGTGAAAGTTTTAAACCCTGGTAATTCTGGAGCTTAATGATCCCAGTCTTTCAAGACTTCAAATAAAACTGTATGCGGTTCACAATTAAAAAGTTTCCTCCAACCTTATTGTGAGCAACTTTGATAAAGGAGAGGGCTTCATGTGCCAAGTTAAGTAGATTTCTTATGGTAGTGTGGAATTATAATTAAAAGGAATCTCTTCTTTCAGTATCTTCTGATCAATATCAGTTTAAATAAAATTTAATTAACTATTAATGGCGCAGAAGAAGTAGACATTTTTTTTTTTTTGTTCATGAAATTAAAGCTTTGGTTTTACATTTTTGGAAATATGTTCCTTCTTGCAAGAGAAGATCAATAAGAGAAAACTTGAAGAGAGAAAAGGCATGAAGACTGGAAACTGCATCCATGAACTTCAGTAATTAGCATGTTGCATCTTTTTTTTTTTTAATTTTATCATTTATTGAATTCATTTATAAAGTATGTAAAATTGACAAGATTGGGACAGAGCTGTGACTTTTTTTTTTACTTTACTTTTTTACTTTACTTATCTTTCCTCACTATAAGGTTTCTTGTGAGTTTGCATCTACCTCTGAACCCCAAATCTCCACCACAACCTCGTTAACCGTCCCTCAGAGTGACAGCTTTAGCCAAGCTTCAAATGAACTCTAGCTGTTTCATTTGGCTTGATTCTCCTGCTTTCTTAATGTTGTGGAGATGCTGTGCTTAGCTTGTAGGTGCATCTTCAAATGGGAACTACAGCTTTTAAGACCTAACCAACAGTTCTTATCACCATAATATCCTGTTCGCTAGCTTTCAAGCCAAAAATTAAAACAACTGCAGCAACACTTCTTTGAAATACTTGAGTCTGGTTTCCAAATCAAGGAATGCCCATAGTCTGTATACAAAGGATGGATACAGAACCAATGCTGCCAACCATAGCATTAGCTTTTCGGCTAATAAAATCCTAGAATGTATCGAATAAGCTGTACCAAACAGTGGGATGCATTGTTTTTTTAGAAGTTCCAATAAAAATATTCCAAAAAGCACCAACCCCATAAAATCAGGTAACAGGTATTCACTACAAGACAAGGCTGTAATTTTCATATCTCAAATTGCGAATTTAACATATCACTCTACAGGGAGTGAAGCTAGGCTGAAGTGCCTGTTGGCAAAAAGCAGAGGTTTTGACTTTACAAGCACAGCTTCTACCTAATTTACTGAAATATGCCGTTTTAGTAACTGTTCTGAAATTCGGTTATCCAAATGATTCTAGGCCGGTTGCCCGTACAACAGCAGTGATGAAAATCCTTGTAAAATTAGTTAAGACGGAGCTTTTAAGGAAAACTGAGCCTGTGCTTTAACCCCTATGCAGTTTGCTCGTCTCTTTCAGTGCGCCCCAGGGCAGCTGTGGCTACAATGTAGCTTGCCATCACCAGTGCGTGAATGTGTGTGTGTGAATGGATGGATGACTGAATGTAGTGTGAAGCGCTTTGGCTTCCTTAGGGACTAAGTAAAGCACTATACAAATACAGGCCATTTACCATTTAGGCCATTTACCAAAGAGAAGAGTAGACAACGCCACTGTGAGCTTATTGAACCTAATTATCAAAAATGTTAAAATAAAATATTGTTGATTTTTATTTGGCCTTCAATACAATTAAATTCCCTATTTTAATATGAAAATCTTGAGGATCTGAAACCTATTTGATCAAGTCTGCTCCTTGACTGGCTCCACAGAAACAAATATATGTCAAAGGCTTTCAAACCTGTGCACACTGGACCAACGGTGTGTTGCTGCACGTCCTACTGGTACACTGCAGAAGCTGTATGGAATAATCAAGGTGTAGTCCCAACAAAGTCTTCACCTAAAATCAGCAGCTAGATAGTTAAATCTTGTTCCAACAGGACCATGATACCAAACACATTTAACTAATTTTGGAATGAATAAAGCAGGCTAACATTAATCTTCTGAAATAGCCTCCCCAAAGCCTCAACCTCAACTCTATTGAAAATTTGCGGACTACGCTTAAAAGCCGTGTCCGCGACAGGAAACCAAACAATTTAAAAAGAAGGGTGTTGAAGTTCAACCTTGGCTCCTGTTTTTCAGCCTTCAAGGTTGCAGCTTGGGGTTTAGCAGCATATCATCAAGTTAGCCAAACTCCACATTTCAATGGCTGGAATTTTATTTGGATAAAGTCTGCTAAGCAACTTTACAAGGATAAAAAGGCAAGTGTGAACAATACACGACTTCATGTGTTAATGAAACATGTCAGGCAAATTCAAGATGAGTTGCATCAGTAGTTGTAATACTGAATGAGTCACTCAGTTCCATACAGACACCAGTCGCTTAAAGGGCCATTAAAAAGTTCACGCACCTTTACCTCTGCTATCAAAGTAGAAATATAAGTCCTCTCAGTCTAGGTCCAGTTTTCTAAAGGTGTTGCAGCTCTGAAATCAGTTTCAGGGGAGAAGGTACAAAAGTGACATTTAATAAGTAATCCAAATAACCAATTAAACGCCAATGAATTTGTTCTATTTTTGCTTCAAATATATTTCCATCACTTCTCTGAATGCAAATAAAATAAATTAAGTTCTACTAGCTGATATGTGAGGAATCTTCCATCACAGACAACAGAGTAGCAAATCCTGTAATTAGATTTCTTCTAATTGACCTGGAGCATCCCTGTTAGTTCCACAACTAATGAACAGGAATCATGTCTGAATGTTTCAGTGATCTTGGCAATATGGAACGAGCACAGTGGCGTAGCGTTCAGTCAGAGTTTGGTCATGGGTATGTGAAGGCTGTTCCACGGCCCCATCCATAACTCCTCCTCGTCCGACTGCGTTCTGTCACTCGGGCACTCCAGCGGCTCTCTGATGACGAGTCCGTCCGTGTCGTCGTTACTGCCGTCTACCTTGGACTCTCTCTCGGCTTCTTCCGACTCGTTTCTCTCCACTGTGCTCTGGGGCTGCTCCGTGCCTTCCTGCACCGCTTTGAGCAGGTTCGATTTCGACGCCACGCTTTCCAGGCCTGCGTTGCTGGTGCTGGTTGACCCTAAAGAAACGCTGGATTGTTGCGTGTTGAACACATTCAGCGTTTTGCTGTCAGGGTTGGAGAAAGAGGACGTGGTTGTTGTGGTGGCAACCGTCCCCGAGCTCTGGAAGGTGCGGAGTGTTTTGCACCCGCCATCCGGCGTCGTTCTGAAGCTGTTCAGGGGAACTCTTTCTTCCAGCGTGGCAGCCATTTTGTCTAGTTTTTTAAAGTGCTTGGCCAGCCTTGAGCTGAAGATAGGAGAGGGGAGTTTGAGATTGTTGTTCGTAGTGGTGGTTTGCGTGGGCCCTGTGGTGTTTACTGAGCGTCGGGTGCGGATGATGGAGCCATTCTGGGCCACGTAGATGCTCCCATTAACGTTGACTTGGCTGTTGTGGGTGGAGGACAAGCGCCCACGTTGGGTTTCTGGCGCGCTTTCCTCACCCGTGGAGCTGGTCTCGTACTCTCGGTCAAACACCAACTTGACCCGACGTTTTCTGCTGCCCTGCTGAGAGAAACACATCAATAATGTGACTTTAAACTGCTGACCTTGAGAGTTTCATTGAGGCAAGAGAAATGAATCGTAAAAGTGATGATACAAAGCACAAAAATTGAACATCTGCTGTCTGCTGCAAAGTGCTTTTTCGATAATGCCTCAAAACTCCTTCGGTGAACTGTACTGAGTAGTTACCCTGATGATGTATTGTGGTGTGCACTGGGGAACTTCACACAGTTCACACATCTACTCACAAAAGGCCATCGAAAGTTTAAAACTGAAATTAAAGGCATTTTGGAGGATAATGCACTCCTTCTTCCTTCTCTCACTGGCAGTAAGTGCCTCTGTGGTGTCTACATTGAGGGGGTGTCAAAAGCTAGTGTACTTCCTCTGCCAGTCCCCAAGCCTGGATAAATAGGAGGGCTTTCTCAGGAAGAACTCAAGTCTGTTTACCCATCTGCTATAGCAAACCCTTGGGAAATAGGTGCATTTAGTTCCACCAGCAGCTTTGCAAGGCTGTATAAAAGGTTGACAGGGTGATGGCGTATCTCTAATCTTTTTCAAAAATAAAGATTGACTATGTTTGACCCACATAAGTATTCTTGATTTATGATTTTAAGCTTCATCTCCAAGGTTTTGGTTAGATTTAGGCATACAAACTAGGGTTAAAGCCTTTCACGATATTAAACAGCTTTCTTTGCTAGCATTAGAGACTTACCAGTGATGATATTAGCATCCATTTAACAAACAGTTATTCCCACAGTACATAGAGGTGTTACTACAAGTTGTAACAACCACTTGGGTCTCATTCCCAAGGCGTCAAAGCTGCTGGTGTCTTGCAGAGAAGCACAAGGAATCCAGTGGCATCCCTGCTGTGATGCATTCGGTGGCAATACTGGGGCAAAACTGAAAGATGTCTCACTCCCAACTCATTATGTACAGTATGGGCGCTTGTAAAGAACGGCCTTGTTTTAACTTAAATAGTTTACGATGTCTGAAAATAAGCAGGAGGTAAAAGCAACAGCAAGAACTATTCGGCGAGTGAAAATCAAGCAAAACAAAAAGTGCAAAGTACAAAGCTTCCAAACAGGACATGGCCCGCTGGCTGACAGAGACACTGTGATTTATTTATGTGTTGCTTTTTAAAAGAGGACAGTTATCTCTCAGCATCCAGTGCTACCACTGCCAGTGCATCAAGGCAGCTACACCAAAGGACACCTTGTGTGTTTCTCTGTGACAGCAGCGGTATATGACAGAATAGCACTGTGTGATGGGCTAGGAAGACGATGTGTTACAATATCAGCTTATGTAACTTGCACAGTGGCTTTCTGGGTGAATACAGTCTTTTAGGAAGACATCCTAAGAAAAGCTGTGTATAATCTATAACTAATAATAAATGATTTGACTAATTTTGAACAATGAGGTAGCGTTTATGTTTAGGTTACATTGCATTCAGAGCTCCACAGCCAGAACTGGCCAAAGGACGAGTTCCACAACCCTGATTCCAAAAAAGTTGTTACACTGTATAAAATGTAAATCAAAACACAATGCAGTGATATCCAAATCTCATAAACCCATGTTTTATTCATAATAGAACACAGAAAATAAATTGAATTTAAAAAAAAAAACTGTTTAAACTGAGACATAAATTAGCTCGCTTTGAATTTGATGAGAGCAACTCACCTTAAAAAAGTTGGAACGATGGTAACAAAAGCCTGGAAATGTAAGTGATTCAAAAAAGGAACAGCTAGATGAAAATCTTATAACTGATTAGATTAAGTGGGACTAGATGGCCACATCATTGGGACTAAAGAGGACTATCACCATCCGGTTTGATATCAGTGCTCAGTTCAAAAACCTGCATCCTTGATGGTATGGGGGTGCATTAGTGCCCTGGCACCTTATATGCAGGTTTTAGAGCAACATATGTTCCCATCTACACAACTTTATTGCCAATTCAATTCAGTTCAGTATAATTTTGTTTATATAGCGCCAATTCACAAAAACTATCACCTCAAGGTGCTTTATATTGTAAGGTAAAGACTAGTGCTGTCAGCGTTAATCTTGTTAAAATGACGTTAACGCCATAACCGCATTAACGTGGCAAATCTCCATTAGCGAGTTAACGCGGATTGCCCCGTGCGTGGGGCTGCACGGCGCTAACGCGTTAACAAGCTAACCACGCTAACGCATTAGCGCCGTGCAGCCCCACGCAGAAGGCCTTACATATTTCAGCAAGACAATGCTAAACCACATACTGCATCTATTACAAGAATATGGGTTTGTAAGAGTTGAGGTGCTGAACTTGCCTCCCTGCAATCCAGAGTTTTCCCCAACCAGGAAACATTTTGCACATAAAGGAAAACTATGACAAATAAGACCCTGGACTGTTGAGCAGCTAGCTTCACGTATCAGACAAGAAATGTCCAGAAACTGCTCTCCTCTGACTAAAAAAAGGGGTTAAAGTTGGGACTGTTGCTGCCATCAACTTTAAATTCTTCACACAACAGCCCAACGTTTATGGAATTGAAGTTGTATTTCAGGTGATATATGTATTTATAGGGAAATCAGGCTATCTACACCCAGGCTATCTACACACCAGGCTGAAGACATACCAAACCTCCTCTGGTCAGAAGACTCAACATTTCCATGTCATTGCAAAGATTTTCATTTAATTGCTGTTAAAATAAATGTTTTTTCATTTTAAAGTCAGAAAATGAGCAACAATCAAAAAAGCACTTTGACTCACTGCAAATACAAAGACATGTCAGCAGTGTGACTCAGCAAGGCAGACTTTGGATCATCTAATAATGAGGTTTTTGTGTGTGTTTTTTAATAAAAGAATTTGAAAAGAGGAAATGATTTTGGAAATATAGAGGATGTTGGTCTTGGATGTAATCTTTTATAACACCAAACTAAATTATTTAAGTTTAATATAGTAGGTCAGGGTCAACACTGCTACATGTTCACACACACATACACACCATGTAACCCTTAAAGATCTTTTTTTAATTGTGTTTAACCTTCATTGTATAGAAGAAAGTATATGTTCTCCATTACAAAGAAAGCATCTTTTCTTCCTGCTGGTAAACGCTGCTGGAAGAGCTGACTGCTAGCAGAAGAATGAGCAAAGAAAGAGAAATGACTAATGAAAAAAGCTTGAGTAAACCTTAAGTGCAACAAAGAGAGGTCAGTAAATAATCTCTGAGCCGCAGCAGGAGAGAAACAATCAGCTGGAAGTGGGAGCTTTCACAATCGGAAAATGAGACAAGTCGGCTCAGGGGGAAAAAACTGTAGATGTAAAGCAGACAAGCACTTCACGAAGACGAGAGAAAGGCTGACTGGGGGGGGAAAGGGGGATTAAAGTTACAAGTCAAAGAAAGAAAGAAAAAAAAGAAGAGAGACAGTCAGAGAGGGCAGCAGAGGACACGCCGACACTTTAAATTACAGTGGATGTAAATCACGCCAAACAGGAAAACACACAAAAAGAGAAAGATTAAAGTTATAAATTCCACTCAGGTAATGACTTCACTCTCAATCCAAGCATTTTCACCCAAGACCTTACTGAGTGGCAAAGAATTTAATCTCGGCTCAGCTGACTCCCAAATCCCCCTCTTCTTCATCTTCGGGATCTTCACCTTCTTCCCCATTGTGGTCGCTGCTTTTCTCCTCCTCCTCGTCCTCTTCGCTGTCCTCCATGATTGGTGACAAGTCGTCCGAGCTGTCCGTCGGGCCTGAGCTGATGTCCGACTGGGTGTGACTGGAAGCTTGCCTGCTCGTTGACGGCTTTCCAAATGCAGCACTTTTTACCTCTTCTTCAGATTCCTCGCTCTCTTCTTCACTCTCTGGCTCTGTTGCTTCACGTGGAGGCCGTCTGGAAGTTTTGGGCCTGGAACTAGAAACGGTTGAACGCGAATGTCTAGAATTTTCCGAGTCCCTGCTGCTGTTTCTATCAGTCTCTTTGCCGCTCCTGTCTCGCCGTCTGCTGCTGTTTTCCCTTCTAAAGCTCCCTCTACTGCTTCTGCTTTTATGACGTCTCCTGCTGTTGCTGCTCACAGAACTATCACTAACTTTTCTTTTTGCCGGTTTTCTACTCATTTTTTTCCTCTCATCTTCCGTCTCAGACTCAGACCACTCTCTCTGCTCATCTTGGCTTTCCTCTTCCTTTCCGTTTCCTGAGTCGGACTCAGTTTTTTCTGTTTCTGTGTCATACTCGGCCTCATCTGTTTCTGCCGGGACACCTAATGTGTGGCTGCTTGCGTCTGAGAAACTGAATTCCGACGGAGACTCTTTGCTGCCACTTCCTGTTTCCGAATCACTTTGAACACCGCCGCGAAATCTTTGTTCTTTTCTCCACCATCCCTCAATGGAGCTGTTCGGCTCTCCGAACTCCCACCTCCTCCCCTCCTCTCCTGTGGCTCCCTCAGACACTAAAGCAGAAACGCTCATATCTCCTATGGAGCCATACATCTTCCCTGTGTCCCAGCTTTCGCCGTTGCTCCACTGTCCACCTCCCACCCTGGCTGGTCCCTGGAGCCTTCTGGCTAGGGAGATAACACTGAGGGCCCCGCTCAGCTTTTGTTCCATTGCTGGGGGTTTGCTTGCTTCAGTGGACATCTGGAAATAACTCCCATCTATGACCATGGTGCCATCCCGGCTGAAAGACTGGCCAGAGGACAACAGTCCAGGGAGCCGTCCCCTGTGCTCTGGCCTGATGCCTCCTCCTCCTCCTCCAACTGCATTGTTTGAGCCGCCATCTCTGTTGCTTCTCCCCCATGTTTCCATTTCTCCTCTTCCTCCCCTCTCCCTCCTTATTTCTACTGCTTCATCTCTCCCTACTCTTTTATTTTCCCTCTTCCCTGCTCCCCCATTCTCAAACCCAATTCTCACTCCTCCCGCTTTTCCCTCCTCCACTTTTTCTCCTCCCCTGCCTCCCTCCTCTATCGGTCCAATTCTGGCTTTGTTCCACGGAGGGTGAATGGCAGGAGGCTGTCCAGACTTTTTCCCCGCAGAGGACAGCGTCGTACTCACTCGCATCAAAGCCTTCAACCTGGTAGCCGCGCTCGAGCTCTTAGGTTTAGTGTTAGCAGTTGTACCACCTTCTTGTTTTTTGTCAACCTCAGTTCTCACGTGTCCGTGGGTCTTTCCCGGGGCTGGAATAGGTTGAGCCTGAAGGTGGGAAGGGTGTGGAGCTAATTTGTCTCCTTGAACTTTTCTCCTCACCTGGTGCAATGATGACATTAGTTCAAAAACAAGTTAGATTACACTAACATTTGACCATAAAGAGCTACTAACTACTAACTTTACAGCACGCTTTCAATATGAATAGTCACATAAAATGAACCCATTTCATTATGTAGTACATTGTAACAAAAATAAAAAAGATGCACTGCAACCTTAAAAGGATAGCTGAACATTTATGATTAACAGACAGATCCCAAATAGCATCCACACTAATCTGGGTTACTTTTAGCGCTCGCAAATATGGGCCAAACACACATTGCCATCTGAGATGAGAAAAGCCTGAATTAGGCTTTCTTTTTAGGATAGTGCTGTACAGTGTTTTTCTTTCTAGCTAATTCCTCCAGTTTCAATCCTTCTGCTTTCAGTCACTGTAAATCTTGAGCCACCCTTCATTTCTGATGTGCTGATTTATTGCATGTGCCAACATATGCAGGAATACGAGGGATTCTAATGATCCTAGGAGTCAATATGTGGTATGAACACCTTTATTCTTCAGCACAGCCTGAACTCTCTTAGGCAAGCTTTATTATAACTTATTTAAGTAGTCTTCAGGAATAGTTCTCCAGGCTGTGTCGAGGATATTTCAAAGCTCTTCTTTGGATGTTGGCTGCCCTTTGTTCTGTTCTCTGTCACGATGATCCCACACAGATTCTGTAATGTTAGGGTCCAGGCTCTAGGGTGGCCAGTCCATGACTTTTACTGCACTGGCAGAGTGTTCGGGATCTTTGTCATACAGAAAATTGAAGTTACTGCCAATCAGACATCCGTCCAAATGGTTTTTCAATAGTGGATCTAAATCTGACTTTTCCGACTTTCTGTTTTGACAAGATCCCCAACACCAGCGGTCCCCACCCTTTTTTGCGCCACGGACCGGTTTAATGTCAGACAATTTTTTCACGGACCAGCTTTTAAGTTGTGGTGGATAAATACAACCAAATAAAATCATATGACCATGACAAAAACTGTGGTATTTTGTAAATATAATACTAAACGCGAATTCACCGTGTAATTGTGTAACTTTGTTAGCAGCGTCCTCCTGAAATGCGCCAACAACATTGAGAGTAACATCCTCCGCTCTCCCCCTTAATGCTCTCTGGTCGCTATGGTAACACATAAATATTTCTTTCAAAATAAGACACACAACTACAACACGGGAAAAGACCCAGGGAAACCGAGTCAACAATAAAAACCCTGAAAAACATCAATTTCGCACCCAAGCCTCGACTCTCGCGGCCTGGTACCAAACGACTCACGGAACCGTAACGGTCCATGGCCCGGGGGTTGGGGACCACTGCCCAACACCACCGGCTGAAATGCACCCGCAAACCATGACAGAGCATCCACCGTGTTTTACAGATGACTGTAGACGCTCACTGTTGTAGCTTTCTCCTCTCCTCCCTGCCTCTGCCTCTATCATCTAATTTTAGGGTCAAATAGCCAAAACTTTAACCAAATTTTCAAATTTGGATTCATCACTCCAAAAGTCCTGTTGCCACCAATTGTCAATCTAGGTCTTGGAAAATTTGCTTCGAGCTTTTCTCCCAATTTTCTGACATAATAATGGCTTCTTGACAGGCACCGTTCCCTTGAGACATTTTAGCTCTTTGGGAATCACATTGTTGGTGCAAAATGACTAGTTTATGCCTACAAAACTGGGTAATTTGGGCATTTTTTGCTGAGGAAAACCAAAGAAAAAGGAATAAATTATGTGATTGTGCAACAGACTGATAGTAACAAAGAAGCTAAATATGCTATTTAAAATGAGCTTGTTGCTAAGGTCTGTGTGGACACTACACCAGTTCATCACTTGAGTTAAGTGTATTATGCTCGCATGATTTATGGGTCGGTGTTAACAAACTCTTACTCTGAAAATCATCAGATACAAACACTGGACTGAACATGAGTAAAAAAGCAGCCAATGTCCAAAGAATATCTAAGTACTGCAGTTTAGCACAGTAGTGTTGAACTATTCCTTTAACCAATTCTCTACAGTTACACCAACTAACTGTGTAACTGTAGGTTCATTATTCTCTGGTTTTTGAGAATATCGTGAAAATCTTACGGACTCTGTTACCAGCCTGTATAATCTGCTCTCCAGCGTTTCCCTTTTGTATTCTAATTTTATATTTTCCTGCATTTACCTCTCCATCAGACTCCTGTGGGCTGTAGTAGTAGCTGCCGTCATCGTCAACAACGACTTCTCCATATTCATCATAGAGGCCAGAGGGCGAGATCAACTTCCTGCGGCTGCCGTACTGAGGAAGGTCGTACCTGGATAAAAAAATCAGAGGGAGGGGGGAAAATAGCAGGATGTTACACATAAGCTACAATCAATAAGCGCATATGCAGAGCAAAGTTGAACCTATACTGAGTTTTAAGTTATTATTTTGAGGTTTCTTTTTTATTGTTGGCTATATTAATAAGCAAACAGAATCCACTGTGCAGCCAATCAGAAGTAAAGACAGGAGAGAAAGCTGCTTACAGACAAAACTGACGAACTTGGCTAGTGCTTATTCGCAGACACTTACAGCGATAACACATAGGGCCACAGTGTGGTTCATGCCAATGATAAGCGGCGTCTAATGACTTGCCTAGGCAAAGCTGCCTTAATCACAAAAGGAGCATTTTGTTGCCAGGAGACATTTTGTTAGCAGAAAACACTGGAATCGATTTTCCCCCTTTTGTCTCTCTTTGTTGCCTGTTGCCGGGAGCGCTGCCTGACTCCATCGACCGAAAAAAACGTGTTGTGTATCACTACTTAGGCTCCGTGCCCTGCAGCAAGCAACTCGGGGAGCCAGTGGGTCAAAAAGCACATCTTTTCAAATGCCATTCTGAAAACAATATGTCCCAGTGTGATTAAAGTAACAAATGTGCTCCAAGTCCTTTGGCTTCATTTAGAGAGCTGTGCAGAAATGTTGCCCTGTGTAATCATTCTGCTTACAGTCAACTGGTGAGAAGTCGCCCTCCCATTACATTAAGTAGCAAAGTAATAAACAAATGGAAAAGGCACGTGGATGATGGGTGAGGGGGAGAGAAGAAGGAGGTAGAGGTGTGTTAAGAGATAAAAGGGAAAGAAGAAAGAATGAGTGAAAAATGGAGGGGGGTCAGAGCAGAAAGGCTGGGTAATACATAAAAAATGTCACATTTATAAGCCTAACAGTATGGCCCCTGAACGCTAAGGTAGTGTATCTTAACTGTTCTCTTTCACTCAATGATAGGATTTTAATTATTAAACTGCAGACTCAAACAGAAGTGTTCACACAGACATATTACTCAAAGGCAAGTCTCCTTCTTTCATCTGAGGAGTCTTTCCCCCTACTTTCCCCTCTGTCTTCAACTCTTGTCTTCCCTTCAATCGTTTCACCCTTTATCACTCCATCCCCCCACCTCCTGTGGCCACTAGGGGGCAGTAGTAACATGAGTCAGAGAAATGTCTTCTGCAGCATCAAGATACCAGCATCAGTCACTGCCAGCGCTTCATAGTATTTTTGTAGCTATGTGTCAGAACCTAAATGGACCAAACTGGGTCACTGGTGGATCTCCAAATGGTAAATCATGAGTCAGTGTGTGATCTCATTTGTACACAGGTAGAACTGCAGGGTGTACGTGTTCACTAACTGAAAAAAAAAAAATGGTTGTCATCACATTTTGGACAAAATTTGTTGAGATTTATGTAGATATGGAGGAAACAGTTTCTTAATAGGCATTTAAAACGTATTTGGAACCGGGGCTGTCCCTTACTGAAGGATTAATCCACGGAAGTGTTGATTCTTCACTTAGTCCACACATTCATATAGTTGTAAGAAGCTCTTGACCTTCTTACAACCACATGAAGCTAAAGCCTGCCAGACAATAGCAAGACATGGCATAGCCAATCACCACCTTTACAACACGAAGAAGAATGAAATGTGTTAAAGGTTTGGTCTGACTGGTAGTTGCAGAGATGTCCGTGGATTCTTGACTTTGGGTAGTCATTGACTGCAAAGAATTAAACAATCCTTCAATTAAAAAGATGTTATTTCATCCCAGTACTTACAAAAATGGCTGTAATTCTCAAGCAGTTAATTAAATACTTTCGATAGACCCCTTGAATTAAAGCTGAAAGTCTGCACTTTAATCACAACCTGATTACTTGATTTAACTTTAACCGATTGCCTGTATAGTATGGAGACTTAAACCTGTTCATGTAACTGTCAGTGGGTCTCCAAATGCTAAAGCGTTAGAACGTAGGATGCTATAAACAAGTGTACAAAAGCTTTCCATGTACTTTACACTTGTATTATATTGCATATTTTCTTTTTTCCAGGCTTGGTTCAAACTTGAAGTTATGTCAGAACTCTGTGAAGAGCATTAAAGAATTTAAAGGGTGATTTTTCTGCCATTGTATCTTCCCCTGACGAGGTCCATTTACTCTGACAGGATGGAAACATTATTGTCTTGCTGCTTCTTTAGATTGGATGTAGAGATGGAAAGAAAACAGTTCCTACAATAAAGTAAATGGATCATGATTTAAAAAATACAGAACCTTTCCATGAGACAGGACAGTTCTGTTGTGTTCAAGATCTCAGTCAAACCGGGCAATTCACACCTGAACCACACTCGGTGGACAGACTAGATCACAATGTGAATATGATTTTAGGGTTGAGCTGTCACTTTAATACAACGTGCACCTAAAATAAGCTGGACATGACTTCAGCTAATCCATTTGTATTTTCTGCTCTCATTCAGCTAATCTTTCCACGTTTTCTATTGTCCTCACATTTCTTTTTATGTGGGTGCCCTAACTGAGCTCCTATCAGCTCCACGGCAGTCACACTGCTCAACACCCACACCAATAACAGTTTTGGAAAAGCGAGGTTTAATCCCTTATTGCTCTGTAGCATTTATGGATTGAGTATTTCACTCTTGACTAGAGGGCAACATGAATTTGGCTCAGTTTGTTGTTTTTGTTGTTTTCCTTTTTTTTTTTTAACACAGCATCAAAACATTAGACCTGCGCAACAAATGGTTCCAGTTTATATTCTGCATCTGTGTAAATCCAATCAGAATCATGCCAGCAGCAGATGGCTACATTCCCACATGCAGAGAAAATCCCATTTTGGCCTGATATTTTCAAGAAAGTTCAAAGCAAAGGTCAAAAGGTTGCCAACCAGGCTTTTGGAAGTGTATACTGTAAAACAAAAAAAAAGGATTTGTGGAAAAACAAAAATCAGGAATGAGAAATGAGAAATGTTAACCAAAGCCTGAGAACTGGTTCGGTATTTGCTGGCACGGACTGTTTACGCCTTTTATTTGCAAGTGAACGAAACAAAGTGATTAGATCTCAGTCCCACAGGGTCACAAAGTCTGATTTTCTGATCCGGTGTGCGTACAGAGTCAGACACGAGTTTGTGGATGTTGCTCTAAGCCACCAGCATCTGGCCTATTGTCTGCTTCCACGGCTGGCTGCCTGATTAGCTGCTACAGTATTGCAAAGCTAGGCAGAGAGAATTAGCTGTATGTGTGTACGCGTATGCTATGCACGTGTGTGCAAGAACGAGCAAGAGAGCATCTGAGTGATTGTAAGTGCGAGTGAATGAACGTGCTTGCCGTAAGAGAATTTGTGTGTGTGTTCTTCCACTGTGCGTTTATGAGTGTGCGTAGGTGGGTGTATAAAATCAAGTTCTCTGGAGTCTGCAGCTAAAATTATAAAAATTACACAATGCATCACAGATGGCAAGCTCTGTGTGTGAATAACACACACACACACACACACACACACAGATACAGGAGGGATGGATTTCGGGGAGTCTTCATGAGGCTTGCTCATGAACACTTTGACCTAAAGTGTGTGTTTTTTATATACTGTATTCTTTTTACCTTCAAGCAACCCAAAACACACACGGAACAAAATCACCTTTCTGAAATCTCCTGACTTCCTGTAGTTTGAAGGATACACGAGCGGCGTAGTATGAGGCAGGTCGCCGGTGTCAACATTTCACAGTAGCCAACACACTGTGTGACTGATGCAATCAGCTTGATGTCAAAGCCGCTGCCACGTGGCTGACATGACACTCAGCTGGATAAAGCGAACACAGTGAGGTCCAGACTCACGCAGGAGGAAACGTGTTGTAAGGGACCCTTGCTATCAGTGCTAGCGGTCAAAGGTTGGAGATGGAACATAGCAGAGTTGGCCCGCATTCATTTCCTGGAGATTTTTTTTCTCCGCTGTGTATCACTGTTGGTAAATGCTGCATTGCTCTGTAACACCACAAACAGTAAAGTGCCAGGTAAAGATAAGAGCTGAAAGAAATCCGTTGCTACAGTTCTGTTCACGCTGCTATGAATGACTGCTGCTAAAACATGAGACCTACTGAATGTTTCTTTAATGAATTAAATGCCGTATTTGCAAGTTCAACATTGAAACTGACCGTGTGGTTACAATCATGACCATGGAAATAAAACCAGTAATTTTATCTGTATAAGCTAATTTTAAAGGTGGTTGCATTATGTTAGATTATTTCTGATTATATATCAACACAAACCTTTTGTGAGAAACATGAACTCTTCAATAACTCCTTTTTGTTCGTAATTACGCCGTGCTACTTCGCGGGTCTTGTTACCGTTAATTTGTAGATTCAAGCATTAAAACTAATTTTAATTAAACAAGTGAAATTTTTAAAAAATAGTAATGTGCTTAACTATTATTTTTGCTTTTTTTTTGCAAAAGAGCAACTTTGAATATTCATGTAAAACAACAATAATTATATTTTTGCATTCAAAATATGTTAATTAAAAAGCTTGAGGATATTGTTGAATTAATCATTACAGAAACATTAAACTTATTTAATTAATGCTGTTAATTTAGGGAAGCTGTTGCATAAACCTTGTGTTATGTTGGATGGCGGTCTAAAAAATTTGCACTCTACAGCATAGATGGTCACTATTAACTTATTGGACTAAGGAACAAGACTGTGCCAGTCGAGAGCGAACTGGGCTGTTCGTTCCAGAGACAATAAGCCACTGCTGCAAACACATCAAAAGCAAAATAAATTCTTTTTTTGTAATACAATCTGTGACGCTAACACAAAGCTAGCAGCCAGACACCCCCAGACTCACAATGATGCATAAGCTGATTTTAACCCAAGCCCAACCAAAGAGCTTGATTTTCAACGGGTGAAAGAGGCAGAGATGAACAGGACTGTAATGTCTCGTCACACTCCACACAGCAGAATCAGTGTAACCACAATATTTTTCTGTGATGTTATCTGAAGGCTGTTTTTCATCACCTCTGATATCAGATTTGTGGTAAAATTTAAATAGACTACTACTAAAAAAGATCTTCCATGTGTCCTTCTAATTAGACAGAAAATATATAAGAAAATATATAAGATTAAAAACTAACTTCCTACAGTAAATAGATTTTTACTTCCTATAGTAAATACGTAAAATAAGTAATTTCTTTAAAACAAGTAAAAAGTGTGTAATAGATTACTTTTATGAGTAACAACACTGCTTGATGACTGGTTGAGACATTTTGACACAACTGTCTAGAAATTTGTTTTTTTTTTAAATTAATTTTAATTAATTTTGAGTGAGGTCAAGTTAATAATTTAAAATTTATTTAAAAATTTGGCTTATATCCACCAAGATCTTAAAGGTCAACTTAATCACTTAGTAGTCTAAAACTGAAAAAAAAGGGTAAAACTTAGAAACTGTGATTCTTACAAGTGTGGCCTGTTAACACATAGAAAGTACTGTATAAAGATTTAAAACATCATGTAACATTTGACCTCTGACCTCTCCTTCTAGGTCAATACATTGATCTGAAGGTCAGAGTTATAATAATGCTATATAGAGCTATTTAAAACTATGTTTCTTACTGTCATTGTTTGTATTGACCACACATAGTCACATATGGGGAATGAGTTATAAGGATTCTAAACAACACATTACTTTGGACACGTACTCTAAAATATTGTCAAGAGTAAGTGAACGAGCTGCCTAGTTAGGGATACACTTAAGTATAATATTATAAGTTATTCACGTCCAGTTATTTGCAAATCAATACCTATTATCAATTACCCACTGCTACATACTGTTTGTGTAATCAAAGTAAAGATCTGCCATGCTACTCTCATCTGATTTTTGTGCTTAAAGACACGTAACCTTGATCATTAAAGCATAAAAAAGCACTGACTTAAAGGGATGGAGCCAGTGATATGTCTACACATAACAGACAACTTATCAAAGAACTGATTTTAAATCTTTAGGTTTGTAATTAGTAACAAAAACCCACCGTTTGTTCAAATTTCTGCACCAACAATGTGTTTCCTGAAGAGCTATTATTTGAAAACGTGACATATTTTCGCCAGGTGTGCAGTGAATCCTTAAAAATTTTATGAAAATGTGAGACAAAAAAGAAATGGCAGGTCTAGAAAAAATATCTACAGCAGATGTGAGCAGTATCTTAAAGTTCTGTCCTTAAAAAAAAACGGAAAAAACTCAGCAAAGACCTGGCACAGGACCTAAAAAATGCATCTGGCCCTTCAGTTGATCATCTACTATTCACTGAAGCCTCATCAGAAATGGTCTCAGTGGAAGGGTGGCTGTCAAGAAGCCATTCTTAAGGAAGGGAAAGAACCAGAAAATGCTGAGCTATGCCAAATTACACAACAACTGGACTGAAAATCAGTGGCAACAGGTCTGATAAAGAGATGAATCCAAATTTCTGGTTCAGTTCATCAACTTGCCACTTGATTGGCAAAAGCTTCATTTTTCATGACAACGATGTCGAATACAATGCCAGTGCAGTGAAAGCATACCTGGAAGTTAAAACACACGATGGAACACAATCAGTCATGGATTGGCCTCCCCAGAGCCCGGACCTCAACATTATAGAAACAGTGTGGGATCATGTCATCAGAGAAGAGAACAAAAGGCAGCCAACATCCAAAGAAAAGCTCTGAACGTCTTGAAGAAGTCTGGAGAACTATTCCCGAAGACGACTTAAAGAACTTACAAGAAAGCTGTTTTCTTGTAATGAAGAGGGTTTGGACTGTGTTGAAGAGTAAAGGTGATCATACCAAATATCGACTTTCAAGCTTGTTAGAATTGTTCAAACTCTGTTTTTCCTCATATGCTCTATTTCCATGCATATTTGCAAATGCAATAAATGACTGGACCTATTTAATTTTATTTTCCCAGCAAAATATAAAGAAATAAGAGATAGTTTAAGTCTTTTACACACAAACCTTTACTGTGTAACTAACTTGATTGATTTGTGGGGTTTTTTGTTGCTCTTTCCTCTTATCTTGTTCTGTATTTGTTTACTTGTGATTCCATTTATTTTTCCCTCACTCACTAACATCAGCTATTGAAAGTGAAGTCGTACAGCACCACCCTAAAACATGCAACATGCACACACATATTTGAATATTTATGTATTTTTTTTCCCTGTTATTTTTCAATGTCTTTTGTACGTCCTGTCTATTGTTGAAAAATAAAGCATGGAAAAGAAAGATGAGCTCTAAATAGCTTTTCTTTTGCTAACTGCATTATTTTAAATTTGATATTCTCAGGTTCATTGTTGCTGACTTTAGAGCTAATATGAACGTTTTCAAAGCCTGACAAAATTTACATGGAAAGAAAACACCAAAACGATAAAGGACGCGTGCAAAAACAAGCTGGGTATAACAAAGAAGTACAATTTGATGTGCGGCGACGTACTAACCCGTGGTCATAGTTGTAATAATCCTGTGTGTAGTAGTCATGGCCAGGATCGATGCCAGATTCCATTGATAGTTCCTGTTAGATTGACAGACCTTTGTTAGAAGCTTCCCACACACACACACACACACACACACACACACACACACACACACACACACACACGGATAATTTTATAGGACATGACTACACATACATACACACTCATAGTGATGACTTTGACTGCATTAAGACTTCCACAAACCCATACTCCAACAGACAGACACCCATAGGGATTAAATAAGTACAGAAACAAGAGCGAGACTGAGTACCTCAGGTCGGAGCAGAGAAGGTCGGAGAAGTTGTTGCGTCTACCAGAGGGACAGAAAAGTGGTGAATGGAAATAAAAAAACAAACAAAATGGAAGTATTTCAGTGCTGTCCCTCAGAAATGTGTACATTTATATTAGAAACATAAAATCGATAGTTGATGCCCCGCCATTCAGTTTCTCTAGAAAGCTCAGGATCCAATGTATGTATATGCTTTCATTTGATGTTATCTGTCAGATTGTAGGAACGTGGGAATGAGGTTTTATCAAGCAGCGGATATAACTTCTGAACTCAATTTAAGCTGAAATTGAGTTTGAAAATGCATGCACTGCACAAGTGACTGGATGACTCTTTATAGGACAGCAAGACCAATGACATGTATTTAACAATGGGGACGTGGCAGAAATGTCCAGGATGTCTAAAGAGCCAACTCTTTGGAATCTTGAAAGACTGGGTAAAGTTTTTAAACATATATTTAACTTCAAGACTTCCATGTACTGTAGTGGCCTTTTTAAATTATAACTTATAAAGCCAGTTACATGCACTGTGTACTGTAAATGCTCTTTCTTCTTGATAGCATCAAACAGAAAAAAAGATGGAAAGCAAACCAAGGCATAAATGTAAGTGAAAGCATGCAGACATGCAACGACAGCATGCACACCCAAGACACCTACCTCATGTTGTCCATATCCACGCCTACAAGATGAAAGACAGCAAAAGTGAGACCGCTAGCCTAATAATACCAAGAAAACACACTGTCTGGGCTATAGCTCTGTCTTAACATACATGTCAGTGCTTTGATGAGAATCTTTTCTTCCTGTAAAGGAAATGTTTAAATAATTAAAAAAAAAATAAATAGAAGGGGCTTACTGGAAATATTTCACAACGAGTGTAAATTAACCCAGTTTCCAGGAAGGAAGCAAGAAGATGAGATGCGTCTAAGTGATTGTATGGGATTTTGTGTACGTTGAGAAAAATGGATAATGGGCGACGACTTTGTAAGAGAGAAAGAGAAACACAGCCAAATGAAATTGAAGCCATTGTGTCATCCACGTCTATTGTTGTTGTATCTTTGCAAATATTGTGATTAGATTTACAAATGCAATTTCACATCTCATTTGCAACTCATATGAACTCATTCTGCTGCTGAGAATACTGTTAATGGTGTATGTCAATATTAACCAAAGAAGTAATAATCATATTTCAGTAAATGTGTAAATTCCAACTAGTTTAGCAACTGAGTACATGGGTACTTATTCTCAAGATCAGCAAAGACTTGTGCATGGAAACACATAGGGAAGCATATACTGCAGGTGATACTGTGGTGGCCCATGCAGTGCTGTGAAAAAGTATTTGCACCCTATTTGACTTCTTAGTTTTTTGTGTGTCACAAAGATAACCTGAGTGAATACAAAATGCTGTTTTTAAATTGTGATTTCATTCACAATGGAAAATTCATGATTCTATCAATTGCAGCAAGTCTCCCAGGTCTTGAAGCAGCTAAGCAGCAAACATGACACTACCACCACCATGTTTGACTGTTGGTGTGATGTTCTTTTTCTGAAACGCTGTGTTAGCTTTGTGCCAGATGTAACAGGACCCAAACGCTCCAAAAAGCTCAGGTTTTGTCTCGCAAGTCCACAAAATATCACTTTAACAGTCTTGGGCAGTGTTGGGGAGTGACGGAGTACATGTACCGGCATTACGTATTTAAAATACAAAATATGATACAGTTACCATTTTAAAAGGGGATAATTAGAATACAGTTACTTTGTTGAAATAAATGGATTACACGGCTGTCTTTTCCTGTTTCATATGTTAGGATATCCCTTCTCTAATTTTGGTAAATCCACGCATTGCTGGAAACCCAAACAAAACATGAAATAAGAGGCTCTAATGTAAGCATCCTGTTAATGTTAGTGCTGTGAGCTGCACAACGGACCTGAAGCCAACACAACAGAGCAAGCAGTACCCGGGCAGGAATGCATATCTTACTTGGAAATTCCGACACAACTTCTTATTTAAATAAGAAAGGAACGGGAGAAATCTGACCGTTCATTGCAAAATCTGTTTGCCAGCAAACAAGCTGCTCTCAGCGTCAAAAGACTCCACCTCCAACCAAAAAAAACATCTGGAAGTAAGTTCTTTTTAAAAACCTAACGTTAGCTTACTGCATCTACCTTGTTTTAGTTGTGGTAGCTACCCGAGTTATGTGACACTTCGGTAACTTTGATGTACTATTGCTGTTTGATTTATTACTATTACTGAAGGCTACTACACCGAGCTAACAGACTGCAGACTGTTAGACTTGGTGGATAGCATTAACAATCTGCTAGCTGCAAATAATCATGTGCAGTTCTGAAAGCAGTCGATGAACTAACCTCAGCCAACGCCAGCTAACAATGTTAGCTCGGTGGCGAGTAGCCTTCAGTAATAGTAATAAATCACACAGCAATAGTACATTCATGTAGTTGTAAAAAACATGACAATATATCAAGTAATCCAAAGTATTCAGATTACATTACTCACACTGAGTAACTTAACGGAATACATTACAAACTACATTTTGGGGCATGTATTCTGTAATCTGTAGTGGAATACATTTTAAAAGTAACCTTCCCAACGCTGGTCTTGTCGATGATCCAGATGTGGGGAAGAGGTGAGCAAGTAAAGAGGTAGATTAGCATTCACTTTGCCGCATTAACACTCCAGACTCTGCGTTTCTTAGCTGTTTCCCTGTGCTAAGTGAAGCTAATTATCGACTAGCTCGACAATAGTGATATCCTTTTTTATGTAACTTTTCATACTTCTTTTTTTGTATCCCTGCAATAACACGTTCATATGATTTGACAGAAAAAAATAAACACTCAGAATGTCAACAAACATGCAATTAATTTTACTGTATATCTGATTGGATCCATCCAGCAGCTAAGTTGATTATGTATGCGCAACACCTTAATGATGTTTACAGTACTGTGAAATTAATACTTGTTGCTATGAGAAAAAAAATTGGGCAGTATGACAAAGAGAGAGCAAGAAACCACAACTAAGAGAGAAGTAGATACATTGAAGGTAGCAGACACTTTAATAAGGGGAGGCAGGAAATGTGATTAAAAGGAAGGAGGGTAAAAAGCAAAAAAAAGAACAAATACAAAGAGAGAAAAGAAAAACAGCCAATAACCTGTCTGGTCTGTCTTAACTATGCTGCACAGACTGTACTGTCATGTGAAACAAAGGTAATGAGCTGGCAAAATGAAGACGTATCACACATCAACAAGCAGACTTTTGGAGGACACATCACATTCTCCTGTCTGCTCTTCAAGTGCAAACACACGCAGGCATCCACACAAATTGGTAAATCACTCGAGCATCTCATTAATTCATTTTAGAATTTCAGATGTGCCTCTTAAACACACGCAGGCGCACGCTCCCAGGAGGACTCACAGCCTTCCAGTGGGTATCAAAACGCGGCTAAAATACGAAGCTGAGGATGTCGGATGGGGCGGATTACCGCTGATGGCCGTATGAGCAGACAGGGTAAATGGGTGAGTGAATGGAAGGAGAGATGAAACGGATGGTTTGGGGTGATATACGGGTTCAAAATGTAATGACCCTTTTCACAGTCACTGTATCTTACTTTCTACGTTTGAGCTGCAATCAGAATATGCCTCCCACCGTGTGCGTATATTTCTGTGGAAGGATAAGTCTATTTTTCTTGCCCTTGTTGCTCTGACAGACACATTATTAGGTCCTCTCGAGACAAAAAGGCACAGACGGCTATCTGATCTCCACCGCTCACACAAACATACACACATTTGACATGATTGACTCTCGCTCTCCGTGTCCTCTCCACCTTGTCTCATAGTGTGTATGAGAAACAGGAGGGGAGAAATATTAGCTCTTACAGCACAGACTCAGACTATGACACCCAATAACAGCCTCGTCTTCTTTTCTCTTTCTTCTTAAGGCTTTATACTCAATTTTTCTGTTTCACCCTCTATTTCTGCCTTCTGCACCTCTTGCCACATTCCTTCCTCACCTATTTGTCCTTTCATTACAGTCACATGTTATGTAGAAAATACCAGGTGTGGATGAGAAAGCAGGAAAGTGCCCCGGTGTGTTGCAAATATGGTTGCGAGTTCAGGGCCATTACAGATATTGTCTTAAACAATTTTCCTATTTGCATTATACTGATTCAGCACTTTAACAAAAGCTCCAAGCTGCAGTGCCAAAGTCGTTACATAGGTTTGATTTTATTATTTTGAGCCACAGCATCTTGTAAGGCCAACTTTTTAAAAAAAATTAAAGCTGGTCAGGTAGTCCAAAATCTAAAAATGTAATGCCACTGGCTCAATTCCACTGTAATTCCACAGAGCAAAACATCAAAACTACTTGAATTGCTAATCAGTGTTGAATATGTGAGCAGTGTTTTAGATTTCTGGAGCCGTGCTCAGTCGAGTTATTTTTATAATCAGAACAAAAACTGCTACGTTTTATTACATTTTAGGCGATGCAATAATTCTCTATCAGGATCACAACGTGTGACATCATCATGATGGTCAAACCTGAATGTAGTGGTTAACACATTTGCCTTACAGTTGGGAGAGCTCTGCTTCGAAATCAGATGGTGACACAAATGAATTGTGCTTCTAGTGTTGGTCTCAGGTCCAGATAAATGGGATGGCATAAAGCGTCCTTTAGCTTCTCCCTTATTCACAAGAGGTGGATGGATCTGCATATTTGATGTGGTAGATTTTTACACCAGGCACAACCCTCCTAGGAATTTGTGTCTGCTCCCAGTCTTAAATCGGGATCTTTCATATGTTAGGCAAACATGTTAACCGCCATATTATTGAGCCACTGCTTCAGGAAGCACATTCAGCGTACAGTCAATCAACACGCATCTCCTTTGGAGGTCATCGTGATTACTTCTTGGGAAATAACGGAGCAGCTGAAAACACCTAACAACACTTTGATGATGCCTTAGGTTTTTTTCTTGAAGTATAGTCATGGATGAAAAATAGTTCCAAAATGAAAGTAGACCTGGAAGTCGTGTATATTACTACAACATCTTTTAGAGTTACTTCTTAAATGTCACCTGGGCATGCTGTTAAAAAAAAACAACTTTCTTTTAGTACAGCAAAAGAAAGTTTCTGTTTCAGAAATGGTTTCAAATATCTATTAGAGTATGATTTTTAAAATAATATTAAAAAAAATCTTCAGTGGTGAGACACTAACATTGCGGAAAGAGAGGGAATAATTGTAAGAGTCTGGAGTGTTAAATTCACCCTGTGACAAATGAAACAGACTTTAAATGCACAAAACTATAAATTGCTTAAAAGACCCCAGTAATACTAGTTTGAGTTTGTGAAAAAGGCGTTGTGTAGACGTCACAACATTACATATTTATCAAGTTTGTTTTTTGCAATACTCTGGTCTAATTCTCATTCGTCACTCTGACCTCATATCTACACAGAATCAAAGTCAACACCTTCTTTTTTGAGATTCACTTAAAAAAGTTATGTCAGGTGGTTTCTCATGACTATGTTAAGTAATTTCTAAGAAATCAACTGTGTTTTACTTGAAAATGTTAATCTTAATGAAAAGCTAAAGATAACTAGCCAAAACTCAGCCCAAAAATGAAATCTCACTACTGTTGATTTAAAGAATTATCTTTGGGTGGATTTACTCAACATATTAGTCTTTTTTTAAAGTTGCTCGAATCATTACAGGAACATTGCTTGAAATGAAATTTTTTGACTAAATATCTGTTTCTGCTTTCCCACTGAACCATTTACAGTGCCCAGTTTTGACCATGGAGATGACTTTTTGGTTTTATCTGGGTACCTACATTCTCAAATCTCAGGCTCTACATCTATATATGAGGATTTTCCACATCTTTGTTTTCCTTTCAACATGTTAATGTTGCAATGGAGTTTCTAAAAAATCATCACCGAGTTTTACAAACTCCATTTCGTTAGACCTAAGAAATAATGACCAGTAGTCACAAATAGAAAAACCAGATGTCAGGGTTGGCAGACGTGATAATGCAACATAGCAGTACTGATGATCAGTGTTGGTCAAGTTACTTGAAAAAAGTAATCAGTTACTAATTACTGATTACTTCCCCAAAATGGCTACCCCCAAAATGGTAGTCAAAGACTAGCGGTCCTGTTGGTCTATTTTCACCTGTAAAGCAGGACTGGGGTAGGCGGAGGTTTACCCTGGTGCAGGTGTGCCGCAGCGGTCAGTTGAAGACTCCGCGAGTTTCTCTGTGAATTTCCCATTACAGTCGTAGCGCATTCGGTGCTTGCTTGGAAGTTTAGGGGGGTTTTTTCGCTGTAAAAAATAAGTTTTCTTCCCACGCACAACGGACACTAATGTTTTTGTCACTTTTTATGGAATCAAACTCAAAATAAGGTCAGTACTTCCACGCTTTAAACGCTGCACGCTCATACTCTCTCCCGCACTCGATATATTATCCATTGTTGATCTGCAGACAGCTGTTGTCACGAACGTCGCACTCGCTTACGTCACTGTCATGAGACATTCTCGCAAAAAACTCACGGTTTTAGTAACGCAGTAACGCAGCGTTCCTACGGGAAAGTAACGGTAATCTAATTACCGTTTTTGCAATGGTAATCCCTTACATTACTCGTTACTTGAAAAAAGTAATCAGATTACAGTAACGCGTTACTGCCCATCTCTGCTGATGATACACACACACTAACATGGTAAATAATCTTGTAACTTTTTTGTAGAGTTAGTGTTACAGAGTCTTACACTTGTTATTTTTAAATTGGTAAAAGAAAACAATAATGGTAAACAAACTGAAATAAATATAACTGTTAACATCATATTTCTTTCTTTTTAATGTGGCACTGCTATTTTGCAGTGACAACACAGCTGTGTGACAGCTTGAGTTTGGCTTACTCCAAGAAAAGTGCAAAACGAGAGATCACTTTAATGTAGCCCGACACACATTATGTTAAAAATAATGAAGGTTTACACCGAAGCATTACTATTTCCTTTGTCGTTTTCAGTGGCTATTTGCTGCTTCAGTGACACGGACACAGACCTGCGACTTTAAAATTACACCCGACTCTCAGCGGCTGTGTCTCGCACCTGAGTTTTCAGGTAAATTATACATAATTGCCGAAAACAATACACTTTCTTAAAGGTGTCTGTTCTCCGGCAAAAGCGCACAATACGAACTGAAAGGCTGCAAACAAAATGTGTCTGTGAGACAATGAAGATATGCTGTGTGTGCGTATGTGTAAAGACACGCAGCAGACTGAGGGTGAGAGCTAATCTTGACATAAAGCATTTCCAGCCCAGTCAGCTGAAACAGTAGCTCTGCCTGCAACCCGTTTAATGCTGCTGTGTAGTTGTGTGTGTGTGTGTGTACATATTCACACTCCTGATTATGCAAAGGCTCTTGTGTGAATGTGTGATTGGGCCTTTGTTTTGGGTGCACAGAGCCTTTTATTAAATCAAATCTTGACAGTACAACACTCATAGCGGAATTATGTGCTGTGTGCTGGGAAGAAAAACGCACTGCTTAGAAACAAAAATGATGACAAAAAACCCAAACAAAAACAACAAAATCTGCAAACTCTATTGCGACAGTACAGCACGAATCCACAGGAGAAAAGAGTTTGACATCTCACATCGTAAATCCTCTCACAGTGCAGAAATATGAGCATCAGGGTTTGTGATTCCCTTTATGACAACGTGTGTCTTGGAAGACTTGTTGAAACTGTCAGTGACTTGTGAAATCTGCAGCTGACAAAGCAAAAAACAACAAAATTTGGTGTCACATCAGAAGAATTGTAGACAGTCAGCACTTTGAGAGGCGTCCATGTCTTTCAATCAGTTGTGTTGACTGCACAAAAGTGAATTCCTTGGGAGTGGAAGGGAATGACCAAGTATTTACAACGCACACTACTACACAGTTTTCAAACGATGCCACGCCACAGCATTTGGCATAAAATATTCAATTGATCTGTTTTTCTTGGCAACGTCTTCATTTGTGACTGCCCAGTTAGGTTTCATGATTCATTCTCCAAGAATGACGCACTCTTTCTTGCTTTAAAAAAAGCCATACTTGGTTTAAGTTTGGCTAATTTCCCTTTCAAGATTATTTTCTTGGGCGGCGTTGCAATCATATCACCATAGTCACCTCTCACCACATGCATTTGTCCTCCTGTATTACACATGGGAACTCCTCCAGTGTGTATTAACAGCCATCTTTGGACTTGAGTTTCTTTTTGGGGTAGGAGGACAAAGAGGGAAAGACATCTGGCAGTGGGGCTACTGATAAGCTCCGATTTCATTGATGTATCTAAAAAGATAAAAATCTCCTAGAGTTTTAGTTAAAGGCAGACATTGGTATCATGGCAACCCATGGTCATGACCTGAAGCCATATCTTTGAGTTTGGAGAACACAAACTTGAACTGAAAATGGCTTTTTTTTTTTTCTCCGCATGGTAAAATGGTAGATGTGCAAGTGTCAAAGTCAAAGTGAGATTTGTAGGAGCTGTACTGGAAACAGTCAGGAGGCGCGCAAGGGATGCACATTTGTACAGCTTTATGATTACACCTCATCAGAATAAAAGAAAGTTGTACCCACTGAACTGGAGAATGAATACAATGACACATTGTGACATGTGCTATATGCTGCTATAGTGATGTCGCTGACTCTACCTGCTCCTTCCTTTCTTTCAGGCATAATTTTAACCTCAATTTTATTTGGGACTTTTGGCTGCTCACTTATTTCCCAGAGGGTCATCACAGTGGATGGGTTCACACGTTTGATTTGGCACAGATTTTGTGCTGGGTGCTCTCCCTGACACATTTATACAGCACCAATTCACAACAACAATCGCCTCAAGACGCTTTATGCTGCTATGTAAAGACAATATTTGAGCCGATGGATCCCAGGATGCAACACACCTGGTAGCACTTTGATCATTGTTGTTCAAAAAGACTTGGAGCTAAACTCCTCGTGCTTGTCTTCCCAGGAAGCATTGTTTTTTTCTTTTTTTACCTACCTCCACCACCTCCATTTCTTTGTTCTAAGTTTAATTTTATTCAGTTTGTTTTTTGCTTTTTAACCCCACACTTACGTGTATGTTTCCTTTAATTTTTCAGCTGTGGAGTAAATTATGGGCCAATAAATGTCAGTATGCAAGCTTCTTAAAGCACAGCATTCCTCATATAAAGTGAGTGAATTATTGTGGTTTCTTTTTAATATGCTTCGAGACTTCAAACACTGTACATATGAATACTTCGACATAGTTTTCTGGCACATTTCCACCAAGACGAAGACAACTTGCAACTATGCTTTCATTGTCAGTCAGTATATATTCCATTTTGCACATGCCCATGGCACTTCTCGCTCCTCCCCGAGGCATTTTTTAAGGGAAAACATGCAGGAAACACATGCACAAGTGGGGTGTCTAACTTTGTTTCTGTTCCAAAACTAATGTAAAGCGGTAGAGTGAAAACTATCTAGAACAAGTTCATCCGAGGAGTTTTTAAGAGATTGCTGTTCAAGTATTAATGCGCTGAATAGCTTTATTTATGCCTGCCATTGAATATATCCTGTGTTCTCAAGTCATGTAAAAGTAATTTCAGATTTTCATAAAACAAAAATGTCTTGGAGCCTTTTGGTAGCACCACATATTTTATTGAAAATAAAAATCTAATTTTCTCGGCCTTTTTTGTATTTTTCAATTTATTCACACATTAAGTACCCAGAGAGGTCCGCCCTCGAGAAACCCTCGAGAAAATCTTTGTGAAAAATGTAGCGCATATTGTTAACAAAAACATCAAACCGCATGAATGTTTTAGATTTATTTTTAGTTTGGCTATTCACCCATCTGCATAAATCACAACTGTGTCCTTGAAAAAGAAAACAAGGCTCATAACCTTATAGGACATTAAAAGAGGCTGGGGCCATTATGGATGAGCAGACCACATGGGTCCAGAGGTAACAGAAAAGATGCAATTACCTAATGACATGAATCAAATTAAGGAATTAATGAGAGATGTAGAATAACAAAGAAAGCTGGGAATCAACCCGAGGAACTGAAGACAAATGAGTGTTTTTTTTTTTTCCTTTTAAACACAAACTATCAGCTACATGAGAAAAACACACAAAAGATAGAAGAATGTGGCCACGAGTTGAATTCCTTAAGTTGAAACAGTATAAAAAGACCAACCCTGTCTCCTAAAAAACATGATCAAGAACCACTTGCAACAGCAAGTATAATAGTATTTTTTGGAACTTAATATTGCCATTGAGGTTTTTTAACAGCTGTTTTGGCTCTGGCAGTAATTTGCTAGGTCAGGGAACGTCTGACACAAGGGTCACCACAGTAGGCAGCTCCACATGTCTGATTTGGCAGATTTCTGTAACACCAGATACCCTACCTGATCAACCCCAACCAGGGATTTTTGCAAAAACCACTACAACAATGGTGTTAAACTCATTTTAGATAATGGACCACTTTACCAGACCAGAAACCTGCCCTTCTGTCTGTTTTAATGTAAGAAAAATAAGTATAATATCAACAGTAAATCTCAATTTTAGAGAAATGTTGCAGTAGTAATGAAAAAAATCTGTCAGCAGACTAATCAGGTTAAAGTTGTAGGAAAATGTGTAAAATCAAAGAAAAAGTTCTTGTAGATCACTGACTGGCCTGTAATTATAAAACAGACATTTTTATTAAGTTTTGTTAAAATCTCCTATTTTATTTTACTTTATTTACTGTGAACTCATTGTAAAAAAGTTAATTTCTTAATAGTACATAACTGTATTTTAATTGTTTATCGATTAGTTGATTACTTTGGTGTTGTATGAATGACCATTATCGTTGGAAAAAGCTGTAAAACGTATGAAAATCCTTTTTAAAATCCAAAAGTCACATCTTTTAAAGCTGTCCAGTCTTTGCCAGGCCAATTCTGGCCCCCTGGGCTTTATGTTTGACACCCCTGCACTACACTGTGGAGCCAACATGACACACAACATGACAATACAAACAGTCTCCTTACATTACAGGAGCAGATGACACAGGAAGTTTGTTCACAGAATTACCAGAGTCGACATCACTGTCAGTTCACTTGAAGCAAACAAGATAATTGCAAATACAGTCCGAACCCTCGAAACCACTGCCCCTTAGCAAGCCGGCAGCCTATTTTACATCCCATCCTGTTTTGCAAGAACGGCTCGAATTTACATCGCCTTACCATCAAAAACGGACCCATTAGGCCGCCTACGTTAAAACCATGAACAGGTAAAATATAAAGTATAAAATCTCATTATAATAAAACGTCCGTCAGTGAAACTTTGGGTCGTGGCACAGATGCTACTTTGACACATACCACCCAGGTAAACATTGTTAGAGACAAACAGCATCTCCCCACCCCCATGGCAGCCTGATGGTAGCAGCCTCTTCCAGCAGGAGAATGAGCTCTCCTGCACTGAAAAAACAAATGCTCGGGGACTGTTTAAGGAAACAAGAGATAGATCTGTGTGTTTATTTTAGTCTAACAATACCTCTGTAGCTACCTATGGGGTGGCAGATCATTATAGGTTAGTGAAGCTAACTTCACTCATCCCCCAAAACCTTTAGTTTTTGCAGCTTTTTTTTTTTTTACTTTGTGTGAAAAGTTATAGTAGTGTTTTTTATTTATTTGCACTTTTTTTTTTAGAAACATTTCTCCCCTGACATGGTGTCTCTTCTTTATATGTCATCTTAGTAGCTGGTGTAATACCATCTTCTAATCCTGCTGTAAATCCTCTTTTTAATGGATGGCTGGACGCTACACTTCATTAAGGACATTTTTTTTGATCACCTTATTAGAGCTGGAAGACTTTGGGCCTATTTTAAATCCTAAATAGTCCCTGTTTGTTTGCTTTAGGGATTTTCTTTTGATGGAGCCTAGAACTGGGAAGGTACTTCAGACTTAACAAGGAGAGAGGAAGATGGTTTTAATATTGTGGCTGGGCTGTGCATATGAAACAACATTTTTAGGAGACTTAACAGAAAAGGATAAACACAGCACCGCTCAAATTAATAGGAAAGATGGAAATATGGTTGCAGACAGCAGCCTACTGATAGGGCAAGACAGAAAATGTAATTGTACAGGGGAACAAAAAAGACTCTGCGATGTTACAGTACAGATGACAGCACTTTGTAACTGTGTAACAAAGAATAAATCAAATGGAAAAACTCAATGTGGCAGTAATTGCATCAATCAATAAGCATCACCGCTCGTTGCTCTGTAAGAGCATAAATACTGCAACAAAATTGCCCATTTGAAGACAAAGAATCCCCGTCCGGCAAATATCAATCAAGGTTGTCGGAGTTAACAATGTTCTTCCTTGTCTGATTTTCTTTTTCACATCCGATACATCTGTAATCAACTTGTTTCATAGTTCATAGGGAGCGTTGAAGCTGAGTCCAGCTTGTAATCAGTTTCTCATTACAGCAAGTGTCTGTCAACAACTATGTATCTCGTTAAATATCAGTGTGTGAAAAACACAGACTCCTGCTGACCGAGCATAACTTTTGTTGACAAGTATGTAATTGGCTTTACCTGAAAAATATACTTCACAAGTTTTGTTTCAATAACGCCCATCAGCGAGACTTTTAACCTTCTTCTTTTTTGTTCATAGCAAGAACTATCAGCTGAGAGAAAAAGGATTTTTCTTTTGCCCGTAGAGTTTACAGTATATTCGGCAAAGTTCTTTTTCTGATGGTGTTGAAGTTGAACATCCGTTCTCTGACAGCTTTATGATCGACTCTGCAGCAGTGTGAAGAACTCCCAGAAAAGCAAAGGCTAGAGCATTGTTGACTGAGAGGGGAATCGCTTCTCAAGCTCCTCAACGATGGAGTTCATGTTAGGGTTGGGCTGAATCTGTGGAGGTGGAGGATCTTCTCCTCCTCCTCCTTCTTTACCACTGTCTCCCCCTTCTTCCCCTCCAGCTGGTAGCACATCCAAGGAGTCGAGAGAATCCAGGGAATCCATGGAGGCCCGGCTCTTCATTACCTTTTTGAGCGGAATCTGCTTCTGATCTATCTGGCTGAACATGTTGGCCACAGACTTCTCAATGTCTGCTATGTTTTGGATGTTCTTTAAGATTCCCTTCAGCTCTTTTCGGGGAGGTTCGGGTTCCACCGGTAGGGGCGGAGGTGGTGGTCGGAGGGACACGGGCCGCAGAGCAGGCACCTCTGAGAGTGACGGGAGGACAAACATGGATGGACGGTGGACTGAGGGCGATACTGGGGGAGGGAGAGGCGGAGGCGGTGGAGGTGGCGGTGTAGGGGGTGGAGGAGGAGGAGCCTGTTTTTCTGTATGGTTACACTGTATGGATGAAGCTGGAGAGCCAGGAGGTTGGGAAGGAGGATGACATGGAGGAGGAGATGAGGGGGGAGGAGGAGGTGGAGGTGGAGGAGGAGGAGCGGAGGTTTGAGGCTGCGGTGGTGGAGGTGGAGGTGTTGAAGGAGGATCAGGAATAAACTCTAAGTGGACCTGAAGTCTGTCTTCTGAACCCTGACTTCCTGTTAAATTTGCCCCAAATCGCCGCAGCACTGGAGGAGTTGGCTTATGACTTGGCGGAGGGGTCCCTCCGTCACTCTGAGTGACGATGATACTTGGGGGTCCCTCTCTATTCTGAGGATTCTGGACACTCTGCGTGGGGGCATGCTTGTAATGCTGAGGAGTTTCTGGCAAAACAGAAAGTAGAATATCAGGCGACAGAGATCCTCGGGAGTCTCTGTTTTGCCTTTGTCTCATTTCCTGGAGTGCCTGTTGCTCAAACTGTCTGGCTTGTTCTTTCACTGTCAGTTTGGGTTCCAGACTTGGGCTTCCCATTACGTCTGAATCCAGCCCACGATCAAAGCCCGAATCCAGGCCAGCATCTTTACTTTCTTTGAATTCGGCCTTTAGGAGCTCCAGCTCCCACTGAACGGGATCCATAACTACTTGGCGCCTCAAAGCGTCATACATCTCTCTTCGATGCAGTCTTGATGGGAGGGTCCAGCTGTGTCCACCACCTGATCCCCATCCACTGTCACTGCCACTGTATCCACCAAACCCCACATCACACACGGGAGAGCTGAGCCTCAGCCAGGCCTCTCGAAGGCCTTTCCTGGAAGGGGAGAAATTCCCAAGAAGATCCTTTCTTCTCTGGCTTCTTCCAAGAGTCTCTGGACTACTCAAAGTCCCATCCTCATGGTAGATGGGATTTTTAATAGTCAGTGGGTTTTCATCAGAAAGAAAGGTGATGTTGGATTCAGATTTGGGGAAATTGTGGAGCACTCCTCCATTAGCAACGCACTGGCGATGGACCGCAATCGCTCTAGTGGCAAAGTCTGAGATCAGACGTTGGCGGTCACTTTCATCCAAACTGCCACCACTCCCGCCAGCACCACTGTGGTTTGAACGGCTGGTACATGGAGGGAGGGGGAAAAAATGAGACAGAAAATGGAATGAAAGAAGAAACAAAAGAATTACAGATAAAATATGAGGGACAAGGGTAATAATGAATAGGAAAAATGTAACTATATAATTCAAAGCTAAATGAAATGGAAGAAAAATTGTGGCTGAATGAAATTTAAATGAAAGCACTGTATTGCACTGATAAAAATAAAATGAAATGTTTTACAATGAGAAGAGACAACAACAGAATCAAGAGGAAGGGTAGAAAGGCAGATAAAAGAGGACAGTCTGCTAGACCTGAGGTTGGACACGTGTAATGACAACACACCTCACAATAACAGATAAATGTAGAAAAGATCGGGAAGCAAAGGCGGAGGGATCTTAAGAGGTAACATGTTTTTATTTCGGTGCTGTTTTTTTTACCAGGGGGGCCAAAAGATGGAGCACAGAAAAAAGATTTGAATAACAAAGGAAACTAGATTTTAAGCACACCACAAAGATGTTTCTACAGCACTGCTATAAAAGATGCCACATCTGACGGGGGGATAGATTACTGTGTCATGAGGCTTTGAGAGTATGCAGATTTTCTTACAACAAAGGACTGGTTACGTTCTCTTCTCTCTAACGAAAGTATGTTAATCAGTGAATTCAGTAGTGTTAGTTTGTGACAGTGACGAAACTCTGCAGACTCTTGGTGTCCCATAACCATACAGCTTTAAAAGAGAATCTAACGGTTAACACATTTGCTGTGAGATCTACCAACCTACCATGAATATAAAAAAAGAATAACTACTTACTATCCAGGACAAAATTAGAACAAAAACGTCACACATTCACAGAGTTACACTCCTCGTTACAGATATGACACAGCTTTCAACATCCTACTCACTTTTGTCTGTCAGCGGTGGATGAGGTTGGGTAGAAGAGAATAAATGAAGAAGATGATAAGATGTGAAGAAGATTAGAGTGATAAAATTAATAAAAAAATCATAAAATGGTCAGAGTTGTGAAAGATAAGAGCTCCAGGCAGTTTTAGAGAAACTTCATTAAGACTTAATTTAGAATAATCTACAACAGAACTAAAAGACTGGATTATCCCCCCCACCTTTTTTAAATAAATGAGACCTATCTTATATCAAGATAAGAGATCTTCAGAACTTAATGCATCATTGTCAATCAATCTTTGCCTATTTAATACCATTCTAAGTGCCAAAAAGAAAGCCTAACCATCCAATCTAATGCTCACTGGCTACTGACTTGAGATTGACAAGGCAGCAGCCAATGATCATGCAGTAAACATCCATCCATTCGCTTCTGCTTATCCTTTTCAGGGGCGGGGGGGGGGGGCACTGGAGCCTATCCCAGCTTTCATAGGGCGAGAGGCGGGGTACACCCTGGACAGGTCGCCAGTCTGTCGCAGGGCTAACACACACAGACACACAACCATTCGCGCTCACATTCACTCCCGCATTCACACCTATGGGCAATTTGGATTAATCAATTAACCTATCCCCACAAACTGCATGTCTTTTTGTGGGATGCAGTTAACAGTCCTCTCATTATCACCAACATCATCATATCCAGTTTCAGATTGTGACAGACAATTTGCTGATCTCGAAGCTTTACAACTGGCCTTCAGAAACCAATGAGTGATGTCACTGTAGCATAGTCTATCTTCTATACTGTCTATGGCTGGAACCAACACGCTTTAAAAGGTGGAAC
The DNA here is from genome assembly GCF_013358895.1 of Oreochromis aureus. Taxonomy (NCBI): domain Eukaryota; kingdom Metazoa; phylum Chordata; class Actinopteri; order Cichliformes; family Cichlidae; genus Oreochromis; species Oreochromis aureus. The sequence continues at coordinate 15,708,550 of NC_052949.1, forward strand.
ATTTTCTTGGAAGTCTTATTAGTTTCAGCTAACAGTGTGGCATGCAACCACTCAGCTACTGGACAGGGAATACACATTTTCCCCCGGTGCCTGGAGGTTTCCAGGAGGTCACTGACTGGTTTATAGGCCTGTGTGACAGAGGCTTTATGAAGGAGTAATTTGGTCAGTGTCTATAGAACATGGTAGCAGATCAGACATAAGTAGAGGAACACTGGGATGCTGTTTTTTAATATATCCATTTATTATATCTATAACTTTTGTGCCCTGGTTTTGCTGCTGTTGAGTGTTAATGCAGTCTTCCTTGTTTTTATGGCATTCATTTACCCTTGATAAATACTTTACTACTATACACTAAGATATATACTATATACTAAGATTTGACAGCTGTTTCAGCAATGGGGGCTGCAAAAACACCTTAAACACATTTTAGTGTTTGTCTAAGATGTACAGAAGCGTTTCATCTAAAACTTTTATTTTGATGTTTTGATTAAAAAAATGTAAATAATTTAAAAATGATACGTCATTTTAGAAAAATCCTTTTTTTCCTAATTTCTTTAGTTATTGCTTATGTACATAAGCACCACTAAAGAAAAGAGAAAAAAAGTCCTGTATCGCCATGGATACAAGGGGACATTATGCAAATATACATATTTGAACAAATCTGGACTTATTCTACAGATCTGGTTATGTAGCCAGCCCAAGAGATGAAATATGCTGTATCACTTAATAATGTGACTATTAATTTAACATTTAAAAAACATGCTTCATTTAATGTGCTGCTAATAATAAGTTAAGAACACCTAATTTTTCACAGGTAATTGAAAACAGACATTAAAAGCTAAGTCTGTCAAGAGAACAGCCAAAGGTAATTACATTTAAAAAAGCCTTGAAAATCAGTCTACTGAGCAGTTTGATAATGGGCTTTAATTATAAATGTGCAGACTTTTGCACTCTGCCGGGTTTTATGGTTTTTAGAGATTCAGTGTCTGCAAGAAGGCAGAGATGCAGATACAGTAGTATACATGTGGAAGTATTAGGGAAGAAATCCTGGTAAACACACATACACGCACAAATACAGGAAGATCCCACTTGAGTTAAACACGAGCTGCAGTTTATCAATAGAAATAATTATCGCCCGGGGCAGTCTTTATAAATTACGGGACGCATTTATTTCAATTATCTCATATCCAAGTTCATTTCAGCACACGTTTTTCAGGGAATCGCTTGGGCTTTAATCATCTCACATCCACACACACACGCACACAATGACAAACACACATACAGTTGGAAATCCCTTGTTGTCATTAGCAGATAGTTTCTACTATCTTGCATATGAATTGCTCTCATGTTAATGGGAGTGGGGAGGCATATCAAGGACAGGCAGGAAACCAGTGATGCATGTAATGCTGATAAGAATTCCTCTCAACTTCTCCTTAACGCTCCAGTAAGGAATTGTAAATGAACTATCTGTGTGCCTTCATTGTATGCGTGCATGAGCAAGTCAGAAAACTTTCAGATAAAAGTTAATATGGTGTCTGTACGTACAGCTCTTATTAGAAACTTGTTTAACCAAGTCAAATGTATCAAACTAGTAACAACTGGGAATAAATTAAGCACAGTTTGGTATAAAACCGACAGAAACAAGGGACCTTTTAAGGCCACGCGGAGTAAATGAGCAATAAAACCTTTCAGTTTTATTGCCCATCTAGTGAGTCGAAATAGAGGACAAAATTAATAAAAAGTTAAAGTAATTTCACAATAATCACCTAAAAGCCTATTTGTATTGCTTCAGCTTACTGTCAACGGTCCATGACCATATGATTAAACAAATAAATTACTTGCAAAGCAAATGCAATCAAAAACAATCTGGCATGAAGGCGAGTGAAGAAAAAGATTGTTTTTAAATTTGATCGACCTAATATAGACTACTTGCATTTGGCACTCAAAGCACTTTAGACTGCAAGACACATTTTTAATCAAACATTCACAAGGTGCTTTATCCCATATATTTTTTTAAAAATCAACTTCGCATCCATTAGCCATTTTGCAGCACCAGTTAACCTAAAAATGCATGTCTTTGGAGTGTGGGTGGAAAAGAGTACCCAGAGGAAGCCCACACAGGCACAGGGACCATCCAAACTCCAAACACAAAGCCCCAGATGGAGTTTCAGCCAGCAAAATTCTTGCTGTGAGGTGACGGTGTTACCAAATGGACCATCCAAACTTAAAAGTTTGACATTTCTAAAAATGTGTCATTAACCTCTTCCCTCCTGTTCTGGGTCTGGAGTGGTGCCATTTTTCAAAGGTTACCCATCATGGGACATTCAGTGAGAAGGCCGCCTACGACCATCATGACTAAAATGGATGTGGGATCTGTTGGGCCTTATTTGTGTTGCATCAGATTTTAGAACAGGTTCAGTGTCACTGACTCATTATCTTATAGGTTTTTTAAGGCTGACAATTTTGTGTTATGTGAAAGTAAAGTTGTCAACATCTGATGGAAGCGCAAGGACACTTGAGCTTATTTTTTTAACATTTTTTATTTTGACCTTAACGTTTTGCAGTTGTTACTAAACCGAATTTGAAGTTTTAGGTTTGTATAGTTTTCCATGTGAATAGAATCAGTTGCCCCTGAAGTGACTGCTGCTGTAAGGGCAGATTGGCTGACCTTCAGTTTTTTTTTAAAGAGAGGACATTAGTATGCATTACAATATGTAAGAAAGAGCAGAGAGTGAGTTTCAGAGTTTATCTCTGACTGTTAACACATTCAAAACTCAGAGCTTTGTATGGTGTTAGTTTGATGCAGGGTTACAAGGTCTGCTTGATTAATCTAAGACTGTGTCATCTCTGCTTGTGTCAGTTTCTCTGGCCAGTGGAAAATGTGAAATAAAGCAAAGGCCATGTCCCCCGCCTCCCCGCCGATTAAAAAAAAGACTACTTTCACAAAAGCCCAAAGATATTTTAACTTGGCATATAAATCCTTGAAAAGTCTCTCGGCCAAGGAGTGATTTGGGAAAGTTCAACAAAGCAACTCAAGTGTGTTGATAAATCAGTGAGTTCTATTCCAGTGAAAATGCTAAAAAATCTCAGCGTGTTTTATTCAAACTATCAAATTTACTGCATTTTTGTATGATTTGCCTAGTACTAAAAATCACCCAGTAACCAGACTTGTAGTTAAAGCAGCAAGCTTCCCAACAATCTGATGCAGACTGCTTTTTGTGTGAGCACAGCCTTCAAAGCATTTATTAGCTGGACATAACACTGGCTCAAGGCTTTCTCCAATTAGTCTGATTGCAAATCTTTGCTGCCAAGCTTTTAAATATGGTTGTTCAACAAGTCTGTCAGTCATGATGATATGTGCTGATTAAGGATCAAGAACCAACACAGTCGACTTTCCCAATAATGGGTGCAGGGTTCACGTATAAGAAGCACTCAGTAATAAAATACAGTGATGTTATAGTTTGTGTAACCACGCTCCGAGTTCTGCATTTTAATTTGTTATAGAAACATGTCCAGGTGGCGATCGCTTTCCTGTCAACACTGTTTGGTTCCTAACAAAGATTTTTCATATTTCGAATGAATCCCTGATACATTTGTATTAATGATATGTGGTATATTTACATAGAATGTGCAAGGTTTTGTGTATACTCCCACCATGAAGCCTTAGTAGTTTAACAGAACCAACCTGGGATAATATTTAAATTGCACAGTTGTAAGTTGCAACTTTTATTCTATTGGGAATCGAGTGCACGCTGAACGGCAGGAACATAGTTCACAGCAATATTGAAAATGTGTTTAAATGGTCTGACTGCACCACAAAGCTCCCAAAGCGCCCACACTGCCAAAGTCTGAAGTTTAACAGCCGTCAAAATGTGAGCTAACGACTGTGCTTTGGCTCATCGGTTTAAATGCCACTTTCACACTTCACT